>NC_134422.1:32020030-33270030 GCF_030867145.1 Opisthocomus hoazin | reverse complement strand
AGTGGCAAAACTTAATTCTGCAAAATCCTCAGACAATTTTTAGTATTAAATTAATACTGGTATAACTAAAGTAGTAATACTATTTGTTAAAATAAAAGTATTTAAATAATTCATTTTCGTATTGGTTATGTGGAGTGTGCTTAGATTCAGCAATTATGTGCTAAGTAAAAGCAGCCTCTCCTGTAATAATTTCATGATAATCTGACCTTTGGTGGTCCTAGCTCACAGCGCTGGCACTTGCTGTATAGTTTACAGACTGTAAAGTAATTACTATCTATGAAATACCACGGCTGGCCTTCCAATCAAGTTGGGTCCTTTTGCGCTCCCTGTTCTCTGTCTCAAGCCATCTTTTGTTTTCTTGTGTCCCTTAATATTGAATGACAGACACAGTTTTCAAGGCCACTACCAAGCCGACAGCTGGCTGCCAACTTTGGGCAGAGAAGGCCGTTGTTGGAATAGAAATCTGTGCTGGGTATGCTAAAGCCTTGTCTTGGGTCTTGGATGAACACTCAACACCCTGCATCATGTTTTCAAGGGAGATGTCCCCAGCATGGTCAGTGAAGTTAAGGAGGCACTATTGGACTAGTTCAGTCCACTCAGCCTAGACTTTGCCGTTTCTGTGGTTTTCGGTTACAGCCTGGCTCACGCAGGTGCAGCGCTCACAGATGGAGCGCAAGTTTTTGGGGGCCTGGCTGCTGGACCACTCCTGCTGAGGGATGCACTGGTGAGCACCCTCTGTTTAGGGGTTCAGAAGACATGATTCAAAATCTTCATGCTTAATTTTGTTTAATAATAAGTACAATAATAGCTCTTCAAAAGCTGTCTTTCAGGGAAAGGTAATAAGGGTATTAATAAAAACAGGTGAGGAGAGAGGCCCTTTTTTAGCTTGCTGCATTATTTTATCATTGTCAATCAGCTGGGAACTCCTTTGAGATTATTCCTGTATAGTTAATAGCATTGTTTCTGTGATGACTTTAATGATTGAACCTTTCTTCCATCCTTAGCTATGACAATAACTACTCTGCTTTTTCTCCTTCAATAAGCTATTTTGTGTGGTTCACTACATTAAGGAACATTATTAACTATAGAGTTTTCCTCTAATTAAGCCATTGGCAAAACATTGCTTGTCCAATCATTTGCTGGTGAGAAGTATTGAAAGAAATTATATCTTGTACTGAGTGTTATGCTTTTCCTGCCATACACCCCCTAAAAAAGAACAAAATTATATAAAAAGAAAGCAGTAAGAGTACAAACTCAAGCACTCAGAAATTAGATAACGCCAGAATGACAGCTGCCTGAATCTGCCTTGCATTAGGAAAGACACATTCTGTTCTTCTCTCCTCCTGATCACGAGCAGTTCCCCTTTCCTTTCTGATGTCTTGCCCTGTTCCCCATCTTTTCCTTTCATAAAATTACCATTTCTTCTGGACTCTGAATTCTTAAGCCTTCTAGAATTTTTGTATCAAGAGCAAACCACTTTGTCTAGTCTTGTTCCTAGAAAAGAGAAATAATTTTATGTAGAACTTTTACAACACCCCGTTCCATAAACTCACCTATTATTTAAACAAAAAAACATTATGTTTGTGAACCTTGAGGGAACCACCGTTTGTTTTTTGTTTCAATAATTGCATGTAGGAACAATGGTATATTTAAGGTGTCTGGTTATTCTGAACATAATTGAAAAAAGCTCCAAACATCTGTAAGATTCTGTGTCTTGCTCGGTTCAGGAACCACACAGAAAATGTTACGAGTGGGAGAAGTTTTTAACATGCCCCCTTGAAGAAAAGTATTGGAATTAATGCAGAGAAAAATCTTATCTCATGGTTAGTTCAGTCATTGCAGATTAGAGGTTGTTTTCCTGGTTGGTGGCAGCCTGCATAATCTCAAAATCGGGACTTTACGTGTTCTTCCTAAAGAATACCTCTGAATTTGAAAATCATATGCATTTACTAATTGCTCACATCTTATAAATTATGGATCTATCCTTGAAGGAGACTTTAACAATCTATTAAAGCCTGAATAACAGAGCTATTCTCTAGCTTCTAGATAAACAAAACAAAAACACAGCTTTAAAAACAACAAGAAGCCTCTTCACTTTTTATCTTAATGGAAGTAAACCTAATCAAAAGCCAGCAATTAATTAATCTCTCCAGGGCTTCTATTCTTTAAGAGATTAGGCTTACAAAGGCTGAAATAGTTTCTATAGTTAGGTGTGATGTTGAGCTCAGTTCACGTATTTGTATATGCTCCACTAGAAATAAGAGTTATAAAATCCAATATTTGGATGAAGATTCTCCTCTTTAATGAAACCAGACAAACAGTCAACAATTCCTCCAGTATTCACTAACTTATGCGTGCAAAAATATCCTAGAGTGCCAATAAAGTCAGTTCCTTCCAGGAAATGCATTTAAAATACTCATTAAAGAGTGGTTGTTGCACATGTGAATCAAACTGAAAGTATGTTTTTAGGAAAGTATTTTCTTGGGAAAGAAGAGAACAGAAAAGCTCTCCAAGAACAAGCTAACCACTTTTTCAGGATTGGACAGCCAGCCATTTTCTTCTTGCAGAAAACCAAAGTGCAGACTGAGATTGTTTAGGTGAGATTTGGCAAGGTTTAACACATTTTCACTATGTGTAGTCAGTTCCTGTGTTCAGAAATAGAACCAGCCTTTTGCTTTCAGGAGTGGCCTGACACCTTCACCTGCAGTTTGAATAGAAAAATCTGATGTCCTGTTGTTCAGCTCCACCTCTGTACCAGATCTTCAAGGATGTTTAATTCATTCTTCATCGCTTTGAGGAGTGGGAATCATGCCAGTTGAGGGCTCCCATTGCTTCCACAGTAGATGGTGGAGAAACTTTAATAAACACATTTGATTTATCTGGCTCACTATAGACTTGCCAGTAATTCATACCAGCTAACCTGGCTGTGCACTAGGAAAAAAGAAATCACAGTGTCTGATGTACAAAGCCTATCACTCATCATATAACAAATAAAACCTTCTTCTACTGCTGCATGCCCACAAAACATTCCTAGGATCTTCGCAGGCAGCTTGCTTACAGCAGTGTGTATTTCTGGACACCCTTTTACAGCCTGCACTGCATTTGTCAAGTGTATTCTTCCATTTGACTTCTGATCAGACACTTGACCTTTAATAATTATCGTGGGAAAGACATCCTTTTTCATCTCTTCTTTTTGTTCCCTGTCTAAAACTTCATCCGTTTGCTGTCTCAGGCTGCATGTAAGCTGGAGAAGCTGGGAGCGCTTCTGAGTGGGGAGAGACTGTGAGGCTGTGAGTGCAGATCCTGCTCCTCCTCATCTTCTTCCATTTTCTTTCCGTGAGTAGGAGAATGGGCATGGATGGGCTCCCTGGTGTTTTGTGCTCTGGAGAACCAAGTAAGCAACCTCCCAAGACTTAGTTCATCTTAGACACAAATGTCACAGGGATTTGGAGTGTCACAAAGAAGAACAACAAGGAGGAATCAAATGTTTTTTTCTTTAGTAGATGACATCTTGTTTTGCCAAAATAAATATACCAACTCAGTACAGTCCACTGACATCTTGGGATGCCTGTGGCAGTGCAGTTGGTACTTTGTGTAAATATGACCATCAAACGTTGTGCAGTGCAGGTAACAACTGGGGTCAAGGCTCCTTGTGTTGTTAGGAAAGCACCTCTGCTCCATGGACTATACAGTCTAGCTACAAAAAATAAACATCAAAGCTGACAGTGGACACAGACATCCCAATGCAGTGCTCATGTTGCTGGCCGGCGCTGCTTCTCTAAAGCAGTTTCAGGCATCGATTTAATAAGACAGCCCTCGCTTTGTCTTTCCTGGTGAAAGTATCCTGAGACCCTTGATTGTGCTCACAGCTTCTCATAGGCTTTGGCTGTCTGAGGGAAACTTGTTTTCCCATGGTTATTACTTTCCTAAATCCTTCCAGAGTGTTGATATTATTATCAAACTTGGTAAATAAATAACTACGTCCTTCTGTTTTAATGTATGAAAAGTCCCACTCTTGGAATAATGATGTGTAAAGACCGAGCGTTCAGAAAATAAAGCTTTAGTTCAACAACTCCGAAGGTGAGTTCTACAAATTACGTGGCAAAATCTTCACTTACGGATTTCCAGAGTGACTGCTACTTTAAATTTGAGGAAATCGAATGCTTTGTTGAAGCCATGCTCTTCTGCTCCGGATATTATTAATATTTTGTAAGTGTGTTACCAAAGAAGACTAGACGTCTATGAGGACAAGAGTATGATTTAAAGTTTCTCCAGCTGTCTTAAATACTGAATCACAGTTCGATTCTGTAGCCACGCAGCAGTGCAAGGCTTCTCAGGTACGGCTCTTATCAAAATTACAGCCAAGCCGTTCCTTTGCCTTTAATACATAATAAAACAAACTTAAAGACTACCAGAAGTTCCTCTTAGTTTGGTAGTAAATTTGAATCTAAATTGCAACTTTATTGTTTTGGACAATAAATTCTGTGCAGCTGCCAAGGCAACTCTAGCTACGATACACCGCTTGCTTCTGGATCAGGCACCAGAAAAATGTTTTCCACAATCTATGTTCTGATATTCATCAGCATGCTCAAACTTGAGGGATTTTTATTGAAGCTTGTACAGCGTATCTGAAAAACCGCTGGTGCTCAGAAGGGCTTAACATCACAATTTCACAAGTGTTGATGTAACTGAAGGATGCACAGCGTGGAAGGAGACAAGACACAAGCTTGTGGAATAAAATTCCTTACATGCGTGCTCTGTTAGCTTTGACATTGTCTCTAAATGGAGCGTCCTATTAGACATCTCAAATGTCAGTATGTACTAGATATTTCTCATGGTTATGGATGGGGCTTTGAGAGAAGCTGGCAACAGCCATGTGCCTGAATCCTGTAAATACGTCTCCTGAAAACCTTTGAAGATCTCAGCTTATCTTGTCATTAAAAATTCATAATTGGCAATGAGCAATGCATGAAACAGCAAACTGAGCTCCATAAATTGCAATTTCCACATTTTGGATATTAGTGTTTCCCTTATTAGCACTGCATGTGCTGCAGTTGCTTAGAGGCCACTTCGTGGTTATTCAGTAAATGCTAGTTTTGTAATTGCGACAATGAAAGATGTATTGCGTTGCATGGGTGAAAATGAATGAAAAACTAATGAAAGTAAATTTATGGTGTTTTAGGTTACCAGCACACTCACAAACATGCCCAACTGAATTTTGTGAAGGTGGGTATTATGATTGCCCTGTGCCCTGAGAACTTGTTTAAAGTTAAGCAAGTGTTGTCTTTGTACTATTCTGTTTCTTCCTCGTAATAAAAACAGGAAACAGATTTAGCCAGTTGGGTATTGCACAGTTCTAACGAGGTACAAATGCTTACATTTAATTGATCAAAAAGCCTAATGTAAAATGCTCTGTTCAATTCAACTTGAGATGTGAAAAGCTTCTGAAGGAGATGATGCAGTGATAACTATTCATGGTCGCTATTTTAATAATGACTTTGCAGCATGTTAATCTTTGTTAAGGTGGAAAAAAGTATGATGCACTTAGGAAATCTTTTCCCCTTTGTATCGCATAGAAATCTGACTTTCTTCAGATTTAATATAATACGACGAAGTGCACAGTTCACATTGGAGGGTCAGCCCCGCTCCTTGGATCAGAGTCAGGAGACATCTGTATCTGCTGGCAGCTGAGCCGTGCGAGGAGCCTTGCCGCTGCCTTGTAAAATGGATATCCCCTGAAAATAGAAATTACTGTATTTGCAACAAATGGGATGAAAAGGGTCCACTTGGCTTATTCCCTGTGTATATCTAATTTAAAATTCTTTGTCCTTTCTATTTATAACCTTGTAGTGGAAGAAGAAGAAACCCCTTCCCTGTGGAAACCCTTATGCTTCCCCAAACTTCTCCCGGTAGCTGCCTTTCTTTAAACCCCTGGGGGTGGCACCCTGGCTTCCCCTGGAGACCAAAGCACTTCTGTCTTACTGCAGAGGAGTGCTGGAAAAGCAAAGACTTTTGTGTTTGTTTCTTGAGTGGGTATACTGAATGTATATTCTTCATGTCCTTTTTTTTTTTTTTAAACTGTTTGTGAATTGAACACATCCATTCTTCAGGTGATCCTCATCTCCTGCACTTGTGTTTATTGGCACTTTTGCAGTGCAATCCAAGCAGACTTGAAATGTAGTTAGCTTTTATGGAAAAGTGGAAAATTAACTTAAAAGGTAATTAATTGTCTGGGGTCCCACACGCGTAGGCTGTCCCCTGCAGCAGGTTGCCGTTGCTCTGACTCCCATGCCCGGGACACGCGTCTGGTCAGATGAGGCAGCAAGGACTTTGCCTGATCAGGACCTGTGACTGGGTAAATAACACGTCTGCAGCTGAAATAAAGCCCCACAATATAGCTCTCTTCGGTGCCTTTGCCACAGTCTAACCTTCCACGATAGATGTTAAGAAGACTTGGTAGCGTTTATGAGAAACATCAGCTTCCCTAATCGTTCATTGATCTGTTGTTCTGGGCAGAATGATGAAGTTTTTGCTGTTATTTTGCTCTGTTTCACTCAGATTCATTTGACTTGAGCCGAAGGATGATTTAGATGTCAAGGAACAATCTTGCCTTTTACTCCCAGCTGTCAGGATAATTCTGGCTTTGCTGTTGGGAGCTTAAAATGCTTTACCTGTGCTCAGCTAATATCAGTTGTAATTAAGGGAACAGGTTGTCTAGAGCTCATTTTTACAGTTCATCACCTGAAAAAGAACCTCTGAAAATAACCCTTGTATTTTTGGTGTCATTTTGGGACCCCGTTTCTCTGTTTGCTCTGAGCGTGCCCGTGCTCCCCCTCTGAAGACGCCGCCCTGGTGCAGCTGAGGGGTGCAGCAGCCGCCATGTTGTGGCTGCCCCAGCGTGGCTGAGGAGAGCAGTGGTCACCATGTTGTGGCAGCCCCTCAAGGCACCTGGCGGTACAAGGAGCTTCAGGATATACAGCCCTCACTGGGTCCGTTGTCATCAAAGGGTAACATGTTTTTAGATTTAAAAACAAAACATAGGCTGTGTCAGGAAAAGTAGAGGCCAGTAGGAGACTGGTTTATAGTCTCCCGTGCCTGTTTTTTGGGTTCAGGGCAGTGCTGGGCCTTGAGAACAGCACACTGTGGAGCTCAAGAACTCATCTCCCATCTGAAAATGAGTGTAGATGAAGAGCTTTCCTCTGGTAAATATATCAGACTTGAATCCTGTGGCTTGGTATCATTTTGAAGCAGCTCATAAGGCTTTAGATTTGTCAGGGATTAATATCCCCTCTCCCCCCTCCTCCCCCCCATCTCCCATTTTCTTCCCTGCTAGAAGCGTGCTCTTTCTTATTTCAGGATCTGACACCTAACAGACCCAGTCAGAGGAGCAGATACTTTTGGCTCTTGAGTCCTCAAAGGTGTCTCCTCAGCTGCTTTTGAACAGCCAGGAGTCTCGTCAGAGGACTTGATGAAGAGCGACCCTTGTCCCTTTGCAACAGGGAACCTGGGTGTTTCAGCCTGTTCTTCATTCAAATCTGTACGCTCATTCCTGCTGTCGTATATAAACAGCTTTGGGGAGCCAAAATGCATTTACTGAAGCAGCCGGAGATACAGGAGCCTGAGTCTTTTGCTACCTCACTCAATGGCTTCTTCATGTAACCGGTCATGTCTGACGAGATGGAAAGGTGACCCTTAAGGAAGGCAAGGTCACACTGGCCGGGAATTCCCAGTCAAAATAATGCTGTAATGGGGGTGGGAAGGAGTCCCGCAAAATCACAGTGATCAGGAAGCAAGACTGGAGGTTGCCAGAGTTCGTTTGGCTTTACGCATCAGAAACTTTTAGCATTAACTCTGTTGGAGATTAATCTACCTCTTTCCATTCCATGGGAACAAAATGCAGTTATTTGCATCCTTGTCTCCTTTTTTTTCCTGAGGGACAAACTCGTGAGAAATGTATTTTTGCAAGGACCTCCAGCCCCAGCAGGAGAATGAATCTAGGAGGTGACACTCAAACAACCACTGCAGGGAGTCACTTGAACTTTTTGGTGGAACACAGATTAATGCTGAAGCAAAAGCAGCTCATATAGAGCATTAGGATACCTGAGCTTATACCCAAGTACAGGATACCTGAAGAGGAAAGCATTCAGCCTTGTGTACAAAGGATGAGAGGTTCAAATCATGCCTAACCTTGACATGACTTGCGTGTCTGCAGTGACTCCAACAAGGCTTGGAGTGAGCTCCAAGCAGGCAGGTGTCCATTTTCAGTAAGAATCATGTCAAAACTTGCGGTGACTGGCAGTGGCAGTGTTGGCCTGGAGTGGCCAAAACCTGAGCTGCCTGCTGCACTCCCAGTGCGTTTTTTTCAAGCTGGATCAGTCATAAAACACACCATCCTGCAAAACATGTTGCTCTGCCTTTTTCATTCAAATATGAATTAAAAAATAAAGTAAAACCCCAAATTAAAATAACAGACCACTAGATTTGGTCAGTCAGGTTGCTATGTTCCAGTAAATTAGCAACACTTTGGTTTATTTTTGTAATTTTGTTTTGGAAGGATTAACATGGTAGTTTCTCTGGCAAATAAATAGGTATTGCAGTATGGTGGTCAAAATACTTGCCATAATTAGTCATTTCATTCAGATAAACCAAATAAAGTACAGGGCTTCTGGGGTAGTTCACAATTATCAATGACAAAACTTTGTCCTTTTCTCGCCTCTATTTTTTTCTCATTTTAAAAAAAAAACAAACTTTGGAATGAAGTTTTGCTGCTCTGCGTGTGTAATTTCAGTGCCATGCTGAATTAGGGACCTTTCAGATGGACTTGCTGTTTGGCAGTAAATAAGGCATACCCTAAAAATAGAAAACGTGGTTATAAGTGACAAAAACTGGCAGGGAGGACTTGGTCAGATGCAGTTTTGGAACTCCTTCTAATTTTTTTCAACTCAATTCCAAGTTAAACATCCCTTTAAATTAATTAGAGCAATCACAGTATTCCTAGAATATCAGTGGAGAAATTGAAGCCATTAGTATAATTTTAATATTTCCTGAATTCTGAAGAGAGGCTAAAAAAGACAGCTTAAGGAAATTTTTGTGTACAATGAAAATGAATTCCTGATCCAACTGGCTAAGGTGAAATGTCTGAAAGCAAGGAGCTATCATGAAAGTGCTGGAAAGCTTCTGATTATAATGGAATCAGTGTCCCAGGGTATAATGCAGCTCTACATTTAATAGTGAGCTACTGAACTGTACTTCTCAACCTTGCTCCACTCAGTGGGTTCTCATCGAAGTCCTGTAATGACACTGTGCTCTGTTAAGATGCCAAGCAAGTCTTGAAATAGCTGCAGAGCTTTTTCAGCTGCTTCAGCTGAGTACAGACATCTGACTATTTTGCGGCACATAAATCCTTCCCTATGTATACTGCCACACTTGTTAATAATCTTAGCAAACTTTTATAAACCTAATTAAAAAGCTTTTGCACACTTAAATGTGAAATCATGGCAACAGCACTGAACCAGCAAAGCAAAAGCCTGTCCTTTGTGTTGCAAATCCATGTTGCCTTTATTAATGATACATACACAACACATTCAATTTGATGCCTGCTATTGTTTGCCTGTTTGTTTTTATTACAATATTGACTGGAGTTGCCATCATGTTAGTTATAGTCTGTGCATATTACTCTAAGCAGAATTTTTCTTTCTGTGTATTGTTTAAGGTATTGACTTTGCCAAAGGGAAGAAAAAATTGCATGCATCCGCTTAAGCACACAAGTAGTTGTATCAATTTCTGTCCATTAAATATACATACACACATAAATACACATATACATTGGTTGCAGGCTGTTGCAGGCATGAAGTTAGGTGAGATTTCAAAACCGTATTTGAGACACCCTTTTCGACATGGAGGTCTTGTTACTGGGAGCAGCTCTGGGCAGGAGCATCCCTCAGCCTGTGTGAAGTCCTGCTGAGGCTGGTGGGGCTATATGCGAGTGTTGAAATGACACCTTTTGAAAGTATTTGCATATTTCTAGGCCATTTATTTAAATTCCTCAGAATGAACTTAATTTTCTAAAAGAAAACTTTGTTTTCTAAAAGAGATGCTTTAAATCTTTTTTTAAATTCTAAAAACATTTTAATTCTGTTAATCTTTCGGACTTTGAAAAACTCTTTCTAGTTATTGGGTTTTGGGGTGTTTTTTCTCTTTACAACCTGGGCAATCAATTCCTGAGTATGAGCAGGAGGGTTATTGAGTAGTTCACCTAAAGCAAAGAAAGATTTCAGCCAACTCAAAGATGCAGCAATCATTCTGCTAAAGATTTTGATACTGATGTTGATCGAAGTCTGGGATATATAGCATGTATGGTTCCAGCAGTTCCAAATGAAAGTTGAAGTTGAATCTTTGCAAATGTTCAATGATTGATTTCATTTAGAAGCACAAAAGTGGGTATTAATACAATTGTGCTTTGTCTTTTTTTCACTCTTCCAAACCTGCCCCCCATTTCTACCATCAGTTCCTGTTTGATGGTGAGCTCTTCCAGAGGACTTTCTCTTACCCCATGTTGTGTCCCTCCAGTCTCACCCTGAGATATCCTGTAGAACAGAGAGTTACTTGTAGAAAATGTTATCGGAACTATGGCGTTGCCCCAGTGGATTCTGCTCATGTTCTGCAGAGGCCTTTGACCTGTTCCCTGCTTTGTGTAGTGCAGAGTCGTCGTTTCGTGCATCTTTAGTACTTTACTGTGAATTTGTGCTCAAGTTTAATAAAAATGAGAAGAACTGCTGCCTCTTTATATTCTACTTTTCAAATGAGTAGCTCTAATGAACTCAGTTGAAATGAAACAAAATGTGCGTAAAATCAGTAAGTTGAAACAGACTTTATTTTCCAATTGTTTTTTTTTCTTGGGTACAAACATCTCATACTAAAGCATCCACTGTATGAGAAATTCAGATCAATTTAAGATGGACTTGTTTTAATGTGTCTGTTTCATTTTTGCCTTTCAGTCTATCCGAGAGGTCACAGGCTATGTTTTGGTGGCTTTGAATCAGTTTGAGTACCTGCCACTGGAGAACCTGCGCATCGTTCGTGGGACCAAACTCTATGAAGAGCGATATGCTTTGGCGATATTTCTTAACTACAGAAAGGATGGTAACTTCGGACTCAGGGAACTTGGCTTGAAGAATTTGACAGGTAAGTGAAACTTGCAAATGTGATGGATTAGTCACAAGAAAAAAAAGAGCTTGCTGATTATTTGCCCCAATGCCCTCAGTCACTTGCATTCTGCAAATAATGAAACTACCATGAGAGGCTGGCAGTTGTACGTTGTTTGAGAGGTGCATTGCTACTTCATTCCCTTTTTGGTTCACAACTGTACTTTTCTCCGTACTGATCAAACGCTGTGCATGAAAGTCAGACCAAAAGTGTATTTGAAACAGAAACAGCTGTTGAAAGAGGAGATAAACTTTTTTCTTCATTCTGATGTCATGACCATGTTGGTTTCCTTGTGATCCTTGGTTATTGCATGTGTGTTGCTTCAGGTGTTACGTGTTTTCTGCCAAGTTACCTTAGCTTTAGCATCCCCTCTGCCTCTGCTCTTGCCCCTGTCTGTGTGACCATTGCTGCTGCACTGGGGAGTGGGGGGAAAGGACGGGGGTGGGAGGGAGAGACTGTATCTTTGGTATATTTAATTTTAGAACTCCCTTTTCTAAGCAAAAATAGTGCGTAATATATAGTGAGAAAAGTGCTTATTTTCTTGAGACAAAAATGTAAGCCAAGTCCATGGTTTTATGTTCATCTGTAAATTCAGGGCTAGATCATGAAGTGAGGTAGATCAACATTTCCCAGCTGAGGATCTATAGTCAGTGGCTTGGGAGATTAAAAATTGGCTAAATATCACTGGACTGTAATAAAGTGCAGGCAGTGGCAAACTCTTTTAGGGAGTTCACTGGAAGTATTTTATTTATGTGTTGTTCCTCATCAGCTATAATCATTTCTACCCTAAGCTTGGGTGATTGTGAAAAGGCCTTATTTCTGTTAGTGGGTGAATGCTGACTCAAAATCACTGACCTGAGCTGGATGTGGAGTTTGAACCCGAGTACAGGGAGGTGGGAGCCTTCTAAACTATATTTAGGCACCTTTCACTTCCTGCTTTTTTTGTGTTGCAGTATTCAGAGCAGCACACAAATGCTTACAATTCCCTGTTGTTCAAGCCTCGCCGTGCTGTACAGCTAAGCTTTCAAAAACAGGAGGGATAAGGAAGCTTGAAATACTTTACAAAATAAAACAATTTTGGCTGACACTTTCTGATCAGGCTCTTTCTTCTGGTTATACTTTTAACAATTTTCTCTACTGAGACCATCATGCTAATGTCAGAGTGCTTCACAAGGTCGCTAAATCCCTGTCATCTACTGCTCTTCTCTCTATCACTGTCATAACCCCAATTTCCTCCTCTTCTGTTCCCACATTTCTTCCCATTTTTCTGATTTAGGGTATTCATTGTGACTGTCTATGCCTTCACATAATACAGAGCCATAGCATCAGATAATAATATTACCTCTTTCTTCGTATACTTTTTCTTGTTTGTGCATCTCAAAATGCTTTGGAAGAGACATTAAGACATTAGTCTGGGTGAAACTGAGACAGAGAGGTGGTATGAGGCCAAGGCCAGAGGAGGACTGGAACCCTTTCTTCTTGGGTCTGAGGCTGCTGTTCTGCCAGGAAGGGAGGGTTCTATTTTCAGTGCTTGTTTAGCCATGGCTTTGCTGCTCAGTAAGGTGAAAAAATTTATTTTGTAGGCTTGGGCTCAAGATTTTCTTCTTAAACCAGCTGCCCTATGCTAATAGGCAGTTCCTTTGACTCCAGAGATTCTTTCTGGAAGCTGCTTTTATGTGATAGGCACAGCACCAAAGCTACCCAGCAAACAGCTTGACTTTCTTTTCAAGCATCGTAGGAAAACCTGCCTTAGCTCAGCCTCTGAATCTTTCCTAGCATGAGATCATCACTGCCACTTCTTATGATTTAGGTGTTTGCAAAGCTCTCTGATGGGATTATTTGGCTCAAAATGTATTGTTGTCTCTTGGACGAAAAATGCCCTAATAACACTAGCTTGTCTCCACTGAGCACTTAAAATAGCTTCTGGGTGTGGAGTATGAGCCAGTGTGTGCTTCAAAATACTCTTAATATTTTCTAGATAGTATGTCAGGGCCTCATGAGTCTCTTCAGCAGCTGTTCTTTGACCATTTTGTATACTGGTTAAGACGCACCTGGCTATTTTAACCCACAACCTGCTTCTTGTTGCAAATGCTGCCCCTGGAGCATATTATTACTTAATTTATTTTCCTAACATATCCTTAGCCTTAGTAACTGCGTAAAAATAACTGGTGGATGTGGCAGTCACTGATGTTGCAAGGCTGCAATAGATCAGCTGTGTCTGCACCTATCCTGTGTCTACCAACTGCTCCATATTTACATCCAAAACAAGCAGTGATTTGTTATTAATTTAAGATGACGAGTGAGCTTGTATCCTTCAAGCTTCTAGTCCACTGCAGATTTCAAGACATTGACTTTGAATGGTGCATCTCTTCCACTTGAGTAAAATATAAACAATAACTCTTGCCTTGCATGTGAAGAACTGTCTTTCCAGGGCTTATGCCTTGTGCACAGAAGTTTGGGAAGTTCTGTTCCTATTTGTGCAGTGTCTGGATGATGGGATCCTGAGGGTATTTTTGGCCAGTACTGTACAATGTACAAATACAAACACTACTCCCTGTGTTAAATAAGTGAGGAAGCTGCGCTCACCTGCGGATTATCCTCAGGCTTAACCAGAGACAGGGTTTTAGCCTCCTGTGAAGTACCATTGCATTATTTTCAGTGTGTTGTTAACAGCTGTGTTTTTATTGCCAGATATGTCTGTCAGGTTTTCATATTTAAATGTAAGTTTAAATAACTGCATTTCCTCCCTTGCGCTACAAAAAAATGACAGCTATGAAGGCAGGAAGTTTTATCTGACACAGAAAACATGATCCAGTTCTCACTTGTGATGTATGTCAACCTGTAATGGAGTTTTGTTTGTGTAGCGCAGGCCAGGACCATGTCCCAGTATTCAGGTGACACTTGCAAAAAATTTTACCTATAAAAATCCTTTTTTCACTTGTTACAAATCTTTGTCAATGGTTTCACAAAAGTGTCAGAAACAAACAGACATTGAACTAATGAAGTGGCTGCTGCCATCTCAGCTGGACTCATCTCATCTTGCAGATTCAGCTGCCAAGTAGCCTTAAAGTAAAAAGGAAGGTTTGACATACTGAATGTATTATTCAGCCTGAGATTAGCAGAATAACCAATGCTGAGGGAGAAGGTATGCCACCTTCTTCCATTCATTGCCTGTGAGCTAGTGCAAATCATTCCTGTCTTCCCCAGGTAGCTAGGCAGTCAACCTTAAATTATCCAATGAAAGGGCATAATCATTGTTCACGCTTTGAGTACTCCAAATATAGAGAATACCTGATGGCTGCTTTTCATTACGACATTTATCTTCATGAGTGGGGAAAGAGGGATGACTCATAAGTGCCAAAACCACTTATGAGGTATCCCATATTCTCCTCTGATTGAAGATGAATAAGAGAGATCTACAGCACATGATGTATCTTTGACTGCGCAGTGATAATCTCATCTTTCCTATTGGCCTTGGGGCAGAGGCTGTGCTGTATGTATTAAAATATATTAGAATAAAATGGACTTAGAAGTGATTAGTTCAGTAAGACAAAAAAATAGCAAAATCTGTAGTTTTTTATTTGCTTGTTTTGCAGGAATGCAGATAAATTAAGAGAACTGAGGTTCAAGTGACAAATGCATGTTGTAGCTGAAAGGATTTGGTCAGTTGTAGCCAAAGAAAGGAAATCTAATTTGTTGGGCAGGAGAATCTTAAGGCAAGGACCATCTTCACTGGGTGTAGAAAGTGATCCATTGTAAATTTCCCCTTCTACACATTTTTGTAACAGGTTTCATTTTTCTAAGTTTTGATTAAATTTTTTTAAAAGTGTTCTGTTAAACGAAATTTTAAAGTTCTGTGATAATTTCTGTAACATTTCTAACGTCCTTTTCCCCCCACAAGAAATCGAAAATGCTAAGGGGTGCTTTGAGGAGGGAGGGAGGAATGGCATCTCTTATGAAAAAGGTTGCTTTTCAACTTTTCAGCCAGTTTCTTGGGATTTTGTTTTGTTTTGTTTAACAAGGACTGCTCATTTACTATAATTATATTGCAGCTCAGTCAGGTTGGAGGGAAGGGCATGGGAGGAGTCAAATTTTCTTTCAGTTTTGTTTACTGTGCACTTTTTGCACTTACAGCAGGTTTGGAAATCTTACTTAGATACTCACTCGGGGCCCGAGTTCCTTCAGCAGTGTGTGATTGCACATGAAGCATTTTTGCAGCAGGGATTAAGGCCACCCCCTTTTTACTACCTCAATCACAAAGCCCTCAGCCTGTGTTAGCAAGACCAGATGTACATTGCATGAGCTAGCGCTGAGTTTGTGACGTTTAGAGATGCGAACGCCTGTGTGTGACACCCAGCCTGAGCGGACGAGACTGGGGTATGCTGATTGTGGCATATTCCTTAATAGCTGCAGCTTCGCACTAGTGGAGTGAGCTGGGAAGAAAGCAATAAGTAACTTGCCTCAGGCTTCCTATGCAACAGGTGGGCAAGGCATCACATCTCTAACCTCGGAGAGGTGTTGCTAGGATACATGGAAGAATTTTCAAAAAAATCCCTTTGGTACCCTCTGCATGCAGGGCTGCTGCAGGAGTCATCTGCCCTGTAGAAGAAGCTGCAGTAGCTCTGTGACAGCCCAGGAGTGCTCCTTTCCCTCTTTTCCTCAGAGCTGCACTGACCACAGAGGCATTTGTATCCTAGCACATCTTTGCTGACCAGCCAGTGGATAGGAGAAAAGGGAGGAAGACCTTGAGCACAGCTGTGCTTCCCTTAGGAAAGGTGGGCTCTTCTGTGTGGTGCCACAGCCCACGGGGGCACGGTGTAGGACATGCCATGGGTTCCACTTGCCAACCTTGCCACTGTGGAGAGAAGGGCCAAGGTTTGCAGCTGCCCCTCAGCTCATAACTGCAATGTGTCTGCTAGCACACGTCTGTCTCCTCTCCCCCAGGACACCGTTAGACTGTTTCCTGGAAAAAAAATTGCCCATTCCAGCAACTGCTCTCCTCAGACATCGCAGGCATGACTTGACAGCCAGGACAGTCCAGAGACAGATCTCTGCTGGCAGTCAGTATGCAGCCACCCTGTGCTGAGCACGGAGGCAGTTACTAGTGCAGATTCAGGCTGCTCCCTGCCAGTTGGCACTGGTGCCTGGGAACGCTTCCAGGCACTCTTCGGCTTACGGCTGCAGACGTGGCCCTGAGGAATCCCGGATAAGGGACCTGCAGGCTGAGGCGCAACTGTCTCCAGCTAGCAGAAAATTGCTCACAGGTGGTATTAAGGCAAATAGATATATTGTACAGGGCCAGAAATAAATACTGATTTTGACCCCCATGAGATTTTTAATCATGAGTTTATTATGTTTAGTAACAAGAGTGGGACATGGTTTTTAAAATTTCAGTAAGACTAGAGTTTGGCACAATCTCTCTGAAAGATTTGGATATGCTTTGGTCGTGCTAAATGATATAACTAATGTCTGTGATTGTTTACAACTTGTTGATCAACAATTTATGCTCAGTTTTCTTAGTTTCAAAGCACTTTACTGTTTTCAGTTCTGTCTCTAATGTTAGAAATGTGCAACCTTGTTTGGAATGATTATGGCAGGGAATTAAACAAAAAGCTCATGATAATGATATATTGGTAAGTGTTTTTGACTGGAAATTCAAAGGATCCTACAGGAAGTTGTTTGCTGGTATCTCCCTGCCCCACAATATTTTCACATAAGCTATGAAATGCATATAGTACATTGCAAACGGTCTAAAACAGTTTATTGAAAGTAACATGCAGAATGTTTGATGTGAGTCTTCAGTGTCATGCAGTTGGATAACTTCATGTTGCACAGCTTCTGCAACAAAACAGGTCTTAAAATCACGGAAAGGAGAAACTAGGTCAAATTCTTAGGTGGTGTAAATCGGCTTACTTGCTTTGACTTTATAATGAAGTGAAATTTAAATTGCCCTTTACTTTCTTCAGTGGATAATTTAATTCACGCTTTAATTTATAAGTTACCTAGTGCCTAACTCCCACTTAAGCCCTTTTTAGGATGTTGTGCTCAGGGTGCTCTCTCAGGATTAATACTGGCTAATGATAGCTCACTCAAGGCATGTCTACACTGTGCAGCGGGGCTCTGTACAGCGATCCTTGAGCGAGCATCGAGCCCAACTAGCTTTAGAAATAGTGTTTACCACACCACTTGGGTCCTGTGCTGGGGCTGAATAACGCAATAACTGCTGTGGGCACAACAGATCACTCCTGTCTAGCTGTGGTCCCTGCAAACAGAAGTACCTTGTCCTTGGCTTTCAGGGTCATCATTATGTCTACTGGGTAAAGAAGGATAGTGGACTGGGAGAATGGACTGGGATCTAGAGTAGATAGAGGAAATCCTTACTAGCCCTGTGGTGTAACCTATGCCTCTGCTGCTTTCTGTTGTAAATCACCACTTCTAGAACAGAGCCAATAATGCTTTGCCTATATTAATTAGGTATATTTTGAGAGTTCGGTGTGAAAATGCTACTCAGGATCTGGCTTGATGTGGAATTCAACTTTTAACACTGACAAATGTTAGTTTAAATGTTATTATGAAATGCATCCAGGTATGCTGCTATTGTCACCTGATAATGCCATGTAAAATAATAATGCCATTCATTCACTTTTTCTTGGCAGTTTCTCCTTTTCACCTCTCTGCAGTAGTTCTCTGTGCACTTTTCAATTATGAAGTAAGAAATACTCCATATTCTGGAGGTGTGAAATGCTCTTTAGCTTTTTAGAAATATGGGCAGTCAAGATAAATCCAGTAATACTGAAGCTATCTGGTAATGGAGTAGCTTTGCTTGACTTCAGTGACTCAAGAGCTTTAGCAGCACAGGGATTTCTCTGGGCACTTGCTTCGCAGGGAGTTAAACATCTGAACAGAGTAATCCCTCCATTTCAATCACATGGGTCAGGAACGGATAGCATTTCAAAACATCAGACAGCTCTGTGTTGAGCTACACTATAGCTTAAGTAAAATGCAATAAGCATTACAGTCAGGAAGAAACTGGACAGTTTATAGCAACAGCACCACTGAAAAAATATATCCCAGCTCCCCACCTGCTTGGAAAGGAAAGAAAGAGCTGGGTTGTACTCCATAGCCCAGGCCAAGTTCTGATCTTCACTAGGTATTTTAGAAATCAAAATCCTTGCTGCTGCAGTAGTGTATCTTCTTGAGTTCAGATGAATGAAAGAAGTATTAATTTCAACATGGTTTTTTTCTTTTTCTTTGTTTTTTTTTCCTCTTTCTCTCTACAGTCTTCTGAATTCATTGATTTTCTTATTACCTTCTGTCAGGCTACAGCTGACAAAGAATTTGGTGCTTTTGTAAAATAATTAAAGTCTTCTGTTACATGGGGAACATAAGCTATCAGCACTCCCTAGCAAAAGGCACGTTACTGAGCAAAGTAGTTCACTTGCCACGGGGCGGTGGGCTCTCTCTGTCTGCCTGCAAAGGGGATGTGAGCTGTGAGCCACCGATGGGGCAGAGGGACCAGCCTCCAGCAGTGTGGGGCTGCTGACGGGTAGGGCTCAAAATGTCATGAAACTCTGGGAATCAGGTGTCAAGTTTAGTCCCTTTACTTAAAGATCAGCAAAGCTCAGCAAAGGTATTTCAGTGGCTTTGCGGCATATGTCTGCAAGGTAGTATGTGCCTACAAGGCAGCATACACTTACAGACCTGGATTTAAACCCAAATCCAAGAGTGAGCTCCCTTTTCTAGCTTTCCTTGCCAACCTATAGGAATAAGGAGTTGGGGTTTAGGACGCCATTCATTGCAAACACAGAAGGCCCACCGAGTTCAAAGAAGGCTGGGTCAGATCCCTAGGTTTACATAGCGGAAATAATTGGTATTCCTAGGATATTTTCATGCCTGTTCATTTTCATGTCATTTGCTGCTGAAGGAAATTCCCTAGAAACTCTCTATATAGAGGGACTGGAGAGGCAATGAACCAAAATCTGTTTCATTTACTATATCTAGCTCCGGGGAAGCCCCTGCAGACAGAGGAGGCAGAGAAGCCCTCCCAAACACCCTGTACAAGGGTCCTGACTGTCACGTAGCCTTCACTGCCCTCAGGCTGACAGAGGCAAGGGCTCCCACCTTCCACTTGGCCAGCTCCATCCCAGGCTACTTGTTCCATGCCTGCACACAAACCGTTTCTTGCGGCGTCGCAAGTCTCAGCCTGGCCAGCACTGGCCCTAGTCTCATCAAAACCAACATGGGGCGGCTTTAACTTGGGTGGGTCTGCAGCAGCCTCAAGATGTGTGGCCGTGCAGGGGCAGAAGTGAGCAGCAGTTCATTAAGAGTTTGTCTGAAACTGAGTTTGATCACACAAGCTTGGTATGTTGGGGTGTGAAAGGGAAGTGCTGCTGTTACGAGGATGCATGGTGTGTTAGTCTGTGAAAGAAGCGTCAACAGATTGAACCCATCTGCAGTGCTACGCTGACAGGTCCTGCCTGCAGTTTCCAGGGTGAGGAAACCCATTAGCTTACCCACATCAGCACTGCATCTGAATTTTCACACAGATGATGGCAGTTCCTGATGGGGAGCAAGGAGTTTACCATCAGGAGCTTTCCTTACGTGACCGAGGGAAGTAAAAGGGACCAACAATTACAGTTGTCTCCAGACACCCTTTCTGGCCTTGCCTCATTTGCTACGTGCCCTGCCCTGTGGGAGTGGACATGATGAGAGGAATGCATTCAAGGGCAGCAGCTCTAGGCAGCTGGGCATGCTGTGATTGTGAGTATGTTTGTAAACAAACCACCTGCCCTGCATCTCTGCAAAGCCACTGAGGCAAACACAGAGCTGGGCAGGAAGAGGTAACCTTGAGTAGAACATAAAAATAGATATCCAGACCAGAAGAAGGGAAGTCACTGTGTGAACAGAGGTAAGAAAGGAAACATCCAAGTATGTGCCCCACAATCTAATGGCGGAGCAGAAGGTCTCACCTGAACTGTAACTGCACTGTGGATGAAGGAGCAGACAGGCTGCGCAGGTGTGTGTCTGATACAGAACTGCTGGAGTTCTCTGGGACTCAAGACTCCCCGGTCAGTCCCACCTAGCTTCTCAGGAGCTGCTTTCCATATAAAATGAACTTTGATTTGTCTGCTGTGACAGCGTGAGGTAATCAGAGCAGGAGGCAGGTAATGCGTGTGGACACAGAGCTGTCCATGGGCTGTAGGACCCTTTTGTGCATCACTAGGAATGTGCCTGCAGGCGTGGAGTGGGGGAACAAAGGTGTCAGATGAGGAGAACACGCTGGAGGGCTTTTTCTTTGATGTTTGGAAATCGCTCAAGGGGCTGTCTTCTCTGAAACCCCTTTGCTTTCCTTTTTTTACTTTTTTTTTTTTGTTCCCCTTGGTGAAACTTTCACAGACGTGCTTTCATTTCTTTAAGGCTTAGAAGCGAGAAGAGTGTCCATCTGACCAATCATCGTACAAACACCGTGCTCACACTGGAGTTCCGCTTCTGCCTGTCATAAATAGCATAGCCACGTGCTTTGGGTTTGAAACCGTGGATACTCCCGACACAGGGGCACAGAAGGAAGGGCAGCATCAAAGACGTCTCTGTCTGCTGTGCTAGAGAGAGGAGATTGCGGTGTTGGGTTTTGGGGTTTTTTTTTTGTGTACTTGTTTTTTAACTGGTCAGCTGGGCACACGTTCAGATTGATACTAAAGGCTGTGAAGACTCTGGGAGCTGGTTCCATCCAGTGTAGGGGCTGTAGAGTCAGTCAGCTTCGAAAATGTCTCTAGGGCACAGGTACCTGAGTGCAGGTTGCGGAAGCTGGATTTTACACAGAGAGGTTCAAGATGTTCTTGACAAGACTGTTGTGCAGGGTGAGAGAAGCTCATCTGCTCCAATCTCATGTATGTAGACTTCAGTTAGGACCTAGTAGCAGGTTTTTTGACAACTTTTTTAAAATTGAAAAATGTCTGACAAGGAAGTTTTCTGTGAGAAAGGAGTAGTTTAAAAAACAAGCTGAAAAGTGCTGAAATTGTCAGGCACTATCTTTCATTTATGAATGAAAATACATGGCTTATGATATTAAACAGATTTTAATGCTTTCTTCTATAAATGAACTTGTATTTTCAACCAAATACACCCACAATAATTTGTTTTAATTGAACAATAATAACTGAATCTGTTTTAGACTGAACTTTCTTTTCCATTGGATTTCAGCTCTGTGAAGTATTTGGTCTTGGCTTGTTTACCCAATCTGGGAAATGAAAGATTTTCCAAAACCTTAAAAAGGGTTGAAAAGTTGGTTTCTGCTCATATTTCATCCCAATATCAGTTGTAAGATACCACCTTTATTCTACGAGTGTGTCCAATGTAAAATAGGTACACAGAGCAAGTTGTAAATGAGTCAGCTCAGCTGCTGGTTGTGGTGCAGGTCTGTCAACATGGTTTGACATGAGCTACTTGCTTCTTGGCAGGTTAAATTGCCTTCTTGCGGGAGCTGCTTGCTGCCGTGTCTGAACTTAACCCAATATACTAGCTTCAGACTACTCCAAATGTCCCTAGACCAGGGAGCAACCACTTCTGAGGTGACACAGGATGCATAGCCCTAATTTCTGTGCATTTCTGCTTGTTTTTCAATGATATGATTAACTCTGGGCTCCCAGTATGTCTCTGTGTGGCTCTGGGGTGCAGAATTGAGTGCGGGAGCAAGCTGTGTCTTGGAGTGGTGCCTTTGTTTTACTGTTGTTATAATTTCTTTTCTAAAAGCACACTTGTTCATTTTTTTTTTTTTAAGCCAAAGCAATATCAAATAAGTCCACCTGAATTAGTGGCAAGCTTTGTGGTGAGCTTTAGGTTATGACTGAGTTCATTCCCTGGCTTGAGGGCCCAGTCCAGATCCCACTGAAATTACTCTTTGCCAGCTTTGTACAAGAAGCAAAGTGCATGTGTAGTCCAGGAGATGAGTTTCTCCGCTCTGGTGGAGGTAACTGAGTGTCATTTCCATGAAATAACAGTGACTCTCTTTCCCTAATACTTGAATTCTTTGCAAGCCTCAGCCAGTTAAAGATCCATTCTCCTGAGCACAATGTTTCAAACGCTAATAAAAAATGTAATGCAGAAGAGGGACAAACATTAGCAATACTAAAAAAGTCATAATGCAGAAAAGGGTAAGACAAATACAGGGAGGATAAAGGCAAAGCTCTCTGTCATTGTCAATGGGGAAGCTGGGGTGGGCACAGCTGAATGTGTCCTAGGCTGTGTAAGAAAAGGCTACAGAAGAAGCCCACAGAGGCTGATAAAAGATCTCCCCTTGTGTTGAATTGATAGTTAGAAGGTATGTTCTGGGAGAGTCAGGCATTAACCAGCATTGGCAGGACATCCAAAGTCTGGTGTATCCATGGCGCTGGTGCTCTCTGCCAGCCTCACTGGGACTGAGCAGGAATTGCATTTTGTTCTGAAATGGTGATACTATACTCCCTAAATTTTATATATATTCCCCCTGCCCCAAGAAGGAAGCACACTGCTGGCACTTTTTATGGACCAAAGTGCTGTTTATTTATTTCTTTAACAGGAGACATATGCTACTCTTGAGTCAGATGTCAAAGTGCTGCTCCCGAGAAGTTGCCCCTGGCTGGTGTTTGCTCACAGTAACACACAGGTGCAGCCAGCCAGCTTGGACTAGTGCTGACGGCTCGGGCTGTCAGTGCAGCTGTCTGAGCCCCACCTTGGGGGCTGTGCCAGGGAAGCAGCAAGGGATTATTGTTCTGAAACGCTCCAAGTACAAGATGAAGTGTGTGGATCAGGACTTGAGTTTCCTATTTTTTTTTCTCTTTGCCTATGCAGGGTGTGTAGGAGTTCTGAAATGATGCTGTTGTGACTGCATGGATGTGGTTTTCTTCACTCCTGCTGAATTAACTGTTACTTGTGGTAGCCGTGCTTCTGGCGGTCACACTGAAGTACTGCTACAGGCCAGTTCCAGGTGCACACTGTAGTGCTGCTGTCAGGTGAAGGTGACAGTCGTGAAAGGCTTCAGCAAAGGCTGGACCCAGAGGCTCTTCTGCTTTAGAGAGTGCTGATCTGTAAGTGAGACGATGTCTTAAAAGGAGGCGCTGAGCTAAAATATGCATAGCGTAAGGTTGCAAGGGCAGCATCCTCCTCTGTGTGTGTTGGAAGAAGAGCCGAGAGGGATGTTTTAATGGCTGTGACTGCGTAACGGTTTAATCCCATGGGCTGTACAGTTAGCCCTGCATGAGCTCACTAAATCTCACTACAGCCACCGTTTCATCCAGGAGTAAGACTGCTAGATGTTCAGAGCTGAGTGGTTTTGATTTAATATTCAGAAGCATTCAGCTTCCCAAATAAAGATAATAGTTTTGTTAGTCGAGAGATTTATTAATATCTTAACATGGCCTTAGTTTTAGCCTTTTATTCCTCCATTTCTAAAAAAATTTCTTACCACGAAGTAGCCTTGAAGTTTGGAAAAGTAATCAAAGCTCTACTGAGCAAATTTGACTGTACTGATGGGTTGAATGAGCTATGACCTCTGCCGACCTCATTCTGCTTCATTTCGCCTTCAGGCTGGTAGCAGTTGCTGGAAGTAAACATTAATCTGTTAATTTAGCCTCTGGTATAAATAGAAGAAACATGTAATTGCAATCACTGTTTTGTCAATGGGCCTGTCGATCCTTGCTGCTTTGCTTCTGAGGAATAAGTAGCAGCGCTGCCTGCATGCTTCTCTGCTCGGGGGACTTTCCATCCCACAGTATTTGGATGGGGCAGATTATTGCTTGCTTGTAATAGTAGAAGGGCCAACTGTGGCATGGGGTTCCTGGGCATATATTCTTCAACATCCCCGTTTGCTAACTCTTCTTTCTTGCATCCTTTGGAGACAGCTTCCCTCCATCTTATTTTTATTTGGATGTTTCTGGGAAGAGATAAAGTTTGCCTGTATGGAGACAGGTAGTGACAGGTTACCTTATTGTGCCATCCTAGGAAAGAAACTATGGGACATGGAAATCACATCCTATTGCTGAGGAAAGGAGGGCTGGAAGGGACTGTCTTCAGTCTGGCTGAGTTCAGATAAGCATTATAGCGTATGTAATATGGATTTATGGAGGGGAGGAGGGACCTGGGCAAATGGGGTTGCAGCTTCCTTCCATCTTTCCACTGGGATGGCAAGGTTGCATGCTACATGGTGCACTGAAAGCTGTATGGCTGCAGGGGCAGTTCTGGTCAGGGTTGTGTCTCTTGGCAATCACAGGCTTACAGCCAGGTAGAGGGGTTGTTTGCCTATTTCACAGGACCATTTTGAAACTCTTTTCTGCCTGTCTGTTGTTGGTACCCAGACCAAGTCTGAGGTCTTTCCAGAAGCAGCATGAGAAAGCTGCCTTGCTGCTTCTGACTCAGCACAGGCACAGCCTCAAAGGTGGAACCTGTGCTGTTTGCAGCATGTCAGAGGTTACTGGAGGAGGTCGCTGGCTCTCTCTTGGCATTAACATGCAACTGGTGTTTACGTGCTTCAGCATTGCATGACAGTGGTTTCACTGACCCAGCAATGGGAGATTTATGATACAAGGTTCTGACAGCCAGTTTTACATCCATCTTCTGTGGGATCTGGTGCAGAAACTCACTGTAGCCTGCTCAGAGATACAAGGGTTGCTTTCCTCTGTGCCTTCTTATGTGGGTAATTAGTGTCATAATCTAGGGTTTAAGGATAGCCAACAAAGAAAACTTACTTGGGTTTAACTGAAATCAGTCCTTTACATGACTTGTTAAATTGTAACAAACCCCACATGAATGTTCTTTTAAATCCATTTGCAAGTGCCTTTTATTGATTTAGCCTACTTCAGTAGCTCAGATGAGCTAAATTGATGTCTGTCTACTAAGTTAAGGGCATTCGCTTGGGATTTCATACCTGCTGAACTGACTTGACTTGAAAACTGATTTTAGTTAAATCAATGCCAGCCTTGTCAGAAGAGCAGGACTTTCTTATTTGTTGCCACTGGTTTGATCAAGATCAACGTGAACACTGAGGGGAAAAGGTGTCTTCTGCCCTGCTGACTGTAATGCTGGGATGCCCTACTAACCTTATCCCTAATTTTGACCTTGACGTGATACTAGCATTGCCTAAATACCCTAGTAGCAGCCTTCTTTCTGCAAGGCAGCTGTTTGAAAAAGAGTTTATTCAATCATTTTGCTCCCAAGTGCACTGTTACCTCATATCTGGAGAAAGGAAGAGGAACAAAAGGTTTACAGACCTACTTCGCTACTGTCCTGCCTGACGCCTCCCAAAGCCAAACAAGTACAGTTAAGAGCCCTTACACAAAGGTTTCTTTTTCAGACGACGTCTTTCAGCTTTGGCTAAGTTTGGTGTCTCTTTGTGCTACATATCAGAGTTCCTTCAACCAGTAAGCTGACAGGCTCTTTTTGTCTCGGCCACCAAGAGCTAATCATAAGTGCCCAAGCTAACACTTGTGACCAAATCTCTGCTCCACTGGCAGTGTGGAAATGAATTGAAACCTAACCCATCATCTTCTGGAGCTGGCCACTGGGCCTGCAGTGAGGGCCATGGTTTCCCTTTAACCCTCCATGAAGATAGGGCATGGAAGATGATTGTAGGTGTGCAAGTTACCACAGGTTCTTGAGTCACTCATAAATTATCACTCAACAGTCGAGCTGTGATAACTGGTGATGTATATGCTCTTCGCGCCTTAAATGGATTACAGGAATGTTTTTTGCCTTAATTTTACATAGGATTACTGGACCTATTACTAAGGTTTAGATGGTGGGAGAATGTCAAATGGCAACAGCACAATCTCCTGAAACTACTCGCAATAAATGTTACACTTACCTATTGAGAACAGTGTTTCTGCATAGGCATTTCTCAATAAGGATCTGTGCTCATGTTTTAAGTAATGAGTTTGCAAGTAAATGTAAACTTTTGTAAATGTTAATATATGGATCTGAGCTAGTTTTTTTCTAGAACACAAGGGTCATCAGTTTACGGAGGACTCCTGTAAGCAGCACTTCCCAGTCATGGCTCAGAAACTCATAGGAGAAGAGTGAAAAAAATAGCCCCCCCCCCCAAAGTAAGACAGACATGAGGCCACCAGTGGACCCAGAGAGGAGGGTAAAGCAAACACAGGGATTTAAAGCAGCTTCTTATGGGAGGAGCATCAGTTTTGCACATCCATGGCTAACAAGGCAGCCAAGTTTCACTTCTGTATGAAGGCAAAGGTGGTTTGAGGGGAAGGATTTGAAAGAGGTCAGTGAGATAATTTGCTGGACGTCCACATCTTTGAGATACAGCACAGAAGAAAGAACAAAAGATTTTTGAAAATATGTCTTGTTTTTGATGAAAGGTGGCAGAACAGGCTTATACAAAGTAGGAGAAGACATGAATAGTGTATGAGAGAATGATAGGCTCTGGAAGATCCTGAAAGTGAATAAAATTTACTGTTACTTGATGTGATGAGGAGGCATGAAATGGGAGGAGAAGAAAAAGGCATGTTTACAGTGGCGAGCTAGAAAAGTAGTCATGCAGTGGAATTTGCAAGGAAACAGAGAAAGGGCGAAATTGCTTGTTAAAGGAGAGTTGTTGTTGTTGTTGAGACATGACAAGAGCTTGGACAGGAGCTCTAGATTCAATGATAGACAAAAAAGGCCGTGTTACAAAGAGAGAACAGAGGAGCGTCAACTGTGTCACATGCATTGAGAGTCTGGAGAAGAGGTGGAAGGAGAAAGGACTCCAGATTGCTGCAGCAGTGCCAGCCACAGTGGTTGGAATTGAAATAGTGAGGGCAGAGTGTGCATGGGAGAGGAGGGACAGAGTTTGTTCTCTGTGACAAACATTTGTGGAGAATCTAGCCAGGCACTTAGAAATGTATTGTTTAACTCTAATCTGGGATCACCATCTCCAGGTGTATCTCCACAAGCTAAGTATCTCCTGGGAGGTTTTGTCAGGAACTGCGGATGCAGAGCAGCTGGGGAGGATTGTCCAGCCTCACCTGCTATCAGACTCTGTGTTTTCTTATGTCAACAAACTGCGATGCTCACGGATGTCACCAGGAAGCAAATACTGGCTTTTGTGGCACAGACCCACTTCTGATGAGAGGCACGTATCTCAGAAAGGAGAGTTACAGTAAACGCATAAGGAAGCTGCAGCGGTTGAAGTTTATATTGTGTTTTTCTTGCTATCACACTTGGTGTATTATCTAAAGGGATCCATGAGCAAGGTGGTAAAACAGAGCTTTTTTAATTATACATCACCCAGAAAACTGATAAGGCAAACAAAGCAGGCAAACAAATAGCACAGGCACGAGCCACTTCCCAATAATAATGTAGCAAGAAAAATAGGGGAGTAATTCACAGCTCCCTAAGAAATTTTTGCAGTTCAGAGGAGGTGAGATAGCAAGCAGCTATTGGCTGTTTTCATTTCATGTTTTCCACCTGTCTGCCTTGTGAATGGAGAGTAGAGTACCTGAACTTTGCGAGAGGTTTTTCCACTGCTGTCTTATAAGTCTTGCTCTACAAGTAACAATCCTAATGGAAACTGAGATGCAGGTATGAAATGCATACAGGGAATGGAAGGAGAGTGACAACTAATTTAAATATAGTTTAAGTCCATTATAACTTTTGTTATCTGTAGATGTACAGGGACAGCTCTGGCATTTCCCTGGCCCCTTTGGGCTGCTGTGGCACCTCAGAGAGGGATGAACTGGCAGCTGCCCTGCACAAGGGAGTTAGTTGCCTTTGGGGTTGTGCACCTTCCACCTGCACCAAGGCCAGGAGGAAACGGAAAGATTGGTGTGAGCTGGCAGCTTGCTTTCAGTACAATGGCCAAGTGTTAGTCCAGCACCACACAGTTTTTGTCCAAACTGAGGTTTACAAGTGTGTGTGGTTGACAAAGGCATTTGCTAACACACAAAAACGTCTAGCACACACAACACAGATGCTGCCTCACAAAGCACCAGGCCAGGTGAAAGGTGAGAGTGGCAAGATCATTGTGTGAAGAATTGACTTATTCTGTGGCCTGACAATGCAGGGTGCTTGTATGCTCTGCCTTGGCTGCACAGGCGCTGAAGCGCATGTCTGCACTGCACAAGCCAGGGATTTAAACCCCCACTAGCTGCCTGGCTCAGCTGCTTTTGGCAGTGCAGCAAGGGAACCCATAACACACCACAAAGGCTTCCCCAGATACTAAGTAAACATTTGGGCTGCAGGCCAAAAACGATCTCCATGCTAAGCAAGTCACACTGTTCACAGTACGAGATCTAAGTGATCTGAAGCCAGCCCAGAACATCTACTTGAGATACTGTGATTGCAATACAGCCGTAACCTTTAAATGAGAAAAGACACTCTGAAATCCTAATCTGCTTCAAAGTACTGTAGCAATTCACATTTGATCTGCAGTCCAAACTGGGGAAGAAAAGAAAGCTCTCACAAGCTTGCTTGTCTTTTGTCCTTTCACTCTCAAGGTAAACAAAGAACTAGGGGAATCAACCCACAGTTAAATTTCTTCACTTTCAATTTTAGCATCGTTTTTAGGAAAGGAATATTTATGTGCTGGAGAGATTTAGTAGAGGTATTCATTGCAAATACAGTAAAGCTGGGAATGTGTTTTCAAATACCAAGTGGAGTAAGAATCCAGACTGAGTTTTGTGTGTGTGAAGTCACACATTGCTTGCTGGTTTTGTAACAGACCAAAGAGGATTGACTGCAAAACAAAGCTATGACAGTCTAGAGTTTGTAGGGGTAAGGTGTGCCATTTGCCTTGTATAACTTCATGCCGTTTGTAAGACTAAAGGACATTCCTATGCCTCTCTTTGAAAAGCTAAAAACTTATTAATATATGAAAGACTGGCAGCATTCGGTTGTTACACTTACGGAGTTTAGTTTTATTCTGTTAAATGTTAGAGAGGTCTGGAGAAACAAATTCTACTTCTCCAAGTCTGCTCCAAACACCGATAGAAATTTAATCAGTGTAAGTAAGAGGATGGGAACAAGAAAGTTTTGTGGTTTGTTACTTCTCTGCATGTGTCTGTCTGTCCATCCTTTCAGCTTACCAGTTTTCTTCTACTTTTTTTGCTAATGTCACAATATTTTAAGTATGACTTTCAAAAGCCAAAGACCTAAAATAATAAGCCCCATTTTCAAAATATGGTGAGGGCGACATACTTAAAAATAGAAAAGCATCTAACCCAAACTAGTAGTAAAAATGGTATGCACTCTAGGAATACAAGTCCAGTTTGGAAAGGGTGGGAAGTTTCAGGTTCCTGTGCTATTCTGAAGAAGAGATTGAACATCTTGGATTACATAGCCAGGTTTGAGAAAGTCAATTTGGGGATTCTTCTTAAAACCTTAGGTGCTCAAGTTTTGTGATGGCCTGAGAATTTCAGCTTCCATTTAAAAACAAATAAATCTATTTCTAGCCATCACAAATGTGGAGCAAAAATGAAAACTACGAATCCTGAATTCTCAGAAGCTAGAATGCACATACAAAAAATAATATTGATTATTTTTAACATCTCAGCATTTTTTAGTCATGAATTCTTGGGAACTGACTGAGATCCTGGAATGCTGAGGGCTGGTTGTCCCACATTTGTAAAAATAGCACATGCCTAGCAAAGGCAAAAAAGCTGAAGGTCTTCCCACTCCACCATTTATTGTGTGTTTGTAGGGTGAGGTAGTGTAACATACTTTTGCTTTACTTTTAGAAGGTCCAGGTACTTATTAGGAATTGCACAAGTAATTTCTATTTCTGTGAATATATTGTAGATGATGAAACTTTCTGTCATTGGCCACTTTCCAGCCAGCACTATCTGTTTATTACAGGCCATGTGTGGGAAAGGAGTCATAAACAACCTCTTACTTTGGCAAAACCAGAACACTAATCACTTTTGTATGAGCTCCAATAAATCCTGAAAAAGTAAATGTTGTGGATTAAAAAGATAATAATGTGCTAATCCTTTCAGCGGTCTTTGACCATTTTAAGCTGTTCCATCTTCCGTGCCTGAAGGATAAATCCCTGGCTCTTGATGAAAGGCTAGATAGTGAAGTATGTATGCACATCAAACACCAGACTTGTTACCAAAAAATGCATTTTTCTCGCTATTGCAGCTAGTTTTTGATCCACTTTCACCTTCAATACAAGAACTCACTTCCTTCCCCACTGCACCTCCTGGCCTTCTGTCACCGGGACTCCTTCAGGGCACACTGATGAAGAGCTTGTCTAATAGAAAGACCTTCCTCAGCTCCTGGCTGGTGATGGGGGTTCTGGCGCTTTCTGGCAGAGACTGTCCTATACTGGAACAAATATGTGAAATGTCTATAAAGACAAAGAGACAGATAGACTTGAAGTGGTCACATAAGGGTCACTCATTTTATAGAACAAGTGGATCAAAAAATGAACAACAGAGTGTTATGGACATACTCTGACACCCGTTGAAGTCAAGGGAGAGGTTCTCCAGCCTTAAATGGGCTTTGGATCAGGCCTTCCTGGGCTGGGCTGTCACCTCTGGGAATGGAATCACCCTACACTAGAGCCAGAAGAGGGGGAGAGAGGGTACCAATACAACTGAAGAATTGGAGCTGATGCAAACAGTTTTCAAACTTTCTTCCTTCTTCTAAAAAAATTTAAACGAATCACAGCTTGAAAACACTTCAGCCTTTAGGAAATTCAGTAGTTGCTTGTAGAAGTTTCAGTTGCATGTGCCAAGCTGAGACGTGAAGGTGAAAACATTCTTCAGATCAGTTTCTCCTACTAATCTCCAATAAATATCTTTAACGGGTGTATCAGACAAAGCCACAACAAGTGCCAGCATGGTCTGTAAGCCATTACTTACAAATTGTTCACATTATAGAGTGGTCAACACACTTGTGATTTTTCATGTTTGGCACTGGAAGCAGTGTTTTGCCTTTGCAAAGTGGATATTGTTCTTCACACAGAAACACAGGAACCACATAGTGCATGGAACAAGCAGTTGATTAAAGATTGGAATAGCAATGAATGTTTTAAAGTGGAATGTACTTGGAGAATTGATTGGTGCAGTCTAAGCTGCTTGCAGAGCATTACTTTCATTCTCTGTTAAATCAATCTCTGTCTTCTTTCCAAGCCTTAAGACTGAGAGCTGAAAGGCATGAACAATTTATTAAATTAATCCAGATCAGTTCTGCTGGATCAGGGGTAGCTGGTCAGTGCCCAGGATACCATTTGCAGCCTGTGGCTTGTCCTGGATCTTGTGCTTACATTTCAGCAGTATTGCAGGTTTGCAGGCAGGTGGAAGATGTAATTAGTAATGCTGTTATCTTCCCGTAGCCCACTTTTGCATTTCTCCCATCTTGTTGTTGCATTCTTAAAAACAAAACCATGCTCTCATCCAGAAAGAAATGTCACAATGACATTTTAATTAGCGTGTTCGTCCAAGGGAATATATGATTGCTGTGAGAAACTGCAGTTTGGGACAGGAACCATACATTCCTTAGCAACACAACAAGGACAGAAAGGACTCCCTTATTACAATTAAAAATGCCATAGCAACTGAAATCCATGGACTCATAGCTCTGGGGTAACACCAGAGCAACAAGCTCTGTAAAGCAACACCATGTTCAGGACTAGTTATTGAGGACCACGGAGAAGAACGAGATGGGATAGTATAGGCTTCTTAGAGAACCTGCTTTATGAAAAGCTTCTGTTTCCTAATTTTAATAACTGTTTGGCTGTTTGTAAGGAATGATGTTTTAGTTCCTTTTAGGGCCCAGTGGAAGAAGAGTGTACAAGAAGGTCAGTGAACTGATGGAGCACATAAAATGTATGGCAGACTTTGTGCCTTTAATTCAGGCTTTTCAAAGTCCATGCTATGTTGTGCTTTTCTGTTGCCGTGCCACTTCTGCTTTCATTTGGTGACTGACACCAAATAGATGAAACCTCATTGTACGTGCATGTACAGTGTGTGTTTAGAGGGTGTTAGATAGTTACCAGCCACTCACTGATTTTAATTTGTCAGAGAGAGGTGGGAAGGCCTGCTGGGAACGCTCCTCCTCTGATCTTCTGACTACTGTGAAGAACTGCAGCTCTTTGCCCTTTGTGCCATCGTTCTCCCTGGTGACTCTGTCCCAAATGGACATTTCAGGCATAAGATCTGTTTATCCTGCTCACAGTTTGTTGAAAACAATGAGTGCTCTTTTTGGAGCATTTAACAAACACAAGCTGGAGGAAGGTGGACCCTTTAATTCATAAGGAGGGCATAGACCCATCCCCAGAGTAACTAGCATGCTCTTCTTCTGTTTTGTTATTTGCTTAGGAGTATTTCAACAGGCTGTGGGCCTGGGGTTTAGAAAACTAAGTGCTGAAAGTGAGGCACTGACATAAAATATAAAATTCCCAAATATTTAGAGAAGTATGTGTATAAACATTTGCAGAATTAGGACTTAGAGTGTTTTGTTTGTTTCTAAACCCTACAAGTATGCAGTTGCTTGAATGTGTCTTTTATTTTGATGCCTAGATGTGACCTTTTAGGAGGCTGCATTTTAGTTGCTACTTATAAAATGGATCATATTTCTAGCTTTTTTATTGCTTACACAACCTAAAGCACTACCAACACCCAATGACATTAAACATCGGCTACTGTTAGCATCCAAAAATTAGAGCTTAATTTCCCACTATGAATATTCAGAGTTGAGAGCCTGTAATACTGTAATATGATAAACACCAAGGCTGGAGGCTGCCACATTCACTTGCATAGGAACCATTTATTATCAGCAAACATGATTTTGACAACCACTTTGAGGCAACACTGCTCTATATCAAATATCAACAGAATTAGCATGTGTTTTCATGTTAATTACTGTAGTGCACCATGCTGCGTGATGGCCAGGGAATGCAACAGAGAGGTCTGAGCTTTGCCAGTCACTTGCAATGTAGAATTCAGCTAATGTGAGTTTATTAGCTCTGAGGAACAGCATTTAATGAGCTGCTAACTTCACTATAGTCCTGCTTTCTAAATGGTTAACAGGGTCTGCCAGCTCGTAAGTAATGTATGAGAAAGAAGGAGGACATGGCAATAGGTTTACGGTATTAAGCGGGCCCGCAGAAGTCACAAGTGGCAAAGTGGGTGACCCTGTGGTAATCTCTTAGAAATGGAAATAAAATATGTATTCCACTGACTGGCTCTTGGGCAATTAAGTTTATAACACTGTTAACCAAAATGTATGGGAAGGAAATACAAACATGCTTTGTTTTTAAGCTCCTGTTTTTCATCAGTCTTCGAAAACTTTATGAAGGTGCTGTTCATTAATAGCACGGTAAAAGCATGGGTGTTTCCATGGGCAGATACTCTTCTGTGATATAAGGAGAATTGTAAATTAATAAATCAGGCACTCATGTTGTTATTGAATGTAACTGGAAAAGAAAAACCGTTGATGATCTGCTGTTCCTCATTAGTATGGTGTAAACATGCTTAATAGCATCACTGTAAAACATCAATTTCAAGAATACTTGGTATAGCATTCAGGGTAAACTGCTCCTTTCTGCTGCTGTTGCTTTCATTTATTCCTATAGGATAGCTGCTAGTTTTGACTGGCGTACCTGCTTCTCCACTCTCTTAATTGTCATTGTATTGGTTTATTATTTTAATCAGGACTCTAAGCTGCACTGAAAAATTAAAAGGAGCCTATTTGCTAGAGACAGACAGTCAAATCTTTTATCTCTAGTTTCTTTAGGTGACTGTCTTTAACAGTCTCTCTAATACTGCAACACTGATTGGCGAGAACAATTTACCACTAAGGCATAATAAGGGAAAATGTAATAAAATACCATCAGGCACTGTTCATTTGTAGTTGTTTGGCTAAAGAATAGGTTTCATAAAACTTGGGTGAACTTGGAAATCACCTGAACACATTGCTTCCTAGATTTATGGCTCAATAAGCCTCCATATATGCTCATAGCAACTTCAGAGTACTATGACAATTCATCTCACCTGCAGTCAAAAACTGTGCAGAGGGTTGCTATCAGATGTGTCAGGGAGCATCTTCCAGGTGACTGACACTGGTCGGAGGCTCCAGAGACATGGCTGCTGTTGTGGGTACAGGCACCCCCATCCTTGTTCAGCCAGTAGAATAAATTTAGCCTATAAAGTTAGTAAAAGCAAGTTTCCTGTGAAGTACTTAGGACACAGAGGGATACCAGCCTCGTGTGGGCCCCAACCACCCTTCTGCAGGGCAAGTACTTCATGACAGTGTTATCTTTCCTTGATGGTAGTCCTGAATTTGTATTGCCATGCTTATTTCTACAAATGCTCTAAGTGGCACTCAGCTATAAGAGTTTTCTCCAAAATATGCATCAGTATACAAAACCTTCCTCAATTACCAAAGCAGTGTGAAGAAAATAAATATGGCCCTATTACAGGGATTACAAATTCACAAATGGCTCAAGACTAGTTTAATCCAATGCTGTCCTGTGGCCCGCCTAATGTATTTTCATGCTGGTATCTCAGAGTATGGACTTATCTTCAAAAGAGGGACAAAAGTAGCTTCCCTACTCAAGTAGTCTGCTCACATTACTGCCATGGAAATTATTTCCTGCATGTCACCAGTGCTATTGCTGAGCAGTACACTCTGTCCCAGAATAGCACTGAAGATGCAGAGAAGAAATCGGAGTCTCTTGCTTGTGTTACAGTATCAGACACCTGTAGTGCTGCCCTTACTATTGGCAGAAAGATGCCTTCCTCTTTTCTCCTTTGCTCTGAAAAGGCAGTTTCTCACTCCTGCCTACTTGTGAGCTCCTGGAGTGAGAGGTTGTCCTGCCTGTGGCAGGGGAAAGACAGTGGCAGTACCTTGATAGTGTTTCCAGGGTAGGGAATGGATAGCTAAGCCCCACACCAATATTTCATTATCATTATAGATTACAGAATTCATGTTCAAGAGGAGCTTACATTTAAACTTGCTTTCAATAGGTATAAAGTGATTGATTGTATGTTTCTGGCCTGGCACTGCACGGTTATTAAGAATGGAGGAGGCATTTTCTGGACAATCACAGACGTGATTTTCTTCTGATACCGTCTTTAGACAGACACACTTCTAGACTATTTCTGTATGTGGTGTTGTAAAGCTGTGTCTGGTTGCCCACAGCATTTGTGTGTTCAAAGGACTTTCTTGCTTTCAAGATTCTTTGCATCTATTACCTTAAACTTCTCCCTGCTTTGTATAGGCTGCTTTATGTTCCTACAGTCTTTGGGACTGTAAGGTTCCGTAGTTAGTGCCCTGGCATATACATGAGCTCATTACCGTACAGGTTGCTGTGCTTACAGTTGCTTCTTCAGAGAAACCAGTTTGAGCTGGGTCAGTTTTTGTATTAGGAACTCGCCCGCTTGCCAGCAAGCCTTGCCTACGAATGGCCTGATTCCAGTTTGAACCTCTTTCTATTATGCCTCGGCTGGGCTGGTTGCGCCAGCACTACCCTGCCTGCTGCCCTGGCTGCTGCCCTGGCCACTGCCCTTCATGCACATTTTACCCTCTGTGTCTTTGCTCGTGTCAAGGCATTTAGTCCTGAAACGGAGTGACACGTCTGAGATAAATCCAAAGCAAAATGAAATGACTTCTCCCATTGACTTTGGATGAGACCTTTCTTCATTAGTCTATTATATATTTTAATTTCATGAATTGTTTTACATTTCCTATGAGAAAAGAATGATTTAAAATGAAAATGAAGAATTTCCTTATGCAGCTTGAGATCCTTTAGTGATTTGCTCTGTGAAAATTATGCATTATTACAACACGAATCAAATAAGATGAACATTTGCCCAAAAGAAAGGTTGGTGTATATGTGCCTACACAGGCTTTGCTTGAAAGCTTTTGTCTTACTGATCATACTTACATTAAAAAACTTATAGCGTGTTAAAAGCGTACATGTGCTTTGCATGCAGTATTTCCCCTGTTCTGTATGTATTGTTTCTGAAAGCTGTAGGTATATGAAATGTGAAGGCTCTAATCTAAAATAAAGTCGTTCTCAGAAAGGGTGTATCCCTGAAGTTTCCAAAGCTAGAGTGCCCTACTGCTAGCCTGTGTCCCCATTGCTTTTTGTTGAAAGTATTGCTTCCAGATTTTTAATAATTTACCTTTGGTGGAAGGTGCTTTCCCCTGGTTTCTGGGTGCTGTGCGGGGCCGGGGTGGGAGCTGACGGGAGGGATGTGTCTGGGAATGCGTGCGGCAGCTGTGCTATGCCCCTGCCAGCCACCCACATGCCGTGAAGCTGCACCTCCCTTAGCGTTAGGCAGGACTAAGCTTCTCAACCTCATAGTTCAAAAAGGCCTTTCTAAAGTCTGGTCATAGGAAGGGAAGAATTTATTTGAGACTATTCCTGGAAAGGTATTTTAAATAGTCCTTCAATGTACAGTTCCATTATATTTAATGTGAAGAGCCAGAAGAGCAGAGAAGATGTAGCGTTGGCTTGCAGATGCAGGCTCAGGTTGCTCACACAAGCTGAAGAGAGTTGGGTTTAACTGTTTGGTCAAGCGGCATCATGTGAGTCTAACAGGAATTTTGAGAGTGTGGAGCCGGGAGATGCTTCCTTTCAGTTCACACCTTGTGCGGATGCACTTGTGCGTGTAACCATACACAGTGTGCAGCTCAGCTGCAAGGGTGATCCGAGTGCTTGACACTGGGCTCAGAAGTAAAATTTTTCAGGACAGTGACCAGTGTAACTTGGATAAGCTTATAAATTATTGGAGATAGAGTTTCAGAAGACTGTATGATCATTTAAATTTCAATAGGAGAAGGTTTTATTTAACAGATGAAAACTTCTCCTAATTTCTTAAATATCTAGTGAAAGACACTACACACATACCTGTGTAAGACCATCCACAGAGACTGTGCTCTGGTTTGATTAAATCACTTGAAATTCATACCTTAAATGGTGCTAGTACAAAGTGCGTATACAAGCCCTTAGTCAATATGCTGTCCTTACTAAATATGCTGTGGTGCAGCTCCACTAAGTGTTAATTTTTAAGACACAAATAGCCTTTTGCTTGTAAACAGATTACAAAATAAATGGCTTGCGTTAAAGCCACGGCTTAAGTGAGCTCTGCAGAGTAAAGTTTGGGTAAATGGAAATTCCTGTGGGCTTCAAACACAAGGGCGTTTTCCTGCTGTTCCTTTAGGTTTATAAACACGTCAAGTGTGAGTGGTGGAACACCACAGTCAGTGTCGCTGCGGCATTGTAATAAGTTGGAGATTTGATTCTAGGACTCGGATGCTGGGATAGTTATTTGAGTGCAGACTCAGGGTTAGGTGGGGTGAGTAACTCCTGAAGTAGTGTCATGTGGAGACGTTTCTGATCCCTTCATTCCATTATAGGATCTGCTAAATAATTGCCTTTTTGATCTAGGAATTGCAGTTACAATTTGCTGCTGGTCAGGGAAAGGTTAAGTCTTTCTCCAGGGCTATTTTTAAATGTGGCAACAACTGTCTTCAGTGTTTGTAATCTGTCCAGAAATAGATATCACTTAACAAGAGCGCTAAGCAAAGAGAAGGGCCTTTTTCAGGAATTCCCAGTCTTCACAGACATTTCATTTCCGAGATCCCTTTCAGCCCAAGGACACTTGTGGCTGCTGGGGGCTGGGTTGGTGACCTGCCAGAGCAGGAGCCACGGGTGAGAGCAGCACCTTCTGGAGCACAGGCTGAACCACAGCGGCTCGGGGAAGCGACGGCACTCAAAAACTCGCTCTCGTAAAAGCAAAGGGCTGCGCTGAGATCAGGAGGGGGAGTTCCCCCAACACCAACCGGAGCGAAGCCAGCGTGGTCGTGCTGCGTGGACATCACTGCCACCGTGGAGGGAGTGTGCGTCTTGCTCGTAGTTTGCGTGTATGTCTTATCGCTTGTGACATGTTAAACCCAGTCACTTATCAGGTAATTCCAGTGCGAACAGCAGTTTTGTACTTCATTGACAGGTCCTGTTAAATTCAAACCAGCCAAGCCCAACTTGTTGTGTCAGGGAGAGGGAAAAATATCTCCACAACTATAAGACTTCCACAGCCTTCTCACCTGCTTCAAAGCAGTTCATTCCTTGGGGGTTTGACAACATTTGCAGAAAATGTATCTGCCTCTCCTATTCCTCATCACATGTATTGGGTTATTCTTTATATCGCATATTGAGTTCTGCTACATTATGTACAAATATCAAAAATAGACTCTGGACAATGCGTGAGGTCAGCAAATGCCCGGTTCCCTTGGTCGCTGCCTGTGATGGGGAGATGTATCTGCTGACTGCTTGCGATAGCTGCTTACCACAGTAGGAAGAGCCAGACTTCATGTCTTTAGTATCTCTGTATCAGTATCCCAGTACGCCCAGGCAGTTGAGTGCTGGATCTCTAATTTTAAGCAAGCCAGAGACCTATATATATAAGCATGCAAGGCTGGATTATGTATGTTTTTGAGTCTGAAAGTGGCGTCAGCTGCCTTTGTAAAACCATGCAAGTATGGGAAGTGCAGTGGAACTAAAGGGTGTGTTTGTACATTCAGCATGCAGGGAGCTTCGTAGTTTTTCAGGCTACAGAAAGCTGACGTACCCATACATAGGGCCCCAGGTGGAATATGAACCTAAATATTAGAAGTACTCTCTTTACTCCATTGAATCCAATGTACATTCTGCCTTACATGAGCAGGATTACGCCTGTTAAGGTGTTATTTTCCTCAGACATAGGAAGATGCAAAATATATTTTAAAATAGAATAGAAAACAACTTGGTGCATGCAAGTTGCCAGAGAAGTTTCTGGCATACCGACAAGAAGTAGTACTTTTAGAAGGAACTGAAAATGTGTTTTTCTCTGCCAGGGGTTGAAGATTATAGCTGGCTGTGATTTCTGTGTTTGATAGTTCTGAGCTGTGAAGGGAACAGTTCATTCTCAGCCAGCTCTGATATGTGAGAAACCTGGGATCTGGTTTTAGAATATCCCTGAAAGCTTAATTCGCAACACCGAAGTTACAACACCTTGCAGGCATTTTAGCAGATACAGCTGGACTTGAATTACATGGATCATGGTACATGATAGCTTTTAGCTGCTCTGTTCTTAGCACAAAGACAAAGAAGTTCCTTAGCAAAAACTGATGGCTTGCTTTTGGTTAACTTAACACACACTTATGTAACAGTAATTTAATGAGTTTGCAACAGCACATTTTTCCTTTATGTTGCATGTTGGCATTGATTCTGGTGTTTCTTAAATCACTAGATACCTAATACAAGTGGAAAGACTGACATTTAAATTAACCAGACTTCAAAACAAACCTATTGGAAGTGTCAGGGACTGATAAGCCATCTGTGACACTTAATATATCTCTGCATCAAGGCCCTGTTTAAGAAAAACAAAATACACAACCCTGTCACTGTTCTCTTGAGGGCCAAGATTTAAACCCCTGCTCCATGGATGTGTAATGAAGATGCAAGTGACTGTCTGCATGTTGAGAAAGTATGGGAAAAGAGAAATGGAGAGGAAGTAGTTACAAATTTGAGTTGTGTCAGTAGAAAGCTATAAATTAGGTAATGATTAACTTTTGTCATCTTCCCTGTTCCATAATTTAATAAAAAGAATAGTTTGGGGAGGGGGGAAAGTTCAGGAGAGAAGGGGAATGTCACCATGGCAAATGCGGAACCCGATTTTACCACCCGTCTGCTCACTGAGAACGGATATTTCCTCATGTAAGCTATGTATCTATGGCTAGTAGAGCTAAGGCAAAGCGGAAGTGTGAGAGATGGTCTTTGCTCCTTCCTTCTGCGTGTCTGGGGAAATGGGCAGGCAAACTGGTGGTGTTTTTGTGTTGCTTACCTGCAGTTCCCCCCGTCACTGTAGTTATACATGTAGCAAGGAAATTGATGCACACGAAAGTTTTGCGGGGTTTTCCTATGTGGATTAGTAGATGTAGCAGATTTGTCGTTGAGGGATTGTGCAAGTACAAAGTTGTGCTCAGTCACCATAACTTAAGCATTCTTATTTGCATTGACTGGAGAAACTGCATCCAGATAACTTGGGGTGAATTGCTTTTGACAGCCATTTTGTAATTTGATTTCCATTTACAATGATGCATAGGCACTTTGGAGGTGATCTATTACGCCTCTTCTTGGCTAGATCACGTATTGATTCTTGGCTAAGGAAGATCTCCTCATTCCCAAGTGCTGCAGGCACCAGGAGGTATCTGATGAGCTAAGTATTGTTCCCACTGGAAGTCATAATATATTTTGTTTACACAAAAAAAACTTTTAGCAAAATATGAAGATTGATTGAGATGAAAAACTAGCACCCTAAAGCTGTTGGCTAATAAAAGGAATTCAGTTCGACCTTCTTCGCTCATTCCAGCCAAAGGACTAGGAAGAACAGGAGAGGTAAGTTGAGATGAAGAAATCACTTTTGTTAGGTCCATATGCTACACTATTTTTTTTAATTAGGCCATGACAGCGAGTGTCTGCCTATCTTGCACTGATCATATATTCAAAGATCATCCAGAATATGCTAATGCAAGGCTTTTAGTATCCTTTTAGGGATACATTTAGCATATTAAAAGCATACTCTGAGCATTAGCAAGACATACTGTACTGGTGGTTCACAGTCAGCCAGACCTGGAGTTTACTTAGGCCATGGTGTGCTCTGTGTCCTGTAAATTATTACTGTGTGTATTTTTTAAATTGAAAGCAGGTCACTGTTTTTCTTACTAATTAAGGCTGGAAGCTTATTCCACTGTGCCCATCTGCTTTAATGTGCTGCTTAATAAAATCTCTGTTCTTAACTGATTTATTCAAAACATATGGATGCTTCTTACACTCTTTGAGGTCTTTTCCATCAAGGCAATCATGACTAAGTAATCATAAATGGGTGAGTTTATAATTTAGCAACTGTTAATCAGAATTTGGACTTTATAGAAATTCAGGCCAAAGGGAATCACTGTGTCCACTGGTCTCTAGCTGCTGGCTGTGGAGCCTCTCCCAGTGATTAAGACCAGCCATTCAGGATTGCAGCAGACTGGGGGATTCTCATTCATTCCTCTTCCTTCACTGAAAGTAGGCAAATGTTTTCCCTCGTCCCTGAGTGAGTGGCATTCCCCTATATCTTCCCTGGCTCCTCTGTGCTGCAGGGAGAGCTCCCGTCCTCTTTCCATCCCACTTCACCACTGACCTAGAGCAGGCTACCTTTGGATGAGCAGTGGCTAACAGCAAACCTGTCTGACACCAGGAGGTACCTTTGAAAGGATCTCCAGGGGGTAGGAATTATGATATGTAAACAGGAAATATTTTGTATCAGAAATGGCAACAAATTTTGTACAGGTAGATCACATTGCATTATATTAACATATTTCCTACGCACCTGCTCCTGGGTTACCTATTATCGAGTTGGCTTTGAGAGCTGGTTTGAGGATAGTAGAGGTACAAGCTTTTGTTATTCACTGACTTCCAGTCCAAATTAGCAAATGGTGAACTTACTTTTGCAGAGGAGTTAGGAAGTTAATGGGAAGAGGTGCAGAATAAATTTCTTGTTAGAGAGGTAGCTGGCCACCCGTGCCACCTTGTGGTGGTGGTGGTTGTACGACGACAGCAGATGAGTCACCAAGCCGCATGTGCCTCTGTGCCCAGCATCCCTCACTGTTGCTCTTCATTTCTCTTGTACTACTGGACCCTAACGAGCAGCTACAGCTTCCTGTCCTCTGGAAAGGCTTCGGGCCGCTTTAAAGATGCACATTTCCTTCCCATTGTGCTTCTGTGACATTGTGGGAGAGACTGTGCTGCAGGGTTGTTTCAGCACCTTTGCCTGTTCACACCTCTGAAGGGGTGTTCCAAGAGCCAGCTCAGAACAGGACACTGGAAACTGCAAGCATTTTATAGAATTAAGTAATTTTAAAATTAACATAGCAATTTGCATAAATCACCGTGTAAGCACTTTAATATTTTTTCAGGCTCCCCAGGGCAATGTCTTAAGGCATGTTACATAGTAAAAGTGGGATGAAACAAGTGAATCTTCATGCACGCAGGGCAGGATTTTCTAAACCAATCGGTGCTGGTGATGTACTGGCAGGATTTTTCTTCACTGAATCATTGGTGAAAATCTCACTAGATCCCTGCTGAAAACCCTACCCATATAGGATGGGAATGTGTGGGAACTGGCCCCAGCGAGTCTTGCAAGGTATGAGCACAATCTAGCAAAGAATTTTCCACTAGGAGCAGGCTCATAGACTTCCATAGTATTATTTGCATATTTTGTTTCAAATGCTCAGGCTCTTAGAGGACTAAGCCCCATTTGACTCCACGGTTTCCAAAGATCATCTTATTATGAAGCCTGAAAAGGTTATGTGATTATGGAGTTACATCTGCTGCAAGGAACAGCCCAGAAAATGTCCAATGATCGTATGTACTGAGAATTGCCCATTTGCCTTTTGAAGGTAGACTTCAGGAGGAAGGAGCTTTGCCGCAGCTCTGGCTATTTGCTGGGCTGACTGGTAACTTCTCCCATTCAGAGTGCATGCAGTATTGCTTGCCTGAATTGCTCTAGCATTACTTGTCATGTCCAGGATACGTCTGCTAGAATGAAGAGCCTTTTCCTATTCAGTGTCTGTTCCCTGTGTCGGTATGCGTGAATTGTGATAAGGTCAGTGCTCCATTTCAGAAAAAAAATAGATGGAGATTCAGAAGCCTGTCACTATAAATCATGATTTCTAATCATTATGGCTCTTTTCTGAACCTTATTCAGTTCACCTTTATTCCGATTTTTTCACCAAAACTGGACACAATGCTCCAAGGTCCTACTGGTGCCAAACACAACACATACTCATCAGCCATTTCAGCTGAAGCTCTGACCAGAGAGACTGCACTGGGTTCCCATGTTGAGAGCCCGGATTCCTGCAGTCCCCTCTGTGCACAGAGCCCCGCTTCTACATGCTTTGACAACTTTGGCATTATTAAAGTTGTTCATTTAACCATCTTTCAGGTTTCAAGTCTGGTAGACTGTTGGTTGTCCAGGTGGAGGTTAGCACTTTGCAGCCCCGTAGTTAATGTTCTCTTTTGGTTAGGCAAAAGTTTAATGTTACTTTGTCAGAAGGGCAAAGAGAATTACTTGCTGGTGTCTCTTTGCACGTGGTTAGTGCCATGTTTGCCTGCCTCTTGTTTAAATGTTTTTTGCTTTTTGGTGTGACTCAAGAAATGCATCTTAAGCACTGTAAAAAAGTTCCTGTATGCAAATTTCTTTTGGAACTGATTTTGCTGTGCATCACAAGAGTTATTGAAAATGATCAAAGTCATACTAAGCGTTAGAGAAGATTACGACAATCATTTCTTTATTTCATGTCAGTCTCTTATTACTCTTTGTTCTAGCCGCCTGTTTTAAAATGTACATTTTCAAAATGGTTTCACTATTTTGTCACAGAAGATCCAGCTCTTTTAGTGAACCATCAAAGAATCGGTTATTGACTTTCTTTCTGCCTTGGCAGAAGAAGTGCTTACCTTTCAGCTTCTTCTCTGTGTAAGAAATCTGCTTCATTTTTCCTTTGCTAGGCTTAAAAAGTGTACAGTTTGGTAGGACCTACTGTGCAGTAAATTAATTCCAGGCTGAAACTGAGAATGCTTTCAACAGGAAAGAAATTTTCAGAGCAAGAGATACATATGTGTGTATGCACTTTAAAAAAAAAAAAAAAAAAGAATTAAGGTAGGTATGAATTGGTCTGTGTTGTAGTTTCAACAGAAGTTTTTATAAAATAAACTTTGTGTACACACATGCACATGACGTACTTTTATGTATATTTACAAAAATGCTTACTTTAATCAGTGTAAAAGTGTGAAATGCATTTGTTTATTTTCTCACAGAAGGAATTTGCACTAGAATCATTATGGGCCAAATTTTGATCATCTCTGTACTGATGGTGTTTTGCATTGCATTATGAGGATTTAATGGATCTTAAGGAAAACAGAGTGCTGGCGTGTTTTCTTTATTGATTAGTAGATCTGATTTGAAATCATTGTCATCTGAATTCATTTTTAAACATGGGTAGTGTTGGTGTGCCAGGGAATCACTTATTTCTGGTTCACTGTATGGAGAACTGCATGTTCTGATGTATAAAGATGGAGTTTCCTCCTTCGTAGAAAGATGCAGCTGCTTTAGTTTATCACACCAGCAGGGCCAAAGTTGTAAACCCTTAAAATATTGTCTGTGGTAGTGTTCTGCTATGTTAGTGTTAGTTGTGTAATTTTAGGTAATAGTTTATTTTTGGACAAAGACCCGTACAATTTGGGGTATTCCAAAGCAGATGGAGCTTAAAAAAAAAAATCAACTTGAAATATCCATAGGAGAGCCATACAAATAATACAAGTTAGGTAAGTACTTTTGTATGAAATACGTTTTTGTTCGTAACTAGAGAAGAAAGCAATCTGAGGAGGAAACTCAGAAAAATCATCTGCAGATAAAGAAATGGGAGCGTTTTGAAGCATTTCTCTACATGCTTGATTGGATTCATGTGAACAACTCTGTGTCATAAAGGGTTTTTATGTGCCATTGTCCAAAGCCTGCCACGAGGAGCATGTATCTCCTGTAGATGCGACATTGTATGTAGCACTGCCACTATGTACATATTTTTTAAGGAAACATTGAGTATCTTTCTTCTTGGACTTGATGATCTTAGAGGTCTTTTCCAGCCTATGATTCTATGATTCTTTGTGCTGCTTCATCTCCTTCCTCTAGTTCTTTTTGTAGCTTATGCTTCTTAATTGGTTAGTTGCTATGTCATTTCTGTGAGCAGACCTCAAAAATGCTATTTGCTTATTTTCCTGTTTAGGTTACTTTTAAATCTCAGACACTAGCTATTGGCAAAATTTGTATTTTAACCTCAGAAGAAACAGGATTTAGCTAATGGAGCAATCTCATCTTTTTCTTTATCCCTGAAAGAGTTACCGCTTGGGGCAGCTTTGAATTCACGGTGAGGTTTGCGTATTGGTGTGGTAGCTCCACTGTTGGTGATTCGTGCCAGGCAAGTTTTGCTCAGATCCCCCCAGCAACCCTCCACAAATGCCTACAGGCACTTTTCATTCTTCTTCCAAACAAAATAGAGTCTGTGGGGGAAAATAGGAGAAGTAATTAAACGATAAGACATAGGAAGCAATAGACCTCATCATCATCAAAGCTTTAGTTTATACAATTCTTTAATTTAAAGCTGGCACTTGCAAAGGTATAACACCAAGGTAATTAAACTTGTTTTGTAGTTTGGTCACTTTGCCTGTTATCTTGCTGATTTGGATGGTATTTTATTAATGATCTCTCAAGGGAAAACTACTGTAGCTGGGAAATTAATGAAATATTAATAACAACTGAAGCGATGCATGTGATTCCACTTCAGAAAAGCCTGACCTGAATGTGCTCTGCACTTACTGTGCTCTACGAGCAGAAACGTCAGCGCAGAGTGTGGGTGCCCCACACTGCCTTGAGCATGCTCAGCGTGGCGTCCCTGGGTGGACTTTTCTGGGTTAGCAAGTAGGAATCCACAGATAAGGAAGAGTCAGGTGTGGGCAGCAGAGCAAGGTCTTCAAACCTGCAGAGCTGAAAATGGACCTAAAAGGGCACACCAGGCAAGATTAAACCAAGTTGAGCAAAATCTCTGCTGAGGTCTGGAGGAAAAGAGAAAAGGCACAGAGCTGTAAACGTGATTTGAGGAGGTGGAACTGCCAGAGAAGCCTATCTTGGTCGTGAGAGGACAGAAGTACCCAAGTTCAGCAGATTCCCCTTCAAGCACCTTCCCTGATTTTTTTAAAAACCCATCCCCTAGTGCTATTCAGGTGAACAGTTGCTGTTCCACAGTAAGCCCCAAATACCCCTCTCCTTGGTGTGTTTATCGTGGTACGTACTTGACTTTGGCCTTTTTAGGTAAGTTCAGGTGAAAGCTGTGTCTCGGACGTGTTTACCATTAGTAACATTAATTCTTTTGCCCTGGTCATGATAAATACATGTTAAGAAACTGCTACTTTACTGGAGACTGGAGTAGGCTTGAGGCAGACATGTAACATACTCAGTTAAAGTAGCCTAAACAAGGTTCGTGAAACCTGTTAGTTAAAAGTTTTGCTAGGCCTCTGGCAAAACAAGAGTTTTTTTGAGTCATTCAACCTTATTAGCTCTGCGAGTGTTTACATACTTCCACATACATAAAACACAAACTGTTTAAAAACAACAGCATTCAGAGGATGGCCCAGATTTTTTGGAGAATAACAAGTCATTGCCAATTCCTCTGAACCTTTCCCCTCTTTCCCTGAGCGTGCAGCATTTTCTTAGTTTAGAAGCTTTTTGATCATTTAGGAAATTAACATTGCAGCGGCTTCTGAGGGGATGTGCTCATCAAGGAAACCAGTTCAGGTAACACAAAGACATGATTGTTAGTTGTCTGTGTCATTATGGGAAAAAAAGACCTTACAAGCTGATCAGAGTCCGCTGTAGCTGCTCGCTCCCAGATATCACCTTCCACACTCTTCTTCCCACCCTGCACTTCCCAGCAGCTCTGTGAGCTACACCGCCATGAAGATGTTTTCTTCACGTGTAGTGGTACGTGATAGGAAACATGACGTTGGTCGTTACAGAGCCATCTTGGGTTCCCTCATGGAAAAATCGTGCTTCCAGCCGGCCAGATGCCTGTAGATGACAGTCTGGGGAGAGGAGAGGTCAGAGAAGGAATGAATGTGCATGTTGTGGAGAGTTTTCCCATGCTGAACAATGTAGGTAGATAGATAGATAGGTAAGAATATGAAAAGCATCATGCAGCCTAATAGGTTTTCCTTGGGAGATCTGGGCTCAGACCTTACTTCTGAACCTTACTTCTGACTTGGGTAAGTTATCTCTACTGTCTTTACACTATTTCCTTATCTGTAAAGTGAAATGGTGGTACTCCTCCTTGGATTTTCCTTTTCTTTTTCTTGTGCTCACATAAGTTTGGGGACAAAGGCTGCCTCTTCCTCAGGGTTCTTACAGTGGCTGAAGCCGTGGATTGCCATGTAATCAGAAACAGCCACAAGGGTGAGTTGTTGGGTTCTTCTCAATTTTGAATATGAAGTCACAAGACAAAAGGCATTTTAGCAAGGGATGTATTTGTGCAGGTACTTACGCGCACACACCCATTAACAGAGTGAGTGAAGCTATTGCAAAATAAGCCATTGCCAATACTGCTTCTTAATGCATCTTACACCCAAGTGCACACAGCAGCGTTATTGACCAGTGATGTGGAAATGTTCTTTCACACTAGGCATTCATAATTAAACTGAGATCAAATACCCAGCCTTTACTCTAGTGCTAATGATGTGGAATATCTTCCTTTTCTTGTATTATTTTTTCATGTTTGTGTGTGTGTGTGCGCGTGTGTATATTTTTGCAGCAAGCTAGAAATATTTTTAGTCAAGAGGACTAATTAATAATTCATTCATGAATAATGATGAAAGTAGCTGATTAAAATGTATGTCTGGCTTCAAAAGGAATAATCTTTAGAAGTTATAAGTGTTTATAAAGTCCATCTCACCCCCTCCTCCTCTTCCCAGCCCCTGTGCAACAGCTGTTGTTATTCCCATTCACAGGTATCAGGTAATAATTATATTAGAGACTATGATCCAGAGTAATAAAGCCTAATTTTCTGAGGAGATAGGCATCTTCTGTTGACTTAACATGCTTGATGCTCAGCTATCCCAGGCGTGGCAGGAAGCTGGACTGCATCTCCTGGTGGCAATACAACGTGGACTTCAAAGATGGAGTACCGCAGCTGGAGTGATGGTGTGGTGTGTGTGTTGCACAAAAATCAGAAATGCCCATGGTGTTACGTGGGTGTTCAGTCAGAGCTCCTGCAACAGAAGGGCTTACCTGAAGAGTTCCTAAAGATGACCTCCATTTGGGAGAGTTGTTCTGCCAGTGTTTTCAGCTATCTTGACAGCACGCGTGATGGCCTAGGACTGGGAGCGTTACAGTGCAGCTGTAACTACTTGTCAGCATCATGATTCCTTGGGAGGAATAACTCCTCTCTTCAGTGCCTTGTGACCATCTGAGCATCATGCTGGATGTCCTTGACTGGCAAGCGGGCCTGCAAATGACCCACTGCAGTTGTAAGAGGTGGAGATGTGAGGGAAGTCAGCTCTAAACCTTCCTTTAGGCCTGTATCTCTTGGTTTAGTGGAACTGTGTTGGACTGTGTCCTACCTATGAGTTCCTCAGTGTCTTTTTTTTTTCTCTCCTTCAGTCTTTCTTTGGAATAAAAAAACCCCTGAAAATACAACACAAGGAGAAAACCTAAAGAGAAGAGGAATCAAAGTCTTTCATGAACGTAGTGTGTGTAAAACCACCTGAAGGGGCAGATTTGTCATGGTACATTTTTGCAAAAATCATTAGCTTGTCATGGCAAAATGGAAAAAGTAATAAAACAGCAGTAAAAACAAGTTAAATTCAGAGCCTAGAGGATCAGCTTGTCTAAAATAAATGACACTTTTTTAGGGGTCAGCTCTTACTTTCTCCAATCCTGTGCAACCATCGCCCTTTTCCTTTTAACTTAGCCCTTTTCCAGGCCTCAGCATTTCTGTATTTTATATTTGACGTGTCGAAGAACACTCATTATTACCCTTTCCCCTCTGGATGATATTTTTTTTCATCCTGGTGATGTAGTGGTGGGAGTACATAAAATTATAGCTAATTCCAGTGGCCTTCTGCTACTCTCAGCTTATATCCTCAGCTCGAAAATACTTGAAAAAGTTCCAACGGGTTTTTAGCTAAAAGTGCATTTGCTTGTGAGATTGCTGAGGCCTCTCCTGTTGTATCATGTCTTCCTGAACTGCGAGTCCTTATTTTTTGTTAGTGCAGTTATGCTTATTACTTCTTGTGAAACAAAGTCACGTTACATGCACAGTCGGCAATGCTCCACTCCTAATAACTCATCTGTGTTTGCATTCTGAACTAAGTGACCTGAAAAATTGTAGGTTAAAATGGAAGGGAGAAGGAGAGGGGGTGACACATTAGAAAGAAGAGAGGTTCAGGAATGCATTTAGAACTGAGAAATCTTAATTTTCCAGCCCATCTGAAACTGGAAAGCCATTGAAAGTGTAGGACTAGATGTTCATCTGGTGTAAATAGACATGGTTCACTTATTAGAAACGAAATATGCAAATTTATATCTGCCAAGGATGCAGCCCACTATTTTAGAAAAAGGCATTTAGAGACCAAAGGGAGAGTAAGAGAGCTGTTTATTTCTCAGTAGCTGTGCCATGTTCACCCCAGGTCAGCGATGAGCAGAAGGTCAGTGCTCTTTGCTGGTACCTGCATCCTTATGGCCCCGTTCAGCTGAACGTCCTCATTAGCATTCACTCCTGCAGGAAGCCGGCTGCTGGCATTACTCCGTTTCCAGGCTGACAGGTAGCCAACTGCTGCTGCAAATTATGCCTTTTTTGGTAATCTCAGTTGGAAGAACCAGACAAGTTACCCCTTGGGGTGCTGCCTGTAGGACAGAGACAACATGGCAGCGGCAGTGGCATCGGTGCCACCTGCTCTATGCTCATTCCCGCTCCTTGACTGATGTCTCATGTGCTCCAGCCTGGCTGGAATTCATTCCTTTCTGCAGCTCATTAAAAACATACGGCAAAAGTGGCGTTGAATAGTACTGCAGGCATTTAGCTGGAGTAGCCCTACCTTAGCTAGTGCCATTACAAGTTAGAATTGCTTGTGTTTGTTAATTGGCTTTTTTTTTCCCCAAGTATAAAAATTTCTGTTAATGAGAGAGCAGCAAGCAGGTAGTGTGATATAATAACAGAGTTGGTAACAAACTCAGGAGCCCACAGACATTTACACACACAAAATCTATCAACTCCCTCTATAAACAGATATGGTCTTCTCTTCTTTTGCTAATTTATGCCCCAGAGGTGAAGCTCCATTTTTGCAAACATCAGTTCCACATCCCTTGAAATTCAGTTGCAAAACTCCCCTTCATTGCTGAAAGATCAAATGTTACCTCTGCATTTCTGTATTTTGACCTCTGGTGCAGTGACGTCTTTCCTGTGCATTGCACTCTGTATGTCATGTGACAGACTGGATGGTATTTGAAAATGTATTGTAGTTTTAATGTATTGGGGCCCTGAAGTGTATTAAAAAAGCTTTTGGAATATCTCAGGAACAATAGAAATTTGTACACTGGTCTTTGGGGTTTTGTCAGTTGATGTAAAGCAGTTTTCTTTGAAGAAATGTCCTTTTCCTTATGGTTCCACCTTGCAGTGGCAGCTGTCCTGATAATGCAGAGGCGAGGTGAACTCTGTGTGCAGGCTAAGGAGGATGCAGAGACCTGAGCTCACCAGGGACCAAGAAGCTGATTTAGAACATGGGGGTGGTGGTGGTGGTATATAGGCACATGGATCCATTTTGAAATGCTAAGATGACAATATTGATAACTGTAAATGTAACAAATGTAACATGTGGGGGATGTTATCACTTCAGGTGGTCAGAAACAAGTCTTGGTTCTTTGTGAATAATTCGGATGGTTGCAAGACAAGGGACTCCTGAATAATCCCTTTAGGCGCCTGGGCCTTGGGAGAACAAGTATGCAAACTACAGAGATAAGGAGGCTGCAGAATAATCTGAAGACCCCCCGCCGAGAGACGCCAAACAAACATATGTGACGGACATTACCATATATTAATGAGTTCTCGGAAAAGCCATTACTATGATAAACATTTCTTGGAAATGTAATGAATATGTATGTCAACATAGCATAAATACCTAGTAACTGTGTCTCTTCGGGGCACACGTTTGGAGGAGAGATCCCCCATGTGCCCGGCGCCGTAATAAAGAATACCTGCGTAATAGTCTGCCGACTATTGAGTCTTCAATTCCGGCTTTTCACGGCACCAATATCATGGAAGATGCCCCTTAGCACTAAGGGTGGGAAAAAATTTGACTATTTTGATTCAGCACCCTGAAATTCTGGCAGACCCTTAACTGATGAAAATAGCACTTTATTAAAAGCAGAGGACTAATGTTTGACATCCACATTAGCCATTGTTTTTCTGTTCCTAGCTTGATCATTTCTATTCTCTTCTTTCAATTATCGGACCTGGCTTCAATCCTCAGTAACCTCCTGCCCAACTCCTACTCCTTAAACTAGCTAATCTTAGCCCTCTGCCAGTTTTTCTGGAAAGACAGTACTTCGTCTGTTGCCAACTCAGCTCTGTTTTGGCTTTAACACCTCCTGCCCTGTCAGTTAAGTACATGGACTTTCATTTTCCTCTCTTTCCTTGGTCTCACTAATGAACCAGTCTTAGTTGCTGTAATAGTCCAGTGGTCAGATGTGGTTTTGATATCTGTCAGTCCAACAGCTTTCTTAGTTAAAAAACATAGCCTGCAATACATTGCAGTTTCTCTTACTGTGAGACATAAAGCATTTGGGGGTATACCAAAAGAAAGCAAGTCCTTATGATTTAGAGTGTTTAAAGCAAAACTGAAGCATGCTTTGTATCCAATTAGCTTTTGCTTTTCTCCTTCAATCATACTGCCAGATTTTTCTTTTATTACCTTGAATCAATTTTCCCTCCCTTCTCCACATTGCTACCCTTTATATTTTCCCAGCTTTGCTTTTGTTCAAGCTTCTATTCTAGCTCAGACTTCCCTCCTATTCAATGGTGATCCTTAGGTGGCCATAATCTGGAAAATGCTGCTATTTCTTCACATTCTTTCAATTATTAATATTTCAGTTGTTAATATTCAGTAGTAACTCATTAAGCAAAGTTTGTATCATCCTGAAGAGCCACAGCTTTATCAGCGTCCAAAGCACCAGAGGTTTCTTCTGAGAAAATAAAAATTTATGATATTTACTGTCAATAAACTTGTAGAATAAAATTGTATCAGCAAGGGGGAAGAAAAGCAGAAAATTGCAGACTAAGATGTGTGAAGATCTTACAGAATTGAAGGGTTCCTTAATTATTTATCTTAGATGGGTAGGACGGTGTAAATTCCACAGATAACAGTAATTGAGGTGACTCATTCTGAATTTGCTTTGTTAACACTTAAAAAGAATAATCTTTTTTTAATGGAAAATTGGACACGAATAAACTGGTTCCATTAGTTGTGTGTAAAAGGTAGAAAACAAAAAGCAATGAGCTCAGCTCTTTCTTCCAAGGAGGATGCTTGTTTAATTCCTCCACTGAGATTTAATGGATGTGATTTAGGTCTCACTGGGACCGCCTGTTAATCAGAACATTCCCCGGCCATCTCAGTAGATGTAAAGCAGGAGGTGAGACCTTGCCTGGTCACTGTAAAGCAATCAGCAACCTGCCAAAAGATCAGGAGGTAATTTGGGTAATTGAGGAAAAAAGCATGATATTGATGCCGTGAAAAGCCGGAACTGAAGACTCAATAGTCGGCAGACTATTAAGCAGGTATTCTTTATTGCGGCGCCGGGCACACGGGGGATCTCTCCTCCAAACGTGTGCCCCGAAGAGACACAGTTACTAGGTATTTATGCTATGTTGACATACATATTCATTACATTTGCAAGAAATGCTTATCATAGTAATGGTTTTTCCAAGAACTCATTAATATATGGTAATGTCCGTCACATATGTTTGTTTGGCGTCTCTCGGCAGGGGTCTTCAGATTATCTTGCAGCCTCCTTATCTCTGTAGTTTGCATACTTGTTCTCCCAAGGCCCAGGCGCCTAAAGGGATTATTCAGGAGTCCCTTGTTTTGCAACCGTCCGAATTATTCACAAAGAACCAAGACTTGTTTCTGACCACCTGAAGTGATAACATCCCCCACATGTTACATTTGTTACATTTACAGTTATCAATATTCGTCAAGTTACGGAGATTCTGGAAAAAGACATGATGCTTTTCTCCACTGTGATAAATCCACCAGCCCTAGATTCTTATTATCTGCAAAGGCTGCTTTTGACAGAATTGTAACGTACAGCAACAATAGATCTGTGGCTCCACGTTTGCTGCAATGGGGATCCAAATTGTTTTTTGACAAATCCTTAGGAAGGCTGCCAGAAGCCTTCTGGCACACACTAACTACCGGTTTATGGTTCCACAGAAATACACAAACTCCTGACAGAGGTTAAATATACTGTATTAACAATTGTATTCTATTTTATGATATGACAGGAGGAGAGATGTTACGATGAATTAGTAATTTGCTTGAGAGTAGTTTGAAAATATTGCAAACTTGACAGATGGCAAAAAGATAGCTTAGCAATGCTGTATTGTTCCTATTGTGTTTTAATTTTTAACACCTTTGCTCATTACATATTAAAAACAAAAGCAGTAGACCAATACTTGGCATGGCTTTTTGTTGCAGATTTGTCACGTACACAGTTTCTCACCTGGGGAATACTAACTTTCATTTCCATACTAGAAATCACAATATTGTCTTTCCGGAACAAACAGTGAATGCAAGCAGGGCATCTCAACTCCACTGATTTCAAAGTGCCAGGAGAACCCAGCTACTGCTTGGTTTCTTTATACTTCACATAGTAGCTGAAATGAAAACATAGAAGGTGGTGCGTGAAGCCAGTTTGTCTCGTAGCCTATGTTCAGAAAAGGCTTTCCCTACATCTTTTGATGTGGAAGGCTTTGAAGGTGTGCTAGTGGAACAGGGAGTTATGTAACTGTGTGTTTTCATGCAGGATCTCACCACAGAAGACTACCAAGTATGCAAGTCCCATTGCAAACAACCTGAAGGTAAAGAAAGAAGGAAAGGCGAGATATCAAACTGGCCCAAGTACAGCCAGGGACAGAAGTGAGGCTGGGGCAGGGCGCTCAGTGGCCCGCGGGCTGACCAGGAGTCCCAGTGTACGAAAGAGCCATTTCAGGGCAACTTAGTCCCTTTGGTGAGAGTCAGCTGTCACAGACTCACTCTTGGTCTCTTCTGCCCACTTCAGACAGCTTAGAGCCCAAACTGAGGAGGGGAAGGAGGGCCAGACAGTGTTAAACGGTATATACCAGTGCTGTTCCATTCAAGGCTTTCTCACTTTCTGGGACTCCTCACCTACCTCTGCAGTGCAGCTTTAAACATCACAAGCAGAAAAGGGAGCTGAGAGAGGATGGTCCAGCCCTCACAACCACCAGTGAACTGCCTTTGAACTCTCTTCATTCACAGGTGTGGAGCTGGACAAAACTTCTGGCCGTTTCCCATTCCTAAAGTAAACAATCTCTGTAAGCTATGTCACCGTGCCCATCACGTTACATTTTGAGATTTGTCATTCATCTCTTCCTTGTTCTTTGCACTTAGTCCTGGTTTTGCCAAATGAAACATTTTCTTTTCTCCCATCCACGACAGTTTTCGCTCTCTTTGCCTCCCATTTTTATTTCTTTCTATCACATGAGGCAATGCTAGTAGTCCTTTCCATGTAAAAAATAAATCCAAAAAGGGAAAAGAAAGCATGTTTTGGTAATTTGTGTTGTGAAAACACATTATTCGGAACAAGCATATTTTATGCATTAGGGAAGAAGATAACTTTGTTTTGCACTGCGACTTGCAAGCTGCTGTGGGATGATGGAACAAGCATTTTTTTAGCTATGGTAAAATCATCCATGTGGAAAACCAGACTGTTAAATGTTCCAGACAAGATAGTTTTTCAAGCCCCTGACCTGGACACTAGCAAATAACCAGCAATTCTGTGACCGCTGGTTGGTTGGATGAAGAAAAAAAAATACATCAACCTGTTGCCTTAAAGAGACATTGTGTCATGGAGGTGTTGCAGTTCATACCAGGGCCTGTCAGTGCCCAAAGTCTGCTGAAGATTAGATATTCTGTACAATTTGTATGAATTTGAAATGCAACTGCCTACCAAGAGACCAAAATAAATAAAGTCCCCATCACTGCTGGGAATTTCTGAAGCTGCTGAGCTGGTGTCTCGGAAGCATTGTGGCACAGAGGAGCTGCTGCTCCACCTGAAGCTGTGGCCCCCCAGGCTCGGACCTCATCAGTGCCCGAGTGCAGGGAGCTGCCGTGTGGTCAGTGTGCAGGGACCCCCTAGGAAATGCCAGGCGCTGCAGGGCGCTGGGTGAGGATTCTCAGCAGTTACAGCAATCAGACAAAACAGCCTTTATTCTATCTCCATCCTGGTTGTCTGAAGCTGTCAGGGAAAGGTGGCTTAGCTGAGCCTTGCAGCAAGTGGTGGAGAGCCAGTGTTGTGGTTTCTGTGCCCCATCATCCTTTTCAAGTTCTTGCTGGTGGAAGGAGCAGAAGATTTTGGGGCCTGGAGGGAAAGGAGATGTGAACTTTGTGTAATCTTGACAGTCAGAAAAACCCTGTGAGCTGTGGTGGGAAAAAGGAAGGGGTCTGCTCTAGGGTGTATTTGATGGGCTACAGGGAAAAAGAGAGATTTTTAGCATTTGTAATTCTTCCTTCTTTTTTGTTGTTGTGCATGTGACACGTCTTCTGAGAGGCTGTGGTGGTAGGTATGTCCATTTGTGATGGGAGGTGATACTCTGAAGGTGTTTTGGGTAATGGGGAGGTGTTATATGGTTTTCAGAGGAGAATGGCCCCGTCTCGTTTTCTGCCTGGTGTCTTAGTGAAGGAGTGCTAGAGAATTAATCAGATTTGACTCCTTAGAATGATCTGCTTACACTGCTAACTGCAGGGTGGCTGAAGTTATGTCTGCAGTCTTTTACGGGTCAGTATGAGTTTGCTTTGCTCATGCGTACAGCTGAGTTTGAGCTGCCTCTCTTCAGTAACACTGTGCTGAGTTGTGCGTCAGGATGTATTAGCCCAAGTCTAGCACTGTGCTAAAGCAGCTATATCACTTTTAGGGGACTCGCAGCATAGATAAAGCTTGCTCAGCTGTATCAGAGGAGTACCTACTCAGAAAGGTACCTAAACCAGCTTGAAATGAACCAGTTTAGCTACCAAGCACAGCCTAGCTGTTGCAACATAGTTAATTAGGCCATTTGAAATGCCTGTGCATGCGACAGCTTGCCAGTTCGTGGTATCCATGAGCTAGTTCCTTTGCTGCCAGCCCTGGGGAGAAGCCAGTGTTTCTGTGTTATGTTCGAGGATCACGTAATCTTTTCTTAGGCAGTGCAACAGAGAAAAAGCATTTGATCTGTACTACACTGCTTTCCACAGATATGCGAGATCGGCATTTGGGGCGGGAATTCAGTTATGCTTTGTTCGGTGTCTTAGAGAGGCTTCGTGGGCCGCAGGATAAGGCCTTGCAATGTGCATCCAGAGACTATGGCTCTTGGCCATGGTGTTGCCACTGCTGCTCTGTCCTGCTGTGCAATGCAGTTTTGTGCCTCCAGGCCTTTGTTTCACCTGCCTTGTCCATTCTCTGTGCAAGCTGCTCAGGGCAGAGACTGTTATGCATAACTCTGTGTGCAGGAATCAGGTCTTTAAGGAATGCAGAGGAGCTGATTTTATACTATTATTGATAGTAAACAACATTACAACATAGTAACAAATTGATTGTTTTCATACTTTCATCTTCTTCACCTACTATTAGTTTGGATTATTCTGCCTGTTAACCTTTAAAGCTATGGCACTAATTTGCTTTATTGCTTAAAAACCAACATGAATTTCCCTGAGGCTATTCCAGAAATCACTTGCTTTGTTATCAAAGGATCAACAATTCAATGAAGACATCTGTTGTGGTTTTTTTTTCCCCCAAAAGCTATTCTAAGAAAAGAATATTGAGATGTGTATGAAGAACAACTATTGAAGTAGTTCAGAAAGTGCTGCTGCTCCTGTAACAAGCTGTTCACGGTGCTGTGCCACAGTTGTACCATCCCAAAAGGCTCAGCATTGTTCCAGGCACCTCATACAAATGTTTGCATGGAGACTTAAGATTTGTATTTCTTTCTATTTTGTACTACAGACTGAGCAGACCGAAGAATATTGTGCAGAGGGAGGTTTCCAATGGAAATACTGGTACAATTGTTCAATTTTGTGATGGCACATGCAAGCAGACAGACTGATGTTCTTTATAACTCTCCTCTTCGTAGGTTTTCATCACACAGATGAGAAAGACTAACACCACAAGCATGAAGCAATGAATAATAAATACATTTGTAGACAGCTGGCTGATTTGTGGAACTCACTGTTGCAATACCTGCTGCAGTCAGGAGCATAGCAGGCTGGAGTAATGGGGCAGCTGTTGGTGCAAGTAACACCAGCTTTCGCCATTATAGTGCTCTTCAGAGCACAAAAATGCCGCAGCTCCCCACTGATAGGAATACATTTTCCTTAAAAATACACACTTCTTTCAAACACTGTGTAACAACAGAAGAAGGAAGGACATAGAAGAAAACCTAGTCTGAGCTGGGTTGACTACTTCTGTGCTCATATACTTCCTATGCTTTGTGATTAAGTTTTTGCATTTACTTGTGTTTGACCTTCTAAGGGTCCACTTTTGACTCTGCAGCTAGGTTGTTTTCCAGATATAGCTGCAGGAGCAATGTTTTGGGTACAAGCTATTCTTCCTGCCATTAGATTTATGTTACAGGTAGAGTTTTTCTGCCATGAAAAACTGTCCTGGGGTCACTGAAGACATGTTGTAATTAGTTCGTTCTTTTGACATGATACTTTTAAACTACCTTCTGTGATTGCTCCACTCTGCAATTGTCACCTGCTCAGGCCTGCATTGGTTGTGTTGCTCTGCCTTTTGTTCTCACTCGTTTTCATGATTTAATTGGAATTCAGCAATGACCCTGACGGAAATAAAGAGAAAGATTCAGGCAGGAGAAAGCAAGGTATGTGAAAATGAAACACAGTATAAAAGAAGTTTTTGTAAATTGGGTGCCTCATAAGGTGAAATCTAAGCAAGTTAGTTTTCTGGGGAGCATCTGATTTCATTCTTCATCTGCTTACTGTACTTCAAGAGTGCAACCATCATTAACACTGGACTATTTTGCATGGCCCATTTTGTCTGTTGTGTTACCTGTGAGTGGTGTAAAATTGTCTGCTGGGGAAATTAGACTGTTGGAGATCAGCTTTCAAGAGCATGGCAGAATCGCTCTCCCAGCTTGGACTTGATGGCAAGAACAGCTTGTTAGGTCCAGATTGCTGCTGTCCTGCATCTTGTGCAGTCATTTTTGCTGGGAGTGAATTAGGGTAACGTGGCTGCAGCTTTTCGGGTTTAAGCACATTTTCCAGTTTCCAGGGGCTGAGGATTACTACAGGAGCAGAGGGCAGTGAGCAACAGAGCTGTGTTGTGTGTGAAAGCTAACCTCGCGCATTTAGATCACACTGAAATAAGTGTGAAGTGGGCCTGAAGTGCTGCCCAATTGCTTGCTCTGTGGTCATTGTGCAAACACGCACTTAAGGGGCCAGGACATTGGAGCGGCTGACCTCTTGATGGACCTTGATTGCCTCCTTATTGATGTTACTGTAAATCAGCAGAGAAGGAAATGGCACAGGCAAAGGTAAAATGAAGCAAAGGGAACTTGCTGCATCTTGTGAGGTTACGCAGGTGAACAGCTAAAGCTGCAGTGCCCGAAGCATGCATATTAAAAGCATTAGTAGTATCTGTCTCTGCAAGACAGGCAGTATAGCAAATTTGGTACTGGTGCATCACCTCTCACTGAACTCAGATGAACATTTCCCCTTAACTTGGCTCTGACGTCTGATGCATTCTTTTGGCCTTTCCTTCTGGTCTATGAGACTGGCACAAAGCCTCGCTACAGGGGTGTCCATGATGTGAAGCCTTGCGTTTGAACCATTATCTGTTCCAGGGCATCCTTATCTCCCTAATGAAGATTTGCAATTGGTTGTGCTCTATGAGCAATCCACCAACCTAATCGAAGAGCCCTAATGTGATATTCATGTTTTTGACAGACTATTTTACATATGGTTTTCAAAAATCTGTAACCCTCTTCAATTAAATTCATGGAATATTTTAATTTTTTAATTAAAAAATTAACTATTTTTGTGAGGCAATTTTTTAGAAGTGATAAGTACTTTACTGTGTCTATAAATCAGGAATAGCCCTTTCCATGTGTGACTAATAACCTAGCAGCTGAAAAAAAAGTTAAAATTTTCACCATAGGGGAAAGAAGTCAGACTCTCTGAGCTACTGGTTTTAGCTAAGCTTGTTTTATGACTACTAGCAACCAGTTTATCAAAGAACTCTTTCTGTATTTAACAAATTTTATATAATTATATTTTATATTTATAAACATGCAAGAATATATATTTAATACTAATTTTTCTGCATTTTATTTACACTGTTACTGATCACTAATACATCTGTGTTAGAAAGCAAGCATTCTCCATCTTCTCTATGTATGATTTCAGCTATGAAAAGAGAAAAGCATCTCTATTATGCTCCTTGCAGAGCTGTTTGATTGGAGAGTTAAGTTCTTTTTCTAATTCAGTGTCTTTGCATCCTCTGGAACAAAAAAAATGAAAAAAAAAGAAAAACAGAAGAGAATTACAGAACAGCAGTAGTTTTTTAACTGGAAGCAATGTACAAATTGTTCCATCTGGCTACATTGACACCTTTTTATAGTTTATTGCTCATTTAGAAATGAGAGTCACGATTCCCTTGTGCAGAATGCTCATCCTTCTCGACAGAAATGCTGACAAGAAAGCCCAGATCTCCCAGGGCTTCGGGGCAGCTCTGTGCTGGGCTCACTCCTGTGTGTCCCTTCCCTGCAGCTGGAAGAGAAATGTGCTCGGGAACACGGTGACACAGTGTCTATTCCCCCAAAATTGTTAGTGTGATCAAATAAAAATTTTATGTGGATTGGGTTGATTTTTATGAATTTTCGGCATTTAATTGAGGGAATTTAATTGTTGTCAACAAGTATTTTACATGAAGAAAATAAATGTCACCCAAAATGACCTAAGATTTTGAATAATTTGAAATGCAAATGCCAATAATCTTAATTCAGGTTAACAAAACACTTGGTATCATTATTTCAGAATAATTTATTACAAAATTGGTCTTGCAGTTGGCACCAAACCTTTAATCATATTAATGATGTATCCTTGGAAAACCTCTAAAATCTTCTTCAGAAATCTCTACTCCAGTATTCCCAGTCACTAGTTGAGTTACTGTAGACAGCCTGAGAAGTGCAGGTTTTCTTAACTGGAAGAGGGTATGTCAGTGTACACCTGAGAAGTTGAAAATACAACTCTGCAGCTTTTTGAAGGACCTTTTAGGACACTGATATGCTGCACCTCAAAATCGGCTATGGGAGCACTGCTGGTCAGTGGCTCGTACAAGGAATAGAAGCAGTTTGGTGAAGTGTGCAACTGTTTCACAGAGATCCCACTCCCATCTTGCCAAGCTGAGATATTACAGACACTGGATTGTGACTGGTTTCAGTCCAACTCAGATGAATGTCAGCTGGTAAAATGCCATTGTACTTTGCTGCATGTAGCAGTACTGAAGTTTGCCCAGCTGTCATAAAAGACAGCAAATTTCAGGCATCTAACAGAATCACAGCTTAATTTTGTAAAGAAACAGTTGGAGGGCAGTGTATGGAGCAACCCAGGCTTTGCAAGTTACTGCCTCTAGCTTCTGGACCACTGCACAACTCAAATCATAATGGACTTCTTAATGTGTATGCAGGGGGAACCCCACTCCTACTCTGCTTGGTGTTGTCCAAGCCAGGCATAAAAACACTAATCCAGTCTGTCTCAAAGCATTAAAGAGACTGATACAATGTTAATTAGATTAATTTCTGAGCCCTGATTTGCAGATTATCCAAGTCATTAAGCCAATACGATTTTTGGTCTTCTCTGATTGTGCATGGCAAGCTATTGAGTGCTTGAACCTCTTTGTCGATGCACTGATAAGAGCTGCTGAAGGTCTATCAGCTAAGATCTGAGAAGCACTGGAAACAGTCTTCTTAAACCACCACTCAGCAACTGAGAACTACCCCTTCCATGTAGCAGAAAGGTAGTGCAACATGACCTGTGTGCTCTGATGTTAAGGAAAACCAGCCTTTTACTTGCAAGCTTTGGGTTGTGGTTGAATGCCAAGGACTTAGTTGCAGGACGGGAAAGCAACTGTACGCGCAGCAGGTTGGGGCTGGCAGTGGTGGATGCTCCGTGGAAAGCTAATGGTGACAGCCTGCTGGGCATCTGTACGTGCTTCCATTTTACCTGTCAGTAGGAGGAGAAAAGAGGTTTCAGACTTTCTTTGGGTTGTAGACTCCTGATAAAAGCAAAGCCTTTCTGGTAGGAGGAATTGGGGGGAGGGGGGGGGATATTAAGGTGGACATGCTACTGCTGCTTCCCCAGAACAGCTGATAGCTCGGTGACCCAGGTGATGGTCTGAATGTGGGAGCACCACACTCCTTGCTCTGCATGGAAGAGAGCTGAATCCTCCGGCCCCCAAGCCTGAGCATGAACTGCTTGCGAAGAAGTTGAAGTTGGCTGAGTAGAGTGGGTCTCTTCCTGGGAGCTCCCTCCTGAGTCTGAAATATGTCTGTGCTGAAAGAGTTGGTCGAAGTTGCATTTTCACAAAAAGTTTCGTTTTCACAGAATCATAGAATCACAGAATGGTAGGGGTTGGAAGAGACCTCTGTGGGTCATCTAGTCCAACCCCCCTGCCAAAGCAGGGTCACCTATAGTAGACTGCACAGGACCGCGTCCAGGTGAGTCTTGAATATCTCCAGAGAAGGAGACTCCACAACCTCCCTGGGCAGCCTGTTCCAGTGCTCCGTCACCCTCAGAGGGAAGTTCTTCCTCATGTTCAGACAGAACTTCCTGTGCTTTAGTTTGTGCCCATTGCCCCTTGTCCTGTCACTGGGCACCACTGAAAAGAGCTTGGCCCCATCCTCCTGACACCCACCCTTCAGATATTTGTAAGTATATATTAGGTCCCCTCTCAGCCTTCTCTTCTTCAGGCTGAACAAGCCCAGCTCCCTCAGCCTCTCCTCATAGGAGAGATGCTCCAGCCCCCTCACCATCCTTGTAGCCCTCCGCTGGACTCTCTCCAGTAGCTCCTCATCTTTCTTGAAGTGGGGAGCCCAGAACTGGACACAGTACTCCAGATGAGGCCTCACCAGGGCAGTGTAGAGGGGAAGGAGAACCTCCCTCGACCTGCTGGCCACACTCTTCTTGATGCACCCCAGGATCCCATTGGCTTTCTTGGCAGCCAGGGCATACTGCTGGCTCATGGTTAACCTGTCGTCCACCAGGACACCCAGGTCCCTCTCCACAGAGCTGCTCTGCAGCAGGTCCACCCCAAGCCTGTATTGATGCATGGGGTTGTTCCTCCCCATGTGCAGGACCCTGCATTTGCCTTTGTTGAACCTCATCAGGTTCCTCTCTGCCCAACTCACCAGCCTGTCCAGGTCACGCTGAATGGCAGCACAGCCTTCCGGTGTGTCTACCACTCTTCCTAGTTTGGTGTCATCAGCAAACTTGCTGAGGGTACACTCTGTCCCTTCTTCCAGGTCGTTGATGAAGACATTTAATAAGACTGGGCCCAGTACTGACCCCTGGGGGACACCACTAGTTACAGGCCTTCAGCTAGACTCAGCGCCGCTGATGACAACCCTCTGAGGCCTGCCGTTCAGCCAGTTCTCAATCCACCTCACTGACCACTCATCCAGCCCACACTTCCTGAGCTTCCCTAGGAGGATATTATGGGAGACTGTGTCGAAAGCCTTGCTGAAGTCCAGGTAGACAACATCCACGGCTCTCCCTTTGTCTACCCAGCCAGTCATGTCATCTTAGAAAGCTATTAGATTGGTCAGGCATGATTTCCCCTTGGTGAATCCATGCTGACTACTCCTGATAACCTTCTTTTCTTCCACTTGCTTGATGATGGCCTCCAGGATAAGCTGCTCCATCCCCTTTCCCGGGATGGAGGTGAGGCTGACCGGCCTGTAGTTCCCTGGGTCCTCCTTCTTGCCCTTTTTGAAGATTGGAATGACACTGGCCTTTCTCCAGTCCTCGGGCACCTCTCTTGTCCTCCAGGACCTCTCAGAGATGATGGAGAGTGGCTCAGCAATGACATCTGCCAGCTCCCTCAGCACTAGTGGGTGCATTCCACAGGTTGGCAAATTTCCAAATAGCTCTGGTGCAAAACGATGTGATGAAAGTTCAGAACTCCTTTAAAATTGCAAGTCGGGGGGAAATGCTCAGAGAGGTGCAAGCAGACCCATGGATTTGCTTTGAAAATGGAGTTAAAGAAGAAACTCATTTGACAACTACTTATTAAAGACATAACTGCAGAATCTCAGATTCTGAAATTAGCTTCCCCGCTTCAGTAGAAATGTCTCTGCTTACCATCTTATTTGTCTCTTTCTTATGTCTCCGCTGGAGCGGTCTTGTGCAGGAATTTCTAACCAGCTTGGTTGTTTCCCCTCCCCCCCCCCCCTTTTTTTTTTTGGATATGTTTTGGGCAAAGAGGACTTTAGTATAGAGATCAGATGATTTACAGAGTGGAAAAATATTGCTTTATAATAAAGGAGGATATTGAATAAAACCCAGATTTAATACCCAACGTAACAGAACACCCCAATGAATATAATAGCATTTTAAGCATTCTGATTGAATTTTTGATCCATACGGCATTTGTTTTGCTTGTGAATCTTTTATGAAAAAAAAAAGTGTCTGGAGATTAAAGGATTACTGAGTTCTTAAGAAGTCCAGGCAGCTGCTAAAGCATCTGAATATTCTTGCCTAAATTTGGTGGGAAAGCTACATTAATCTTGTCTATTCTAGCAAATGATATGTCTTAAGCCAAAATAGCCCAGGGGAAGGGGGACAAGAGAAAAGAGATGTGAGGGACGATTGTTTCTACAGGTGAACGAACTGCAGGGTATTAGCAAGAGCTGGAATGAAACAGTGCTGTAATTGAAAAAAGAGTTCATCTGAAATGATTAGGAGGGAGGATGAGGTTTTTTTCTTTTTTCTCTCTTCATTTTCTTATGAGGTGGAAAGAGTGAACAGTAACTTGCATACGCTTGGATCAAGAGAGTTACTCATTTCTGTTCTCCCTTAGTGGCAAGGAGTGTGGGCAATGTGCTGGAACCTTTAACTCCTAAAAATAAGGTTCCTGCAGGAGACATGAAGACAGCAACTGTGTCTGCAAAAGGGGTTTCAGCAGTGGAGGTAGGACTCCAGCAAGCACATTCATCACAGAGAGTAAGTGATGGATTTAGCCAAGGGAAGTGATTAAAGTGATTTAAGGTAAAGGTATGCCTTTAGGCAAGACAGAGGGCAAGTGGCTCCGCTTTATATGTAAACACACACAGCTATGGAGACTGACTGGAAACTCATTGCATATTTGTGCAAAACGCTGTTTATTATTAGGTTCAAATGACCATTGTATGTGCATGCAAAAAAGAAGCAAGTAAACTTCTTAAAGTTGGCTGAACACTGCAGCAAAGTCGTCGTCTCCCAAAGACAGAAAAAAATCCTACCAAACACTGCGAAATCAAGGGAGGTCTTTCAGGCTTGACAGGCTCTCCCAAGTCTGTAGCATGTTTTACCGAATGCAGGCTGCCTCGCAAATTCTTCTTCTAGCTGAACAAAACCTCCAAGCAAATCTTAAGGAATGACTTCCAGTCTGATCTGGGTGCATGATAAGGAAAGGGCAAACTCAGCAGTGCTAATGGAGAACGGCTTTTGGCTAGTGGTTTTTGATCTGTGTGAGCAAGAGATCACCACCTGCTGTTGTGGCTGAAATGTGTTAACAAAATAGAGTGGTAATTGTGAAATATTGTTTTTATCCTGAAATGATAAAAACAATATTTATTTCCATTGTTCCAAAACTGTAAATGTAATATTTTATACGTAGCACCTCTTTAAAGTATGATTAGCATAATTTCTGTGCTAGTCAAAGCTTCACAAACTATTAAAAGTGAGAACAGAACTAAAGAGCTGAACAACAAAAGCAGCATTGGAAAAAAATGCCTAAGGAAAGTGCTTTTGATTAGACACGCAACACGGGGTTGAGGGGGAGGCTTTTCCTCCAAGTCTAGAGTAGGTGGAAGAGGTTTGCTGGTATTTCTAAATACCAGTCTTTCCAAATCCATTGCAGGCAGGTAAATCCCCCCAGAACACTGCCAATTCCAAAGTGGTTTTGTTCAGGACAAAGAAGCCCCTTAGACATGAAGCAGTGGTAGAAATCTGCGTTAGAAACATTGCAAGGGGAAAATTGATGCCTGCGTGATACCTCTGACTTGGTTTGAAACCAAGCTGAAGTGCAGCCTTTTTATTCTTCTGTGCAGTTCATGTTAGGCATGACCCATAAGCAGAGCTGCAGATTCATGTCTGTTCCTCCCTTTTTTCTTAAAAGTCTTGTGAGGTGTTTAGAGTTGGATTGAAATTTGGGCTTTTGTGCGTAATAAAGACATCTGAAGTAGTCATTCCGTATATGCTTGACTTTGGGCAAATTTCATATCCCTGTGCTGTGTTCTTTGGGCTCGCTTGTCATTTTGTGGCAGCAGAAGCAGAAAGGCACACACCCAGAAAAAAGGGACAGCTTTGGTTGTAACCAGAATCTTAACTGCTGTAATCATGTAACGGTCTTGGTTTCTGTGAAATTTCCAAGCCAAGTGCAAGAATTTTAAATGGCTTTCTGTGTGCGCCCTTGGTCTTGAACCAAGCTGAGCCTGTGCTGTGAATGTGTTTCAGGTATTGCTCTATCTAACCAGATATCCTCTGTTTGATAAAGTGCACTGGCACTTGGATTCTTTATTTGTTCTTATGTCTATATAAAGCAGAAAGTGGTGGATGCCTTTGTTCACAGCAAACACTGTATCAAATGAAAGGAAGGAAAAGGTGTGGCTTGATATGCCAATCTCATCCACAGCAGTTATAGTCTGGCCTAAGAGCTGTGATCTTCGCTAACCACATTTCTGCCATCTAGGCCTTGTGGATCGACCCTTTTCGGCTCCATCTGGGTGTGCAGCAGAATCCAATTCAGCAGCACTCTGGGTGTATTTATGGTTTTCTTTTTTGAGGTTGTTGATGGATCTAAGCAAGCAGCTCAGAAAACTTTGGGCTTCACATGCAAAGGCCAATATTTTTTTGTGTTATTTGAGTGGAAAAAATGCCATGCCATCAAGGCAGTGGTAGCACCTGGACAAGCCCTGCTTCTAGCCTCTTGCACCAATCTTTGCTGTGACCAAATGGAGCAAAGCTGGTTTTGTTTTTTTGTTTGTTTGTGTTTAAAAAAAGTGGTAGCTTCTTTGATTACTTTTTTCCCCTTCCTCATTATACTTTCTCCTTCCAACACAAGGGTGAAACTGTCTGTTTTTTACTGACCAGCATGCAAAGATGGGGCAGTATGCAGTCAAAGCTCTACAAATCATTGAGAATACATTTGTGGACAGCCATGGTCCTCTGCTAGGCTCTAATAATTCGTACTTAGATTTGCTTGTGTCTGTCATTGCTTTGCTTATGGTAATAATGCATATGGAGATGGAGTTTAGCATATTTTTTTTTTTGTTAGAAGAAAAAGATCCTTAAGCCCCATGTATTTAAATGAACTTGTGTAATTCATAGGAGCTAAAGGATGAAAAAATACAGGTTCATAATTATTTTTGCCTACAAAAAAATCCATTAATCCTGGCTTCCCTTCATTGCTAGCAGCAGTCACAAAAAAAAATCACTGAGGTCCTCCGGCAATAATTTTCTAGCGAGCTTTTTGCACTTTCTTGACCTCTTCTCCACTCTGCTGTGATGGGAAAGAAAGGGCAGAAATGGGAGATAACTGAGAGCTTTGCTCCATGCTGGGAAGTAAGTATGTGTGAACCGAGCTGTCACTGTCATGCTCAGAGCAAAGCTGGCTTAGTGATCCCTCCCGCTTCTGCGGGCTGAGGAGCCTGCCCACGCTTCCACTTTGGTCTGTTTGCAGCAGTTGCATGTGGCAAACAAAATCAGCTCATCACCTAATTCTGATGGGTCAGATAGGTTTGCTTTTGAAATAGCCAATTCCCTCAGCATCAGTTTGCTAGTAATAAGCAATTTACAGTATATAATGGTCAAATGTTAGACTTGAACTGTTTTTCCATTCAAAATAATACTGCAGATCCTACTGCAGATATTAATGCTGTGTTAAATAACCATTAAGAGGTTCAGAATGCACAGTTGGCACTGTGACATGTATTAAAAATTAAGATTTGCCCAGGCTAATGTTCTAATGTTAAACTTTTTCTAAATATAATTAGATGTTTGTGTTAAACGAACAAGTAAACCCAGTGTATAGTTTGGAGTCACAGAACATTGAAGTCAGTGAATGCATTTTGATAATTTCGTATGGAAACTTGAAGGTCGGGCGAACAGCATGGGAAGGGTGCCCAAATAATGCAGTTTTAAACCAGCATTTTATATATATTCACATCAAAGTTTGCTGTAAGAGAACTGTGAAGTTGGGTCTCAAAATGCTTTTTGAAAACAATCGCCCCCTACTTGTTGCCTGGACCTTATGATTTTATGCAAGTATAAAATGGGGGTATGGTCATAGCAGTGACGCCCAGGCAACAATTGTGGGGCTCATGAGATGATGTTTAGGTTTTGGATTAAAAGAAAGAGCAGGCTTTATGGTGCAGAAGAAACCGAGCAACATATATCTCAAAGGCTCAAAACCAAGGCAAGAAACAGAATCTGTCTTCAATGAAAAGATAAAAAAGAACAAAGCCAAACCCTCTGAATTTTTGAACCATTCATGGGAGTTTGGGGGCCTTTTTATACTAAAGAGTTAAGCTTGGCCTCAGTAACCCTGTTAATGGATATTGTTGCTCCTGGGCTTATCTTCTTCAGTAGGAAGGGAGGAAATGAAGCAGGCCAGAGGAGAAACTCTGTAGGAGTAGGGAAGGGAGCTATGGCCTCACTGGGAAGGGAAGAAGTAACACTGCCGATTAGTTCTCTGCAGATTTGATGCCTACCCTGAAATGTCGTCTGAAATCTTCAAAACATCAACTTTGGAAAGCAGCCTTTCTCCAACCTGCCTTCTCCTCAGCTATTGCAGGCAACTCACTATTTGTCCTTTTTATGTCTTTTTACATCCCAAGTTATAATACAATTAGGATGAAAAGAAGGAAGAACTTTTAATTACTATGAAATAGTAAATGTCCAGGAATCAGTATATTTTAAGAATTCCAGTCACTGTTTTATAGGAAGCTGGTTTCTCTTTTAAAGCCTATGTTGCTTCTGTAGATAAGATTAATCAGACACCTTACTCATGGGCAGGTTCCTTTTGCTTCTATGAGAAGTTGCTTCAGTACAAAATGTGCTTGTACGACCTCCACAGGCACATATTTTGGTCCTAAATGTAATTCAGCTTGCAGGAAGGTTAAAAACCTGCTACGTGGAGAGGAGGTCTTGGAGCTGAGCCCACATTTTCTGAGGGGCTAGCCTTGATCCTCTAAAAGGGTTCATTGCAAACTGTTGAAAAGCAATTACGCATGGGTAGAAAGTCCTGTATGATTTGCTTCAATTGCTATGCCGGAGTTGTATTGTGATATTGCTGTATAATGTGGGCTGCGGCCCCACTTACCTTGAGCTTGCTTATGTAAAGGAATGGTTTCAAAAACATGATTTTCAAAATTGTTACACCTGGAATATCAACTGTTCATTATTCAGGATTGAAGCCAGATTCACAGAAGATTTCCTTTCTTGTTTAGACATGTAAATAACAGCTATTCTTTTCAGAAACATTCAGCAAACCTCTACTGTCATTAAACAGAAAATAATGTCTTTTCAAATAGCTCAACACACTGACCTATTTTGTGCTTCTGTTTTCCTAAGGTACTTCCATTTTTGGAGGTCTGAGTTGATATTCCTCAAAGTAGTTTGTTTTTCCAACAGCAGTGGTTATTCGCCCCATTAAAAATGGGTCCCCTTCTCAGTACATCAACTTACCCCCCTCTGTTATCATTTATCACTCCTGAAAATCATGGTCCAATTGCATAAACAAGAATTCTTTTGAAACCTTGGCTGTAATTAGGGGTATTAAACAACTGGGTGATTTTTGCCTGAAGCTTTTCTGATCACAAAATAGTTTAATGAAAAAAAAACTTAACCAGACAAATAATAATTAATTTAAATCTGAATAAAGTTCAGAGAAGAAAAAGACAGTGTTGCTGGTGGCTTTGAAAAGTCCTTTTATGTAATGTGCTCCTGACAATTGCCCTTCTGTTTGGAGACTGAACCTTCCTGGATGTTGGTTGTGCTGAATAAGGTGTTGCACTTGGTGCCTATAATAACAAGGGATATGTATTACATACTGTAATTAACAACCTCCTCGAACTTGCCACTTGTCTCTGGGCTGTGCAGAGGTACTGTCAGGGTTGGCTGGCATCATAGCTGATAGTTGCCAAAACCTTGTTTGGAGGCATTGACACAACGTGTAGGAAAAGCTAACTTAGCTGTACCTGCATTAGTTCCCTTTGGTTGTTCATTTTGTGATTTGCAAGTACTGACGACTGCAGACAGAACAAAAAGGAACATGACACTTGACTTTGCCAGTCAGATTTGTACTCTTTTATTTAAAGACGGCATGATTCAGTGAATTTTTATGTTTTGATAGGTGAGGTTTCATTCTTTGGAAGCACTGTTTTCCTTTAGTTTTGCTTCATTTTAAGCTTAAGAGGATGGGAAGCTAAGTGCTTCCTACCTCCAGAGCACACCTCTTAGCCAGTCACTACATCTCTTCAGCTAAGTGGAAGTGGCTGGTGGGCTGAGGAAGCATCTCTTACAGTGAGCTAAGTGATCTAACAAGGGTTGCACAGAGGAAATCACCGTGTCAGTATTACAAATGAAAGCAGCTCTTAGATGCCAGATGACTCCTCAAGGCAAGTTGGAGTTGGTCACCGCACATCACTTCATCTGTACCTTTCTTCCCTGTGCTGTAGCTCTTTACTCCATGTCTGTTCACCATGAACAGGGGAGGACATTATTCTGTCTCTCTCTACAGGAATGACTTTACTGACTTCTGTCACCATCCTCCTCAATCTTCTTTTCCTTAGACCAAACAACCTCCTTTCTTTCTACCTACTCTTGTTGGTTTCTGCTCAATTCTCATTTTTTTTCCCCTGGATTTTCTCAGTGTGACCACCTCATTTTGAAGTGCAGTGCTCAAACTCAGCTAGTGTTTGAGCTGCTGTCTTGCCAGGAATGAACAGCATGAAAGGATTATATCATAAACATTGCAGGCTCTGTGCCTCTCTGCACACTGCAGTATGGTGTGACCACCTCATTTTGTGACAAGGTGTCACAGCTGGCTCATGACAGTATCTTAGGGCTGCAGATCAAAATGTTTTCCTGGAGAGCTTCTCTCTCCCATTTTCTCATTCAGTGTTTCTATGGTGGATTATTTCTGTCTAAGGATAGTCCCCAGCACTTGTCTCTGTGAATTTTGTTCTTTTCAGACCATTTTTTTCGATTTGCCAGGACCATTTGAATTCTCATTTTATTTCCCCATTTATTTGAGATCCCTCACAGCTTGACATTGGCTGAAAACATATAAGCATGAATTCTTGTCCATCACCCAAGCTACAGTTACAGAGAATCAGACAGGCCTCCTCAGCATTGTTCTTTGTAGGGCTCCATTTTGACCTTAAGCCAGCGGTAGCTATTCCCTGCACACAGCTACTCAACCAGCTTTCCCTCACCTCCAAGTTTTCCCAAGACTGTCTTTCTCTAGGTTGCTTATGAGAATATTAGTCAGGACAACCTTATGTTCCATCTCAAGTAGAAGAAGCATACGTTGTCAAAAAGATGCTCATGCTTTTAAGTTTTGGCCTTCTGAAGTGAGCCAGTAGCTCCCGAGGTGAACACCTCTGTGATGTTTTGTGCTCTCCTGCCGGGCTGGCTGGCGAGAGGCAGCGCTCCAGGCACACCAGCTCTTCCCACAGGTACTTGCAGAGAATAAAAATGCTTTAATCAAGGCTGAAGAAAGGAGCACATTTGTAGAGCGCCGGTCTGGAATCAGTGCTTCTGATCTCCCACAGAGCAGCGATCCTAATTGAGGTGGCCAGGGTGATTTGACAGTCCTAATTCTCCTTAAAATGAGCACATGCTTGGATCTATGTGAAAAGGCAAGCTATAGGTGTTGGGAGGGTCTGCATGGGGAGGGACACATCAAGCTTTTCCAAAGGGCTTATGTTGAGAGCCTTGAGGTACCTTCTCTTGCTGTTAGCATAGATCCAGATTACAGCAGCCAGGGTAGCATAAACCCACCTAATTTTTTCCCAGAAAGGGACATGGTGGCTTCTTCTCCATAGTAAATGTTTTTGTCATGAAGATTTTTTGAAAACACAGTAATAAACACAGGATGAGAAACTATTTAACCTCTGAAGGCCATAGTGTATACCAGAAAACCCAGATGCTGGCTCTACACTAGAAATGCTACTGTGAGCTTTGCAAATGCAGGAAAGCAGGCTATTATTTCATTCAGTCTTTGTAAGAAAAGGGGACCATTTTGGTATGTATGGTATGATGCTGCTCTACCATCTGAGTATAACTCTTAGAAAACAGTGTGTGTAGTTGAAAATATTAGGTCTGTGAAATTTATGCTTTTGCAGAGAGTTTGCTTACTTTGATGGTGAATTATAGTTATCAGTACTGAATTCCTTTAGGTGAATTAAAAAAAAAAGTTTTTCCCTACTTTAGACAAGAGGCTCCAGCACAGCTGAGAGGATGTTGAGCTCTGCCATCCGAAGCAGGTCTCTAAATTTACATTGCTCTTTTCCAGTACATCCCAGATGACAAACACTTACAAATGATGAAATTGTGGTTCTTCAGTCTTATGGTGCATGTCCGTATGCTGTGTCCCTTTGCCTTACTGGCACTGAACTGTATCTCCTGAAATGGGTCGGTTAATAGCTTTTCATCCTTTCATACTTCCTGGGAAGTGGTGTTTCCACAGACACTGTAAGGATGTGCTTTGCAGTTGCATGCAGGCCTCCTGAGGTTCACTGAACAGATAAATTCAGTTGCACGGCTCAATATGTTGGGCTTAGAGCAGAATCCGCCCCAGTGTGGACAAAGGTTAAATACCAAGGGTTATGCTGTGAGCAGATGGGAAGGAGAGGTGGGCAGTTTTCATTTGGAAGGGTCAGCGTAGCTGAAGAAAATACTAGTCCATTCCAAGAGCCATGGATTTTTCGCAACATTGAATTCTGTGTATGAAAAGTGTCATTTGTCAACAGCAGGTTAAGGAAACAAAGTACATGGGGAGCTGCTATATGATGAAAAAACTGAAAGCAAGTGATGCAGATCAGCCATTAGCCAGTGTTTGCTTCTTGAAGTGTTTCTGTTCTCTGCCACTGCCATCTAAAATGGTTTATTTGCATAGGACAGAAGGACACTTTTTTGTTTTAAATCCTTGGGCCAGTGATTTCAAGGACTGTGGCATCATGTCTCTGATTTGGGAAGCAGAGTGACCATTGCTTCTAGCCAGCTGCTGGTGAAGCTTTTGCCACTGAATTTGCAGAGCTGTGCTGGGTGAGATGGTACAGGAGAGCCGCTGCGCTGGAGAGGTGCCTGTTGTGGATTGGCAGAATGTTTCCGGAGCCTACAGCATTTGCTGTCTTGCCTTACTCAGTTCTGACTGTGATGCTGAAATATTTTTATCTGATGAACAACCTTAATTGCAGAGGCCTTTCCCTTTTGAGGGGCGACCTCTGGATCTTGCTAACGTGGTTAGAGACGGAGAAAACAAAGGTTCCAGCTGTGTAGCCTCCAGCTCTTCTCATCTCCCAGACCTGCTTATCAGCACTGGAGAAGGAGCCACAGGTGTTCCGTGTGGATCTGCTACTGTGGCCTGTACAGCATGTTTTGTGTACACTGCTATTAAGGATCTGGTAAGGAATCGGAAGAGAAGAGAAATAGCAGGATTTTTCATTTGGGAAGGACTTTGCTTCCCCTTACATCTCTTAACTCCTTATTATGTAATAGTGTTGGTAAATATGGTGAACACTACCAGAACAGCACACAGACCCCTGAAGCACTAAGCTTTTACTAATACAGCAGGTATTGTACTGAGCTACAGCAAACAGGCTGTGGTGGTTTGGCTTTGGGGTTTTATATTGATTTTTTTTTTTTCATTTGGATAGCTTTTCTTTCCTCTAGGGTTTGGTTTGTGTTTTTTTTCATTTTTCTGCTTGTGATTATTCTTGATTTTCTTAAAAGGCAGCAGAGGGTTTTGTGTATACAGCAGTAAAGTTAAAACAATCAAAAAACTTAGTAGTATTTAATTACAGATTGACAAGTCAAGGATGTTATAAATAACACACATATGAGCAATTTTTGTTTCTTAGGCAAGCATTGAACTTGTCTGAAAGTCAGTCTTCTATTTCCAAATTCTGTTTTAGCCCTGTGATTGCAAACTTAAGAGTTTTTATTTGAAGATTATACCAACGTAGTAATTTTCTTTGCTTTTTTTTCTTTTATAGGCACAAAAATACTACTAATAAAAACATTTTAGATTTATACTGCTAGGAGTGTTGGATCATTTCTTCTGTAAGAACTGGGGAAAAAAGACAGAAGCATTAATTTCAAACTCTAGCCCCTAGGGTAGCTACAGAATATTGTCTTCGATTAAAGAAGAAAAAGTTTTGAAATTCCCAAGGGCAATTTCTGTATGTTTTGGACTGAATCATTGAAGTAGGATATCAGAGTTGTCATTCTTTTTAAAAAAATACAAAAAAACAACCAAACCAAAACCAAAAAGCTCAAAACCTTGAAATAAGTAAAAACCCTTCTAAACATAGAAAAAGAGTAGGGAATACTATATAAGCACAAAAGTCCTAATTTAAGGCCAACTTTATAAGAAGAATATTTTCTTGTGTATTTTTATTTCATTATCGCTTGCTCCAGTAAATAATCCTGCATTTCTCTACTTCTTGTACAAACATCTTCAGAATCCGAATGTTTATGAATATATTGGATTGCAGCCTGCTTTGAGGTGGAAATCAGCCTTTGAGAGAAACTGTGAAATACTGGTTGCCTATTTAGTGGACGAAGTTAAAGGGGATATTGCTTGTTAACGGAAAGTGCAAGAGGTGCATTATTTCTCATTTTTGCTAATGGGTAAGAGCTGTCTCATATGCTGCTTTATGATAACTTTTTTTTGAAAGGTGATGAGTGCTTTTTCTCCTTTGATTTTTAAGATTTGATAAACCCTTTGCGGAGAGTAAATACACATTTAGTTTCTAAAATATCTTGCTGTTATACTCCTCATAGACTGTGCAAACAGATAAATAATCAACATATTTAAAAAAAAATCAGTGATTTTCCTGTATTGTTAGTTAGCTTTAAAGAAAACTTCATAACATTAGTGTTATATTAAAAGCACTCACATTTGCCTTCACAGAACAATGTGAGTATGAATAAACCAGTTTCTTAGAGAACTAAAAGAAAGCAAGATCCCTCACAGAGTAAGGAGCCAAGGTACATATTAGTTGTTTAGCCAAGGAGCAAACTTGCAATTTAATAAAACCACTTAATAATTCTGTTTTAGTGCTGAACCTCCTTTGCACTTGTGGGAGCAACAAGGTCTCAAGACACTGCGGTACTGAAGCCCCTGCACTCGGAGGGATATACAGCATGGAAGATGAAAGATCTTCCCCCGAGCCACTGTGACGTGCATTTCCAGAAAGGGAACAATAAATAATTAGTAGATAGCTCTTATATAGATATCAAAGTGCTTCATAAAGAACAGGAGGCAGATTTTGTTCCCCCTACCCGTCGCACACACAGTGAAGCGTATTTCTTCTTCCGGCTCTTCAGTAGCCTGTGGAACAGCCTTTCCACAGTCAGAATGTAAAGGAGTGCTTTATGATTTGAGGTTAACATAATGTTCTTTGTTCTCCTGGCCCCAGGGAGCTGTCTTACACATTTGACAAAGGGTTTAAAATGGGAGCCTTCCAGGCAGTAGGTTGGTCTGTTCTTCTCCAATGAAGCAGCTGTTATTTCTTTATGTGCTGGTTTCGGCTGATGGAGGATCTCGTGGTTAATGTCTGCTGCTTTACAGCATCCACAGGAGTCAAGAGACTTTCTGCTGTCTCTGTTGTACCAGTGGGGACCAGGGCAGAGATGGCTTGCCCAAGGGCACAGAAAATTTTGTGGCATAGCAAGAAACTTACACCTGGATCTTCTGGGTCCCAGACCTTGCTGTAGCCACCAACACATTCTGCTCTCAGAATTATAGCTCTCCTCTCCTTTTGTAGCATGATGTCCAAAGTTGCTCAACTATAAGATGTATAGGAAAGCAAATTAAAAAAAAAATAAATCAGAAGAGGCCTAGGAGTCTGTAAATCAAATGTGTGCTGGAAACAACTGGTGTTTTAATCCAGGAGATGGGATTCTCTATCAGAAAGATCAGAGAGGGTTTTACTTGAGTAGATAAAAAGCAGTAATGCAGGAAACGTCTATCTCTCTGCCCCATGTGAGATGCTTTGTCATATACTTTCTACCATACATTTTAAAGGCAAATTAGTTTGAATTGGATGGTGTAGAGCAGTACTTATGAAACAAACAGAAAAGTGCATGCGGGTCCTAGTCTTACCATTTGAAGAAAGCTGTTGCAGAATTACAGTAGGTACAGAGAAAGACAACTAAAATGATTAGGTACATGAAGCAGCTGCTTTATAAGGAGGGTCTAAAAAGTCTGAGACTTCACTTTGGAGAGTTGAAGGCTGTGGGGGGAATATGTAGTTTGCAGAATCAGGAAGGTGATGGATAAGTTGGATGTAGAATTGCTGTTCATCAAATCCTGCAATACTAGAGCAAGGTGTGCTTGGTGAAATGAGTAGGAGGTTGATTTGTAAGAGATAAAAAAAAGAATTTCTTTGCACAGGAGGTGGTGAACACCTGGGACTCGCTGCCCTGCAAGGCTGGGGAGACAGGCAGCGCCAGCGGGCTCAGAACAGTTTGGACAAACTCATGAACAACAGGTCCATAAATGGCTAGGTAGGGACCTGACGTCCTCAAAACAACGTCTGTGGGTGAAGGGGGATGCTGGAGGAGAGGCCAGGCTCCCTCCTTCCCCTAAGCATCAGCCCTTTTGCCATGGAGAGAGACAGACTGGGCTGGCTGGACCACTGGTCTGTCCCAGCAGGGCATTTCTGGTACTTAATAGGCAGATTGGCAACCTCCCACAGGTGCCTAATTCATTTTTAATGTTGCAAATATATGCACCACTTTCCATTGTGTCTTCTTTGTGAGGTTATATAATTTGTTTTACACTGGGAAGGAGATAGAAGCCGTTTATGAATTCTGAAAGTTTTTTTGTTTTCTGCGTAAATGATTATTCATTCCAGAATTCGTCCAGGAAACATGTTACCTATTAACTTCCTTTGGCAGAGAAGTTCCCATTACCGAGGCAGGGAGCAGGAGGTTCTGACAAGTCTCTCAGGTCACTCCAGCTGTCTCAGGTGACTACAGCTGCTGCTCTTGTGCTTTTAGTAAAAACGGTGGTGAATTTAGTGAGAACAAGTTACTCTATAAGTTATTAGTGGCAAAAAGACAGCATTGGATTAGGGACTTTTCTTAGCTACCCTGACAGCTATTTTGGCTTCTCTCCTCACTTCGGGGATAATGAAGACATGTAATAATGTTCTGAAAATAGTGTCTCCTTGAAAACTTGAAACTTGCTGTGTGAAGTTGCAGTGTATTATCTGTAACGAGTTTACCCAGAGTGAACATGCCAAACTTTGCACAAATGTGAAAGTTTCAGGCAAATATCATGAACAACACCTTCAAAATAAGAATTTGTAATACAGTGTTGTCATCTCTTGTCTTAAAGATGATGGGAAGCCCTTTCATCACCTTTCATGTGAAGATGATGAGGAAAACATTTCTTGGCTTTTTATGCATTGCTAATCAATCTGGCAATGTGAAAAAGTAGTTGACTGTCTTATAATATGTTTTATTTCAGTCATCTTTGCTAATTTTGTACATCTGCTGATATCTCGTTCATCATCATATTCTCTTGTCAAGATTTCAAGGCAGGAGGGAGCTTTCTGACAAGCACAACCTTACTATTGCCTGGGGAAGCTTATTTTTAGTTTCCCAAGATAATTTATGTTTTCTTTTTAGATTCTGCATATTTTGAGACAAGATCTTAATTAGAATTAGTTCTGAACATGATGAAAATGTAAAACCTGCTCACTTCAGATTTCATACACTGCAGTTTTTTGCAAGACATTTTGAGTATTGAAAACTAGTAACAAAGAACAGAAAATACTCTTCTAAGTAAGTAATATACTTCATTCTTCCTTTACAGTAGATCATTTTAGCAGTTACCTCTCTCTCAGTCTCAGGTGGGAACATGTTCTTCTGTTCTTCATTATGCCCTAGAAAATTTTTTTAGCCTAGTTGATGGAAGGACACATCTTTTCAGGGCTCATCATATGGACTTTTTTAGTGCATGAGACATGTCTAACTGGGACATTGTTGGCAAAGTTGCAACCATTTCGTGTTCAGTGACTATATGTGCCTCTATCAGAATGGGAATGATTTTGCAGAGGAGGATGTTTCAGCAGAAGTTACTTTGGGGATTTCCTGACTCCCAAGACAGTTCTGACGATGTACTATTTCAGCTTTTCATTTTAAAAATATGTTTTGCTTTGGCTATTTTTCTTTGTAAAATATATTAAATTTTTCTAAGGGCAAATCAAAAGGAAATATTTACATTTGCTGAAACGAAATGCTTCAAGTAATCTGAGAAAGATCTTTTTGCCAGAGGAATTTAAATTTTTGACTTTCAGCTTAAAAAACAATTAAGTCAGACTTCAGAATTTCAAATCCCCTAAAAACAGGTCTTGCAGTCTTCACGTGACATGGTTATGAAACCACTTCCCTTGTTTTCTCTCTGTAGCAGCTCTACAGCTGGATTATTTTCTGATCTAAAACAACATGTCTTCACTTACTGGTTCAGGAAACTAGGCCAGATAATATGAATGATTTAATCCCAAATTAAAATACCATTCATAGATTTATCTCCATCCTGCCGCAATTCAGTCCTGTGTGGTAGAGATATTTCGTTGGCCAGACTAGTTAGTGCAGGAAACAGTATCAGGCAAATAGAATTAACAAAGCAATTGTGGCACTCTGTGAATGCAACAGGATTTGTCAGAAGGGCTTATAAATACATACTAATGATAAAAATCTGCCATTGCTTTGGGGCACTGGTCCTCCTGCTGCACCTCTAAAGTTTGTCAGGGCTTTGGCCAAGCCCATGTTTCCTAATGTTCTTAAATCAGGTGAATGCTGTGTAATTGCTCAGTGTTGGTAGTAGTAAAACTAACAGAATATCCAGATTTCTCACCGGGGTGGCCAGCCTGGGAGTAACCGGAAATGCCATCACATAAAATTCCTGCACTGGTTTATTGCTTTGGCTAAATCCTCCAAGAGGTTTGTGTAAACATCCCTGCTTTCTGCTCCCACGTTGCACATTCCAACAGTCAGTGTGGACCTGTGCCTGGCCATGTAGGTGTCTCTGTTCTTTCACTATAGCTTTGCTGTTTTCACTATAAAGCACCCAGAAAAGTACGGTGATTTATTTATTTGTACTGCAGTAGTACCCAGAGATGTAGTACTACGGAATATTGGTTGATTGCTGATCAATCGCTGAAGAGTGCCTAGCTAATAAATAAAGCACCAGTTATCAGTTGTGCTTATTTTAGAATTTGGCTGTCCACTACAAATGGGCAAAACTCACTTTACAATTTACCACACCTGAATAAGCCCTGAAAGAGCAGTACATCTTGTGCTCTGTGCCTTTTTGGTGTTTTTTCATCTTGCCTGTTTCACATTGCTCTGTCTTAGATCACAGAACCACTGTTTTGTTCTGGTATTTCTGAGAGGATCTAGACCTTTGTGCTTCTGGCTAAGCATTTAACCACATGGATGTAGGTATGATTATGCCTTTTCATCAGCTTCTTTTGCTTTTCTGTTGTTTGTGTAAACATTTTTCATGTGCCTCCACCATTTCTTGGTTTAGGAGAGATATTCTCCTCTAAGAGAGTTTCAAGTTTCCTACATCCTTTTTTTTACTTCCTAGTGTTATAATTGATTTCAGGACTTAATCATCTCAAGGTGGCTTGTCATAGGAGTGATTTGTTGGATTTGAATCTTCTGTGATAGAAGACTGAAAAAGTTAATGAGGAGTTCATCCCAAATGTGCTCCTTTCTGCCATGAGAAGTGAGCATGCAAACTGCATAATAATAGCAAAATCTCCCCTCCCATTGGAGTCTGCAGCACATGGTGCACCACTGGAGTCTGGGGAGGCTTTGGACGGATCCAAGCCCCTGTGTCATTAAATTTTTGAGGATTCTGCTAAATTTGACAGGCATCCAAGAAAAGCATTTTTTGCATTACCAGGCCTTTGGCTGTTACCACAATCTGCCAACCCACTTTCCTGCAGAAAGCTACAGTTGAGCACAATACATTTTTGACTCTTAAGAGGCCGAAAATCTGATGCTCTGCACAAACCTTTTCCACCAGAAACCTCAGTCCACCTCAGATTTCACTGTGTTCTTCCTAAACTCTGCAGGGGCAGAGGCTACAGCTTTCGCTCTGGTTGGTCCAGGGGCTTGTCAGAACTGAAACATCCTGCGGCACTAAAATTAGGTATTTGTGATTACTTGACAGGAGCAATCTCTCTGCTGGTTTATTTCTGACACCATGTCATCAAAGCTCTTCTGAAACAATACACACTCATGTGGGAACAGCAGCATGTTCTCAATACATGGGCAATGCTTCTAGTCCTGACGTGCCATGGTTTTTGTTCTGGCTTGTTAGAAGAAACTACAAAGGAAGCAAGCCTGCCATTACAGAAATGGGGTGGCAGCAGGGAATATTAGAAAATGCTTCATATTGGTAGAACTTTTCCAACTCAAAAAGAATCCAGATTTGGATGGTCTTCAATTTTGCATGAAATACTGTGGAGGGCTGTGAATGCCACAGCAATGAAGGCTTAGCTTGTTTCTTTGCTTTAATTCAGAAAGAAAATGCCCAGGCACAGGGAACGAGCTGTAACTAGAAGTAACAGAATAAACTGGGCACAGAGAAATTGTGGTAGGAAAATTTTTCCAATAATGAAGCCTGCCTAGACTATGATACAGACTTCAGAAGTGTCAAAAATCCTTTGTCCCAGTTTACTTGAAGTTAGCTCAGAGAAAGTCCTTTGGGAATGGACTGTTAGGAGTGTTTTGTGGGCTGGCAGCGTGATTGAAACTCCAACTTCGAAATGGCCTTTCCATGCAACCCTGTGTATGAAGCCTGTGCGCATCCAAAACAGGAACTTTTCATGTTCAGTTATGAGGAACAGTTAACATTTGTCCTCCAGAAAAGTGTTTTTATGAACCATTAGGTTGACACTTATTTTGCATAGCCCATTCAATTTTAAAAAGCCCCAGAAATCAAAAGCACTGTTCCAAGCACAGCCTATTGAAAGAAGTAAATGTGTTAAGCACTGACTCCAATGTGACCAGGTATGGCATAATGGGGTCCTGAGTCAGAGTCCACTTCCAGAACGAATGCAGGAAACATCCAGCATGAAAGCTGCTTTGTTACAAGTGTCTCTAAAGGGCAGTTGGCATTTATCCTGATGGAGCGTCTTCTTCTTGAGCGGTGACCTGTGAGCTATCACAGAGAAGAGCGAGTACACTGGAAGGCAAAAACATGTGCTTAAAGGGCAAAGTAAAAGATGTAAGGCTGAATTTCCAAATTCTGTAAATCAGCATGGCTCCACAGGCTGAAATGTGATCCTCAGTTGTGCTAAGGCCCCAGCACTGATAACATAAGGGCATGCAGATTCTGCTGGTTTCAGAGATGCTCTGATTAAAGCTGCATGTTGATGGCCTCCAGTGGGCCAGGTGGTAGCCAAATCCTCATGAGCCACAGCAGTCATCTCTACAGTCCTTTTATCTGATGATAACCCTCAGGGGGTGTATGGGAAAGTGAAGGACAGGGCTGCCCTGGAAGTGTTATACCACATGAGAAATCCCTGTGAAAGAGGAATCTGGTACAAGATGATAACCTCCAGTAGGACAGCCGTGGCAGCCAAAAGTGTTCAAGGGTGGCCTAGACACAGAGCAGAAAGTCTTAAAATAACTCTCCAGGCTTTGCAAGCCAAATTTCATTGCTTCCCAGCCTCATGGGGTCAAACCCACAAAGTGTCAACTGTAACTGAAATGTAAAAGCAGACTTTGAGGTTTGGAGAAAAAGTCAATCTGTTATTCTTATTTAGCTATCCCTTTCCAGTTTCACCAATGGTACCAGCTCTGGGGGATACAGGGAATGAGAAGGTGGCGGTGGTCTTTGTTCATTTTTATTTAAATTTCATTTTACATTAGAAGATGTCACTTGTGAACCGGGGCATAATTTCTGGGAGAATCTTAACACCCCATGACCCTCAGAGGAATAGAAACCTCAATTAGAATCAGCGATATCAAGAGAGGAAATTGAGAATGCAGTATTACATCTTCCAAGTGGTAAAGCATTAAGACCAGATGGCTTCAACTCAATTTTACAAGTACTTACTGTACTTTACAAGTACTTACATCTGTTTCCTTGAATGCATCAGCTGTTTCACCTCTTTCTGAGCTGCAAGGAGTTACTAGTTTCCTGTGTTGCTACCTTGCATAGTCTTAAAGAAAGGATAAAATTACTATGCCAACCGTAATTACTTATGCCTGTGATTAATCACGAAATTAAAATCTTACAAGTTACGATCAGCTTTGTTTACTTCAGTCAGCTATAGCATTAGGAAAATGTTGTACATCACCTGTTGATAAAACTTGACAAGAAGGACCTCGTTTTGATGAGGAGGTAAGTTCCTAACTATACGCACACCCATATTCTTTGCTCTGCTGACATTTGAGGAGGCTATCTTAATTGCTTCAGAGTTTAAAATTCAATCTGAATATTAGAGGGAAAGGGGAAATCCTGTGTGGAAACTACCCTTTATAGATTTTGAGTGTTTTCTCATGATCTTCTTATGATCCTGCAGCTCTTATTTGTTTTGTTGTTCATCAGTGTGCACTATGAAATGAAAATAAGAACCCTGAAAAGAGCTGCTGGTATTAAAAACTGCCTTACCAAAAGCTTGTTTCATGTGGCCTTTGCACCAGAAATATCATGGGCAGATTGCTGCCCGTTTTGGTTTCTGGACTAGAAACCTCACAAGTCTGCCAAAACCAGTGTTAAGGAAAAAGCCTTACAGTGTCAAATACTGTAGCTTTTCTGTTTTAAACGTGCTGTCTTCAGCGATGACTTGGAATAGATTTCAGATGCCCCTGGGCTGAACTTTTGCAAAGTGAATGTGAATAAAGGAGAAGGAGAAAATAGGACATTTTATGCGTTTTCAGGTTTGTTCTGTTTTGCTTCACTTTGTTACTTAAAAACCTCTGGTCATAAATAAGTAGGTACAGTGTTTGATCCAACAGTCTATAGAAAGTAGGAATCAATGGGAGCTTCCTCCTGGAACTGCATCTGAGAGACATGTGAGGAGAGGCAGCAGCGCTTGAATAGTGAGCTGAAGGTACACCGTGTTACAGGCAGGAGAGAAGAAACTGGATCTTTCTTTATTGACCGCGTTATTGACTCTAGCATCTGGGATATGTTTCAGGCACTTCAGCTTTTATCTCAGCCTTTTAAAGCTGACACTCTGCATCCGTTGAGGAAAAGGCAGCTTCCACAAAGCGCGGAGCCTGCACACAGTAGTGTTTCTGCGCAAGCCGGTAGAGCTGGGTGCCTCAGTCATTCAGGTCTGCTCCCACTGGTGGAAACGTATGGAGCGGAGGGAGGACTTGAGCAACGCAGCAAAACTAGTTGAGTGCCAGGGCTCTTGGTTGGCTTCTGGCAGCAGAGAGATGGCAAGAGAAGCAGCAAATTAGATAAAATAGCTCATGCGATTCTGATGCATGTGTGTATATTTATGGCAGATGTGATTCAAATGGATCCTTCTTGTTACAATGTGTTGATCATGTGATCTGCCTGGATTATGGGAAGGGGAGATGTTAGCGTTTGAATCCTTTGGGTTTACTCTGTCTGCATAATATGAATGTGGAGTTTTTCAAACCTCTGAGTGCCTACACAGCTGCTCTTTTCTCTCCCACTTTCATTTTTGGTAGATTCATGTTGCTGTCTATGCATAAGATTTTATTTTAAACATTTAGGTGTCATATTTAGTCTACATATTTGATAAAAGGCATGGCTTTTCATCCTTTAAACAGTATACTTTTAGCAGGGCTTATGAAGTTTTGGGGGTCTTTTGAGAGGTGGTATTTACTCTCCAAATACAGCAGAGCACTAGATTATTAAAACAATCGGGAACTAATTCAGCAGTTTATGAAGGCAGCAACACTGGCATGTACAAGTCCATTTCATCTAGTCCTTCTGTTACAGCAATAGTGGCATCTTAAACTGGAGAGGTTTGGCAGAGGTTCCCAAGCACTGGGTGTTTCCTCATTTTATTATTTCTCCATTTGTTTTTAACGACAACCTCTGGCACTCTGACAGATGCCTTCCATTTGGTACTCCAGGGAGCAGGCATGCCCCTCGAGAGCTTGGCAAGACAAGAAAGTGGAACTGTGACAGGTGCTAGAGCAAAAGACATCATATCTATACCAAAGTTATATCTATAATATGAACCCCATATAGAAGTAAAGCTTTGGAAAAGAGCGCTTGCCTGCATTTACCAAAGACAGGCATTTAACCCTGTGCTGTCTTCAATAAATTAGCACTTGTGTCTTCTCATGTCATTTTACATTTTCAACAACTTTTAAATGAGACCAAATCCATTTATCTTTTTTACTTGCTTAGACTTTTAGAAGAATGATTCTGCATTCTTCTCAGACAGCTGAGTTGGACTTTTGAAGGATGATGGTCCTGCCAGTGATGGAGAAATATGAAGTGTCAGAGTCTGGTGATACATCTTCCAGTTAGTCTGGCTTTCTCTGTGGGAAGCTGGCAAAAGGCCAGTTGCAGTAAGACTGAAATATTTCCCAATGAGAGCCTGCAGCTCCACCAGAGTCTGCTGAAAGTTCCCATATCTGAGAATAGGCACCATGCTAGTGGGTCAGTGGGCGTGGTGTAAAAGGCATTGTACATGAAAATACTGCATGCTTTCATAGATTTGTGAATGTGCTAAGTGGTCAGAAACATTCAAGAACAGAATTTGAAGTCACTGAGAAAAGGGGACAGTTTCCAGAGAGCTCATTTTGACATATAAACCCATCAGTTCATTTCCTGTCTGCACCAGATCTGAGCAGTTCTGAGATTCTGGTCCGCCAACTGATTGCCACTAAATAGTCAGCAACAGCTTTTAGGGAGAGGCAACTGAAATTTTCTGTAGGTTTCACATCCCATAAACTTGCAGGCTCTGGGATTTATCATTAACCAAGTTTGCATTTTAATGGAAACTGCTGGGTGCATAAAGAGCTGAAAGTCCCTACAAAATGAACCACATTTAGTAAACATACTGAGGCACAACTGAAATCAAAACAAATCAAGTCTTGTGGTGTTATAACATGCTACCTAGACACTTTCTAGGTTTTTCTCCTTGATTATAGGCATTATGTGCTTCATTAATTTAAGTACTGTTATTGTATCAATCAAGTACTTTGCCAATTTTTAATTGCCAAGCTGAGAGCTGAGTCACTAAGTTATCTTGGCTAAGAAACAGTTCAGGAATGACAATTATTTCGGTATTAATTTGTTTTCCTAAAGGCCTTAACTATTTTTAAATTGACATGAGTTTCTTGTATTATTATTTGCTTTCGTGCATTTTATTGGCCTGTAAATGGGTCACTCCATTTATTTGCTTTCAAGTAATATATTAATAATATATACGAACACTGATACATTTCAGCAAAGAAAAACTTCAGTGGTGGTAGAAATATTTTCAAGTGACCAAAGATTATTTTGTATTTGTTTCAAATCAAAATACTATAAAGAACATGAGAAATGGCAAAAGGGTGTGTTCCTCAGCTGTGCAAATAGGCGTGAGACCCGGTGGATTGAGAATATGGGAAGACCTGTACTTGATGTAACTGTGGCTTGGAGCAGTTTGCAGCCAGGTTGATGACCTGTTGGTGTATTGCTGTAAAACTGTTTTTTTTAACGTGATTTTATCTTTCAATCATAATAACACAACACATATTTTTTGCTCATCAGGTTTAGCTAGGAGTTGCTGATAAAATTGTTGTGGTGAAGTTAAATCTAGTTGTTGTCTGAAGGGCATGGTGGCTGGTTATGCTGATCACGCCATTCATTTCTGGTCATCAGTGAAGTGCTTGAAACTCCCATATGCCAGAACAGGCAGTAAGAGATGGAAATCCACATGGATTTTTCTGGTTTAAAGTGATAAGCAAGCTCTTTTATGTGGATATCGGGTATGTTCTGGTTTTCTCTTGAGCAGGAATTTACTTGCACAAACAATCACAGCAAAGAAATGAAAACATTTGAGAGCTACAGCAAAACATGTTTGCAGTCTTTGAGAAATCTCACTTGCATGGAGAGTGAAGAAACTCTAAGCCTAAAAGTTAATTTTTCATGCAAGAGAATCGATAAAGTTCATTACACGTTTCCCTTCTTACATATTAACCACTGTTTAGCACCAGACAGAAACCATATTCAGTCCCAAATATTTACTGTAATAATTTGTATAATTAGGCCAGGCTTTGGTTTGAGAACCCAGAATGTATTTTACTTAGAAAGGCACTAATGTATGCACAGGATTTTTTAGCAATTCATTGAGTCATAAGCACAAGGTTAATTACACAATGAATCAACAAGCAAACAAACTTCTGAAGTCGGTACATCCTTCCCACAAATATACGGCAAGGTTAAAAAGTTGAAGACTTCCCTGTCTCTCTTACATATATTTCAATCATTGAGGGAAGAGCACTGAAGGAATGCATCTTAACATCCCATCCAGTTTCTGCCTTACCTCCTATCTAGCCCAACAGGCTCTTCAGAAGAGCCCAGTGATATATTAGTCCTGAACAAGTGCTTGTCGTACCCCTTAGCAATCGGAAGCACATGAAAGCTCTCAGGGCAGGTTTGCACTATTTCTCTTCAGGCTTGCCTTTTCGTTCAGTGTCTTGCTTGCTCATACAAAGAGCATTGGTAATTTAATGAACAGTTCAAAATTATTGGAAAAAATTCTGAGGTAAAGAACAGCATGCTTTGGTATCCCTTATGTATAGAGTGCTGTCTACTCCAACTTCCCTGCATCCAGGATATTAGCATAGAATCAGTTTTTGAGAGAGGTATTACTGAAGTAATAATAATATAGCGTAGGGAGTACCTCAGAGGAAAAAGACCTCATCCTTGAAGTTGCCTATATGGAATATAGTTCTGTGTTTTATGGACTAATGATGCATGCCGCTGACAAGCAGAACTTTCCTACGTCAGTGGGATGTTGTTTTACCATTTTCTGATAGGAACAGTCAATTTGTGTATCTGTGTTCATAGCTGATTGATAGCCTACTACAACAGCTATACCAAGGGAAATGCTTTTGCCTATGGTGGCTTCTTCTTTATTGGATTTTTAAGTTACAAATTTAATAAATCTCAGTTTTAATTAACAAAGTAAATATAAAACTGAGTTATGGGTTTAAATGGAAAATGTACGGAAATCCCATGACTGAACAGAAGATCTGAATGGGTTTCTTTCCAGCCTTGAGACATATCTAGTCTCCTGCTTATTCTTTTCTGGCAAGAAACATTTCATATGCTGGGAAATGTTAATTATTCATTAAAAGGAATCAAAATCACCAAAGAAAAAAATTGCTAAATTTGTAATTATAGGTGGTTGTTTCATCATCATATGGTTGTTCTGCTGTGTATTGGATGTGTGATCGTATTCTCCTTCTGTCTTTTTGTAAATCAGTGCACTGAGTATCTTTAAGTTTTTTTCTTAGCTGAGATTTCTTTAAGACCCCTCCAAGTACCTATATGCCATATATTAGGTTTAATTTACAATATGGGTGCTGCTGTGGCCTGCTGGCACTGCCGTTTTGAAGGATACAAGTTCATGTTTCAACTGGGCATGCTGAGAGGTAGATGCAGGTAAGAGCTGCCAGGACTTCTGATTTCTGTCTGCTCTGCTAGAGAGGTGTCCTGGGTTTGGCCAGGACAGGGTTAATTTTCACTGGACTCCAGGAAGGGGCACAGCCGGGGGGTGGGGGCTGACCCCACCTGGCCAAACAGAGCCCGGTATTCCATACCATGTGCTGTCACACTGGGTTCCGGGGGGGGCGGGGCAGCGGGGACTCTCTCGCGGCTTGGGGGGGGCGCGGCGCCGGTCCTGTTTGGGAGAGTGGCTGTCTGGGTTGTGCGGTTTGTTGTTGTGTTTTCTCCTTATTTGTACCGTTGTTGTTCCTGTTTCCCTCCGTTTGCTGTTCTGTTAAACTGCCCTTATCCCGACCCACCGGTTTCTGCCTGTTTCTTTCCATTCTCCTCCGCACGCCGGCGGGGGAGGGGCGGCTGCGTGGCGCTTTTGTTACCGGCAGCAGCTGAAACCAAGACAAGAGGTAAAACAGAGGATTTGGCTCCTGAGTAGGACACAGTTACCAATGTACTGTGTGGTACAGGGAGAGTGGGCAGTGTCCAGCAGAGTTCAGCCTGCTGCAGTGTTCGTATCCAGTATAGCACGCTGTCCTTGAGAGAAGCAGGTGGCGTTTTAGCAGTTGCATTTCTGTGTTGAACCAGCTATCATCTCCATGTCACATTTAGGCAACTGTGAACAGAAGCTTCAGGTTCATGTTTGTTTGGACTTAAATCACCTCTTCCAGAACTCAGAAGCAGGTGAAGAAGGGCGAGTGCAAGAGAGGCATCAGCACCTGTGGCAGCAGCCATCAGGTCCTGATGATGCTGACAGTGTTACAGAAGCTCGCCTCCTGTGACGAATTCAAATTGAAGAGCCAATTGTTAATTAATCAATTTTGAATTTATTAGCAATAGAATTTATTTAAGCAAGCGATGAAGCAGGCAAAACAGCGCTGGGTGGCTGGGGAGCCTCCTGCTCCGCCAACGGTCCGCACCAATAACAGATGCAACCCCTCTTTTTATAGAGTTCCCATTTCCTGCATACGTGACTTCTGGTATTCTCTGCGTTGTGTTCGCGCTTGCGCAACTAATTGCCAGGTGGTCGTTGTCTGCCTCTCGGTGGTCGTTGGGACGAAGACCGAAGTCTTTCTCAGGCGCCCTGCTGTCTGCTCATTCATCCCCCAAGTCATTGCTTTGCTTATCAGCAGATGGGCCATCTCCCTTCAGCAAATGGTTGCTTGCTTTACTTACTCCTCCGGATGTCTGTGCGGCTCCAGCTTAAGTTACAAAGAAACTCCAACATTCACATGCGATTTCATGAACAAAGTTAACCCATTCATCACAGGGCTTCTCCTCTTTCTCCATCAGCCGGTTTGAGAACAAATTTTATATGTATACATTTATTACAACAGTGTACTCTTAGAGCTGCTCAGAGCTATATTTTGCATCCCAGACTAGTAAACGTGTGAATCCAGAGATCTCAGAGTGCCCGCTGGAGCCGTGAGTACTTTGTCCTTCTTGTGACAAGTGCTGGCAGGCAGTCAAGGACACTTTCTCCTCTGTTCACATTATGGGAGGGGGCAAGGCTTGAGCTAGCTCAGGCTGAGCTCATGTTCACGCAAGTGGAGTGCTTTGCAGAGCTTGAGGAGGAAGATGAGCCTGAGATGAGCTTGCTTATCCAAATTATTGCTCTGGCCCAACTCTTCCTTCCCTAACTGTCCAGCTTACCCCCTCAGAGACATCCTCACACAAGGCAAATTCATAGGAGAGATGTATGCAGTGGAGATGATGCTCTTCTCTTCTTGCACATCCTCAGCTGAGATCTGCTTTGGTTGCAACCTGTGCAGTGCTGCTGTGCTAGGCCTGAGCACTGAGTCCCATCATAAAGAATGTGCTTCATCTTGTCAAACCACAGTGTTTGCCTGGGAAAGGGGGAGGAGGAATATTGCTTTTTGCTTGCAAAAATTCCTTCTGTTCTTAGCAAGCCTATGCTCCCCTGGAAAGCACCTGGCAGCTTTTGAGTGAAAAACGACTAACCATCCAAAAACTGCAGACCGGAGGTAGCAACACATGTGCACCCCATGCAGTGCCCCAGTGGGAGTTTTGCTGAACCATTGAGTTGGTATTAAGTTTGAAGGGTGCTGAGACAAGAGACTGACACAGTCCATGTGTCAAAATTTGCTTGCAAAAAAAAAAGGTGCCTTAAAAAGCCCACAAAAAGCCCCAAACCTATTATTAAGGCCGTAATCGCCAGTATGGTTTTAAATGGATGTTGGTCCAATTCATCTGAGAGTAACAGGTCTTTCCGAAATGCACAAATACGAGTAGTGTGATTTCCAGAGATCTCTCAGACATGTCTCGCATCTGCCTGTGGTACCTCTTGCTCTGGTATGTTGAAGTCTATGTGTGTTGTGTGTTTCAGGGATTTCCCCTCTTCCTATGTGCAAGGAGATGGTTCTGTTCATATGCCAGCTGTGTTTTGTCCTTACTGCCCAGAAGACCAAGGTCCAATTTTATGTTGTACCTCGTGGAGCCTTTTTTACCTCCTTCCTCTCCTGCTGGGTTAGCCCAGAGGCAGGGGGCTGGAGGTGGTCCTGCAAGCTGCTCTGTGGTGGGGGTACGCTGCCTGGCCTGTCAGTGGGGATGGCCAGCTGTGCTGTGTGTTGCACCCCAGGCTTGGCTTCTGGTGGGATTTCTCAGCAGTTGCGTGTGTCTGCAGAGATGGTGGGTGCTCAGGGAACTGTTTGCTGTCTCTTGCTAGTGATTTACAGATGTTTCCATCTGACACATGGGTCATTCACAGGACCCTTTTATAAGAATTTAAAATGGTGTAAAACAGGGGGGGAAAGAGAAGGGCAAGATTCTTGTGTATGTTAAAAAGTGAAAGCCAGTGACTGATGGGTTTAAAACCCTGGAATGCATTTTGCTCATACCACAGCACTCAGCCTAACTACCCTTTGCCATTCCTTCCTGCGAAGCACTCCATGAGTGACCCTCCTTCACTCTGTTCTCTTGCATGATGTGCTCTGCAGCACTCTGGGACTCCCCAAATTACCACCAGGCCCCTCGCCCTGTGGGAGTGGGAATCTTCATTTAAGCTTGTGACAGGAAAATGACAGCTTTTAATAGAGTAGGTGAGACATTGGTGACGGCATTTAACAAGCTGTCTCTCTTCTCTGTGGGTGAGAGTGCTAGGCTTTTGCTGTCTTCTGCAGCTCAGAGACCAGGCAGTAATGTGTAGGGTGACACAGGGGAGGGTGCTTTGGCAGCAGCTCCCGTGTGGGTGCCACACGCTCCGTGGCAGAGGCTGCAGTGGGGCAGGGGGAGGAAGGCTGCAGTCGGGAGGAAGGCTGCTTCCCTACAGCGCGCTGGGACCAGCATGGCCCTGGCTGAGAGCCCCCAGTGCGTGTGCCTGTGTGCTTTTGGAGGGCAGGGTGGAGCAGGCAGTGAGGCTGTGGATGAGCCCCAAAGCCAGGAGAAGACCCTGGAGAAGAGCAGGAAGATGCCATATGGGGAGATTTGGGATGGGAAGGAGGAGATTTTCCTGTGAACGTAGAGGAGCTCCAGGTTGCAGCTTCTTGTAGCCACCGAAGTCAGACTTATGGAGGTGGACTGAAAGAGAAGACCGCCTTTGTTAGCAGACAGCCTCTAACAAGGTGTGGGGAGGATGGTTTGGGAGCCATTTTATTTTCCTCTCCTGTCACTTTGTCCGTGGAATCAGTTAGTTGCTCTGAGCACCCGCCCGGGCGCTCAGCCTGCGGGGAGCTGCGTCTGGGAGACTGGCTAGTAAATTTGACAGGCTTTTTATTTTCTTTGTTTTCATTTAAACATTTACATCACATCTCATTACCTTCTCTTGGCTGTAATTAGAAATCCTGTGGAATTAAGAACCATTACATTCATTGAGATTTCAGCCTTGGGAATTTGCCCAGAGGCACACAGCTTACAGGCCTTCACAAGGCTTGACTTTCGAGGAGTTGTCTCCCCCTCTCCTGCTTCATCCCAGCCTTTGTAAAAAGGAACCATCATTTCAACTTTGCTAAATAATTGCTCTTGCCAACCAACATATGTTTTGTAGCCTTTGAAGACCAGGAATAGCCAGGTATATAACTTCTACAGCCTTACACTGACTGCCTGTGCAATTTGAGCTAGAACTTCTGAAGCTTGAGAGAAAGACAAACTATTAAAGCCAAATAAAGACTTATAATAACTTAGAAGAATATGTTTTTCTCCCTATATTTGATTGGATGAATATTCCAGTCCCTTTACCAATGTTTACTCAGTTCTGGGGCACAGGACTCAGTGGACTGAGAAAGACATTATAACTCAGGGTATCTCTTACGATAATTTGTTTATTTATTTATAAATTGTGTACGAGATGCATTAACCTTGAAAGGCAATGATAAGAAAAGCCACAAAGCTAACTGCCGGCAATGCAAGGGCAGAGGTTCAGGCTTGAACCCTACCAAGCTGAGCCCTGACATCAGGAGAACAGCTTCTTTGTTTCACCCTCAGCAACTCTGTTCACAGCCCAAGGTCTGTTTGTGTGCTCTCCCTCTCTTGTGTAGGGTTATTTGGGAAGCTCTTTGGCACAAAATTGCCAAGACTTGTTCTTAATGCTAAGGATAGCAGTTAGTATGGCAGAATTGGTGGGTCTGGGCTCTTACTCTTCCCTCCTGTTGTCTACATTATTAAAAATGATCTCACTGAAATAAATATCATCAATCAATGTCAGCTGCAGTTTAGCTAGAATGTAGACAAGGACAAAATGTGCGCTTTCGTTGCCTGCAGAAAGAAGCTGTTTGGGCTAGTTTAACTGCAGAGCAGTAAAACGCTGGAAGCAAACCGATCCTTTTTCTGGGAGGAAAGTGTATTCTGCTATCAAATACAACAAGGAAAGCAACCCATGTTCCTGCCAAGGTTGCATGGGTACAGAGCAGAAATGAGTTAGAATAGGGATTGTCCACCATGTGAGAAGCCACTATTGGGAGCGCAGTATGTCCTCTGTTAATAGAGGCATAGATCTCACTGCAGTTTTACTTCCATGTCACTCCAGGCCACAGCATCACTCTTGATCTAGTGCATCGTAACTGGGAGCAGCTCGGGTTCAATGCAATTCGTCTGATGGGAAAAGAAAGATGTGTGTTGGGAGAATGTTTGCAACGATGTCGGTTGCAATCAAAATATTGATGGAAAGACGAGGGTGTTTTTGTGGTGGCTTTTAAGAAGCTAGATGTGTAGGATGAGGCATTTATAAAATTAGGATTGGTGGGAGGTGAGAAGAGCTTGTATTTAAGAGCGGGCAGAAGAACTGGAGAACACCTGAGAGAGATGGTAGTCTTAAAAAAGTGAAGGAACTAACCCTGAATTCTCTCTTGTGCTTAGGACCTTGTCACCCATTGCTTTACCCTCCTACTATCCAAAGTGGTTATTTTGGCATGAATTCGTATGTGCTTATTTGCCTCGCCTAAGCATCTGGTTTGAGGTTAATAGTTTAAGGAACATTGGCCTGAATTCTGTATTTTTTTATGTTAACAGCTGCATTTTAGTTGATGCCACTGTTTCACTAGTACCTTATAATAGATGCACAGAACACATGCATAATTAAGGTCAAAAAGGATGTGGTCAAACATGATGATCACAGAAGGCATGTGAGTTTTGGGGAGGGAGAACAGTTAGCAGGAATGCATCAGCTCTGTTTCCACAGGGTCGGCAGCTCAGCAGCATGGACAAGTTCCCTGACATCCCACCAGATTTGAAACCTAAATTTAGGCAAAAGCCAGAAGCAGGACTGACAGTGACCTCTCAGCAATTGCAGTTAAAGGGGAAAAAATGTGACTTGGGATACTTGAGGCTCAGACTTTATCAAACTCATTAACTTACAAAGGTGACCTTACTGATTGATGTGATTAACATGCGTGTTCCTCAGTTTAGAGGCCTTCTTTTGGCTAGCTGGCTGTCCCCAGCCACAGTACTGGGAAGGCAAATGCAGTCCAAGGTCCTTACTGCTCCTAGGAGCCAAAGAAGAGTCGCTTCACAGTCCTCTGTGCGGGAGGAGGATTTTCAGGATGTCATTCGCCCAGTTTCAGTACAGGAGAGCCAGGGAAAAGCACAGGCACTTCCCACCTCAGACAAATTTCAATTAAAATTCCTCTTCGAAGAATCGACACTGTATCTCAGGAGGGGTTAGCAACGTGGCATAGAAATGTGAGCATGTATTTGAACAGATCCCATATAGAAATTTTAAGCTCAGCGGACACAGACTCCTCTTTCAAGCCCAGAAAAAAGATTAGTTAGGTTATGCAATTGCTGGAGCTGACATAAAACCAGCTGCATGCCAATTACCAGCCCGTATGCAAATGCTTGTACTAAAACGCAGGATGCAGCTGGACGTGGGTCTGGGCACCTTTCCAGGATTATTCCAAGCCACATTGTGACAGTTTTAAAAGAGAAGGGCTCTATGGAGCCAGTAATTTTTTACAGCCTTTCAGAAAATGGAGGAAATTACCGCTACATCCAGATCTTGACTATTTTTTTCGGCGGGAGAAGGAATTTCTGCATGTTGATGCCAACCAGGATGTACTCGAGGCATACTGCAAAACAGAAGGTCATCAGTCTGTTTGCCAAGTGCGCGGCCTGAGTGCCAGATGTGCTTGAGATAGAAAGCAGGTTTCTTGAATTTGTCAGTGGTTGTATGAAAAGAATTAAAAAATATACTACCAAATAATGCCAGAGTTGAAGCTTCTGGGGATGCTGCAGGTAAACCCTGCTGCATTCAGATGCCCCTGGCCCTGCCGAGGTTTCTGTACCTTCTGCTGCTTGACTTTCACATGAAAAGCCTGCTTGGGCAGGGTGCAGCAGCAGTGGCAGACAAATTGTCATGCAACATTTCCTCGCAAGATGCCTCTTATAAAGAGCTGATGCCAGGAGAACGGGGACACGATAGTCTCACAGTTATGTAGCTCAGCAGATGAAAAAGATAAATTGAGAGCTGCCACCAGCAGATATGAAACATTACGGGTTTGATCAAAATATTACATAGCAAATGTCCTGACAAGGAGAGGCATTTAAAATGCTTGTGTCTGTCTTGGCAACAGAGATGTGAATCAGTCAACATATGTAGTCTCATCCTGAGTGGAGAAATGATATGAACACCCTATGAGGAGAGAACTTTGTAAAAAGTTTAGGGGAAAAAATAAAAATAAGTACTCTCAGTGCCATTTTTCAAATTTGGCCCACACAGATGATATGAATTGAAAGGTAGTCTTCAGTCGAGAGCTGGTTTTCTTAAGGGTTCGGTTTGGCTCAATGGACCCCCAACCTATTAGGTGGCTTCGAGCATCAGCATCCACTTTTTCTGGCCTGGAATAGGATGCTCTTGCCACTGCTGCCCCATGTTTCTTCGGACTCCCTTGACTGTTGGCTGACTGCCCTTGAGATCAGGGAAGGAAGAAGGTGGGAAGAGTCCCTGTTGGAGCAGTGGCACAGTAAGGTTTAGGTCCCAGTATAGTATACCAGGACTCCGAACTAGCAGAACAGCTGGTCATAGGCAACGGAGGATGGTGGAAGGATCAGTCTGCAATCCTACCCCCAGGAAATCTTGACTGGTGGTTCTCTGTAGAGTTTGTGGGTGAATCTGCAGCCAATGAAAATGTCCTGGAGGCACTAGGAAACTCTGCTGGAAGCCAGTCATGTTATAGAGCTGGCAAATAAACATACTGCCCCTCAGGAGTAGAAACCATTCATCTGGAAAAACGCTTCAATCACAGCAAAAGCTCTAGAGAAGTTATGAGGGAAATGAATGGGAAACCATCATGGTGGTCCAGGAAGGGTGGCTTGGTTGTGCATTGTTGCTGCACCTTTGCAGAGGCTGATGAGTGTGACAGATGAAGGAACTGTTGCAGCTGTAGGGCAGGGGTAGCATTTCAAGACGACAGAAGAAGTGGTGTTAGGGTCTATTCAGTCTTTGCTGAACAAAGTTGGAGGATGCTTGACACAGAAAGCGGGGCCTGTGTCATGAAAGACTGCAAGGCAAGCGCTGATACAGCTGCTTTGGGTTATTACACCAGATTGTGTCCCACAGGATTCTCACCATTAAAGATTGCCGGACAGCAGAAATGAGTTCCAGTACTGAGGTATCTGTCAGAGCCTCCAGGCTTTCTGAAGCCCGCTGAGACAGCAGGGAGACTTTGTTTGTCCTGTTGGTGCACCCAATGTGCTGCACATCATCTCCCCTTCTGCTGGCTTTCTGCTGAAGAGTAAGAACAGGACAGAGGAGAGATGATTTATTTTGGATTCAGCAGGTTCTAGAAACTTTTGAATCATCAGACGCTCACAGCTGTGCTTCCTTGCTGAAGCCCATACTTGGAGGTATGGTTTTTGGAACAACTGAAAGGTAAGCACTGCCAAATAATGGTGTGTTGTCAGAGGACTCCTTGAAGAGGCACACACCAGCGCACTGCAGTAACGGCTCACCTCTCCTGAACATGCAGTCACTGCTAACTGGGACGCAGATATCCCCATCAGGTAGCACTGTGCTATCTGAATGTTAAGTCACGGCTCCTGTGAATGAAGTGACTGCTCATTTCTGACTGCTGGCCTATTGCTGCTCTTATTGAGCTCAAGAGTGTGCCTTCTGGGGTGAGCTAGCAATGTGTCATGGTCTCCATAGACAGTAATTTGAAGCTCATCAGTGATTCATTACAGTGACATTACAGTGGCTTAAATTAATACAATTTTCTTTTTGCTAACAAAAATTAAAAGGTTGAAGTGCAACAGTTCTTTCATACTGCAAGTTGTAATGTTTCTTATTCCAGATGTCCCCTTTGCATGAAGTGGGGGACAGTGACGGTGACACAGGTTCTGTATTTCAAATACTGTTGCACTTCTTTACACACACGTGACATGCTTTTAAATATATGTTATCTTCCAGATGGGTGTTTTGCATCACTGAATGCTTGTCAGTATGTAAAGTTTTAAAATGAAGTATGCTTTTATAAAAATGGAGAGAATGGATTGCTCATGGACTCTTGTAAGTACTGTGGTAGTAGATGATTAATAATCATAAAATGACAAAATAATTTAGGTTGGAAGGGATATCTGGATGTCATCTGGTCCAGTCTTCTACTCAGAGCAGGACCAACTTCAGACAAGGATCAGGTGTTTTGTTGTTTATGAAAATCTCTAATGATGGAGATAGCACCACTTCTCTGGTCAGTCTGCTCCTGTGCTTAACCATTCTTGCTGTGAAGAATATTTTTTTGATGAATAATCAGTGTTTCTCATGTTGCAGCTTGTGCCCATTGCCTCTTGTCTGAGCACTTCTGAGAAGAGTCTGGCTCTGTGTTCCCCTATAGCCCTCCTTTAGGTAGAGGCAATCTTCAGTTAGGTGTCCCCCCCTCCCCAGTCATCCCTTCCTCAGGTTAGACAAGGCCAGGTCCTCTCACCTCTCCTCCCATGACAAGTCCTCTGGCCTCTAACCAACATAGTGGGCCTTCCTTGGACTCTCTTGTAGTTTGGCAGCAACTGTGTTGTACTGGGGTGCCCACAATGGACCCAGTGCTTCAGATGCACCTTCACGAGTGCCCAGCAGATGGGTATCATCACCTCCCTCATCTGCTGGCTCTGCTTCTGCAGCCCACTGTGTGATCACCCTTCATCACTGCATGGATGCGCTGCTGACTCATGTCAATCTTGCCACCCACAAGGGCTGCTATGCCCTTTTCTGCTTCTCTCCTTGATTTGGAGAAACCCACAGGAAGCCCTGTGGATTGTTACAATGTTATGTTTTATAGCTGTTAATCTACCTGTCACCCCCCAAAAATTATATTATGAAAACAGTAAATCAAGCACTTGGCTGCTAACATCAGGGTCAGAATTTGACTGGACAAAGAAGTGAGGCAATTAGCATCTCCTTCTGAAAATTAATATCTCTGTAACAGAGTAAACATACTACATGAAAGCTCCTGACCTGCAAAGTCAATGGTCAAACAGCTTTCAAAAGCTAGTGATTGGAAAAGAATCACAGAATCACAGAATGTTCGGGGTTGGAAGGGACCTCTGGGGATCATCTAGTCCAGCCCCCTTGCTGACGCAGGGTCACCTACAGCAGGCTGCACAGGACCTTGTCCAGGCGGGTCTTTAATGTCTCCAGAGAAGGAGACTCCACAACATCCCTGGCCAGCCTGTTCCAGTGCTCTGTCACCCTCAGAGGGAAGAAGTTCTTCCTCATGTTCAGACAGAACTTCCTCTGCTTCAGATTGTGCCCATTGCCCCTTGTCCTGTCGCTGGGCACCACTGAAAAGAGTTTGGCCCCATCCTCCTGACACCCACCCTTCAGATATTTATAAGCATTTATAAGGCCTCCTCTCAGCCTTCTCTTCTTCAGGCTAAACAAGCCCAGCTCCCTCAGCCTTTCCTCAGAGGACAGATGCTCCAGTCCCCTCACCATGCTCGTAGCCCTTCGCTGGACTCTCTCCAGTAGCTCCTAATCTTTCTTGAAGTGGGGAGCCCAGAACTGGACACAGTACTCCACATGAGGCCTCACTAGGGCAGAGTAAAGGGGGAGGAGAACCTCCCTCGACCTGCTGGCCACACTCTTCTTGATGCACCCCAGGACACCATTGGCCTTATTGGCAGCCAGGGCACACTGCTGGCTCATGGTCAGCCTGTCATCCACCAGGACACCCAGGTCCCTCTCCACAGAGCTGCTCTCCAGCAGGTCCGCCCCAAGCCTATACTGGTGCATGGGGTTGTTCCTCCCCAGGTGCAGGACCCTGCACTTGCCCTTGTTGAACTTCATCAGATTCCTCTCTGCCCAACTCTCCAGCCTGTCCATGTCACGCTGAATGACAGCACAGCCTTCTGATGTATCAGCCACACCTCCCAGTTTTGCTGAGGGTACACTCTAACTCTTCATCCAGGTCATTGATGAATAAGTTGAACAAGACTGGGCCCAGTACTGACCCCTGAGGGAACCCCACTAGTTACAGGCCTAAGCAAACAAATGAAGTGGGTAACATTGTAAACAGCTACTGCTGCTTCTGCAGTTAACCTCTGCAAAGGAAATGCTGGAGCTAAGGCTGGTCATACAGCTTTGTGTCTACCCTGTTGTTAATTAATATCAAGGATATGTGACACTGATGGCAGATGTATGGTTAACAAAGGTAGTGTTGGTGGGAATCGCTACTTCTTTTTCTTCTCCGTTATCAAAGTAGAGTAGTTATTACAGGAGTAGGAAGCCTCCTCTAGAATGGAAGGGAAGGAGATGGTTTAAATGTAAACCTGAGCCTGAACACTTAGAGGAATCAAGATCCAAGTAGGCAGAAACTGCTGTGATCATTGCAAGAGGAGTTAAATTGAGCAGCCACTAGGACAAGTCAGTCTATCTGGATCATGGAGAGAGACCACTTCCTTTAGCACAAGCCATGTCTGTTGAGTAGAACAGATTATACCTAAGAACAGGTCTGTTTCTTGTGAACAGAAGCACATCTCAAATTGAGTTTATACCCAACTGTTTTCTCGCCTTTTGGATGGGTGAGGGGTTTTTGCATTACTTGTTTGATTCAGCTGTTTCTACTGTATTCCATAGTATTATGGATTACTTTCTCCATCCACTGATCCCTTTGGGGCCATGTGGCTGCATTTTGTGTGCCCGATGGTCTCAGTAACTGCTTAGAGTGCAAGGTCAAACAGGGCCCATTGGCCTGACACAGACTTGCACACTGACTTGCACTTCCCCAGGAACAAGGTAGTCATGGAGCGTATATTGTAACTCTGGCATGTATACCGTAAAAGGGTGGGATAATTTGCGGTATTGTTTCCTTTTACAAAGTAAACACTTACATGATTTGATATCTTAATTTTAATAAGGCTGTGAGAAAGAAGAATTCAGGACTTGCATGGACGGAGGAATAATCCGAGCAGATACAAATGTCATCTTTGAGATAGTTTAATATGGCTGAACCTGTTTATGAAAGAGATACTCCCTTTGGGGAGACTACCAAAGAAAGAGTTGACCAGAGCCTGTTGTCCTTTAGTGAAGTAGCTAAATGACTCACAAGGACCCCGTGAGCCTGTCTTCATACACATTTGCAGTGAAATGGTGAAAAGGTACCCCATTAAACTCAGTGAAAGATAACAAAATGACTCCATTTTTATTTAAACACAAAATAGGTAGCTAGATTTGGAAGATTTATGCTCAGGTCCTGCAATCCAGTGTTCTTAGTTATTGAGCAGTTGGAAGTGCAGGCCCACAGACTGCACATAATACTGAATGTTTTTGATAGAAATAAAGACTATCTTGCTTTTACCATCAAGCCTTGAAACTGACTTACAGCTAATGACCCAAATAATCTTTACTTGAAATTGTGTAATTGAGATCGAAGGCTGTCTGGGGCTTCTAGCTGGTACACAGATTCTGCATTCATGAGCTTTTGAGTATGGTCATTGAGCTGAAATGGAGAAGGTTAAAACTCTCATTTTCATTACCAAGCTCCCCCCACCTCCCAATACAAATGTGACGTTTCAATTTTACACAGTCCAACTCTTCTTAAATCGTCTGTAAAAAAACTTCAGATCTTGATTGATGGTGGATGAGCTATTGTCTCCTAAAGCACCCCGTTCTCATTACCCTTTAAGACATAGCTTATTAATGATAGACCTGAAGTGCTTTCCCAGTGGGTCATCAGCAATCAGCTGCGCTAAGAGATCAAAAGACTTGGTTTGGCATGAAATTTCCAGGCCAAAGCCATTTTCAAATAACGCATTCAGCATCTAGGGTGAAATATGATAGTGTTTTGAGAGTGAGACAGTATCTGACAACAGATCCCCATCACCTGGGTGATGATGGTGAAGATTCAGCACTGCCAGCATGCAAAGATGCTTCAGCTCTAATGGAAGCTCACCTTGGAACTTAAGGTATCATCATGATGCATTATATAATACGTCTGTGCAAAGTATGCCTGTATATGGTGTAGTGTAAACGACAGCTGTTTCCTTAGAGGACAGGCCACTTGGAAGGTATAAGATATCTTCTGTTTTGCTTTTGAAGTTGTTATTGTTGAGACATGCCCAACAGTTTTTCTTAATTGACTCCTTCCCCTTTCTCTGACCACTTCAAAGCAAGGAAATAGCAGATATAACAGATAATACATTTCTGTTTTAGCTTCCTGAGTAAATAACTATTTAGTAGAATTTTAATAATGTGCAAATGAAAGTTCTCCACAATCATTTATAAATATCTTAGGGGTGAGTGTCAGGAGGATGGGGCCAAACTCTTTTCAGTGGTGCCCAGTGACAGGACAAGGGGCAATGGGCGCAAACTGAAGCAGAGGAAGTTCTGTCTGAACATGAGGAAGAACTTCTTCACTCTGAGGATGATGGAGCCCTGGAACAGGCTGCCCAGGGATGTTGTGGAGTCTCCTTCTCTGGAGATATTCAAGACCCACCTGGACAAGGTCCTCTGCGGCCTACTGTAGGTGACCCTGCTTCGGCAGGGGGGTTGGACTAGATGACCCACAGATGACCCACAGAGGTCCCTTCCAACCCCAAACATTCTGTGATTCTGTGATTTGGCAGCAACAGGCAAAATAATGACTGAAGTCAGTGGCAAGTGCAGTTGCTGATTTATTTTCATGTAATTTTGGTTACAGAGTTATACTGCTTTTAAGCCAGTAAAGTAGCTCTAATAAGGAAGATGATAAGATTTTGCATTCACTTCAGAATCAAGTGGCAAAAGACCTTGGAGCTACTCCTTTACTCAGAGCACCGGCTGCAGCCCTGGTACTCGTAAGTGTGGCCATCGGTATCTTATGGCGAGGCACCCAAAACTGTCTGACACCTTTTGGAACTCTTATTGCAATGAAAGCTAGCGGGACTTGTGCTTCAAAATCTGCTGTTGTAACTCTGTGTCCCTGAGCAACCTAGTAGTCCAAGTGTAAAAGTTGCTGCCAGCACAGTACAGCAGGTATTTCAGTCAGTAGTTGATAGAGCTGAATGCTCTGCCCCCTGTCCCAGGCAGTAGTGTTGTACTTAGACTGACAATTTTCCAATGTCACAAAGAATTGTTTTAGAAGATAAAAATACTCTTTGCAAAATGGTATCTAAAATACGTTCCACTGTGAGCAGTGCTTAGTGCTTTTTCGGCAGGAACTAGCTTCTTTCTCTGCAGTGGAAATCACAAAATTCACTAGAGGACTCGTCATACTCTTTCCTGTGCCAGCCTTGAAAAAAGTTGAGCAAAGAGGTGCCTCAGGTGTTGCATGCGGGAGAAGAAAGCTCCTTTTGCCTGGCTTCCTTTGCTAGCTCCTCTGCATAGGCAGAGATGCCTGCCTTTCTCCCCCTGTTTATTGTTTAGCTTTATCTTTCAATTTCAGTGTTGTAAATTAAAATGAGATGATGACTTTATTATACAGTAACTCTATTGTATATTGATTACATTTGTACTTCATTTGCTTGACATGCAACAGGGTTTATTCGGTCTTGCCAGGCATTGTTCTTGCTAAGAGAGAGCAGAGAATTGCAAAATGCATTTGAGTTTCTCAAGTCATTAAAGCCAATATATGTGTGCTAATTTACACATGCTGAGGACTAAGCATAAAGAAAAGTGGCATAGCAGGTTGGAATGGGAAGGTAGAAAGGGAATGAATCTGGATCCCACAGAGCTGGAAGTTTAAAGATTGTACTAAATTTGAACTCAGGGTTATTTAATATCTCACCTCACTGCATGAATAGACCTATAAACTTTAATCCTGTCATGTGTGTGAAATGGTACAGTGCAGAGCAATTAAAGATACTGCATCATGTTTTTGGGAAGGGGCAGCAGGAACAACAATTATTATTCAGTGATAAGGGACATCAGAGCATTTGCCGTGTTTACCTTTAGTAAATCAAAAGGAAAGCTGTCAGCTTTCACTTTCTGGTTACTTTTGTGCTGAAAAAAGTATTACTCCACCAAATGAAACTATTAGAATTACTTTTAGAGTGAGATGCTGCCTGCTGTACAAGAATGCATCTAAGTTCCTAGCAGAAAAGAAAATTTGATAGGTATTACCATGAGTGAATGCTCTAAAAACTACAAAGTATGCCAGTGGCAGGTGTTCAGATGTACCAACTGATACTGACACTATTTGGAATCATGTGCAGGTGTTTAAGAAGCTATGAATGTAGATTTTACAGTTTTTTATTGCTTGTTAGATGTTATTTTTAATAAAAATGTGGGCCATAATGTATTAGGTAATCCTGTATAGCTGGAACAACACAGAGAAATCATCACTAGTCATGTTTTCAAGTGTTCTTCGAAGTCCCACTTTTTCTCCACAGCAGATTTGCTAACAGATGCTGTATGATTTTTTTCAGGGATCATAAGCGTATCATACAGACAGATCATTGCTGTATCTCTAATCTGGACTCTTTTATGTATAAGATTATTATTATTATTGTTTTCATTTTTAAGCCCCTTTTCAATGAAAAGCCAAGCTTTTAAACCAGAGGTTTCTAAGAAATAGTAATACTCTGAACTGATTAATATGGTTGGCAGGATGTATTTACAGATGATTCTTTATTTAATACATTCTTTTCTTGAGGGCTCTCTCTTCTACATGTGGTGGCCTGTAAACTCTGAAATTAAAAAAAAAAACATGCAGTAATTCCTTCCTTGTTGTTTGTCAATATTAGCATTCCTGCTACAGCTTTTCAAGGTTTTCCCGGGAGATGAGGACTATCAGACGACACTAATAATTGCTACCATAGTGAAGATTTACTCTTAATGTCTTTCTGAGAAGTGTGACACTCCTGGCTGTATAGCAGCACTTAATGTCATTCTAAGATGCCATTAGTAACTAACCTTCAACATATCTTTGCTGAGGCTTGAATCTCTGACACTTAGCGGTGCAGGACGTTTTAGCTGCATGGCTCCTGTTAACTTTAATGAAAGTCACATGAATTGTCCTTTGGTTTGGAAACGTGAGAGCTAGGTTAAGAAGAGAAATTGTGAATCTGAAGAAGAGTTTAGAGGGTAAAAAAAAAAAATAGTGCCAGAGGAAACCCTGGTGCTACAACCAACAACTGTAAGATCATTTTCTTGTTGAGATTTGACAGATAAAGTCTTTAGAGATAGGGGAACAAGCCATTTTTTTTTAAACCAACTGATATAAACATGAAAATTAAAAAAAACCAAACAGACTTTTATCTCCCAGAAACCATCTGGTGGAAAGTGAGGTGGATTGAGAACTGGCTGAATGGCAGAACTCAGAGGGTTGTGATCAGTGGTGCAGAGTCTGGTTGGAGGCCTGTAGCTAGTGGGGTTCCCCAGGGGTCAGTACTGGGCCCAGTCTTAGGTTCACCTTACTCATCAATGACCTGGATGAAGGGACAGAGTGTACCCTCAGCAAGTTTGCTGATGACACAAAACTGGGAGGTGTGGCTGATACATCAGAAGGCTGTGCTGCCGTTCAGCGTGACCTGGACAGGCTGGTGAGTTGGGCAGAAAGGAATCTGATGAAGTTCAACAAGGGCAAGTGCAGGGTCCTGCACCTGGGGAGAAACAACCCCATGCACCAGTACAGGCTTGGGGCGGACCTGCTGGAGAGCAGCTCTGTGGAGAGGGACCTGGGTGTCCTGGTGGACGACAGGTTGACCATGAGCCAGCAGTGTGCCCTGGTTGCCAAGAGGGGCAATGGTGTCCTGGGGTGCATCAAGAAGAGTGTGGCCAGCAGGTCGAGGGGGGTTCTCCTACTCTGCCCTAGTGAGGCCCTATCTGGAGTACTGCGTCCAGTTCTGGGCTCCCCAGTTCAGGAAAGACGAGGAGCTACTGGAGAGAGTCCAGCGGAGTGCTACAAGGATGGTGAGGGGACTGGAGCATCTGTCCTCTGAGGAAAGGCTGAGGGAGCTGGGCTTGTTTAGCCTGAAGAAGAGAAGGCTGAGAGGAGGCCTTATAAATGCTTATAAATATCTGAAGGGTGGGTGTCAGGAGGATGGGGCCAAACTCTTTTCAGTGGTGCCCAGCGACAGGACAAGGGGCAATGGGCACAATCTGAAGCAGAGGAAGTTCTGTCTGAACATGAGGAAGAACTTCTTCCCTCTGAGGGTGACAGAGCACTGGAACAGGCTGGCCAGGGATGTTGTGGAGTCTCCTTCTCTGGAGACATTAAAGACCCGCCTGGACAAGGTCCTGTGCAGCCTGCTGTAGGTGACCCTGCTTCGGCAGGGGGGTTGGACTAGATGATCCCCAGAGGTCCCTTCCAACCCCGAACATTCTGTGATTCTGTGATCTCCTTTTGACACAAAGCTTCCAGCAAGGCATGTCAGTGGTAATTTTGGATCATAGTATTTCAGATTTGGATCATAGATATTGAGTATTTGAGTATTTTGAATCATGGTACTACAGCAGCACAGTCTGGTCAGAAAACAGGCTTTTCCAGACATTGTGATGACTGGAGCCTAATCATGTATTGTGGGCTCAGAGAATTCCTACCCTGGTGGAGCATGTTAGTTTATTGTATGTTTTAAGTGTTCATACATATTAATGAAATACAGTGTAGTGTGGAGGATTGCCTGTGTTTTTAAAGTGAATTAAGTCTTAAAGATTATTTTACCCAGAAATAACAGTACTGTTCCATACTTGATTACAGTGGGACAACAAGTAAAGCCAGTAACTCATCTAGCAGCTGAGTGGCTGTCTTCATCAGCTTTCTTCAGCATATAAATAAGTGGTCCCTGTTTACAAATACTGTAAGCTATTTGCCCTCCAGTTTTCAGAGTATTAAGTGAGATTACAGTGCAAATTTTTTGCGTTTAAATTTCGTGCCCTCTCTCTCTCCAGTATACAAAACAACAATAGATTTAATCAGCTGTATGTCTAAAGACTTACAAATATGTTCTCTTGTTCTTTCATGCAGAAATACTGAATGGAGGGGTGTATGTTGGCCAGAACAAATTTCTTTGCTTCGCAGACACCATTCATTGGCAGGATATCGTGCGTAACCCCTGGGCCTCCAACTTCACTTTGGTTCCAACAAATGGCAGCTCAGGATGTAAGTAACAGTTTTGTTCTTAGCCTTGTCATCTGCTCAGCATGAAACAGTGTAAATATGACTGAAGTTTTCCCAGATCCTCTATTACAGAGAATTGTATTTGTAAATTTTCCCCTTATACTGCATTCCTCAAAGTTTGTACGCTGCTTGGAGGAACACTTAGTGTAATCCTAAAAAACGTTTGCCTGTAGAGAATATTTGTGAATGTCATACATTTTCTGAATTTTCTCTCATCTGTTTTTTCTATTCTGCATATTCTTTTCTCTATTTATTGCTAAAGCCACTGTGCTGCCGTGGAAGCACAGACATTTTTGTTTGCTTTGTATTTGTTCTTGCTGCTCAGTCCAGTCCTTGAGTCACAATGGTCTGTCTATGGCATTATAATTAGCTGCTGGAGTAATTATGGTACAGGCTCACGGATGTTCTGATTTTTGATAAGAAATGAACCTCAAAGAAATAGTTACCCTGTCATCTTGTCTGCATCTGTGAAGAAAGAGAGAGAAATTGCAGGGGATGGGGTACTCCTCACAATATAGCCAATATATATCTGGTTTTAGTACGTTCTCTCTATTTTAATGCTCTTGATTTCAATCTTCAAGTATCTATGTACTTTGCTTAATTTGTCTGTCCATTTCATAAAATCATACACTCATAGAATCATTTAGGTTGGAAAGACCTGTAAGATCATGAAGTCCAACCATTAAGCTAGCACCGCCAAGTCCACCACTAAACCATGACCCTATGTGCCACGTCTACATGTCTTTTTAAATACCTCCATGGATGGTGACTCGACTACTTTCCTGGGCAACCTATTCCAATGCTTGACAAGCCTTTCAGTGAAGAAATTTTTCCTTATACCTAGTCTAAACCTCCCCTGATGCAACCTGACACCATTGCCTCGTGCCCTATCACTTGTTATTTGGGAGAACAGACCAACACCCACCTCCCTGTAAACTCCTTTCAAGGAGCTGTAGAGAGCAGCAAGGTCTCCCTTCAGCCTCCTCTTCTCCAGACTAAACAACCCCAGCTCTCTCAGCCGCTCCTGACAGGACTTGTTCTCCAGACCCTTCACCTTTCTTTGTTGCCCTTCTTTGCACCTCAATGTCCTGCTTGTAGTGAGGGGCCCAAAACTGAACACGGTACTCCAGGTGTGGCCTCACCAGTGCCAAGTACAGGGGCACGATCACCTCCCTGCTCCTGCTGGCCATACTGTTCCTGATACAAGCCAGGATGCCACTGGCCGCCTTGGCCACCTGGGCACACTGCTGGCTCATATTCAGCCTTCCGTCGACCAACACCCCAAGGTCCTTTTCCGCCAGGCAGCTTTCCAGCCACTCCTCTACAAGCCTGTAGCACTGCATGGGGTTGTTGTGACCCAAGTGCAGGACCTGGAATTTGGCCTTGTTGAAACTCATACAGTTGGCCTCAGATCCAGCCTGTCCAGATCCCTTTGCAGAGCCTTCCTACCCTCAAGCCGACCAACACTCCCGCCCAACTTGGTGTTGTCTGCAAACTTACTGAGACTGCACTCGATCTCTTTGTCCAAATTATTTATAAACATACTAAACAGAATTGGCCCCAATACTGAGCTCTGGGAACACCACTTCTGACCGGCCACCAATTGAATTTAACTCCATTCACCACAACTCTTTGCGCCCAGCCATCCATAGTACACCCATCCAAGCCATGAGCAGCCAGTTTCTCCAGGAGAATGCTGTGGGAAATGGTGTCAAATGCTGTACTGAAGTCTAGGTAGACAACATCCACAGCCTTTCCCTCATCCACTAATCACCTTATCATGGAAGGAGATCAGGTTAGGCAAGCAGGACCTACCTTTTAAAAACCCATGCTGACTGGGCCTTATCACCTGGTTGTCCTGTACGTGCTGTGTTAGGGCACTCAGGATGCTCTGCTCCATAACCTTCCCTGGCACCGAGTTCAGGCTGCCAGACCTGTAGTACCCTGGATCCTACTTTCAGCTCTTCTTGTAGATGGGCATCACATTTGCTAACTTCCAGTCAACTGGGACCTCCCCGGTTAGCCAGGACTGCTGATAAATGATTAAAAGTGGCTTGGTGAGCCCTTCTGCCAGCTCATTTCTGTATTTCCTTTCCCTGGAGTTGCTCACCTTCGGTAGTATTTTGATGATTCTTGCAGCAATAATGAACCTAGTGAATGGTGGTGACAGTGATACAAAGTGTTTAGATAAAATATTCCATAATATAGTAAAGCATATGCAAAAAGAATACATGCTGTTAAATAGTACCTCAGGATGTATCAACACTGATATTCAGGTATGGGCTGGGAAGAAGTTTATATCTGATGTCAGGAGTGACACCACAGCAGATGTATTGTTCTGAGCATTCTGCATACAGGGACACCTTGGATCGCTTACCATATCCTAAGTTGTCACTCAAGGATGTGTAAAAGACTGATTGCCTCTTTAGCTTCTGCTACAGCCAAGAAACAACCTCAGTTCTTCAGCTGCATGTTAGGAATTCAGAAAAAAAAAGATCAGACTACGGGCAAAGACCATTTGATTAGTCCCCATAATTTCTAAGCAGCAACTTGTTTTTAACCAAGCGCTTTGAGGTATAATAGATTTTATATAAGGCCAACTTGCTTTATATGGCTCACCTGCTACCCTCAAAACCAGAGCACAGCTCCTTAAGATATGGCTTCCTCCGGGAGCCTGCCAAACTCCACTGCTCCTCGATCTTCCAAATCTGGAGCCGAGGTTAGTCTGTTCTGCCTTCTGGCTGGAGACCTGACATAGTTGTAATGCAGCCAGCATTAAAAACCTCATCACTAGCGAGGAACAGTTCTAAGCAGAACTGATAAAACCTTTGAAGGTTAGGGAATGCCTGTAGCCTTTTATGAGTCATGACTTCAACAAGAAAAAGACTTGGTTGTTACTCTGTTTTGTTCTATTATTGGGTTTTCTTTCAACCTTTGCCAGTTCTTCAATACCAATGCTTCTGCAACACCAAGGTAGTAAGCTCTTTTAAAAAAGCAGCCAACATCAACACTACCTTTTTGAGCTAACGAAAGTTTTACTGGTGACTCCAGAGGAATCGGAACAAAATCAGTTCTTTTGAAATCACATCCTGGAAGTAATAAAGGCAAATACTAGGTCCCACAGCAAGATGAAAGAATGTATGTACCTAAGTCCACTTTTCTTAAAATACTTTTTCATACCTTTCAAGTTGTTCTGAAACATAGGGAAAGAACAATTTGTGCTTTGCCATTTGTGCTTGATAAACCTGATAAATGGCATTATTTCAATGATGATTGAGGGCTATGTAATAAGGTGTCTTCATTAACACAGCTGCCCAAATTTTACTTTATTTTTCCATATTTGGGATGGAGCAGAGCCCAGTTGGACTGTATTTAATTTAATAAACATAAGTAGTCTTCTCCAAGAAACTGGATTCCATCTCAATACTATTCATGAGTCCTGTGAAATTTGATGAAATTAGCTAATCCAAACCATTTGTGTCTTCACAACTTACATAGGTGAAAATCTAAACTCCATTATACAGAAAGCCAACTGTCACATGCAAATCTTGGCTAAGTCCATTGGAACTGAGTAAATACATGTTGCTTACTAAGTGCAAGAGGTGTCAATGAAAGCCCTTTGGGACTTTCATGTCAGAATATCTTGAAAAGACCGAGCAGGTTTTACTGCTATCTAAAAGCCTTTTCAGGAGAGAGAGAAGGTCTGTCAGAGAGGCTGCATCAATCTGGTAACGTAAACCAATCAAACCTTCTTGTGTCAAGGTCAACAAAGTCCATACCAGTAGTAATTTAGGAAAGTCGGTGTTAATGTGTGATCATGTAAGACCTGGGTAGATGCATCGGCGTATGTGCCATGTTTAGCCATGACTGGCAGGACTGGGAGGGTAGCTTATGCCCCAGGAATTATTTCACTGTGACCACCTTGTGCTCCCTGGCACAGAACATTTTGGGGACAAAAGGCTGTCAGCTGCCATGAGTGTCAGGATCAGATATATCATCATTCCTGCAGGTCCTAAAGCTAAACCAGGTGTTTGGTGTTTTGGCATCACTAGTGCTGTTTCCAGCCGTTGATAGCAGACATAAAATCTCCCCCAAGGTGTCTGCATGTCTGAAAGAACAAGCCCACCTTCAGAGAAGAGCCCAACATACAACGCTTGCCGGGTTTTTGCCGATGCCAGGGTGGACTCCAGCAGGTTGATGTAAATGCACTGTTGTACTGGGAGCACCCGTGCATCAGTGTGTGTGCTCAGGGCTCAGCCACGCTCCTTGTTCGTCTTCCCCTGTAAGGGAGCCGACACTGCAAGCTGCCTGTGCTGCTTTCTTCCCCAGCCAGACAGAAGAGCTGATAATGGTCCCACTTCAGGGATAATTTCACTTGCAACCCTCCCTGCTGCTCCAAGGCAATCAGCAGAGGAAGAAGACAAAAGGGCGGAGTGAAATGAAGATGCTTTGAAATAAAATCAGTCCCCTGCCTCTGTGCTTGTTTCATACCTTGGATCTGCCAACTCTGGCAATCCCCTTCATTTACATCAGTGCTAGACAGAAGAGAATATGGCCAGTGAACTCTGGGAATAAAGCTGCTCTGATTCCCTTCTTTGTGGGCTTTCATTGTCACATCAGTGTTAAGAAGCTAGTTGAAAAGGCCGTGGCGCCTTAACCGCTATGACAGAAATACTGCAGAGGTATGAATCCTAAGTGCTGCTTCTTCTTTTTTTCGTTTTCTTTAGCCTGAAATGCGTTCTACTCATTGCTTCATGTTCATCAAGTGCATGCAGAAAAGCTCATGTTAGAGGTTTTTGAATGACATGATCTCACTGTTAAGATGAATACAGCCAGTTGCTGCCAGCACAGAGCTCAGCATGTACCTCTGAAATGTAATAAACAAATGTACCAGGGACCACGCATACTTCAGCTCTCTGAGGACAGATACCTCTGTGCCTGGCATTTTGACTTGTATGCTGAAGTAGTACTAGTATTTACTGTTTGCAGAGCCTTCCCATACTGGTGTCTTGTAGCTGAAACTTTAAAATTAATTGTAATTTGAAAGAAGCCTTCTCTTCCATTTACTTGAAATCAGCGCTATCAGCCTGGGGTTTTTAAGCTGGGCACCTTGCAGTGAGATTCTCAAAAGTGCATAACTGTCTAACAAACAACATTTTCCCTTTAGGTATATGTTACTGAATTTGTTTCTGCAATGCTGAAAATCTGTTTTCTCTCCTTCCAAAAGTAAGCCATGAATTGAAGCACTAGCCAAGCATGCTAAAGCCACCCTTTGCAAGAGCATATTCCCCTGTTACCACATCCACTTGTTGGATTTAGTCCCTTAACTGGAGAGCTGAAGCTCTGCCCTTAAGAGCTAGAAACCCAATGTGCAATTTCCAGTGATGGTGCAGGAAATAAAGCAGGAAATAAGGATTAGACTTCTTGCCTAAAATGTCTCTAGACTGGTAGACAACTCCTCTCTGACCAGCTTTAGGGAAAGCACAGCGAAAACTCAGTTGCTTTGATCAGTGCCCTCAGTGCCCTTGATGTCCTCCTTAGTTCGGTAGTTAGCAAGAGCTGGACTAGCCCCCCATTGTGCCAGGTGAACTCTTTTGCGGGGTTTGGCAAGGACTGCAGTATTAAATGTGTGGAGCTTTACTTGGAGATTTTATTTCACAGAAAAGCCTGAGGGGTCTGAATTATTGTGTTGAGGTTGCTTGCATAGCTAATAGCATAGGTTCAAAGAAATGAATAATGCATTTAAAAATACTGAAACTATATGGATACATGTTCATGATGAAGCTGGTAACTGGGTAATAAACATTTAAAAAAATCACCTTCCATTTTCAAGCTCAAAAAAAATGCTGCTTTTCAATAAATTATTCAAGAAAAATGCAGGACCACATGTTGGCACGTGCCCAGAGTTGTGAAAACTTAACTCTGTGAAAATTAAGCCCATTTTAAAGTGTTGTCCTGAACTGAAATTTCTGCTCAGACTCTGAAGTACAGTGAGATCTGTGGAAAAATTTCCCTTGGCTTGATCTGGCTTTTTAACTGAGCGCCTGTTAGCTGTGAAAAAACCTGAAATTTTTGGCAGCGTATTTTTTCTAGCAGAACAACTTCAGTTACGTGCTATTCATAACATAGTACTCCTCTGTCATTGCTTTGTGTCTAATTGCGCCTGGTAATATGAAAACATGTAAGTTCTGAGCTGTGCAGAAGTACTTCTACATTGTTACACAATGCATAGGAAGAAAAGGCTTGGTCTTTAGCTATGTACCTGTCATTCAATAAGTCCCATGAGGCACTCAAGGGAAACACTGCTTTAAAATGTCTTCCCTCTTTTTTACCTCTTGATTCATAGATTTGTCAGGGGCAAAAGAAGCCTTGAAACATCATTAGCTCTGATTTCCTGTATATAGAGGCCCTGAAGTATCATGGGCTTGCCTAGCATTGAGCTCAGTGACTTCCAACCTGGCTTTGAGTTTCAGAAGCAGCTCCAGCCCCGGTGTGGCTGAAGCTCCCACAGACACTGGGTGGGTGAGTGTGGGGCTTTGGTCCTCTGTGCACTCTCCTGGCACTGGTCTAAAACTTTGCAGAAGTGCAGCCATCCCTCGAGAAGCTGGTTACTTCCCTGGTATTAAATGAAGGCTAGCTGCCTGTATTTCTAATTTGAACATAGTTTTAGACTACAGATGTTGTTGCCTCTTACACCTTCTCCAGCTAGCTCAAAGAGCTCTCTCGTAGCCAGCGTTTTCTCCATGCAGAAATGGCATGTACTGTGTAATCAGCTCTCCTCTTGATCTTTTTTTCGTAAGCGAAACAGATAGAGGGTCTCACATCTCCACAGTGAGGAATTTCTTTCCAGCCCCAGAGTAATTTTAGTTGCTCGTCAATGTAAAGTATCTGTATTTTTCAGTGTGCTTTTAGAAGGCACAAACCAAAGCGTGCATAGCATTTTATTACTGATTTAACAAATCTCCTGTAGAAGTAAAAATGCTATCTTTTGTGTTTCAGCTTCATATGAGGAACCTGGTATTCAGGCAGTTCTGACACCTATGTGTTTTAGAGACCCCCTGTTTTCCAGAAAATGTATCCTGCATGCTTTATTCCAAAATATGCAATCTTATGTTTTGCTGTATAAAAGAAATCTGGTGTTAGTGACTCCAGCTTACCCGCCAGCCGGGCTCACTCTCTAATACTGGCTGCTCTTCCCTGTAATTTGCTGGGATTTCAGTCCTTCTGTCATCTGTATGTTTTATTGCCTAGGAGTTTTTAATAATTTTGAAACCTTTGGCTGGAATATTAAAAAGCATCAGTCCTGTGATGATCCCTGGGGAACCACACCCCAATTGTATTATAATTGCTCATTTACAGCTACGTTTGGAGAGCCCCCAATTAGCTGGCTCTTAATGCATTTTTCATGTGTTTTATTAATACTGAAACAGAGACAAGTCTAATTAAATGTTTACCATTTAGCCAGTGCTTTGCATTTGAATTTAAGTAACAGAAAATGGACGAGACAGCTGCACAGTTCTTATGAAGTCAGCTCTCTGTTCTCCTGGTGCAGACAATCCAGGCTGTGATTGACCTTACCTGGGTGCACGTGTGTTTGGAAGCATTATAGCTCAGTTTGACATACTTATCTCTGCATAGTCTGTGTTTGGTTGATGTGAGTCAGTGCTGGCTCCATATTCTTTTTTTCTTTTTGGCTTTCTTCATTTTCTCTGTTACACTCTCTTTGTGAGTTGCTTTATTTAGGTTGACCTACTACCCTGTTGGCCCTGATAACTGAGAGTTGCTGGACCACATTCTGCTGCAGGTTTTCCACATGCTAGCAGAAGCAGCCATACAGTTGCTGAAAAGATACTTCTTTAAAATATTGCAGAAGTGAGAACTATTTGGTAGAAACTTATTTTAGTAGAAATGTCTCTTTATGTCAGACTAGTTTAAGGCCAAAAGCTCCTTATAATTTTTTTAATTGGTATAGAAGAAAATCAGCCACCTGGATACATGTACATCCCCTTCAGCACACATAGTCTATTCTTGTAGTAAGTTTCACAAAAAGTGTAATTTGATGGAATTTTGTATAAGCTTTGTTGTTCGTTGGGTGTTAACAATCTGTGTTTGGAGGTGCTGACAAGGGATGTAGGTGAATTTGTGTACAGCCATTCGTTGCAGCTACAGAATGAGGTCTGGCGGGTAGCCCTGTTGATTTAATATTCTGTAGTGACCTTGTAATTCTTCACGGAACACAGTAACTCATTTTTTGTACCAGAAGTTACAATATTAGAAAAGGATCGTTTTTACACATAGTGACTTATCTGGAAATTTATATTCGGGTCAAACCATTGGGTATTTAATTCTGAAGTAACTGCGTGACAGTTATGAAACATAGGAGATCCTCAGATCCTTGCAATCGCTCCCAAAATTTCCAGCCTTCCACCAGTTCTCAGTTACGCTGTGGCTAAATTGTATAAAATGCTGCACAGGTGCACACCAGTGTTTCCAGCTAGACCATCCAAATCAGACTCTTGCACAGGACCAGTCCTGATGCCATCGGGAAGCCACACGGATGAAATGGGGAGTCTTGGATCAGAGTGGGAGGGAGGACAGAGTGCCTTCCGATGGCAAAAATGCCATCGGTTAGTAAAACATGAGGAGCGCTGAACGCAGTGTAGGTATAAGTACCATAGAAAGCTTTCCTTTAGACTTGTGTATGCTGCTGTAACAGGAGACAATTATGTGTAAATAATGAATACGTGTAAATCAACCCCCTAGCCCTCAGTACCAATGCACAGGTGAGCTAGCTGCATTTTGTCCAGTTACTCCGGCAAGATATTTTTGTGCTTTTTTAAAGCGCAAAGATTTTGCTCTAGAGAAGGCCAGAGTAGCAGCAGTATATTTATCTATGCTGGAGAAAAGGAAAGAGGAAAGTGACTAATTCACGCTTAAAGCCAACTTTCAGAATAGCTAGTGTATCATTTTTGGTGTACAACTAAATTGGAAACTACTTACAGAGAAAATGGCATTCCAGAACGTATGCGCTGGAGACATTTGTTATTGTGGAGTTTGTTAAATTATAACCTTTCATTGAGATTATTACTTCAAGTTCAATTAACATTTTAAATTTGTGTTTGGAGACCAGCGAACAGGGCTTCTGCAGACAGGTGGTCATGGTACAGAATATGTTCCCTGCTGCTGGTGTCTCTGTGGCAAAGCCGGGAGGAGAAACTGTTCTTTTCCATAAAAAGACGCAAATAACTAAACTGTTTTGTGAAAGCTTCTTCCATGTGGAACACATCTCAAGGGCTTGCAGCATTGCAGTTTCAGGAATATTTCAGTTGGGAAAAAAATTTATATCAGAGCTGAATATGGACAGCCAGAAAGTCCCAGAACCGCCTTTTGTTCAACATACATGGAGGTTGCTTTTCCCAACATTAAGGAATCTCTAGTCAGGACAGAATTTATTTATTTACCTGGAACTGAAAGACAAATATAGTAACAAAAGAAATTGATTTTAAAGAATAGGTTTTGCCAAGCATATGTAACTGAAGATGGAGGGAGTACATGAAATCCAGTGATACAACGAACTTGTTTTGCTTTAGTATGGCAAGCCAAGCTCCTTGATGTTGCCTGTAATGTTTTTCTCAACCCAGACCAGTGTGTTTTGAATAAAGGCAATCAGTTTAGTTTTCTAATAAATATCTTCAGCCAGCATTTTCAGAAGGGATTTGTCAACTGGCAAATGCCCTTGAAACAGATTTGAAAGGCAGGCAGACATGGCATTTAATGGAAATACGACGCCTCTAACAGTTGAGTTCACAGAATAAAAAGTAAGTAACAAACACAAGTGTACCTAGTTAATATGAATAAATAATGCCATGAGGGACAGAACTTCTGAAGCTGCCAGAGCCTAATCCAGGGATCTAGCAAGGGAACTGCTACAAAGCCAGGGATCTTTAGGAGTCGCAGGCACAGAAAGGAGAGCGCTGAGAAAGCCAGCATTAGCAGTTTCTGAAGAACCTCTGACACGGGCATCTCTTCAGGTTAAAAATACATTTTTCAAAAAAATAAACAAAAAATACCCAACACAAAAAACAACCCTGTCCCTGCCAAAGTGCTGTCCTTGTTTTACTGAGTATCTGCCTCCCTTCTTACAGCTGTTACAGGGTGAAAGTCACCACTAAGTGGCACAGGTTACCATGCTGATGTATAAAAATATTACAAAGAGGCACAAGTTCGGTAGCTACAGAAGTTAAGTAGTGCTCCACACAGTAGCATGTGGCAACTGTTGGTAAATGCTTATCTTTTAATGGCAACCTGTGTGTGTATAATGTGTTACCGTATACAGCCTGTTTATAAGCAGATTGGTGTTTAAGCACTATATTGCACAAGGGAGAGACTTTCAGTTTAAATGAAAGCATCCCTTTCCATTATAAGCAGCTTGCTTTATCACAAACACCAGTGTTTCATGAAAGTAGGAAATAAACCCCAAATATTCCAAATATTTAAAACAGTCGATTGAATGGTAATTGGCAGATTTGTAGTGAGTGGGTGGGTGGGTGGAATTGGTCTTTCACAGCAAGATCCAGCTGCTCTAGCTAGCTGCCTTTGAAGAGCTGCTTAGGGAAAGAGGAAGAAAAGAAAGACTATAAAATCAGCTGCTTAATTGCGTCTACTGGTTCTTGAAGCTGCTGTGTGCCTCCCACCCTTCTGAAGTTGTCTATTAGATCTGCAAGACATACATCCCAGCCACCAGCTCAGCGTCGGCTTGGTTGGTGTTGCTGCGCAGGGTACAAGGGTAGGTGTATCGCGTGGTGACAGTGGGTGGGTGCAGTGTTGGGACTAGCCAGCCGGCATCGTGATGGGCTTCTCCTGGCAGACTGTTCTGCTGCTTGCATAAAACACAAAACTACCCCAAGCCCTTATTGCTATTGTATCTGCATGTTTTAAGGGTTTTGTTATACATGCCTGTTTTGGCAGAAATTCTCAGAACTGCCAGTAAAGTTCCTGTCCTGCTTTTGTGGACAACCCAGCTAAAAAGCTCTGGCCACTGGTCTGCCCAAACCCAGGGCTGTTTCGGAGGCTTCTCTCTGATCTCTTCACACCTCCTGCAGGGAAGAGGACAGTGCTATGACTTCAAATGAAGCTGAGTAAATAGAAGGGAAGTTTCTGTCGGCTAAGCAATGGACAAGGTGTAGGAATTAGCAAAGCAAAAATGCATATTTTACGCTCTTGCAGTCCCTCATGATTTCTGTCCCTGTGTGTAGGATCTCCACGTTCATATCTCCTTGGACTAGTATTCAAAGGAGCATTCACATCTCAAAATCTTCTTTCTGGTCCTCTTGTAGGAACTAGTTATTTACTTTCAAAGCCTCAGAAAAGCCATCATCAGAGAAGTGTTCTGGCATAGGGGATATGTTGGGAATAGTTATAGAGGAAGAACTTAAGCCAGGGTTTTCTTGTAGTTTTATACAAATTGCTACAACTGGAAACAACTTCATAGCGAATTCATCATATTACACCTACATGGTAGTCGCAGAATGTCCACAACATCACCTCTGTGCAGATCTCTAATTGCTACAGATTATCCAGGAAATTGCAGTCTGAAATTTGTTTGTATGATTGTTTTCATTGAATATTTACATATAGCAAACACTGAATCTAAATATCAGAGTATATACCCAAGTATTGTTTTGCAACAGAGAAAGGGCTTCTGTTGTCCAAGTATTGTTTTGTTTAGAATAGCCAGAGATACATTTTGAATAAGCAGTTACAATTGAATAAACATATTATGATACTTATCCAAAGTTTGCCTAAAAATAGACTTCAAATTTCATGGGAATGGGGAGTTCCTTTCTAGAATATACCATCTAATTGAGTCAGAAGTTCGTTAAAACATTAGCACACCTAACTGCACCCAGCCAGACTCTAGGAATATTACATGGCATCAAGAAAAAGTAAAATGAATTTTAAAAGCCACTTCAATTTCAGCTTCTCATTTCTTTTCTTTGAGGTTATTACTTTGTTTTAAAAATGAAAACTGTATGCCCCTCTGTTTGAACTTTATTACTGCTTTGGCAGCATTACAGGAACATTATTACAGTACATTATTTTGACTTCTGTGGTATTGACTGACTTGATCTGTTTGGTGGGTGGAGGAGTTGGTATTAAACAAGCACAAGAACACCCCCAGCTTTGTTTTTTACTTTTCAATGTGTCTTTGAGTTTGCTGTGCACCTCCTTTGAAAATCTCCTCTAATAGTGCTGAGATTTCTCACCCAGTGTAACACATTGTGTCCAAAAAGGAAACCCGTAGCTGCATCCTTCAGTTCTCAGGCAAGGTTATGCATCAGGCAGTGCATCTGGTGCTGCACCTGAGGACAGATACCTGGCTTAAGATTTATTACAGACACTAATAAGGGTGCACATCTGATTGCTGTGTTCAGTAGGAGTCACTGCTGCTTGGCTTGTCTGTGGTTTTTAATATTTCATGTGTTGTCACACCACAAACTGAAGCACCTGTTGCTATGAGCCAGAATAAAAAGCACTGGGGCTGAGAGCTAACGGGCAGTATCCCAGGGCAAGCAAGGGTGTGGGTGTCACAGTGTTAGACATTTCAATAGCTGCTTCTTGGATACAAAATTCACGTACTGCAGGATACCCCCATGCAGAGGAGGGAGACCAATAAAATAGGACTTGCCAGGAGCAAACCAGGGGGAGAAGCTGAAATGAATATAAAGGCAGAGAAGATGATGGCTGTTTTATGTCTGCTGGGAATCTGCAGTGCCTACTGCCTTCCTTTCACAGACGTGTCTTCTGCTCACACTCAAATTTTCTCAATAAGCAAGACTTTTCTCCACTTTTGCAAAATATATTAGTAGCTTAGGAGTTGCCTAGGACGTGGGAGAGCAGGGTTCAGCTTCCTAACTTGCCTGAAGGCATTCAAATCTGCACTTTCTATCTCTCACCTCCCAGTGGAAACTGCCCCAGGGTGGTCTGAGTTGGGGTCTGTTCTACATCTACAGATGGTGGAACATTGCCCTCTCCTTTCACACAGAGGAAAAGCAAAAATGAGAGCTTCCCCTGTATGTTGAGGGGGTCTGGGGTCATTGGTCTATGTGCTTTGAGGATGGTCCGTGTGAGGGAAGGTGTCTCCTTTCTACCCCAGTGTAGATCCCCATTAGACAGAGACCAAGCTGCTCTGCTGTTCAGAAGCAAAGGTCCTGCTGCAAATGTGCGAGGATGGGCAGTTATCTGTAGCTTACTGGAGGGGTATATGTTTTTTTAACAATAATGATTACAAAGAAAGATTCCTGAGGGCTTGTTCTCGATGAGCCTGCCAAGCGGCAGGTATGACTTGACCTATCCTTTTAGCCTTCCAGCTGTGTCTCCCCATTTGCTCAGGATCCCTGTGTATGTGTTCAGAAAGGCATTTGGTGCTGATTGGAACTAATTCACCACCACAGTGGGGGGAATTCACTTACATTGCTCTGTGCTAACAGCTATAAGCAGTGATAATGAATAGCTCCTAATTGCTTAATCAGTGTAAAGTTTTAGACTATGTCATATGTGAAAGTTTTCGTTTTGTGTGGATGACTAAATCCCCAATTAATGCGTCGAATCATACAGCCTTACCAGTGCTGTCTGTTCCAGGCAGAGAAAAATAACCAGTGTCTTCATTACCCCCCTCAGGTCCCTTTCTGTAGTCATTACTGTGGCCTGAAGACATTTTTCTGTAGCAGCTGAAGTAATGTTACAGTGAGCTTCCTATCAGCTCAGAGCTGTTAGCGATAGATATGAATCCACCAGCCTGAGCCCATTCGGTGCTGCTGACACGCTCTTCTTGACTTTTCCATTTACTCCTTTACCTCTGGTGGGCAATCTCTTAAAATCAAAACTGTCTGCCACCAGCATATCTAGTGATACTCTAATTTTGCAGTTCTTAACAGATCTCTGGTCCCTGTGCACACATGAGGGTGTTCTCCATCACACATTACTCAAGAAAATGCGTCCCTCTTTGGTATTCGGTTTTTGTTTTCTCTGGTGCTAATTCCATTTTATCTCTGTTCCCTTTCGCCACTCTCACTCGCACTGTCCCCATATCTCTCCCCGTGCCTGTCTTTCAGGGCATATCTCTTGGATTGTTTTCATTTCCCAGACCAATTTCCAATGCCAGTTTCTTTTCAGCTAGCTGTGCCTGAGTCCCTCTCCATTTCTGTGCGTCTCTCTTCTTATCTACTGAGGAAGATGAGGGGAAGATAGAGGCTCTGAATGGCAGAGTTAGAAGTCCCTATTGGAAACAATCTTTAAAGGGAGGTTGCTCTCACCATTATTGACCCCCAGGGGTCCCCATACGCTGGATGCACACACTCTTGGCAGTTAGGGGGTGGGCAGTAGAAAAAGTTGACCTAGGGATGGTGGTAGCATCCACCGAAGGTGCTGTGCTTTTCCACAGTGTAAGTATTTGGCATTGATGAACACTATGCGAGCTTTCACTGTAAAGGGATCCCATTTATATTTCTGCAGGGTACGTCTATGGGTATGAAGACTTTGAGGTAGAAGCAACAATACAGATACGAGACAGAAAGGTTGGCTGAAGTGCTGCCATTTGTCACAATAAAAGTAACAATATCAGTGCAGATATAGCTTGTTAAAGAAAAGCCTTCATTTTATGGGACTGATCCCACATTGGACAACTATTTGGTGATACATCCCGAAGTGAACTCATCTGACATCAGTGAAAGCAACATATTTTGATAACTGTAGAAGAATTGACCCTTGGATTTCTGTATTCCATAATGCTTCTACAGAGAGGAAGAGAAAATGAGCACTAGATATTTCTGTAAGACACTTTCTTCTTTTACGGGAAGCTTTACCTTCTCTTGCGACTTGTGTCTCTCCCACAAATGAAAAAGGGAAATCCTGAAAAGTGTGAGTCTCTGTTAGGTAATTAACTTTGAAATCAATAGAAGAGATCTAGAGGCTAGCACAGGGATGGTAGAAAATGCAAAATCATTTTTACTTAACAAAGAAGTGTGAATGAATGAATGAATGAACGTGTGACAATAGGAGTAGTCAGAAAAGGACATGGGAAGCGTTACAGCCTGATAAAAGCAGAACAATCAATCACAACAATAGTATCTTTATTTCTCATTAATACTGTGCTGCAGTGTTTGAATTATATTTTGATTTTGTTATCTCTTCATATGTGAATCTAAGGAGTCTCAGCTGCCTAGAAAAATATTGCGCAAGTGTATTTAAACCTCTTTCCCATCTAAGCAATGGAAAGAGGAGACTGAGACGCTTACCGCAGAGTATACCTGGAACTTCTTGGGACCTTAGGGCTAGTTATGTCTAGAAACATCTATATGGCGTCTCTTGCGTTTTTGCAGGAGTGAATTTTTTAGTTGGAACTAGATGATCTTCAAGGTCCCTTCCAACCCTTACCATTCTATGATTCTATGAAGGATGAGTTTATAAGTAGATTACAGAAGCTAATAAATTATTTATAGATGTTCTGGTAGTTAATCAATTATTTTAGACTTAGATAAGTAAAGAGGCTGCTTATAACCATAGCCTGTAGCCATCAAAGCCACTTTATTTTAGCTGTGTTTATTCACACTTCAGTATCAGTATGTTGCAGATAGGCTAACATTTATTAATGATTTATTAACCTGGTAGAAACCATCGTTAAATGCAAGCTTTGTGCAAAGTGAGACCATTTCTTCTCTTATTTCTGCTTTCCTCCTACTGAGAGAGGTCTGCTTAAGGCAGCTGTCATAGCCGATGGGGAAGCAGCAGCGTTTCTTCTCTGTACTACACTAAGCATAGAGCTAAGAGGAGGACTTCATTTTTCTTGTCTTGTCAGTAACTTAATCCTTTGCGGTTTTACTGTTCCTGAAATAATAAAGTCAGTCTGGAGCCAAAGGAAAGCCCTGCTCAATTCTCAGGAAAGCACAAGGATGAAGTAACCTTGGTCTTTCCCAAGCTAGTGAGCAAACGTTTTCTGCTGGTGACTTTCCCTGGCTGGGAGAGCAGAAGCATCTCCTGCAAATAAAACTCTGTCCTGGAAGTTACAACAATGATACTCTGCACCAGAGTCCATAATGAATACACATTGCGTTAGTACTGTCTAAGGGAAGACAAGCCCAGGAGACGAGCCATTGGTTTTCTGTATCAAATTTACCAAAGCAAAATGAATACTCGCATTTCAGTGGGAATCTGCCCTTGCTAAACTTAGATTTTGTGAAAAACCCTGTAAAAACTATGTAAGCCTCCTTTTAACTCCTTCCCTTCTCCTCTGCAATCTAATGAACAAAATGTCAACATGTATGCAAAAAGATGCTACTATTCAGGAGCAGAAATGTACTCTAGCGTCACATCTGTAACAAGGCAGGAGACGCTTTCAAGTTCTTACTTTCCATGACTCATTTGGAAAAGAATTCTTTTTTTTTGATGTGCCTTCACTAATGTGCAAGAATTAAATGAACGGGCAAAGTAGTGCTTACAAGGTAGAGCCCTGCAGAAATTTTTTTTGGCCAAATTCCAGCTAATACTGGAATCACTGTTTGATTGTAATAAGAACATAGATGATGAGTTGTTACAGATGGGCTGTTTCACTGCGGCTGAGCGCTCCTAGGTCCCACCGATATCCACCAGGACTTTAGGACACTCAGCATCTTTTGATGTCAAGAGCCAGAGGAGGAAATCATAGGAAGCAGTTCTACCTCTTTATTCTCTGCAGCAGTAAAACAAAAGGAAAAACACTTCTGTAGTTTCATGGTTTGCCATTTCTTCATTAGTTGTTTCTTTTAGCCCTTACTGCTGTGTGTTAGAGGGTTTTAGAATGTTTGAGGCACAAGGAATAACAGGAATCATTTATTTTATGCCAAGAATTGTTTGATAATTTTTTCTTAAATCTATTGGCTCACTACAACCTAAAAATCATGAGAAATATATACAGAAAGATCTGTGAGAAGCAGTATAATTATTTCAAGGACCTCATCAGTCTTAGGGCCAATAGATTTATATGTTTAAGCGTGACATACAGATCTAATCGTGAGACGTGTTCCTCACATGAATGCTCCTTATGCTCCTGGCTACTTATGTTGACTTCCATGGGACTATTTTTGTGTTAGATTTATGGAGCTGATTTTTAATGGGTAGCAGTCTGTCCTTATTACAGCGAGGAAAACCAGGTGAAATACAGAGTTGTGTGAAGGCAGAATCTGGAGCAGTTCGTACTGAGAGCGAAGAAAGTTCTTTTTCTTTTTAAACAAACAAACTAATATATAACCAATATATTTAGAAGGAGTTTAGTTTTTGTTTTTACTTCTCAGTATATTTGACCTTCAAAAGGACATACAACAATGCAATTGAGAGCTGTGCTGCCTACAAGCTCAGCTCCTTGTTGTGTCTGTGCAGCTGAGAAAAGTGAAAATACGGAAGCAGATACTTTGAGTTCCCAGTGAGAAAAAAGAAAACTGTCAGTCTTTTCTTGCTATATTGTTAAATATCTCTATTTAAATGCAAATGATCGTCTGACACTGCCGAAGTCATGTACCAGGAAGCAGGCGTGTGGGTTAAAAAAAAATTCTCATGATTTTTGAAGAAGCTAGATCACTTTTATTTCCAGGAGGGGTAGAATTGGCTGAATACATTTTGGTTATGTACCAAGGGTCAGCTTAGCACCTAGGAGTTTCAAATATGAAGATTTTAAGTATAGCGTTTGCAGAAGTGTGGGTGGCCTCTCTAGTTAGAAGTCACTTGGAGGGGTGCTTGAAGTTTTTTCTGTGTTATCTCACTGCACATACTGCAGCGGAAAGCCCAGTGCATACAGTATGTTTTGGAAGGGGATAGAATCCAGGGACAGAAAGAGGAAGAAACAGTCGACCTGGCGCCTTGTTCTGCCTCAGGAATGTGTGGTTACACGTGATCTGTGCAGTGCTTTACGCTGCATCTAGCTGCAAGACTCTGGTTTTCTCCTTAGACTCTAGACCCCTTAAGCTAGACAGGCAAGAGATTTGACCACAAGGAAGGATTGGGTGTCAAGCGGTCTTGCAAGAGGAGGCTGTGTTGTCCATGGGCTGTGGTTCCTCCCTAGCTGCCCCCCAGCAGGGATGCTCCTGCTCAGGTGAGGACCAAGCAAAGCAAGTGGTGAAAAGGTTATTTGAACATGCATCCAGGGCCCTCCCACTTCTTCTGTTCGTCAGGGATAGCCAGTTTATAAAACCCACTTCCTAGGGATCATTTTTATTCAGTTGGGTCAGCACCAAAGGCAACAAACAAACTGTGTCTTGCTGAGACTCCTCTGTTAAAATTCTTCCTTTAATTTGCTGTTTACCTCACCTTCTTTTTAAACTTCCATTCATATTAATCATTATGGTTGTATTTGCTTTCTGCACAAGATTACATTAGTCTCAATAATCATAATAATCATTATTATTGATTAAAGTTGCATTATTCATGCCAGATGGAGTCCCCTCACTGTCAGCCAGAATGAGTTTGCATTATGTAGTTATAGTACATTTGTGATCTAAATAAACAGATGGCAGAATGTGACAGCAAATTATGTGCTGGTGATGTCAGCAACAACGCTTCCCAAGTATAATTGCTTTAAATGAACATGAATGCAGCAAGGACCTGGTAGTTTTAACAAGGTAGTTGGCATAAAGTGTGGTAATTACCATACAACATCATCAATAGCACCATGAATGCTGTGCGAGTGCTGAGGGAAGAACGCTAGCTTTGAAAAAGTAGTGACAGAAAGTCCGACTTTACACAGCTGTCACAGTGGGTTTGCTCAGCTGTATAATATCTCTTAGGTATAAGCACACTGCCAGCAGAGAAGCAGTGTTTTCTTTTGGGGTGATCCAACCTTTGCTGTGATCCATTTTGCCTTTTCTCCAATGCTGTCTCCCATCAGGCTGTGTGGGAAGTATTTGATTTGGTGTAATGGAGCAGCGTTAACAGCGGCTGCTGTTAATATAGGATTGAAAGGTAAGCTTCTGGATCAGGTTCAAAGGGGAAATTTGCTTAATAGAATCTCATCAGTATTCAGTGATGAATGAAAGTTTAATCAAAGATGAGGTTAAGTTCCTGTGGTCAAAAGAACAGTGATAAGGACTGTGCATAGTGTTTAACAATGCTTACGTTGGGTTTCTCAGTTCATCCCTTCAGGTCTGGCTGGGTGTAAAGGCCTTGGCTGCCTACACCTGAGGCACTGCCACACCTGGGCTTTAGCAGCTGGGGTGCAGGGTGCAGTAAGGCAGGCTCTCTGAGCGTGCTCTGGGAGAATTTGGCATTCAGGAGGGAGAAGCACTAAGAGCAGAAGTGTGACTAAGCTCTGACCACATCTGGATGGGAGCTGTGGAATGAGGTCTCCATTTGCTCGCAGTCAGAACTCGCATGTGACTGTCCGAGTGTGTTCTTAAATAACATAAGATGCAGGCAGAGGAGACTGTGCCAGTCCTTCTGCCCGCTTTCCATTTCCTCGCACAGTGGTCAGCATTTAGCCGTGAAATGGAAGATGTGAACTGAACTCCCTCTTCAGTCCAAGTGATTTTCAGTGACTAATTACTAGGTAGTTTGTAACATTTTATAAGAGCTACCATTGCTAACTCTTCCTCCTCCATCTGTATTTTACAATGAAAGCACTTACAGTTCCTTCTCTCTTGAGGGATTAAACCTGTCAGCACGTGGAGGGACTATGTAGAGCATCACCTCTAGGTTCTGAAGAACACGAGGTTCCTTCAGAAGCATAACCGCAGGCAGCTAGAGAATCAGCAGTCAGAAAAGGAAAGGTTCTGTGAGCTTAGCTGTCACTGGGGTTAAGTAGTTGCCCAGGGCACATTTCCTTTACCATGATATTGGGCATGAAGACTATGCAAGCTTGGGGGGGGGGGGGGGCTGTTAATCAAAGGCGTGGGGTGTATTGCCCCGTTGTTTAGGTGAAATTGAATATGAGTTAGATAGATATCCTCTCTAGCACAGCCACTCCTCCTCCTGTGGAGGAATGAGTGGATCTCACATAGAGAGCAATAGTAACAGCACTGGGTGATGAAATTGTTCCTCAGTCCTCTGGACTTGATCACCTTATTTTGTTTTAAAATGTCCCAGTTATTGTACATAGCAGAGAGGTATTTAGGGTAGACAGCACTTAGATAAGTACCCATATTTCATATATGTTTGACACCAAGTCTGGCTATTTATCTGGAACTTTTTTACAGGCACTATTTCAACCTTGGTAAAGCATAAAATCCCTCTAAGGACAAGATCGACCCTCCTCCTCAGCGGTTGCTGGATGTTGAAGAAATGAAAGGAAGCCATATTTCTAATCTCTCTCTCTTTCTGTCTGTCCTGAAGGTGGTCGATGTCACAAGTCCTGCACAGGCCGATGCTGGGGTCCCACAGAGAATCACTGCCAGACCTGTAAGTATGCAAGACTCTGAGAAACAAAGGACTGAAAAATGATGTAACAGGGATCCTACATTTTTTTTAGTCATGAAGGGATACTGTAAATTCGTTTTTTAGTATAATTCTAAAATATTTCAAGGGGTTTTCCATATGTTTTTACCAACAGATGATCTGCTTTTTTTCTCCTCCAATGTGAACTTCTGTTTTTCTTTCCTCCCTTGTGCTTTCTAAAAATGCTTGAGCTCATCTGAATTTTCTTTTCACTTCTTGGTGGCAACATGGAGCATGGCTCCTAAGAATATTGATGGCTATTTTGGAATGCACTGAATTGAATACTGCAGGAATAGAAAAAACTACAAGGTGGATGTAGTTTGGAGATCTTTAATAACAGCCTGATGCTGCAAAGTTCCTAATGCCAAAATACTCTGCTAATTTCAGTTCAAGGCCAGGAATATTAGCTATTTTGCAGAACTGTTCTCTTTATAATAACTCAGAATGTGTTTGAGTTGTACTGAAAGAGAGAATAATAGCTTTTTGTGAAGGAAGTAGTACACAATGTCTGTCTGTCCTCTTGAATTTAGAGAGCATTAAAATGAATAAAAAAGAACTATATTGAGAGAGTTTCTTCCTTGTGTGCTTTCAGCTCCTTCAGATAGGCGCTAAAGAGCTAGAAGTGCAGTCACAATATTAGCAAATATAAAAGAGGAGAAAATTGAGAGCTGTCTTTTCCTACAAGTTTTTTTCTTTGTTTTCCTCCTTATGGGAATAGAGCTATCCTTTATATTTCCTTTCTTTGAAATTTAGGAGAGTGGAAATTGGTTGTGTTTACTGGAGTCACTCTTCCTAGGAAATGAAGTGGTTGCTGATATCTTCTCAAGAGAGAGCTGCTTTACCTTGCGCTTGTTTCCTTGGCTGAGTCATAGGTAGGAGGAAGGGATTATGACAAATTAATGACTATCAAGCGAGCATATCAACTAACGCCCTGAACTGATGGTAGTGCAATGCCATCTGCCTTTTTTTTTTTTTTTTTTGGCTACTCGGAGCCAAAAAGAAGTCAGAGCTCAGAAAGCCTCCTTACATCAAGGTTATTTGCTGAAGCAGATAATGGAAATGGACTTAAACCCTAGATTACCGAATTATTTTATATCATGATTAAGCTAGAATTAATTAATGCTGGTTCTTTCTCTGTCCTAATGAGAGGCCTATTTGTCTATTAAAACTAGTAACTCTGTAAGAACCTGGATAATTCACCCAAACCTGAGTAGACTTACTTAGACCTTATGTGTTCAGTTAATCCAAGAATACTGTAAAAAACCTCGGCAGCTATATTATATAAGGAAGATATGATCCTGGCTCAGGCCTTGGCTCCAGCAAGCAGAGGCTCCAGCCTTATAAAAAGTTGGAAAGTCCAACTGGACTCTCTGTGTGGCTGAAGAAGTCAATGTGGCAGGATCGGCTCCCATGGTCTCAACCTCTACAAAGCACTGCTCTCAGATAAGTGAACTGATTTGTTGGATTAGTGTAGTAATACCAGCAAGAGAAAAACTTATCTGCAGTGTTGTGAAGTCAGAAGCTTAGCAGAGCTGCACGGTAGGTTTGCTTCAGGAGTGACAGCTATCAGCTTCACAGTGACTGCCCTCTCAAATCCAAACAGTGGGGCCAGACTAAGGCACAGCTGTGGATTTATAATAATGAACTATGGAAAGACATATGCCATCTAAGTTCCAGGGAGATACACAGATCACACCTTTCTAGTTTGAAATAGCTACTCTACGGCCTTTTACCTTCAAGCACACTTTGCAGCCTCTGGATGTCAGGGACAGGAGTTAATTTTGTAGCATATACTTCCTCTTTGCCTCCCTGACCTCACTGCACATTGGGTAGACAGCAGGATTTAAGGAAAAGAGTGAATATTAGGCTGGCAGTGGGCATTTCTTCATTGCACTTTCTCAAAATGTGTTTTTCTGCAAACAATTTGAAGCAAAGAATAAGACTATGAGTAGGGACTCGAAACATAAAAATGCAGGTGGTGCTATGCTTTTGCTGCCTTTGTTTCTGACTTTAAAAAAACATGTCTGGCTTTCAAGCCCATAAATGTTATGCTTAGATACAAGCTGGAGATAGGATGAATGGGATCACAAACATAGCGTATACCTTAACCTAGTCACCTTGAGGGTGCATGTCTTTCAAATGCGTGTTGGAAAACACTCCAGCAGTACTACATCCCAGTGTCAAACTATTTTGTTCCTAGAAACAACTCAGAGGCACATCTGCATTTTAATAATTTCATTATTTTATGGAGTCACTGAAGCAAAAAATTCTAATGAGCCTCCCTCCCAGGATAAGATATAAATTATTTTCCTTGGAAAGGATAAAAAATGAAAGATCTTAATCCGTGTCTTTCATTTCAAATTACATATGGAAAAAAATCAAAATCCTTTTGTTTTTTGCATGAATATCATCTGTTTAGCTGCTTCTTATGTTGCCTTCCAGCAATGTCTCTTTGTACTTCTGACTCTGTCTGAAACACCACCTGCATCTAACTCCATCCTAATATCTGTCTAGATGTGACAGGAAAATTTACGTATTTAAGAAGACAATTAATAGGAAATTTAAAATAAACTGTTCTATTAGGAGATAGAGAAGATGTAATTTCAGGGTACTGTTTTATGCAGTTAACAATCCCTTTTTCTTTCATAATTAAAATATTAGTTAATACTGGTTTTGAACATTTAAAAGCTAGACAGTATTCTTTGTTTTAGTGTCAGGAAAGGCTAGTGTGGAAATACTTTAAAAAATAATGTTTTTTAAAGAGTATTGGGCACCCACTGAGTAGAATGTAAATCACTTTAAAGAAACACAACAAATGCTTTTGGAAGTTACTAATCAAATTTGAGAAATGTGGTTAGGTTGTTACTATTTTTGCTGTTGATGTCTGTTAACAGTTTGGATTTTTTTTGCTTTTCATATGAAAAGAAATTGAAACTTTTACAAATTGAATACATTATTTTGTTAAAATGACAGATAATGCACCTTGTCCTAGAGGAATGTAACTGAAACAAAACAGAAAAACCTAAATTAAAACATAGGCCAACTAAGGGAATGTAAAAAAGGAAAATAGCCTTTAAATCAAACCTGAAACATAAACATTCAGCAAATGTAAAATGCTCCATGACTGTGTACATGTACAGGAGTTTGTCCTGAGCATAATTGTATTTATACAGTCTGTGTGCAGCTGATGTTGCTGAGAAAAAGAAGGTGCCGATGCAGAAAGTACCCAATTAGAGAAGCAAAAGGCAAGCAGGAACCAGGTGGAGGAGACAGAAAGAGCTGAACCAGCAGCTTAGATCAATCAGGGTAACCCAGCATTTTTGCTTGGAGCGAGCATCTTTAATTAAAATGCTTGTATTTCTCTAATAACTTCACATGTTCATGAGACTTTTTCATTGATTTCAGATACTTCCCATTCTTTCCTTCATAGATTTATAGTGCCCTGACATAATTAAAGATTAAGGGAAACAATAAGAGAGACTGATTAATTGCACACAAATGTGAAGTGCCCATTTCACCCCATCCTCAGCACAGCTTATTGCTATATTGCAGTGAAGTACTGGTAGAGCTTGACAGTCAGTGTTCTGCACTCCCCCAGAAACCTGTCCCAACGCGTGGCACGTTTTTTCAAGACCTTGGTGTTTGCCGCTGTCCTTTGCTGTCCCGGCCCCAAATGTGATAGTTCTGTGCAGCCGAACCCTCAGATTTCTAGGCACCCCACAAAGGGTCAGTAGGCATCAGGGCAGATAGTTGTACTGATCTTCAAAAGTCTGTTTCAAAACTTGGGGCCTCAGCTGTGATTAGTGAAAGGTCTCTTCACAGTTATGTTGGGTGAAGAAACAAGTATCTGGTACCTAAAATTCCTTTGGGGTCCCAGCCCAGAACTCCTGGATCTCATGTGTGTGTCTGGGCTGCAGAAGGATGTGATGTCAGGGCTCCTGATCCCCCCTGTCCACCAGCTCCCGTGTAAACACTGGGTAGCAGGAGAAGGTCAGTATTGCTCCACTCTTGTCTCTCAGCTTGCAGCAGGGTTGCTCTGAGTTGATGCTGCCTGTTTGCAGCAGCTGCCCAGTTCCCTACCATCTGTCCTCACTTTTGGCACCATCTTGAGCCACGTGTCCCCTCTGGGAGCCACCCACCAACATTCATTAGCCTGAACTTATAGTTTGATATTTGGGGTAATATTTAGCTTTACATTTCACTCTTTCAGATAGGTCTTGAGTCACAGCTATAGAATCAATTGATTGCATTTGGGGGAAGGTTTTGGGGGACAAAGCTTGCTATCTGTTTAAACCAGTGCAGCTATGTATATTTTCTATAGGGTTACCCTATGGTAAGGATTGCAGGAAGCTGAACTGTTGAGTATGTTTATTGGAAACTGAACAATGAGATTGTTTTGGGACTTCAAACAATACATAGTATTGCCTTGTGTTTGTTTTGTTTTGGGGAAAACCCTTCATTGCAAACTGTCTTGAATATGAATCCTCAAAAACATTCAGAGCCCACTAAGCTCTTTTCTGTCGTGATGTGTGGTGCTGCTGAAGAGATCTGACAGGTGCTCCTCAGAGCTGGACCCTCAATAGAAGTTGTAATGCAAATACAGCATGCAGTAAACCAGAAGATAAATACAGTATGATGCGGTGAAAAGCCGGAATTGAAGACTCAGTGGTCGGCAGACTATTAAGCAGGTATTCTTTATTGCGGCGCCGGGCACACGGGGGATCTCTCCTCCGAACGTGTGCACCGAAGAGACACAGTTACTAGGTATTTATGCTATATTACCATAGATATTAATTACATTTCCAAGAAATGTTTATCATAGTAATGGCTTTTCCGAGAATTCATTAATATATGGTAATGTCCGTCGCACATGTTTGCCTGGCGTCTCTCGGCGGGGGTCTTCAGATTATCCTGCAGCCTCCTTATCTCTGTAGTTTGCATACTTGTTCTCCCAAGGCCCAGGCGCCTAAAGGGATTATTCAGGAGTCCCTTGTCTTGCAACCATCCGAATTATTCACAAAGAACCAAGACTTGTTTCTGACCACCTGAAGTGATAACATCCCCCACATGTTACATTTGTTACATTTACAGTTATCAGTATGTTGTGGCCTTTTCCTGGAATGAAATGTTGGCATTTCTGTTCACGTTGTTTGCTTTCCCAGCAAAATAAACAATTAGGGAAGAACAGCAACAAACCTGCCATAATTGTAAATTTTGCAAACCCATTTATAACTTCTTAGTCTTCAGGACAACTCAAAATGTTTCCTGTCCTGAACAGCATGGTAGAGGCTCTCATTAAGCTGGTGCATAATCATAAGCGGAGTATGCTTACTCAGCTTACTGTGCCCAAAAGGGGCCGTATCCCTCAAGGTTAGTCCTGGTGCGGGCAGTGCTCTTGGTCTTTTTGAAAAGGAAACATCCTCTGGAATAAATTGTTGTAGTATCATACAAATTATGGGTGCTTAAAAAAAAAATTACAATATCTGTAACTTTATACGTTGCAAAATCCTTAAAGTGGGGCTCTAGAGGAGGGTGAATAATTTGGATTATTTTGTCCTAGCCTAATAGTGTTGAAAACTGCTGAAAAGATGTCAGTAAATTGCTTAAATCTATTGCTGTTGTTGGAGCTCGTTTCCCCACGCTGTTTAAACTATGCAGCCTAGGGAAGCGCTATTATCTGCAGCTTTGCTTGAAAGAAGTGTGTAATCCTGCAAATAAAGATCTTAGCTCCTTAAAAGTAATAGCTTGTGATTTGACAAGTCAATCATGATTTTTCTAAGTATACCCAGGGATGGACAGTGTGATTTGGGTCATCAGCACCAGGGACAGGAGAGGCAGGTCCCTCCTTCCCTCGAGGCAAGGGATTTACCTCCTCAGGGCTTGTTTTTGGGTAGGCAGTGGTGGAGGATTCCCAGTTTCTCTTGCAGCTGATGTCATGGGACATGCTGCTGGGACTTGGCCTGCTTGTCCTTTCAAAAGTCTACCAGGAAACCTCCTCCACAGGGAAGCAATGGTTATATAGTAACAGTGGACATCTTGACCCATTCCAAGCAGCAGCTGGCACTGAGGTAAATAAATTATAATTGAGTTAATTAGGTGGCTCCTACTAATTGTCTACACAGAAGTGCTATGCTACTGGTGTGCTGTAACTTTTTAGGGTGTGATAGATGGGGCGATGCTGGTGAGAGGAACTCAGACGCTGCACCCTCTGCCTGCAGAACCTTCTAGAAAGGGGCTCTGAGCATGCCCGGTGGGGAGGGGCACACTGCATGCTCTGTGGGAGGGTCAGCCATTGGACTGCCCCCTACCAGGAGCTGTTCAGTGCATGGCCTCAGCCAGCCAGAGGGGCAGAAAGTGCTGGCAGAGGGGAGGTTGTTTTAAAAAGCGAGGCAAGCACAGTCATGAACAGATGTTGTGTAAAAAGGGAGATGGAGTGTTTGGATGGTGCGCCCTTGGCTCGGAGGCCAGCTCCTTGTCTGAGGAGTGACACAGGTAAAGACAGAGGATTTGGGTTGTGGGACGGGATGGTGTGAGCATCCTCCACGTCTGTGCCTCTCCACTGATGGCAGAGGGGGGAGCCTCTGACAAATAGGGTCTTCCGTCAAGTCAGGATGCATCTGGGTCTTGCTTCCTTTTGAGGTCAAAGCAGATGGTGTCCGGTCCAGTGCAAAACGAGGTGTTGTGGTCCAGTTTCTGAACTGGCAGAAAGCAACATGCAGTCACTGACTAAATGAGGTCTTAATTCATTTTCATGAGATGAGACTCTGTCCCTATCAACTATAGGTATGGTGGTGACATGCTGTGACGTGTGTTTTGCTTAACATATGCCACTGTTTTATTTCTCTGTACTAATGTTTATCAATACTGTTACTTAAATAAACAAATCCTTTTAGTCTGTTTGTCAAGCAGTGTTGACAGCAAGTGCACTTACAGAAATTTTCCTTATTTCTTAAATCAGATTGCATAAGGCACAAAAGTGTTTTGTGTCTGGGGGCTTGCTTCTGGTATCAGCAAGATGAAATTACTCTAAAAGTGCATCACTTTGTTCCCTAGATTATAAATGATCACTTCTCTTTGGTTATTTACATTTTTGTGTCCTAAATAAATACTGTGTGTCTTGAGAAACTTTGCTATTGCCTTAAGTCTTTCCAGCAAGTAGTGGAGGGAATTTGGATTGGAAAGTACCTACAAAGGAGTTGCCGATACATTAAATAGTAAAATCAGGCAGAAAGTTGGATGGAATTTTGTGTTATCTAGCTTCTTGAAAAGTGTTTTCCATAGAGAAGCAATTCAGTGCTTTTAGCTAAATAAATGGCAAAGGTTAATTACAGAAATGTAGCATCTCTGCTTTTATCAAAAGACAACTGACAGCACAGCTTCCTGGCATTTTGTAGATGGTGGCTGGTATAGTCCTGTGGATAGTATGAACTTCTTTTTCCATAAAATAAAGCTAGAGGTTATAGCCAAGTGAGTGAAGGAAGATGGTCCACTTGTTGACCCTTCTTTGCACGAGACTAAGCCCTGAAGTACAGTAGCGTGGTACCACTTCAATCACTGTGCTTTCCAGTTCGTAGAATATAGTTGTTTCCCTGTGAATGAAGGCTGAATTGTGTTATTTAGAAAAGGTAAGTGGTGTTTCCAAATGTGTTCCAATCCACAGGTTGTATTCTGTTCTGCTATCTCATTGCCTGTTTGTCAGATTGGTTGCCATCAAGAACAGCATTTGGCTCGGGGATTGCTGGCCTCATTCTGAATTTCGCTCATTTACTCAGTGTTGCTGTTCTTCATGGGGGAAAATTCACATGGAACTGATGGACTCTTCTGTTACTTTGTACGGTTTTTTTTATATCCTTCCATCCGCTGTTTACAAAAAACTAATAATTTGAAAACAATATTTCACCTGAATTAGCGCAAATACTTTAAAAATTCTTCTGCCACAGTCCTCAAGCAACGTATATGTCCCTAAAGAGGGTTTGTGCAGGTATTCTGGAGGATATGAGTGGCCAGTACTATTGAAGCAATTATCTTAAATTTGAGGGTTTCTTCAGTATGCTGTTCGATTTGTTGTTTTCCTCAGTGTGCAGTTGAAGAGCTCTCTCCTTAGTTCTGATTCTGATATGTTGATTTTTCCTGCCTCCTCCTAGTAACGAAGACAGTGTGTGCAGAGCAGTGTGATGGACGGTGCTATGGGCCCTACGTCAGTGACTGCTGCCACCGGGAATGCGCCGGAGGCTGTTCCGGACCTAAAGACACTGATTGCTTTGTATGTGTGAGACTTCTCATTTTTCTTTTTCTTGGCAGTCACACTGCAAATTCTTAATGCTTTAATCCATGAAATTCACGATTTTGTCCCTTTTAATGTATTGCATACACACTCCCAGATTTAGACTGCAAGTTTTAGCATGTAATATTTTTCACATTATATTAACATCCCTTATTTACTTAATATTACCCATTAACAGATTTACAAGATCTGTAAATACAGATTGGGAACCGTTAACATGCTAATCTCTGTGATTTTTATCTTTTGCTTTTCTAAAATTAACTTTCAGAGGTGATAGGGAATGTTTAGAAGTATTTATTATTACGTTTGAGCAAGGCTTTTATTACTGCTCTGTGTGCTTTTTATTTGAAAGTCAAGAATGCAGTTTAGCTTCTCTCTGAAGAGTGTTCCGTATTACTGTCAGACTTGAGTCAAATTCAGCTTATTTACTGGGCATTCTTCTTGGTGGAGATGGAAGGAAGTTGATTTCCAAAATGCTCTACCTCAAATGCGTGCTTACTACATGTACTTCAGATGAAAAAAGGGAAAGGGTAACTTTTTCCTTAAAAAAATAGACAATCTGAACATACAGGCCTTTAGACAAATTCTTCTTGCTTGTATTTCAGTATTCACAGTAGTATGAAGCAGCTTCAGAACCCTACACTGATCTCAAAAAATGTGTAGCTCGCCACACTGGGTTGCAGAGACAAGTTTTGCTAATGTTTTCAGGGGAAGCAAACCTAGGCCAAATGAAACCTAGAACTAGAAAATGCCCAGAGAGGTGGATTTTCAAAGGTGCCCAAGTGACTGAAGAGACAATTATTTACAAAGTTGGGTAGGCTTCTTTTAAAATCTGCCAGATAGGATTGGGAGGAGAGATCTTATGGTATGGAAAACTGCAGATATTTTGATAGTGTAGGCAAGTGGATCATAATGAACTAGCAAAAATGAACCTTTTCTTGGCTGGACCTGAAACTTGCTTGCTATTCAGATATCATTCGATAGTGTTAAGTGTTGTGCTTCAAAAACACATTCTAAATGCTATTGTTTCACTGCTGATAAGATGCAGTGATGGCCTGACTTAATTCTAACAGGCTTTAACTAAAGCTATTCTTTGCGGCTGGGGCTTTGCACAAGTAGATATTCAACATGGTATGTGATGCAACGCTCACTGGAAGTTCTGTGTTGGCTTTGGACTAGAGAGATGGGAAAATAACATTCTTTCCTGTGTCATGTACAATCTAAATAGGTAAAGGAAAGAGGAAAAATGCAGTTATTGTTCCTGTATGACTGTTGAGGAACATCCTCAAAGCTGATGTGTTGATGTGTGTCCATTTTCAAAGGTTAAGGACAAGTTATTTGCAACATAAGTTCTGTAATACTGCAGCTTGAAAGAAAATGAGTTAGACTTTCTGGATTGCGGCAGCTATGGAAATATGTATGCTAAAAATCAACTAGCGTGTTTGTTCTGATCCAGCAGAGAAGCACCCAGGGCTTTATTCTCATTCACTACTGGCCAGATAGCAATGTAAAAGAAATTCAGCAGGGGTCTGGCAATTTTCAGCCTAGTCATTACTGCTTCGTACACACTGGGTGAAAAGTGTAACCCTTCAGGCTACAGACAACTGTGCTTAGCTTTCAGCTGAGAGACACAACCTTTTTTTTTTTCCCTGCATATGTTCTTGTGCTTTCATTCACAAAGTAGTGGCATTTAGCACCAAATGCTAGAAGTTTGCATATATTACAGAAGCAATTACAAATGTATACAAAGCATTATACTCAAACATTAAAAGTTCCCAAATCTTCTAGATGAGCTTTTCCTGAGAAGTGAAAGTGAGAACAAATACCAAAGAGTATTGGTGTGCTTTAATTCATGAATTTGCTAAACTGTTATCAGAGGATTGTCATGTACATGACAGAGTATCTTTCAAGTCAACAGTGGATGTAAAAAATGTCTTGAGGAAACAAACTAAATTAGTATTTATTGATAAGCAAAAGTACAGTTTATGAAGCATTACAAATCCTTTAGTGTATTAAGGCAGTTTGCAACAGCATCCTGTTGTAAATATGGTTCTAATATTTCTGGATAAAATTCATCCATCCTCCTCCATATGCTGCCTTACAATCATTTGCATATTCAGTTCTAAAAGCAAGACAATAATCAGCATCTGACATAACTGCAAGCAAACATGCTAAAACAAAGTTTTAGAGATGTTCTTATCTTGCATTCAGAAATAAACTGGATCTAAAACTTGAAATGCATAGCAGGGCCTGGCTGAATGTCCATTGAAACCAGAAAAGCGACACAACCCTATTCTTAGAGTGGTCTTCCCATCCAGTTCTTAGTAAGGAAGTAACTGACTGTGTTTATGTTTAAAAAAAGGTCTGATTCTGTGAGAAACTGATAGGTTTTGTAATACGCATTTTAAGGAACCAGAAAAGAGAGGATCAGTTTGGCTTACCTTCAAACTCCTGAGGACTGTGGAAGCTTATGCTCTATGTAGGACAGTGCCTTCATCACGGAACTCCATTTGTCCCTTTCAGATGCAGATTTTCTTCTTCTTCCTTGGTTGCATTATTAGCCTCTCCGTTCTGAAATCTTCTGACATGACAAGTAACCTCCCTCCATCCTGTTGGTTCTTATCTGAAAGGAGAGAAGAACTGTTAGTAAAAGCAGCAGAACAGAGGAATCTTTTTCTCTTTTCTCTTGGTCCCATCTCTGGAGGGGAGGGGACATGACACACATGTTGATATACTTGCCCTTTAAGTATTCAAAACCACCTGCATTTTTTACAACCTGGAAAAGGACCAGAAGGATTCATCCCTAGAGTACAACTTCTAAAGCAACCTGGCTTCCGAAAGACATGTTAGTGGGGAAGCAGAATCCAGTAGCTGTGGTTGCTTAAACCATTAGAGGGATCCAAGCCAGCCTACAGCTTTGATATTCATATGAAATTTGACATTCATGGTATGCTTTGTGAATATGACTCCAACAGTTTTTTATGAGTTTATAAAGGTGTTAAAGTGTTTAAAACCATAGACATGATATGTGGTCATCGGGAATGTCAAAATCAGTGGGGGTTTTTCCATTACTAATTATCAACCTTGCTTGGTCAATTATTTTCCCTGCATATTGCTTCTCTCTTTATCCACACACTTGCTTCTTCATTTGTCAGGGCCCTGTCCTCTGTTTTCTTTTCTCAGTGTGTGAAGCAACTGACCTTGTTAAACTTGCCACTTAGTGAAATGACCCCCTCCTGTGCTAGCTGAAAAGAAGTTCTTATCCCTCTTGCTTTCTAATTGGGAATTTCAGTTTTCAGCTGGATGATGGACTCATGCTGTAAGAAATCTAAAGGTTGGACCTCTGAAAAAGTCATTAGCATTTGTTTAGACTGACTATGATAAATAGCAGTTCACGCTTGGCAGTTTTAGAATGTCCTATTGAGTTGTGAATTAGTTGATTGCTAGTAGTAACAATAGCTATGAAACAAATTACAGTGTTGTTACGTTTTTGTAGGAAGTTTTGTAACAGTCAACTGTCTTTCAAATTAAAGGGGCTCTCTGAGCCCCTTTCATAAGTCATGTATTTGCAAAGACCCTAGCAAGAAATCTAAGTGGCCAAAATGAAGGTTAGAATATATATTTTATATTTATTTTAAACTAATAAAAACCCAAGAAGCTGTATGATTTAATTTAATATTTTTTCTCCCTTGCTTTGCAGGCCTGTATGAATTTCAATGATAGTGGTGCATGTGTCACGCAGTGCCCCCAGACTTTCGTATACAATCCCACCACATTCCAACTGGAGCATAATCACAATGCCAAGTACACCTATGGGGCTTTTTGCGTCAAAAAGTGCCCACGTAAGTGCTGAGTTAGCTGCCTTTTCGTGCAGTGACAGAAAGTTTGAGTTGCATTTCAGGAGCCATGAAAACAATGACAGAATGAGAGCTAAGTGCATGGTGCAATGTCCCAACTCACTCCACATGTGCTTGCAGCCTGTAATAACTCGGTCATTTGTTAATTAAAGACAGTGACATTCTGGGTTGCTGAAACTTCCCAAGCATCCTATGCTGTAGTGATTTTCTTAAAGATAAGGCAATCACTATGTTTCTGTTTTCATGACCACCACTTGTTACATTCATGCTTTAGATCAGCATTTTAAAAATTTCAGGATGAACTGTTAAAATAGTGCCAAAAAGCTGTATTGGTGGGATTGTAAAATTTTGTTTTCAGAAAAATAACGGTCCACGACCAGTACTACCTGGCACCAAATGCTTTCATAATGCCAATGTCCTTTTCTTGACTTGGACTAATGATGGTTTGACAGAAGGTTGTCACAAATATTTTCTGAGCAGGTTTGTCCCAGTGAGGAAGACGCGTGCAATACTGACAGAAATACAGTCTTAAAACTCCAGTGTAAAATTAGAGGGGAGGGGGGGGAGTTAAAAAAAGGATAATCCCATGCATGTAAAAAACCCACATGCTTCTGAGATACAAGACAGATGATGACAAGTAACAGAAAAATTTAGAGGGTTATCACTTACATAGTCTTTGCTACTGCCATTTTAGTTAGAAGGAAAAATAAGGGAGACAAGATTCTTGTTCCCCCTTTCATTCCCACTCAAATTGAGAGTTGTGTTGTGCATTAATTATTTTATACATAAATTACATATAAGAAGGATGGGTAATCTATAATAAATGGAACCATAATTCAACCTAAAGCGAAATCCAAATTTTGAATGTCTGTGGAGAACTTCAGATTGACAGTAGGCTTAGACTGTGACTGTCAAGGCTTAGTTCTGTCTCTGTTAGAGTGGTGAGTTTTTTGAAGCAAGATTATTTTTTTGTTTATAAAACTGGTAGAACATGGACTACTTAAGGGGTATGATTCTTTGTCCAAATACTTAATTAAACATTTCTTTTTTTTTCTTTTTCTTTGTTTCTTGACGTTACTAAGCTTTCAGTTATCAGTCTATATCCGTTTTGGCAGTTGTTTTACAAGGCAAAATTGATATACTTGTCATTGTCTTGTGCTGTGTTTTATCCCAGACGTATATATTTCTGTTTGTATGAATGAGACAGGGCAGAGCATCTTGTTTTATTTCTCTTCAATTACTGTAGCTTTTTTTAGCACAAATGATAAAATCAAACTGGGGGAGGAGAGGAATCAGGCCTGACAATTCATGGTTTTTCATAAGTCTTTGACAACACGCCTAATTTGTTTGCTTATGCACTTCTGTAAACACTGGACATTAAGTGTTAATGTCAATGTGGAAGTGCTGAGGTAATTAATATGGATTGACATAGAGTCCAAAAATATGTGTCCCACTATTACTTAGTCCAGTGGTTCACTTTCTGCCAATATCTTCTTTTTCTCCTCAGACAACTTTGTGGTAGATTCCAGCTCTTGTGTCCGTGCATGTCCAAGCTCCAAGATGGAGGTTGAAGAAAATGGTATTAAGATGTGCAAGCCCTGCACTGACATTTGTCCTAAAGGTAGGCAGTAGTTTAGCATAAATTTTCTTGAATGTGGTCTGCGCTGTAGTAGAGCAGAGCAGGGTGTTATTTTGGCATGAAATACCCTTCATGAGTATGTTGTAGAATATTAATAGCCTTTGGATATCCACAGAACCTTGAGCTATGTAGGCTGTGGGTGAAGTGTATTCTGAAATACAGTAGAATGAAAATTTATTCAGTTGTAATGGTAATACAACCAAACTAATTACTTTTGATTAGATAAAAATGAGGGGGATTTCTCTTTTGATTTAAGACAAGTCTGAAACATTTCTTTATTATGTTATTTTATGACAAGTTTTTCCTGGAGGTGTTTTAGAGCTGTCCTTTTGTCATTCCAAAGGGTGCCATACTAAAGGCCTGGCTTCAATGTAAGGTATGTCTCACAGGTGTCAATACAATATTAGGTTTCCATTAATTTCCTCTGTCTTTTAAAAATGTCTCTCTTTTCCCAGAATCTTCTACCTCCTTTCTAAGTGTCCAAAACAGAGACTAGACGTTTTTGAGTGTTGATGCTGTTGAGAAGACTGAAATCTATAGGTTACCTTGCTATCCTGAGCTCCACTAGCAAGACTTTCTGCTCCCTACTTGAAGGTCTCAGGAGCAAAGAACCATCAGTTTTCCCACATGGGCCTATGTCACTTTTCAGTCCTGGTGGAAGCCATATCTGGAAGGGAATTCACAGTGAAGCTACTGAAAAACTCTGTAAATCAACAGTCATGCCACATGGCTGAAGAGTCAAACACAGAGATCTCTGCCAAGGCGGGGTACTGACATGCTGAATTTTAATTGAAGGCAACATCCAGTCCTTTGACCTGATCTCAGTAACAGCTTTTTCGCTGGGTAGATAGTTTTGTGCATGAAAATGCACATGTAGTGTTCCTTTCAAGCTCTTAGCCTTACTCTGTGAGGAGGAAAGTTATCACATGTGTGTAAAAGGTTCAGGTGTGCTGCTGGTAGATGCCAGAAGATGAGCCCAGTTAGGGAGAAAGGATACATTATGTGATGGAAGTCATGAAGGACTTGTTCCTGGATGCACCATGCATCCCAGAAAATGCATTTAAATTACATAGAAAGGCTGCACAGAGAAGCAGAGAAGTTTCCTCACTGGGTGCCAAAGTTTCTCCAGGCCCGAGTAACTTATTTGTTGGGATGATGAGTAAGGAGTTGTTTGTATGTCATTTGTAAAGGAACTTATGGCATGTGAATGGTCAAGTTAACAAATCCACCAGAGCAAAGGGGACCTCTTGAGCTATCAGTGTTAGTATCTCTCGGTTTCTGCAATGAGTAGGGCACAAATAAATGGTATGGCCACCAGGCTAGCCTGAGCTAAGTTATTAACTATCTGTTTACAGCTGGCTTGAGCGAGATCTTGTGTGGTTCATACAGAATCACAGAATCACAGAATAGTAGGGGTTGGAAGGGACCTCTGTGGGTCATCTAGTCCAACCCTCCTGCCGAAGCAGGGTTAGATCCCGTGTGAAATACCTTAACCTGTGTACCAGGATGCTATTCTGTGGCAGGTACTTTCGCTTATTGTTTGTTTTAAATTGGCATGTGATTTTTTGGGAAATATGGGTAAAGGATGCCATTTTAACACCTCTCTGCTGCTTTATCTCTGGAAGAAATGAAGACTCGTGTCTAGAAGGCAAACATGCTCTGATTCAGTGATTGTTTTTTCCTAGTTCTTTACACAAACTCGTTGTTTTGGCAGCATGTGATGGCATTGGAACAGGGAGTTTAGTGTCAGCTCAGACGGTGGATTCCAGCAACATTGACAAGTTCGTAAACTGTACCAAGATCAATGGCAACCTTATCTTCCTTGTTACTGGGATTCATGGGTAAGTGACAAAATGTTAAGACATTATGTCATGGTGCCAGCTGAAACAAATTGTGTCTGCCTCTTAATGATGGCTGCAGGCTTATTTTGCAGAATAGCAGATCCAGGATAAGTTAGTTTTCTGCCTTCCATTATGAAGGAAACTGTTACCTTGATTCTTATGATTCAACCTCTAGGAAAAGAAAGGGTGAAGTCGACTGTTTGCACTAGAAAGAGATGACTATGATCTCTGACTTTATCAGATCCTTGGTACTGGCTTACAGTAATGGCTGGTTAGAGAACAGAAGGGAGACAGAGAAGTTACCTTCTTCTGTTCTAAATTTCATATAACCAGCAGTCTAATGTGCAGAATATGCAGAGAGAGTGCCTCACCTAGCATAAATCGTCATAGCCTAGATGGCTGTCATTGCATATAAGTGCAAAAATGCTTTGAGGTTTTAATGCTTGGTGGGGGTATTTCATTTCTCAGGTGAAAAACTTGCTTGGCAAGTATCTGTGCTATTTGATGTTCCCTGTCCAGTACCTTCTAAAATCTCTACCCTTTTAATGCTATGTGTCAGGAACTGCTGGCATGCTTTTAGTTTTGTTTCGCTTATAGCTTGTCACTCATTTCAGTAGCAGTTTTGTTAGTCCTGGTAGTACACTATCCCAGTTGTACCATTTGAGCTAGTTTGCTGGAAAAAATCTTGAAGATTCATCTTTCCTTCAGGGAGGTCACCTGTGCTTGTTGAGAATCTCTTTATTTTCCATGAGCATAAATATTTGCTAAAACATTAATGATTTGAACCTTAAAAACACTGAGCACCATTATTTTCCTTCAAGATGACTTGGGAGAAGGTAGATAGAGGTTCTGCTGGAACAATAGTCTGAAGAAGCTGGAAACAGTCTGAAGAAATCTGGCACATATGCTGCCTCAAAGCAAAGTGTTGACCTCCTGAATACTGCTTTCTACATGTTATGGCTTTGAGAACCTGATCTTTTTTTATATAAAGCATCACGTTTTGTGCTTTTAATCTTTCAGAGACCCGTATCACACAATTGCCGCAATCAATCCAGAGAAATTAAATATCTTCCAAACAGTGAGAGAGATAACAGGTAACACGTCTGATTTAATATAATCTGAACTTCTCACTTTGCATTTACGATTGTCATTTGTTGGGTTTTCTGAAGAACACAAGGTGCTTTTCTCTTTAAACTCATCACGCTGTAAATTTGATAGAAGTTTAATACACAACAACTTCAGTCTCAGCTGATTTTCACAAGTGCGTTGTCCTTTGCTCATGAATACAGAATGCCCTTTATGTTTGGTGTACACAAGCATCAAAAGACCAAGACCTTACTGGCAGGTGGGCAGGGGAGGCAGTCTTGGTCCCACACTAGCAAAATGGGAAAAGTGTTACAGGGGGGGCACCTAGTGAGGAAAATGGTGATGAAATGTGGGAAACCATTATCTTCACCTGAAAGCATTTGAAATATGCCTTGGAAAAAACACCAGACAAGCCAGTCTGGTTTTGCAGTTACTTCTCGTTGTCTAACAAAAGATGCAGCTGCAAATTAGCTTCTGTAATTTAAAGACAAATGTTTGAGGTGGTAGTCCCTCCCATGTTTTTTGACTTTTCAATGGGGTCGTATAGCTGGAACTCAGTACTTTGTTTGCATCTTTCTTCTTGTTGTTTCACCACTCGGGGGACACTGAGGAAGATACTGCAGCTTTAAGTTCTCGATTGACTGCTGATTATGTATAGATAGGGAAATGCAAAAAAAAAAAAAAAAGTATTTCATGCACAAAAACCAATCTTTGGACACTACAGCATGATTGTAGCTGGGTGGAGCTCAGCAAGTGTTTGGCATTTGAAATGGGTTCTCTCCTGTATGCTTCACCTCTCAAAAGTTGTGTATTTCAGCAAACCAGTGGGATTAAAAATGAAACTAAGCTCTAAATCTCTCCTTAATTAATGTCAAAGATAATCTGGCATCTGGGTGTTTGTAATTTGCCGTTCTTAAGCACACTTGTCTAATTGACAGTCTCAGCTCTCCTACTTAAGTGGAATTACCCCTGTGCTTAAAGATGTACTGCATTTCAGTCCAGTACTGAATCAAAATCGTAGGGAACTGCATTGTGTAGAGTTCTGTGTAGAACAAAGTAACTAGTCCCGCAGACTTGTGCAGGAAATGCTCTCTGATGACAAACAGTCCTCCCACACGCACTCAGAAACAAATGGAAGTTCTTTGTTTTACGAAAGTTTTTTCATCTTTTAATGAATTGTGATGGATCTCTCAACTTCTGTCTCTAGCACATTTTAAAACAGAATGTTCTTAATTCAGGCAAATCTTCATTTTTTTTTTCTGCTGCTGCTGTTCAAAAAAGACTGTGAGGCCTTGCGAGATTCCAGTCTGTGTTTAGGTTCACCCTTGTTGTGGCTGTTGAAAGTGGATGTAATGCTGCTGTGATGAGTCCTCCTTTGCTTTCTTGGAGGAGACAGCGATGAGCAGCCTGATGAATTCAAAGACATTAGTCTGCTGCATTCGTTGCCTATTTATTTATTTTTCTCAAACCAGCACTGTCTTTCTTTTATAGGCTAAGCCTGTCCTAACTCATGTATGTGATAAAGCAGTTTTTATAGCTGAGATCTGTGACATTGATGTGCTTGCCTTTTTCTCCTTCAGGGTATTTGAACATACAGTCATGGCCTGAGAATATGACAGATTTCAGGGTGTTTTCTAACTTGGTTACTATTGGTGGAAGAGCTCTCTATAGGTAAGGTACTTCCTCTGTTGATAGAACCGTTTTTTATTAGTATTCCATGATTCTTCGTTGAGTAGCCCAGAATGCAACGTCTATTGGGAAGGGCATCATAAACTGATATGTTTTTCTCTGTTGCCAGGGTATTCACTAACAATATATTTGCTAATCAGTTGTTTATAATGGGTGATACCTTTTGAACATAATGATTTAAAAAACAGAAAAACAGCATCCTGGTTCATTGCTGTAGCTATTAACTTATTGTCAGGAAAGTAGATTTTATGGTTTAAAATATCTTGTGAACACAAAACATAGCTTAAAAGACATTAACAGTAGAACTTAGCTCCGTTGTCAGGAAGCATATATGGTTGTGATTGGAAGTGCAGACTCATGTGCCCAAAGAGCAGTGTGTTCTTCAGAAGTGGTAAAAGATAAATACATGGAAGAGCACAGAAATCACAGAGGTACCTTGCAGGTGGGGTGTATGTTAGCTCTGCAGTGCCATTTTTACCAGAGATGTTTCTTATGAAAACTCATACGGAGGAATCGGTTTGAAGAGAAGAAAATGAGGTGAAAAATAATGGGGGAAGCACAAGAAAGTACCTGAATGATAGATAGTGCAACCTCTGGTTCCACTTTGTGTAAAAGTAGTAAATCAGTCATGGTATTCTGCTGGCATCTTAAACAGCAACCCAAGCAGATTATGAATGGCAGTGAAACCTTGAGATTGAATTACAGCCCAGCATTCTGTTTGGAAGCAGCAATTTTTATTTGGAACAGTTGGAAAACAATTATGATTATTAAAATACAATAACTTAAAGGATGCCCAGAAACTGGATATTGTCTTCACTAATCTTCAGTCATAAAATATGTGCGCTCATTTCTGTGTTACACAGACAATCATTTACCATTCCTTTGATGAATAAAGGCGATAACCACATATTACAACAAGAGAAAAATGAAATGTAGAAAGTGGCCTGGAAAAAATTCCTTGAAAATCGTAATTTCTTCCTGTGTTACTATAAATGACATTAGTTTGATGCCTGACAGAAGATGTTAAAATATTTTGCATTACTTTGTCAGTTTCTTCTTAGCCTCTAAACTATTATAATAGCACTTTATAGCTAAAAATATGTTAATGACTGAAATGGAACTAGTTGAGTTCTGCTGGCCCACTTGGCCTAGCGCTGTGAGCATCACAGCTTGTGGTATCACAGTTCTTACAGTGCTCATAATTTCCTAGGCAACAGAACTGGATGTTGACTCGTGAAATATTTGTGTCACCCCAAAGTAAAAGTTTTCTGGCCAAATTTCAGTTTTGCCAGAAAGGATAGCATGACATTAGGAGCTAAGTCTAGCAGGAAATTCCCAACCACCTCTAAGTTCTGCCTTCTGGATCTAATTCCTATTCTCTCTTTCCTTTGTTTTCATCACAGTGGCCTTTCCTTACTCATCCTAAAGCAACAAGGCATTACGTCTCTGCAGTTTCAGTCTTTGAAGCAAATCAGTGCTGGCAACGTCTACATAACAGACAACAGCAATTTGTGCTACTACCACACTGTCAACTGGACCAGCCTCTTCAGCACACCCAGTCAGAAGACGGTGATCCATCGAAATAAAAAGGCAGAGAACTGCAGTAAGTACTGCTGCTCAGCGCAAATCTTCTTGCCTATGATTGGCTCACTTGGGGGGAAAAATGATACAACTACTGACATGATACAGGGTAGTGGCTTAGCCAGAAACTCGGCTGGTGTCTCGTGGAGTTCCATGGACATCAGTGGAGCTGTGATCGTTTACAGAATCTGAGGATTTGGCCCAGTCTGCCTCTGAGCAGACTTACAGGTGAATGAAATGTTTTAAGGTATGAACAAATGGAAGGAAGAAGAGAGAGGATGCTGCTTCCTTACCATGACATGAACTTTCCAGATTAGAGATCCAATTTCACAAATATGAATTCTGAAGGCCGTAAATGTGGAGTGAATGTAGAATTCATGAATCACATAATCACAGAATGGTTTGGTTTGGAAGGGACCTTTAATGGTCATCTAGTCCAACCCCCCTGCAATGAGCAGGGACATCTTCAACCAGACCAGGTTGCTCAGAGCCCTGTCCAACCTGACCCTGAATGTTTCCAGGGATGGGGCATTGACTACCTCTCTGAGCAACCTGTTCCAGTGTTTCACCACCTTCATGGTAAAAAATGTTTTCCTTGTATCTAGTCTAAGTCTACCCTCTTTCAGTTTAAAAGCGTTACCCCTTGTTCTGTCATATCAGACCCTGCTAAAAAGCCTGTCCCCGTCTTTCCTGTAGGCCCCTTCAGGTACTGAAAGGCTGCAGTAAGGTCTCTCCGCAGCCTTCTCTTCTCCGGGCTGAACAGCCCCAACTCTCTCGGCCTTTCCTCACAGAAGAGTTGCTCCAGCCCTCAGATCATCTTTGCGGCCTTCCTCTGGACCCGCTCCAACAGGTCCATGTCTTTCCTGTGTTGGGGGACCCAGAGCTGGACACATGACTCCAGATGGGGTCTCACCAGAGCAGATTAGAGGGGCAGAATCACCTCCCATGTGAAAAGCATTGATTTTATAGATTTGAAAACTACAGCCCTTTCCTTATGGAATAAGATTAGCATTTTTTGCTTCCCCTACCCTGCTTCACCAAAGTGGCCCTGTCTTAATCCAGAAAGGTCACTTTTGGGACTGGTTTTGATCACTGAGTTCCTCCTTTCTATATTTGACCTATCTGATAAAGAAGATTACTTTTAAATGCCCCTGGTTGTCTTTCAGGAAAGCTTATATGCCAGTACCTGTACTGAGATCCTAGTACTGAAAAGCAAGTGAATGCTATGTAGCAGGTGAAATAATTGGATTATACAGAAATCAGGCAGCAAATTGCATTAATACAGTTATATTGTAGCAGCAATACAGTTCATCTTAAACATCTGTTAGACTGCTAGCAAGAGAGGAGATTCGTTAAATCGCTGTATGTTTAAGTGATATTTCTGGATTTTGTGCTTTGACCAGCCAGATATATTTGCTTTGGTTTTTTTCAGGCTGTGGTCCTACTTTGAACTTCTTCTTTTAGTCTTTTTTTCTTTTTTTCATTCTTTTTTTCCTTTTTTTTCCTCCCCTCCCTTTGAAGTACTGTTCTGCTATGCTTTGAGAGAATTTGTGGCTGTGCTCATCCCTGTAGCATAGGTGTACCTTCCAGTGTTAGGTGAATCACAACTATACATTTATCACTGCTGCTCAGTTATTTTTCTAATCTCTTCTGCCATGTAAGAGCTACATGAAGTGGAAAGTCTTGTTTGGTAGATCTCTGCATGGTTTTGCTATTTTGATTTTTTTTTTTTAATTATTGTTATTATTAGACTATTTCTCTACATAGAAGTTAAAGAAGTGAAGGTTAAAGAAATGCCTCTTGCTATTGATGTAGATAGTTTAGTTGTGATCATGCCTGAGGATGTAGAGGGAAAGGGTTGTTTCTTAACCTCCAGCAGATGACTGTCCACTTTTAAACTGCAGCATACTTTATCCTTTGATGTAAACCTTCGGTTATGTGAGATGGAAGGATGTGTTGAACAGAAATTTTCATGGTAGAAGTTTTTTGTGTGTATTTGTAAAAGATGTCTTTGGCATAAATAGTGAAACTGTGGATTAGACCCTTACATTTGGTAGAACATTTGTGGGAAGGCAATATAGAAAGTGGAGGAGCGATCCAGTGTCTGTTGCTACTTCTGCAGTGAAGTGCACGAGGGTGTCCTGTATGTTGAACAGCTTCATGCCCGGTGTCCTTACTACTGTAAACCAGCCAAGAGGTAACAAAAGCATGAGTCAATGAATCCAGGTGGTTGTCTGTGAGAGCAGCATAGCTCTTGTCATCCGGAGATGATAGAACACGTGATGATGATGTCATGTAGGAATGAAGCATTGACAAAGCATCCAAGAATAGTCCTGAATAATGAAATGAATTAACCAGTTGCAGGACAAAGGCTGCACAGTCCCTATTTTCAACACACCCAACTTTATCTCATTTGGAATTAGCTCCTATTGCTCAACATCTGCGAGCTTTGTATCATCTTAATGCCTTCTGTTCTCTTGTTTTTCATTTCTTCCATCTTAAGGCTTTTTCTTTGCTTAGAGTTCTGAGGGTGAATATTATTTGACCTTTGAATGAGATCAGCCTTGCAAGGGAAAAGCATGCATTTTCTGGCACCATCAACTCCTTTGAAACTCAGAGGAAAGCTCCTGACTTCCAACAAATAACTAGTGCCTTCAGTCTTGCCAGCTAGAGCATTTGTAGATGGCTTGTAGTTCTGGAATTTCAGCGAAGACCACATGGTGAAGGGCTCCGGAGCAAGGGATCGCGCTGGGGGAACCTTTTCTAAGCGGCAGAACTGCCAAGATAGGCATCCAGGGAGAGAGAGCGTGTGTCCCTGTCCCCCCCCCCCAAAAGCGGGAAGTGCTGAGACCTGACAAGCAGTGGCTCTGACTCAGTGCGGGTGGGGTCAAGAGTGATGGCAGCCCCCTCCCCCCTCGCAGCCCCTGGGGAGCGCAAGCGACCAGGAGCGCAGCGAACAGGATGGGCAAACAGGGCGTGGCACAGCAGTTTGCGTGGCAGTTCGCACAGGCAGGGCAAGCAGGCAGGGCCCCAAAGAGTGGCCAACTCCCCAGGTAAATTCAGCTGGTGGTCATCGCTTGCTCGGCTAGGAGACATCGAGCTATGGTCTCCACTCAGCTGAAAGCCATCACTAGGCAGAATGTGGCAACCCAGACAGAGCTATCTTATAAACAGGCAGCTGTGCAGGTCTCTGGCTGCAAGGAGTGCGTGAGCCTGTCCCTGGCATCAGAGGACAGCGGGCAGAATGCCTGTGTGCACTGTGACCAGGTGGATGATCTGCTTAGCCTGGTGGCAGAGCTCAAAGAGGAGGCAGAAAGGTTAAGGAGCATCAGGAAGTGCGAGAGGGAAATAGACTGGTGGAGCCATGCCCTGCCATCCCCAAAACAAGCGCAGAGGATGGATGCTCCACAAGAAGCAGAAGATCCCCTGCCCTCTTGCCACCAGGCAGAAAGAAAGGACCTGAGAGACAGGGGGGAAAGGAAATGGGTCCCTGCTCGGGGTGGCAGGTGAATCCCCTCCCGGCCTCCCTCTCCACTCCAGGCCCACACATGGGGTTCCCCAGAACTAGGTAGTCAGTCCCAGACATCACGACTGCCACCATGAAGAAAAAAAGAAGGGTAATTGTCATAGGCGATTCCCTTCTGAAAGGGAACAGAGGGCCCGATATGCCGACCAGACCCATCCCACAGGGAAGTCTGCTGCCTTCCTAGGGCCTGGGTGAGAGATATCACTAGGAAACTCCCTGGTCTGTTATGGCCCTCTGACTATTACCCGCTCTTAGTTGTTCAGGTTGGCAGTGATGAGATTAAGGACAAAAGCGCACGGGAAATCAAAAGGGACTTCAAGGCTCTGGGGTGACAGGTTAAGGGATCAGAAGCCTATCCCTCCAATTGCAGGGGAAGATGAAGGAAGAAACAGGAGGAGTCAACAGGTCAATACCTGGCTCCAAGCCTGGTGTCATAGGCAAAATTTGGAGTTCTTTGATCATGGGTCAGTTTACATGGCACCAGGCCTGCTGGCAACAGAAGGGGTACACCTGTCGCAAAAGGGGACGAGGATCCTAGCTCAGGAGTCAGCAGGGCTAATTGACAGGGCTTTAAACTAGATTTGAAGGGGGAAGGGGATAAAACCAGGCTAGCTAGTGAAAAGCCTGGGGGTGGCAATTCAGCTGCTAGTGGACGGTGAGCTAGCGAGGACCTTCACTCTGCTGAGTCAGTGAGGGTATGAAACAGGGAGCTGTGCGGCAGCAATGGTGCAGCTTCACTGGGGGCTCAGCTCAAATGCCGTTATGCAAATGCATGTAGCATGGGGAATAAACAAGAGGAGCTAGAGATGTGCGCACATCTGTGGGGCTATGATATCATTGGCATCACAGAGACGTGGTGGGACAGCTCCTATGACTGGAGTATGGGGATGGGAAGATGCAGGCTCTTTAGGAAAGACAGGCAGGGGAGACGAGGAGAAGGAGGTGTCGCCCTCTTTGTCAAAGATCAGCTGGAGTGCATGGAGCTCTGCCTGGGAATGGATGAGGAGCCCACGGAGAGCTTATGGTTCAAGATTAAAGGCAGGGCAGGGACTGGCGACATTACAGTGGGAGTCTGCTACAGGGCACCAGACCAGGACGAGCAAGAAGATGAGGCCCTCTATAAGCAGACAGGAGAAGCCTCACATTGAAAAGCCCTGGCCCTCATGGGGGACTTCAAGCACTCCGACACCTGTTGGAAGGACAACACAGCAGGACACAGGCAATCCAGGAGTTTCCTGGAATGCGTTGAGGACAACTTCCTCCTCCAAGTGATAGAGGAGCCCACAAGGAGAGGTGCGATGCTGGACCTTGTTCTCACCAACAAGGAGGGGCTGGTGGGGAATGTCAAAGTCAAGGGCAGCCTTGGCTGTAGTGACCACAAAATGGTGGAGTTTAAGATCCTTAGGGCAGAGAGGAGGGTGCGCAGCAAGCTCACTACTCTGGACTTCAGGAGAGCAGACTCTGGCCTCCTCAGGGATCTGCTTGGTAGAATACCATGGGATAAAGCCCTAGAAGGAAGAGAGGCCCAAGAAAGCTGGTCAGCATTCAAGGATCCCCTCCTCCAAGCTCAGGAGCGATGCATCCTGACCAAGAGGTAGTCAGGCAGAAACACCAGGAGGCCTACATGGATGAAGAAGGAGCTCCTGGCCAAACTCAAGCAGAAAAACGAGGCCTACAGAGTATGGAAACAAGGGCAGGTAGCTTGGGAGGAATACAGAGAAATCGTCCGAGTAGCCAGGGAACAAGTTAGGAAAGCTAAAGCCCTGACAGAATTAAATCTGGCCAGGAATGTCAAAGGGAACAAGAAAGCCTTCTATAGGTATGTCAGTGATAGAAGGCAGACTAGGGAAAATGTGGGCTCTCTCCGGAAGGAAGCTGGAGACCTGATTACCCGGGATGTGGAGAAAGCTGAGGTGCTGAACGACTTTTTTGCCTCAGTCTTCAACAGCAAGTGCTCTAGCCACACCACCCAAGTTGCAGAAGGCAAAGGCAGGGACTGGGAGAATGAAGAACCGCCCACTGTAGGAGAACACCAGATTCGAGACAGCCTAAGGAACCTGAAGGTGCACAAGTCCATGGGGCCTGATGAGATGCACTCGTGGGTCCTGAGGGAACTGGCGGATGAAGTTGCCAAACCACTCTCCATCATTTTTGAGAGGTAGTGTCAGTCTGGGGAGGTCCCCCACCGACTAGAGAAGGGGCAACATCACCCCCATTTTTAAAAAGGAAAAAAAGGATGACCCAGGGAACTACAGGCCAGTCAGCTCTCACCTCTGTGCCTGGCAAGATGATGGAGCAGATCCTCCTTGAAACCATGCTAAGGCACATGGATAACAAGGAGGTGATTGGGTGCTCCTCTATCACTTGGAGGAGGAAGTTGTCCTCAACGCATTCCAGGAAACTCCTGGATTGCCTGTGTCCTGCTGTGTTGTCCTTCCAAGGTGGCTTCACCAAGGGCAAATCGTGCCTGACCAACTTGGTATCCTTCTATGATGGGGTTACAGCGCTGGTGGACAAAGGGCAGGCAACTGACATCGTCTACCTGGACTTGTGCAAGGCATTTGACATTGTCCTGCATGATGTCCTTGTCTCTAAATTGGAAGGACATGGATTTGACAGATGGACCACTCGTTTGATAAGGAACTGGCTCGATAGATGCACACAAAGAGTTACAGTCAATGGCCCAATGTCCAGGTGGAGACCAGTGACAAGTGGTGTGCCTCAGGGGTTGGTACTGGGGCCGGTGCTGTTTAATATCTTTGTCAGTGACAGGGAAGGTGGGACTGAGTGCACCCTCAGCAAGTCTGCCGATGACACCAAGCTGTGTGGTGTGGTTGACACGCTGGAGGGAAGGGATGCCATTCAGAGGGACCTTAGGCTGGAGAGGTGGGCCTGCGTGAACCACGTGAAGTTCAACAAGGCCAAGTGCAAGGTCCTGCACATGGGTTGGGGCAATCCCAAGCACAAGTACAGGCTGGGCAGAAAGTGGCCCAAGAGCAGCCCTGAGGAGAAGGACTTGGGGGTACTGGTGGATGAGAAGCTCAATATGAGCCGGCAATGTGCGCTTGCAGCCCAGATAGCCAACTGTATCCTGGGCTGCATCAAGAGCAGCGTGGCCAGCAGATTGAGGGAGGTGATTCTGCCCCTTTACTCTGCTCTCGTGAGACCTCACCTGCAGTACTGTGCCCAGCTCTGGAACCCCCAACATAAGAAGGACATGGATGTGTTGAGTGGGTCCAGAGGAGGGCCGCGAAGGTGATCAGAGGGCTGGAGTACCTCTCCTGCGAGGACAGGCTGAGGGAGTTGGGGCTGTTCAGCCAGGAGAAGAGAAGAAGGCTCCAGGGTGATCTTACTGCAGCCTTCCAGTACCTGAAGGAGGCCTACAGTAAGGATGGAGAGGGACTTTTCACAAGGGTGTGTAGTGACAGGACAAGGGGGAACGGCTTTAAACTAAAAGAGGGCAGATTTAGATTAGATATTAGGAAGAAATTCTTCACCATGAGGGTGGTGAAACACTGGCCCAGGTTGCCCAGAGAAGCTGTGGCTGCCCCCTCCCTGGAAGTGTTCAAGGCCAGGTTGGACGGGGCTCTGAGCAACCTGGTCTAGTGGAAGATGTCCCTGCTCATGGCAGGGAGGTTGGAGCCAGATGATCTTTGAGGTCCCTTCCAACCCTTACCATTCTATGATTCTGTGATTCTATGAATGCAGTCTGTTTTTTCTGCCCCCACACAGAAAGCCAGCTGTGAAAAATGGTATGTTATTTGGCAAATAGAGGTGTTGCCAAAAAAGAGAATCACATCTGCCCAGGGATGGTGGATTGCTAGTTGCTTTCCCCTGCAGTTTAATAAGATCAGGTGGTGAGGAGGAACTTCGTTCTGTACTAGTAGTCTAGTAAGAAGTCTATTTTGCGTGTCACAGCAGGAAGAATTAGCCCTTTGAGATTTCACATAATGAATTTCTTGGGATGATGGAACAGAATCTGTCTGAAGAAGCACAAGGTCTTGATCACCGTGGAAGAGTCGCTAGGGTTATATTCCAAGATCCTGGTAGTCCTGTGTTGCAGGGAGATACGTGAACCTGTGAACCTTCCAGAGAGCACAGGTTTCCTCTCTAACACATGAAAACTGATGACTGTGGGAGAAAAATCTTGCTCTTGGTGCTCTTTGATGTTTTCTAACAGCAGATTGGCTGTGGCTGTCTGAGAATGGTGCAGCATTTAGTGAAAGAACAACCATCTCTCTTCCATTCCTAGAGATTTAGCATAAAACTGAAATAAGCCGTAGTAGGGTTGAACGTAGGCCCCATGTCTCATACAGCAACGCTTCCTCTTTGCTTCAAGCTTTCTATAACTTACAGTATGTTAGAAGACAATGGAAAACTGCTCAGAAGTGAACTTTGCAACTTGCTTTTCACTTCATGGAATAGCGTCCCGTTTGTTTCACTGGTTTTGAGAGCTTGGGGACATAGCTGAACACAGTGCTTTGGAAGATATTTCCACATTAGTTGTTGGGACTCTTTTGTCAAATACCTCTTTGCTCTTTCCTGTGATCACTACTCTTGAGTCCCTTTGAAGCCGCCACAACTACTGAAACATGGGCTGCCAGGGCAAATGGAAACTCGGATGTACTGTCACATCGTCCTCTTGCACTGTGTATCTGTGTCACTGTCACTACATTTGCACACAAAAGGAAAATGTAAACTTTATTTGACTTTCAGCTTGTTGAGGATTTGTTATGATAGAGACTTATTATTTTCTGGGAAGAAAAATACTCCTAAAGATATCTTATGAAATTTAACACCAAGGGAATCTTCATGAGGAAGACAAATCTCATACATTTCATTTTAAGAAGCCACAATGTAAGATACAGTACCAAGGGACCAGAGTTAAAAATGGACTCTAACCTGTGTTCATTAAATGGACACTATATAGTGAATGTAGGCTAGGGGCCAAGCTACTCCGATCAGAAGGCAGTGTCTTAGGCAGCTGAGTGCCTGAATCCTAGCAGGGAACAGTGGTTTTCTCTCTCTATGCACGTCTGTGTGAATGAATTGATTCATGTTTTGTGGCCTTTTGAGAGTCAGCATTAGAGAAGAGCTATCCTGCTGCTTCAACTTTGCCTGTCAGTCAGCACCTCTCTGGGGTTAAATGGGTTCTGCTGCAGGTTAGGTGTCTAACTAAAATCTCCACAGTTACTTGGAGTAGGGCAGAACTGTTACTTAGAGCCAGATGCATTTCTCCAACATCCTCTGAAAATCTGTGATTTTCAGGACAGGCCAACAGACTGGGGTTTAGGAGAGTTTTCTTTGCATCTTCCGTTGCCTGAATGTTTGGGAACTGAGGGCAAGCCTCAAGGGTTTCCATTTCTGCCTTTCAGATATTTTGACAGTTCTAGACTCAGACCCTGCAGATGCTTGGGCATATGCTCATGCCTCTCTGAGTGACAAATACGACTAATTAGAATGGAGAAGGGAAATGGGCAAGTATTTGCAGGGTTGGAATCCATCCTCTATGGTAGAAATACCGTCTGTTAGCTTGTGTGGTAACTAGCAAGGTGTGACTTGTTAATAAAAATATCCATTAAATATTTTATTTTTCATATGTTTGCAGTGAAGAAACCAGCCTAAACCATGTTAATTATTACAGCCACTCTGAGATATGTTTATTATTATTTCTTTGTATATTTTGAGTCACTATCAGCTTCTTTATGTTTTCCTCACTACCTAGTGATTGTTAATGGCTTACAGCAAGTTACAGCAAACACTTACTGTCAATGTGTAGCTTTTCTTAAAGCTCAGGTAAGAGCTTCCAAGATCTTCTAGTCAGCATCACATTCAAGTGACTTTTATGATATATCACAAGATGATGATATCTTTTCCATACCATTTAATGCAGTGTTTAGCTGACTATATAAATCAGTGAGGAAATACTGAAAAATTGAGGAGGGAGTAAAATATATGTGGAAAAGTTTGGTGTATATTAATGCTTCATCTTTGATCATCTTTGAGATAACGCTGCCATTATAGAGTGTGGCAGAACTCTGATTTTTTTTTTTTTCAATGAAGAAGATGAGGAGAACAGACTTCAGCCAGTGGAAAATGCTACAAAATTATCTAATGCACAAAATATACTTTGTACTCCTGATGCCCTCAACTATTTCAACTTACTGTTTCTGCCACTTCTTAACAGTGTTAAAATAGTCACCAAATATTTCACTGCCTCCAAGGTGGCTTTTCCAGATGCTGGTTAAATCCTAGGGCAGACTTCACTTGTTTGTAGAATGTTGAAAATACAGGAGCAAAACATGGGTGTGTTTTCTAAATTTTTAAAAAATCCATAAACTGCTCTATTGCTTTGTGCTGTCTTTCTAATATTGTCCCATGCTGGGCCAGGGAGGGGTGAGTACCTGAAAGGAACGTGACCTCTCTTTTCACCTTCCCTACACACATTCAGGGATCAAAATGTCAGCGTCCAAGCTTGTGTACACAGGGAACGTAGAAGAAAGTGGCACCTTTGAGTCTGAGCACCATGGAAAGGGCAGCAGTACATGATCATCAGCGAGAGACTTCTGAACTGTGTGGACTCTAAAAGACACCTAGGCTTGGGAGCAGGTTACAGGAGAAGACTTGAGGGCAAGGGACAGGTTGAGGCTTCAACAGCTGTTGCACCTCTAGCACAGTCTGATAGTGTGTCCCCAGGTTGTTTAAGCGTTCGTATGTCGAATGGGTGTCTCCAAACTGATAAGCCAAGTGGAAATTAATTGGAGAGCGTTTATGTAAAATGCAGATCATGAAGCTCTCATCTAATGTAGACTTTTAATTGTCATCTACTACTATAGACTGTAATGTTAAACATAGTTTGTGTATAAAACTTACTTCATTATGAACATTGTTAATGCAGAATGAATTTAAGATCCCTTCCAACCCTTACCATTCTGTGATTCTGTGATTCTATGACTACAAAGTTATTTGCTAGAGAATGTGCTCTCGTAGTGAGATTTTACCATTGCTCCAAGCTGAAGAAAACTATCTACAGGTTTTTCCTAGCGTGGGTTTTTTAATGAAACAGTCAGAGGTGACTCATGTTAAATATGAGTGCACACAAAATAAATGTAAGAAAAAATGTTCTTTTATACAAAGTGAGTTAAATAATTCCTTTCAGCTTTAGTGACACCTGCAGTGTACAGTGAAACCTTTCTAGACAAAGGTCATTATAAATGTGATTGTTATGAATTATGTCAATTTAGCCACCAATTAACAACTTGAAAAAATGATTACACTCATTATCAGGCATGATGCAAAGCTAATTGAAGTCCGTGGGAGCTTTTCTGTGGAGTTCACAGATCTTTGGATCAGACCCGTAAGTGTATAGCCAAATAACAATATTTTTTTCTTTTCTTAGATAGCTAATTTTCTTGTGCTCTATCTAGGTTGGGGAAAAACATTGAACCTTTCTGATTCTAACCTGTATTACCCCATTAATAAAGAATGAACACTTGTTCTAAAGCTGCAGATGAAAATGAGTTCGTGTCAAAAGTGTTATTGTTCTTTCCTTCCACATATGGCCGTATGATATGCTGGAGCTTCAGAACATTCTCATGAAAAAGCCAAATAATATGTCTAAAATGGAAACATTTCTTTAGCTATTCTTATAATTAAAGAAGAGGAAGAAAGACAAGCATAATGGGTTTTTATAAGTTGTCAGAAAAATCACTCCCTTCTTAACAAGATTCATTTATGAAAACATTTTTATAACTTAAAAATAAGCAGAAGGAAATAGTGATTTCTTTTTTTCCCCTATTGCTTTATTCGTAGACTATAGGCACTGTGTTGGCTAGATTTCAATAGGGTAATCATGATTTTCTTTACTCAAAAGCTGTAGTTTTATGTGCATAAGGTTACTCAGTAGATTTTCTGAGCTATCTTGTAATAGTGTCACTTGCTATTTGAAGGGATATTTCAGTGCAACACTCTGTGTGTGTGTGAATAAATACTCATCTCAGGGTAGTCTGACAGCTGAAAACAGTGAAAAGAAAGGAGATCACTAGTAATAAAAAGCACAATTTCGAATTATAAGAAAAGGTGAGAAAGCAAATAGGAAACTGCCTTTCAATGACAAGAGTGCGTAAACCAAAATCAGAAGAATTGCTAATATTCTTGAGATTGAAAATGAGATCAAAGGGATCTCCAAAGCAGGGTGGCTTTTTATTGCATGACAAGTACTTAAAGTGAGTGATTGACTAGAAAATAAAATTATTCATATAAAAAGTTTGCTTAATTAGAACTGTGATAGTTTCTAGGGTTGGGTTTTTCCCTTCTTTTTTTCAGTTGCTGATTCAGTTTGAGCCTAAAGCTGTCTGTTTATCCCTGGTATCCCTGTGGCAGGCAACATGAGACAGGACATATATGGTCTGGTCAGTGTCAGTCACACGTCACCATGAGACTGGATGAGATCAAGGGATATTGGCAGACCAGGCATGAAGTGCTGGAGTCTGCTCTGAGGGAGCCCTGAAGTGTGCTCTAAATTCTGAGGCAGAGTTGAGGTTCCCCTGAAATGTCCAGCTGAATCCCCCAGAATTTTTTCCTGTGTGCTCCTGTAGGCAAAGAACATGAAACAGGCCAAAACTGGCCTTTAATACCAAAGCAATGTACCTCCTGAACTGTACTGCACAAAGCCAGCATTACACTGAGATGTACGCAGAATGTCTAAAAGTAGGTCAAAAAGGAAATTCTGTAGGGTACACATGCAGCATTTGCTAATGCAAAGCTTTCGCCTAGTTCCTTTGATTTCTGTGAAGTTTGGTCAGTGGCAGCATAGTGGAACTACTGACATCTGACAGTTGTTACAAAAATGTTGCTATGCTTAAAGAAAAGTTAGGATTAGGACATTAATGAAAAGCTGTTTTTTTTCTCTCCCCTCATACTGGCTTTGTGTGGTGTGGTTCCTTTGCAGCAGAATGACTCCTGATTTACAGCAGATCTCAGGGAAAGAGAGTGAGACATCTCTATGTAATGTCATGCAAAATAGCTCGAGTCTCTCTTGCTCTACTGGATTCTCTGAGAATTAATAAGCTTTAAAGGAAATTAAATGACCATCTGGAATTACTCCTAAATTGAATTATTTTTCATTTGGCTGTACCTGATTTGAGCTTAAAGGCAAAAGAATAACACAAAAGATACTTCTGAACACCTTCTGGGTGTTGTCATTAAGAAAGTAGATAGGATATAAAAAAATAATAATATATGTGTTCAAGCATTCCAGCTTTGATAAGACATGAGTATGCAGACTTATCATGTCTGAGTTTAGTTGTGGTATTGTATTGAATAAGATAGTGCTCATCTACCTCCTGAATTATATGTGTTGTACAGCAGAGCCACACAGGATCAGCAACAGCGCTGTGTGAGTAGGAGGCATGCTGGTGAATCTCTTGTTCTCAGATCAGTTAACCTGCAAGGACTGGAGAACATGAAATCTTTGATTGGTTCCTATGCTGCTTGTGAAGGTGTAAAGGTGGAAAGTCCTTTTTTGGCACTGATTTATGAAAATGTTCTAGGCAGAAAACCAAACAAGTAGGTGACGATTTGCCATTTTCAATCCTGATAAAGCAAAATGTCCTATTTCAAGACAAAAGGAAATACAGACGAAGATTCACTCCTCCTGCATACTCATTATATAGGCTAGGAGAGAGAAACCATGCATACAAATGTTGCATGTTTTCTTCTAAGAAGTTCTTTCTAATAAATTCAGTGGTCAGAAAGCAGGGTGACAGTGACAGGAAAGGACAGGTAGCGTATATCAAAGGAAAGCACCCTGCCAGTGTGACATGAACTTCCTGATTCTCAGCAGGCAAAAGGAGGTGAGGAATTGCCTTGTAGGAAATAGAGGAGGACGTGAGCTAGGCATGCTGTACAGTTCAGAAAGATGTATTTGACAAACATGGTGCCAACATCAAACAATGCTGCACGATGAAAAGTGGCAATTAAGGAGTGGTTAAGGAGAGAGTTGCTGTGTGAAGCGGTGTGCTCTCCTGTACAGTAGGCTGCTATGAGAGCTAGTCAGTGGTTCAATTGTGGAACGTTATGTACGCCATAGCACAGAATAACCGGAGTCAAAAGATGCTGTGGAGAGCAGAAATAATTCTTCTGCTGACTCGTTAGAGATTTAGAAGGGCTTTGTGCTTCTTGGTTAATAAAACTCAGTATACTCTTTAATTGTCAAGGTAGATTGTAATGGACAGTATCTAACTGCACTGTTCCAGCCTTGGCAGTGGAAAAAAACCTGTCAAGTAACCTGAAATTAAAATAGAGTGTTTTTTTCCCAGTCTATGCTGCTGTACTGGAAGAACTGTAGAAAAATAGCTCACGAAGAACTACTGTCTTTTTATTTAATATAAAGCTGCCAGAGGGCTTTTTGCATTTTGCAAAAATATTTTCTGTTGATTTTGCTACTGCCCCTCTTTAAGTGTGTGCTGGGCATATGCAGTTGCTGTGTTGTACTTGTATTCGGGGTGTGTGTGTGTTTATTCCTGACTGGACATCTTCATTGCTACAACATTGGAGGGGGAGGGAGAATTGTGCCAGCAAACCTACTTTTTATTTATTATTTGACACTTCCTTCAAGTTGATTCTAGTGGTGTCTCTGATATTGCATGAAAATTTTTCCCTAAAGTTGCTGACTACATTGTTCAGGAATTTAATAAGTTATTTTCAGTTTACATTAATCAATATCTTGTTCCATTGCCAGTATTACTGATTTTGAGTGAAATATATTGTGGGATAAGTTTTGAGTGTTACCAAATCTTAACTTGTGTAGAAGGCTTTGCCTAGTTTTCTACTGATTAAAATTTTCATGCAATATCAAAAGTTTGTTGCACCTTTTGCATTCCTGAAGACGTGAACAATTTGATTCAGGTGATGACTCTGAAATATCTCTGATATTTCAGTTCTTTGCTGTTTTTAATGTACTCAGTCTAGTACGTAACCATTTGCATAAAACATTTCATCATGCAAGGGTGAATTCCAATTAAGACATCTACCCTTTCACATGTCAGGGTTTGGCTGGAACTGTGCAACTGGACTTTCTTCAGATGCTGGCTTTTGATAACATGTGTTTCGTTTTGCTCTTTGCTGATTTTCTCCATCTGTTACAGTCATCTAGATATTTACATAGAGAAAGATTTCTATAACATAAAAATAAATTATTAATTGTGGTGTTTGGAACAACCTTTCTCCCTCATCCTTTGTTCATTGTTTATTTTGTGTGGGTCTGAGTGTTTTAATATAAAATCTCTTTGGCTCTTCAGGTGCATTTGCAATAAGCAATTAAAAAAATCACAGTTTATGGTGACTTTCCTTTGACTTTTTCCCCACCACTCATAAGTTTTATTTCAGGGACTTCAGAGGTAGTGTTTTATATTTTAGTTTATATTTTACTTTAATAGCCTTTCCACGTGATTTGGATAATTGATTTTTCAAATCCTTTATATTTTTGGCAGTTACCATATCGTGTGTCAGGGAATTCTGCAGCTAGACCTGTACTTTCTATGGAGAAAAATCTCAGTTTTGAACCCTGTTGGGTTCTTGTCTCTTTGAATGCTCATGAGGGACTTGGAAGAAGCAATGAACAATTGTTTCACACTCATCTTCCTGTCATTCATGGATTTTATAGACCTTCATCATGTTCTTTCTCACCTATATCTAAGGCTACTCGACTGTTTATTCCTCGTATAGAAACTCCGGTTTTGATCATCCTCGCAGCAGTCTCTCAACCTGTTTCTCACTGTGCTATATCCTGTCTGAAAGGAACAGACCAGAAGTGTGTATAGCATTCAACCTGTGAGTGCAGTGTTTTTCTGTAGTGGTGTGATGATATTTTTATGATTTTTCTCTATTCTGTTTCTAGAAAAAATGAGCATTCGATTTACTTTTCTGAGTGTGGCAAAAAGCTGAATGAAATGTTTTCCTCTGGATTTCAGAGGACTATGTAAATGGTGTCCTCTCTCTCTGCAGCTGCCGATGGAATGGTGTGTAATGAGTTATGCTCAAGTGATGGCTGCTGGGGGCCAGGGCCAGACCAGTGTCTCTCCTGCAAGCACTTCATCAGGGGAAGGACCTGCATAGACTCTTGTAACCTATATGATGGGTAAGATATTTCCCTTGCACTTTTCCCCAAAGTTTCTGACTACATTGTTCAGGAATTTAATGAGAAGTTATTTTCAGTTTACATTAATCAATATCTTGTTCCATTGCCAGTATTACTGATTTTGAGTGAAATATATTGTGGGATAAGTTTTGAGTGTTACCAAATCTTAACTTGTGTAGAAGGCTTTGCCTAGTTTTCTACTGATTAAAATTTTCATGCAATATCAAAAGTTTATTGCACCTTTTGCGTTCCTGAAGGTGTGAACAATTTGGTTTAGGTGATGACTAGAAACCCACCATTTAGCCCTACTTGAATATTAGCACCCTTATTCAGAAACACATACAGTTAAGTTCTTCCAGATTAGATTTAGGCATATGTTAAAGAATACGGACCTCAAAGTAGGAAAACTCAGTCTTTTTTTTTCATAATACACTGTGTATATGTATGCACAAATATAAATAATAAAACCAACATGAGTTCTTTCCCCCTTCTCCCTGTCATGCACGTGCATCATCTTTTTTGGAGGATGGGTAGGGGAATAAGTACATATGGCACAGCCAAGGTGGCTGAGTTGGGCTTATGACAGAAAAATATAGCTTATATTAGCTGCAGCAGAAGAAATTCATAATTAGGCTCTGGAGGGAAGCAGGTGGAATTTCACTTCCTGTATAACAGTATAGCAGGGTGCCTGGCACCTCTTTTAAAGTCAAGATAAAAAACCTAAATTATTTTAGTTACCTTTTTCAGCTCAAACTGCCAGTTGGAAATATTATGATCACTATATGGTTTCTTTCTCTTTCTTTTCCTGCCTTGGATGCCAGCTCATGTAACTGTTATGGAAAGAGTATTGAATGAAGTCCTAAATACATATGTGAAAATATTCTGAATTCTTCTATTTGGACAATGCATGCAAAAAAGAATCTTGTCAGAGTACATTTTTATACGCTTAAAAGCATGCCACCTCCCCCCCCCCCCCCCCCCAAAAACAACAAAACCCAAAACAAGAACAAAAGAAAGAGTTGCAGACCACAGTTGTGTTCTCATATGCACCAAAATAGATTGGGCCACATTTGGTGGCTGGTGTCGCCATGAAACCTATAGCAGAAAGATCACAAGGAGGCTTTCATGCCCAGCCCTCAGATTGGGATGTTCTGATCTGTATCGGTTAGTGAATGGTACTTATACTTTCCACAGGCTCAGTTCCTTGCTAATTATGTGAAGTGATTTGTGACCTGGGCTCGGGGAGAAGTTTCCCGTTTGTTTAAGGGCTCTGCTCATTCGTCTCTCAGGGCAGCAACTTCAGGGTAGGGTCAGATGTATTTGACTTCTCTTTTAGTCCTCAGCAGGAAAGTGCTCTCTCCAAAGCCAGAGAAGGGTGAGCTTGCTTGCCATGGTCAAGTGAGGTTTTCCTCAGCTGTATTGTTGCTATAGATCCTAATGACTGTAGAGGAGCAGAGAGAGAACGTGGATAAACTAAGCACAGAGGCCGTCACCTTTACCGTAATATTGCTAGAGCCCACTAACATGAGCGTGCAGCACATCTTTAGCTGTTTAGTGCAAGTATTTTAACTGGTTAATGCAAGAAGATGGCATCCATTTGCAAAGCTTAGGTGTCCAGTGTGAGCTAGTTACACAGATTCTCTTTGTGGTTAGTGGGAGAGAAGTGACCTGTTCAGATGTGAATTCATCTCAGCCTAGAGGAAGGAGGGGTGAATTGTGTTGAGAAGCTGCCAGAAGGTTTTTTGTGAGTGGCAACTGGAAGCTGAAATGAGGTATCTGGTATTTGATGGAAGAAATCCTGCCTTCTATAACTATTTTCCCCCACTTATAAGTGGTTAATAAAAAAAAATAAATCACTTGGGTGATAGATCTTGTAGATACATGAAATAAATGAGCAAAAGGACTTGTTTTGACATTTTATAGATTCAGACCTCAGTCTGGAATTGTTGTTGATGAAAAAATTATGAGCCTTTTGGAGAATGGGCCTTAGAACAGGAGTGTGCACAGAGACTTAACTAAAACAACAAGAACAGCACCACGATCAACGCTCTTTCTAATCCTTTCCTATCTGATAGCGATGTCTCCCATGTAACAAGTGGATTCCTGAATCTGAGCTATGAGGGACAATTCCAGAGCTAAAAATCGAGAAATGAGCTGCTTTGTCCTGTTAATGAGGTCCTTATTTCTTACAGAGAGAGGAGAAAAAACACTCTAATTTTATACTGGTAAACAAGGTGTCTTCTGCTTCACCTGCCTGTGAATGAGGTTGCTGATGGGGCTCTTTTTTCCTCTGGTATAAAGCAGCATAATATCATTAACAGAAGTGATCTCAGCTGGCACAGTCTACTGACCCTAATAAAGCTGAAATTATTTGCGCTAGGTGAAGAGCCAGTCATTTTATCTCAGTTTGAGTCTTGTTTTTGATTTCTTCTAACCTGCTGGCAATATATTTTCCTAGGGAATTTCGAGAATTTGCAAATGGTTCTGTCTGTGTGGAGTGTGATCCCCAGTGTGAGAAGATGGAAGAAAATATGATCACGTGCTATGGGCCAGTAAGAACAAAATTTAGTATATTATGGGCTAGCTTGTTAAAGCACAAGAATTTTCTGCTTGTAAAATTTAAAGCAGCTATTGAAAATTAATGTTAACAAAAGCAGAAAATACACATGTTCTGCATGTAGGGAAAGATTTCTGCCTGTGTTAAATTGGTGCTGGGAATAAACTTCCTTGGATCAGACTCCTAAAAAAAAATTATTTAAAAAGTAGTGTCCTTTTTCTTTCCTGAGTTGTGTTAATGCCTTAGTGGTACAGATGCACAAAGTTGCAATTTGAGTGTCACTTGTTTGTCACTGTTTTCATTCTTTATAGTTTGTTTTGACTTGTTCTACTATAACTTCCGTTACCTTGTTTTTTTTCCCCACAAAAAAAATGTGGGAGTTTGTCTCAGTCTCTCAACAAGCTTGAGCAAGGTGTTGTTTGGGGTTTTTTACTGTGATTAGCATTTTAGGTTGTTTTAATAGAGAATTTTTTTTTCATGTGTCATAAACAAATGTTAACTGTGGCTGTAATCTTGATAATGGCCAGTGAGTATTCTGTCAAAGATTATTGCTCTTTTGTGAGACAGAAGTTGTCTGTTTTTTTGTTCTTTTGTGTATTGCCAAGATTAAAAGTCACAAGTATCCTGGGCTATTGTTATGTTTTAGGCTCTTCATCAGTGAGAAAATTTAACCCATGACTTATTGCCTTGTTTCTGTGACTTGCCTACTGAATGGAAAGAAAGGCATTACATTGGCAATCATTTATAACATCATTTTTGTTGCAATACTGTGTTTTATGCAACACAACCATGTTGCAATACTGTGTTTTATGCAACACAACCATAAAGAAAGAAGCTACTATTTCAAGTGTTCAACCTATGAAGGAAATTTGGATTTGTAGCAGGGGTCAGGAACATAAAATCCTAGACCAGTACCCAACCTAGACCAGTACCCAGCCTGAACACTGGATTTGATTATACACTGGCTTATCATCACAGCTTTAAAATTTTACTTTTACATTGTCCAGGAGCCTTGGTTTATAGTTCTTAACAGTCTAGTATACAAATGTATTAAGAAGTAGTAGACCTTGTAGTTCTTCGGTGGTGTTGTGACCAGATACCATAGGGAGAGCACAGTGTGGAAAGTAATTCTGGAGTGCAAAGGTGGGGGATCCCGCTGAAAGGCCATTGCAGTTGCTTTTCAAATATGGTTCAGTATTGAACAGTGTTGCAGGAAATTTCTCAGAGTTAAATCGGACATGAAGTCCATTGTATTATGTACACCAATAATGAGAAACCTGTTTAGAAGGTGGAATTTAGTCTTACGCCCCACAGAAGAAGTTAATGGCCAAAAGCACCAGGATGTGTGCTGCCTCTTAACAGAGACTGGCAGCATGTAGATAACTCGCTGTTTGTTAGGAAAGAAATGCTGCTATAGTTATTGCTGAGCATGCTGTCATGCTAAGACCTGCAATTCTAGTGCAGCAGTAGAAAACAGAGTAACTTGAATGCACCGCATTTCTTTCTTCAATCCTCTCCAGGGACCTGACCACTGCACAAAGTGTTTCCATTTTAAGGATGGTCCAAATTGTGTGGAAAAATGTCCTGATGGCTTACAGGGGGCTAACAGCTTCATTTTCAAATATGCTGATGAAGATCATGAGTGCCATCCATGTCATCCAAACTGCACCCAAGGGTAAGTGCAAATTCTGTGAAGTGAGTCATCCTATTTACTGTTGTAGCACATCATGATTTAGATAGAGTTTGGCTTGGATGAAGCACTTCTCCCACTCCTGAAAACAGAGTGTGTGCAGGGGTAATATAACCTTTGATTTTCACGACTCTCATGACACTCAATTTCCAGTCATGAATGTCCAGCACCTTATTGGAAAAAACACTTATACCCATTTTGAAAAGCATCGGTAACAACTTTTCACAGCTGTGCTCTTGGCTTTCCTTCTAGCTAGCACTGGTTTGTAGCAAATACTGCCATTGATCCTTGTTTAAGTGTAGGCCTGTACAATGACTATATTTTGGGTATTTACTTTTTGACAGAATTTTCATCTCTGCTCCTTGGTATTGGTGAACTAACCCAACAGCACTACTGTGAGACGAAAGTGTTACTGCCCTCTTTTTCATACGGGGACTGATGCAAAGGGTTTCTCTGAAACCAGACTCAGTACAGGAGTCTGAGCATCAATTTCTCAAGTCCTGTCTAAGTGCCCAAAATCACTTGGTACATTTGGAAACACACAGCCCATGTATCTGAGCCAGAATCAAGAATCTGTGCAACAAAGTAGTAGTAGTCATATAGACAACAATTGCTTTGCATGGGATACATAAGGTATAAATGTCGTTTCAGTGAGATGTTTGGTGGTGTCCAGCATACAGAGAAAGGGAGAGACAGCCAGGGGAAAAAAGATGAAACTTCAGCTTGTGAAATAGTCTTGGACAAGAGGCTCTTATTGTTTAGAAGCTAAAATTAAACCAGTAAATTATTCAATGTAATCTTGATGTCAACAGCTGTTGCCATTCAAAATGAGACCTTTTGCTGGTTTTGCAAATCTAATTACAATAGAGCCATTAGGGAAATGAAAGCGAGATTGCAAAGACACAGCCGGGATCTGTTACAGATTTGTCTTCCCCTCAGACCCTTTAAATCAGTTACACAATAAGAAAAATGTTGCTACTGCGAAAGAAGAGTGTAGGAAGAAACAATATGAAAAGATGAGCTCACTTCAGGAGCTCTGGCCCTGGCTTTAATAGATGGTGGAAGTGCAGTTCTGATTGAATCTGACAAGCCCAGCTATGGTTGATAGATTTACTCTCTGCTCTGCGGAAGTGCCTGGCAACTCTGCTGGCCTTTCAGAAGACCAGGGTGTGACACTTCTTCCCATTCCCTCCTCTTTTCTGAGGAGGTCTAACAGATCTAACTATTCCTAATCTTCATAGCCCAGCTGTGTTACTCCTGTACCAGGAAGGGAGCAGAATGTTTTTTGTGCCTTTCCACTTCATATGCGTCAGTATTTTGCAAGTGGGTGGTTGCTTTTATCTCCCTGGCTGGAAGGGGATCAAGAAGGGAGCTTTTTATGCCTTGTGATCAAAATCGGACATTCTAGTTCATAAACAGATAGGAATGGCGTTAGGCAGTTGTAACTGAACTTGCTAGTCATCATTGGCAATTCTTGATGATGCAAGGTTGCTTTATGCTGAGTTATGTTGTTCTTTAAGCCTTGAACTTCCAGTTGTCCTTTTTTTGTGCAGCTGATTAGGTGAAAGAATGCCTTGTTTAGCGTTGAGTGCAAAACCCCAGAGAAGTGACGAAGTACCACTAGTAAAGGGGCTAAAGGTTGCACCTGGGTTACATATGGAAAGGTGTGGTTATCTCCTGGATGAGGGTGTATCAATTTGCCATGAGTCAAATACTATTCCTCACAGAAAACCTCATCCTATTGTTCAGGGTTAATCTGTTAGTCCTTAGGTATTTTGTCACCACTTGTAAAAAAAAAAAAAAAAAAAACCAAAAAAAAAAACCCAACACCCCACCATCCCCCAAATATGGGTGAGCATGAGTGTTATTTTCCAGTGTTCCTAAAGACTTTCTGGCATATGATTATGTTAATGAAACTATTAATGACTGCCCCAGATGTTTGGGGTTTATGGGTTGTGCATCTTCTTGCCACCATTGTTAGGGGCTGAATATGCCCACAGAGGGAAGGGAAAGCAGTTACTCTCTCTCCTTTTCTCCTTGTGTGCCAAATTCTCTAGTTTCATACCCTTTCTTTAGAAATTAATATTTAAATTCCCCTTAATCAGGATTCTTAAGTGAAATAGGTTGTGCAGAGACCACATATTGATATTTGGCTCATGACTGAATGGTACAGAGAAACTGTAATTCTACTTCATCTAGTATGTGTGATATCTCTGTCAGATCAATTGCTGGAATAAAACCGATGCCTTCGCTGTACAGCTTGGATAGTCGTCAAAAAGCGTTGAGCTGCTGCAGAGCAGTGTTTCTAGTGTGGTATTTTCTCATTCCTGCAGCACTGCTCTCTTGGAATCAGGGTCCTTTCTAAAATGGGCTGTTAGTTGTCATACAACGTTTCTAGTCATCCCCACCTGTCGCTGTCACCACGGAAGAGATCTATCCCACCTCCGTGCTTTCTGTGAGCATTTTGCCACAATTTCACCGTGGTGCCCACAGATGATTGCTTTACAGCCTAGAGTGTGAGATTCATAACACTATTCTCCTCCCTTATTCAAGGACTGCTTCTGTTAATAGGTGTGCAATTATTCAGCCCTGTTAAGGATTTATATTGACTAAGAGAACTATCAGGGAGTGAATTCCTTGGATGCAATAACTGTGCTCTTGGCCTTGCATCCCCATGATAAACATCAGCTACTAGAAGCCGTTTTGGAGCGGATCTGAGGCATATGGGACAGCTATCCCATTTAATTTAAGAGAGTCAGAAAGCATTTGGCACCTCTTCTTGCAGAGCTAGCCAAAATGGAACACTTTCACAGAAATAAAATAGTAATTATATAATAGCATTTGACAGTCTGCTTCCTTACTGGGCAAGACACAAATGGGAGATCTCGCAGGACACCACCCTTCATCATAGAAAGGCATTTTCTCACACAACTTTTGAAGGAAATGTATTAGTCTTCACCAAAACTTTCTAACCTTTCTAAGCCAAGTCCAGAGTAGTAACAGGAGCCTTATCAACACGTCTGTGGTCCAGAGGGATTTGAAGGCGGTCGGACTGTCTTGCCCCTAAAGTTTAGGCGTATTTTTAGGAAGGCATTAGAAATTCAAGATGAAACAGTAGTACAAATTCAATGGCCACAAACTCTGAATAAGAAACTGTTACTATTTTTTGATGCAAAATTTCCCCCTGCCTCCTGCCCCACTTCAACTTCCTTACTGTCACCATCAGAGTGTACTTCCTATTACTGAAGTAACCCCCTGGCTTTGAGTTGTCTGGTTTTATCTGTAGCAATAATTGGATGACCCAGTCATCACCACAACTAAGGCTTTCTCTTCTCTAGAGTTAATCCATTTATGCCAGTGTATAATCAATCGGTTTTGTTTGTTTCCATTGACAAAGATTTCTGAGAATTCATCTGACTAGAAATGACTTTGCTACTCTGCACCTGTGAACAGTTAAGACCCCACCCTTTAATGTTAAGGAAAATTTATGAAAGACAATATTTGTGACAGAGGGGAAAAAGGATTGTTTCAGGAAAAAAAACAGTTGTTACATGAATTTTCAAAACTGTTTTAACTCATTATTTTCTTTTGGAGGATGATTATCTGTAAAGGTAGGATGAGCTCCAAGTGTAACTTCCTGTATAAGCTGTATTGGACTGTTATAAGGTACTGAATATATCCTTAATAAATTGCCGTGTATCAGTTAACCAGTTCATTTTACAGAGCGAACTTGGAAATGAAAACCTCATCCAGTCTCAAAGCAGAAGAAGGAACCCTGGGAGTGAATGGAGTATCAGTGTGATGTATGATTGTGTCATGCTTGTACTTATGTGTCAAAAGGCTGAAACCAAGGAAGTTACTACTAGAGAAAAAATAACTGATGATTTTGTGGTGCAAAATAACTTTTTAACAGATATTGCCATTATACCAGCAGTATTGCACTTTGGCTGTCCTGATTACATGCAGTAGTCAGAGAGTAGGAAACTGTTCAATGTGACTAGGGAGAGTAGGAAACTGTTCAACATGACTTGGAGTAATGGAAACTGCACCTGGACAGAGTTTTCTGTTTGGGGCTGGGAAATCCACTGAAGAAGATTACAGGTTTAAACAAAAATCAATGGTATTTCATCTTGAAGTGGATCAGGTCCAAACAATGCGCTCTTCTTGGATTCAAGTCCTATTCTCCAAAAGTCTGAGAGAATAAATGTACAGATGTGAAATGACTTCAAGACAGTAGGCTCTTTATGTTAGTCTGCCAGTTATTTGAACTAGTAGTGGCCTCTCAGACCTCTAATTTGAAGAGGGTCTTCTTTTTATTTATAGCAAGAGTCTGAGCTCAGCTTCTCTTAACGTTCTAGGAAATGGAAGAGCTGAACAACCTTTTTTCAGCCTCCTTGGTTATTGAACTGGTTTTGTGCAAGTTGCTGAGAATGCCGTGGAAGGAAGAAATGTTAGATATGTTTGAGACAGCTGTCCTAGGCTTCAGGACTGTCTGAATTCTAAGCAGAAATTTCAAAAAACACCTGTTGAGTTCTCTCTACTGAGTTTTTGAACTCCATTTAAATTTACCCTTTCCACTTTATGCATTATCTGGCCACCTGGGTGTTTAATGAATTCTTTTTATTTCTGCACACTTGCTGAAGGAAACCATTATTGAGGAAATCCTTACAATTTGTATTTGCGTGTCACAGTTTTTATAGAAAAATAAAAATTCAAGTAAACAACAGGTAAGGTTCATTATCATTCTGCTCTCCCTGATGGGCAGGTAAGGGGAAATTGAATTCACTGGATTTACTTGATAATGGCAGAGTGATAGCTAATTTAAATGCAGCAAAAGCTGATCAGTGGCAAGTGATGGTGAAGTGGAAAGAAAACCTCATGGGAGCAAATTTCAACTCTTCCAGATTTTTTGACATGCATATCCTTCTGTCAAAGCCAAAGTGAAAGTAGGAGACTTCAAAAAGAGTTGGGGATCATATCTTAAATTTAAAATGCCTTAACAGAAGTGAGTTTCAGTCTACTGATGTGTCAGATCACTTGCTCCTGTAGTAGACGTACAGCCCCAGATCCTGTTAATAAAATGGCTCTGAGATCTTGTTAAAGGGTTTAGATAAGTGGTTTGGTTAGCTTAAAATGCTGAGAGCATAGCTACAGACGGACTAGCTGGGCATTCAACACTAAAGGGTGTTAGGTTGTCTGAACCCCTAAAAGTGTAACTTTACCTATATGTTGATGAGAATCCTGACTGCTGTGTGAATGTGTAACTGACTTGCTGTTTGAATGCAGAGGATCTAGGACACCACTTCACCTACTGCTCTTCATGAGGGCGAGAAAAATCCATGCATATCCGTGTTTTGTGAACAGGCTCTTTCTCCATGGTTGTGCTGTAGTGCTGCTGCATAAAGTGGTTCTCTGCATTTCCATTGCCTGTGGTGAGCACCTGTTGATTTTGCAAGTGGAAGACTTCTAGCAGCATCTAAGGAAAGCAGAATAAAATGCCTGAATTGCCAGACACGATTTTGCTGTTTTTTTGTTGTTGGAAGCTCATCCTTGAGCTTCCCTGATAAAAGTACAGTCAGTTTCCAAAATATTTCTGTAGTTGCCCTAGCTAGGAACTTGGAACAAAATGAGCGATTGCATCAATTACAGAAAGAAAAATAGTTTTGCATTGTGCTTCTGGAGGTCTCATCTTGCGAATGAACAGCTTTCGAGCAGTAATCGCTGGTTTGATGATTCAGACAACATCCAGAAAAAGCAACTCTATTGTCAGGACTCCCACATATGCAGGTGAAACCTGCCTTAAGTGTTCTTTGAGCCAATATATGTCCAACCTTATAGTGCTGTTTATGTTGCTGTTATTGTTCCTGTTGCAAGCTTGTTTTTGTCACAAGCTATAATTTTGTGGTGACTTGAGTCTCTCTTGAGAATTATAATTAAGAACGTGGCACAAAGAGGGGATTCCTGCTTACTGAATCTGTAAATAACAGATTTCTTTCTTTTCTTATTTTCAATTCGGATTTGCTGCAGGTGCATAGGGCCACGTATCGAGGACTGCATCGGCCTAATGGATAGGTACTTGCTGAGTGATCGTTCTCTGTGTGTCTTTCATCCTCCGTGTGTGGACAAGGGTGCGTGCATGTGCATGTCCTTGTGAATGGCAAATGACATCTTTTGTTCTGTAATTGCCTGCAGGTGTAGAGGTCCCGCTAGTCATGACTGCATTTACTATCCATGGACACGACAGTCCACTTTACCACAACATGCTAGGTAACATCCACCACTTTTCCATTTTTGTACACAAGGTCCTTCCCTGGTTGCCATAGGAATGTTATACTATCCAGTTTGTTCAGAAATGCAAATTATGGGGAGAACATAATTTGTCCTGGAGTAAGATATGCCTCAACGTCCAAATTTACTTTTCCATTTGAAATCCAATTAAGTATCTTCCTTGTTTAGGCTGATTAGAAAATGCCTCTCTTAAAATTTTATTTTTAGGTTAAATCAGTAAGGATTGAATTCTGAAATTTTATGAAGGAATATGTATTTCTTGATGAAATTTTACTAGAAGTAAACATGGTGATAACTCGGTTAAATTAAAATTTACTTTTTTTCTTTTAAGACAGCTTAAAAGCAAGTGAAGCTTTTTCTTCTGTGCTGGTTCTCTGGAAAAAAGTAAATGTTTCAGCAAAACTGAATTTCCTCCTTAACTCACATAACACCATTTGATTTTTTTTTTCTTCATTTTCTGTTAAAAAAAAAAATAATCGTAACCTTGCAGCAATGTTGTTTTTCAGTAATGACAATCAAAACAAATTAATGTAGGAAGACTCCCAAAACATTCCAGTTACACTCTGCATTCTTTTTCATGAAAGCCCTTCATTGCCATTGAGTTTGTGTGTTTATTTTTAATTTCAAACTGGTTAGTATGACTTACAGGCTTTGGGATTACTGTCATGAGCTAAGACTGGATGAAAAATATATCATTTCAATCAACTTCACCTCATTAAGAATTTTACTTTGTTTTTTTGATCTTGTCTTTAAAAAAAAGCTTTTTTTAATGATGCCTTTCCTTCCTAGTTGTGCACCTAAATGTGAATATTCCTGTTTCTAGCTGTTGAGGGAGAACATTTTATAATTGAATAACAACACTCTATAAATGTTCTCAAATGGTATATTTGTTTAATTAAATCAATAGAAGTTCTGACTTAATTCATGGACCAATTAATAAGCAATGGAAGATGACTGAGTTTTGCAATATTTCAATATTATTTTTTTATTCTTTCTGATCTGGGGTATACGGTTTGAGATACTTCTGTGGGGGAATCATTTTCAGATGTACTCATCCGAACTGAGTTGCCTAAAACAAACAATGAGTTTTAAAGGTATCCATTTTGTCAACTTTAGTCAAAGCACAAATATAGAAAATGTATTATTATTTGCATAAGTTTAAGAGGCTTACCAAACTACAGAGAATGGAGGCTGTGCTGAAGTTCTTTGCTTTAGTAACCAATTTAAAAATAAAATGTATTTCATCAATTGAGCTTTTAATCTGTTTTTGAGGGAGTTACAGGCTGCTCACTGTAGCTTCCTCTGTTTGCCCAGAAGGCCAATCAGAAGTTGTTCACTGCATTAAAAATGTTCAGGTAGTAGTAAAGTCTCTGGTGGTACTGGCAAATATCTACTGAATTTGATGGGAAATGGATGTTAAATTGGGCCCTATATTTAAAACTGGAAATAAAGGAGTGGAACCTCGGACATGATGACACAACATTAAAAAAAGTGTTATCTAGTAGGCTGGCAGACTTAAGCAATGTGTTGGGAGGCAATGCTTATTTTGGTTTTTATGTTGTGTAAAATGTAGGCTTTGTGTCCTTGAATCCACTGTCAAGGTAGTAAAGCAAATTATCAAGGGGAGTGGAAATTGAAGCAATTTTTTTACTCTGCTGAATAATTTCCTGCTTCATTCAGTCTGAGGCAGAAGACCTTCAAATACCTCCTTTAGATCTGCTGGATTATTTTTTTTGTTCCAACTTAACTGAATTGATGTTAGGAAAAGTACTGCACTGTATTTAAATGTCGATATGTATGTATTCTTTCACTTTAAAGCCAAAGAAGGAAATTTCATACCTTTATATTTATTAGATTAGTGAAATTGTGCATTATTTTTTTGGTGAAAATGGTTTGTTTTGTTTGGGCTAAAAATGGGCAAAACTGCACTGGCAAAAGTGATACTTTTTGTTATGGTAGGGGTTCAAATAAAAAATGGATGTGTTTCATTTTAGATAGAACCTTCTTCATGTCCCTTTAACAATTGCATGTCCTCGCTAGACTTACAGACCTTAAAGTAGTTAGTAATCAGTTTTACCCGTATTCACTGACTTACATTTCTTCCATTAATGTGAATTAGCAGTGAGTTGAAGGGCAGGGTTCTCTGCTGTTCAGGCAGCTGAAAGTGAGAGTAGGGCTCTAGCTACAAATGACGAGATATTGCTTATCTTCACCTGTTTCCATTTTCATACCAGTGTTGCTTTTCTTTCCAGTTTTGCAGTTTGCAGATTGGTTTTGCCATGATCCATTGACTTGAGGGCTTTTGTAAGAGTCTGGTAGAACAGCAAAGGAATTCATATTGTCAATTTTTAGTAAAGATGAATCAGATCAGCATCACATGGCTTGTTTTCCAGATGACCGATGAAACTTCTGTTTTTCTGCTTATGTTTGGTACTTTTCCGTACAGGTGTTTGGTTTTTTTTTAAAACCTTTATCTTCAACAAAGTCCTGTCCAAAATGATGCTAGAAACCCTTTTCCTTTCCTGTTTCCAGCGCAGTGCCATGTGTAAGGGCTATTTTTCCTCTAGAATACTTGATAAACTTTTCGGATGACTGTTAGGTTACTTTCTGGATGTCATGTGCCTTGTTTCCCTGTGGAGATGCACATTTATTTTTGATGTGTTGATTTTATCTTCACAAAGACTTTCACTGTATTCTTAATTGTCAGGAAAAGTTCAAACTCGGAAGGAGTTAGAAGTCACAGGAGGAATGAGTGCCTCTTCTGCTTGTGTTTGGTTTGGTTGCAAATTCTGGTTATTTTCATTATAGCTATTGATTTACTGTAATTGAAATCATATGACAGGGAAAGCATTTTCTCACATTTGTGACATATTCTGACTATTTATACCATGTTTAATTCGTAGCGTCCTTATCACAATGCTGGGTCAGTTTGCTGAGCAGGTTTTCTGTCTGACCTCTTCAGGCTGTTTAGATGATGCAGAGGCCCAAAGGAATGGGACAGGCCTTGCCAGCAGAGAATTCCCCGCGCAAAGTGGAGTCCTAAGCGGGCATGTAACTAATATCACTGCTTCTTTGTCTTCCTTTCTGTCTCATTCCTTCCTTCCACGCTGTACTGAGAATCTCAGCTCAGGGAACAGAGAGGAGACCAGAGCCTCCTGTTCTGGCTTTTCTCAGCCTCTTGTAGCTCTTCCTGTTGTTCTCTGCATGGGGGGAGTAGGCACTAGATTATTACTGTAAGGCTTCAGTTTGGGTTCCATCTTCTATATCAACCTTTCCTAGAAATCACTAAAGCAAAGGTAGAAAGCAGATGGAGGCTGGAATTTCTCAAGGTGCCCAAAGATGTTAGCCGTCCTCCTTTCCCACCCATGACTTGAATGCCACTCCTCCTTTCAATACCTTCTGACAACTGTAGTCAGTGGTTTCTTTGAGTGGAACAGCATATTTGTTACCTCTGAGACAAAGAGCAAAAAGAGGACTATGCCTGCTTCAAAGATTTGGATAACCATTGCCTAAAAGGAAGACTGAAAAACTGTAAAAATAATACTCTGCTGCTCAGTAAGAAAATGACTCTAGGCAGTTATGAAACGTTGGCTCTTCTACGCTCCCCTGCACACAAATCCACCAGAAGTTTGGCTAACTTAGCTATTGAAGCTAGACTGTGGACAAAGTTTTTACTTAAAATATTAATTTTAAGTGTGTACATTCTCCTTATGATTCATTCAGCTCAATACTGAGAGAGAAGAGATCATCAAAGGAGGAGCGAAATTTCTGTTTTCCAGTACATGAGAGACTGCAAATCTGAAGGTGTGATCAGAAGCATGTGGTGGAGATGATAGGAAAGAGCTAGCACCTTGATGTTATTGGTCTGAGTAAGCAGATGTCTCTATTTATACGCTAAGAATATTTCATTCACGTTTCTCTTTTAACTAACAGAAACTAATTAGCCAGGACCACCTTTGTCAAGTGGTTATATAAGATGATGTGTAGATGTTAACTGAAATTACAATTCTAATGCTAGCTTTATATCTACAAAGGATGTCCTCTCAACAAATCATCACTTCCTAAACAAAAAAGCTGTTTTTATGTACTCTGTGTGTGTACAAGAACTAATTAACAGTAAACCCTATGTAATGCAGGCAAATCGTTTCATAGCTGTTTTGTACCCCTGCACAGCAGCTCCAAGCAGATGATGAGGAAGGGAAACCACCTCTAATAAACTGCTAATGTTCATTGCTTTTATGGTGCTCTGTTTCATTGCTTGGAGGAAAGTGTTCCATATGCTCTGTAATTTTATAGAATAATTGTTGTCGTTCTGGAGGCGAAGAGGAAGAAAATCTCTGTATAAAATAAGAGGAAAAATAGGATTTGTGGTACAAACTAAGCTATGTTACTTGATTGGCAGAAGATGCTACTCTTGAAAGACTTTTAATATGGAGCTTTCTGATGCTGTATCAGAACAGAGCAGTTGAAGAAACATATATTTTTATGTTTTAAGAAGCAAGGCTAGAAAAACAGGCAGTTTCTTGTCTTGCCTCTGAGTGGCGGGGCTCATTGAGAGGGCTTTAAACTAGGTTCGAAGGGGGAAGGGGATATTGCCCAGCTCACTAGGGATGAGCCTAGGCTTGGCATGCCAAGGCCAGGGGTGAGATTGGCAGCCCAGCTCAAGTGTGTTTACACCAATGCATGTAGCATGGGCAATAAACAGGAGGAGCTGGAAGCCATTATACAGCAGGATGGCTACGACTTGGTCGCCATCACAGAAACGTGGTGGGACAACTTGCATGACTGGCATGCTGTCATAGATGGCTACAGACTCTTTAGGAAAGACAGGCCAACAAGGAGAGTTGGGGGAGTTGCTCTATATGTGAGGGAGCAAGTAGAATGCATTGAGCTTGGCCTGGGGGCAAATGAGGAACAAGTTGAAAGCTTGTGGGTTAGAATTAAGGGACAGGATCATAAGGGTGACATTACGGTGGGTGTGTACTACAGGCCACCTGACCAGGAGGAGGAGGTTGATGAGGCCTTCTACAGGCAGCTGCAAGCAGCCTCACAATCACAGGCCCTGGTTCTCATGGGGGACTTCAACCACCCTGACATCAGCTGGGAAGACCATACAGCTAGGCAGGCGCAATCCAGGAGGTTCCTACAGAGCATCGATGATAACTTTCTGATGCAAGTGGTGGAGGAACCAACAAGGAAAGGCGTGCTGCTGGACCTCGTGTTTGTTAACAAACAAGGAGGGACTGGTGGAGGATGTGAAGGTCAGAGGTAGACTCGGCTGCAGTGACCATGAAATGGTCGAGTTCAGGATCCTGCGTGGAGGAAGCAGGGCGATAAGCAGGATCAAAACCCTGGATCTCAGGAGGGCTGACTTTGCCCTCTTCAAGGAGCTATTGGGAGGAATCCCATGGTCCAGGGCTCTCGAAGGCAGGGGGGTCCATGAGTGCTGGTCGCTCTTTAAACAACACTTTTCATGCACAGGAGCAATGCATCCCCCTGAGAAAGAAATCTAGCAAAGGAGGCAGGAGACCTGCATGGTTAAACAAGGAGCTTCTAGCAGAGATCAGGCAGAAGAGAAAGGTCCATGGAATGTGGAAAGAGGGGCAGGCCACTTGGGAAGAGTACAGAAACATGGTGAGACCGTGCAGGGATGCGACGAGGAAGGCCAAGGCCCACCTGGAATTGGAGCTGGCAAGGGATGTCAAAAACAACAAGAAGGGCTTCTTCAACTACATCAGCAGCAAAAGAAAGGCTAGGGACAATGTGGGGCCGCTGCTGAATGAGACGGGTGTCCTGGTGACGGAGGATGCAGAGAAGGCAGAGCTACTGAATGCCTTCTTTGCTTCAGTCTTCAGTGCTAAGACTGGCCCTCAGGAATCCCAGGCCCCGGAGGTAAGAGAAGAAGCCTACAAAGAGGACGACTTTCCCTTGGTCGAGGAGGACTGTGTGAGGGATCGCTGAAGCGATCTGGACGTCCACAATGCACCCATGAGTGCTGAGAGAGCTGGCAGATGTCATTGCTGAGCCACTCTCCATCATCTTTGAAAGCTCCTGGAGGACAGGAGAGGTGCCGGAGGACTGGAGAAAGGCCAATGTCACTCCAGTCTTCAAAAAGGGCAAGAAGGAGGACCTAGGGAACTACAGGCCGGTCAGCCTCACCTCCATCCCGGGAAAGGTGATGGAGCAGCTTATCCTGGAGGCCATCATCAAGCAAGTGGAAGAAAAGAAGGTTATCAGGAGTAGTCAGCATGGATTCACCAAGGGGAAATCATGCCTGGCCAATCTAATAGCTTTCTACGATGACGTGACTGGCTGGGTAGACAAAGGGAGAGCCGTGGATGTTGTCTACCTGGACTTCAGCAAGGCTTTCGACACAGTCTCCCATGATATCCTCCTAGGGAAGCTGAGGAAGTGTGGGCTGGATGAGTGGTCGGTGAAGTGGATAGAGAACTGGCTGAATGGCAGAACTCAGAGGGTTGTCATCAGCGACGCTGAGTATAGTTGGAGGCTGGTAACAAGTGGTGTCCCCCAGGGGTCAGTACTGGGCCCAGTCTTGTTTAACTTCTTCATCAACGACCTGGATGAAGAGTTAGAATGTACCCTCAGCAAGTTTGCTGATGACACAAAACTGGGAGGTGTGGTAGACACACCGGAAGGCTGTGCTGCCATTCAGCGTGACCTGGATAGGCTGGAAAGTTGGGCAGAGAGGAACCTGATGAGGTTCAACAAAGGCAAATGCAGGGTCCTGGCACCTGGGGAGGAACAACCCCATGCACCAGTACAGGCTTGGGACGGACCTGCTGGAGTGCAGCTCTGTGGAGAGGGACCTGGGTGTCCTGGTGGACGACAGGTTAACCATGAGCCAGCAGTGTGCCCTGGCTGCCAAGAAAGCCAATGGGATCCTGGGATGCATCAAGAAGAGTGTGACCAGCAGGACGAGGGAGGTTCTCCTTCCCCTCTACACTGACCTGGTGAGGCCCCATCTGGAGTACTGTGTCCAGTTCTGGGCTCCCCAGTTCAAGAAAGGTGAAGAGCTACTGGAGAGAGTCCAGCGGAGGGCTACAAGGATGATGAGGGGACTGGAACATCTCCCCTACGAGGAGAGGCTGAGGGAGCTGGGCTTGTTCAGCCTGAAGAAGAGAAGGCTGTGAGGGGACCTAATAAATGCTTATAAATATCTGAAGGGTGGGTGTCAGGAGGATGGGGCCAAGCTCTTTTCAGTGGTGCCCAGCGACAGGACAAGGGGCAATGGGCACAAACTGAGGCACAGGAAGTTCTGTCTGAACATGAGGAAGAACTTCTTCCCTCTGAGGGTGACGGAGCACTGGAACAGGCTGCCCGGGGAGGTTGTGGAGTCTCCTTCTCTGGAGATATTCAAGACCCGCCTGGACAAGGTCCTGTGCAGCCTGCTGTAGGTAACCCTGCTTCAGCAGGAGGGTTGGACTAGATGACCCACAGTGGTCCCTTCCAAGCCCTACTATTCTGTGATTCTGTGATTCTGTTTAGATAGTTTACACTTGGTCTGTTTAGGACAGACTGGTAGAGAAGTCCCCGTTCTGTGTGAGAACTTGCTGCTTCCAAACTGGTTCTCAAACAGACCTTTGCTGTGGGCACTTTTATTGTCACAACATTTCACTACCTGGAGCTTTAGGAAGAATACCTTTTGAGTACCTGTGACATGAAAAAAACTCACTGCAGTGATTTTTTGAGCTCCCCTGCTTTTTACCACTCTCACTTAGTAAGACTGGTCCACTTAGGAAAGGAGCTAGGTGGGTTTGCCTTCTTTTCTGCTGTACAGATCAGACCACAGATAAAAAAGCTTCCATTGTATTAAAACTTCTGTTCTATAACATGTTCAGAAAGATTTGTCTGGGGTCTGCCAGGGCTTCTAGTTTATCTGCTTAGCTGAGCAGGGTTGGCTGGTGTGGTCTTGTAGTATGGAAGGATTTGGTGGGATCTGCTACTGTAGAGGGAAATAAACTGTTAAGGTTGGAGGAGTGAAAGAACTAGAAGCAATTATCATGCACGTGCTTTTTAAAATCCATCTCGTGGCCTTAGTAGTTTTAGGATCCTGTAGACAGTGCACAGGATAGAATAAGACCAGAAATCTGATGTTTCTAGTAGTTTGTTATACAAAGAGTGGAATATGAGCAAAATACTCTTGCATTATAGTGAGACTGATACTTGTAGACCAAGTTTCTCAGAAGCTGTGCTCGTTTGATGGGTTTAGCTAATATTCAATATTATACAGTGGTGCACGCCAAACGGAGAAATGCCACAATGAGGTTATAGAAAGTGGCTTAGCATGTATCATTGTGGATAAGCATGGCAGTCCTTATTGTCTCATTTGGTATTGTCCCAGCCCTTGTGCCTTCGTCGGCTGCTGAGCTCTGAAGAACCATTAGTGCAGCACCCAGTCTTACAAAGCAAGCAAGCAGGTTTCTTGCAGAAACATGCAGAGACTCATATTTGGTCTGCTTAGCACAAATCTGTAGTATCTGTTATCCCTGAACTTCATGCCAAGTGTTCATTAAGTTCTGCCCCTCTGTGACTTGAGTACAAGGTCCAACTTGGAATCATAGAATTGTTTAGGTTGGAAAACTTTGATTGTTGAGCCTGACCATTAATGTGGCACTGTGACGTCCACCACTAAACCACGTCCCTAAGCACCACATCTACATGTCTTTTCAAATACCTCCGGGGATGGTGCCTCAACCACTTCCCTGAGCAGCCTGTTGCAATGCTGGACAACCCTTTCAGTGAAGAAATTTTTCCTAACGTCCAACCTGAACCTCCCCTGATGCAGCTTGAGGCCATTTCATGTTATTCTAGCACGTGTTACTTAGGAGAAGAGACCAACGTCCACCTCACTACAAGCGCTTTTCAAGTAGTTGTAGAGAGCAATAAGGTCTCCCCTCAGCCTCCTCTTCTCCAGACTAAACAGCCCCAGTTCCCTCAGCCACTCCTTGTAAGACTTGTTCTCCATGCCCTTCACCAGCTTTGTTGCCCTTCTCTGGATGCACTCCAGCACCTCGATGTCTTTCTTGTAGTGAAGAGCCTAAATCTGAACCCAGTGTTTGAGGGGTAGCTCATCTAACTTGTTGAACTGTATGCATATGTTCAACCCCACCTTAACAGCAAGCTTCTCAGTTTTATGAATAGTGTCATGGAAAATAAACAGAATGCACTAAACACAATATTTACGAAGCACTGCAGTTTTGTCAGGTCATAGCCATCATAACCAAATTTCTTTGCACATAGTTCTCAATAAAAGCTTTTTTTTTTTCGCTTTGATACCACAAGTTGCAAAATAAATTTTCAAATATATTTAAAATAAGAAAATTCTTTGTTTAGAAAACTAAATTATTTGTACTGAGACAGTGAACAGAAAAAATAAGAGTGCTTAGGCCAAACCAGATAGTCTGCTGAAAGACAAGTAGCATTAGAAAATTTCAAATTGAAAATGGTTTGTTAGAATGGAAAACAACATACAACCCTATTGCAGAGGTCACTGCTTTTATTTCTCATCAAGCGTCATAAGCCTTGTGTTGTGTGTCTGTACTAGTTTGGCTACACAAATGATATATGATGTGGAAATAAAATTTTGCCGTGAAGAAGTGGCCTTATTATACAGCAACAGTATATATCTCACTACTCTCCAATGGGTTTCTTTTATGGCTTGAAGTGAGGATTTAATTTAGATTTAATGTTGTTTAAATTAATTATCTATTATTAAAAATACATTTGTAGAGCTTTAGAAATATGTAAGATGTAGACTTGTTTAAACCTCAGTGAATGGTTTCTTAATAATTCATTAATATTTAACATACAGTAAATCAGAGCTTAAACTTGCAGTCTTACCTCCAATTTACCTGCATAACGCAGGATTTGTCGCTCTTTCTTATTTAGACAATTTACATGACAAATGTATTTGAGTTTTGAGTGCAGCCGAGACTTAATGCTCTGCATTCTGGCTTACTCACTGTGACCTGTCAAGTGATAAAGGAGCTGCCATTCTTGCGTAAAATGGGAAGCTCTTGGTTGGGGTTCTTTAGAACAGCATACGGGTAGTGGTGTGCTTGTGTTGTAAGGATGTATTCCATCAAGTCTGCTTAATTAGATCTCTTCAGATCAAAGTTAGTGTATCAAGCTATGCAATCTACTGTGGTTGGGGACTGCGTTTGGATTTGGGATAGATTTATTCCTTTCTAGTACCTATAAAGTAATCTTACAAGAATTTCCCCCATGCATACTTTTTCATTGCCTATTTAAACCCAGTTAAATATTTGCTGGAATGATCAAGTGCAGAACACTTGATGCAGATGAGAATTTGTATTTGAAGTCTGCAATTGACATTACATTTTTTTGTTTTACATGCAAAAGTGTACGTTCTGCTTGGTTAATATGCATCAGTTTTTCCAGCATTAGATCAAAAATAGCGGATAACGTGTTAATGATGATAATACAGTTCACAGTCAGTCTTTTTCATCTGTTTTTGCAGAAATGGAAATACCAGCTTTGAATTGATGAGACATTTTCCAGTTTACAAGTGTGCAGCTGGCAAACACAATGGTAAACTGATAAAACAAGCTGCAGTTTTAAAGGAATTAACAAGCTTATGTCCTTCGGTGCTACATGTGGAAAGTTGTACTGCAGCAGTTACCAAAGGTGGAAGCATTATGACAACTACCAGCAGCCGTGCAGGAGTAGAGCATTAGTAAATCGAGCCATCAGACCAAATTACTTTCTCTTATTATCATTTTTTTCCAGTCACATTGTAAAGTGGAGTAACAGAGTGGGAAAATATCATATAAATTATCTGTACCTTTGGGCTTTTTGTATGAAGAGTTTCAAATAACTACATTCAAATTGAGGTGGGTAAGGGAGCCTAAAACTAAACTCATTTCCCATGCAATACTCTCTCTGTGGTAGTTCAGCTTACTTTGCATCTCTTTCTCTAAAGTAGGGGTCTTTTCTACCTCATTACAATAATAGTGGCTAGAGTCAAACAATAATGTAGACTCTGTACTTTCAGAAAGACTGACTATTTTTCCAGGGCTGTATGCTAAAGAGGCTTTAGAGAAGAGCCACCAGGAATAATTAAAGCTTTGTACATTGTACCTTGTAGTGAAGAAGTTTGGGAGCTCAACAGCTAAAGCATATTTTGGCTGAAGGTTAAAGTGTAGAGCCTGATTGTCATCTAAAAGTACTAGGTAAGGAACAAAAGTTTGCTTAATGATGGCACTAGTCTAGCAGACTGAAAAGGCGGGTACAGTGTCTGTCTGTCTGTAAGAGAATTAAATGGATGAAGTCTGAGGGAAGACACATTTAAAGCAGCAAAATGCCAGTGCATTTCTAATGAGGATTATTAATCCCTGGAATGATTTTTCCTGGTAATGTTCTATTCTCCACCACTAGAATTGTAAAATCAAGACTGGAAGATATTCTTGCAAGCACGAAGAATTTGTGCTAAGCCTGTAGGCTGTGCTATAGGGATACTCAGGCCAGAGGATTTCGCTGGTTCCTGCTGTCATTGTTTACAGTGTGTGACATAACATCATGTCTGTGATGATAGTTTCCAGCCACGGTCAGCTCTTGGCTCGTGTTCTAAGATTAGGACCCAGAGTTCCTCCTTCGAATTTTGATTCCTAGTACCAAGCTGGACGCAGACAAGCAAATCTAGCTGCTGAATACTGGGCTTTAGTTCCTGTCAGCTTTGGTGAGGCACAGAGTGAGAGTTCCACGTGATTTGACACAGGGCTTCTGTTACGCTGATATATCCTTTTTTGTTAGCCAATAGGTCAGTTAAAATTCTGAATTTTCAGAATATTCTTTGCTGGGAGAGAGGAGAAACTCCTTCAGATCTTGCCTGTTTAACTGAATTCTCTTGCATTGTCCCTGCGTTCACTTGAATGAGACATTTATTTTTAATAAATACAGTAGCATTTTTGTGTGTTAGTTGTTCAGCATTTTTATTTGATGTCGTACGACTGAAGGCAAATTGTTTCCCATGATCTAAGTTTCTCCACTAATGACACAAATTTGAAGGTCTAATTTGTTCTTCTTTATCAGATTTTCTAAGCCTTAGATATTAGTGAGCTACTTAAGTATCTTATATTGTTCTGCAGTGCAGACTCTTCTTATCTTTTTTGTTCTCTCCCTGTTCTTATTGTCCCTCCCTATCTTTCTTGGAAGATGCTTTGGTGGAGCTCTATCTTTGGTACTATGAAGTTTTAGAAAGCGTGGTATCTAGATATAGTTTTTATTTTTATGTAAGCTTTGAAAGTGAAGTTTTCTTTCGGAATTACAGTACTTTTCTCAAAAAATTTCACAACTTTTTTCAGTCTGATGTGAATTTTTAATGACACCGTCTTCACACACTGGTGAACAAGCTCTTTTGCAGACATATTGGCTGTTTTATCAATAGAAGATAAAGCAGATAATCGTTTCTGTAGTTATCTGAGATTGAGCAAATGATCCAACAGGCAAGGAAAGATTGGGGAATAATGTGAAGAGCAGGTGCTGGCTAGTCCTGATTGAGCTTTTCATTGACAGAGAGTTGTGAGGCACTTACTGTTTATTTGTCTATTCTGGTACATCTCTCAACAGAGCTGGTAATCCCTCATCCTGAAGAGTTGTGGCATTTATGCAGAAATTTGTGAACAAATTCAACCTTGTCAGTAGGACAAAGGCCAAACTGTGGTTAAACATAGTCCAGTCATGATGTAATCCCTAATTTGTAAATTATATGATGTTTTTCATGTAGTACCTGCAGCAAAATTGTCTGAAATGCAATCAGCTTTTTAAGTAAGAAGTGTGAACTGTTTCCTTGGATAATTTCTCTTACACTCCCAATACCATGCCTGTGACATAGTCTATCCACTAGAAACACAGGCCATCAAAGCAATACACCAAAGTGTTACTTGCCCCTTAAAATGCTTGCATGGATTTTATTTACGTATTCTTATTCGCTGTTCTATTGTAACTCATAGCTGTCTACTTGTACTAAAGCTAATGATATTGAGGTATGTCACTGAAATTCAGTAGCACAGGTATTTCTTAGAAGGCACAGAAGCTGTAAAGCAACATAACATGAGTGAAAAGAAGAGGTGACAGTGGAAAAGTAGAGACAAACAAAAGGACAGAGGATGTGTTTTTAATTATTTGTTACCATTTGTTTTGCTCCAGTTAATGCTGTTAAGGTTCAGCCAAGTTAGAACCCGCAAGCTTGATGTCAGTGTTGCTGAATGTAGTCTTACAGGTCATTCTGAAGAGGAGATAAGATGTTGTGATCTCTACTTTTGGCAATGTAGCATGTTTATCTGCAAATTAATCTGAAAATAATGCTGGGAGCATGGACCATGATACACAGATCTTGTAGGCTGATTGGTTACAAGCAAAGAAGCAGCAATAACCTGGTAGATTGGAGGGAAGAGAACTAATTCTAGTTGAGCAATTCACTAGCGTGGAAGTGGCCAAACTGATCTCGTCTAAGTTCCCAGTAAGCTTCAATCAACCATAAGGATATTTCAGTTCATTTTAGTGGGCTCTGTATCAGTGGGCATTACTTTGTTTGACTTTTTTTGATTTCCTTAAAGAAAATGTATAAATTTCAGAAATAAATTACCTCTTTCCCTGCCCCTCATGGTCTGATGTAGGGGGGGGGGGAAAGTAAAAAGTATTCCTGCATTAAAAATGGACGACTACTTGTTAACATGTGTAGTCTCAATCACAGTTTGGATAATAGACAAAGAACAGATTGAAGAGATAATACTCTGGCTTTAAAATAGTCCATTTCCTGTAGATATGTCTTTCCCTCCCTTGTGGCAGCGATATCCTCTGCATGTAAATGACTTGGATGCAGGCTAAGTTCAGTGCTATCTTACCACTTCAGCTTTGTGCGAACTGTCTGCTTTGATTTCCTGGATCAACCAGGGGATCAGGCTCCAAATTCCAAACTTTGGGATTTTTGAGTCATCTTTTAATCAAGAGATTTTTAAAATAAGGGAGCTCTTTACCTTTCCAGGAAAATTCCAGTGAGAAAAAGGCAATTACTAAGAAAGCAAGCCAAAGCCTATAGCTGTAGCAGTATGTTTGTGTGTGTTCTCTCTAGCTGGTTTCATGAACGTTTTTGTGCTCTTCTCACTTCAAATACATATATTTTTGAAGTGGGATGGGAGGCAATCCCTCTCTCCCGTACAACAGAGACAGGAAAACAAGATGTCTGAGCCTTCTCTCTCCTTGTTTTCTTAAGCCCTAATGAGCTTTAGAAGCTGTGAGACCGAAGAGGCCCAAAAGTCAGCAGGATCCACTGTTTGCCAGAGAGGCTGGTACATAGGTTTAGGGGTTTGGTGGCAGAGGTACAGGAAGGGATTTGTGGCTGAAAGAAGAAAAAGAGATTTTTAAACTGGATCATCGTTTCCCTGGATGCTTGGGCTGCACTGTTCTGCGAGTTGACCAGCTGTTGGAAGGGAGTATTTTTAACTTTTGGAAGATGCATTGATAAGGCAGTATCTGCAATAAATTCTGGAATGTTCTATCATACTGAAATTCAGGAGAAGGAAGAGCTGTTTTACTAAATTATCATTTGCCTTTATGTGGGCCATACTATACTGCAAAATAATCATAATAAAACAGCTGTTGTATAGTCTAGGTTACTCTAAGCAGTATCCACACCATGGACACAAGCTGTTTTTCTAATTCAGTCACATCTGTGTCTATCAAGATGATAGGAGGTTGCTGTGTACATAGACGCGAACAAGAATCATCAGTAGAGCTGAGAACAGAAGAGGATAATATTCACAAAGACTGGTTTCCCCTGGCTCGCTTTACAGCCAGTGAAGTGGAAGAGATTCCTTTGGGTGGCTGCGGATATGGAGGAGAGGAGTGAAGGTGGGTGGGTTCGGAGCTACTAAGTTGAACTCTTTTTTTCTGAATGGCCTCTGGGGAAATGCTGGCAGTGGGATGATGACTATAATTAAGAGGAGTTGCAAGATATAACAGAGTTTCTCTCTGCTCCACTTGGTAATATAAGAACTGCTGGGAGATGACTGATAAGTTACGGACATGGAAGAATTTTTGAGCATATTATCATATAGGAGATGATTCTGTATAAGCCTTGTGTCAGAAGGAGGTTCTCAATTTTACGTGAGTTTTTCCCCATAATCAAATGGGATTTTTCTAATGATTAACATAATTTGTGTAGGGTGTTTAGACAGAATGCTATCCTTGTAAAATAATAATGATAAATCTGAAAGCAGCATCAGGCATACTCAGAAATAAATTCCTTATACCCTGCTCTTTATCTACCTTGGATTTTCCTCGATATTTATGAGCACTGGCTGCTACACTCCACAAAGATAAATTCTGCATATTTAGAACTCAAATGAGGAGTAGCTAAAATGTGTGTTGAAGTTAACAGCATCATGGCCATTACTAGTATTCTAATAAATGTCTCAAATGCTGTATTTATATATACATTTATACCAGTGCAGAATGAAGTGTAACTGTGTTGAAGTGTTACTATTTTGATACAGACTTTGAAGGAAAAATTTTTAATTGTATGTGTGATTAAAAGTATGTAATACGTGCACGATATAGGGGTGCATATTTCCAAACACATTCTTCTAGAAGTCCTCCAGGTACTCTAACTTTAGTCACAGACATAGGTCCAAAAGATGCTTTAATGCCACTACTTGTTAAAAAAAACTCAGCTGAAACCCATATAAGCTCTACATTTGCGACAAAACAAATTATTGGGTATGACAAGAAACTTGAAGATCGGCAGCATAGTGTGACAGTCCCTGTTCTCACCAGTTTGTCATGTCCCATTTTGTTTTGATGGGTTTTTTTTCCCCTCTGCCAGTGTCCAGTGCTAAACCTTGGTCTGACTGGTCACTCATGTGAAAAGGCTTGTTCAGCTTGGTTAGATGGCTCATGGGAGCACAGATGCAAAGCTGGACCAGAAGTGGTCTGACGGAAGTTAGGGCTCGCTTAAATGTACAGCATCTGTCCTCACAAAGGAGAAACATAAAGTTGTAAAGACTTCAGAAGGAGGGAATCTGGGACAGAATCTCAGACTTGGTCCCTAAATACAGTCCTTGAAGGTTCCTGACTGTGAAATACTCCTGGAGTTTGTGAAAGGAAACGCTTGCTGCCCCATACGATTCAAAGCTGGAACAGGAAAGAGTTCAGGGTTCACAACCACGTAGACAAGAAGTCTGCTCAGTGCTCCTTAAATCTTGTGAACAATTACTCTCAGGAAAGACTGACATTCCAAGAAACAATCAAAAGGGACAGGTATAAAAACAGAGATCAATGCATTTGCAAACTTAGGATGATGATTTGTGAAGTAAAGTAAAAAATCAAGGGCATGGGGTAGAGAAACCTTGCTCTTGCAGCTCCTTAAAGATAGGCAAACCACCTGTGCAGTCCTACAGGCAAGATTTTGCTTAGTTGTGTATGGGTTTGTATCTTGAAAACTCAATTTCAGCAAACACTTAACTGGAACTTCAGTGAATTATAAGCACTTTCCACCAGTGGAATTTGGAAAGTGTTTAAAAAAAATAGCAGAAGGAAGAGTGCGATATTCAAACAGGTTTCCTCCTGTTGGTTATTTAAAATACTCCCAAAAGTTCCTTCCTGTTCTTTATTCTTTATGGTTTGATTTGTCACCCAACTGAAGTGCATTTCTCTCCATGTCCTGTACCAAATATTTGGTAACAAAAATTTTAGAGAACAAATTAGTGAATGTCTAATTCATCATGAATATGTGTCCTCAGAGATCTGATTGGTTTTCCAAACTTTGGAGAATACACTTATCTACATAATTGTTTAAGTGTAAAGAAAAACCAGCATGCTTTAGACTGAACGAAGCTGCCATCTGAAATGTTAATGAATTCCTGTTAACACTGACTGCAGTACTCACTCATCTGTACAGTCACTGATGGAGCAAAGCTGAGGGCAATTTGAAATAATTTCTGAGCCGTTTAGGCTCAAGTTCAGCCTTCTACTTGAGAAGTTGTACAGGATGTAGAGGGAGGGTAATTGGCCTGCCTGTGTCTGCTAGAACATATAATAGAAACCAAAATATAACAATGAAGAAAACATGATAAAAATCTGCCCCGAACACCTATTGCAGAGGGAAGAAATGTTCCTGCTCAGTTTCAATTGCCAATTTTATGCTAGGATTTGTATTCCCTGTGTGACCCAGCTCCCATTGAATGTTTTGGTTACCTGCTGGTTTAATATGGGCATTACCTTGTATTTCTCCAGCTCCTCAAGTGATGTAACGCGCTTTGCCTCAGACTTTGCTGCTCTGTGGTACTTTTGGATTCGACAGTTAATGAATAGAAAGCAGTGGCACCAGACAAACTAGTCTCTCAGCATATAATGTCATACAGCAAAATGCGCTTTATGTTTCTATTTGAGAAAAGCATGTTTTCCTGTTAATAATTTGAGGTACACAGACACAATCGTAGAGCCAGTTGACTGCAACTGGTTGCAGAGAAGCAGGCAGAGTTTATTGCTTCTAACAGGAATGCGTTATGCAGAGAGAAACTCTAAGCTAATGTTGATGGGTTTAGTGTCAGAGCAGTCCATCAGCACCCATGGTCATTACAGATCTGGTTTTCTTTATTTAAAGCAAAATATTACTCTTCCCAAAGAAAATGGGAAATATGACAAGTTTATGAAGAGGATTGTTCTTTTATTTGGTGAACTGGCTTCACCTGCGAGTCCAATCTAGTGGATTTAACTGGCTTTCTGTCACAGATGAATCAGTCTATATTATACGGGGCCTGACTTGGCATATTTTACAGGGAACGTTAATCTGTTTACTTAAAGCACAAGCCTCAAAACAAAATCACTGTGCAAGTTCTTGACAATAGTGTTCCTTTTTTGTGTTGTGGCAGAAAAGAAAAATCGTAGCCTAAAAATGCCAGGGATGCAAGAGGTGTCAGATGGGCTTTTCAGTTTTATGGGGAGAGAAGCCAATGAAAAGCATCTGTATTGATACTATAATCACAGAGATTTCAATATTTATTCCCAGTCAACTGTGTTAACAGGGAGTTAAAACTGACAGTTCTTAGTAATTTATGGTAAAACATAACAGAAATGTGGTTGTTCTCCTAAATTATGCTATTCGGATTCAAAACTAATTTTAAAGAAATCCATTGTGCACTGTGTGTGCTCGATGATAATAAAGATGTCATAAATTTATAATCAGTACATATTAGTGTCTAGAATTCTACCTCATATTCATTTTCTAAGCTATACTTATATTTTTGTTTGTCCTCATTTATTTTGCTGAGTGAAATGAGGAGTCCCATCTTTAAAAAAAAAAGGGGGCATGAGTAGGACACACTTTTACAATTTAAGAGATGCACGTAATATGTTTGTTTGCGTCTTGTTGGTGTTTTGTTTTCAGTAAACGCTCTCTGATAACCAAAATATGTGCAAACCTTCAGTAAATGATGCCACCGTGTGTTAAACATTTTGGTGTATCCTAACAGCACAGTTGCTCTCAACAGCACATTGTGTTTAGTGGTATACTAGAGGAGGAAAAGGTGCACACTGTCCATTAGAGACTAAATCTCTTTTCTGCACATGTTCTTATTTGGCAAAGTCAGTGAAAAAAAATTTTGTACACACGGATAACTTCATTATAGTGATCTAGAAATTTCCTTAAATACTTACTTGAGGAAGGCTTTAATATAGGAACCAGTGTGGGTAAGGAAAAAGCAATTTTGACTATAGATGTCTTGTCTGTCAGTATTAGCCTTGTCCAAAGTGAAAAATGTGTTTGATGTTTAACTGCTGAATAGACCAAGACAGAGACTAGAACACTGTGGTCATTTTACATATGGAAAAGTTGTATCTAGAACTACCTGCCACCAGTGTTAAACTACAGCTAGTTGACAGTAAAGTGGAATGCAGTTTGCTCATGTCTAGATAAAATGCGGAATTGGTAGTAATTGTGAGATCAGCTGTCAGGTAAAATTTGTAAATATCATTTACATGTGATAAAAACTCCTAATCTATACATAAATGGTGACATTTGTCAGTGTTTAAATACCCTCAGATTAGGTGGAGAAAGGGGGAAGGGAGCCTTGCTCTTGAAAAAGAGAAATACAAAACAATGCACGTCTTAATGTGAGTAACATTAGACGAATTCTTCCCACCCCCGGGGAGTACTGTTTCATGGACAACAGGCGCGCTGCCAAGGGAGTGCTGCACAGCAGAGAGAAGCTATTAAAACATACATGAATTTGCTTCCTAGTCTGGTTGTTTATCTTGTATATTTTAAATACTAAAATTATCATTCCAGGATTAGCAGAATCCGTTAGATCTCTAAAAATGCATCTTCAAAGTCGGCTGAAATCCCCACTGATGGAAGGGGTGAGGAATGCAGAACAGGTGAATCATCCATCAGGAAAAAATAATGCCTTGATAATGAACAAGAAGCAACTACTTAGGAAATATTCAAGGTTGTAATGAATCGTGTTTAGATACATAGATAAAACTCAAAAGAGGGAAAGGTGGGGAAGGTTGAGGCAGAACTTAAAGCCCTCTAACAGCTTGGCTTCAAAGCTCGATTTATTTATTTATCATATTAGGTGGGTTAATGCCAAAGATAGAAAAACAGGTGTTCTTTCTCAGCTTTACTCCATGGACCACAATTCTATTTCCTTTCCTCCTTCTGCTGCATTCCAGTCAAGAGTATGAGACCATGTACTCATCTAAATCAGTAATTAGGCTTTAATAACTGGTCTCAAAGCACTGTGGGAACTGCAGATGTTTTGATGTTTTGGAGTGGCTTGAATGATATGACCCCCCCTTCTTGAGCATCCTTGTCCATCTTGGAATACTAACTTTGAACTTTTTGTCTCACTTCTGGTGTGCAGGAGTGGGTCTTACATGCTTCTAAATATGAAAAACACAGTACACATTTTAAAAAAAACACATGTATTATTCATTTCTCCTAAGGGAATACTAGAATCTTGCTTTCAACTTTTAGCCACAGATACACAGTTTCCAGTTTAAAAGTAGGATTTTTCACATGTTGTAATTTTTTTCCCTCCCGCTGCCTCCCCTGCTGCTGCCCTTTCCCATTGTTAATTGGGTATTCTGTCCTCAGCTGAGGGAGGGGTGGGGGCCAGCAAATAAATTACGTAGAGATGAATTATGATTTAGGGCCATATTCCTTCGATTGCTAAGTCTATTTTCATGAGCTTAAAAGTCCAGAAACATGTAGCAGAGATGTTTTTTGCCCTCTAGGGTAGATTTTCAGTGTCTGAAGGAAAGAAGGAGTTTCCATTTGGTGGGTTTGTGGCGGAGTTGAAAGAAATGTGAGCTAGAATTGACTTTTGGCTGTCCATTATTTACGCTGGGCAGGCAGGACTGACATGGAACTACCTCTCTTTGCATGACTTTAGCCTTTCTGAGCCCTAACAGAGAATGGGGCCTCCGTGCTTTTAAAAATGACTTGAATAAAAAGGGAGTTTTTGGTAGTGAAGTTTCTGTCTCTGCATCAACGTTGCTCCTGTTAACTTCTGTGGAACTAGTTTTAAGTGGGCAGTAGTCTGAAGTGGGCAAATGTAGCGAACTGCATTCACAGAGGTGGTTGTGGGACAGTAATGTAACAAAAATGTAAGTGGATTAAGCCCTTAATGCCTCTAGAGATAAGGAGATTTGTGCATCCAGCTGTATGTGAAGCTGAACTGTTGGAGATGCATATGCAAAAAAAGAATTGGATTAAAAAAACAAAATGGGAGAAAGGTTTTCTGTCTTGAGCAACATCTATGATCAGTGCCACCTTGCAGATCCTAGTTAAACAACCTTTACATAATTGTTATGTAAAGGAAAGGTAAACAGCATGTTGATTAAATTCACCGTGGTATTAAATATAAGACACTGCAAAGATGAAAATAGTAGGGAAATGATACAGGAGAACTGAAGATATTACTAGAATAGACAGAAAAGCAAACTCAGCCTGACAAACACAAGTAAAGATAACCCAAATGAGGTAGGCGACAGACAGAAAACTGGGCTTAGAAAATAATCTATGTGTGGTTGGAAACAACAGCGAAGCACACTGATGATACCAGAAAGCACTGAAGGCAGTGACTTGTCATTTTCTAGTGTGGCAAATGAGACATGTAATTGTTGACTTTGGGACTTAGTTCAGTAGCAGAGTGAGGAGAAGCTGTGCAGTATACAATCACATCCATTTAGGTCTGTGATGTTTGTGTCTGTCATGAGTTTTATGTGAGGATAGTGGACTTATGAGTGAAGGCAGCTGATCACTATTTGAGTTAAAAATAGAACTTTTTCTGTATTTCAGTTATTTGTTAAGCATTTAAATATGTCTCCGTAGGAACCTTTTCCTTATTATGGTCTATCATGTAAATATTGTTTGGGCCATTTTTAGCATACACAGTACCACAAAACTAATTATTTATATTGGCAGCTGTTATGATAGTTATTAATATGCACTTTAAAGCTGAGAGATCTCCTGCCTGTTTAGTCAGTTTGTAGTTTGGTGGTGTTTGTTAAAAATTATATGATTGTTCATACAGCATTAAAAAAAAAAATTTCCTCTACTCAAGAACATTAGTGAGTACTAGCTCCATAGAAGTCTTCTGATGTCCAGTGTCTTTGATCATTGTCTGTTACAAGAGTTCTTGCTTCAGCATCATGGAAAGCAGATTCGAATGAAGAGGAGCCTTGTTTTGGGTGGATAGGCCATGTCCTTTAATCTGAGCTCTGCACTGAAAATTGGCAGAGTAACCGATGGGATTAGAGAGGACGTTGTGTCTTAAGGCCAAACTAAATGAAGGAGGAGTGTCTCTGCTTAAGGAGTATGTCGTACTTTACTTGTATTTCCTAAACATCATAATCCATTTCACAGACAGACAAGATTCAGCTTCCTTTATTCGCAGGCTTTATGGTTTCTGTTGTAAAGTCTTTGAACTATAATAGGCCTTACAGTGTTGTGTAATGTTAATGTGTTTTCCCTGAGCGAACATGATAGTGGTACTTTAACAACTAGATGTGGGAGTGTGTGGCTTCGTCTCTGTTAGCGTGAAGTGAGTGACACAGTAAGATTGGATCTGGAGGATGACATAGGTAACGGCCTCAGTGCCTTTGGGTTATTCCAGTCTGATCTTATGGACCTTAATGCCAGTCAAAGGTTGGAGTACATTAGGTGCACTCCACAAACATAGCTTTTGGTTGGTATCTGAAATGATTCCAAGTTGTGTCTTTTGAGACCTCCTTGAACCAAACTGCAGTGACAAGGGACAGGTAGGACAGTTTAGAGATGGGCTTCAAAACAGTACTCAGTGGTAATGTAGACACACCTTAATATACTAAACCAGGTTAGATGGCACTGCTTCCCACTGCTTAGCTTTGTGGTAGGACATAAAAAGAAGAATAAAGGGTCAGATAAATTAATTTACTACTTCTGTGGGAAACCTCTTTAGATTTTCAATGGCTGTGTGGTACATTTTTATTAATAGGCCATAATGTGTCTTTCATCATCATTCAGACATAACTGAGGAAGGCTGTTAAAGCATAGCAGTGATATTTCCATAATCTTGACAGCAGTTAACCTATTTCCTGTAGTTACCAGGCAATGGTTTCAGCACCATTTATACTCTCAAGTTGTCATGCTGTCTCTTTTTACCCATCTTTTCAGCTACTGTCCAGTCATTGTTGGAGGGATGTTAAATGCTGTGAGTGTATTTATGTGGGTAAGTTGTTGGTGTTCTCTGAAAATGCCCAATTTAAGGTTTTGGTTTGGAGGCTGCTACCCGTCCTTTAGAGACAGAGCGGGGAGAGAGAAAGGAAGAAAACTGAGTCAGAGCACCTATTGCTTTGCCTTTTTCTTCGGAGGGAGCTTGCGTCTCTCCAGTGACTCTGTAGGAGATCTTCAGATGTGGGCACCTAAGTCAGAGTGACTTCCTGAGACAGTCTTTTTGTTTTGTGCTTGTGTAGTATCTACTGTGATGCCAGCCTACTATATCTTATCACTGTGGAAAATCATATTAGTAATTGTAGCTCATGCTGCTCAGGAGCCTGGAAAGATGAAAGGAGTTACAGGAGTAGTGGGGGGACAAGAGGTCTTGTGCAAAAGCTGAGCCTTGCTTGGCATTGTTCACATGAGTTTTTTGGCTCCAACGCACCAGCTGTTTGGTCTGGGATTTGGCTGTGCTGAAAAGCCACAGCAAAATCAGGTGGGTACAACTATAACCCCTGACCAAAATGTTTGTATGTGATGGTAAAGAACAAGGAGTTCCAAGAAGGTGCATGGTTCTAGTCATGAATTTCATCGTTCAAATATGAATATTCTCTACCTGAGGAAGGTGTTAGAGTATGATGCCTCCAGGTTTGTCTATGCAACACCATGTTTGAAGTCGCCTCTTACTTTGTGTGTACTCACGAAGTCACATCATATTGGTAGTTCAGGTAATTTTTCGTTAGTTTTCCCCTAAATGCACAAGCCCAGGAGTTAATCTAGATGGAGCCAAAGAGTAAGCGTAGTTAAAGATCTTTCAGCAAAACTGCAGATATCTGTATCCTCATTTTGCCATTGCAGATTTGCGTTTGCCATCAAAGTGCATGTTGTGTCTCCTTGTCCACACGACTCCTCACATGTGCATGGTGGTTTGAAAAAAGTGAAACCAAGAAAAGTCATACCATATGTTAATGTGTTTTCCCCGATTTCTCATTTGGACTGACTTGGGATTTCTGGTAATAAGACAGTTAATAAGCTTTCCAAGTGATTGTGTTTTATGTACCCAACCATTCTTTGGTCTCTCACTCTACCTAAGAATAAAGTCTCTGATTCTGATTGCTAGAACCCCTCTGATTGCTGCGGGAGTTATTGGTGGCCTCTTCATCATCGTCATTGTGGGCCTGACGTTTGCTGTGTATGTTCGGCGCAAAAGCATCAAAAAGAAGAGAGCATTGCGAAGATTCCTGGAGACTGAGGTGAGAGTGTGCTTCTTCTCACAGAATATTTGAAAAGATATGTGGAGCTGTTCTGCTTTTATATTAAAGATGTTCAGGTCTTCAATCCAGTTACCAGAGAGGTCTGTAGAAATCCTTTTGCTAACTTCTGCAGGACTAAACTGATGGAATGAATGAAGCTATTTCATGATACTGGTTTTCTGTACTTATATAGATTCACGGCTTTTGAAAGCCAAAAAAAGATCCACGTGATCATGAAGTCACATGCCACCAGATTTTTGAACTCCCATCCTGCTCTCAACTGAACTTCTATCCCAGTTCATCAGTACATTTAGCAGCTCTTATGTTTAAATATTACAGATTTTCATACAGTGCATACTGAGGTCAACGTTAAAGACTGAAGTAAGTTCCTTCAGCAAGCTCTGATGCAAACTGAAGCTTAAATGGAATGCTTAGATGCAGAGAATGTCATTTACTATTGTTCCTAATGCCTGCATTGGCTTTGTGGTCACGATTTTGTCAAAGCCTGTAGTCATGATCGATAATAATAACGTATTTTATTAAGCCAAGATACTTCCCAGAGCTTAACCAAATGAGGTTTGCAGTTCCACTGGCAAAATACCTAGTGGAGCTATAGGACAAAGTGCTGTGCCCACTCCATCCTGTTCTTTGAAATGCCAGTAGTGGAGGGGGCAATCTAGGATGTGTATTTAAAGAGAACATTAAAACTTTATGTTAGCTACAGCAAAGGTGATTACTACCATCTCCTCAGTCCTATACTTGAGACACTTTGCGAGTGATGATAGTTTTTGAATTAGGGTCCCCTTTGTAAATAGTAAAGCTTGGGAATATTGTTAGGTACTGATTCTTTAATAAGGCTTGGTTAAGAATGCCGTTTTCTGCTCTGTTCCAAGGGTCCTGCTGCCACTCATCTCCACTGTAGAGCCTGGCAGCAAATGATTTATGCATCCCAAATCTGTTTGCCTAAGCGTCTTTATGCTTGGCTAGAATTTGTGTTTGTTAAGTACTGTTCAGTTGCACAGAAAACTTAACGATTCTCAGTGTCTTTAGATGCATAAATCTTGCCATTGTATCAGTCCCTACTTAAGCATAAATGATCTTAAGCAGGTAGCTTTCACTGGATTTGCGAAGCATTGGCTTTGAAGTCCAGCTCTCATTCTCTATTTGGCCAGATAAAAGCTGTGGCTGACAGCAGTTCCTGAGGGACCAAGGTCTCCTACTGAACATGTGGGGAAGCTGTTGTCTGGCTTAGAAACTGAAGATTAAATTGGGAGCATCCTGAGATAAACACACAGGCAACTGTAGATTAGTTAGCTAAAGTCTCCTTTGCTAGCTGGAGGCTGTATCAGACCTATTCTTTCTGTAGATCATTCTGAGTAAAACTCCATAAGCATTTTTTTAGACCCCCACAACCCTTCTTCCCATACCTGCATTGATGGACTGTGGCACAGAAGCTGTTTTTACCCTTCACAAACTGAAAATACAGAAGAGTACCACCAGTCTGTCTACTTTACTGTTACAATAAGCTGCCTTTCTTTCACCATGTAAGTACTGGACATCTGAAGTGGGAAGGAGGAAAGAGAAATCACTCTAAAAAAAGTACAGCTCACAAATTATTTCTGTTATAGCCTGACTTGTTGCTATTTGGTTTTGTTATGTTTTCTTACTCCAGTAATTTCCAGATACTGGTATTTTTTACCTGAACCAAAGTAGTCTGGTCAACTATTTCAGTGGTTCATGATGCTCCAAGAGCCATACAAGTAGTGTTTGGATTGCAGAGCGTTTAGCCTTGTGAACAGACACCTTTGAAATACTGCAGTGATTTCAAACCAATTTGAGTAGGAGTAGCCCTGAGTTATTTTCCTCATCCTGTAAAGGAACAGACTGTTTTTCATTGTTTAGAGTATTGTCCTTTTCATGTATTTTTAATTTATTTTTAATGAAGCGTTGTTTTTTTTCTGGCAGAGATGATATAGCATTGAGATCTGAGAGCGTTTTTAACCGAATGTGCCATTGTGGCTCATTTACAAAGTTTCTTGGGATGTCTTGAGCAAATTGTGTAATTGTGCCCTTTTTTGTAGTAAATTAATGGCTGTTATAAATTAGTGGTCTGCTATAAGATCTTTTCTCCTTAAAGCTGTCCTCCTGGGTGGTGTAACAGAAGTTCAGAAAAATAGTCCCTTCCCCAAAACAGAATAAGAAAGTGATAAGCCATTAAGTCAGAGCTATTAAAAAGAAATACAGCCAACTTAAAGGCACTAAAATGGTAAAAAATAGAATGTGATGCACTGATAATAAATACTGTACTTCTGTCAAGTAGAAAACATTTATACTGCCTCCATTAGCAAAAGTCCTTGGGTGTGTTATTGTGACACCGATTCAATTTCCAGTTCGTAATTCCATCATGCAGTTCCTGGTGGAAATTATTCCATGTTGAATGAAGATTTTCTTTATCTGGTCTCTTGGTTTCTTAGCATTGCTTATTTACTTTTAAAGGTGAGAAATCCTTCCTCAAGTTGACAGGTCGATAAACCCCACTATTGTCTTATTCCAGTGTTTAGCTGGATTGGTTGTTTTCAGTATAAACTTCTGATGGGCCTTCACATTTTCAAATATTTAAGACTGTCGGATTTTCCTTCGTAGCTTGTGGAACCTTTGACTCCAAGTGGCACAGCACCCAACCAAGCACAGCTTCGTATCCTGAAGGAAACTGAGCTGAAACGAGTCAAGGTTCTTGGCTCTGGAGCCTTTGGAACTGTATACAAGGTAAGAGTCTTCAATACACAGCAGTGAGTTCCCTCACTTAACTTCTGAACAGTCAAATTCTGCATTGCAGCAAAGCATCCCATACTGTGGGTGGGTTCATGAGCCCTGCATATCTGGGAAACTCAGGATAGTGGAATTGTGTGGGAGGAGGACATCTTCAGGCTCAAACATTAACTTCAGTTTTAATCAGACATGCAGATATTATTTCTTGGTGAGAAAAGGAGCATCAGCTGCAATCATCCTTGCATGGAAGAAGACTACACAAGCTGGGCTGTCTTTGTATTAAAATGCAGTATCCAAGTTTGTCATTCTGTTCTTACATAATGGCTTTACGATACAATTTTGGAAAACTAGATAAACTTTGTCTCTCATTTCACAAGTGTCACATGGGTCTTGTAATAGTAATCATACCTTGTAAAACAAAATTGTCATTAGCTAAACTGTATTACTTTTTGTTTCTTTCATTTAAACAGAAAAGATGAGTTATATCAATGGATGTAAAAGCAGGACCCACAAGGGAAAAATACTTCTGCTACAGATTTTTTTTTTTTTGCAAAATCTGTTGGTCATGTCCAAATCCCAAAGGCATGATGTAGAGCTTAATGAGCAAGTCAAACCAATCACCCAACCCTTTGGGGGTAACCCAGACCTGCCAAATGGAAGTGGTAGGTCAGAGCACTGAAGGAGGACGGATACTGCATCTGTCTTCAAAATGGAGGAAGTACAGAACAGGTCACTGCAGCTACAAGGTCACAGGAATGCATTTTTGAATGATCAGTTTGAATATACTTAGACAGTAATGAAGTGATAAAGGTGGGTACCATGAGGGTGCCAAGAACACAGCAGTAGTCAAGAGAGATGGAAAAGTAGCTCAAGACACACACACTTTGTGAATTTTAATTTTAAAGTTTACTTTTTAGCCATCAAAGCTTATAATTCTCAGATATCGATTAATTAGAAAATAGCTTCTAAACATTTCACTGTAAATACATTGTTCTCGGGGTGTTCTGCATGCTAGCATGGCCTGGAGATAATCGGTTTTGAGAGTTTTCTCATAGCTTCAATGAGTTTAGCATCAGAATCCAGAACAGAAAATCCAGACTTTTGTTTAATTTTATCAGAATTAATAATCATTGGAAAAAATACATGCATCTTTGACATGCTGACATTACTCTCTAGAAGCCTGGTTATGGACAGGAAAATCAAGGGCGCCTGATGAGAAAGTTCACTGATACAAAATGTTTCATTTTATGTAAGGGTTTACGTTTGGCGTAAGAAGTAATTTTGTGGGATTTTTATTATTTTGTGGCTTTCTGTATTCTCAGTTCTGAGGTTTATAATTGATGTGCCTAATGTGACAGAATGCATCAAAATGAGCTGTGACTCTGAATTAAGTTTTTATGATTGTTGTCTTATGAGTCTTCCTTCACTTTTTCTTTTCTTTCTAGGGTATTTGGGTCCCGGAGGGAGAAACCGTAAAGATTCCTGTGGCCATTAAGATCCTTAATGAGACCACTGGTCCAAAAGCCAATGCGGAGTTTATGGATGTAAGTAAGAGATAATCAGTGTCTTTGAGGGTTTTTTAGGGGAGGGGGAGGGTATCTTTCTGTAGTCCACAGAGGTTGCAAAGAGGAAGTTCTGCCACTTTTCTTTCCTTGCATATAAATAGTAGAAGGAGGCTTGTACACAGGACCAGTACTGTGCTGATGTTAGGTGAGTGCTATAATACTGTGTCCTGAAAAAAACTCAGCTGCTTAGATTTTGTGTGTAGGCCACTGTCTCAATATTAATGCATATCCGTAACATTCACTACTGCAGCAGTGTTCGAAAAAACAAATAAAACCAGCCAAATGTGGTGACACCTCAGCTGCAGGTAGATCAGTGCTGCTTCTCTGAAGCTGTAGTGCTAGGCAGATCTGTGTGAGGCAATGCTCTGCCCTGTTTAGTTTATTGCACGTAGAACATTTCATTCCAGCACTGGAACTACCTGGGCTACCAGGGTAAAGCCAGTGCTATGGTAATGAAAGGCTGGGTTTTTCACTGTGCACATGTCATGGACCCTAAGATGCTTGGAGTTTTCTTATAAATGGTCTTCCTATCAGTAGAAGTCTGAAGCTCCTTTGTCTCATGTGCCAGATATTTTATCTTTCCGTGGCAGAGAAGCTAGAGACAAGAGAGAGGAGGATTTGCAGGGGAGCGTCTTGGCATGTATGTGAGTCTCTGTTGGTGCACAACTCACAGGAACAGAAATTTAGCCTCAGCTCATTTCTGCTTAAGTGTTCCTGAGAACTAAGCATGGAGTCCGGGAGCTGTCAGCAACAGCAAAGTGGAACAGGGAGGGTGGGAAAAAAATTGAAATATACTGGATTTTAAAAGCCCTTTTGGTTTACAAATCTGAAATATTGTTAATAAGAGGTCAAGATCATAATTTTTGTGAATGTTCTGTGTTCAGAGAGGCTGTGCACTGAGTTTTCAGCTCCATGTCAAGATCAAGCCTCATTTACACTGTGAATGTGTATGCCCTATTTAGTGACAAGTTTTTGATAAATCATAGAAATTTGCACTTTTTTGTAAATCCCTCTTGTGAACTTGAAAATTACGTAGGACTTTTAAGTCTTGAAGATCTGTTCAGTGTATAGACTTAATTTGGTTAGCATTAATGAGACTGTAAACCACAAGGAGAATGTACTCATGTTATATAGTATTTTCTTTCATCCAGAAATGAACAGAAATGTATAGTTATGGATTTAGCTATTGCAGAAAAATTATCACATGTGAATTCTTAGGCAATTGAATAAAGGCTGTGTAGATGAAAGTATTTCCTGTGCTTTTTACAGAGCACTGCAGATTTATGTTGATAACATTCAATAATCATGACATACAAATTAAAAAAAAAAATTAAGAAGAGGCCGTTTTGGCTCTCTTCAAAGGGAATGAATTGCACTAAAGGGATAAAGAGGATTAAATGTTTGCTTAATGGACATAATTATGGTCAAGAGTATTGTTAATGGTAGACCTCCAGAAAATGGAGAGCTGGGATTCAGCGCCCTTTTGAAGTGAACACGCAGGGAGTGCGAGTGCACTGTAATGCGACCTGCACTTCATGTCTGATGCTGGCAGTCAGTGATGTAGATTCCAGCCTCAAGATGAGGGAATTGGTGTCACTGTGTGAAAGTTAGGGGAACTGAGCAACTTGCACAAGCTGAGGATCTGACCCCTTATCTGATAGAGAAATAATAGTAATATCTCCTTCTCTGATATTGATTAACCTTGAAGTGCTCTACAGAGTAAACATAAGGTCCTTGTTAAAAGACAAAGTTACTCGGCTGAGGTTTCATAGCTAGCTTGATCAACTGATGTAATTTACTGGACCACATTTCCCTCCAGTGTATGCACTGTAATTTCTGATGGCTCAGAAATCATGAAGGTTTTTTGGAAACTCTAGAGATTTTAGCTATGTAAGGTACAGTCACACTAGGAAAGGTTTCTATTTAAATGAAGTTTCTCATGAGTCTCTAACCCAGTGGTAACACAGTGAGAGAAAAGTGAAGGTTATATTTAGTCCTAGAGGTTAATGATAACCTAAAGGTTATTTTTAATCACAATAAAAAAAGAAATGAACTTCATCATTAGTTGATATAAGTGACAATAAGGAGGAATAAGAAGTTTTGTATCAATGCTGAATTTTAGGTGTGTGCAGCGGTCTGTAACATCCTTTGCTGTACTGCATTGATGAAGAAGATTTAATATGATTCTTTTGAAATAATTGCTCATGCAATTGTACAGATGTTTTTGCCATCCTCGCCTCCTAACCCAGTTATTTATTTCCTGAAACAAGCCACATTTTCAAACAGAATGACCTAAGCATTCTTTATGTTTTTAATGTGACCATTACTCTCTGTCTTAGAAAGGACATAGTTTTAAACTTTCTAAGATTTTAAGCTATTAAGAGGAGATAACTTAAATATCTTTCATTGAAGAGTAAGTTATAATAGAAAAATGTGTTTTACTCATTCTCACTTCAAGGCTTTGGTCAGTATAACTATCCTGATAAAACTGGAGACTGTTTACTGATGTTACTTTATGAGGAAAAATTAAATGTACATGTGAAAGCAAAATGCATCAGTTGTGACTTCAGTAGAAAAGAGTATTATGAACAGTTGTTGGTTAAAAGCAGTTGGTATCAGATTTTTTAAAGGTATATATGTGGCTAAGTGTTATTATGAACAGAGTGAGGGTTAACTCTTAAGTAAGTGACCTGTTGGTTATGAATGGGAAGAGGTGATTAGTGGGAAGGAGGTGTCATATAAGTCACACCTTTGACTTTCATTTTTTTGTACTTGTCAAGTACAAGTGTGCTTTTGCCAGCAATTACTTCTTATTCGATTGTATATGTCCTTGTACTTGCAAGTAAAACTTAGCATTCCTTTTAGAGAGGCTCTGGAAAATGTAAAGCCGCTTATAAACAGTGGTTTGTGTACAGAGAGAGTGCTTGGGACCCTTCAGTGTCTACAGAAATAGCTGGTATAGATGTCAGTGGCATCATCCATAGGCTCTGGTTAAAAATTATAGTGTTCACAGAATGTAAGTCTAAAAGTGCTCTGCGAGCTCCTGAAATTCTGCTAAATGTTATGCCAAAAGAGTAAAGAACAACAATTTGGCTACTGGGCTGTCATTTCAGCACCTTGAACACCCAGTAATGGATCTGTAATGACTATAATGATATAATGCATGATAGCACCTACTGTGGCCAGACACCTCCCACCCTCCTCCCATCAGGGGACGATGAATTGGCCATCATGAGAAAGTACATCCCCTGTTACGAATTTTTCTTCGGGGAGTTGCAGCAGAGTCTGTTTACTGGGCTTTCTCCACACATTCCCAGCTAGCTCTTTTTCTTTGACTCTCCTCCCTGCTTGCTTACATAGTTTTTGTCACTGCAGTAGTCCATGTCTGTTACAACAGTGCAAGCTGAAGTCTACTAAGTAACCCATACCACCTTCTCCAGGACAGAAGCAGAATGTACATGTGGACTTCCATGGATTTGTTTTCAATGTACAGAAATTGTTGCTGCTGTTTTGTAAAATGTAGGTTTACCTTTTTCCACATATTTCTGAGTACGTATTATTTCTGTAACAATTTCACAGTCTAAAGAATTTCCCCTCAGGTGTTGAAATGGTTAGATGCTTAATTTGTGGGGCGTAGTTTCTCCTCCTTGGTTGGCTGGTCACACTTCATTGTCCCCAGAAGGGTGCTGGAATTTGAATTCAGAGTGCAGGTGTTCTTGCTACTGGTCTGCCTGCAAGCGCATCTGGGAGAGGAATCGTCGGCAGGCACAGCGGGTAGCAGGAGGGAAGGATATCTATCCTGCTCCTCAGACTAAGGCTCGTAACAGAATATATGAGGGTCCTGAGTTTGAGGGAGGGAAGAGAGGCTTGTTGTGAGGAAAAAAGGCAAATACGCAACTAAAAGGCTATTTGATAGTAGAACAGGAACTTATAATTTCACTTGTGAAAACAATTTCCCCTCCTCTGTCTCAAATTGTTTGACTGTTATGATTGTCTGATAAGTGGCCATTGACCTGATCAGATGGTTTAACATCAGACTGGATGCTTGAATGATAATGTAACACATTCCAAAGTCATCCTGCAGTTGGAAAGCATAGCAAGCTATCTTTGAGGCTAAAAAAAATACATCTTTAAATTAACTTGTCATGGGAAAACAGGCAATTGATGAGGGCCTTTGCTCTGTAGCCCTCTAAGCTTGCTGTTTCCAGGAAGTAATCCTGTGAGCTGTGATTCTGTCCAGGATTTTGATCCACTTGCAAATTTAATCTGTCCTCTCTGAACTTAAATGCTCCATTATCTGTTAGAAAATAATTAGAAGCTGCAAGCACAAGTCTGCATACACTGGGACTTGGGAGTCCCTGAGCTCATTGAGATGAAGACAGTTTGACTGATGGTGGTCAGCTGATATTGGGTCAGAAGCTAATAATAGAAGGCAGTGCTGCTTAGCTAGGTGAGAAAGTTAACTTGGGAAAAATTAAACTGAAGGGTTTGGGGTTTATGGTTGGAAGTAAATTTCCCATTCTCATTTGTTTCTTGGTAAGAGAGCTTCAGAAGCAGTTGGTTTCTTTTATGGTTTTATAATTAAGATCTAGGGGGCTGCTTCGCTTCACCTGGACTTACTGTAGTCCCTGCTGTCTCCAGGAGCAGTGTTCAGTGTGCAGGAGAGCATTTGTCAAGCGAAGTGTAAAGGTAATAAGTGACAATGACCTCCACCAGGCATGCAGCAAACAAATTAAAGCTGTGTATAGGGGGCTGATACCCACATCTTTTATTTATGTCTGGCCTAATTAACTGAATTAATAAAGCAGTCAGTTGTCTTGTGCTGCAAAAAGAAAGAGAAATGACATTTCCTAAATTGTAAGCCTGTCTTATAATTTTGACAAGTCCTCAAGATGTAGTGAACTTACCTTTGGTTCAGAGGTTTCAAGAGGGAATAAAATCATGTAGCTAACTAGCAAAAGATAATTTTACCTCTTGTTCAGCTGAAAACTCGCTGAGATCTGGGTAGGCCTAGATGCTTTCTTCAGGTACGTCTAGATGTCACTGTGGAAGGTACACTGTAGATACAGCTAGCGAGTCAGGTGGGGAAGGTGAGAGAAGACTTACCTTTCCTTGGTTTCCACCATTGGCATTAGACATAGGAAGGCTTTAAGCTGAAGATTTTTGATTCCTTCCATGGCCCACAGCAGCTTCCACAGAGCCCTCAGGGCTCCCTGTGGACACACTCTGGGATGTACAGTTTCTCAGTTGACACAGATGCATTTACACTGTGTCTCCTTGTAAGATCCTGCCTTATGCGACTATGTAGGTGACTGGAGAAATATTTTTGTCTGTCCCTTGAATTATTTTAAATTTTATTTTAAATTTATTTTATAATTTTATTTTATTTTAAATTTAATTTTTTTAAATTCCTTGTATACAACTCATGCTACCTAGCCACATGTTTGACCCAAGCCATCAACAGTCCATGAAAGCTTCTGAGAGTCTGAAGAAACATTACTACAAACGATAGTTGGATAGTACATCCAGGCACCCCACAGTCATTCCACTGACCACATGGCTGCTTGGGAAATACAACAAAGTTAATCTTGAACCTCAATTTAAAGGGCAGCTTTAGGATCTAATGAAATCCTTTATGGCAGCAGTGAGACATTTTTTCTTATCCTCATCTGCTGTCTTTTATGTAAACATCCTCCTTTCCAACTGGCATAAAGTGTCTGTGTAAGAGGAGCTCGTAATGAACAGCAGTGTTGCTGCACTGCCTGGCAGTGTGCTTCAGCTGCAATTCAAACAGATTTTCACTCCATCATGTTAAGTTGCTGGAGGTGGGGGTATGGGGTGGCCTAACTCATCTGACTGTAGACTCCCTTTTGTGCAGTCTCCCCTCTTCCTCCCACTTATGCGCACTGTAAGTATAGCCACTTAGGAGGGGGAACTGTTTGCCTGTCAGTTCCAGGCACAGAAGCTCACTGTGATTGCAATTACAGTTCCAGCTTGTCTAGGGATGCCGGAAATCAAGCTGTCCTTGAGAACTGTGCATAGCATGCACAAGACCCGAGAGTGATCAGCCTCTGCAGAAGCTGGAAATTTGATCACTGCTGAAGGTTAACTGCTTTTAGTGACTGAAGATTAACTGTTTCAAAATCACATTTCTGTTATTTCCATCTTAAGTAATAATTTTCTCTATAAATGTTTTCTTACTGCAGTAATTTTTCCTTCAGTAGTTTCCAAGTGTAACGTGTGTATGTGCAGGGGGGTGTGAATTTTCCATATGCAAGAGCATGTGGCTGTACAGAGAAAGGATGAAGTACAAGCACAGACAGACAAGCCAGGCTGTTTGGAAACAATTCTGCTGGCATAACATTTTAGCTAGAAAATACAGTGAGGGAAAAAGAGTTTACCTGCTACTGGTGATGGGGGAAATTTGAGCCCTGTTGAAACCAATGGGATCTGTGAACTTGCCAGTGAGTTCAACAGGGCCAAGACTTCACCTCTGGAGTCATCTTTCCAAGAAGTATGCCACAGGTTTAAGGGAGAATCACATGCTTTAGCGAGTGACTGACATTACGAGTTATTCCTAAGTGAGTTAGGAAGTATATTCAGATTTCTTTTCGTTTTTTTGTTGACGGCAATGGCAGAATTCCTTATTTAAAGTTTGTATTGCATTATGGCTTGGAAATCCTGCATAAGGTTGGATAGATCTGTAAGTGGGGAGAAGATCGTGAAGAAGTGCTAGTTAATTCACTGGGAAATATAGCTGTGGATTATTTGAAACTGTTAAAAATTCTAATCAAATTCAAGAAGTCGTTTTGGCTGTAAAAAGTGTGTGTGTGAAGGAAACATTTTGAACTGATGTCTTTTATTATGATTTCTTTATAAAGGTATGAGGTACACTAGTAACATGGTTGGTACTTGTTGCTTTGGAGTGTACGTTTGAGCTTGGTTACTGAATCATGAAGTCAGTTATTTGCTTAGCTGTATGTGTTGTTGTTATAAAGGTCAGAATCCCATAGTTGTCACTGTTTTATCAGGACACAGTAGGAGAGAGCTTTTTTGAAAAAATATTTAGAAATCGAACTGGCAAAGGATGGGAATATTAAAAAAAAGAAAAAAGCCAGCAAAGTGGTGCCATGAGTGTCAAAACTAGTACACAATAGTTTAATTAGGAGATTTAATCAGAAGCTCTCGGGATTTGTATTTCCATGATGAGTTTTCTGTTGCTTACAGTACCATGGGTCTCTAGTTCTTGGCATTGTGCTGTACATTGCCACCCTGTACTACATGTTAGATCTGGACCTGAGACAGAATGCTCCCTTCCAGCTTCATACTTTCCCAGGACTTACGTACTTTCTAACTGCATGTGGGCTTTTAGGAGAGCAATCTTAGGCTCTTCCATAAAAATTTCTGCTGGGTGCTGTAAGGCTATGAATTCTGGGGACTTACCTCCCAGCGTGATAGTGCCTGCAGGTGCTGGTATCTTCATCTGCACAACCGGTGGATGATGTGATTTAAGGCAAAGGGGAAGATGGTATCTGTGTAGGAACAGATCTTGCTGGAGCGGTAGGCTACAGCTGATAGTCTTGTGATTACACAGATGAGAAACAACTTTCTGTAAACATCAGCAGAGTGACAGGGAACAATGGAATTTTTTGCAGGGTCTTTCTGACATTCAGATGCAAAGTGCAGAAATAAAACTGACAAAACTTGGTAAAATGGAAGGTAAGATATTGAATAATGCTTGATATGTTATGAGAAGACGCTGACACAGACAGACAGTTTTAAAGCAGACTTTAGCACCGAGAACTGGGCAACTAGTGCTGACTTACCTCTAGAAGAAACTGAAAGCCTGTATTTAAGAAACATCCTTTTGCTTTGCATTTTTCCTTTGTGCCTCCAGCTCACATTAGCAATATAAAATAGGCACATGTTAATGTTTAAGTTCCTGAACTGCAATGCATATGCCAGACTGTTGCCACACTGATAAAAAAATGCAGATTTTAATGGAACATCTGTTAATAAAAAATAGGTACTGTTTCCACAGGCTTAACTGTAATGCATCCCAAACAAACCATCGCTAGTTCAAGGTTAACAGTGAATCTAATGATGTTTGAGGGAAAGACTGAAGAAGAAATGCCTTGATATTTAAGTCACAGGAGCTGGCTGTAAAACTGTACGTATATGCTGGCTAATCATTTTTGAAGTACACTTGTCCGTGATTTAGTTCAGTGCCAGATGGGTAGGCTATTACGTCTCAGGTTTTTCATGAAACCAGGCTGATGTGTCTGTGTGTGACCTCCAGCACATGCTGCAACTCACAGATCAGCAACAGTGCAGAAAGCGAGCAAGGGCAAAGGGCCCTGGACGATCAATGCATTATATTTGTCATACTTGGATTTATGCTGCTAAAGTGCCAAGTCATCTTAAAGTTAAGGGAGAACAAGGGTTTTTGTACTGTAGTGAGAAAAAAAATCCAAGACTGTTTTACACATACAAATACTCACATTGTGTCCATTTTTAATAGAAATTAAAGGGTACAGAAGCATAGACTTATAGGAGCTGAACTTGAATTATCACTGTCGAAATATATTTTATCTCCAAGTCTTCTAAGAAAATATACTTTGGAATACTTCTCCCTTAGTGCTTTGTTGCAGATAACCCTTCAAAAGTTAAATTTTTAACATGGGTCAGTGCTAATCTAGATGCCTCTGATACATCAGCAACTGTCATAGACTTACAAGAAGGAAATAATTAATATCTGTTCATATTAGTATTCTACACATTATTTACAAGCGGTACTCAGCTGTCCCTATCGCTGCTTGTCACATAGCTGTGATGGAACAAATAAGACAGGGAAATCTGGTACATGACTGGCTTGCTGATAATCTTTGTAATATTCTGCCAATACCTTTTAGACTTCAGTGCAATAACTAGGGTAAACAGAGATAGAGCTGAGGTCACAGTGTGGCTGGCAGTCCACGGAGCAGTAATTGCTGGTTTGAAGTGCTTGATCCTTCAATACTGAAACTGTAGTTCAAAAAATAAAAGATTTTGCAGAGCAGTGTTTTCTGTATTAACTTTGGTGTTGCTTCTTGTTGTAGTATATGGCATCTCTTGGACCTATTAAGATCAGAAAACCTTTGTACTGTGAACACATGCTGAGCTTCTCCCTGCCCTGAAAGGCTCTCAGACAAGAGAGACACAACAGATAATGGATAGAGGAAGTATTATTATACCCATTTGTAGATGGGACTCTGTGAATTGCAACACGGATCTCATAACCTCTAAGCAAATTATTTAATGTGTTTTTATTAATTTTATTGTAATTACTTTCTGGTTTTAAATTGGCTTGGAACATTTACTTAGAAAAGCACATTCTGTATAAGGCTTGTTTTCAGACAAAGCTGTTTTATCTAATTACCCACTGAGAATGTGTCTAAAATGTTCTTTTCAATCATCTCTTGCTATCAGTTAGTGCTTGCCCTCAAGTCAGGTATTGTGAAGAAGCTGGATTATGCTTGATATAAGGTGAATAGTGTATTAGCAACAGAAGGGATATAGGTGTTCTTACTGCTTAGTTACTTAGAAGGTGATTACAGCTGTATCCTGAACTTTTCTGCGTTATATAGAATATCAAGGTTTTAAGTGTGTAGACAAATATGCATTGTACAAAACAGAATTAAGTCAATTTCATATAGACCTGAGCCTGTTGTTAATGCTTTACATGACAAATGATATAAAAATGTTTAAGAAAATACAGTTACATAGGTTTTTGAGCTATGTTGACAGATTGCAGCTGTGTAGCATTTGCTCAATACTAGCTTCAAAGGCATTCATAGACTGACTTGCACAGGAAAATCCTGTGATGCGGAGCAATATTAATGCAATGGTAGGAAATGGCTGAGGTACACTCAAACAACCGTTCATCGGATGGAAATGTGTAACAGGGACTACCTAAGGGCAGTTCCCCAGCCTTTGATACTCAGTGGAGGTAATGTCAGTGGATAGGCAACCCCCAGGTCGAATCTATCTGGAAATGTTCTCTGGTGATGAAGATGCTTTTTCTGGCTAGGCAGTACACCCTTAGATGGAGTTCAGTGGGATTATTTGTATATGTGTATAAAAGCAGAATTTAGCTTTTTGTATATTTTCTGAAGCCAAGCAAATTGTTTTTCTAAAAATGAAGTATTGTTGGTTTAGATCAGTGTCTTGAGTCACCTGCTAAAACTACAAGTCCTCTGAGAAGTTATTTTAGTAGTGAAAGTGTTTGGAAAGAAATGGTGTTTGAAATGGGGAAAGAAAGTGACTTTCTTTGGTGAAATGTTTTCTTGGCAAAATATTGAAAAAAGTAATTCTTGATAAAATATATTAACTTGCTGGAACTAAAAGGATTTGTGCTGAACCTTTTCAGTTAGAGATAAATTCCAGTGAATTCCTCAGCTAGAAAGATGTTTTGGAAATATGTTAGTGATTGAAATACCTTTGTTGTCATGTTCTGAAGAAACTCTGGTGGATTTCTGTTTCGAAGTCATTGGTCATTTCAAAAGTCAGAGTATGTTTATTAGATAGGAATGTGGTCAAATCCAGATAGAAATATTGAAGATTTCCCCATGTGATTGAGTTGCAGACAGCAGGGAGAAGGGGTGGGAGCAGACAGCAGGGAGAAGGGGTGGGAGGACTGGGGAATTTTTTCTTTAGTTAAGGATGGGAAACGTTTTCCAGTGCTAGGTCTTTTCTGAGGATCTGAATGCTGTGTCCTGTCTGATTTTAAGCAGAGCAGGGAGATGCTTCTCTTTCCTCTGTGACTAATCTTTTCTGTCAGGGGAGAGCTCAATTTATGTTCTTGATAATGCTGTCATTCAAATAAGAACAGAGATCTGAGTGAAACTCTAGACAAGTGAAGGTTATTGATGTTGAAGTTTATGTGACGGCTTGGCAAGCTCTCAAAGTGTCCTAGAGTTCCAGAAAGTGTCTTAAACCACGTTGTGTCACCATAGAAATGTTTCTAGCTCAACTAAAACTTGTAGATCAGCCTTCTGGTCTGCCGTTGAGTTGGTGCGGACAAAGTGAGTGGCGCTCAGTGTTCCATGTGGACATAAAAAGTGCCACATGGAGAGAGCATTTTCTTATCATGTAATACCTTTTTTCTTATCATGTAATACCTTTACGTAGCCCAGTCCTAAAAGACCTGTTAACGTACAGAGATATCTGTCTCACTCCCCTGCCTGTATAAATGACACAAAATTCCAAGTCACTTTCAAATTCATATTGGCCTGCCCATAGCTGATGACTGGTACCTGTTTTCTCCTTTTCTACATAGTCACAGCACAATCTAAACATGCCATCTACTTCCGAAATGTCCTCTCAAGGAGCACTCCTGTAAGGCCTCCAGTGGTGTTCAACAGCTTGCTGTGGCTCTGACATTTCACTGGCACAGAAGTCTGCTGAAGATCACCAAAGAACTGGCAGTTTGGTGTTGTTTTGAGCTTCACAGTGTGCCTCTCGGAGGCACAGCATATTCTTTGATCACAGTAAAATGACATACCATGGCTGTGTAGGTCTTTAAAAACAATTTTTTAAAAGTGAAAATGTAAATGAGTGCAACAAGGAATAGATAGGCTGGATTAATTATATGTAACTCTACTTCTGTTTAGTAGAAGTCATCCCAAATAGGTAATGGTGTTGTTTCGAAAGACTGGGAGTGTAGCATACCTTTTTCTGCTTGTTACGAAATGTCAACCCCTCGACTACTGATCTTGGCAGTAAGATGCAAAATAGGTGCTAGCTGTCGAAACTCTGCAGTGTGGATGGGGCTTTATAATTAGGGTGCAAATCGACCGTGCTTGAGATCTGAAAGCAAGCTTGCTCTTTGTATGGCATAGCCATAGAGCTGCTGTGAATATGTCTCTAGCACTAACTTTGGTACAGCAGTAGTGCCTTGGAGTTCCAGGTTTTCTGTTTGTGCTTCCTTTGCCTGAAATTTCCTTGGCAGTGTCACTTAGAGAGCCTTTTTCACTTTCTTTCCTAGCCAGCTGAAAGGTACAGCTGGATGTTGAAAAGCAGATTCACCCCAGTCAGCCTTGTCACAGTTTGCTGTGGGAAATGCTAGGAAAAGAGGTTTGGGGTTTGACTTGTAGAGTCGTTTTAGTTGAATAGTCCTTTGGAAATTCTGGACCTGTGATACTAGGCCATCATACTAGCATAGTTAAATGTTCTTGGGATTGTGGTGGTTCAAGAAAGAGGTGAATGTACAACATAAATTATTATTTTGTCCTGTTCATACCACTCTCAAATTCTTTATAAAATAGGCATTCCCTCCTGCAGTACTGCATGTTTAAGTGGCATTTGCCCATCACTTTATCTTCTTGCCTTCTATGCTTCAGTGAGATCTTGGCTTTATGAGAGAGTCTACACAGCCACAAATACAAACTAATGCATACAGTTGTATTTATTGATTTAACCAAGGCTTTTTTATTGGTAGCAGACAGTTGGCCGCTCATTCATGCAGGTTTGTTCTTGGAGTTGTTTAGCTCACCCTGACAGAATTCTGGACCTGAATATGGCCACACATTGAAGATCAGGCATAGTATTTGATGTGGGGGTTATTGCAGATGTCAAGATTTTATCAACATGAAAAAAAAGAATCATTATTATTGTATTATATTATTTTATATATATGTATGTATTACCCTGACAGTAGGACATGCTCAAATGTTCTGGAAGTTTAGGGAGGGATGTGAAACCTTATGATTGCAGCGTAAGACAAGCTGCTAGTCTCAAGGTTTATAAGACACACCACTGCCCCAAAAAATATATCTATAGACAGGCCAAAGGTGTGAGCTACCTTTGTTTTCCTTTGCATTGACTTCCTAAATTCTGGCCACTTTTCAGAGCTGGGTTACTGGACTGGGCAGGCATCATCCCATGGTTGGCTGTGGAAGGGGGCGGAGGAGCTGTCCCAACTTGCAGCCAAGTTCCCTCACAGCTGCTTGCTCGCCCCCCACACCCAGCAGGGCTGGGGAGAAAATGGGAGGAACAGGAGAGAAAACTCCTGGTTCAAAATAAGGATAGGGAAATTGCTCACCAATTACTGTCACAAGCAAAACAGACTTGACTTGGTGAATTTAACTTATTTATTGCCAATTAAAAAAAATATGTAATAGCTGATTCAGTACTGGGAAGCAAAAAACCCCCATCCACATTAAAGCATTTGTAGAAAAAACCCACCTTTCCTCCCCCTTTCCCTGACCCAGTTCCAGTCACTTTTTTTCCCAGCTGTTGGCTATCTGCGGCAGCATGGGCTGTCTGGAGCCAGCTGTGTCCCCAGCCTCTTCTCACAGGGGCCTCCCCTGCAACACCCCTGCTACCACTGCCCTGCCATTCACACCCAGCGCACCTGATATCAGCTGTTCTGGGAGTGTATTAAGCTGGACGATATCTGCCCAGCAGTGAGGGTAAGCACCACATCGCTGGACACAGAAGGACTTGTCCAGAATCAAGGTTCTGCCATGGTGGGTGCAGGGCAGGGCAGAGCCCAGCCTCGCAGCAGTTGGGAGAGGCAATGCAGCGCTCAGCAGACGGGAAGTATATGAATTTGGTGGTGGCAGTGATTTTCTTTCAAGCATTTTTTTAAAGAGGTTTTTAGTTAAAATTTCATCTTTGGAAGAAGATTAGGTCAATGGGATGGTAAAATAAAGAATACGTAGAGAAGAAAAGAGTGAGGAAAAGCTGTAGAAACTCAGGAGAAAATAGCAGGCGGAGTAATGTTGAAAGGAAGAAAGTACTGTAACACAGGAGATGTCTGGCAGCTTTTGAAGACTTTATGGTTCATTCATGTCCACTTGGTCCAAAATAAAAAAAATCTAACAGTGAACCAAAGAGTTCAATGAAATCTTTTTTGTTTAAATATCATCATCCCTTTGCAGTACTTGAGACCTGAGTGTGATTCTCTTGGGCGGCTGAATACAAATGAGGGAAACATGAAGATGAGTCTACTTTGAATTCTCCATTGTGAGAGATGAAATACCTGGATTATGAGCAAAATGTATCTTTGATTAAAACAACTCTTAATGTTGATAGTACACTTGATGAAATTAGGTTTCAATCTGATGCTATCCCTTTAAATTGATTCTGAAGGAGGAAGGAGATTTGAGTGTGGGATTATAAAGTCAAGCTTTTCAGTGATACCAGAAAATTTCAAAAAAATGCCCTAAGACTCTTCAGAATGGAGTGAGAACTTGGTAATTTTTTTTTCTCTATCACTCATTCTTGAGACCTTGCCATCACTCACCTTAAATCAAAAATCAAAGCAATAACTCCCTCCTTCTGAAAGAAAACTGCAGCTAAGGTTGAAAATGTTTGTAAGCTGGTCAGTAGTGAGGTCTGTTTACCCTCCTATTCAAATAATGCTGAAATGATTGGTTTTTTAGACTGTATTTTTAAAATGTCAAACATTTTTGCTAGTTGCATCAAAATAGTAAGAAACAAATCACTTTTGACAGACAGTTGTGAAATAATGATGCGTGTCACAAACTGTAAGTAAAACTTTAGTCAGAATGATATTTCTACAAAGAGGTGTGCACACTGTTAAACCACTTACACCCGATCTGCAAGGTGGGACGGCCAGTCTGAAACCCACTATTACTTCTCTTGATGACTTGCAATGGAAGCATTTCTGGTTGCTTAGGTCCTGAACTCTTGGCCATTTATGCATAAAAGTGAACTGAAAATGGTCTAGACTTTGCTTTCTCATCACCAGAATCAATGTTTTCAGTCAAGATTCACAGAAAGGCTGGTGGAAGTTGTCCCCTTACTGAATATTTGACAGAAAATCTTCCCTTGGCTTGTACGCTAGCAGTCTGTTCCTTTAAACATGAGATTCCTTCTCAGCTGTCTAACACAGACTCAGATGAATTGGGAGGCTTAATTGGTACAAAGTCAGCAGGGAGAAATAAGAAGCATATGGTGTGTGGGTTCTATAAGATGCATCTCCTACACTTGCAAACATTTAAGCGCGTGTCTAGCTCTAAGCACTTGAGCTGTGTTGGAGTCAGCATAGTTGCCCATGCCCTGCAGAACAGGGAACACAGTACTGCTTGCCTTTTTTTTAAATTTATTTGATGTTGCTCCAAAATATGTAGTAAGCTAGATTTCCTACTGTAAGTGTGTGAAGGTATCTATTCCTGCATGAATAGGACCTACTGCTTCTCTAAGGTGAGCATGGAATATTTGACCTAGCAGTCTGTAAGCATCATCTTTGAGAGGGAGAGCTTTCAAATCCCTGAATTGTGCTATTTTCAAGTAAGTGTTTGAGGGAAAGTGGGGCATCTCTCTCTTGCATTTGAATTGCATGGGGCAATTGTGTGTATTTGAATTTAGTGTCAACAACGCAGGCTGTGCCTCTGCAGTGTTGAGCCAGTAAGACTACATACCCTCTCTGCTGTGTGCAAGTACTGTGACAAGCGGAGTCTCAGAGGGTATGCCTGCTCTGAGAAGTGCAGCACACCACCTCTAGAAAACAGTGTGCGCCCATTCAGCAGTGCCCCAGCTGTGAACCAGCTCTGCTCCTGGACAGTGGAGAGCACGTTACTCTGGTGGTGTACTATGCCTTGCTCATCACCAGGCTGCAGCCTGGATCCAGGGTGGGACGTTGACCTGAAGCCAGCTTCTCCCGATGGTACTAGCTTGGTCAGAGCCAAGTGAGTGGTACTTGCCTGATGCTGTTTCCATCACATTTGTGCATGATGGACCACAGCGTGTGGTCCCTGCTGTGGAATTTTATTTTCTCTTCTCTTTCATTCTTAGTTTTTATCCCAGAAAGTTTTGGGTGTAGTGGCACACCTGGCAGCTGGATTTCCAGAATTTTCTGAAGGAATAAGTTAATCTCACCATTTAATGGTGCAGCATACTTGTACTCCAGTCTAAGTATACTGTGATTCCACTTACTACCCAACAGACCTCTGGTCAGGCTCCTGATTGGAAACTGAACTCAAAAAAGCTCAAATGTCTTGCATCTAAAAGAGATAAAGTCCAAAACCACCCATTTGAAGCCTGTAGTCTATTTGATCATAGGAATTTGTTCTGGCTCTGAGGAAGCGCATGTTAACAAGACTCATACTGTTATCTTCTCTGTTTGGTCACATATGGCTTCCTTAACATGGCTTCCCAAGGCAAAACAAGCATAGGGGGAGCTTCAAGGAGACAGTGGCTAGTGCGAAACTCCAGCTAACAGCCGGTTAATAATAACAGGGCTTTGGTTTAGACCCCTAGTTATTTTTTGCTGTGCCAACAAAATCAGTGTTTACCCAAAGTAAAAGCATTGGTCATGTGACTCTGCATATAGGATTTGGACCTGAATGTGCACTTTTAGACTTGTGTGCAACAACCATTGATGAACCTGTACCTACTGTAAGTATTCATCTTGTTTGATGCTTGGAGTATGGATGTGGATGGCTGGAAAGATTTGTTTTTTTAAATACTTTTCTTCATTTGCTCCCGAGTCCTGCTTCTCCAGCGAGAAGTTGAGAGAATTTCTTGTGCACAATGTAGGTGTTGATCACTGTCTCTCAGGAGGGAACAGTCACAGGACACAGGATATGCTACCATTGCAGCATTCAGGAGTTGTTCATTGTATTACACAGCAGTAAAATTGGTTATAGAAGCTGTTGCCTTTTGCCTGCAAGTGCCCTGTTTTGTTTGTGTGCTCCTAATGACTGTCAAATGGTTCCAGCTGTGGCAGTTTATGCTGTTAGTGTCCTCCCTCTGTTTGCTGCTGTCCTGCTGTGGGACTGATAACCTTTGTTGGTCCCTATAGCTGCATCTCTCATTGCATTTTCAGAAATGGCTGAGACATTTCAACAGAAGCCTTCCACAGGCTTCCACTTCTGCCCAAGTGGTGAAAAATTGCAGCCTAGGGGTTGAAAGTATAGCAATGCTGTTAAGCAATTGAAAGCAGCATCTTGCATAGGAAGTGCAGGGGAAATATAACAATGGGTATTATCATATGATAAATGTGGCCATGCATGTCGTTGAGTATGTACGTTGTGCTGTCTCTCAGCTTAAGTAAATGAGCAGACTGCATAGGCTAAGTTGGCTGTAACCTAAGAAATTGGTAAGACCTAGCAGACAAACAAAAGGCATTGAAAATGTGTTGGACTGTAATTGAATCTGCCCTGAAGCAGGTCAGACGTGCATTCCAGACAGGTGTTTGCCCTAGCCATTAGAAACATTGTAAAATTAATGTAAAAAGCAGTGTATTCACTGTAGTATCTCTACTATTACCACAGCACAGCTTGTGCTTGCAAAAAAAATGCACAGCACAGTATGAAGTCAGCTTTTAAATACATTTATTTACTCAACAATGATTAGGACAGGTGGATTGTTCTTTTCTGTCTTCTTTTGTTTTGTTTTGTTTTGTTTGAGGGCATTTTATGGTAAGAACAGTTAGAAGCAGAAGGTTAGGAAACCAAACATTTTTCAGACTTTGTCCCTGCTTACTGAACTCTTTATCTCGTGCATATGCTCATCTGGCTCAACTGGAGCAGTAAAATTTACTCTGGGCTTCCTGAATTGGGGCAGCAGATCTGTGGTACTTCTCTGGAGCAGGGAGCATGTTTCTTCTGCACTGGCTCTGAAGGGATAGCACTTATGTGTGGAGCATTGGAAGGGCATGTTGACTACCAGTAAGTGACCTTCTCCAGGTGCTCTGTGTGGTATGGCCATTGGCACTCAGGAAGCTCGTGTGTTAAAGAACAAGCCTGCAGAAGGAGTATCTTTTCCTCTCTGCCAGATGTTTAAATCTGATATAAAGAGATGATCAATATTGCTTCAAATGCTAATTCTCTTGTTAGGTAAAGTCTTCAGCAACAAAAAGATGAAGTTATCAAGGACTGCATTAGAAGGTGCTGGAGTCCACCACGCAGTACAGGACTCTTAACGACACAGCCTGTTCACATATTTCAGAGCCTCCATAAGCAGCTGAGGAAAGGTCTCTTGACTGATTCGGATGTTCAGATTTCCTTTAGAGCATGGTTTTGAACGTGGCAGGGTGATGGCTTGCTGTCAGCTGTGCTCGGTTCCAGGGGTCTTGGGAGTTGGCTGTATGCCATCTCTAGCATCTCAGCAACAGTCTGGCCAGGGATGCTTGACCATGCACTGAACTGGTGTACTAATTAGTGAGGACGTGTGCTGGAAAAGTATTGCGTCATGGACCACTTTTGGGTGGAGAATAGATATTTGACATGGACATAAGTGTGGCATTATTTTACTGCTAGTGAACATGCACCTTGCTGAGTCCACTGGTTTACAAACTAAATGGTCAGAGAAACAAACCTGGTGTCAAAGGATGCTCTTCAGGGACACTCATGCTGGCTAATATTTATGTTCAGTTGTCAGTTGTAATTGCTAGCACTCACACATTAAAGTAGGAAAGGGGGAAGTTAAATACCATCTTATAAGATGTGCTGTGGGTGTTACTCAGAGCACTGTGGAAACCCTTTCTTCTCACAGTCTTGAGAATTCTTTTCTCTTTCTCATCCTGGAAGGCCAAAATGTAAATCCTCCTTTGGTTGGATTTTGAGCTACTTTTCAGAAACAACAGTCAAAGTAAAGGTGTTTCAAACATGACTGCAGAATACAGATAGATCAGGAAACAGTTTTAGGTAGGATTTTCAAAGCCATCTAAGGAATGAAGGTGACTTAAGTGACCTGTGAGAAGTGAGCGGCTAGTTCCCTTTGTCGTCTCTATTGACAAGTGCTTTTAGACTGGATGTAGCTATGCATTGTATCATTACAGTGATGGCCAGCTCTCATGACTAAATAAGCTCTACATGTCTAAGCATGTCTTGGCAGTCTAATGGCAGGTGCTTTGAGGGCCTTTTTTGGCATCTTGATGTGGGTTAGCAATTGCACCTTCTCAGACCCCTGTTGACATAGCGCTGCTGACAGAAACTGGAGTCATAGGTCTGGTGATGGCTCACTGGGACCTATGAACTCACCCTTCTTCTTGGGTATGCTGTTGTGTTACTAAATGCACATGACAGACAGATCAGTGTAAAGCATTAAAATAACGTTTATGTCATTGTTTAATAGAATTGTTAGATATAGGGTTGTGTATAGAAATCACAGGAGTTGAGCTTAATGTGGCAATAATTCAACCACATTCAAAAGGGCAGAAGAGAGGAATGATTAACATGACGTGATATCTTTATACAAAATAGCATATCTGAGAAGTGTAATACTGAGCTGAACATGGAAGGCTCAATTAAAGTCACTTACTGTTCTCTCTGTGATGAGGTTGGAGGGACACAACAATGGCTCTGTCAAGCTACCTGTGGAATTAGCTGCCTTCTGCATCAAGGTCTTTCTTTGCCAGCCTTCACCTCGGGTATATTAACACTGTAAGCACTGCTGTGAATAGAATATACATACACAGCCTTGGTTTTAAGTAACTCGTTTGAGATCTTGTAGTACCCTAGCCTCACCTGGTCAGGACTCACTGTAGACTGCAAAATACAGCTTACAGGTAAGGGCAAGCTGAGTTGCACAGCTGCTGCCTGTGTCTAAGTTGGCTGGCTTATAGCTGTCCTGTGTATGGCTGCCACGCACTGCTGTGATAATTAATACCAGCGACAGTAGCATAAACAAACTCCAGGAAGAGATTTGGTTTGGCTGGGGAGTTACTCTTGTGATAAGACTTCTTGCTCCTGCAGATACATGAAGGAGGGTGCCTGATGTCCAACAGGAGCCTTTCAAAACTGTCACCACTCCTGTCATTTCTCAGATGTTAGTGTGAGCACATGATGTTACAAAGACTCTGGCTCCTGGGGGAAAGATAAAGTACTGTAACTTATTAATTTCTCTTCCCTCCTCCCCTTTTTTATTTCAACCTTCAAAGCATTTTTTTTTCAGGAGAGAAGGATAAAATGACCTGTGGCTCAGTTCCTGCTTCTGGTGTAGACTTTCTGTGTGACCATGGATAGTAGGCTGTGCTTCTCTATACCTTAGTTTTCTCTCCATTAAATTAGAATAGGCACAATTTTAAAATCGTTCATGTGACTGTGCCAACTGAGTACAGAGACAAGATCTGCAGATGTAAGTAAGGCTACCAGAAGGTGCAGGAAATTGCAGAGGCTGGTTTTGAAAGATGCCAGTGTCAGACAGCCAAGTCTGTGAGTTTAGGTGCCTTACCTGACTAAATGTTTTAGAAAAATTGATTTGGAACCAGGCTGCAGAGTGCCTAAGTGCCATGGAGATTGCAGCTCTGGGGTCTTTCGTGTCCAAACAGATTTTAAAATGGGGACTCGTATTCCTTATTTGCTGAACAGTTTTTTAAAATGCTACTAAGTCATAATGTTTCTGTTGTTGTTGTTTGTCTGTTTTGTCTAATTATGCTCTAGCAGAACAATAGCAATCTCTTTTACTCTGTGTTTGTGCTGTGCCAGATAGACATAACCCTGAATTTAGTTCTCCTGTAGATGCTGTTCAATAAAAATAACAATACTTTTACTAATGAGAATAACTATGTGAAGTCAGGATTCATGCTAAATTTGTATCCTTTAGTGACTTAGCTCTATAATGAAGGTTTCCTTGCTCTCTGTTGTGTGTCTCACTTCATTACAGAGCAGTCCATAATATTTTATTAATCACATTTTTATTTTTTTCTGGAACCATTGCCCAAAACTATTGGAAGAATATGTGTTTTCCCATAACATCAGAATGAGACAAATGGCACTGCTTGCTTTTATTATTGTGCAGAAGTGTCTTTCCTTCAGACTCAGACTTGTAAATGGCAAGTAGCTGGAGACTAATGGAGCGCATGCTTCAAAGCTTTCCATCTGGTCCCTTGGTGAGCAAAAAGAATATATTGTCTATGTTCTAATCAGACCTCATTATAAAAAAAAGTACTCTCGCTCCAGGTTCCTGGTGAAACTCTTACCTTTACTCAGAGAGGGAGTGGGCAACAAGTACTATCCTCGTATGCATCTACAGGAGAAAAATGAATGGGGCCAAAAAAAAATGAGGCAGAGTAATGTTGTGCTCGGAAACTGGATAATGCACCTGTGAACAGGCATTTTTATGGTGGCCTTCAGTGACATTTTCTAGTGACAGCAGAAGAGAGGCTAAAATTGTTTCAAGGAGATCCCACATATACGAGTTGAGTAAGCAAGAACTATATCAATTTACATGTGAGAAAGACTACTTAAATTAAGATCCCTTTTCTAATTTGTTATATTGGAATCATCCTCAGAGCTCCTTCTCCAGTCATCCCATCAAATAGCCCCTATTTATTCGTTTATTTATTTTATTTCTTCACATACATTTAGGAAGAAAAAGGAAGGAGATACTCCCCCCAATGGAGGCCATCTGCTCTTTTCTTATTGGGGGGGGAAAAACCCTACAATTAGTGTCTTGTTAATCTTTTTGTTTTAACAAAAAAAGAGAGGGAAAGAAAGAGTGAGAACTATTATGCAAATACTCTACAATTTGGTTTCAAATATTCTTTGTACTATGATGAGCAATTTCCTTTAATACAAACTCAGCCTACTTGCCAGGACCTTTTTTTGCCTTAATATAGGGAAGGAAAAAAAACCTTTTATGAGATGGGGGGATATGCTGTGTTCCTGATGCCTACTTCTTCTCATCCTTTTTTTCTTTCTTTGGCACTATTACAGCTGATATTCTTTAAGTTGTCATAAAGATGTCATGTAGGTTTTTTGAGAAAGAAAGAGAATCAAAATAGCTTTACAAAGCCACAGTTTTATCTCACTTTTTCATTGTTTCGTTGCCATGATTAAGTGGTCTTGAAATGGAGGACTCATCTTAGTGAAAGAGAGAGAAAAGCTGTCTCCCTGCCTTTTTTGAATGCCAGTTGCTTGTGATGGCAGCATTATCTCAAAAACAGATATGTAGGTTTCTCATAAGGAGCTCCTGTGCTACTTGTCAGTGGTACAAACTTTAGGGCCAAATAGCATAGCCAAGATTAAGTCCTTCTGGTCCTTGGTATTGGATAACCTAGCTTGCTAGCTGAAAACCTCTGAAAACTTATGATCTGCAAAAGATAAAATGTAGAAGAAGGAAAGGAATATTATTTCTTGTTTACTGCATGGGAAGCTAAAGCATGGGAAAAACTAAAGTAAGTCACCGAAGACTTATTGAGAGAGGACTTTGGAAGAATCAGGAGCTGAGCTAAGAGGCTCAGATTTAGAAAGCTGCTGCTTTCTGTAGTTGTCTGCTTGTGGCAACATCAGGAGACAGGCAGGACTGCTACTGCAGCTGAGCTGCTACAGTGCCATCATGACCACTAGTTTAGGTTATTGCTGTACAACAGTCATGGAGACAGTAGCATGGCCATATCCTAATGGCTTAACGAATCTGCTGACTTTCAGTAGGACTTAAGAGCATCATACCCATTTGAAAAGCCCACACTAAACGTCTTGATTCTTAACCCTGTGCAGGTTGAGCTTTGGGAAAGCTTCAGTCAACATATAAATGTTACATGCTTAAGCCTATAAAATACTAAGCATAAAATCTCTGATCCAGTAAGGCATATTAGCACAGCTTAAATATCTGGCCAAATGGGGCCTAACTGGCCGTCTAGCTATACATGAGTGGCATAGTTTGCTTGCACAAAAAAGAGCTGATGCCTAATGGATTGACCACAAACTGGGAAAATTTATTCAAGAAACAAAATTAAGGGACGTAAAACAAGACCAGTGAAACCTTGAAGCAAAGTCAAGTGTGTCACACTTACATATTTGCTTCTGTGACTGTAATGGAACGGGAATATAGGGCAGTTCAGAATTTCTGATCTGAGCTTTCACTGGATCTGTTCAGATACTCTTGATCCATTGCTTGGGGCTCATTACATCAAGCGTACATTACATCAGACTGGGTTTTGCCTAAGTATGCCTAGCACCAGATAGACAACACAGGGGTTCATGGTACTTAAGGGACACTGATCCCCTTTAGGTGCTCTATGGGAAATGAGAAATCTTTTGTGCACAGAGTCTTTAAGCACACTGGAGTAACTGGGTCACTTTTCTTGTTACAGGAAGCTCTTATCATGGCCAGCATGGACCACCCGCACCTGGTAAGACTCCTGGGTGTCTGCTTGAGCCCAACCATTCAACTAGTAACTCAGCTGATGCCTCATGGCTGCCTGTTGGATTATGTTCATGAACATAAAGATAATATTGGCTCCCAGCTTCTGCTAAACTGGTGTGTCCAGATAGCTAAGGTATGTAGTTCATGCTGTTCTTTTTTGTTGTTTTCACAACTAACTGAAAAACATGCCATACAAACAAAATATACAAACAAATTGTTGTTTGGGTTTTGGGGGCTTTATTTGTGTTTTTTTATCCAGTGTGTTTTTTTGTTTTCAAGAAGGTTGGATAGTTCTTGAAATACACACTGTCTTGGCTGCTTACAGTACTAGTGATTACTTGTTAATATGTAAACCAAAGTGGTTTTTTGCCCGTCTTTCCAGATCAATGTTAATGAGGGGTCTTTTGCAAGGAGGGGAGTGAAAAAAGTGGGGCAAGAAGCCCCCTGTGTGACACCTGAGGCTGAGCGCAGAATGATTTTTCAGCCCCTTCTACTGTTCAATATTCATAGCTACTGATTTAGCCTGATTTTAGTTTTCTACCTTTCTGAATCTGCATTGCCAGTTAAATTCTGATATGCCATCAATTGTCTACCCCCACACTGCCAAGAAGGTAAATACTCACTTCGTGTCACTCCCTTTGGGAACCACCATAATTCTGCTGTGTTTAAGACCTATCACAACAGCTGAGGCTGGAGGGTAATATTGCCCGTCTCTGCAGGATGGGAAATCTCAAGGGTTGGATGCTGCTTTGCTTGCCGTGGCGTAATGCGCTCTGCCTTCCTGTGGGATTTTAGGAGCAAGAGTGAAGCCATTGTCGTTCAGATACAGACTGCACTTCAGCTGAGGTGGAACAGAGAATAGGTCATAAATACAGCCCTAATGTAATCCTTGCACAATGTTTTGCCTAATTTTTTAGATATGTTTAGGTATTCAGTGTTGTACTGGGAACAAGTTCTTGATAATCGGTTGCAAAGAGTAACAAGATCTGGCAGCGTAGAAGCCCATCATTTTTATCTGTTTTAAAGGCTATTTTGTGCAACTAGAGTTGTACACAATGATGTTACTATGAATGGGAATCTGGAACCTGCTTTTTATTGTGAGTTATTTAGACATTATTTAAAGTTTTAGATTATTTTTCTGAAAATGTTTGTTACATACAAATGTGTGCCACAGACTGCCTTCTTACATTAAATCTGCATCCTCAAGTGAATTTGCTACAAAATCTATTACGAAATCTTAATTCAAGTTGTAATGTTAAACTTTTAGCACCGGAGAGAAACCTGGAGATTCAGCAATTGTTTTGCTGGACCATATAGCAGCCATCAAGTAAGCATTCACTTCTTTTAAAAACATAAATACAAAATACTTTCTTACAAAAGTTAGAAAGCTGAGAAATTCAGCTAGCCCTGAGTTTTTTGTCCAGGAGGGGAGGAGTTTGAGACTCACCATTAATAGGGACTGTTTTCTTTCCAGGATCTAATCTGTTGTCAGACCTGCCTGCAGGTGACAGTAGATGAAATGACCGTAATGCTGAGTAGAGGGGTTGATGCACAGAAGGAGTGGGGTGAATCTCAAACACACATTCTGATGTTGCAGCGATTTGTAGATGTGTTAATATCTGTGATTCTGCTGTGCTGTAAAGCAGCCAGAGTTGCATGGAATGTTGGAACACACTGATGAAGATTGCCTGTATCTGGACCTGTGCAAGGGTTTATTTAGGGCTGTTATCAGATAAAGAAGGTGGGGGAGAAAATACATACTCCTGTTTGAGTTCTTTCTCTCAACACAAACTCCTTCCCATCTGTTCTCCACTCCCTTGATTGACAGTGGCCATTGTTATTTATTTCAAAACATTCACAGAGTGGTAAATGTGAAGAGACCATCCACCTTTATTTTCAGTTTGTGCATGCATATGGCCATTGACTCACTGGACTAATAGCTGTACTTGCTTTGCCATGGACTTTATGTGGGCAGCTGATTTAGTGAAACAAATAGGCTTACAGAGCTGACAGATCCATGGGAGGGTCTGTGGAAGGCAGGTCATGGTTTTCCCATGGTGATTCTTATCAGTGAAATGGGTTCTAAACTGATTTCTGTTGTAAATGGTTTCAGCATAACATGGGAATAGGATTTAGGTACACTCATTTGAAAATCATTGCCTGCTGATTTTCTTGATCACCGCGTGATGTGGGAGGAGAGGATGAGGTATTACAGATACTGGAGTTCTGAGATGGTGAGTAACCAAGCCGTGCAAAGAAGTGAGATCATACGCGTAGTATTAACTGATGAAGTGTCAGGAAGAGAAAGGGAGTTTCTTTATAATAGTAGGTGGCCTGTTATTGAGGGGAAGTTTAGTGAAGTTTAGTTACTTTATTGAAGTTCAATTAAATTCATCTTCTGCATCACAATAATCTTGAGGTTAATTTTGCCTTGGCCTCATGTTACAGCATGAAACTAATCCACTTGGCTACCCATAAAGGAAACAGCAGCAAGTGATTGTTTTCTTGGAAAAGTGCGTTACTTGGTATATATGGCTGACCTGTTAACTCTGGGCCATCGCAGTTTGTCTGGATTATTTTATCCTTGGTTTCTTCATGTGTCTCTTTCCCTTCTCTTATTTTTACTGCAGTAGTTGATACTGGATGTGGAGAAAATTAGTACACATTTGACAGGGAGTTCTGCTTTTTTCTGCTTTTGCATGCACGTCAGTGGTATTTTGTAGGGGTGGCTTGTTATAGTTGAGAAGGTCACCACAGGTACTGACTGCTTGCGTACCATGCCAGTATGGTGCAATCCTACTGGGGAAGTAGACTCCAAAGAATTCAAATGTACCTTGAACTCTTTAGTTTCTTCTTGTCTTTGGAGACCTTGAATGACAGTTGCATGTTGAAAATCTTCCCTGACAGATTGCATCTAATGCATAAAGACACGTGACCTAATTATTATATAGGAAGCTATTAGTGAAGAGAGGAAAGAGACAGAGACATATGAGGCTGTGCACACCACATAGTGTGTAAAAGTAATGCAAATACTGCACAGAATGTTCTGCATTGCACTGTGCTTTCTGATGGGATACAGAAATGCTTATTCCCTTGCTATCTCTCAGACTGTAATGTTGATTGGGATTGGAGGGTGTACACAGGAAAATGTTTCAGAACTGGTAGGAAGAGTAAGCTTTGAGATCACCAGACAAGGAGTCTCCCGTATCCCAAAAAGTGGAATAAATGTGCTAGTCCCCTGCTAGGAGCAGGGGAGTAGTAATATTTGTTTTCCTCTGATCTTCACATTTTACAGTTACTAGAAACCAGCCTGCAGCCTGCAAATAGGAAAGATTCAATTTGCCTATGAACAGACAGGTCTCCAGAGGAATGAGTGCAGAAAGTGGCTATTGCATCAAGCACAAATTTCCATTCACTGCAGGAAAGGTCTGTGTATCACATGTACCTGTATCCACTGTGCTCATGTTTCAGGCTCTGCCATACAGCTCGAGAATGCTTCTCCACATCTCACTTTTCTAGACTTTTGAGAATGATTGGTTGTGTCTTTCTGAAAGCTACTAATGATTAGCAATGCAATAAGAGGTAAAAACAATCAGTGACCTCCCAGTCCTATTCTCTGCTTCCTGAAGCAGCTTCTGGTATCTTCTGTTAGATAAATCTTTCTACACTCATCTTCCCCTTTTGATGGTGAGAATTGTCCCCAGCAAGAGAGAACTGAAAGAACTGGAAATGCCTTGATTCCAAAGTTCAGGCTAATTTTTATGGATTGTTTAAAATCAAGTTGCTGCTGCAATACAGTTCCTCCCTACTGTGCTTTTTTCCATCTGCCAGTGTGCAGGCATTTATTTATCGAAGTCATTGCTTCAGAGTTCACTTGTTCTGCCAGGCTGTTCATTTCCATATGTCTCTACTTCTGTACAACTAGATGCAAAAACTAGCTAGGCACTATGCCTTGTTGCCAACCTGCATATGGCTCTGGACATAATTTGTGAAGGTTGATGATAAGGCAGTTATTAAGTACCATCTACTGCCAACTGGAAAAAAGCTTGGCTACTTTTTTTTTTTTTTTTTGCTTATACAGATTGTGTTGAATTTATTCTGTTATATCATTGTAGGGTAATTGTGTTCTCTTTCCAGAAGCTTTAGCTTCTTATTTTACGGATGAAAGTTATAAAAATAGAGTAGCCCCCAAGCATTCTGCATAAAACATGGTTGTTAGACAGCAGCTGTGTCTAAGAGGGTTCTTCCCTTCTGCTTTGCAGATACACAAGGCATCTCCTTGTGTCTCACTTCTATGTGTAGTGTCTTGCTTAGGGACTGAATGTTTAACCTTTTAGCTCAGAGTTCAGCTCGGCAATTTTATGTGGAGTTTGATGTCCAATTAAGCAGTAAACTATGCCCAGGTGTCAAGACACTTCCTAGAGTGGGAGCAAGACTGACAACCTTGGTGGCCTTAGGGTATGGCAGGACAGAATAATGCTTCATGAATGTCTGTAGTGTTGGCTACTTGAGAAATGGATTCAGAATCAAATTTTGTAAGGCTAGCATGAGCCTAGAAGTGAATTCTCAGTTGATGAATTACGTCCTTGTCAGTCAGTGCATGACAGATGCACGTAAATCATAAATATTTAACCAAATTAAAAAAAAAAGGTAGCGTGTGCACTGATATTTCGATGTGTTTGATACAGTTTCTCTCAGCAAGGGCTGCCCAAACACATTCCCTGGCAACTTGGAGATGTGGGGGTAAGGACGTTCTTACAGAAATGCATTGAAGAAGAGAAGATTCCTCTTGAGCTTTCTAGTCAGAAAGAGTTGCTTCCACTGCCGCTAGGTGAGGTTAACTATAAGGCACGGGTATTTGAGGCCGTATCCTCTCACTGTTACTCTAGTGGAAAAATTAGCCTGAGTCCTATTAGAATGATTTGTGCTCTGTCTCTCTCAAGGGCATGTAGAAATGCATTTTTGCTTCTGTAACTTTGCATATAACACTTGCTACATTCAACACAGAAGTTCAACCCAGGCAACTCCATCTACTGTTTTACTGTTTTTCCTGGTACAAGTATGGTTTCATTCTGCTCCTATTGATTTGTGTTACAGCTGCACCAATTTTGTTGGGTAATGTTCGAATGCAGAGGAACAGTTCCTGCCCCAAAGAAGACAAGGTAGAGGAAGAATGGGAGAGGAAGCAATCTTCCAAGAACAAAGCAGCTTGGCTGCAATCACCTAGCCTGTGGAGCAGAGCTCAGCTCTTCTGGGTCTTAGCCAGTGCCCCATTCTGTTCTGCCCTGTATCCCCCAGGGGCTTCCAGACCTGTTTTTTGCATTCTGAATTATAATAATTCATTCATAACCCCTCAGAATACTAATGAGGTAAAGCAGAAGTAGGTTGATACAGGTTGATGTCATGGAAGGAAAATTGAGTACTTCAGGGGATTACTTTGTATACCTTTTCAATATAAAAGAATTCTAAAATTACCTTAACTAAAGCCCTGCACAGTATCAGTTATCCAGGTATGCAGGAAAACAACGTCTGAAAACATTCTAGGAAAGAAAAAGAGAGAGGAACTTGGGGATCAAATTTTAATGAAGGAGATGCACGTCTTCAAGTCTGTTGAGTATTATTCCAGCACACTTGCAGTCATTGCTCTCTCTGAGGATCCTCTGCCAGCAGTGCAGATCTGCAGCTGGGAGTCTCCAGGAGCAGTCAAGCCAAAGGCACTTGCAAAGCCTCCTTATTGCTTCTTTCCACCACCCTGTTATCTCTCCCTTTTAGCTGGTTCACGTTACAGGGCTCAGTGCCCTTCTGTAGTTCCCTCTACAAAAATGAGGGCCTGTCTGCTGCCTGCTCCTGAAGCCTCCCTCCATGCCAGGCTTTTTAGAAAGACATATTTTATTACTGCCCAGGGCAGTACTTTCTCAATTGGATGTAAATTCACAGACTGTGTGAAATTCAAAGGATCTGTGTTGATTTATGCAACTGAGAAGCTGACCCAGAAGCTGGTACAGCACTCACTTCACATCCTAAATTAAATGGGTTTTGGCCTGCGCTCTTTATATATGGAGTGAGGGAGGCTCTGAGCAGGGAGGGATGGAAGCAAGTGAGGTCCCCTTGGCTGTACTGTGTGGTGAGGAGTCTTTTTCCTCCATCAGGACTTGATGGATTAGGAGCAACTTGTTAGAGACAGCTCTTGTTATTCTGCTGCAGACGGGATGAGAGAGAAGCTGTGCCAAGTGGGAGGAAACAGGGGTGACTGGATAGGTTGGGAAGAGGTGGAGGATAGTGGCTGTGGTTCAGGGTCTGTCTTTTTCATTAAAGAAGCCTACCCTACAGCTCAGTGACTATTCCATCATGGAGTGAACAAAGGAGCTTAATGACAGTCATCTATCAGCCGACCACATTTTAAGCTTCGAGATGTCTCTATTCCCCGAGCTCCTTGCCATGACAAGGCTAATTGTATAATTATAATGCTATACCAACCCCTCCTGACGTGCTCACACTGGCAAGGACCAGGGCTAAGGCTGTGATAATTATCACTGCAAGCAAGTACGTTAGCATAAATGTAGTTTACTAATGGGACTGCTCTATTAGGAAGTGCAGTGTATAGAAGAGTAGGATCTAAACCAAGGACTATGAAATTAAACCCATATTGAAATAAGACTTTAATTGTGTGCAGGAGCAAAATCAAAATAGCTGGAGAAAGTATCATTTTACTCTCATGAATCCCTCTGTGCAGTTTTCTTTTCTTATTCCTATGCATCATGACTATTTTTCTCACTCTGCTGGAAAGCTTGGATATACACAGATGACAGATTGAAGTGAAGGACCCTTTTTTTTTTTCCTGGGTCGCTGGAGAGCTCTCATTGAGAGAGAGTATGCCATCAAGTCTCAGAGGGGAATTACCCACCTTGCCCATACCCAGGGACTTTTCTGGTAACCTGCTGGGCAGCTCCCAGGCTTACAAAGTTTATATGAACTTGAGAAGCCCTTGCAACAAAATTCAGGTGGGTCTTGCAGAATTTTGCATTCTAGTTTTTAACATTCAAGTGATGGAGGTGGACAGATTTCTCGCTGTGGTTAACTGGACTGTCTTGGGCTTTTGTGAGATGCTGCAGAAGTTTCTTTTGATTCTCTCAGATACTAAGATTTTTTTTTTTTCCATCTAAGGCAGGGCAGGAAATAAATGTTAGGACTCTGGTCGTTGTGTCTGATCTGCCATGCTCAGATAAATGTGGGCACATTGAGTGCAGCCATTGCCGGTATGCTGAGACGTAGGATCAGGGCTTGGTGACTCTTCCCTTGACTGCTAGCTGCTGTGGCTGGAAATAATTCTCCAAATAAATCAGGGAATCAGATACTATTAAAAATAATTCCGCATATCGGTGCTTTGTGTATTTCCTTGGTGGGTACAGTATTGCATATTTTCCTGCATAATTATGTACCTGTTCATGGAGACTTTCAAGCAGTTTCCTTCCCTTTCTTCACCAGTATTTCATCTGGAATCTTGAACTGGTTTAGTAACTTCTTTATCTTTTCTACCAAACCCAGTTGTCCACAGGAGAATTTTGCAGTGAAAAGCATTAAAATGAATGAACACATGTTAAAATTCATCAATTGAAGTGTTGAACAAGTTTTTCACCTTTCTTTCATTTCTTCCTTTCTCCTTTCATCTCAGACTGTCGGCTCAGAAAATTCACACTCTTTCTCTGTAATGTTGTCCTTTGCTTATCTCTGTCTTTCCCCTGCTTTTACAGTGTTTTGTGTCCACCTCTGTTGCCTGTTGCTCTTTCTTCAGTGTCATCATTTCTCCTTCATTCTCATTCTCTGGCTGCTTGGCTCCCTCTAGCTGGTACCTGTTCAGTGCTCTGAAAGAGCACAGGAGCATCATGCCTGCCACCCGCCAGAGTTTTTGTGTGGTGGTGTCTTAATCGCAGGGTTTGGAGAGGCCCTCAGTTTCCTCATTACTCTCACAATAATGCATTTGATTTTGAGGGTTTTAGTATCAGCTAGCTGATGACTGCGTGAACCCCATGTGCTGTTCTAGTTTGTGGGGGAGGGATGTTTGAATCTGGAGGATTACATCACAACCACAGAAACAAAAATGTAAGATTGGGTTTATATAAAAATTATAGAGATATCTTTCTTTCAGCTTTGTGCTCTGACCTTTGATTCTCTAAGGCTTTTCTGCATGCTATAACCACCTCAGTATGATAGTATTTGAGTTGTTTATAGTCTTTAGTGTGTGTGTATATGTATTTGGTTATTAGCTCTAGAGCTGGGTGGAATGACTCAAACTTTGAAGGTGACTCTCTGTCTTCACTGACTATGCTATCTGGAAGGCAAGCGTAGGCTAACCTTGTAGATTTCTGACAGCTTAATTCACAGGGGGATAAATGTGAGGGGTGCGGATGATGACAGGGACACTTAGGGACTCGGGGACAAAGCAGGTACTGGAGGACTAAGCTAAGGTCAGAATTGCTAACACAAGTGTGGTTAGATTTCTTTTCTGCAGTGTGGTACATACTGTGTTCGCGAGCTGTACCCTTCTGTACTACGTAAGGTCCTGTGAGCACCAATGTTAACTTGCTTTCAGCTTGTCAGTGACTGGGAGAGGTTAATAGTGGGTAGTAATCATTCCTTCTCTAGTCTTAATCTAACTCCTCCTGGATTATCTAGGCTTCCTCTCCCCTTCCCCACAAAAATCCAGTGTTCCTAAAATCAGTTGCCTGGCTCATGGTTGTTAGGAAAAAAGCAGAGGCAGGTGTTTCCGCCATTTACAAATCACATCAGCCTTTGCAAAGGCACAGAAATAAGCAATTTATTGCACAGAGATAGATAATTTATTGTTTTGTTCAATGAAAGGTGCACTTAGCACTGACATTTATAGGGTCTCTGGTACTGGGGACCTGACAGCCACAGGCTACAAAAGCCTCAAAGGCTGGCTTTGCCTGAGCATACCAGCATTATCATCAAGTACGCTGAGCTGCACTGGGGGAAGAAAAAAGCCCCACAGTAGTTTTTTTCCTAGCAGTCCTGAACAGACTGACTTGGGAAAGCATTATTGAAAACCAGTCCTAAATCAAATTCAAGATATTATAGGAGCACCTACTAGGATCTGTCAGGATTTCCATTATAAGCCCATATTTTTCAGGTTTATAATTCAACCATAAAATTCTGTTCTGGACTGTGACTTAGCATAAAATGTCTCAGCCCAAAAGCAGTCTTTTTTTTATTATTATTCAAGAAATATATGTATTTGGCTATTTTTAAGTTGATGGAGTTCAGAAACAAAAGCTGAATTTCTCCCTATATATACCCATAAATTAAAATGTTGGTTTTTTCCCTGGTGAATGCTTTTCTTTCAACATTTTCTTCTATAATGTAACTTCTCCTGCTTGGATAACTGCAAAAAATGGATGGCCAAGGCACTGATGCTTAAAATTAGGACCCCTCGCATTGTTGCAGAGTACCACAATATGCATGTGCCCCAGAGAAACCTACTCCTAAAACCGCGTAAGACTCTGCAGAAAACTCTGCACGGCCATTTGCAAAAGGTTCTGGGACTCTAAAGGATGCGCCTGTATTTGAATAGAGCTTAGCTGTCGCAGTGAGCTAGATCTCCAAGTTCCCCTGTGCATTCCAATGCTCAGGCAGAAGTCCAGTAGCCTTTTGTAAAAGAAAAAAGAACTGGCCTGTTGAAAGGGAAGGGAGGTGAACGGTAGAAGCCATTCCAGATGAGGGCTGTGGTCTGTAAGTGTGACATCAAACCTAACAGATGTCTGTTAACAGAAGAGCTACTGACCATGTTCTAAATTTAGTTGTATCTTAAAAAAATGAAAACTGTCCACTCACCACTCACTCTGTCCAAGTGGGAGCCAAGAGTAGCAGTGGACTGAAGCCTGTTGTCTCCTTGTCCTAGCATGACCTGCCATATCAGGGGCCTGTGAAAAAAGTATGAAAAAGGCAGTCACTTGATAGCCGTTTCTGAAACCTTGCTGAGGTATATCGCAAGCCATAAATGAGACCTGAAGATAGCACCTTATGTGCTGGTACTTTACTGATACATTCCTTCTGTCCCAAATTAAAATTTTACAGAAACACCAGAACGGGATATGTGACACATATCCCGAAACTGGGTTCCCCTGAGACACAGCACTAAATACACCTGCAGCAGTGAACAGCAGTCAGTTAAACAGCCCCTTGATAAACTGGGGATAGGACAGTATAGCTGAAAGAATACACTTCCCAGGGATGCTGTGTAATCTCTGAGTGTGCTCCTGTACCATGCAGAAGATCAAGGTGAGTGCTTAACGAAATGTGAGAAGGGAGAGGGCAGTTCCAAGTAGCTGCTGGCACCGTTTCAGGTGCAGTGCCAGCCCTCAAACCTCCAGGGTCATCTGGCAGTTAGGTGTCATTAGTCAATGCTCTCCCACTTTCCCACATCCCATCTGTTTCTGTCTAGCCTGTTTGTGCAAATTAACTCTCAGTATGCAGCAATTCTCACTGTAGTTTGGTTTTCCTTTTTCATCCTGTGACCTTCGTGCTTCCTTAAACTTTACCCTTGTCTGTGGGCCAGAGTAAAATCCTCGCTGCTTCTATTTTTATTTACTAACAGAGGGGATCACATTCTGCACAGTACATGACTTAAACCTGAAGTCTTGCAACACATTAATATCTTCTGAATAGAGGGGAAATAGAACTGGGGCATGTATCCCCTGACAAATCATTGAATATTAAAAGAATGCATTGCCCTGAACTGAAACAGTTCTGAACAGTTGTGAATTTTCCAAATGAAGACATTTTTCTAAGACCTTTGAAAAATCTTTGGATTTATAATACCTTTATTAAAGATAATTTTAAAACAAATGGTTTTGAAAAAAAAATAGATTTTCCTTCTGTTTTTTTCAACGTGGTATTTTGTCAGGTTGTTTCACACATATAACCAAAGTCAATTTTAGAGAAGGCAACTTTATTTTGCCGAAGATATTGTTTTGACCAACATTTCCTAGGAACTTGTGTGTATATAACTAAAATGCTGTGCTGTAATACAATTTGATTTTGTGTTTAGGCTCAACTTGCATTACTTGCATCATGAATTTCTCTAGGTAGGGACTTGTCTCCAGCAGTATCTCCCATGTCAGCATTCAGTAAACCAATCCAAATTGCACAATAGCAGGGTATAGTAGATGGGGAGAAAGAAATGAAACAAAATGTAAGCTATCAGAAGGGCCATTGAAAAGGCAGAAAGTACATGAATTTCTGTATGTTTGGGAGTGGAGATAGTTCAAGAGCTGAATGTCGCTGAAGGAGGAGTTTGACATTGTGAATAGTCTGGAACAGTACGGTGCAACACTGAATGATAGGTGACAGTGATTTTAAGTTAAGGCTTTTGGAGGTGGCACAAATAAGAGTATGCTGCCATGCTTTACTGACTCCTGGGAATTACTACGTCAACTCAGGCTGCCAGCATGCATGGTGTAGTACATGGTACTACATCTTTGGTGGTCTCTGTGGTCCCTGCGAGTGGGTGATGCTGGGATCCCTGTGCATTACCTTTATGTGCACCACTGGTTCTGTTGGTGAGAAAGCTAGACATGGAGTCCTGTTTGGTGTTTGCTGGCCTGCTGCTGTATACGCTCTTGTGCATGTTAAGGCGTAAAAGAACTTTGCAGGTCTGTGATGTGAAGCCACGGGGACTTCGCTGCAAGCATTTCTGAATGTTGCACTTAAAGCAGCTTAACTTGGAATCATCTCATCCTGTGCTTTGCGTTATCACTGTTGCACTCCACTATCACAGTTGGGCATGCTCAAAATGGTACTGTCTTCCCACCTTGCAGTCCACATGTCTGCTAAGCAGGGGAATATCGTTGTCCTAGTAGGTGAGGAACTGCAGAGTCAAAAGACCAGGTGATGTGTCAGGACTGAGGTTAGAGCAGATGTCTTTATTTTCTAGAATTTAGGTTCATTTCCTAATCTTTGAACAATATTTCCACAAGGCATAAATCCTATTTATATACACAAGACGAATAGAGGATTTGGTATTTCTGAATTGGAAGGAACATAGATGACTCTTTCTGCATTTTTTTTCCTTCACATTTTCAAATTCAAATACAAGCTCTGGCGTCCCGCATAAAGATATGAATAAGTCTAAAATACACCAGTCACTTTCAGTAGAGACAGGATGTGTCATTGCTGTCCAAAGCTCTTACTTCACCTCCTCTAGATAATAGTGCAAAGCGTCCACTTGTACCCAAAAAGTGAAATCAAATTGCAATAGATGTAGTGGTTTGGGGGTATGCAAAGTTAATCATAGAAGAGATTAAATATTTGGGTGTATTTAGTTTAGCTAAATAAGTTTTCTATGCTGAGTGTTAGCTATAAATTTAGCATGGTTAAATACCCAGGAGGAAAAGAAGCTTGTAAGGTAAAGGACAACACTGGCATGAGAATGAATGAGTCTTAACTGGCTATGAATAAATTTGGAGTGGAGATTAGAAGAAGGTTATTAGCGATTATAAGTGGTAAGGTTCTCAAACCCTCTAGTAGAAATAATGGAGGCAAAATAATGAATTACTTTGAAGATGGAGCTTAATACATTTGTGAAGCAGATTTGGACTGAATGGTACAGTTGCTTTCAAGGGGCAGAATTTGGCAACGTGGTTACTTGTAGTTCCCCATTTCGAAACTGAATAGTAACAGGGCAAGAATAAACAATGAAAGGAAACATTTCCACGCTTTGCCCAGGTCTGAAATTTGGAGCTTCTGGAAACAGAGATCAAGTTGTGTTTTGCACTTTGGATTTTTTCTTGTTTGTCTGTTTCTTACTCGCTCACCTTACTCATTCTTAATTCAAATTAAATCAGATTCTGATTCCATTAGCTGAACTGAATAATGCATTACTCTGAGTTTTCATTGAAATCAGCAAGCCTATTCAGGCAATGATGATGCTATTCTTGTGAGTAAACATATCGGAATCAATCTCATGTGTGTTCAGCCTGCTTCACCCTAAGAAAAAAAAAATGAAGTTTTTACTTCAGCTTTCTTTTTCCCTCTTGCCTTTGCCTAGGGCTTGCTATCAGTAATTCATGGTATGTATACAGTAGGTGTAAAACACACATAATGGAATTATTTAGTGAAGACTTTTAAACATAACTATTCTAGTTTGTATTGGAGACTAATGACCCGCAACATTTCTTTTGCAAAACTGATAGTTCAGGGAAAAGATGAAATAACATTGTCTTTGATTTTGGCTACATTTAAAAAGACTTCATTATAGTTCAGAGCTCACACACCTGGACAGTATCTCACTGAAGAGGGAATTTATTGCATGTTCTCCCAGTCTTTTCCTATCTATCTTGCCTTCCAGCTCTTTTTTTCTTGTGAGATATTCAGACCTGCACATCTTATTGGATTACCAATATTCACAGAATAGTCTCATATTTTGTCTGCCACAGTTCTTGCGTCTCTCCCATTAATTATGAATTTTTTTCTACTCTGCTTCTTAAAAGTACAGCTTGTTACCTTCTCCTCTGTAATCTTTCCAATTTTGCTTTTACTTGACTTTCTTTCCCATATACTGTTCTGCCATTTTAAGACTCGGGGGAAGGGGGGGGAACAGGGGACTAAATGATCCCTTGAGGTCTGTTCCAACCCCTACCATTCTGTGATTCTGTGAAATCTTAAGAATGGTTTAATGCTCTGTACATTTCCGTATATCTTGAATTGTAAGACTGATCATTTCTTTTTACATCTCGTTTTATAACCATGAATGTCAGAAAGAAAGGAAATTTAGTCATAGAAATGGTAGAAAAACTTTGTTTTGACAGCTCTATATTGGTATTATGTTGTGGGGTTTTTTTTGCTTTGCATCCCAAATTGAGGTAAGCATAGATTTAAGTTCTGGTATTTTTTTTTCGTAGAAAATTGCAAAGGCATTTGTAGTCCTCACTATGATAATCAAAGCAAAACCATGCACTTCTTTGAATCAAGTCCTGTACATGAAGCAGGTCTAACAGTTGAGAAGGTATTTCAGATCCCTTAGTACCTTACACTAGCTTTTGTCTTGTTACTTGATGTTGCTGCTGAGGGGCTATATTCAGACATTTGTATGGATGAAGCCTAGGCTACTGACATATATTTAGTAGCATCCTAGGCAGTTGAGCAGTGCATGAGCTGTTCTGGTACTTCAAGGATGTTCTCCCTTTTCTGGCCAGCAAACCCACGAGGTAAGAAGAGCAAAACAGCTCTTGTTGCCCAGCCTTCTCCTTCCTGCCCCTATCAGTCATTCCAGCAGCGGTGATGTTGTTCACAGCCCTGTGTTCTCTTACACATGGAGATGTTGGTTCTCGGCAATCCTTACACAGGACTATGCTTCTGTGCAAGGTGCAACATCCAAAATAAGCTTCCTAAACCTGAGGGTTTTTTTTTTTTTGTGTTGGATTTCAGTGGTCATTTTTTCTCTGTTGCATTAGTCTTCCATACTGTTCTGAACAGACTCTTAGCTGGGGCAAACTGGCTTTGAAGTCAGCGGAGCTATACTGAGTGGTGCAAACTGAAGGGCTGAGATTCAGAGTTTCGTCCGTGCTTGTTAGTTAACTGAGCTACTTTTTCTTTAAATGTGTTTCCTTGTCATGGTTTAACCCGGCAGCTGGCAACTAGGACCATGCAGCCGCTCGCCAGCAACAAGGATCACACCTCTGCTCGCTCACTCCTCCCCTCTGCCCCTGTGGGATGGGAGCAGAATGGGAAAAAGTAAGACCGGTGAGTTGAGATAAAGACAGTTCAATAAGACAACAAAGGAAATAATGGTAATAACAAAAAATATGAAAAAAGCATACAGTTTTTCTCACTGCCCAATGACTGATACGTAGCCAGTCCCCGAGCAGCAATTGCAGAGCTCTCAGATTTCGCCAAACTTGCAGATTTTGCAGAACTCACCGAACTCACGTAAAAAAGACCAAACTCACAGAAAAAGTTTGAACTCGTGGAGAAGGGTTGAACTCCCGTAAAAGAGGCTCCTACCCCTGGGTAACCACCATTTATAAACTGAGCATGATATCTATGGTATGGAATATTTCCATTGGCCAGCTTGGGTTTGCTGCCTGGCTATGCTTCCTCCCAACTCTTGTACAACTACTCAGTAGCCAAACCTGGGAAACTGAAAAAAGTTCTTGATTTCTTCACAACAACTAAAAACATCAGCATATTATCAACATTATTCTCATATTAAATCCAAAACACAGCAGCTACTACTGTGACTGGGAGGAAAATTAACTCTGCCCCAGCTGAAACCAGGCCATTCCTATAAACATAAAGAGAAGAAAAAAAAAAGCAGAAGGACATTAACAAACAGGAAGGAATATTTGGTACCTGTGCATTAAGCAAAGCCTTATTTAGGAGCACATTCCAACTAGAATCAGAGATTTGTGACAGATTAAGAAGCTTTTCCTCATGAGTCTCTGTTCTGCTATAAACCAGGTATTGTGAGATCTTCAGCCTCCTTTAAGCTCTTCCACTTTGCCAAGTTGATTGTTAAAGAGCAAAAGTGAATTTATTCAAAAAGTGTTAAGTCTTGTTATTTTGATTTCATTCGTGAGAGCTTCCTGTCATTATTATGTTAGTTAAATCACAGACTTCATTTTACTGTGTTAGTTAAATCAGATTTATTTTTATTTTGTCTTCATGGCAAACTTGTGATGCGATCCTTCAGAAGGAAGCTGAGGAAAATGTTCCGTTACCCATTAATAGCCTGCTTTTGCATCATCAGACTCTTCTTTTACACTAGGGAAGTGTTGCTTGGGGTTTAATCTCTTTCGGAATCCCAGCCCCAGCAGCACTCACAACTCCTTCTTGTGGCCTTCCAAAGAGGCAGGATTTTGCTTGGGAGTGGTTATTTTTCATATTCAGCTCTCGTTCCTTTCCCATCTCACATCCTCCCCTTCCTTCCCATCTTTGTCAGAATTTCAGTGTAAAATACATCTTTGACATAGTCACAGCCTTTTCCAACACGCTGCAGTCCCTTGGCCTCCAGCTGTCAAGATGATTAGGTGGAGACCCAGGATTCTCTTTGTTAGGGTAAGGCTTTAAACTGCTCCTCTGTGATTGAAAAGACTGACTTTGGTTTAGCACTGTTCTTCATCAGGGGCCATGACAGAGTTAAGTGATAGGTCAGCCAGTGATCTCAAGAAACACACTTATTTTATGACTAATTGCAGAAAATGATAATAAATAAGCAATCTATAAAGCAAGCAGGCTTTTGCCCCTTTGTCTAATGCAGTCCTACATTATGCCTGTTTTCTTTGTTCTCTCTTTCTTACAAGTGAGTTAGAAAGACTCCCTCTATGGAATAAAATAGTGTTTGAGATTTGGGGTGTGTTTTTAGTAGCTTGTGGTTTTGTCCAGTTCAGCTAGTGATTTGTGGTGTAAAACTCTCAAGGGTGGTTTGCATATCGTTTGACCTTCTTTGGAGCTGGTTTCAATTTGACTTCCAGTCTTTACCTTGGCTGCCACATGAATGTGTTTAAAGAACTGATGAAAAACGTGAGGAAGCTCCTTTTACCTGACAGAGCTGGCCAGGTATCAGAATTTCAACATTTGAATTATGAACAAGATTATACTTTCAAACAGAAGCTGCAAAAATGCACTTGGCGTATTTCACCTTGAAAAAAACTCAAGACAGTTCACTTAAAATACACGCATCTCATATTTTTACTTTATTTCCTGGAAGGTATATTGTGGTATGCCAAGTGTATCATATGAGAATATACCTGATTCTGACATAGTATAATATATAGCAATGTATTATATGTTGTAATAATAATAATATAATTGAAAAACTTCTGAAGATACTTCTGATTAGCACCTATTTCATTGCAACACAAACAAGGAGAAGCTTTTATCAAAGGAATAAGCTGTTGCAGTGTTCTTGAAGTAGTAGCTGCTTTTAAATGCTTGTTAATATTGTAAAATTTAAAAGAAATTGGTACCTTCATTATGTATTTTATCATTATATGGTGTCACATGCTTACAGGAGTAGAAGTGTCATAACAATATAAAGTAATATACAATTATTTGAGGAAATGGAGAGAAATAAAAAAAAAAGTTAAAAGCTCTTAACTGTATGAAGGACTAACATCAGGATTTTACCACTGATGTAACATGTTCCAGAACAGCTGTAATAATTACATCAAAAGCTGCTTGGATAAACAGAACAACCTGCATCTGTGTTTTGGGGGAGGCTGAAGCCCTCACATGCTGTGCAGACTGGTGCTCTGTGGGGCTTGCTCATCTCCAGGTTCTGGGACACCAGAAATCCTGCACTTCTGGTGCAGGTGCAGACTGTGCAACACGCCCAAAGCTGCAACACATTCAGGGCCTATCAAACCAACGGTGCTGATGATCTGAGCATGCACAGATTATCCTCTACTCATGTGAGACACAATGAGTTTACCATACATGTGCTCCAGAGCACACTTGCTGGTAATTTTGTCTTGGAAATCCTGGTGGACACAGGGGAGTCCAAGTGCATTAAAATACTTGCAGTAGATTCCATGGGCTATTTTGAAGTAGCTTATCTTCATATCCTCTTACAAATTTCTAATTAGCTGTACATATCAACCTATGTTTTTTTTCTGGTGCATTCATTCACCTTTTTCTCTTCCATTTTAAGTGCACGTACATGCACATTTCTGTATTGGCAGCAAAGCGTTAGGCCTCTTGGTATTTTTCTTAGCAAAGAAAAAAGAAGTTACATATGACATTCTTGAATTTATTTTCTTAGTAAAGTCCAGTGTTCTGTTGCTTGATATGATGAATGTATCTAAACTGGAAATATGCAAAATGAGAAGCAGAAAAGTAGGTGCATTGCAGAGAATTTTGCATAAGTGCCAAGTGCGTGCTTCCTGCTTATGCAGTATAGGAATTATGCTAAAGAAGCACAGATAGTGCCTTGCAACTGAAGAGCCAACCACATGACACCGTCTGGCACTTGCAGTGAAGGTAACTTCAACCATTTTTCAATTCATAGTCAGTTTGTGTGCAGAACCAGTCAGGAAGTGCTTTCTGGTTTCTCATCATTTTCACAAATGATAATCTTTCACTTCATCCAGGCTGCATGCAGGGAGAAGAGACACACTTTTAATCTTGAATGTGAACATGTTTGCCCCAGGACAAATTAAGGTGAAGAAAAGATCACTTCCATTTTAAAGCAGTAGATGACAAAATGCCATTGACTCGTAAGCAAAAAGCTACTCCAGTCAGTTGGTAGCGTTCTTTCTTCAGTGGCGCCTGCACTCAGTGTTAGTTCAGAAGGCAATGATTCAAGTGGGAGTTCCTGTTTTTGTGGTAAAAGATAAGATACAAAGTTGGAAAGGGCTGGACTGTATTCCTGCCTTTTTCATAGAGGTTTTTTTTTTTTTAATGAGGTTTTAACACATCAGTTAAACTCTTCAGCATATGGGCTTGCAGCCTTTAATGAAATAAGCATTCGGAGGTCCTCTAATAAAAAGCACTATACGAGTGGTAAGTGTTACTGCTCAACTGCTTGAAGTTGAGAGAATTTCATAAGACTACATATGGCAGACCTAGCACAGGTTTGTTTATTTACATTAACTTGAAGATAAGTGCAATAGTTAGATTCCAATTTCCAGATAAAGCATTCACCTTTGTGGTTACCTGCAAGTATGCAAATGGGCATATGTTAATAAATTTCCACCTGTCAGGTGACACACAGTAACCAACTATATTTTACAGTTTTCTTCACTTGCACAACAATGTGATTATGTGAGGTCCCTTTTAGGTAAACTTTTTAGATAAAGATGGTTTATATTAACCAGTTTTACTGTGCATTCTCGACGGGTTGTAGCATGCACGGACAATGTTTTATCAAATCAGAGCTGACAGGTGGTATGACTGAGATGTGATAATATTTGTCTAGATAAATGTAGAATATGCATGAAAGCCAGGATGAAATCTTTGCAATGATTATGCCACATAGCTAGTTTGCTCAAGTTACATGGACATACTTTTATTTCCATCTCAACTCTTTAAAAAAATCTCATTATCTTTCTGTTCCCACCAGGAATATTGCTTGGCAAAGTCAGAAGTGTTTGAGCCAGTTACAATACTCACAAATACTGTCTGTAAGAATTATTAGGAACACAGATATGTATCTGTGGAGTCACACCATCTAATTTAAATCTTTGGCTTTCCAGATGCATTTGACACAGACAACACCACATCATTTATAGCCTGTTGTTGGTTTATGAAGCCAAAGAAACATACTTACCACAAATGGATAGCAGAGACTCATAAACAGTGTGTTTTATAATTGATAATCTAATCTTTCACTGCCCTGAAGAGACAGCTAATGGGTATTTTGAGCCCAACAGCAAATTGGAGATTGTTAGGAACAGCAGGTATTTTAGCTTCAGCAGATCTGTAACACACTACTTTTTCTAAAGTTTCTAATAGTCGGTACAGGTTCAATAATGAAAAACACATCTCTGTGTAGGTGTCTTCTGTACAGTTTCTAAAAGAGAATTCCTGGCTTATTGCCAAGTACTTTTCGTGATTCTTTAGAAAGAAAGGAAAAAACCAGCAATAAACCAAAGGAAAGACAGCCCTTCTTTTTGAACATCAGCAGTCTCCAGAAGAGTCACGCTTGCTGCTATGCCATGTAATGAGTCTAGTAATCCTACTTCAACACTGCTGATGTGCTCGGGTACCATATGGAGCTGGGTGGCAGTTCTCTACATAGTAGTTAGCAATCAGAGGAAAGCTTAATCTGAGTGTTTACATTTCCAAAGCTTTTCCCATTCCAGTAAATGGATTTTCCTGGCCAGCTACAATCTTTTGAAGGTGGTGGGCTTAAGTATGGTGATCTAATAGCAGGACTGCAACATAAGAGCTCAGGTAAATGTTATTTAATTGAATTGCTATCTATAGACTGACGTCTATCTACAGAGCACATTGCTTTTTTTCATCTATCACCTTGCTGATTCTCATTTACCTTGGCATTTGGGAAGGCTTCTTCTCAGATAACATCATAATTAAGAATGAGATCTGAAATTGAACTAGCCTTAGTGGAAACTGGTAAAAGGCATGTAAACCATTTCATTTATTAGTACAGCATGCCATTTAAAAGGAAAGTTATAGATGGCTTTCCAACGCTTGCCATTTCTAATTAGGTTCAGTGTGATTCAGGCTTGTCTCTTGCCTTGTAATGTCATAGAGACTTGAACTGGAATTACAGCCCCATAATACCTCCAGAGGGACTAATTTATCTTTTCTGCAGTTATTGGCTGTATTAATGTTGGCTAAGTGTTATCATTATTGGCCATTGGCATGTGTAGGTGGTGCTAGTGTGTTAGTGACACTTCTGTAACACAATTGTTGTAATTTCAACAAAATTTCAGTGCCTAAGTACCTTAGACTTAACCTCAACCTAGAGTAACAGAAAATGCTGCATTATGAACTTAAATGTTGTTCTGTTGTCTTAGTGCAACCAGTTGTTTCAGTCCTCAGTTTTATTTTGAGCAGACTTTGGTAGAAATAACACGACTGCAAGTGGGAGTGTTGTTTTTCATGGAAATAGTTCTTCAGTTCATAGAAATAGTTCTTAAGGTCATAGAAACAATCCATTATGTATTCAGCCACTTACTGGGCATCTGTTTGGTAGCAATTGACCAGAACATATGAAATTCCCAGTGGTGTAGCCTTGTTTTTGTTGTGCAAGAATGCAGGACTGTCTTTATATGAACGTAGTTGTGTGCCACGACCAGCTTTCAGTGTGATTAAACAAGGCCAACCAGAGGCTGGTTTATGGTTTGAGCTCAATGTAAGTTATAGTAACAATCGGTCAACTCACAAATCCGGTGAAAGACCTTCTCGTAGCTAGACAGGGAAGTGTCATCTCTTGTATCTTCAGGGGTATTTTGTTTATAGATGTTTTACTCATTGCATATGAAGAAATGAATTGTGCAGAAAACACAATGTTTGAAAATTACCAATCTGTTTTAAAAATACTTGGAGAAGTAGAATCAGCAGTGGTGATAACCTTGCTTTGAGAAAGAGATTGGAGCAGGTGACCTCCAGAGGTTCATCCTAACATTTCTATGTCTGTTCACAGCTCTTCACAGAGAACATGTGGGCTGGTGTAAGTTTCTCAGCTGTGTAATTGCCTTATTCTAAGCCCAAATTCTTTCCAGTTACAAATGAAGTAAGATTCTGCGCAGCTTTTTTCTGAGTGTTAGGTCCTTGTAGATACTGACTTGTGGCAGGCATTACCCATTAATTCTATTACAAATACAGTTCTCTAGTCAATCATTTCAGGTAAAGATAGGTAAGAAAGTGTAGTTCCAGACAGAGTAATTCTGACTGCTCAGTAAAGGGCAAGCAAATACTTCTTTGAGGAGCACCATTAGAAATACACCTTATCATAGCTACAAAATAAAATATAAAAATAATTCCTGTACTTTCATGCCTTACATTGGCTCTGCATACTGAACTACTAAACTTTCTTTACCTCTGTGTGACAGCAGCCATGTGCAGAGCACAGGTCTCAAGATGAAAATCAGGAAAAGAGCAAGTGAGAAACTGTGAAAAATCTAAGGGTATTTCATAGGAAATGTTATTTTCTTGGTATGAGTTTGAATTCCAAGGAGCAGCCCATAAAACCTCTACTCATACATGTGGAGCAAAGTGCTGTCCATCATAGGAAGTCATAATCTGTCTCTTAATGATTTTGCCCTAATGTCAAATAGGGGTGCAATTGTTAGAATTCTGTAGCGATTTCGCCATTGTTCAACTTCTGCAAAACTGAGCATCAGCTCCCAAGAAAGATGCCCTCATGTTTCTCTTCTGGTTCAGGTGTCCCCTCCATTCAATGTACAACCTTTCAAGCACTAACAGAACTTACAAAAAATAACCTCCTTCTCGCTACTTTCCAGGTAGTGATTACAGATCCATCCTACAGTATGTGCAATAGGCAGTATAGCATTGGAAAGGGAAGAGTACTTCAGTGATGCAAAGAGCCAGTTAACTACAGGTCACAAGCCCATCCAGATGTGCTTGGACAGATAATGGTTGTAAACAGATTTTTCTGAAATCTCCTAACTAGTTACTAATGGGATCTCTAAGTTAGGAAAGTCAGTCAATTGCAGTATCCTAAGCATCAGTAAATCCTCTGCTTTCTCAACTGTCCTTTACCTATGCTTGATGAAAAATATATGTATTAATTTCAGTTTTGGAAAGAAGAATGCACAGTTCCTCCCCGTGTATTTGCCCACCCGTCTCCCAGAGTTAATTAAAAATCACGAGCCACAAGTAAGTGAGAGAAGCGTTTACCAACTGCCAGAGTTTAGTATGCTGCTGGCGAGCGACTCCAGCTACAAGGTGACACGTTGGAAGCAACTAAAAGAGTGATATGTTTGGACATGGATACAATTTTGAATTGTAGTCCTGATTCAGAGGGAGCCTTCTAGGTAGAACTGAGCACAGTATACAGACTTTATAACCTATTAGATTAATTAGGGCTTCCCTCCCCGTTTGTGAATTAAGAAAAAACAGCAAATTCTGTCCGCCTGTCATGTTTCCATCGACACTGTAATACTCCACCTCCACATGTAGAGCAAGCCTGCAGCTCCATTTTGCTCCAGGCAGCTCCCCTGGGTGTATGGGTTTGGAATGCACCTTCCCAGTGCTGTGCCTGTGGGAAGCGGTGTGTTTGGGGTGGCTCTGCTCTCCGCAAAGCCCCTGCAACAGGGATAGGTTGACTGCTGGAAATTGTGCTGGAGTTTTCATCCAGTGCTGGGCTGGGCATAAATGTCACTTGGTAGCTGTGTTTCATCCTATGGCTTCATACACTACTAGTATTTCAGAAGTAGTGGCTGATTCTGGTTTTCCTAGATTCTTTAGATAGCTAATGGTCCATGGTAAGGTAGCATACATTAGATTACCCTCTTAGGTATTCACTGTGCTTTGTCAGGCAGTCCAGCAATGGCTGGTGCAGACAAGTCCACAAAATCACCATTTCCCAGTTAATCTGATTCACCCCAGCCTTGTAAACATATCTAAGCAGAGGGAAGAATCTGTCCTTTCATTTGCATTTATTGCGTGAGTTTTAATTTACTTTCTGTTGGTATTCAGGTCACAAAAATACCGTTATGTTTCTTGTTCTATTTTCTTTGTATGAAAATAAATGTCAGGATGATCATTTGAATAATCTTTTTTTTTTTTTCCTGAAAGGGTAGGTACTTTCTTTTCTGTAGTCTCCTGTGTGCCTTCTTTCTGTTTAATGTAACCTTTCATAGATTAAAGAGGCAATGATGTTAATAGAATTGCGTAATTGTCAACAGATAATGTTCTCCCAGTGAAATATAGCTATTGAGGCTTAGCTAAAGCATTTATAACAAACAAGCATGCAGAAACAAAGATGTTTATTTTCAAAGTGACACATCTTTGCTGTCCTTGGCATCCGTATTCAGCCCCTGCAGGACTGGGACTGGGACCCCAGCGTTCCTATTGTAGCACTTGGAACCTACTGGTAGGTGTGATGACTTCCATCAAGTGCAGGAAGACTTAGCCCTGGTCATGACCAGAGAGAAGCAGAAATTTCAGAATTCAGACCCAGATCCAGCCTTTCCCAGAGACTCAAGGATGTCTGGGGGCTTGATTCTAGTGACTACTTTTTATTGTCGTTCCATACCAGTTTTCTCTTGTGCCAATGCAATTACACAGGGGCGAAAAGGGTACAATGGGAGCAACTGGGCTCACATATCATCACTGCAAAATAAACACCTGAGGCAGGCAGTGAAAAGTTAGATTTCAAAGGCAGTGGGAATGGCAACCAATTACTGCCAACTTAATTTCTGAATGATAAGTGCAGAGTGGTAGTGGATGATGAAAGTAAATTGTAAGTATTATCTTTCAGAATGCTTTTAGCTGCAAACCTAGATTTCTCCTTTCTGGATCAAAGTAGAGCAGAGTATCTAGACAGACAATGCAAGTTACTGCCACCAGGAAAGCAACAATTTAAAGTATAAAAGTATATAGTTTATATAAAGATACCTTTAGCATTGTAGAAGAAATCTCAGAAAAACTGCTTCAGTTTCCTGTTGGCAGTTCCAAGAATGAAACTGTGAAATGAACCGTAAAGTGGTTAATGGGCTTCTTTTGTTGTGTCTTCTGTGGTCATGTATGAAACACATTGCCCAAGTGACATTAAGAAATTTGAGTTGGAAATATGTGGACAATAGCAGACATCGGTGTGCAGGACCATCACTGTCTCATTGTGCACGGCCCCTGAATCCATGAAGGTGGGGCTCTGAACCCTCTAGCTGACTGAAAGTCAACGAAAGCTCTGCTCCTACCTCAGGCACCTCTAAATCAGGTAATTGAAAAATGAGTTTTGACTTCGGGCGTGATTGAGGAAAGAGCCTTAAGCAAGTGCTCGAACTTCAGCATGTGTTTAATGTGCCCCTTCACATACAGGGAAGTTTCCTTGAACTAGGGTCTCTTCTGACTGTTGTTTGGAGTGAATGCCAGTTGCAAACAGATGTGCCAGCTGTGGTCTAAGCCACACACATGCTGGTAGTTTGAAATGAGGAGGACACCTACCTTCTCCTCTGGAAGAGTAACGCAGAGATGCTGTAACTGGGGTTATTAAACTGTGACATACTTTCAGGAAAGAGTTTTTGAATTGGATTTTGATTTAAAGTACTCTAATGCTAGATATGTTTAAAAAGTAATAAAGCTGATCCTTCATTCAGGTGTGCACATGCTACAAGTGTATGTACAATCACCTTTCTGTCAGGAGGGTTAGATTTGGGTGTCTGGAAAGGCTCTGTGCTGTCATGAAAACAGTAGGATGAACATGTAATATATTCAGAATTCACTGAACTTTCTTAGTCTCATTCCATACTTTTGCTGTCAAGAAGCAAGTGCTGGATGTGGTGCCACTGCCTTATAGTGCTTACGTTGCAACAGCAAGCTGTGTTAATACTCCCACTACAGGGACTTTGCTGTTTTTCAGTGGAAACTCTTAAAGTCCAAAAACTACTTGCAGTCCTTTGAAAAGACTTTGTAGGAATAGCGTTGTAGTATATTTAAAGTGGTTGGCAAATCTTATACCTGTGTCTCTAGAAGCGGAGAAAAGGGAATTTGGTGATGTACTTCAGCAGCCCGGCAGTGTTGTTCAGAAGTTACAGCTGCTGAAAGGCAGGGCTGTGGAGATGTGTGTGTATCTGAAGACTGTCAAGTGGTACAAGGCAGTTACTAACACACTAGTGCTGTCTTAAAAAGAGTCTAGCATGTTTCAGTAAATAAAATCAATCTCAAATGCAAGTTTCCAACTGCACTAGAGAAGGGTGGTTGTGGGTGTAACAGAAGGGATGATGTCAAGTGCAAGGATTGTCCCCCCAGCCTATATTAGGAGGATTTTAAATTTCAGACAAAGCCTAACAATAATGATATGAGGTTGCATGAAGGTTAATGTTGTTTAAGCAGATGGTGAATTGCAGACTCAACCTGTTGTCACAATAATGAATATGTTTGAAAAGACGGGTGTGTGGCAAATGGGAGCAAAATGAAGTGCAATGCACACATGCATGCACACACAAATTCAGCATTGCTGTCTTCGACTCATATATGCACACATATATATATACTTTTTTAAGGATTCTGTATTGACTCATTGCCACAAATCAATATGAGAAGCAGGACTATGATTCAAAAGAATGCACAGTTAATACTGATCTGCCATAATTTCGCCTGACAGCAATGACAGAAGCATTTGATCTGAGTCAGACAGAATTTTATAGCCCTATTAAATGTAATTTCCACTCCCCCCACAATGTGCATTTTTTACCCTTCTCTCTTTTTTCATTTTACAGCGTCACAGCAAAGTAGCCCACAAAAGAAGTCTGTTTAACTGGGGCCCAGAGTGTTCACCCAAGTGTTTATCCATTGCTTGGAAGCTCTGTAGTTCTTTGCTCCTTGGGAGCCATCTTAGAAAAAGGAGTGACTTTACAGAAAGATGAGAATGAAGTTGTATCTTCCCATTCAGCCAGGTATTTAGTCAAAATAGTACAGACTCAGAGTTTCACATTTTATTGTAAATCCGTTTTAAAATATGTGAGTGAATTCCCTCTAGGTGCAAATCCATTCAAGTCAAAGCATCTGTGAGGATTTGTTCAAGCTAAATAAAAATAATATGGGAGATTGGCCATACTAGTGGCATTAAATTATTTTGCTTATTATGAAGAACGCCCCTTTTGAAAACTATTCCTGATCAAATGTACTTGATAAGTATTCATCCAGATTTTCTGGGCTGGTTGTCAACATCTGGTTCAGAACCTTATAGACAAGAATTCTTGGTGAGATTTTTCATTTTTAGGTTTGACAATCCGAGGAAAAAATGATCGTCCTTTCACCATATTTGGAGATTTCTGGATTAAAATCAGGGATCTGTTGACATCAATGACAGAACAACTGAGATCAACATAAACTGGCAGAAAGGGACATAGCCCAGTGCTTAGAATTTATGTTGTACATGAAATCAAAAGGAGATTTAGGATCCTTGAGGCTTTTCCATGCTGTATCAGTTGAGTATATCCCAATCATATCTATATTCTTCTGCAACTTTCACTTGAAATAAAAGGCTTAGGGGCATCATTACTGTATCTGTAGGAGTCATGTAAAAAATGCCCTCTGTGTTCTTACAAACCCACCAATCCATAGCTGAAGAAGGTCATTTGCTGTAGATAGAGGCAAAGAAAAGATGTAGAGGAAGCCAGAACTCTTAGTACAGTCTTTGCAAGGGTTGCAACTCTGTCAGGCAAAGTTATGTGTCTGCTGCAGAGGTAATTCTCCATTTGGACTTTTAACAGATTTTTTTAGTCTTTTTTTACTATTCTTGCAATAGGTCAATGTCAAAATTAAAAATACTTAGACCGTTTTCCAAAGCCATTAAAAAAGCTTTACTTTTTTCTACCCCTTCTTTCTGAATCTGCCCATGAGGAGTTGTCATTTTCCATCACTTCCATTTTCTCCAAACTGTGTATTCAGCTCTTTTTAAATATTACTTTTTCCACTAGATTTTTAACTTCACTGTGATTATCTTTTGCCTAGTTACTTACCTGATTGGTTTCAGCTGTGTCCTGAGGGGGAATGCCAGACTAAACTAGCAGTGTCACTAGATAATGTCTTGAAATTGGGAAGCTAGAGATAGCTAACAGGTACCCATCAGGGTCCTTTAGAGAATGACAGTTCCTTTAATTAGTGGAGGCTGGAAAAGAAATTTTTTTATTTTTATTTCTCCCCTCATTTATTCCTTCAGCATAGCATCAGCATTCTGTATGTAATCATGCTTCCAGAAAAAAAATTGCTCAGAATCTCAGAACACACTAATCAATGCTGTATTTCTGCCTAAAGATTTCCAGAATAAAACATGTGAGTAACGGTAATGACTATGAGTTGTGCTAGTGTCTGAGAGTCCCAAGTCAGAAACCTGGGCCTGTTGTGTTGTGTAACACGGCACCCAAAAGACACCCTTTATATGAAAGTTTCTCATCTCATCCTTTCCATTTTATCAGAGAAACAAGCTGGAATAAACAGAAATAACAATTGTTACATTTAAACTCTCGGCTGGCTACTTTCCGGGTGCAAATACTTACCTCCAGTACAATCCAAATGTGCAGTGAATTGGAGAATCAAACGTATGTTAGCTGTGTAGATGCAACTGCTTAATTTCAGAGAGCAGAGTAAACAACCTGGAATGAAATTCTGGGGAAGGAAAAAAGTATTTGAATTGATCAGCCTCATTAGTAGACTGCTCTAATAACCCTTTGTCTCCAAAATCCTTGCTTGTGTAATTAATCACACCTTTTGTAAGGGGCTTTCTGATATACAGGTACAGCTGTGACAAGCAACATATCTTTCAGCTCTCGTGCATTTCCAGTGGTACACATCTAGCAGGCAGGGAGAGGAAGACTGGCAGAGATGTTTCCAGTTTCCTCAGTGACTCCTGGCACTGGCCTTGCGTTGCTCTCTGACAGGACATACTGCTTTGCTCCCCAACAGTAGAGTTCTCTGAAAAATCTTTATTAGAAAGCTGTAGGTCGTAACCGTTGTCAGTTTCATGTATATGTTTTTAAGCACGGTGTCAATTTACAGGGTCAGTCTTTTATTGCTGATTGACAAACAATGAGCATGATACAAAGGTCACCTAGTGAAGGATGACATGAGTCTGGCCCGGTGCTGGAAAAAATAGCAATTGTCTTGTTTACATTGACCTGGAAGTATTGATTGTTTCCCTAGGTAGCATGGCTGCACACCACCATAGGAATGCTGCTCTTTAGTTGGAGTCAGACCTGAAACAGCAGTCCTGCATTGACTTCCCTGGCCCTTGCACAAGGGCTGTAGCGTGGCCTCTTTCACCAGATCATTCAGTGTCTGTCATGGCCAGAAGCTCCTGTAAAAGCCTTGCTCTTTGGGGACTTCACTTTGTAAGATTTTGCCTCTTGTGCCAGAGACTTGAATTTTAGATACTCTTCTTAGTAGGGATGCCCAGCGCAGATCTGGCTTTGCCTGGTAATACAAACTTTGGAATTGCATGTACTTGCTTCTTTATCTAGCTTTGTTTTGGCTCAACTGACAGCGCTTTATGTGTAACAAAAGGAAGAACAAAAGCGCATTTAGCTTAGAGTGCATTGTCATATGTTTTTACTCCCTACCAAAACAAAGAGGAGAGAGAGTGAGAACAGGGCTGTTATGGAGATTATCATCATTCTTTTGAGACGTGATGGTATTTTCCCAAGGAGGCAATGACATTTCTTAATTACTCTCTTCATGGGTAGCCATGTGTAGAGATTACCAGAGGCTCAGCAGTGCATTGTTCTGCCAAAGCCTTGGAGAATGATAATGCTGACAGTACAACACTCTGCTGTCCAACGCTCTTCTCCTTTTTCTCACTCTTCATTAAACCAGCTAATTATTTCTACTACTGGTGGCTGTGCGGCATTGCTTATCCCATGTAACCCCAGCAGCCCTCCACTGTCAGTGTAATTTACAGTAATAGCATAATGCTTTCTTACTGCTTGAGCCTGGCCCATGTGGAATTAAAAGGCGCCGTTGTTCTTTTACCAAGCTTGGCTGCCAGATCAACAGCATTTGAGTGAGTAGCAACCTGCGCTTGTAACTGGGAAAAAGACGCGAATGTCAGTTAATACTGGTGACTCCTTGAAGTTGCGGTGTACCAAAAAGAGATCTTCAAGAAATTTTGTTTCTGTCTCTGCCTTAAAGCATATATTTATGTGTTCTTTTCTGCTCTTAGCTGTTTGTTTTGGTCCGGCTGCAGCCGGCAACAAAAGTGCCACGCTGCCGCCCCTCCCCCTGCCGGGGTGCGGAGGAGAACAGAAAGAAACAGGCAGAAACCGGTGGGTCAGGATAAGGGCAGTTTAACAGAACAGCAAACAGAGGGAACAGGAACAACAACGATACAGAAAAAAAAAAAGGAATATACAAAACAAACCCGCAGAACAGAACCGCGCTCTCGGACCGAACCGCCGCTGTGCGCTCCCAAGCCGCGAGTGAGTTCCCGCCCCCCGCTTTCCCCCACCGGAACCCAGCGTGATGACACACGGTACGGAACACCCGGCTCTGTTGGGCCAGGTGGGGTCAGCCCCCACCCCCTGGCTGTGCCCCTTCCTGGATTCCAGTGAAAATTAACCCTGTCCTGGCCAAACCCAGGACATTATCCACCCCTTATTCCATACCATCTACGTCATGCCCAGGTCCCCCATTGTCCAGTTGATCACCACCAATTCTCCTGTCTCCAGATACCATTCCCTTAGTCTATGGATCATCACTCTAAAGTGTCCATTGAGTTCATTTAATCCATGACTTCGGGCTCCATCTGCCGCAATGGTCTTCCATGGCAGGAGAGGTGATGTGTGGTGGTGGGCGGTCACTTGCTGCATCCAGAGCTCACGGCTGATGTATCTGGTGCGGCCCATGCCCACAGTCTGCAGGTTGGAGACGTCGATCTCAATGAAGTTGCTGGGTGCCAGTTGTTGAAAACCAGGTCCAGTCCCGTCATCGCTGTGCTCTGCTAGGGTTCATCAAAAAGTCCATCGTTCTTTAATCTGGACAATTCTTACTATGCTACTACTGGTACAACACATAACAATTATAACAGTGATAACAGACAGTGACAGGGTTATTTAACAATTAACTTTATACAATGTATTTATTTATGGACTATTCAAAATCAAATCCCCATGAGGTACACATCGGACTTCCCCATCCTGCCGCATTACCCACCAGGTACACCCAGGTCCTTGAGCAAAAGCAATCCCATGGACGGGCTTGCCTTTGCCCGAGGCAGGACTAACCCAAACTGTCTTCCCTAACATGTTCCGCATGTGCACTACAGGGACTTTATCCCCTTCTACGGGGCACTGAGGTTTTGACTGGGCAGGACCAGCCTGGTTGGTGGATCCCCTGGTATTAACCAACCAGGTGGCCTTTGCTAAATGGGTATCCCAGTTTTTGAAAGTCCCACCCCCCCATTGCCCTCAAAGTGGTTTTTAGCAGCCCGTTGTACCGCTCGATCTTTCCAGAGGCTGGTGCATGGTAGGGGATGTGATACACCCACTCGATACCATGTTCTTTGGCCCAGGTGTCTATGAGGCTGTTGCGAAAGTGAGTCCCGTTGTCCGACTCACTTCTTTTGGGAGTGCCATGTTGCCACAGGACTTGTTTTTCCAGGCCCAGGATGGTATTCCGGGCAGTGGCATGGGGCACAGGGTAGGTTTCTAGCCATCCGGTGGTGGCCTCCACCATTGTGAGCACATAGCGCTTGCCTTGGCGGGTTTGTGGCAGTGTGATGTAGTCAATCTGCCAAGCCTCCCCATATTTATATTTTAGCCATCGTCCTCCATACCACTGAGGCTTTACCCACTTGGCTTGCTTGATTGCAGCGCATGTTTCACATTCATGGATAACCTGTGCGATGGTGTCCATGGTCAAGTCCACCCCTCGGTCACGAGCCCATCGGTATGTCGCGTCTCTTCCTTGGTGGCCCGAGGTGTCATGGGCCCACCGAGCTACAAACAGTTCACCCTTATGTTGCCAGTCCAGATCCACCTGAGCCACTTCAATCTTAGCAGCCTGATCTACCTGGTGGTTGTTTTGATGTTCCTCAGTGGCCCAACTCTTAGAGAGGTGGGCGTCCACGTGATGGACTTTTATAGCCAACTGCTCCAGACGGGCAGCAATATCTTGCCACAATGGGGCAGCCCAGATAGGTTTGCCTCTGTGCCGCTTCCTGCATTCTGGTGAAAATTAACCCTGTCCTGGCCAAACCCAGAACACTGTTCTTCTCCATGTTAATAGTAGAGTAAGAATAGGCAATTTTTTTGACTTCCCACTACCTCATCTTTCTTTCCTAATGCAGAAGTTTAAAAGTGCTAGTACAATGCAGGTGTTACAGATACCTTTTTTTTTTTTTTGCAATTATGTATATATATTTTTCTCTCTAAAGCATTTAGGTGCAGAGGTATGTTTTTACCATATATATAATGGCAAGGTACTGGGTAACTAACTGTTCTTTGTATCTTTGAAAAGCTCACTTCCCTCCCCCCCTGTCTGTACTACAGATACCTATATCTGTGCCTCTGTGTTTAGAGAGGATGAAAATAAATCCTACAGCTGTCTAGCAATATATTCATATTTTGACTCCATTGACAGCACACAGTGATGTTATCGTGTCATATTAAACTTTCAGTTGATAAGAAGTCTGAATGCTTGTATCAGGACTGCATGAAATATGGTTGATCCTGGGTGTATAACAGAAAAATGGAAAATAGGCTTACATCCAGCAGTGGTCTTAACAGCTTGGTAGGTGCAGACATAGAACCAGGGTCTTAAAAACTTGGCAGTTGTAGCATTCTCCATCAGAGTCATTCAGACACTATATTAATAGAAGAATAATTCTGAATATGTAAAAAAGTAAGTCTTCCTTCTTGGTTTAAATAAACTTAAGCCTGAGTGTTCTCGTAACAGATTTCTAAACAAAATATGCATAGCATATACTAAAATATTTATGTAGCAAGATATAATTGTATATATACTTAAAAACTAAATACAAAATGAGCAAAATTTTTTATTGAATGTATTCACTGCTTAGAACCATGTTTAAATAGCCTGTGATTCTCTTCCGAAGGATATCTGTGGCGCAGATGTTTGTTTTACAATTAAGTCAGCAATCTCTGTCCTGCTGTTCTTGAAGACACAAATGGCCTCTCCGCCTCCACTTTACAGTCCAGTAGACTTCAGGACATATCCCCCTTCCCTAGCATATTGAGATAGTGTATTCAGAGGCTAATCAGATATATTAATAAATATAGGCAGATGAATCAAGGCATATTTGATTTATTTGGCATATCCTGCCACACCGGGATAGAGTTTTGCAGTCCTGTCAATGACTGAAGTTCAGGGCTGTGGGAAACCCAGGCCTTCCCTTCAGTAAGTAGTACAATAGGTACAAATTTTCTTTGCAAGCAAGCCAGCATCCTTTTGTTGCCATCAAAATTCCTGTGATTCCTGAAGTGTTGAGACTCAATTCAGACTGACTTCAACGAGAAGCATCTCTGTTTGTCTTGTATGAGCTTCATCCTCAAAAATTGGGTCTGAATTTGGCCTGTTAGATGGAGTCGGGTCCAACCACAGGCCTTATGATGACAGCTGATGACAGAGTCTTTTACAGTCATCTGGGTGCTGCTGGAGTAAGAAGAGAAATACAAGCCCTCTCACATTTCCCTCCTTCTCAAAGCTGGGACCATGTGCTGTAGGAGTTCCTGAAGTATAACTCAGCTCTGCTTCATTTTTATTATCAGAATACATCTCTGCCCTCTTCTTAAGCTGGGTGAGGGTTATTACTTTGACCTCCAAAGAGACAATGAGCTGAACACAATCACAATTGACATGTGAGCAATGCGGAGGAGCTGAAATGGCTGGGAATGTCTTTGCTTTCTGTATCTGCTGTTGATAACCTTCTGTAAGAGTGGAAAGCCAGAAGATTTGACTGGCTCCCCATCATGCCTAGCCAGTGCTCATTGACAGTGGTCTGACAGCATCACTTTGTTTCTCACCTCTCTTGCTAAATTTGAATGTGTTGTGGCTGGTTCTCTGTGACCGCTTGTCGTTACTGGCCTAGAGACTGTGACTCCAGCTTCTAAATGAAGATTGCCCTGTTGTTTGGTCCTTTTAGGATGTAGCTTTCTCACAGTAACTTTACCCCATGTATCTACTTTTTATGTCTATTAGTGAATGGTCAGTTGCAGATGTAACTTTTAAAGCATTTTATAAAAACTGTGCTCTGCAAGAAGCAGCATATCTAATAGAAGAAATACGTGGGAAGAAATCATTACCGGACTTGGAAATCATGGTGTTAGAGAGTTAACTGCCCTTACACTTGCCTGAGGCTCTAATAAGCAAACTTGGTTGTAATGAGTAATTTCCTGGGGACTATTGCTTCATTCTAAAACATGAAGGCTGTATAAACAGCTCTGGAGTTCATTACAAAGTCAAATGTGTTTTGACATTTAAAATGGACAGAGGTGACTGTTAGATTTAAGTGTTCCTATTTATTTTAACCAAATATGCTGTATGTAGCAAGATGAAGGAACACTGAATGATTGAAACAAGGGATTCATCTCAGACAGTGTTTATCTGGTGCCTGGGCTTTTTTAGTGTGCTGTTTTGTTCTGTTTTGTTCTGTTTGTTTTGTTTTGTTTTGTTTTTTATCTAATGGCCATGAGCAGAATATTAGTCAGGCAGGAAGAGAATAGCCCTGTTCCCTAATGTAAAAACTTGAAGCAATGCATGTGTTTGAAGAGGAATTTGAGTACGCTGCCACTTAATAAAGTGTTAGAGGAAATAAAAAACAAAAAAAGGAAGAAGTTTACAGTCTTACAGTCATAATTGAAGTCTCCTGAAAATAGTAAAAGCTTCCTGTTAAATACTGTTGAGTTGGTGAGTGTGCTGTGAAAGCAGATGGTTTTTAAAAAGCAAATTGCAGTCTAAATCAAAACCGAGGATCACATCATTTATTTATTTATTTGCTGTAGAGGCAGTTTTGCAGAATGTACAGTCAGTCCCAGAGGGGTTTTCCATAAAGCTGCTCTTTTCATCAGCCTAAACTGCAGCAATGAAGCCTTAGGAATGCTTGCATGTGTGTCTGTGTGTGCATGCCTGAGTATGGAGGAGGGGGGAAGGGAGGATCACGTCACGGCGTATAAAGCTGTGCAGGTTCCCAAAGACTACAGGAGGATGTCAGGAAAGGTAACTCACGTTGAGGCCTACAGGTCTCTTGCCCTTGTTTAGTTAAAGGAGAAAGACGATACTTCCAGAGGGGCAATAAGAACACAGAAAAGAGATGTGCTCTGAGCAGTCCTTTGAAAGTGCCTGTCTCTGCTGGCTTTGAGGAAAGCAAAGAGAGAGAAACCACCTTAAGACACTGTCAGTGTTTGTGACTGACCTGCTAAGTCAAGGGAAGGCAGAGAACCATGTGATGGGGATGAGGAATAAGCCATGATCTCCAAAGGCCAAGAATTTCACTCAACATGGCCCAAACACTCCTTTATGGAAGAGGTGGTCTGCTTGGATGCTGTGGGTGTGAGGACGAGCATATTACATCTTCTGTGACTGGTTTGGGGGATGTTGAGGGTGAGTGTCTGAGATCACTTGACGTGGGGGTGGTGACATCATGGAAATACTGTCTTTGTCACAACATTGTCGTCACCATTGGCACATTCTCCCATGCAGAGCACTCTGGGGAACATCTGCTCTAGAGGAGTGTCCTCTTGGACCAAGTTCCAGGGGCCAGACTGGTTCTGGCTAGTGAGTGTTAAATCAGTATGCAGGTTGATGTTTAGAAGGAATAACTCATCTCTTTCCAATGCACTGTTCCTTCTTAGTTTGCATTCTCATTGCTTACTTTCGCTATAGTTCATGCATTAACTAATTATCTCCTGGAAAAGGAAACAACATAGATGAACAGCAGGGCAGAGAGAACATGGCACATGAGCAAAAATGAGCAGAGCAAGAATGGACATGTGAGTGGAAGCTATGCGGTTTAATTTCATGATGTGCAGTAAAAAGCATGTGCTGGGTCACCTACCTTAGTTACGTCTTTCAGGCTGAGCAAAGAGTGAGAATTCCCATTTCCTCCCCTATTCCAAGTCATTCTGCAATGCTGCTAAGTTCTCTCTAATGGGAATGAAAGGGTCTTGCTCAGCACTTTGAAAAGTGAAGCTCCGTGTCCTTTCTCACACGGTTCTTTACTGGCTTAAACTCTTGATGAATGAAAGGACTCTTCTTCCTACCACCTTTAAGGGCTTTTTTAGGCTGTCCTGCAGTGCAACCACAGGGCTTCAATGGAGGAGCAGAGACCTGGCCATAAACTTTATGTCTGTTGTTAAAAGATGCCGGCATGGTCTGTTAGTGTCACGTGCGTTATCCTTGAGTAGTATGTTGTCTTTCCCCAGATTACAGCATGATGATACCTATCAATTTTGTCAGAATTATCATAATCCTCATACATATCCTACTTGCCACAGGCATCGAGCTATAGAATCATTCTTTTTTCTGTTGGTATTTCTTTTTTTATTGTTGCACAGTGACTGATTTTAATTGAAGTATACTGGACACAAAGGAATGCCAATGAGATACTTTCCTTTAAAAACTGGCAAGCCAGCAGCATCTCTATTCGATGCTGACTTCTTAGACTTTTAGTTGTCATAACCACTTTTCCTAAGGAATTCATGCACCTTAAAGGAAAGTGCCATGACTTTGCAATGCAATCAGAGAGATTGCATGTCAGAGCAGGTACAACCCAAGGTCACACCTGTGAATATTATGCAAAGACTAAGATGTGTGTTCCTTCTCTTTCTGTCTTGTGTTGGTGCTCTCCGGGTCTCTGTATGTACATATGTGTTCGTATTGATGTACAGCTATATGTTTATTAATTTCATTGTATGCAAAGGCAGTATGACCATCCTGCAAAACAAGCTCTTTTCTGCATTACTGTCAGAAAGGAGCATGAAGATTGCAAACCTGTTCACATTCTGCGCCTTTTACACCAGCGTACCACTGGTAATACAGAATGCTTTATTGGAATAGGAATGATCTGACATCTGCATTGCATTAGGGTGGCAGTTGTCCTTTGCAGTCTCTTTTGTTGAGCCTTCATCCTGTTAAGTCATAAATGATGTGATGGTATAACAGGATAGCTCCTGCCATAGACAGCAATCACAAAGCTGTCAGTGCCAACTTTAGGCTTGCTAGCTCTTTACCTCTTCGTGAGTCCTACCCTCAACCTCTTCAGCAGGTTTACTTTGGGTTTGCAGAGTAAGTGACCTCCAGAGGCATGGCATCTGTTTTCATCTATATTCAGAGAGAGCCTGAATTTGCTGAGAGCTGACCTCAACACGGTAGTGGTATACATTCAATAGGAGAAGTCACGTAGTGTTGCTAGGAGTTGATTGTTCATTAGAAGTGGTGGTGAATTTGCAGTAAATGGTGAAGCACTGGTATGTTGTCTCATACTATGATCCCAGTAAGTTATTAGCTACTGATGGGCCACACTCCTCTGGCATCTGACATTGTGCTATGCACTTTCCAAGTTGCCACCACAGCCACCTTTTTTGGATTGCCTTGCCTGCTGGGAAATTGTGAAAAGTCTCTGCGTTCCTCCAGAGCCTTTTTGGGGTGGCATCAGCAGGACCAAAATAAATGTTTGATTGTGTTTGCTGTGTTCAGTTGTGTGAAGTGCATGTGTCTGGGATGGTTCATCAGTTACATGGATACCAATTAAAGTGGAATTAGACGAACTGAATGGAGTATTAGAGCAGCTATGTTTGTTTCTTTTTTTTTCTTTTTTAATTTAATGAGGCCTAATATTCTCAGCCAGCCTGGTGCACAAAACCTTCAGCTAAAACTGTCACCAGTTAATGAGGCTTTTGCAGTGTGCTTAACCTAAGGCATAAAAGAGGAGCACAGATATGTCAGTATTTCCTTGATTTGACTGTATATTCTCTGGATTCGTGAGTAAGACACTTTGAGTGCAAGTTGGGTTTTTTAAAGTAATATAATTTCATGCCTTTTTGCGGTGCATTTATGGCAAACAGAACCTTGACTTTTTGGTACCCCCTCCCCACGAGGATGCCTCCCCGGAGCAAAGCCTCCCAGGAAGGAATGGCCCATGCCTATTGTCTGTGTATTTGCACACACAGAGGGGAACACGTGGGGCTTGGCAGACAGCCTGTCTGCTCCTTCCCTGCAGCTGCGGGAGGAGTTTACCTTCCAGCTCTCTTCAGTCTCATTACATGCAGAATCAGGTCTGTGCCGTTCCAGACTTCTGCACAGCGGCTTCAGCGGGTCCCTCTGGAGAGCTGTCAGCTTTCTCATATCTGCCAGTCTGGTTGACAATGCAGTACATGAAGTTATGAAGCATAGAGCTCTGCTACCTTAAGGGTTGGGGGTTTTTTCCTCCATTTCCTTTTCTGTTTTGGTTTTTGTGGGGGAGAATGTTTAGCAGGTTTTTCCTTTTTTTTTCCCCCTATTTTTTGCCACAAGAAATATTAAATATTTTCTATAGAACAGTCTTTCTCTTATTCACTTGCAGGTTCTAAATTACCTAAGGCTTAGAAAATGAAATCGGTTTTAGTAATAAATCCCCTGGTGCATTATCTGTTATTTGCAATATTTCATGTATACAAGCTATTCATCTGATTCTTTTTTATAAATGTCATTTTTAATCAGTCAGTCAATATCACTGATCTTCCTAGTCATTTGGTGTATAACGATAACTTCTTACAGGACACTTTTTTTATCCATGAATACCATAGATACCCCTCCTGCCCAACAAATAACCATAAAAGCAGACATCCATATGCTCTTTCACATCTAGGAAAATGCTAGTGCTAGCAACCAGACACCTAAAGTTATTATTATTATTGTTATTTGGGGAGTACTTCCTGTTTTTCATATGAAACGCCTACTAGCACAATATTCCTGATTGTAAAAATAACCTTCTTATTTGAACGTCTTCTCCCCACTGCATATCATGGCAGGAATCCCACGTGCAACAGGGCTTTCTCTCATCCTGTTGTGGTTTTCTTTCCTCTTCTCACAGGCAAACATTTGATGTTTACTTATAAAGCTTGATGTTTTTCAGCAATACTATTTTTTTTCTGTCATTCCTACTATTTACTTCTGAGTTTTGTCCTCTGGGAGGGCTGTGTACGTTCCTGCGCATGTTTGTTATTTGCTGCATATTTTATATGTGCAGCTAAATAGAATTAATAGCCTTTTGTCTCTCTTTGGGAAGTCTCTTGGGTGCTGTGCAACACTTCAGTTGCTAATAGACATTTATGTGGGTAATGCAAACTCTTGACTAGGTAAGTCATTCTGTGGGGTGTTTCTAAAATTCAGATGGGTGGGACCAGAGTATAATAATTAAGAAAAGAGGGGAGGGGAAAATGCTGAAATGAAGATGCTGTTTCATACTGTACCTCTTTGCAGAACTGTGATTTGATGCAGATTTGATTGATGCAGAACTTAGATTACTCAGATCTGTAGAAGCAAAACTCAGAAACTGTTTCGGGTTAGTCAGCTGTTAAGGGAGCCTGTTGATAGACCATCTTCTTCCTAGGACAGGGACAAGCATAGCCAATGTAATGCTATTTAAATGCATTAGTGCATTTTTGTAGAAACTTCGCCTAGGGGGATATCAGCTAAAAAAGCTGTGTCTTTTCCCCCAAAGCGTAGTTGTGGTACTGGCCTGATTATCTCAGTGTCTCCTTTTTGTGATTCTGCGAATTACGGGATTTGTAAGTGGAAACAGAACAAAACTTAAATTGCTCAAAAATATAAGGTGGAATCAAGGGCGTGTCAAATCTCGCTTTTACTGATGAGGAGATAACTAGTTATACCCCAGAAACCATAGGGACCCAGCGGAGGAGCAGGCAAAAGGCAAGCCTGGTTGCATTCACAGAGTTACTGTACACTGGCTCTGTAACCTCCGACCCAGCTGAGATGAGCCCATGAAGTCGAGGAAGCTACAAACACACAGTTTCCCTTCTCTTAAGCACTGAATGCGTTTGTTCGGAAGAGTTACGTTACAGCTGCACATGAAGTGCAGGGCATAAAATCATTCATATGTCATTGCAAGCAGGTATTTTCCCTTTCAGCTAAGATGTTTTATCTACTTAACTCCTTGTAGTGCTGTGAGGTGCCTTTTTTACCCATCACAAAAAGACTGCTGACCCTTGCCTCCTGCTAAGTGAAGGCCATTGTGTTCAACAACAATGCTGACTTATGAAGAGAAAGCGATTCTGTGTAAAGGTTTTATAAAATCTTTCTCAAGGGCTGCTAAGCCTGCCCTGCTGAAATGTTTTTTTTTCCTTTTTATTCATGGAAAGATTGGAAGAATCCCACTCACACTTTTACGATCACCCACCCTCTTCCATATGACTCAACCTTGCAGCTTTGAGTCTTTAGCCAAATGTCGCGAAAAACACTTTTGCACAGGTCAGTACATGCACAGGGCAGGGTTCACATGAAAAGGGGATTGACCTTCACTATCTGAAGATGGATTTGTAAACAATGAAGTCTGAAATTGTCATTGCAGAATCTTCATTTGTTGTTGCTTTTTGGAGGTCCCCATTGCTTTTCAGAATATTCACATTTCAATGAATTACCCTTCCTCAGAGGCAGAAAGCTGAAGTGCACTGCAGAGTTCAGGTTTTCTTGGAGTAGGCCATCATTTAACCAATCCATTAACACTCTTAACAGGTCCAACTTTCTAACAGGTTCTGTCTGTGAAGTATTTCATTACTGTTTGCTGATTAAAATGTAATCCTTGTGTTCATTTTTGATAGTAGCATGCACAAGCATACTACATAGAAGTGGTAAGTGGGTGCTTGGTTCATAATGAGAATTATAAGCTGATACTTTCAGAGGTTCACGTGTTGACTATCACTCCTTTGTGTCAAAAGCTACTGTTTATCTGCAGTTCCCTCGCTTGCAATAACTTGGCATTGCAGTATTTATGTTTTTGTAATTCAAGTGATATCAAAGTCAGCTTGCTGTTGCAGCTTAAAGATGATGTCCTGTTTTAATGGCAAGTGGTGGATAAAAGCAGAATACTTGGGCTACCTTGAACAGAAAGAACCCTGCTTGGTTCCTTGTCCATGACAGCTCTCAGCCTCCCTGTTTTGCAGCCAGGATGGCCTGTGATACTTCAGGGGAAATGTCTGTGTCTCAGATTACAAAGAGAAAGATTGGAGGGTGAGGGGAAAGGGTAGGTAGTATCTTCTTTTAAATCACCTAATAAATTTGTTAAAAATAGGTAGCCCTACAGGTGAGAAGAATTCCTCTTCAGGGATATTCTGCGGATTGACACCACCGTGCCATAGCAGTTCACAGTGACTAAGGGGGAACAGATACACACAGCTAGTCCCAGAGATGAGGAACAGGGTTTTCCCCACTCCATGTTAGTCACCCAAGAAGGAAGCTGAGAGGGCTATGCTCTGTGTGTTTCTCTTTTTTTCCCCTCTCATTTTCTGATGGACATTCTGTTGATGAGAAAATGGGATTAAATAACTGTGTTAAACATTTCACCTCCCCCACCTCACCAGTAAGGGAATCTGCAAGGGAAGGGTAGCAGACACAGAAATGCGAACAAGCTGGATGCTTCGTGCTACCCAGTTGAAATTCCTGTTCTTGCAATTTGTGGCCATTGCCTCAGGACACTTGCCTCTTGGTGCTGTGCACCTGTGATAAAAAGCTGGCTCTATTTTGTTCTGTAACCTCCCTTTTCTGGTAGTGGAAGTGTGTAATTGGACTCCCCCATTAGCCTCCTCCTCTCCAGGGTAGACAAAACCACAGTTTCCTCAGCCTCTCCTCATATTTGATCTCATCCATGTGCTTAGGCATCTTAGCGGTCCTCTGCTGGACTCTCTCTAATCTGTTGACATCTCTCTTGTACTGTGAAGAGGTACATGAGGTTTCATATGCAATTTCAAATAATTAGAGGAGAATAATCTCTTCCCTTGACCTGCCAGATATTTCTTGTTCATACACCTCAGTGTGTGGTTAGTCTTCACGACTACTATGGTGCGTTGCTGACTGCTGTTCAATATTGTGTTCAAACGTGCACTACGGATTCCTACTATCTGAACCAAGTATTTTTTCCAAAATCCCACTGTTTTGCTACTTGACATTTCTTTGCTATGGGAATTTTCCTTCAGGGGAGAACGTACAAAGGACGATGAGTTTGTGTCAGGAGGCTGTATGTGCTGTCCTTTCATCTGGAGGGGACACAAACCATAACGATGTGGCATAAATAGTGTTGGGACACAGCCCTAATGATGTAACTGTCTTGGCAGCGTGTTCCTTTTCTGTCTTCCTGTCTCCAGCTACTACTTAGCTAAGTAAAAAAAAAAAAAAAAGGGAAAAGTAAGATTAGCTGTATTTTGGCAGGTATTACTATGGCAAAGTGAGTAAAAAGCCAGAGGGTTTGGAATTGCTATTGAGCTGTAATATTCATCCTCAGTCTAGTGCTACAAGAGTGCCTGTGACTCTGGTTGGGGATTCCTGGCTGGCTGTTTAGTTCAGATGCCTTCTGCAGCATCAGATTCCCAGTCACAATATATCTTACAAGAGAATGCAATGTAGGACAAAAAGGAAATTGCCAGCTCTGCGGGCAATATTATATAAAGTTTAACTTTATTCTTTCTGGGTTTGTGGCAAATGAAGAATTTCATAATGCAAAAAACTGAAAACCCCCACTGCCATCATAAAAATTTACCATGGATACTGAAGTTGAATATGTGGCAGAGACTGTCCGTTATTTCCATGCTAAACTTTTACAAGATGTCAAATTCCACAGAGCCAGCTCTGTCTGAAACATCTTGTAAACCTGAAAAATCAAGTCTTGGATTGTTTCTTTACTAGGCTTGATCTCGCCTTCGCCTGAAACACTGTGGTAGGATTCACCATCTTTTGAATGTGTCTGCAGCTACGTTGAAGTAGCTATTATGTTGATTGTTTTAAGGGAGGGGACTAAATTCGCAATGCTTTAGAAGGTCGATATTCCTGCTGTTCATTTGATGTTGTTAACATCATGCTGTATCAAGAGCAGATAATAGCAGATAGTAGTTCTGCAAGCGTGGGGCATCTTCAGACAGTGATAACAGCACAAGATTGGGAGCAATGTTTCTGATTAACTTGTGGACGTTCTGTCTCACCTTTTGCAAGTTTCCTAATCCCACCTGTGTTTCATATTTCCCTCTGTGCAATGCCGGTGGAAGTCCTTACTACCTAGTATATAAGCATAATGGAAGTGATTCATTAGGTGGTTTTTTTTGTGTTCTCTGAACTTATTTGTGGAAGACAATATAGGAGTATAGTATTGCTGCCAAATGAAATAATCTGCTGTGTATTTTAGAACTAGATGTATTTGGAGCCTCACCTCAAAACAAAACTCGCCCTCATGCGCGCAGGAAAAAAGAAGCTTGATCCCCAGTTCATTCAGATTGCCTCACACTGTTGGAATGGTGCGTGGATCAGACTTTCAATATGCATTTCTCTCTCCCTCTGTCACTTTCTGCTAATCCACTTGGTATTTCCTATAGGCACTTTTCCCAGTGGCAACAAATGTCTGCCTGGCAAGGTGGCTTTAACAAGAGGGAAAAGCAAGTTCCAGTCCCAGAACTCAGTTCTGCACAAAGCCAGAAATGGCAAGTGTGTCAGGAGCACTCACATGACGAGGGTCCTGCCGAGACCCAGGACTGTGGTTATCTTAAAGGCGCAGGTGGTTTGTGGGTGAGTGCAGTTAGCAGTACAATATTTTTAAACAGATATTTTCCTCCTATTATTTTTGGTCAAAAATGGAAAAAAAAAATCAGAAGCAATTTTTTCTTTCAAGCTTAACACTATCAGTTGAGTTTGTGTTGATTCAAGTGTTCTTCCTCAGTGACCTTCATCTCCCCATGCCTGTGACATGTGAAAGATGCTGTTGACACAAGCAAAGGTTCAAGCTCCCTCAGCTCATATCGCAGACAGCACTTTAACGTGGCGTGTTTGATGCTGCATATTTCTGTCTCGCCGATAAAGTGGCGGTGAGAGTTATTGCATTCCTCTGGGAACGGGAATGGAGCGGAATGCAAGCCAGAGCAAACGGTGCTATCTTCCCTTTCTTCCCTGTCCTCAGTGTCTGCTGTACCACCTCTGAATGCAGGAGGCAAAACACAGAGGTCTGGGCACTCAGAACAAGGCTTAGAAATGCACCCTAGAAAATGTAAGGCCTAAAATTAAATCATCAGGTGCACACTGTTAAAACAATCCCAGGTCTTTATTTGCAGGAGCAATGGATTCTGCATTTGTACTAAGAAATCAGCTTCTACACACTGAAATGTGATTGCAAGACAGTAGTAGAGGTAGTACTAACCCTTCCCATTCATATTCTTCTTACTGTACATTCCTCAAGTGCATTACGCCGCCGCAGAAATCGGAAGGAAAAAGCAAACAGCCTGTGTTGCTCCATGCACGTGTCAGGGCCACTGCAGATCTCCTTAATGCCTGTGTTGCCAGATCAGCACGAGCTAAAGCAATGAGGTTTGAAAAGGCAGTGTTAGGAAAAGTTCAGAATAAGTAAGTATTGATTTTTAACATGGCAGTTTTGAGTCTTTTTATTCTTTCGTTAAAACTAGGTCTGCCTCATATAGTGCCTTTTGTTAGCTCTGCCATGGTTCATTGTAGTTTTGGGTTTACAGCCCTTTGCCCCGTGCAGAGGCACCCAGCAGACAGCTGCTGTGCAGCCACATACCTTGTCACTTCTCTGTTACTAAAAGTGCGAGCTCTTCTTTGTGTTGTCTGCAGACTTTTCTTCCTTGCTTCTTCTGAGGACGACAGTACACCTATCTCCATGTTAAAGATGTACAAGCAGTGTTTTGGGGGAACATAGTGATCGCTTGTACTTCCGTCACTTGCGGAGCATGTAGGGGAGCATCCGTGGTGATGCTATAGGTGCTAGCGGACATGCAGTACCCGGAGCAGTTGCTCTGCTCCTTGACCTGCCATCCCCAACAACCAAGGGAGGGCGTGTTGGGGGACATAGTCCCCTTCAGCTGTGCTTGTGCTGTCTGGAGAGGTCACTCCCCCTCGGGTTGTCACTGCGCTGCTTATGCTAGTTTCAGTCTAAATCAGCTGAGCTGGCTGGAACAGTTTGGAAAGGTGTTGGCTACCATTCCTCTGACCCGAGAGAAATCCAGGAGTGTTGGTGTGAGTCACGCACGTGTAATACGTCGCTGAAGGCAGGCTGGAGCAGAGGCCTCGGCGTGCACAGCCACAGCCAGGAGGGAAGCGTGTGAAAAGACCTGGAGCTGGTACAGAGGGAAACGTGCCCCGTTCCTGGTGCAAATGAGTAGTGGGATGCCTCTCTGCTGGAGTGGGAGAATAATAAAGACAACATATGCTGTGCTTTCAGTTTGCAAAGCTGAGAACAGGTGCTTGGAGCTCATTCCTCCTCCACTGCTCATTTCCTTTGGCCTGTAATCTGTGTTAGCATACCTGTTACCGCTGCTCTGTTGTCCCTCCTTGAATGCTGCAAGTGAAGTACAAAGCCCGTTTAAGTTTCGTGCCCTGAAGAATATGTCATATTGTATTCTTTTTATGGGATGAAATAAATCTGTGAAATAAGGGAGTTAGCAAAGGGCCAGGTTCTTTGTTCTGACTCTGCTTGGAAGCTTTTTTTGCAGAAGGAGCTGGGCATCACCTGCTCTGAAAGCGGGGGATGTAAAGAAAGGCTTTTGGAAGGAAAGCTGAGGTTACTCCGACCAGGGGCAGGGCAGAGAAGGAGGAGGACATCTCTGCCGTGTGTAAGGTGTGGAAATTAAGTCAGATGGTGGGAGGGGCCGTTGGCACAGCCTGGCCAGCTGGAAGGCTGCGGAGCTCCTGGGGGCTGCCATCTACTGCGGAAACCTGCCCAGCTGGGGCTGCAGCACATTCCTCCTCTCCAAACACGGGCACTGCGAATCTCAATGTGCATTTTTTTGTTGTGTTTGCCATCTAAATAACAGCTCTGTTGGGTGAAGTACAGAAATCATTTCCCACGCCAGCTGGTAGGAAATCATGGTTATAATTCTATCAGCGAATTACAGTTTAATCGCAGTCTATAGTAGAAAGACTGCACTACAGTTTAGTATTTTACATGAAAGCTTGCAATTGAAAAAATGTTACCCCCCACTTCAATAGATCTTTGCCGCCAACTGCAAGCGGTTTCAGCTCTGTTTAGCTGGCAGAGTTCATTGTTGACAGACTAAAACTGGAATTAAAATGTGTGACAGTGCATTAAGGAAACACACTAAAAGGGATTTAAATACGGTCAAAGAGAGGGAGACAGAGGGGCGGCAGAGAGGAGAGCAGGCAGCAGAGCAGCTGAATGGCTGGTTGGGGTGTGGGGGTGGCAATGGCAGGGAAGAGGTGAAGAGATCACACTGTGTTCCCTTTGGAAAAATGTTCTATAAGCAGCTACCAAACATTGATGGCATTCTTCTGCCAGCCAGCCAGCAAATAACTTAGGACAGAGCAGCCTGGGTGGGTCTCACAAGCCCTGTGAGAACTGACAGCTCTTTTTGTTTGCATAATAGCTAAAGTGGTTACTTCTGCCACCCATCCTAAGAAAGCTAACACGGTTTCTGAGGACCCCTCCCTACGAAAGACTGGCGATTACCATGGTCCCAATCAGAACTGAGGCAAGGGGAGAAGAGGAGGTCATTTGAGATGATGAAATAAATCCTGGTCTGTTACCTTTCCTGATGGTTTATTCAGCCTTTAAATTCTCCATTTCCATGTTCATTTGTGAATGGCAGATCAAAATCAGAAAAAACAAACAAACAAAGAAAAAAAACCAAACACACAAACCACTAAAAAAAACCCCCAAAATCAAGTGAAATGGAAATGGGCAGGGTCATATTTGTCAGGAGGTATTGGCTGCAGCTGTGCCTGTTGTCAGGCTGGTGCTTAGTGCCTTGTTTGTTCAGAGCCATGTGCAGGTGTCCCTGGTATCCTACTGGCACGTGGGCACTGTGCTTAGTTTACATGTAGTCCCATGCCATGTGAATGGGCGTCCTTGGCTGAAACGGTCAGTGCTACATTTGAAATGTCTGTGATAGTCTCTAGTCTGGTGTATTTTCACAATAGTTGTGTGTTCTGCTAGGAAAGGGAAAGAGTTCCTTGTACAGTCCAGCAGACAGCCACAAAAGAAGCCAATATTCTTCATGGTGCTGAAAATCAGTCTTGAGCCCTGACATGCTAAATTCAAAGTAAAAAAAACACCTACTGTACAGGAGAAAGATGAAAAGAAAGTCTACATCTTTTTCTAACTGTTGCACCTTAGTAAATATAGTCATAAATAAGGCCATGGAAGGTTATCTTCTACTAATTTTCTCTATGGCTGAAAAACTGTAAGGTGTTTGTAACTATGTGTTTAAAAAAAAGTCCTTTTCTATTAATACCTCAGGCTTCAGGGTTTCTGAAGTAGTGTCTTTTAAGTTTTTTTCCGTGTCGGCTTTCCCAGTCACTGCTTATTTGTGAACAGCCGCGCTAGATTTTGTGAAACAGGGTGTTCACGAAAAGAGGTAAGCAGCTGTTTGAAATACAGGCAGGCAGGCAGGGACAGCTCAAGACCAGAACAGTTTCTTTTAAAAAATAAATTACTTTCCACCAAGTGTGGTGGTCTCACTGTACAGCCTCTTGTTTTTTCTGTAATAAGTCTCTATATTAATTCTTTCATCCACTTTCTATGAAAAATAATGTCCAGAAATCGGTCAGGGCTGCAGAATTTTGTTTTCTGTCCAGTAGGGGATGGATTTTGTTCCATGATTTCAGTTGGTCTTATATACATGCTGGAAATGCAGTCGCATGTCTCCTCTTTGAGTCCTGGGTGTTGGGTCTGATCAGCCTATTGTTCATAGAATAACTACAGGGGATTGGGATCTGGAAGGAGAGTAACGCTCCAGCCAAAGGTGGTCAGCCCTAGAAGAGCTCACGTTTCTGCAGAAGTCATTTTTTGTTAGAAAGCATCTGCTTCATGGCATGCTTTCTCTAGTCCTTGCTAGCAGATCCAGCTGCAGTCCTACCAAGCTAAGCTCTTATCTTGCCCAGCACCAACCAGCCTCCGTGTAGATCACAGCCCTCCAGTCCTTGCCAGACCTTGTCTTACTGCTCAGAATTGCCTGAGGCCTGAAGTGAAACTCAGGCCAAGAGGTGCTTGTTTATGCATCATCTTCAGTCGATTAGTTATCTCAGTTGGGCTCTATGTAGAAGCAGAAGTGTCTTGAGGTCTAATTTGGCTCCATATTGTGAAGCCAAAAGAAGGACGTGTGGTCCCACTGCAGTAACTGGCAGACATGACTGATATCTAGAGCTAAACCTGTCCAGTAGGGATTTAAGTTTCTTGATGTCCGTGTTCCTGAAGTGTTTGCCAGAGGGGTTGAGGCAGAGTACAGGCAGTCCAAATGCAATTTGGATAGCCAGCAAAGGTGCTGAAAGCAGTGAAAATGCCCATTTCCTTATGCAGCAATTCCCATTGATGGTTTTGGTCACTGATGATACAGTCAAGCTTGATGATGATTTTTATAAGGGGTAAAGCCCCAAGGTAAAATTTGCTGTGGTCTTGACAGCAATTATCAAGCAGCAATGCAGAATTTGATGATTTTTTGTTTTCGGATATTGATCTGTCAAAGCTGGACCTGATAATTATACAGTATTTGAAGATCATTGTGAAGGTACATTATGCTTTTTCTCAGCAGCTCTCTAGCTTTTCCACTTCACTCACTTTAATCCAAAGGCCATGGGAGTCAAAAAGTCTTTTCATTGATGTCAGGTCAGGTTCTCAAGAGGTTTTCACAGTATCACAGTAAACATTTTGTATTTGCCTTTTTGCATGTGTGTGTATACATATATGAAAATAATTATTCAGTGAGTTATTGGGAATGGTCTCTATTGCTCCAGATATTACTGCTAGAATCAGTTAATCAGCAAAGATACATGCAAGAAGCTTTTCTGCTTCTGTCATCTGAAGGAGATACTACTACATCTAATAATATGCCTGCTAGATGGTTCAGTAGTTGAACTGAACATAGTGTAACAAGGATATGAACAAATAAAATGTCCTGGTGCAAGCAGTTGTTAGTTGTAAAAAGTAATTAACTTTGGTGGATAGTAGAAGAAAATTTTATTTCTTTTAATAGAAGAATCTATTTCTCTGGTCCTAGTTTTGCTTTAATTTGTGTTTTTATTTTGCTTGAATTTGTTATTAGCGTGAACGCCAGGTGTTCTTGTTGTCCTCTTTGCTTCTATTGGTATGCTTTTAAAATACTCATGAGTAAGCAGTAAACTTTGGCCGTTCACATGATCCCTAGAGTTCCTTATCTGTTTGTCTAATCACATCTATTTCCCAGTATTGGAGGAATTAGTGGTTGGCACCAAATGAATTTGAGTTGAGTGTAACTCTCAGCCAGGAAGTTTCTGGGCTGAATCTGTTCACTTTGCATCGTTATCATGTGGGCTTGCATGTTAATTGTGGTCATTCATGTTACCTCTTCCAAGATTCATAAAAAGAAGTGTAGTTACTGAAATCTAGACCTGGAGGAACTGTTCGACTTCAGTGTAACATTGTGTTTTACATTTAGTTTTTTTTCCTCACATTAACTTTGTTTAGCTAATTCTCACCACTTTGAAATACGAAATATCACAGTGTTACTCTCAAAATAAAAAAAGTCCAGCTTTTCACATTTTGATATACATGTATAGTGCATTTGTTCACATCACCTTAAGCTTCCTGAATTTCCTAGTTTGCAAGCAAACCTGTTGTGTCTGAGGTGCCATGTATGTGTGTAGTGAACTTTAAATGTTCCATTCTGGAAATATGGATGTGCAGTTTCCATGTTGTGGCACCTCTGTCATGCTTCAGTTTGAGATCCAAAAGCCCTTAAGTCAAAATGTCCCTAATTAAGTCTATTCATACCTTTGAAAATCCCATCCACCTTAGATGTGTAGTTTAGGTGTATTATTATAGGTGTGGTCTGCAAGCAGTGGGCTTATTGATTTGGCTTCTGTTGGAAAAGTAGATGAAGAAACTAGCCCAAACTAGAAATGAGTCCAAGTTCAGGTCTTCATCCAAACTTTCCCCAGACTGAAGAGCTGTTTGGAATTAGAATCCCAATGCATGCCCATTATAGAAATAGGTCTTTTCTACATGATTCAGAGCTGACATTTCCCTGAACTTTGCCAAATTAAGATAGGGGGATGTGGTTTGAACTGATTGTTAGGACAGGTTTAAGGGCTTCATTCTTCTGCAGGCAGATGTGATGGAGTTAATTTCAGTGGATTTAGAGCAGCACAAGACTGGCTTGGCAGAGTGAAAAAATAAGTTCCTACCAAATAAAATGTGATCTTTACCGGAATTTTACTTTAGCAATTGCCTTGTCTGGTTTGTATTTTATAGCTTTGCATTAAAATTTGTATTTACAGTATCATTATGCACAAAATCTTGCACAGAGAATTTCTTTTCTTTCTCATAATTAAGACAATGTGAATTAATGACGGACTGGGGAGGCTTGCTGTTTCTGCAGTAATGAACTGAACGACTTTGAGTGGATAAGAAAAAGATGTTAATACGGTGATTATTTTGGTCTGAACTAAGTCCTGTTCTAAAAGATAAAATATTAAAATTGCATTAGACATGTAAAAAAAATGCAACCCAGAATAGTAAACACATTGCAACTGTGGAAGTAGTATAGCTTTGATTCTATTGCTTGGCTAATTACAAGAGAAAATATGATAATTTCCTTCAGAATGGCAAACATTAAAAATGACCTTACCTGAGGTCTTTTGAAAACTGAGGGCACTGCCCTTGTAAATTCATCATCTTCTGTCTACCTTCCCATTTTCATCTCCTTTACTTTTTCACCTGGGAACTTTTAAATAAAAGATACAGTCTCTTCTGCTGGCTTTACTGAACCACATCCCTCTAGCCAAAGCAGTTCTGCCCAAAACAGTGAACTTTCCCCTCCCGCCTGTTCTTTAGTTCTCACTTTTTCCAAAGGGGCTGAAGCACCTCGCAGGATAAGCAGGCCGAGGGCTGCCTGTAGTAGAAAATATGGTGGTATGGCAGAGCCCGGAGGAGTGTGGGTGCCGAGGGTAGGAGAGTCAGTGAAGCTGGGGGAAAGGGGATGGGATTGCCTCGCTTGTGTCATCAGAACAGGGAATAGCAGTTCACTGTGAAGTCTGGGTTTGCATCTGAGAAATCCCATAAATTTTGGCAGCTCAGGCTGTTTGTATTCAGCTGTTTGTCTCTTTTGTCTCTGAAAAGTAAACTTGTCCCGTCTCTCAAGAACAGTGTCTGTTGTTGTATCGCAGTGCGTTGGAACTGCAGGGACATGCAAAGATTGAACACCAGTAATTACTGACTTACACAATTAGTCAAAAATGGAGATCTGTTACGCTGTTTCCATGAGCATAGCAGAGAGAGAATGTGTTCAAGTTTTTCCTTAATGAAGTTTAGTTATTTTAGGAATGTATGGAAAAACCCTTCTTCCCTGGAGACAGCCCCTAACTTCCCCTGCCTGAATTCAATGCAAAAGCCATCATTCTCAGGTTTTCCTTCAAGTTGTGCTAAAAGCCTTGTTCGAAGTTTCTTTGTGCTTCTTTCTGCGTGTCATCCTGTAGAATCCCTTAAGTCTCATATGGACATCCAGTTGGCATTCTGGCAGTTGCCTTTTTCCATGACTCTTTTTAGACCCCACAGGAGACATCTGAGCTTCCTGGCTGGGCTCCTGGCGCTGGCTTCTCTTGCTTCAGCCATCTAATCCATTCAGCAGGCTGAATCCTTTCTCACACTCGTGCTGACTGAAAGCTGTTTTTCACTCCCACCTTATTCTGTGTTGTTTCACACAACTCCTGGGATGATGATGTGCATTTTCCTTTGCCACTGTTAACTGTCTCATAAGAAAAGTGCAAAACCAGCTTCCTTCTTAAAATACACACAGTAGGATGTTTCCAAAATATTTGGTGTTTGCTAGGTCAGCTGCTTATGGTGATTTACCTGCTGTTTGTTCAAGACGTATCAAGATTCTGCTGTTTGGGTGTTGAAAATGTAAACACATACGTTAGTTTTGGCTTTGGATTGTATTTTTGTTGGTGGAAGAAAGCTGCCTAACACCATGGGTCTAGGAGATATAAATTATAAATTGATAGTATGAATACTGCAGTATAAATGATAATGGATTTAAAAGGCGACTAAAAACTTTTAGACCTTTGAGAGTCAGTTGTTTGGGGAATGTATTTTGCTATCCAAGTCTTCTTGCATATCCACACTCTTGCCATCAGTTGTGTTGTAAGCCACCATTCCTCAGGTTATTCTGAAAGCTCCAGCTCCAGTCAGACTCTATGAGATTTTCTACTTTCCTTTAAAGCAAAATGAAAGAATGGATGAGCCTGCAAACAGGGCTGAAGTAGACCTTAACGTCTCAGAGGTCAAAGGGCAAAAAAGAGCAGAACCCCCTAAGTATTTTTAATTTCAGAGTTTTGTAAGTAAAAATTTTTTTTTTTTAGAGGCTCTAGCCTTGATCTTTCAGTGTTTGAGGTTGCCAGTGTTGTATTTGTTATGTCGGCTGGTGAGTTTCAGCATCCATGCAGGGACAGGAATGACTCTCACACATTGATACAATGCACAGCTGATTCCCCTTTATTGGTCTGCTTGCGTGGTTATATACATTTTTCATATCTGCACACACGATCATGCTTATTCGGATAGGCTACAGACATAAATCATGCGCTGTTCACACACCCCATATTCCCTTATGATTGGTAACTCTGCACTAGCGCTAATAGCAACAGGCCGCCTCCACGTCCTTGAACACATCTTGTTTTTGCTAACCCACATCATGTGCACTATCAGAACTTTCTCAATTGTTATTCTTAGCTGTCCTTTCCAGCGGCCTGTCCAGTTATGCTAACTGTTTCGCTTAAGCGGCCTAGTCATGCTAACTCTCAAACTACATCAACCCCAACATCTCCCCCTTTTTCTTTTCAAAAAAAGCTAAGCTATCTTATAATTGCCTTAAAAACATTTGCTCAATTTGTGTTAGTTACATCACAAAAATTTTTTTTTCAGTTGTCTCTAGTGCCTTTTGTGTTATGCGTATTATACATGGAACCAATATAATCACTGCTTCCTCTACATCTCCCCCTTTTTTATTTAATGAATTTAAAGCAAGTGCTACATTGACACACCTAAGCATCACTATTGGCATTATGGTCCAGTAACAGCCCCGCTACAGTGCAATACTAAAAACAAACAGAAGAACACAAATGCTAATAAAAAGATATATAGATGTGAAGTGCATACCATAACCTGCATTCATATTAATCACCTAGTCTAAAATAAATGTATCTAAAGGTATAACTCATTAACTATATAGGCTAAAATTAATGTACATAAAAGCATAAATCTGCAGACATCACCACATCTATTCCCTGCTGCATCAAATGCTTCCGAAATCCCAATAAATCAGAGTCCAAATGCAACAGTCTGAAAAAAAAAACCCAGAACTAATCAATACCTGCAGAACTTACCAAACCAAAGATGCAAAGGCAGTTACTTAGTCCAGACAAATCCTTTAGATCACAGAAACCAAATAAATCCATCAGAACACAGAAATACAAACACTATGACAACAGACACATAAAATCACACATTTATAGTTGTGACCACACACGCACAAGCACACCAAGTTTTCAACATAAATCCAAATGTTGCAAAGAGTTATGATTTTTTGGTTGGTTTTTTTTTTTTTTTTTCAATGCAAAGACCTATGAACAGACAAGGACTTACAATAACATTCAACATTTAACAGAGAAATTCCCAAGCCTAAGTTTGAGGAAGAGTACTCTCTTTTCAGTTCTGTTTTAGGACGGGCACTTTCACTTCTCCCCAGGGATATAGCCCAATGCTGTGAAGCTTTCACTATGACTAGCAGGCAACTAACAGGCAGGCAACAAGAAACAATACTGGAAGAATGCCTTTGTCTTATTAATGGTTCGTGCTCAGAACTTTTTGGTCCAGGTATCAGAGGTTCTCCCCGAGAATCCCTCGGTGCCGGCTGGAGGTCCTGCAATCCCTCGGACTATTGATGTTCAAGAGCAGCGTCCTACCTGGGTACCCAAAATCTAGTACCAGAAAGCAGCAAAATAATTCACTCTCCAAAACTTATCCCCAGAGCCCCAGAAAGCAGGCACTCTCGAGAACTCATTAGCATACATTAATATCATAATCAGCTAGAACAGTTTGCAGTGATAAGGATACAAGGAAATCTACTGCAGTAATTGAATTATACATACTTTTTCCAACCAAGTCCTTGAATGTCAGGAAGATGGTTCTTGCTGCGCCACTTCTGGGCTGGCCAGGACAGGCCGGCACGCTGGGATTGGGGGGGGGGAGGAGGGAGGGAGGGGGGAGGTGCCAGGACGCGCCGCGCCGCTGGTTGCCCAGGGGGGACCATGTGCCCCACCAGGTGTAAGGTTTGCTTACCCATCTGGTGTGGTGCTTGCTGGCGCTGCTGGCTGTGCTGTGTCGGAGGGACTGTGTGGTTTTATGCTGGAATTCACCCTGCTTTGATCTCAGGTTGGGTACGCCAATTGCTGTAGAGGGACCCTGTTGTACACTTTCGGGGTGCCGGATTTTGCACCCCACTTCCCATTTCTCTGGATTTAAAGGATCATCAGGTTCTGGCAGATTTACCTCCCTCATTTCTCGTGTTGGGTTAGGAATTTCGTCGTATGTAGGGTTAAATTTCAAAAGACTGCAGCTCTGTCCTTGCTTTGGAGATAACGGTGGAGGAGTAGCAGCCGCTTCTAAGATAGTTTCTACAAGTTTTAGAGCATTGTTTTGGTTTCGGCTGCCGCCGGCAACAAAAGCGCCACGCGGCCGCCCCTCCCCCCGCCGGCGTGCGGAGGAGAATGGAAAGAAAGAGGCAGAAACTGGTGGGTCGGGATAAGGGCAGTTTAACAGAACAGCAAACAGAGGGAAAACAGGAACAACAACGATACAAATAAGGAGAAAACACAACCACGAACCGTACAACAGCCGCTCTCCCGAAACAGGACCGGCGCTGCACCCGCCCAAGCCGCGAGAGCCTTCCCGCCGCGCCGCCCCCCCCCCCCCCCACCGGAACCCAGCGTGACGGCACATGGTATGGAATACCAGGCTCTGTTTGGCCAGGTGGGGTCAGCCCCCACCCCCCGGCTGTGCCCCTTCCTGGATTCCGGTGAAAATTAACCCTGTTCTGGCCAAACCCAGGACATTATCCACCCCTTATTCCATACCATCTACGTCATGCCCAGGTCCCCCATTGTCCAGTTGATCACTACCACTTCTCCTGTCTCCAGATATCATTCCTTTAGTCTATGGATCATCACTCTAAAGTGTCCATTGAGTTCATTTAATCCATGACTTCAGGCTCCATCTGTCGTTATGGTCTTCCGTGGCAGGGGAGGTGATGTGTGGTGATGGGCGGTCACTTGCTGCATCCGGAGCTCACGGCTGATGTATCTGGTGCGGCCCGTGCCCACAGTCTGCAGGAGATGTTGATCTTGATGAAGTTGCTGGATGCCAGTTGTTGAAAACCAGGTCCAGTTCCATCATCGCTGTGCTCTGCTAGGTTTTCATCGAAAAAGTCCATCCTTCTTTAATCTGGACGATTCTTACTATGCTACTACTGGTACAAACTATAACAATTATAACAGTGATAACAGACAGTGACAGGGTTATTTAACAACTAACTTTATACAATTTATTTATGGACTATTCTCGCCCAAAATCAAATCCCCATGAGGTACACATCGGACTTCCCCATCCTGCCGCATTACCCACCAGGTACACCCAGGTCCTTGAGCAAAGGCAATCCCGCGGACGGGCTTGCCTTTGCCCGAGGCAGGACTAACCCAAACCGTCTTCCCTAACATGTTCCGCATGTGCACTACAGGGACTTTATCCCCTTCTACTGGGCGCTGAGGTTTTGACTGGGCAGGACCAGCCCGGTTGGTGGACCCTCTGGTGTTAACCAACCAGGTGGCCTTTGCTAAATGGGTATCCCAATTTTTGAAAGTCCCACCCCCCATTGCCCTCAAAGTGGTTTTTAGCAGCCCATTGTAACGTTCGATCTTTCCAGAGGCTGGTGCATGGTAGGGGATATGATACACCCACTCGATACCGTGTTCTTTGGCCCAGGTGTCTATGAGGCTGTTGCGAAAGTGAGTCCCGTTGTCTGACTCGATTCTTTCGGGTGTGCCATGTCGCCACAGGACTTGTTTTTCCAGGCCCAGGATGGTATTCCGGGCGGTGGCATGGGGCACAGGGTAGGTTTCCAGCCATCCGGTGGTGGCCTCCACCATTGTGAGCACATAGCGCTTGCCTTGGCGGGTTTGTGGCAGTGTGATGTAGTCAATCTGCCAAGCCTCCCCATATTTATATTTTAGCCATCGTCCTCCATACCACTGAGGCTTTACCCGCTTGGCTTGCTTGATTGCAGCGCATGTCTCACATTCATGGATAACCTGTGCAATAGTGTCCATGGTCAAGTCCACCCCTCGGTCACGAGCCCATCTGTATGTCGCGTCTCTTCCTTGGTGGCCCGAGGTGTCATGGGCCCACCGAGCTATAAAGAGTTCACCCTTATGTTGCCAGTCCAGATCCACCTGAGCCACTTCAATCTTAGCAGCCTGATCTACCTGGTGGTTGTTTTGATGTTCTTCAGTGGCCCGACTCTTAGGGACGTGGGCGTCCACGTGACGGACTTTTACAACCAACTGCTCCAGACGGGCAGCAATATCTTGCCACAATGGGGCAGCCCAGATAGGTTTGCCTCTGCGCTGCCAGTTGTTCTTCTTCCATTGCTGCAGCCACCCCCACAAGGCATTGGCCACCATCCAAGAGTCGGTGTAAAGATAGAGCACTGGCCACTTCTCTCGACTGGCAATGTCTAAAGCCAGCTGGATGGCTTTCACCTCTGCAAACTGGCTGGACTCACCTTCTCCCTCGGCAGTTTCTGCGACTTGTCGTGTAGGGCTCCATACAGCAGCTTTCCACCTCCGCTGCTTCCCCACAATGCGACAGGACCCATCCGTGAACAGGGCATACGTTTTCTTATCTTCTGGCAGCTGGTTATACAGTGGGGCCTCTTCAGCACGTGTCATCTCCTCCTCTGGCGATGCTCCAAAATCTTTGCCTTCTGGCCAGTCCATGATGACCTCCAGAATTCCTGGGCGACTGGGGTTTCCCATTCGGGCGCGCTGGGTGATCAGAGCGACCCACTTACTCCACGTAGCATCGGTGGCATGATGCGTAGAGGGGACCCTCTCTTTGAACATCCAGCCCAGGACCGGCAATCGTGGAGCTAGGAGGAGCTGTGCTTCAGTGCCGACCACTTCTGAAGCAGCTCGAACGCCTTCATATGCTGCCAGAATCTCTTTTTCAGTGGGAGTATAGCGGACCTCGGATCCTTTGTATCCCCGGCTCCAGAACCCCAGGGGTCGACCTCGAGTCTCCCCTGGTGCTTTCTGCCAGAGACTCCAGGTTGGGCCATTCTCCCCGGCTGCGGTGTAGAGCACGTTTTTAACATCTTGCCCTGACCGGACTGGACCAAGGGCTACGGCATGAACTATCTCCCGTTTAATTTGTTCAAATGCCTGTCGTTGCTCAGGGCCCCATTCAAAATCATTCTTCTTCCGGGTCACGTGGTACAGAGGACTCACAATTTGGCTGTAATTTGGGATGTGCATCCTCCAAAAACCCACAACACCCAGGAAGGCCTGTGCTTCCTTTTTGCTGGTTGGTGGAGACATAGCTGCTATTTTGTTGATGACATCCATTGGGATTTGACGGCGCCCATCCTGCCATTTTATTCCCAAAAACTGGATCTCTTGCGCAGGTCCCTTGACTTTACTTCGCTTAATGGCGAAACCGGCTTTCAGAAGGATCTGAACTATTTTCTCCCCTTTCTCAAAAACTTCCTCCGCTGTGTCGCCCCATATAATGTTGTCATCGATGTACTGCAGATGTTCTGGGGCTTCACCCTTTTCCAGTGCAGTCTGGATTAGTCCATGGCAAATGGTGGGACTGTGTTTCCACCCCTGGGGCAGTCGATTCCAGGTGTACTGGATGCCCCTCCAGGTGAAAGCAAACTGTGGCCTGCACTCTGCTGCCAAAGGGATGGAGAAGAATGCATTAGCGATGTCAATTGTAGCGTACCACTTGGCTGCCTTTGACTCCAGCTGATATTGAAGTTCTAGCATGTCTGGCACGGCAGCACTCAGCGGTGGTGTGACTTCATTCAGGCCACGGTAGTCTATTGTCAGTCTCCACTCTCCAGTAGATTTTCTCACTGGCCATATGGGACTATTAAAGGGTGAGCGAGTTTTGCTGATCACTCCTTGACTCTCCAGCTGGCGGATCAGCTGATGAATGGGGAGAAGGGAGTCTCGGTTGGTACGATACTGTCGCCGGTGCACCGTTGTGGTCGCGATTGGCACCTGTTGTTCTTCAACCCTCAGCAACCCCACAACGGAAGGATCCTCCGAGAGACCAGGCAAAATGAACAGCTGTTTAATTTCTTCCGTCTCCACAGCAGCTATGCCAAAAGCCCACCGATACCCCTTTGGGTCCTTGAAATAGCCTCTCCTAAGATAGTCTATCCCAAGGATGCACGGAGCCTCGGGGCCAGTTACAATGGGGTGCTTCTGCCAGTCCTGCCCAGTGAGGCTCACTTCAGCCTCCAGTAGACTCAGCTCTTGGGACCCCCCTGTCACTCCCGAAATGCAAATGGGCTCTGACCCTTTGAACTCTGATGGCATTAAAGTACACTGTGCACCAGTGTCCACTAGAGCTTTATACTCTTGTGGATCTGACGTGCCAGGCCACCGAATCCACACCGTCCAATAGACACGGTTGTCCCTTTCCTCCACCTGGCTGGAGGCAGGGCCCCTCTAATCCTCGTCAGAGAAATTGCTGCTCACCTGCTGTAAAAATGACTTGGAGGTCCCCTCCAGAGGATCGGAATCAAGGTCAAACTGTCTACCTGGTCTGGAGAGCTGGCTTTTGGAAACTGGAGCGGCATTTTTCCTAACAGAATCCCCTTTGGTGAATGTTTTACCTCGCAACTCACAGACTCGTGCCTCTAGACTTGAGGTGGGTTTTCCATCCCACTTCCTCATGTCCTCTCCGTGGTCACGCAGGTAAAACCACAGGGTGCCCCGTGGTGTGTAGCCTCTGTACTCTCTCTCCTGAGCAGAGAAACGCTTGCCCCTAATAGCTGAGATGCGGGCCCGCACAGGTGGGGAGTAGGACATATCCTCTTTGAATTGCTGGAACTGTCAGGACAGTTTATTCACAGCTGAGACAAGGGAGGAAGAGAGACTTTCCTCGTATTGGCGGAGTCTGACAGCCACCTCATCCACTGTTGGTGCGTCTTTACCTTTCCAGTTTACAACTGCCAGTGAGTTAGCATGTGAGGAGGGTGCGCTCCGCACAAACTTCCTCCACATGGATTGTGAGCACTTAAGTTCATCTGGGTCTGTGGGTACCTGCTCATCGTCTGTGTCACAGTAAACCAGCTCCCGCACAGCTAATTCCCTCAAGTACTGAATACCCCTTTCCATATTGGTCCACTTGCCAGGATAGCATACAAAATCGTCACTGAAGGGGTACCTCTCCCTCACGCCTGACAGAAGTCTCCTCCAGAGGCTGAGGATTTGTTCCTTTTTCCCAATGGCCTTGTCAATGCCCCCATCCCTGGCCAGGGATCCCAGCTGCTTGGCTTCCTTGCCCTCTAATTCCAAGCTGCTGGCCCCATTATCCCAGCACCGCAGCAGCCAGGTGGCAATGTGCTCGCCTGGGTGGCGGCTGAAATCTTTCTGCATGTCTCGCAGCTCGCCCAGGGACAGGGACCGGGTGATGATCTCTGTCTCTATCTCCCGTGATGACCCTGGCTCATCATCATCCCTCCCTGAGCGATCCGCTCTCTTTGCGTCTTTCTTTAGTTTTACGGGGGCGACTGCTACCGGCACAGGTTGGTCATTGGGCTCAGCCGCGCTGCCTGCAGCTGGAGCTGGGGGTGGAGCAGCTGCTGTGCCTGCCAGGGAAACCGAGGCAGACCCTGCAGCTGTGGCAGCGGCGGTGCCAGTCTGGGAGGCTGTGACTGCCTGCTGGGCTGGAGGGGCTGCAGGGCCGGCTAGGGGGGCAGCGCCAATTGCAGCGCCTGCCGCTTCGCTTCCCCCCCTTTCCCATTTAAGGCACTGAACAGTGTTGAACATGGCTCGGTAGGCGTGGGCCAGACCCCAGCACATTGTGGCGATCTGTGTCTCTCTGGAGTTCCCAGGGTGGCAGCACACTTTTTTCAGATATTTTACCAGATTATCCGGATTCTGTATTTGTTCAGGGGTGAGTTTAAAACACACCGGTGGTGCCCACTGCTCTAGACATCTGCCCATGCTGTCCCACACACCCAGCCACTCACAGCTATCCAGCCCCGGGGCAGGTCTCTGCACGATGTTCTTAACGACTTGCTTAACCCTAAACAAAACCCAGAACCCGTTCAGCAGGCAGAACAAAAGGAGAGTGCTGCCCTGAGCATCCCACGGGTACTCGAAATTATCAAAAGCCGTTAGGACCAGCCTGAGGAAGAGAGGGGGGGCGAAAGAGTGGGGGAAGGTATCCCCTTCGGTTTTCCCCACAGGCTGGGTTTGATTATTAACAAAATCTAAGACATAGGATCCGAGGTACGGAAATGACCGCAGTGCCGCATGCAAATACAAGACTAATTTCATGCACAGTGATGTTATCATATCATAAGTCGATATTGTACAGTACAGTAAAATCATAATCCTGATCCTTTTCCCCGTGACGATGAATAGCACCACAGGGAACAAGTACAGCAAGTACGGATTCAAAAACCACAACCATCTGATGAAAGACAGAAACATTTTTACCGGCGACTATTTAAGTAACACAGAAAAAATGCCTACAACAAAATTTAACAAAACGTAAGAAAGCAGTTTTAACACCCGCTGCTCAGCCCTGCCGTTATCCCCGCCCCACGTCTGGGCGCCAATTTAATGTTTTGGTTTCGGCTGCCTCCGGCAACAAAAGCGCCACGCGGCCGCCCCTCCCCCCGCCGGCGTGCGGAGGAGAATGGAAAGAAAGAGGCAGAAACTGGTGGGTCGGGATAAGGGCAGTTTAACAGAACAGCAAACAGAGGGAAAACAGGAACAACAACGATACAAATAAGGAGAAAACACAACCACGAACCGTACAACAGCCGCTCTCCCGAAACCGGACCGGCGCTGCGCCCGCCCAAGCCGCGAGAGCCTTCCCGCCGCGCCGCCCCCCCCCCCCCACCGGAACCCAGCGTGACGGCACATGGTATGGAATACCAGGCTCTGTTTGGCCAGGTGGGGTCAGCCCCCACCCCCCGGCTGTGCCCCTTCCTGGATTCCAGTGAAAATTAACCCTGTTCTGGCCAAACCCAGGACAAGCATTTAAAGCTGTATGCACTGATTTCCAAGTAATGATTTTCTCAGGGATTTTAAATTGCAAGACTTTGTTCTTTCAAAATTATCTGTAAAATCTTTCAATTGAGCTTCTGTAAAATCTTTCAATTGAGCTTTCGTTCCTTTCAGCTGATCATGCTTTTGACAGCTCGAAAAACAGGGGCTAATAATCACTCCTCTTTGTTGCCGACCTGCACAGAGTCCCCGATTCTCTGCCACACATCCAAGTCAAACAACTGATCTGTCGTTGCTATCAGCTTTTGTCGGCGGTACCACAATAATAGACCCGATATCTCTCCTTCAGTTAACTTCACGTTGGCTCGATCCGCCAATTCTGGCAGGCTTTTCTGCACCACCTTTTCCAACACTGATACAGTGGAACCCATACTGCTGATATTCACACCCCCCCCAGCGTGCCGCGGATCCACTCCTGCCTCTCTCGGGCAGCCTGGCTTACCTCGCCGGCCGGCAGTCCCCTGCCTTCTTCGGCTGCGGTATCACATCGGGGTCACCACAATGCCGAGTTTCAGCATCCAGGCAGGGACAGGAACGACTCTCACACATTGATACAATGCACAGCCGATTCCCCTTTATTGGTCTGCTTGTGTGGTTATATACGTTTTTCATATCTGCATCACGCTTATTCGGATAGGCTACAGACATAAATCACACGCTGTTCACGCACCCCATATTCCCTTATGATTGGTAACTCTGCACTAAAGCTAATAGCAACAGGCCGCCTCCACGTCCTTGAACACATCTTGTTTTTGCTAACCCACATCATGTGCACTATCAGAACTTTCTCAATTGTTATTCTTAGCTGTCCTTTCCAGCGGCCTGTCCAGTTATGCTAACTGTTTCGCTTAAGCGGCCTAGTCATGCTAACTCTCAAACTACATCGACCCAAACATCTCCCCCTTTTTCTTTTCAAAAAAAGCTATCTTATCATTGCCTTAAAAACATTTGCTCAATTGGTGTTAGTTGCATCACAAAATTTTTTTTTACAGTTGCCTCTAGTGCCTTTTGTGTTATGCGTATTATACACGGAACCAATATAATCACTGCTTCCTCTACAGTCGGCTGTAATTCCACAGCATAGCAAGACATGAAATTTGTCCATGTGACATACGTATTGGTGAACCTTCTGGAGTACTGAGGGACTTAGTTCTATGACAGCCTGGCTTGCACTTACAGGAAAGATCAGAAAGATTGCCCTGGCAAAAAATCCCTGGATGCTGCCCAAGCTTGCTGGCCTAGATGGGCCAGGGAGCTGGTGGTCCAGTTTGTGATACAAAAATACTCCAGTACAGTCTCTCTCCAGAACAATAACTCACAATTCAGACAGAGCAGATGGTAGCTATCAGAGCTACATGAGGTTTGCCATCCATAAAATAAGGCCTAAAGTGTATTTATGTACTTCAGGCTTTTTCCCCCTCAGGTCAGGGCTGGATGGCTATTTTAAATCTCATTTAAAACATGGAAGGGAAGCTATTTTCCTGTAAAAGAAAGGAATATGTAAGGGCTTGAGTTTTCTTAAAACTTTATGGACTTGGCCTGGTTTTCTATGGAAATTAGCCTCATTGCAATCTCTGGGTCTGTCTTCAGTTTCCATTGCAGTAACTTTTCAAAATGTTGGTTGAATTTATTCAGATTTGACAGGGGAGAAAAGGTCTCAAAGATATTATCTTTGTATGAGTTTCATAAAAAAAGACATCTAGATAGATGAGACTGTGATTAGTACTCCCACTAAAGGAAAAAAAGGCACGGTAAGCTCAACCATGTTATTAAACAATGGAGAGTCCGTGAAGGAGACTAACACAGAACATCTGCCCTCAGGCTGTCTCGGAGAGTCTTGCCTGCTGATGTTTCCATTTCTTTTGCCACACAGATTGCTCAGCATCCCAGTGGTAAGAGCAGCAAAGTAAAATGAACCCATGTCTTTTTTCCTGGACACACTGGTAGTAGGATTGCCTCTTGGTTAGAGCAAGATACCAGTGCACCCGCAGCATCAGCAGGACACATCAGGACCTTTAAAGAGAGCTCAGTGTTGGCAAGCTACCTAATTCCCTCCAAACTAGCTGACCTCAAGCCCTCTAAAGTTCGCAGGGGGCTTTCGGTTGGTACTGGAAGATGCCTCAGGGTCCTTGAGGAGTAAATTAGCCTGTGTTAAGCTTCATGAAGCCTTTTTGTGGTCTAGGGATGTCATCATTGCTACAAGGTAAGCTCTACAGGTAATAGCCCCACTGCAGACTGGAAGATCAGGCAGAAATGTACAAGTCAATGGGAACCTGTGACCTGCAAGCAGGACTGTGTAGTGCAGTAGGACACCATTCAGGACTTCAGCTTGGTCCAGATGCAGTGTCCTGGCTTGCTGCCATGGTGTATCCAGGTTGAGAAGACCTGGGCTCCCTCCATACCTACATGCAATGTGAGGCTAAAACAGTTGCAGTGCATCCAGCCTTGGCCTTTGCAATGTGCAGACAGGTTAGGCTTTCCCAAGCTGCACGTCCCACCCCATACTTTAAGCCCCAGAGTTAATGACGGGAAACTGTGCTTGGTTGTTATTTTCCTGTTCCTGTACCCTACTGTCCATAGGGTACACCACCACACAGGGTACCATAGCTGTTTTAAGTTTGAGGCCATGTAGTCTTCAGCCCCTCGTAGGCTAATTTGGTTGAGGCTGCGTCACAGAAATTTCCATGTGAAGGACAAAATTTTCAATAGTTTTCCTGAAGAAAGGCTCTCTTTGACCCCATTACCAGCATCCCTGTAGCTGCCCTTTAGTGTCATTTAGCAGCTCAAGAGGGTTCCACATCCCATGGGTAGTCGTGTGCTGGTCTGCAACTCCCCAGATTAGGTGCGCCAAGCCCTTGTTTTAGTTTAGATAATTCTATGTAAATACAGCTGCATTTTTTCCTTCAGTAGAACTTCATGGAATTTGTGATCAATGAGGCCCCCTGGAGCTCTTTAGAAAAGCAGTTTTGTGAGCAGTAGAGCTACTGAGAGCTGCTTGCCTATGATTTATGTCTAGTGATTAGGTTATCTGGAATTTAATATGTTCCTAGTGCTAGTTGAAGTATCCTCAGTAATGTCTCTGTCTTACGTGGAGTCTCTAGCGCCCAAGAAAGACTGTGATCACAACAGCAGGAGAACTATTAGTCTTTCTTCTCTCCTTGCCTAGCTGCTTTCAGGAAACAAGTAAAAATGCAAAACTTTTGAGACAAGTGTAGTGCCAAATTGGGCTGAAAACAATCAAAAGCATCAAAAATTAATAGAGAAGGACAGAAATATAAATATGTACACATCATGATTGCACCAGCCTGATTTCTTAGGGACCCAAATTAAAAATACATTAAGTGGCACAAAAAAAAAAGAGAGTAAATGTAAATTCAGACAAAAACAGAGTAAGGTCACTTTGAGTGCTTGCAACAGAAAAGAATTGCAGCCGCTGCATCCCATCCCAACCCATTGGCATGATCCTTAGCAGATGCAGTGTAGATTTTGAGAAGCTGTTGGTACCAGGCATTCTGTATGTGCTTGGCCAGAAATTTATAAATTAATTCCAAGATTTCTAGAGTCTAGGACTGGAGGTGCATGTGACCTGTGCTGTGCGTGCTGATGTGCTAAATGTACTTTTCATAGCAGCGCAATTTGGAGGAGTTGTGTAAGTTTTCTGGAGAGGCAGAGCCAGAATTATATATGGGTGTGTTAAGTTCTAGTAACAACCTGATGGCCAAGAAGCCAGTTGGTAGGTGTCTGTATGTGATCCCAGGCATCCTTAATTATCTCAGTGCCTCTAGAGAAGAAGTTATTTCCTTTACAGTCCTTACCACCTGGCAACTGTGCAGCATTTATTGACCTGATTTTTTTATGCTTTCCTCAGTGACAGTTTGATTCTTCTTGCCATGCTCCAAAAGAACCCTCACTGTAAAGACCTTTTTAAAGGTATTTCTGTTTGGGGGTCATGTTGTGCCTTTGCCTCTGTTTTAATCAATGCGTTTCAGTCAAGATACAGAAACATTTTAAGCCTGGTGCCAGTTAGTTGTAATTGAATAGGAGAAAAAAAAAAGCAGTATGATTGGGTCTTTGGGGAAATGGTGAGTTTCTACAGCTGAGCCTTTGAAATATCTAGGCAGTTTAAAAGAGAGAGGGAAGAAGCAGCCAAGAGATGGAGGTATGGCTGAAAAATTCCAGCCAAGAGCTGTGGAAACTGTGCTCGGAGATTTCTCGTCTGTTTGGATCTGATCCAAATGAACCAAAATCCACAGGAGACTTTTCTACTCACTGCAATGATTTTACTATTGGCAGACCCTTTCTTTTATGAATCTTCTGGTTTCAATACTAAGAAAAAGAAAGTTCATCTGTCTCTATGGCAGTTTGGCAAAACCAATTGTGGCTCTATGGCAAATCAGTGTTGCTGGAACAACAGTCCAAGCATGGCAGTACTGCTGCACAACTGCAGGCAGAACAGGAACAACTGCTTAGGGTGTTAGGAACCAGTCCCCAGAAGGTCACAGGTTAGAGGAAAATGTTAATTCCTGCTAAAAGGCCTTTGGCTACTCCAGGCAATGCCCCACACGTATTTCATAGCCAGGACTAGAAGTTTGTCTTTGTAAATCATAGAAAAATTTATGGCTGTCGTTTAGAGTGAGAGGCAAAAAGGCATGGGTTCATCACTGGGGAGAAAGGTCAAATGCGAATCTTCTCTAAGAAGACTTGGGATTTTAGACGGGCCCAGGCTCTACTTCCCCGGTGAATTACTTTGCCAAGGGTCAAAAACCATTTCCACCCTCTTTTCAGGTTCCAAACAGGTACTGTGCAGTGGTAGCAGGACTGACCCAAGGCTTGAACCTGTCTCAGTTGTAATAAATGGAAAAACTCCCTTTAGGTTTAGTGACTCAGGAGTTGAGTCTTAAGACGCTTGAAATGTTACTATCATGGGAAATACACCTGCCACGATTCCTTATTGTTCTACTCAGGTCACCTGTTCAGCTCAGCAGCTCTCAAAATTTCCAATATATTCACCCACCCACATGCTCAGATCTTGAGATGTCTAAGTCATGAGTCTTTTTCTTTCTTTTTGAATAAATGGTGGAATCCATGGCTCCGGAGACAGCTTGACAAAAACGTAGCTGCAGCTGAAGTATTTGCTGTAGCTGGGAAGTGTACAAAGATCAATTAAAACAGCCAGTTCTCACTCGCTGAGAATCACAGAATCACAGAATCACAGAATGTTAGGGGTTGGAAGGGACCTCTGTGGGCCATCTAGTCCGAGAAGTTTCTCAGATTTGGGAACTGAGACCTCCAGCACTGGGATTCACCTTAAAAGTTAGTGGCTTTTGAAAGCTTGAGCTAAACCACATTTAGATATTTCTGGGATCTAGGCAAAAAGAAAAATCAGTTTTGTTTTGAGGACTGAGTGAAAGTTTCTTTTCAGTCATGCACAACCTCAGAAGTAGTTTCTCTTCTGTGTAGGATTGTGGACCCTTGGTAAAACTGCAGAACCGCTTTACAGGACGAGTGAACCAATGTATAGCACAAAATATTACTGCAGTCAGTGCTCCATAAGTATCTGAGTTCATATACCTAAAGGGTAGAATTGTACTTTATTTTGTGTGAGTAACCTGTAACAAAGTAACATGATGGCTTGTCTAAACTTGCCTTGGATGCATTATCCCCACATCTCCATGGAGCTGGTGTTACTGTCTAGGTAGGGCTGAGCTGAGGGGAGCAGGGAAGGGGACAGGTCATGCACTCCAGCGCAGCAAGCAGTGCTCAGCTGTCCCTTACTTTGCTAGTGCAAAGTCACTGGCTGTTGTTTCCATACACTCAAGGAGCATATGGACCTTTCATATATTCTTGGATAAATTATCTGTTATAAACATCCTCCTCAGCATCATGAAGTGAAAAGAAAAAAGTGACAATCTGTATTTAATGATTAACCCCCCCCCACACACACACTAAAGAATATTCAGTCTGAATGCACATAACTGGCAGGGCACGGTGGCAGGTTGACTCACACTCTGTGGGCTCTCACTGTCAACACAGCAATGCTGTGAACCATTAATAATAACGTGACGTTTCAGCTGGGGGAAATATGTGTCTCTTGAAACCACATTTCTGTCTTCCACCCACCCCACTCTAGCATTCATCGGGATTTATTGAATAAGGTTAATGGATTATTTAGCAGGTTTCTCCAGCCATTATCAGCTAGCACACTCTGTTTATGTGGCTGGCCTCTCCTGTTCTGTCAGCTGTCATAAGCTTCTCAATTAGAAAAGGAAAAAAATAGTATGAAATAGGTAACTATGGTTACATGTGATGTGGGTTTTTAAGAAGTGCTCAGAAACATAGTGGCAACAGAGTTTGAAAGTTCAAAGCTTTAATTTATTCAAGAAGTCTCTTGAATCACAGTATCAAAAGCATTTAGAATAAATTCAGAACATTTTCTTTTGTAGAACAATATTGCAGTCCTAAGCAGAAGCTGTCATATGGACTGCTTGCTCTACTCACATGAGAAGAAAATCAGAGCAGGAGAGGGTAAATATGCCCTTGTTCGGCTTTTCTCCTGCAGAGCCCAGTGGCCCTTGCGGTGGAGTAGCTTGTGAGAGCAGTGGTTTCTAGGAGAAGCAGTGCTGCTATTGTCCTGTTGAATTCCTGTTTACACAGAAATGAGGATTTTTAAAGTGGTCATACAGAGCCCTGAAACTGCGTGTGCTTCAGAGGCATCTTTCAAGTAAAGGTAGCTACCTCAGAAATTCAGCCCAAATCATGCTGTCTGTTGAGAAAAAAAAAATGCTTATTTTAATGAGAACCCAGGACAATGCTAAAAGCTTCTGACTGGACCAGCAATACCCCATGAAACATGCGTCTTGAGGTCAAAAACTTTCCCCTCTCGGTGTTTCAGGGGAATCTGGCGTTGTAAACATACTTGCCTTTTGCAAAGCAGGGAGCTGCCGTGTGGTCTTTTTGTAGGATTTTCACCTGAACACGCAAGATGCTAGCTACCGTGGTGTGCCGTGTGTGCTTGGTGGGCACTGCCCAAGAGAAGGGGAGAAGTTCAGCTGTCCAAAAACATTGTCTTATCTGAACCAGCTAAGTACACAGAGTACAGGAAAGACCTGTTTTGTCCTGTATTTTATTATCATAACATGCAACGTGAGGTGAATACTGGAAAACCTTCCATCCAGTGCATGCCATTGCCAGTTTATCAGTGCACTTCCAGTGGAAAATGATTGTTTACTAGTGGGTACTCATTTCCCAAGAAAGCTATCTGAAAAAGGTGAATTTGTAACTAAGGGAAGACAGGTGTTGTGTTGGACCGAGAATTCCTCAGACCTAGGCGTTGTCCCTGCCTCTGTCCCAACACCAGTGATCTTGGGCAGGTCATTTCATCTTTCTCCTTCTAAAACACAGCTTCGTTTATCAAACGTTTTAGTTATTTATATAGTACTATATTAATACAGGATGGGTCTTTTATTAGACTCTCAGCACCTGGAAGCAGGGGAAAGCTCTTGCTATGGGTATGTGCTGTTGTATGCTCAGCAGGGGCTGGCAGCTCTAAGTGTGTTATGAGCTGCTCTATATTTTGTGCATTGCATGCTAACACTACTGGGCTGTGGAGGGATAGTAGGGATGGGGATCCTGAGAGAACCAGCGACAAAAATGCCTTTCTCCAGCCCCTGCCCTGAAGCCCAGCTGCTTCTAAACCTAGGTGAATTTAGTCTTTCACAGTAATTAAGCATTCATCAGATTGCAAGGTGTAGTCTTCAGGTTGTTGGAGAAATCACATAACTGAATTTGTCAGTTATTGCTGAATCCCAGGAGTGACATCCAGGAGTTACAAAGTGCACTTATATCCCTCTGTTAGATGTTTGCTGGATCTGATCTTCATACTGATTATTTTGCTTTGTCATAAGACCATTTTCTAGAAAGCCAGCACAGTGACTCTGAAGCCTCTGAATGCTTACCCCAAGTCCCCCTGTTTAACCAACTTGCAACAAATAGTGCATAATTTATTAAGGGTGCATAAAGTTGAGAACATTGCAGTTCTGACAGATGCAGGGCATAACCATGAAAGGTTACAGTTCTTATGGTGTTGTTTGAAGTGCTGGAGAATTTCTAATGTGTTTGCACTGTGGCTGTGTTCGTTCTGAAACTGAGGGAAGGCTGTGCTTGTATCTGTTAATCTGGAGGTTCCTTATTAATAGGTTGCACACTTCATTGATTTTTAATTAATTTCTGAAGAGACACAGAGGAGAAGTGCTGCAGCCCACAGACATCTCTGCACTTATTGCAGTCCACATCTCTATTGATCGCCTGCCTAAGGAGCAGAAGTAATCCATTTTAAATAGACTTTCTTGGAGAGACTGAATGCACTACACAATATACTCTCCCGATTGTAATTGTATTGGCAGGAGGTCAGTGGCTGGGGTGGGGGAAGGATAGCCAGTTGGTTAGTATGCTGCTGGCCCTCCGAGCACAGACTTCTCTGCAGGCTTCATTTCAAGGAAGCCAAGTTATCTCCCTTATGGGCAGTTTATAATTACAGAGTATTAAGAAAGCACTGGTCATAGTTCCACTGTTAAAGTTGCCCTGGGAGCTCCTTTATAGGACACATTTAGCCTGCCTGCCTCTTCAGAGGAAGGAGCTGGAGCTAGTCTAACTGCAGCAATTAATCTAAGAGAGAATAGCATTAAAAAAGCCCTTTCAGGTTGTTAATGTGCCGCTACCTCTATCTTTGGTTACCACTTTAAAAAGCATCAAACGCTATCCAGGAGTATGTGATCCACTGGGAGCTGAAAGCTGAAGTGTCTGAGCACTCCCCAAACTGCAGGATAGGTATGTTCTTCCTGCTGGCAAGTGTAGCACAGGTTACTAGGATTCGCCTTTGAAACAGTAATTCATAGTCTTTGTCGAAAGGACTCTGTTCCTGCCAGCCTCTTCACTGTAGTTACTTGGCAATGAGTGTTTATTGCCCAGCAAGGAGAGTTTTGCAGTAGTAAGTTTGTTATTTAGGCAGTTAGTTCTTATTTAAAGGCTTCTTTTGCAGAAAAAGGTGTTGACAACGTGTAGCCGTGGTCGCGGCCAAAACAGTGCTAAGTAATTCTGTGCTTTCTGGACAAAGGTGAGTTGTGATAGCATTAGTGGGCACAGCAAGCGCTAAATTCTGACTCGCAGAGCCCAGGCCCCGGGGTACATCTGGGGAAGGGCATCCCTGTGGTAGAACAGAAATGTGCATATGAACAGTTGGTCTTTTTCTCACACAGGAACCATCAGCAGATTTCTGCCTTGCTTTTTTCTATTCCTACATGGGGTAACGCACCCAAAGGGCAGTCTCTTGGAAACACCTGACTGGTTTGTGTGCTTACCTTCAGAAGCCCTTGTGAGAAGCAGATAGTGCAGAGCTAACAGGGAGGCATCAGATGCCAAGTACTTTATCAAAGTGTTGGGGCTGACCCTTTACTCATGAGTCCCTGCCTTCATTAACTTTTTCCTATTACAGCTCTTGGTCCTGTTCAGTAATTGGAGGGCCAGAAACTCTCTTGGTGTCTCTCTGCTGCAACATATATTTGTGCATTGCATCTGTGTTGGCCTAGTGAGGGTATGAGAGGAGCTGCAAAGCTGTATCCGGATTACTGTGTCCTTACTGGCGATAGGCTTATTGTAAGTGAAGCTACGAGCTACAATTTCTCTTGCCTCTTTGGGCTGCAGTACCATACACTGAGCTGTGATTTTCTTCAGAGATTATAGGAGAACAGCTCTGTCCTTTTGAGCACTTTGGGAAGAGGGAGGAGGTACTGCAGGAGACTAATGTAGCCTGTGTCTGCACAGCACAGGAGGCTGGGGCACCTGGCCCAAGTGAAGTGGTAACACAGCCAATATGAGCCTGTTTGCCCACTGAAGGCACTAAAGCTGATGCAGCAGAGCACCTTGCACCCAGCTGTCTTAAGGAAGCACTGTGGCAATGGGCTTGAGTTAATTGCCAAATGGAGATTAGTACAACTCCACAGCTCCCTCCCTCGGGAATATCATGCATAGGAATTAACCTTTTTGTTCTGTGTTCCAGTCAGCCCATGTAGCAGCTGCACAGGTGTGACTGTAGGTGGAACCAGAACTTGGAGGCACACACAATATGGGCAGTATTAAAATACCTGTTTTGTGTCTCATTGCTTATGCTACTTAATATATTATTTATGTAACACCTTTCATCAGAAGAACATGAAGTGCTTCACAGACTCCTTATGTTCAGCACCACCTAATCTAGATATCTGCATAATTTGAGGGAACCAGGGAGACAATGCACACTTTCTGCAGGAGTTCAGACATGTTTGATGATGACAACAGTGGAACAAACTTCCTTTCTGGTGATGCCCAAGGAACTTCGATACCCACCCAGGACAGATAGCTTCATTTTAAGGACCCCACAACCTCAGAATCATGAACCAGTCAGTTCAGTGGTGGCCCATTTCATCTGTGCTTTGAAGAGATGAGAAAGGACTCCTGAGATTTTAATTTAGGATTGCATTGGCCCATCAAAATGTCTGCTCAGTCCAGTCAATTAAATCTTGAAATGTCATAAGCTTATGAACTTGCTTCTCCTCTCATTTCTTTCTACTCTTTCTTCCTCTATGAATCACCTGTCATTTTGGAGTAGCCTGCATTATTCCTGTAATTCTCATCTAAACTTTAGCCTCATAGCCTCCTTCCCTTCCCTTTTGCTTTCTGACTTTGTTCTGACCTATTATGCTTTAGCATCTTTTTTATTTTGTGTCTTGGGCCATAGATCAGCAATGCAGTAGATCAGGCTTTAGGACTCTATTACTGGAACAACTATACCACAGCAGCCACATGATGTAGTGCAAAGGTCTGGTATAGACCTGTTTTTTCCCAGATTTATTCTTTTGGTGGGTAACTGGCATGTTTATACTCTCACCGGTAGCGTGTGTCCTCCTGTGGCTGGTATGAAGCCGGCTTATCTCAATTTTGTGCTTCAGCTGAGCCAGCTAGTGTGCAATCACACTCCCATGTGTGAGCGGACAGAATCTGTACTTCTGGGTGATCCACAAGTGGAGAAATGTGTGTGCAAAACACCACTGTTAACTCTTTTCAGGCCAGAACTAGCTTGAGTTACGTGTGAAGGATTTGTATTTGCACTGGTTATCTTCCGTAGGGGTAATAATCCAGCTGCACTGGGATCCTGCTTCAGAAATCAGATACAGATAGCCTTGGGCTTGCTTCTGTGTACTCTGAACTGTTTAGTCCAAAGCCATTCAGCACCATCACAACAGCACTATGAGAAGAGGGATATATTAACAGGCATGAATACACATCATCCACACTGCTCATGTCACACTACCTCAGAGTGCAGGTCTAGCAGTGTTTCAGTTGCCTGGTCCTGGGCAGGTGGACAAGTCCAAATTGGCTGTAGGCAAATCAAGCTAGTTGTGTCAGCTTTGTATCCTAAGGCTGCGTTTAAGGACAGCCAGCTTGAGATAAAAGCACCCTTACCCAAGGTATGGCTTGTTACACATGAATAACACATTGCTTCAAACTTAAGTAAACTGTAGAGAAGAGAATCCTTAAGAGAGCGAGCTTAGTCAAGGGAACAGGAAACAAGAAGAAATATATTGCTATCACATAAGCTTTCTTTGTCTACTGTTACTGAAGAGAGAGAGAGTTATTAACTTGCCCCATAGAAATCTGAAGTAATTGAACTGAATATTTGGGACTACACCACAGCCCAGAATGCAGGAATGGAGATCCCTTGCCAGTTTTACTGGAGTTGGATGAACTCCAGACGTTTTTGGAAGTCCTTGGCAGCTAACCTGGCGGAGTTGTGTGTAGCACAAGGTGAAGTCCCCAGCTCAGTCTGGCAGCTTTAGACTGAAATAGTAGCCTTCACTTTCCCTTGGCTGTGAGGATGACCTCCAGTCCCAGCTCCCAAGCAGACCTACATAACAAATCACACCTCTGCAACTGAGTCGGTCTATTTCAGAGCAGTGTCAGTTTTTCTCTCCCACAGCTCTCTCTGGAGTAACAGCTACTTAGATGATTCTGGTTGCTCCTGACAACAAAGGGCACTGCATTTTCCTTGAAAGTGTATTTAGCCCCAGGTAAAATTACATTTTTTCCATGGGATAAGCAGGGGAAAAGAGGATCATTTCAAGCTTTCTGTCGTGATTCCTGTTATTAAGCTAGCCTCCAGTTACTAGGATGAAAAGAGGGCGATCTCCAAGGCTGGAAATTAACGTCCATGAAATTTGAGTTGGGCTTGAAATTTTCTACCTTTGCATACCTGTATGATGAATCTGCCATGTGTGCTGGCTTTGGTGGGTGGAAGTTATTACTGAAGAAAGGCAGGCTGCTCTTAATTTCTGGATGGGTAAAGATCCCTCTTTTTAGAGAGAAAATAATGTTTATTTATAGAAAGCATCAAAAAGTCGCACCAGAAAAAGAAGTATTTGTAGTATATCTGCTGTCTGCTGGTACTGCTGAAATTCTTGGGGCAGATGAAGGTATTTACACTTATTTTTTAATTTGAATAGTCTTGAAGAATGATGTTCTGCATCTTGCAAGGACATATGTATATACTTTAGTTAGTGATTCAACACATTTCAGTTCATCTCTGGTAATCATCCCAAAGAGACTTCGCATTTAATGAAATGTACATACCTGCTTAAATTCTGTCCTGAGTAATGAACACCTTTTTTTCTGGAAATGAGTACAGGCACCTAATGGAAAGAGCTTTCAAACAAGGCTCATGCAATCCAAAGAGTTGGACATAGCCTGAATGGCGGCTGCCACCTTTGAGAGGAATCTAGAAGCATCCTCAACAGGAAGGTAGGACTCTGAAAAGTCCAGAAAAATGAAAGAAATCGAATAACAGCACCAGAAACAGGCTGTGCTTGCAACTCTTACACTCTGAGCTGTACAAATGGAGGCTGTGCTCAAAAACTGCCCTCAGGAACTGAAAGACAAATGACAGCAGCAGAAATTAACGCTGGTGGTAAAGTAAGAAAACAGCAAATTGTGACCTCATCTTAAAGGCAAGAGATCTCAGAGGACAAACCAATAACTTTCCAGAAAAGCTTAATTTTGCTTTTTTAAAAAATCCTTTTATTATTTCCATCACCACCCCCCCCGATGATACTCATCTGTAGATGTCTGCAGCACTGGAAGCCCTAATATCTTATGAACTTGATTTGATACTTTCTACTGAAGTGCAGCACTTGAATAGATCAGAATGCTGTCCCATCTCATTGTCTTCTCTCCTACCATGAGTTATTTGGTACAAAGTCTCCTTTCCTCTGTCCCACTTCAGTTTGCTGCCAGCACGTGTTACCTCATTTTTGGGACTGTTGTTTGTCTTGTGAAAAGAACATGAGCACACCTGACTGTATCTGAAATGACTGCAAATCTGTCTATCCACAGTCCTGGAAACTTCACAAACACTCCATAATAAAATTGAGAAGACTTTCTTCTTTTATAGCTCTTAATGACTAACTTCTAGTCTATTCAACGAGATCATTTTTGTCCTCTGTTATTTCTAGCCAGTTCTGAGAATAAACTGATGGGTAGGGAGCAGGATTCACCTCCACTAGTAAAACTGCTTATTTTTTCCCCCCCCTTAGTAATTACATAGAAAATTATCAAGGCTGAAAAGTGACAGGTAGGAAATGCTTACTGGAGGTAAACTCCTAGTGGCCATTCACATCTTTCCAGTCCACCTTCATGCTTGGAACAATGCTGCCTTGGCTTATTACAAGCCTATTCTACCCCTTAGCATTGCAATTAGTTTTCCTGGTGCTGTTGCAAGCCTTGTGTGAAAGGTATAAACACACGGGCAGGTCAGGTTAGTAATTGTGTCGGCAAGGATAAAAGACCTTTAACACTAATCGAGGTGCTGGCAAGGGCATTTGTGTCTGCTTCTGAAAGGAGAATTTACATTTTCACAGTTGCTTAATCACAGGGGTAGAAGGGATCTAGGCTACAGGTGGTTTTACTGCATTGTATGTCTAAGTAAAGATCTGTACAGCACACGTTTGTCTTCATACGTGTCTCTGGTACTGGGTGAGAATAAGGGGCACAGTTGTGAAAGATAAAAGGCTATTCCTTGCTCATCCTGAAATTCTAAAGGGGCTTCCTCAACTTATCTGTTATAGCTGTTTGCTGGGTTGTTTGACTTCTCCATGGCATTAGGCGCTGATTCAGAGAGTGATTTTATGTCAAGTGATCCTAGCAGTAATTGCATTTCTGATGACATTCTCTGTGAGGAAACCTGTGCCATGACTGTGATGAGGAAGTATCAGTGATGGGTAGGTCATGGTTGATTCTTGTGTTTGTGTGAGATTAATCTGGGCTCAGAGATAATGGAACAACTGATGCTTAATGGCTTAGTGTTGAACTTTTTCCTCTCAGTGGTTTCAGCATAGAAGACCCACCCTATCGTGGATATTCTAATACATATACTAAAGTGTGGTGTTTCTTATTATCTGGGCATTTTATGTGTCAATAATTATGTGGGATCTTTATAGCTCCAATTTCGACAAGACCCAAAGGGCACTTCATTTCCCCAGCCTCACAGATCACATCTCAAATGGTACAGCATAGTGTCTTTTGGATTAGGCTTTAAAGTGTCATTTTTACAAACAGGTCCCTTTCCATTGTCAGGCTCTAAGGCCACTTGTAGTGCTGTCTTGTAACTCTCATAAACTGTCGTCTTGGTATTTGATCATGGGTTTGTTGGATGGTGATGGCACCAGCTGTGTAATGCAGAGAGTGGTTTTTTGTTGCTGTACTTCTGGGTCATGTAAAAAGATTAGAGATGCATATGAAGTGCTTTTCCTGCCAGGTTTGAAAATTCCTTCAAATGATGATTCTTGGCATAGTATATGTTTAGACAGTATGGCTGCAGTGAATACTGTAGGATTCCCATTTTCAGGTTGTTGTTTTCATTCTGCTTTTATGATTTCATTTATTGAAAACATATACGTATATATACCTTTTCTCTTATACTTCCACCACCCACCTTTAAAACCTGTTGATAGGATATCAGGAAAATCGAACAAGTTTACACTGGGTGTTCCTAAGAAGATTTACACTTCTGCAGGTCATGGACCTGCAGAGAATTTTGTAGCTGTCAACCCTACATGACTTGTTTTCAGCTTTGCAGATAACACAGGTGGGAAAAAGCCCTGAGAAGCTTGTTTGACAGAGGTGAAGTCAATTTTAAGTACAATGATACACAGACAGCTATTTTTACCCTCTTTCTGAATAGAAAAGAAAACCCGATGTGGTATTGGTTAGGAGCAGTATTCAGGTTGGTGATTAGACATCTTTCTAGTTCATAAGAGAGTATGAGATTAGGTTGCATAAAATATAATCTTACTAAGACAGTATTAAATAATAGCACAAGATTGAAATAAATGGAAATGAATGAGTAGAATAAACAGTGAAACATCCTGAAGTGTTAGCCTACATATTTAAAAAATGCTTGGAAATTAAATATGTAGGGAAGGTAAAATAAGACCAAGGAGACATGGTTAAGGGTTTGATTGTTTTAACTCTTTCAGTGATGGATGTTTCTGGACACCTTACCATCCATTCCTGCCATCATTAGCTAAAGACGGGAGGCTAAAGCCTTGGTGCAGGTCATCTGTTGTGATTTCAACAAGAGAGAAATTCTATTTCTTCATTTCTGCAAAAGAAATCTTCATATAATTTCAGTGCTGATAGGTGAAAATTAATCTATTAAAAATGACAATTTTATTTGGGCCTAATGTATTCTGATACCAACAGAATTGTCTCATCTACTTCTCTGGGTTCTTGTGTCCTCATCAGATTCTGCCCACAAAGATCTGTTTGTAGGTTTGGACCTTTCTTTTCTCCCCGCCTTACTCTGAGGTATTGAGATTTTTGACCAAATAAGGATATTGGAAGTTATGTTAAATCCATGGAGTTTTAGAAGTATTTCTGTTCATTTTAAAAATTTGAGATATTTCATAAACTAAGTAGAAAAGAAGTGTAAGCAGCACCTTGAGGCTGTTTGTTCAGGGAGGAGCTCTTTGTGCACTGAAAGACACAAGACTGAAGAGAGGTGCTTAATCCCGTGGAAGATGGAGGAAGAGGTTGTGAGGTGCAAGAAAGAAGTGTTTGGAGGAAGCACAAGGGTAGCTGCAATACTGGCTTCAAGGGCAGCACTTTTAGGAACTGCAAAGAACCAATAGAATTTTAGAAGTATGAGGAATGACTATGCGATATATTTAAGGGCACCCTGAAGCCATCCTTAGGATTAGATTCACTATCTGTAAAAGCAGCAAAGCTGAGTGTGTGATTGTGGGCCAGAGGCTGTTTTGCAGAGCATGCAGAGCCCTGCATGGCTGCACGCACTGTTCAGCCCAACACAGCACAGGCATGGTGCTCTCTCAGTGGCTTTCTGAGGCATGTCCAGACAGGTTGGTTGACACCTACCCACAGAAATCTCATCAGACTGTCTGCAAGACCCCCAGGTGAAGGGAGGGACATGAGAATGGGAGCCTGCTCTAGTCCACCTACTTCTCAGAGTACTTGGCATAAGAAATGTTGATACTGCCCTGAAGCGCTTTCTAGTTACTGTTCAGTGTTAGATATGTGAAACAGGTTTCATATGAATTCCAAGTCTGTCTGAATTTTATGGGGCCACTTTTGTGGTTGATTTTCCTCTATTACACAGTGTCATTGCTATTGACTGTGTTGTTTTTTTCTGGTTGGATTTCTTCAGATGGTAATTCTTGTGCTAAGTCATGGTGCCTCTGATTTCATGGTGTGTTTGTTCTGTGACTCACAATTGTTTGACCTATGAGATTTATTTGTCCTTTTTTTACAGGTTTTAATTTGATGTCAGAAAACATTGTGCTTTCAAAGACTTACGGTGCTCATGTTCAACAGCCAAAAGTATTGACTTGCAATTGGCAGAAGGGTGTGTTTGCTTCGACTTGCGATGCTTTTAAAAAATAATTCCATTTGCTTTATGCCAAAGAGTCCCTGTGTACCCTTTCAAACCACCTTCATGTTGGCTGCAGCAAAGCCTAACACATTAGAAATGAAAAAGGGTGTATGCCAAATGTTCTCCCACATATTTTCAAACCCTTTAGCAGTGTTTGCACTGAAATTTTTCACCTAAAAGCCACAGCAGTTCAGAGCGCCAGTTGATGCTTTTTGTAAAGACATGCACTTTCTGTCAAGAAAGGGCTACTTTCTGGTGCAGTGACCATAAGTGGTGGCTTACCCACAAGCAATGTCCTCCTGATATGTACGGGGATAGGTACATGTGAGCTTCTTATGCTATGAGAGGGAAAAAGATTTGGCCCATGACACTGAGTAATCTGGTTATTTTAATCACTACCTGTGACTCTCTGAATTATCATTGGTGTTATGGGATAATATGATCTCTTCAGTATTCAGCAATGACTTTTTAAAAATTACCATATGTATTATACAGAGCTAATATATTAAGAGATACCTTAAGGGTAATTATCAAGAGTGTAATTTCATCTGTATGTTCTTATAGTGATGGTCAATGTCATAAACAGCTTTTAATGAAATTACAGGCTTGTAACCCTGCCTGACTATTTTTTGTGTGTCATATAATTAATAAGACCAAGCTTTGGTGTTCATCTTGGTGTCACAAAGCATCATGTAAACTTCCATACGGATGGTAGATGGTTAATCTCTCATCATAGTAAGAATAAGGTTAAGGCCAGGCAGCTTGAGTATATGTTACCTTATCTTTAAAGGCAGCTGGATAGGCTTGTCAACAACAGTACTTCTAACAGACTATATATGCTCGTTAAAAAAATGGTCATTGATCTAGTGTCTTCTTACAATTCTACATGCAAAACTTTAAGGGAGTGAAAAAGCAAGTGGGTTCCAGCACTTGGAATAAAGAATTGTTTTCCTTCTAATCCACTGAGGGTAGTGAAAATTTGTGTCCGGCTTAAAAGCATTTTCAGATGGATAAGAATCTTCAACTTGAGTTGAAGATACTTGCCTGGAATGTAGAAGAGCTGGGGTTGTTTCCCAGTCTGGCCTAATTTCTGTGGGGCTCTGGCTAAGTTGATTATTTTTTATGGTCTTCAGATTTCCTGTCTGAAAAATAAGGGCTGTAATATTTCTTTTCTTTGTCTCACATTTCCAGATTTTAAACTTGCTGGAGCAAAGGAGGTATCTATGTGGGTTTCTGTTGATTTTTTCCCTGTGGCAGTTACCACAGAATCTTATAGAATTGTTCAAACTGGAAGGACCCTAAGGTCATCTAATCCCACCTCCTGCTCAGAGCAAGGGCAGTGTTGAACTTCAGCCCTGTAGGCCTGTCCTGGGTTTGGCCAAAACAGGGTTAATTTTCACTGGAATCCAGGAAGGGCCACAGCCGGGGGGTGGGGGCTGACCCCACCTGGCCAAACACAGCCCGGTATTCCATACCATGTGCCGTCACGCTGGGTTCCGGGGGGGGGGGGGGGGGGCGGCGCGGCAGGAAGGCTCTCGCGGCTTGGGCGGGCGCAGCGTCGGTCCTGTTTCGGGAGAGCAGCTGTTGTACGGTTCGTGGTTGTGTTTTCTCCTTATTTGTATCGTTGTTGTTCCTGTTTTCCCTCTGTTTGCTGTTCTGTTAAACTGCCCTTATCCCGGCCCACCAGTTTCTGCCTCTTTCTTTCCATTCTCCTCCGCACGCCGGCGGGGGGAGGGGCGGCCGCGTGGCGCTTTTGTTGCCGGCGGCAGCCGAAACCAAAACATTAATTTGGCGCCCAGACGTGGGGCGGGGATAACGGCAGGGCTGATCAGCGGCTGTTAAAACTGCCTTCTTACGTTTTGTTAAATTTTGTTATACGCGTTTTTCTGTGTTAAATAGTCGCCGGTAAAAATGTTTCTGTCTTTGATCAGATGGCTGTGGTTTTTGAATCCTTATTTGCAGTATGTATTCAATGCTGTGCTGTTCATCATCGCTGGGAAAAAGATCAGGATGATAATTTTGCTGTACTGTACGATGTCGACTTATGACATGATAGCATCACTGTGTGTGAAATTAGGCTTGTATTTGCACTGCGGTCATTTCCATACCTCGGATCCTATGTCTTAGAATTTGTGAATAATCAAACCCAGTCTGTGGGGAAAACCGAAGGGGATACCCTCCCCCACTCTTTCGCCCCCCCTCTCTCCTTCAGGCCAGTTCTAACGGCTTTTGATAATTTCGAGTACCCGTGGGATGCTCAGGGCAGCACTCTCCTTTTGTTATGCCTCCTGAATGGGTTTTGGTTTTTGTTTAGGGTTAAGCAAGTCGTTAAGAACATCGTGCAGAGACCTGCCCCGGGGCTGGATAGCTGTGAGTGGCTGGGTGTGTGGGACAGCATGGGCAAGTACCTAGGGCAGTGGGCACCTCCGGTGTTTTTTAAACTCACCCCTGAGGAAGTACAGGATCCAGACAAACTAGTAAAGTATCTGCAAAAAGTGTGCTGCCACCCTGGGAACTCCAGAGAGACACAGATCACAGCAACGTGCTGGGGTCTGGCCCACGCCTACCGAGCCATGTTCAACACTGTTCAGTGCCTTAAATGGGAAAGGGGGGGAAGCGAAGCGGCAGGCGCTGCAACTGGCGCTGCCCCCCCAGCCGGCCCTGCAGCCCCTCCAGCCCAGCAGGCAGTCACAGCCCCCCAGACTGGCACCGCCGCTGCCACAGCTGCAGGGTCTGCCTCGGTTTCCCTGGCAGGCACAGCAGCTGCTCCAGCCCCAGCTCCAGCTGCAGGCAGCGTGGCTGAGCCCAATGACCAACCTGTGCCGGTAGCAGTCGCCCCCGTAAAACTAAAGAAAGATGCAAAGAGAGCAGATCGCTCCGGGAGGGATGATGATGAGCCAGGGTCATCACGGGAGATAGAGACAGAGATCATCACCCGGTCCCTGTCCCTGGGCGAGCTGCGAGACATGCGGAAAGATTTCAGCCGCCACCCAGGCGAGCACATTGCCACCTGGCTGCTGCGGTGCTGGGATAATGGGGCCAGCAACTTGGAGTTAGAGGGCAAGGAAGCCAAGCAGCTGGGATCCCTGGCCAGGGACGGGGGCATTGACAAGGCCATTGGGAAAAAGGAACAAGTCCTCAGCCTCTGGAGGAGACTTCTGTCAGGCGTGAGGGAGAGGTACCCCTTCAGTGACGATTTTGTATGCTATCCTGGCAAGTGGACCAATATGGAAAGGGGTATTCAGTACTTGAGGGAATTAGCTGTGCGGGAGCTGGTTTACTGTGACACAGACGATGAGCAGGTACCCACAGACCCAGATGAACTCCAGTGCTCACAATCCATGTGGAGGAAGTTTGTGCGGAGCGCACCCTCCTCGCATGCCAACTCACTGGCAGTTGTAAACTGGAAAGGTAAAGACGCACCAACAGTGGACGAGGTGGCTGTCAGACTCCGCCAATATGAGGAAAGTCTCTTCCTCCCTTGTCTCAGCTGTGGAGAAACTGGCCCGGGAGGTCCGACAAATGAAAGAGAGTAGGTCCTACTCCCCACCTGTACGGGCCAGTGTCTCAGCTATTGGGGGCGTTTCCCTGCTCAGGAGAGAGAATACAGAGGCTACACACCACGGGGCACCCTGTGGTTTTACCTGCGTGACCACGGAGAGGACATGAGGAAGTGGGATGGAAAACCCACCTCAAGTCTAGAGGCACGAGTCCGTGAGTTGCGAGGTAAAACAATCACAAAAGGGGACTCTGTTAGGAAAAATGCCGCTCCAGTTTCCAAAAGCCAGCTCTCCAGACCAGGTAGACAGTTTGACCTTGATTCCGATCCTCTGGAGGGGACCTCCAAGTCATTTTTACAGCAGGTGAGCAGCAATTTCTCTGACGAGGATTAGAGGGGCCCTGCCTCCAGCCAGGTGGAGGAAAGGGACAACCGTGTCTATTGGACGGTGTGGATTCGGTGGCCTGGCACGTCAGATCCACAAGAGTATAAAGCTCTAGTGGACACTGGTGCACAGTGTACTTTAATGCCATCAGAGTTCAAAGGGTCAGAGCCCATTTGCATTTCGGGAGTGACAGGGGAGTCCCAAGAGCTGAGTCTACTGGAGGCTGAAGTGAGCCTCACTGGGCAGGACTGGCAGAAGCACCCCATTGTAACTGGCCCCGAGGCTCCGTGCATCCTTGGGATAGACTATCTTAGGAGAGGCTATTTCAAGGACCCAAAGGGGTATCGGTGGGCTTTTGGCATAGCTGCTGTGGAGACGGAAGAAATTAAACAGCTGTGCATTTTGCCTGGTCTCTCGGAGGATCCTTCCGTTGTGGGGTTGCTGAGGGTTGAAGAACAACAGGTGCCAATCGCGACCACAGTGGTGCACCGGCAACAGTATCGTACCAACCGAGACTCCCTTCTCCCCATTCATCAGCTGATCCGTCAACTGGAGAGTCAAGGAGTGATCAGTAAAACTCGCTCACCCTTTAATAGTCCCATATGGCCAGTGAGAAAATCTACTGGAGAGTGGAGACTGACAATAGACTACCGTGGCCTGAATGAAGTCACACCACTGCTGAGTGCTGCCGTGCCAGACATGCTAGAACTTCAATATCAGCTGGAGTCAAAGGCAGCCAAGTGGTACGCTACAATTGACATCGCTAATGCATTCTTCTCCATCCCTTTGGCAGCAGAGTGCAGGCCACAGTTTGCTTTCACCTGGAGGGGCATCCAGTACACCTGGAATCGACTGCCCCAGGGGTGGAAACACAGTCCCACCATTTGCCATGGACTAATCCAGACTGCACTGGAAAAGGGTGAAGCCCCAGAACATCTGCAGTACATCGATGACAACATTATATGGGGCGACACAGCGGAGGAAGTTTTTGAGAAAGGGGAGAAAATAGTTCAGATCCTTCTGAAAGCCGGTTTCGCCATTAAGCGAAGTAAAGTCAAGGGACCTGCGCAAGAGATCCAGTTTTTGGGAATAAAATGGCAGGATGGGCGCCGTCAAATCCCAATGGATGTCATCAACAAAATAGCAGCTATGTCTCCACCAACCAGCAAAAAGGAAGCACAGGCCTTCCTGGGTGTTGTGGGTTTTTGGAGGATGCACATCCCAAATTACAGCCAAATTGTGAGTCCTCTGTACCACGTGATCCGGAAGAAGAATGATTTTGAATGGGGCCCTGAGCAACGACAGGCATTTGGACAAATTAAACAGGAGATAGTTCATGCCGTAGCCCTTGGTCCAGTCCGGTCAGGGCAAGATGTTAAAAACGTGCTCTTACACCACAGCCAGGCAGAATGGCCCAACCTGGAGTCTCTGGCAGAAAGCACCAGGGGAGACTCGAGGTCAACCCCTGGGGTTCTGGAGCCGGGGATACAAAGGATCCGAGGCCCGCTATACTCCCACTGAAAAAGAGATTCTGGCAGCATATGAAGGCGTTCGAGCTGCTTCAGAAGTGGTCGGCACTGAAGCACAGCTTCTCCTGGCTCCACGATTGCCGGTCCTGGGCTGGATGTTCAAAGAGAGGGTCCCCTCTACGCATCATGCCACCGATGCTACGTGGAGTAAGTGGGTCGCTCTGATCACCCAGCGCGCCCGAATGGGAAACCCCAGTCGCCCAGGAATTCTGGAGGTCATCATGGACTGGCCAGAAGGCAAAGATTTTGGAGCATCGCCAGAGGAGGAGGTGACACGTGCTGAAGAGGCCCCACTGTATAACCAGCTGCCAGAAGATAAGAAACAGTATGCCCTGTTCACGGATGGGTCCTGTCGCATTGTGGGGAAGCAGCAGAGGTGGAAGGCTGCTGTATGGAGCCCTACATGACAAGTCGCAGAAACTGCCAAGGGAGAAGGTGAGTCCAGCCAGCTTGCAGAGATGAAAGCCATCCAGCTGGCTTTAGACATTGCCAGTCGAGAGAAGTGGCCAGTGCTCTATCTTTACACCGACTCTTGGATGGTGGCCAATGCCTTGTGGGGGTGGCTGCAGCAATGGAAGAAGAACAACTGGCAGCGCAGAGGCAAACCTATCTGGGCTGCCCCATTGTGGCAAGATATTGCTGCCCGTCTGGAGCAGTTGGCTGTAAAAGTCCGTCACGTGGACGCCCACGTCCCTAAGAGTCGGGCCACTGAAGAACATCAAAACAACCACCAGGTAGATCAGGCTGCTAAGATTGAAGTGGCTCAGGTGGATCTGGACTGGCAACATAAGGGTGAACTGTTTATAGCTCGGTGGGCCCATGACACCTCGGGCCACCAAGGAAGAGACGCGACATACAGATGGGCTTGTGACCGAGGGGTGGACTTGACCATGGACACTATTGCACAGGTTATCCATGAATGTGAGACATGCGCTGCAATCAAGCAAGCCAAGCGGGTAAAGCCTCAGTGGTATGGAGGACGATGGCTAAAATATAAATATGGGGAGGCTTGGCAGATTGACTACATCACACTGCTACAAACCCGCCAAGGCAAGCGCTATGTGCTCACAATGGTGGAGGCCACCACCGGATGGCTGGAAACCTACCCTGTGCCCCATGCCACTGCCCGGAATACCATCCTGGGCCTGGAAAAACAAGTCCTGTGGCGACATGGCACACCCGAAAGAATCGAGTCAGACAACGGGACTCACTTTCGCAACAGCCTCATAGACACCTGGGCCAAAGAACACGGTATCGAGTGGGTGTATCATATCCCCTACCATGCACCAGCCTCTGGAAAGATCAAACGTTACAATGGGCTGCTAAAAACCACTTTGAGGGCAATGGGGGGTGGGACTTTCAAAAATTGGGATACCCATTTAGCAAAGGCCACCTGGTTGGTTAACACCAGAGGGTCCACCAACCGGGCTGGTCCTGCCCAGTCAAAACCTCAGCGCCCAGTAGAAGGGGATAAAGTCCCTGTAGTGCACATGCAGAACATGTTAGGGAAGACGGTTTGGGTTAGTCCTGCCTCGGGCAAAGGCAAGCCTGTCCGCGGGATTGCCTTTGCTCAAGGACCTGGGTGTACCTGGTGGGTAATGCGGCAGGATGGGGAAGTCCGATGTGTACCTCATGGGGATTTGATTTTGGGTGAGAATAGTCCATAAATAAACTGTATAAAGTTAATTGTTAAATAACCCTGTCACTGTCTGTTATCACTGTTATAATTGTTATAGTTTGTACCAGTAGTAGCATAGTAAGAACTCTCCAGATTAAAGAAGGATGGACTTTTTCGATGAAAACCTAGCAGAGCACAGCAGTGATGGAACTGGACCTGGTTTTCAACAACTGGCATCCAGCAACTTCATCAAGAGCAACATCTCCTGCAGACTGTGGGCACGGGCCGCACCAGATACATCAGCCGTGAGCTCCGGATGCAGCAAGTGACCGCCCATCACCACACATCACCTCCCCTGCCACGGAAGACCGTAACGACAGATGGAGCCTGAAGTCATGGATTAAATGAACTCATGGACACTTTAGAGTGATGATCATAGACTAAGGGAATGATATCTGGAGACAGGAGAAGTGGTGGTGATCAACCGGACAATGGGGGACCTGGGCATGACGTAGATGGTATGGAATAAGGGGTGGATAATGTCCTGGGTTTGGCCAGAACAGGGTTAATTTTCACTGGAATCCAGGAAGGGGCACAGCCGGGGGGTGGGGGCTGACCCCACCTGGCCAAACACAGCCCGGTATTCCATACCATGTGACGTCACGCTGGGTTCCGGTGGGGGGGGGGGCGGCGCGGCAGGAAGGCTCTCGCAGCTTGGGCGGGCGCAGCGTCGGTCCTGTTTCGGGAGAGCGGCTGTTGTACGGTTCGTGGTTGTGTTTTCTCCTTATTTGTATCGTTGTTGTTCCTGTTTTCCCTCTGTTTGCTGTTCTGTTAAACTGCCCTTATCCCGACCCACCAGTTTCTGCCTCTTTCTTTCCATTCTCCTCCGCACGCCGGCGGGGGGAGGGGCGGCCGCGTGGCGCTTTTGTTGCCGGCGGCAGCCGAAACCAAAACAAGGCCATTTTCTTATTGTGAATACTAATAAGGGAACCAAGAAATTTTAGATGTCACCAGTGAGAAGTAGTTCTAAAAAATTGTGTAAGACTCATGAAGATTATTATACTGTTCTTTGTCCTTCAGGGAATGATGTACCTGGAAGAGAGGAGGCTTGTCCACCGGGATTTGGCAGCCCGTAATGTCTTGGTGAAATCACCAAACCATGTGAAGATCACTGACTTCGGCTTGGCTAGACTTTTGGAAGGGGATGAGAAGGAGTATAATGCTGATGGAGGGAAGGTGAGTGCTGTACCTGTCTGGAAGTAAATATATCACTGTGACAAATGTCCTGAAGTTACTCCTCAGGGCAATGCATCCCTACAGGACTATTATCTAGATAAGAAAGTCTGTCAGTGACTTAGCAAACTGTGTTGTGACATCACACATAAAAGCTGCTCATTTTTTGCTCAGTGAGCTTCTCCAGGTGCCAAAATATAATAGTCTGAACAGTTTCCACATGCAGAATTAGGTTTTGTTTTTATGCTCCATTTTGTGTCTTTTTTTGAAGACTTCTGAACTCAGTTCAATGAGTGATGGATGCTCTAGGGCATTTCCGCCAAGCCCCTTTCTCTGGTCAGTATGGACCTCAATAACTTGCAGTCCCATTTTCCCACATACGTAATTTTCCAGAAAACAAAAAGAAAGGCCACAGAACATGTTTGTATTTGTAGTATATGAGAGTTAACGTATGCTCAACAAAGAGCCAGCTCTTCTATCAAATTGGAAGAGCCTGCATATGCTATTTCTTGCATCCAGGTCTCCAATACCATGCTGAATGCCAGGCCACTAAAAAGCCAGCTTGAGGATAATTTTGAAACCAGACATTTTCCCATACTACTTTTCAGCATACCGTGCAACATCCGCGTAGTGCCTCACCTCATTTCTAATGCCTTCAGATTAATGCATTATAAAATTCAGAAGGCTATAAGTAAAGGCTGTAAGCACATACTGCTACCTGCTGCTTCCTAAGCGTCTTGAAATTCCACATTTCAACCTGTCACAAAGTCTCAAGGGATTCTGTCTCTCCTGTCATTCCTTTTGCTGAATGTTCAGTTTGCTTTCTGTCTACTTGCTATCTGTGTTTTTCTGTACTCACTCATGCCCTTGTCTGGAACAAACAGCTGTTACCAGTGTGTGCTTTTCTCCTGGATGGGCTGCTGCCTTATTTGTGTGGCTACTACCTTTGGCAGCTGTTGCATGGATTACATTGGCATTTCAGTCAATGAGGTGAAGAGCTTGAAAGGAGTCACCAGTACTTTCCCATTTCCCCAGTAAAGAGACCACCTGGCAGGGAAGGTGGAGTTTTGGCAGTTTTCCCCATGCCTTCAGTTCTCTCATGCCCTCTTCAGTAACCCCTCCGCCTCTTCTCTCCATCAGCCAGTGAATGACAAAAAATGAGCTGGTCCTTGCACACCAGCTTTCCCTGGCAGCTGTTAGATGGTGTCTTGGTCTTGTGAGACCCATCACGCTACTGGGAGTTCTGGATCTGGATTTACACATCATATGTATCACTTCCCAGTTCCAGAGAAGTATTCTGTGAAATCCAAAAGAGAAGACCTTTGCAGATTAAAGTTGTATTGAGGGCATGCTAAGACAGATTCAGACTGGATAAAAGGAAAAACTTTTTCAACGTGAAGACAATGAAGCAGTTGACTGGGTTGCCCTGGGAGGTGGTACAGTTTCCATTCTAGGAGATTTTTCAAGTCCAAACTGGATAAAGACATGAGTAACTTGCTCTGATCTCATGGCTGAGCCTGCTCTGAGCCAGAGGCTGGACTAGAGACCTCCTTAGGTCATTTCCAACCTGAGTTATTCCATGATGAACAATGCAGCTTTGATACTTCAGCAGTTATTCATGTTTGGAACAACCCAGTCATATTTAATGGGAATGAAAGTGATAGACTTCTGCAGAGTTCAGTGGAGGAGTATGAACTGTCTTTGCAAGTGCTAAGCCACCCTTTATTAAAGAGTGCTATTTTTGCCATAACTGTATAGGTTATGTTCATTAGTCAGCTTCATGGAAGGTATTTGCATAAGGGTTTGAATGAGAGCACATCCTCTGCTTTTACACCCACCATCTGTTCAGATATTGCATGCAGTCACAGAATCACAGAATCACAGAATGTTCGGGTTTGGAAGGGACCTCTGTGGGTCATCTAGTCCAATGCCACTGCCGAAGCAGGGTCACCCTCAGCAGGCTGCACAGGACCTTGTCCAGGCAGGTGTTGAATATCTCCAGAGAGGCAGACTCTACAACCTCCCTGGGCAACCTGTTCCAGTGCTCCGTCACCCTCAGAGTGAAGAAGTTCTTCCTCAGGTTCAGACGGAACTTCCTATGCTTCAGTTTCTGCACGCTATGTTATGCATCTTTTTGGTTTATTCCTGTATGTCTTCCATAGTTCCAAATTAGATGTGACCCATACAAGTCCATGCCACGTGAAAATCTGTTAAGAGTATGTCCATTAGAGATTAGTGGACTGCAAGACTGTGTCTCACAGGCCCAGCTCAGGAATAGGAAATAACATGACTCTCATTTTAACACAAACTCAAGTGGGTAGACCCTTATGCCAAACCTAGGTTTGTGTTTGCCTACACATTGTTCTCATGATCCTCCCCCCCCAAGGGTGATTCACAGCTAGAGGCTAAGTTGGGACTTTTTACTTGCTTTCGGGAGCAACTTTTCTCACTGCAGTAGTGATACAAAGAACTGGGAAGGCTAAGTTTCTAATGACTATCAGGAGCTAGAAATTAAGCACTGTAAATTCTCCTCATTACCTGTTTACTCTGATGATGATTATGTGGACTGTGAGGTATTATGGACACTGCGTTATTAACTAGCCTCATTAGAGAGCAATCAAGATAGCAGTGTCTGGTTTCGCAAACTTGCGGCAAAATTGTTGCTTCTGTATTCCTCCTTCTCTGCTGTACTTCAGATTTAGGGGAATTGGATGTCATTTTTGTGCTGGTCCCATCTCTGTACAGATATGATGAAAAACTGAGTCGTTCCACTATATCTAAATCAGTAAAATCTGGGTGGTATGAGAAGCTCTGCAGATAACTCACCTCCATATGTTTTATGAGGCAAAACCCTATTCTGGAGGGAAGGAACAACCATTTGCTCTGCTGGGTGGTGCTGCTTTTTTTTAAGCTTGCAGCTGAAAAAGGAAACAGGGAGGAAGCTGATGTCTACATGCAGGATCTGACTGTATTGTTTTAATATTATATTTCTAAGGTTGTGTTTCTTTTGACTTTTCCTAGATGCCAATTAAGTGGATGGCTCTGGAGTGCATACACTACAGGAAATTTACCCATCAGAGTGATGTGTGGAGTTATGGTAAATACTTACATAATCAATTTAATAATTTGTCTCTTGTAAAACATTAAACCAAGTTGTGTTACTATATTAAAGATACCCTCTTTTCCTAGAGGAGTTAATTCCAGTGGTTTTTGCTCTCACATTCCCCACCCCCACCCCTTCCCCAAACGTGTAACTAGACAGCAATTGTTACTCCTCTCCTGTGTTACTTCCCTGCTCACTAAAATACATTATCATGATGTCCCTGCTGGGATGACTGCTGTAAGGTCTGGTCTGGTAGCAGTTTGGCTGATTATTATGACAGAAGAAGGCCTCTTTCAGCTCAGTCACAGATTCATAAAAATACAGCTGCAGGTCATAATTTTCAGCAGTCCTTTGAAAATCTTAACTCTAAAAGCCATGAACGTCAAAAAACATTTTCAGGCTTATGGGACTTTCTGTACCTACAGTCAGATAAAAGGGAATTTGTCATAATACAGAGCAAATACAGCAAGAGAAAGAAAAGAAAGAGACAAGCTCTCCAAGCTAACTAAAACAAGCATGCATTTAATTTCACAGATAACTTGGGAATTGGTTAGACAGGTCAGCTCATGTGGACTCTGCGCACACCAAAAAAATAGTCACATCTGAGAAATTAGATGTTCATTTACTACTGTTAATTCTGTTATCCGGACGAATTATTGTGCCACATCTCCTGAGCTGTCTGCCTCTTTATCTAGTGTAGCTATTCCTAATAAAATCATATCTACCTTTGTAAGTGGAATTTTTGAGCAGTATCTAGGGCAATGAACTGCTATTTGCACTTCCTGTTGCCATATCATTTTGAAACAAAAAAGGGTACAGTTCTATTCATTACTCACTTTTACCTGTGGGTAGCAGCAAAAGACACTTTGCTGTGACTGGTTAGCTACCCTATTCTACTCAGCTGAGAAAAACATGTGAGAGTTAAATCGATCATGTAAAGCTGCTCTTTCTCCTTAAATTCTGTATACCTTGTATCACTTATGAAAAAATATGACTCCATTTATGAAATTCATTTTAAATACAGGAAACCCAGAATATCTATAATCAGAAAGGACAAGACCAAAAACAATTGACAGGTTATTGTTGTTGAACATCAATAAAGAGGTGAATGAGAGTGAAGTAAATACGTTTTATACAAATGGTAATTTTGCCCACCACCTTTCACACTAGCGTGACAGCTGGAAAAATATGGTTACTGATCTAGAGACATGTTTAAAATGACCTTTGCAATAAAAATAAAAATTAAAGAAACTGGTGTGAGAGCAATATTTTCAATATTTAACATTTTGCTTGGGGATGAATTCTGTTACGTATGATATATGATCTTTATTTCCAGCTCCAATACGAAAACAAATCCTGTGGTGATTCAAAAAGAGAATCTTGATTTTGAAGCACAGCACTATCGTAACTCAAATCCATAAGGTGATTTAAGGAAAAAACTAATACAAGTGGCTGTGAATGACTTACAAGACAAAGACAATAACATAATGTTACTCAGTGCAGTACCTTTGTGGGAAATTGATGCTCTAAGTTAGGGAAAATCTGCGTTTTTTCCCTCTTAAAATAATAGAGTACATTAGCCATTCATTTTCCCTTTTGATATGATAAAAGAGCATGATGTGTTCTTTTGTTATTACATCCATTTACTTTACTACCATTTATTTGTCTTAGACTTTTCTCTTGTGCCTCCAATCTATCCTGCTGCTTCGTACACCAATAAAAATGAGGGGAGTTGCCTTTGAAGATTAACACAAAGTGCTGTTTCACCATTTTCTGGAGCTTTTTAAATGGCAAACTTCAGTGTTTTTACAGGCATTGGTAATGAAGAAGGGGTTGAAGCCCAGAACTGGGCCAGAATACCACGCTGTAAGAAATTGTGAAGGAATCTAAGTAGTATGACCTCAAATATTATCACTCTTTTTTTCTGTCTAGGAGTCACTATCTGGGAGCTTATGACCTTTGGTGGAAAGCCGTACGATGGAATCCCAACTCGAGAGATCCCTGACCTCCTGGAGAAGGGAGAGCGGTTGCCCCAACCTCCAGTCTGCACTATTGATGTTTATATGGTGATGGTGAAGTGTAAGTAATTGTCACTTTTCGTATCACTATGCTCAATGCAAGAGGGACTGTATTTTAGAACATTTGCATCTATAGTCTCTGACAGTGCTGGGTAGTGCTGGTAGTTGCAGGCTGCTTTGAAACAAAAGCTTCCCAAGATACTGTAAATTCTATTTAAATACTGTATGCACATTTTTTTTGCAATTGCAAAAGATACAAATTTTGTCATGAAGGGTTCAGTTAGCTCAGCTTCTTATTACTGTAAGATGGCATCTCATATTCTTGCTGTGAAGTCAAAATTGTATGACTGTTATTGTAAACCGTTGTCATTTCCATGACAATCGATTTTGATGGTAAAAAAGATAGTATTAAAGATAATTATGGTACATGGATACCCAGCCGGTGAGGGCTGTGAGGAGAAACGCTGATTCCAAAAGTTGAGGAAAGAAAGCATGAATGTTTTACTGTTAGTAACAAGAATGATGATTGCAACAGTAATAATAAAAAGTTAAATTAAACTAATAAAAGAAATGCTACAGAAAGGATAATTTTTTATCATTCTTAGTCCAGTGCAATAATTTATGAATTTACTGTAGAAAAAAAAGGAAAACAGTCTGACATGGTTTCTTCCTACCCTTTTATCTCCAAGATACCCACACTAGTCACACTAGTGACAGTATGCTCCAAGGCTATGCTTCTAATTTAAAAAGAATTAGGAACATCTCTCTGGTGTTTCTGACTTAATTTAAGTGAGATTAACATACAGCCATCTCATCCATCTTACATGGTCCTTTCACTTTTGCTTTGTACACAAAAACACAGAAAGGAAATAGAATTAGAAGAGGTAAATAATGTCTCTTCTGAAAATAGTTATCCTGTGCATGCAGGTATGGAAGTTGTCTGAATAGTGCAAGGGGTTCATGTTGATTGAGTGCAAAAATGGTCCATCTGATAGGATTTCTAATGAGTAAGAGGTGAATCTCAGTGGACAAAAGGAAGTCCTTATAGATGGGGTATTCTGGAAGATGGAAAGTCACAGCTAGACGTACAGACTTAGTCCTGTAATGTTTGCGTGAAATTCTTTTTAAGGTGTAGTGGCTTTGTTTTTCCTGCGTTGGTTACTTCTTCAGTTAAACAGCATGAAGGAGTTAAGGCCTGCTTCGTTTAGCCTGCTTGGCAAAGGAGAGTATGTTCTTGGGAAGCTGCTCACAGGATCTTCCATTAGAAAAAGCTGACACTGAGATAAACTAGTTGCTGGTGGTTATTACCTATACTACTTGCTTGTTTTGCAGAAAGCATTAGCAGGGATTGAGAATTGTTGTTCCTAATGAATGTTTCTTGGAGAGTGAAGGACAAAAGAATCACCTTTAGTCAATTAAAATAGCATCTAATGCCTTGTGTAAGATCTGTGTTAATGATGCAGACACATGAATGCAGAATTACCTGAAAGGCAGATGTGAGGTCAGTCGTCCTGTAGATCTGTTAAACAGCTCTTTATAATATAAATCACTGTGGAACAGTAGGTAGGTTAAAGTAAAATTGTATTCCGTAGTAACTTTGTAATAAACCCACTAGACTCAGATGAGGTCAGATTCGTTATATTAAAGGTTGGACACATCCATAATAAAAGCCAGTTGGAGATGACATCTAAATGGGCAAGATAGGCACAGGAAATGGCAAGGCATTGTTGCTGTCTCTATTTTGGAAATGGGGAGCAGGAGCTCAGAGCAAATTAAGAAGAAATCTGTGTAGTGTGAAACATTTCCTCTCTGGCCAAGACCAGTTTTCCATTTTAGATGCATTCAGAGAGTCCTAGCTTTCCATTCTTCTGGGCTCTTTATTGCATCTTGTCTTTAAGCCAGAGCTATCAAGTAGATCTTTTCACTTGAATCTGATGCATTTTTCAAAACCAAATTACTTCTTCCCTTGCAATTAATTGTTTTCCTTCTCATCTTACATCTGTCCCCAGGCTGGATGATTGATGCTGACAGTCGGCCCAAATTCAAGGAGTTGGCTGCTGAATTCTCTAGAATGGCTCGAGACCCTCAGAGATACCTAGTAATTCAGGTAATCAGCTCTGCAACATCATGGGGAAAAATAAGAATTCTGTCTACCAAACTTGATGGTTAAGGGAGTTGCCTTTGAATCTCAAGGTGCTCTTGGACTTCAAGCAAACAGTAACCACAGTACTATACTAGAACAAAGTAGAATGGCCAATATCAGTATCTCAAAAATAATAATAATGAAATAATCTGAAATTCACTTCGTAAGGTTGTATTTATGAGCACATATACAAGATCTGGCTTTGCCAGCTGCTGAGTGCTTTTCATTCTCTCAGGAAACTGGGGACAAGATTTGTCCAACAGTGAACAGCAGACCTACTTTAGACCAAGGACTTGCTTGGTTCTACTATTGCTTAGGCTGAATCTCTGATTGTCCTGAAGAGACTCTTCCCTGCACTGCTGAGATCATAAGAAAGTTTCTTTTTGTAGCCTGAGGTTTCTCAGAAGACAAGTAGTTGTGTCACATTGGTACCTCTCTCATGCGAGAGAGGAGCGTCCCCCTGTATCCTCCTTAGGCTGCGTAGGCTCTGTAGTGCTTCACAATCCCTGCAACAGACCCACACCAGCGCAGTTCGTCACATGAAACTACACTGTGGGAGCAGGGCAATACCAATATAGCTGTATCTGTTCACTGCATCTGGCTGGAGCTGTGTATGCCCTGAGTACAGGCGTATGTACATTCTGCAGAAGCCTAGAGTTGTGTATGAGTTAATTACAGCTCGGACTCAAACCACAGAAAATGAATCCGACTATTTGGTAGGGTCCTTAGGTGGTCCCAGTGTGTGAGCAGTTCAAACAAAAATGAAAAATTAAAAGTAGTAGGGTGATGTTGAAACACCAGAGACCAAAGCATGGAATTAATCAGGTAATGATACTCTCATGCTAGATCTCATGCTATATCTGCTCCACATCATGGAGTACAGTGCAGAGATACATCCAGCTGTCCTTGGCTTCACACTGACTTAAGAATTCCGAGCTGAAGAGCCTCCAGAAGTACAGTCACTGCCACTTTATGTCTCCTGATTACTTCTGGGTCTAGTGCTAGGCTCACCGTATAGTGTTTCATTTCACTGTGTAGACATGCTAGCCTACTCATGGTGTATTATTGCACAGTGTGAATGTTCGCTACTCTCATTCACCTTTAGGAGAAGTAAAATATATTTGAAAAGTAAAATACTAGTGAAGAAGATTTATGGTGCAGAGTGTGAAATTTCTCTTGCAGTATTCCCCACTGTGTTAAATTGTACGTTCAGCTGATAGAAGTGATTCTGGAAAAATCAGTCTGATTTAATTACTTCGTTAGATAGGACATGTTTCCCTACTCCAAATACCTCTTCCCTCCCTTTCTCTCCCCTGCCCTTCCCTTCCCTTCCCTGTTGTATAGTCTGGTGGGCGTTTCATCCTGTGAGGCTTCTCCAGTGATCCTTGCAGACAATATAGGCTATGTGCTTCTTGAGGAGAAACCAAGGTAACTCAGTTGCACTGGTATCTCTGCCATTATGACTCCCCATTCCCCTCAGATGCAATGAAGAATGACGAGCTTGCTGTTGAGCTTTTAAACTGGTCTGTATGCACCCCGTAGCACAGTCATGATTCCCTGCTGGATTCCACATGTGGCATAATAATTCTTACGGAGTAGGAGGCCATTCTTTCACCATGCAGTTAAGTTAGCATCGTTTCTATGGGCTGTTAGGTGTTTGAGGCATGGGCTGCCTTTTGTGGTGTTTTGTGACACCAAGCAAAGCAAAGATTTGCCTCTCCAGCTCATGGATGCTATTTCAGTAAAAGTACGTCTCATTGTTGCGGTTGTTGCCTGGTTTGATTTTAATTGCTTTCATCTCTGTTACATTCTGCAGACCTTTTCGTATGGATGAGAGGGAAATTTGGCCTCCAAGTCCCTAAAAATACAAATAAAAATAAAGCAAGCACCCAGACACAGCAGTTTCCATGTTATTTTCCTCCACCCGTGTGAGCCTAAATAACTGAGATATTTCACAAAATACATCAGGCCTTGACAGAACTTGGGTCAGAAACTGAACTTGTATGGGAAAAAGATAAGAAAGAATAAAAGCTCAATCACAAGAACGCCAAAAAAATGGCTTTGCTTGATTTATACAGTTATTCCCTTTCTGTCATATTCCCAGTAAAAAAATCAAAACAAATGATGTGGATGTGGTGCTTTAGAACAAACAAAGAAGCATGTGTGGTCCCTGCAGCCTGGCTGCCCGGGCATGAAGAAGGCTGAAGATCCCTGTTGGGAAATTAATCCCTGTTTTGACCATTTTTCTCTCTCAATGCAAACTATTTAGGGAGATGATCGTATGAAGCTCCCAAGCCCAAATGACAGCAAGTTCTTCCAAAACCTTCTCGATGAGGAAGACCTGGAAGATATGATGGATGCTGAAGAGTATCTTGTTCCTCAGGCCTTCAACATCCCTCCTCCCATCTACACCTCCAGGACAAGAATTGATTCCAACAGGGTAAGAGCAAGCTCTGACAGAAAATACTGGTTATTATAAAAGCACAGGTGGAGATTTAAGCACACTAATCAAACACAGGGCAGAGTTGCCTTCGGAATGACAAGCTCCAGTTGTAAGTAGAGTGACTGTAGAAGCATTGCCACTGGATTCCCTGTTTATGCGCCTTGGTGAATTCTAAATTAATAGCTGAGCCTTGAGTGAACAAAGGCTCGACTTGAACTGGCTGTCCCGAAAGCACAGCTGAGGCTTGTGAAGTCAAGCAGTGTTGTTTCTCGGTAGTGTACAGTACTGGACAGGAAGTGCATAGCTCTGATTGTCCCATCCCTGCAATCCTGTTGTCTTGACAGGGTTGGCACTGGTGTAACTGAGGGCAGCTGGAAGGTGCAGATAAATGCTGCTTTTGTGTCTGGAACCAGATTTCAGACCCAGCCCCTTTTCCTGTTTATATTGGCTCTCTCATGGCCCTGCTTCACAGGCATGTGTTTTTGCTGAGCACATCGCAGATTTTAGTGTGTTGATCTTCATAACATCTCTGTCAGAGGAGGAAATGCTGTTCATTTTACAGAGGGAACCAAGGCCTAGAGAGTGTTCAGGTGGAACTGAGCTCACAGAACTCTAACCATCAAAAGAATAGGAATATAATCTAAGCTCTTCATCTAGACTTCATTTTGTGTCATTGGAGAAGAGTGGGTGCGTCCAGTGGGTGATTATTGATGTCTGCCTTGGACATTTACAGTAGGATAAGTTACTTTCTGGAGTTGTCTCTTTCTGTCCACTGACTACTGACAGCTACAGAGCAGTCTCAGACCTCGTGCGTGAGCTCTGGTGAATTGGATGCTGTCCTAAAATGCCTCATTCTTAGTGCCACAGGAGCCCTGCTGCAGGTGAGAACCTGAGTTCAGGTTTCCAGAATTCCTTTTCACTCCTGAGCACCCTGCCCATAGCTGTGACCTCTGCCTGTTCCTGCACTTGGCTCTGTCCTTTTAACAGTTTAGGTGCCACCCCTTCTCACAAAACTGAGAGAAGGTGAAATGCATTATTAATGTGAGGGCATTTGCACAAGCATCAGGTGTATTTAGTAATAAGGGACTTGTTTGTTTGCTTGGTTTTTTCATCTCCAGGCTCCTTTTAGCGAGAAGTCACATTTTAAATACTAAGTGGAGTCTCATTGAAATGTTGGTGTTTATTATTCATGGTTTAGAAACCTTTTTGGACATTTGTCCTTAGCCGAGGTAGTTCCAGATTCACATGCTGGTCTGAAGTGGTTAAACCATGTGAGGCAGGGAAGAGGTAAGGGAAGGAGCTGAAAGTGTATAAACCCAGTCAGTATTCATGTTCTGACCATACACTGCATGAAGTTCTTTCACCTCTCCTGAGTAAAGCAGTGATTTTCTGGAATAAGGAAGACAAAATCTAATCTTAAATAATATCCAGTCGATTCATAAGGAAGCTGATATTGTTTTTAAAGGCAAGGAGACTGGAGAGGTCTTTGGAAGAGGCTAGTTTGCGGTTCCACTGGCTAAGCTGGATTCACATAGTATTTCTCCTGCATCACTGGAAGACAATGAGGGGGGAATGATGCATGATTTAGCAATAAGCGAGGAACTTCCTCTTTATGGCAGCAAGAGTTAACTTTTAGTGTTTACTATATTCATCTCACTCCCATATTTGCTGGAAACACTCGGGCACATTTAAAGGAGAAAGAATTAGTAGGAAAATGTACTTGCCTTTTCAGCCGTTCCTTTTGTCCTGTGTCTTTAGTGCCAGCCAAGCCGAGGGAATTAATTCCAACAGAAGCTGTAGAGTAAGTATTCTGAAAGAGTTGTTTAAAACGTGCTGTTTGGGCAACCAACATGGCCACTGGGGTATTCACGGAAAGAAAACACAGGCGTCGGTGTCGTCAGTATTATTACTATTATTAAATTTAAGTAACTTTTTCACAGCCTTTGCCCAGCTTTAAACAACACTGTTGCAGCCATTTGCACACGTGATCCCCTTGAAGTCAGCAGAGCTGCAGAAAAAGTCCCCGTGCCTATATTTTTGCCACACAGAGAGGCTCCATCACATTCTTCATGTGATGCCTCCTCTCCACAGCTCACAATTTCCTGTCTTGGTTTGAGACTGTGGTCTTGTACCACTAAAGTCAGTGGGAGCTTTGCTTTGCAATTCAATTTAATGATAGTACTGAGACTGTATCCTTCTTTCAGTAACTCCTACTGCTGGGAATTTTTCTCCGGCATCATAAAACAATCTAACACTTAAACAAATCTGGTATTATGCTTCGCCAAAGTTTTCAGACTCTGAGCCAAGGGACAGAAAACTTGCACCCAGCTCTGTATTTTTGCACCGCTTACATCGTCCATAGTGTTTATTGTAGGCGCCTCTTTATGGAGGAGTCATTTTCAAGGCCAAAAGAAGTGATGGGCAAAGAAGTTACCATTAAACAACCACCTGATTTATAATAGCACTTTCTGGTATCATTGGAGACTGACTCCTGTCCTGTAACAAGATTACCAGTAGAATTTTAACACTTGTCTGGCGTCTCAGATTAGCTTCAGTTTCAGCTTTGTTTGCTAACAATTCTGCATCTTCTAAATGTGCTTCTAGTGCTGCCATATAGGCAAGTATATCCAGATTGCAGGAAGGCCACAGCACCATGTTGCTGGAGGAGCTTGGGGCCAAGTGGACAGTCCCATAGCATCTTAGCATTCCTGGTTTCCTTTGCAGAGAGGTTTTTTTATGGATGTAGTACATTTGTTTCCTCTCTGTGCAGAAAGCTACGTCTTTGTCAGTTGTTTTTTTGAAGCACTCATATTCTTGGTATGTTAACTATTCTTCCTGTGAAGATTCGTGTTGATTTAAAACAAAATACACAGTAGCTCCTTTAAGGTAATAGTCCATCTGCTGTGCATAGTTCAGTACAGATGAATGTCAGCTACATGAATCACACAGAACTGAAATGCTGTCAGAGTTCTCTATCTGCTGTTGTCTGATTCTGTCTTTGTGTTTCCTTTGGATAGTTTGTGATTTATGCTTGCTTCGTGTAGTGAATATTAATATTACACAAACTCATTATGGTGCTGCTACAGCCATAGATGCCAGATGAATTGATACAGCTTAGGTAGTTTGTGTTCACTAGGCCTGGCAAATTAAACTTTACGGGGAGACTGCCAGGCAGTTTAGTCAAGTAAAACACACAGACAAGTGCCACACAATCTTCAAGTCATTTTCAGAAATCAGAAGCATGAAAGATAGTGTATTTCCTATATTAGTTGTTCTGATTGTAGTTTTAGAGAAGAAAGAGTCGTTGTGTGATGGTAGGGTATTCTGCTCCTTCTCTGGGCATGTTGTACTGATAAGCTATAGTTGAGTATTCCAGCAGTGCAGCTCTACTGGGGACAAAAGTTTGCAGGGAGAAAACAGGGAGATTGTGAGCCTGCTCACACTTAGGCTTTGAAGTCAGTGAGTTAAGGAAGACCAAGTTTATTTGCTTTCTGAGGAAAGCACTGAAGTTTCTCTAGGGTGATCTCAGTCCTAAATGCTTGCAACTTGTTGCCTGGGAGAGGCACCACTGGATAAGGTCTGTGTAGAACACTGTCTGCCTTCTCCCTCCCGTGTGAAGAAAAAAGCTATTTGGATATGAATTAATAGCACAAAGCTGCAGCCCATGGAAAGAAGACTGGAAAGAGGGAAGCCTTCCGTGGATTTACCAGAGAAGTGTCACATCCTTCTTCCTTCAGGGATTACTGAGATTTATGAAGCTGCGAGGCTCAGGCACAACTTTAGCACTTCCATCACACCCACACTGGCTTCTTAATATCACTTCTTTGAGATCTGCACTGCCAGGAGCAGAAGCCTGCAAGTGGTCTCACCCATAATGGTGCCCTCTGTTTTGAAGCTGAGCCTGAGACTGATGCAGCTTTTATTTAAAAATTAGCATCCTAAGCTGAATTGAATTCTTGCATTGCATCTGAGACTTTTCAGTTGCAATTTCAGTTCTTCGGCTTTCTCCAGCTTTCATTTTCTGTTGTCTAGAGATATTCTAGAAATATGGAGTTTTAGAAGCTCTGTGCTTCTGAGAGATAAGCTGGATCTTCAGCAGTGTTTCCATGAGCACAGGACCCCAGCTAGTGCTCGAGTGCCCTGCATTCATAGCCATTAGATGATTCATTCAGGTATTTGTAACGAGTGCTGTCCTGTGTGCACAGAGATAATACCAATACAGACAAGCACTCTGTGTAACCCATGATGCTTTTTGCTCGAAATCCATGGCTAATTCCTACTGGAAATCATCTATACTGTTTATTACTCACTGATACTGTCCCTGTAATTTTATTCCATACGCTATATATCATGGAAGCAGCTGGCAACCCTGCAATTAAATATCAAGCTGTTTTTTCCAGAGGTGTCTAATTAATATATCCAGATAGACTGTTCTGCTTTCTGGCAAAAGCCAGTTTTCAGTTCCCTGAGTAGTGTCTGTTATGCCATTGCATCGGTCCTGGTGCGGCTTTAGGTCTGGTAATGTTTCATGGCTGAACGTCTGTATATGTCTGCATACAAAAAGATTATTTGAGAGAGAAACCAGGAGAGAAGTTATCTTTATGATTTATTTGTTCCATTTTCTAAATTTGAAAGGTAGCTATTTTCAAATCAGAAGATTACAAAGGAGTTGGTTGTCAGTGATTTTCAGATGGCATATGGCATCTTTCCTTCCAAAGCTTATCATGGACAATAGGAACTATTTACCCAGTGGGATTGCTACCAGAATTAAGTGACTTTTAGTAGATTTTTAAGTAACAGGGCTGAATTTCTTAGGCGCTTGCAGTGCTCGAGTGGTAGAAGATCAGATTTAAGGTCTAAATGATGTTCTTTACATACTCAAATACAGCAGAATTGGAACATGTGGGACTGTAAGCATCACTGTCTTCAGTTACAGTTCGAAGGAGGGATTTTGGAAAGCAGACAGAATGTGGAAGGGCACTTCCCTATGTGCCAGCCCAGCTGAGCTAGTATGAGAGGTACTGTCGCTGCTGGTGGGGTGAGCTAGCAGTTATAGCATCCTTTCCTCTTGGCAAAGAAGTCATGATTTGTTTGTGATTCTCCTTGTGTCCAGGGCTTTAGTAGCAATTGGTGCCTTGCTGGTCCCCACTTCTTTTTCCGTAAGAGAAGACAGTTATTTGTTCCTGCCCAAGCTCTCAAGCTAAGTTATTTCTCCAGGCATGTCCTGGCCATATGAGGCTGATGGCAGTAAAACTAGTTCATCCTTAAGTCAGTAGATAAATGTGTGAAGGGATATCAAGGCTAGATGGGGCCATTGCAACCATTTTGTCTAACCTCCTGCCATAATGTAGACCAGAGTCTCCTGTCTCTTATTTTTTACATCAAATGCAGAAATTCTGTTTTGAGGTGAAGTTTATCTTTTAGAAAGGTTGTCTTGATTGTGTCAGGTGGGATGGAAAATGCATCATACTGTTGAAAAGTCTCACTGGGCAGTTAATGCTGACTCTTTAGCAGGGTTTGAATCCTATTACTGTCCACCACGCACCTTTTTTTGTGCTAGATTAAGGAGCTGCCAGGTATGAGAAATTTCTTCTGCTTAAGAGGCTGCGTGGGATAGTACCATATCACAGAATCATTGAATGGTTTGGGTTTAGAAGGGACACCCTTTCCAACCCCCCTGAGATGGGCAAGGACACCTTCCCCTAGACCAGGGTGCCCAAAACCCTATCCAACCTGGCCTTGAACACTGCCAGGGAGGGGGCAGCCACAGCTTCTCTGGGCAACCTGTTCCAGTGCCTCACCACCCTCATGGGAAAGAATTCCTTTATTAGATCTAATCTAGATCTATTCTCTTTCAGTTTAAAACCATTACCCCTTGTCCTGTCACTACATGCACTTGTAAAAAGTCCCTCTCCAGCTCTCTTGTAGGCCCCTTCAGGTACTGGAAGGCTGCCGTAAGGTCACCCCGGAGCCTTCTCTTCTCCAGGCTGAACAGCCCCAACTCTCTCAGCCTTTCCTCATAGGAGAGGTGCTCCAGCCCTCCGATCATCTTTTTGACCCTCCTCTGGACCCTTTCCAACAGGTCCGTGTCCTTCTTGTGTTGGGAGCTCCAGAACTGGACACAGGACTCCAGGTGGGGTCTCACCAGAGTGGAGCAGAGCGGCAGAATCCCCTCCCTCAGCCTACTGGTCATGCTGCTTTTGATGCAGCCCAGGATACAGTTGGCCTTCTGGGCTGTGAGCGCACACTGCCAGGTCATGTTGACCTTCTTGTCCACCAGCACCCGCAAGTCCTTCTCCTCAGGGCTGCTCTCAATCCATTCTCCACTCAGCCTGTGTTTGTGCTTGGGATTGCCTCGACCCATGTGCATTTGTATGTGTTTGTGGTTAAAGAAGTACAACACTGATGTCTCCTTTTTATTTGGTTTGGTTTTGGGGTGTTCCACCCCTGTGCTTCTGCAATATCTACCCAAAAATAATATGACCAAATCTTTCCTACTTTAAGGAGTTATGCTTATTACTTTAGTCTGTCAGGTTGTGGACTTTTTTTATTTATTTCATCCAATTTCTTCCCAATTCCTTCTCCTTAAAAGATGATCAAAAAGTTTCTGAAAATCTCTGTCACTTCCTTACGCAAGTGTTGCGATGAAATCTCCAATGCCAGAACAGATGAACTTGTAAATTAACTACACATTGTATCAAAGGGTTTCATAACATTTCAGAATATTATACGGACACTGTATTTCTTTTCTTGCTTCTTGAAAAACTGCTTGATTAGTTAGAAAAGTCTATATGAATATATTCTATTTGTCTTTCATTAAATGCTACATTTTGTGTATTTTCCCAGTAGAGTCTAGGCAACAGCATACTGGATACTGTGGTTGCTGCCATCAAATTTTCAGAGTAATTTTGGAAGTCCCACCAAGCTCTCTTTCAAGATTTCAAACTCCTGTTTTCTGCTTCCCTAAGTTTTCATGACATCCTGGTAGTAGGAGGCTCCTGTCTGTTCTGCTCTGCAGGAATTGAACCCAGACTGGCACTAGTCAGCCTAATTTCATTGCTCAAGGTGAATGAAGTAGTAAGAATAAACAGGCAAAAATACACTGTAAAATACATTAGATGAAAAATTATTTCAGTCTTAATAATTTAAATGACAAAGGAAAGCTTCGCACAAAATACGTGTATTTAGAATATGGGTATTTAAATACCTTTTTAAAATGTGCTAAGTTTGCCAGAGGAAAAAGGAAGAAAGTTCATACGGAGGACTCAAACAGAATAGGTGATGCCCAGCTCTTCACAGAGAATTCTTTGAAAGTGCTTAATGACAATTAGAATCTTGCTTTGCAACCAGGCCATCTGAAATCAGTGGTGTTTCTCAAGGAGTAAGGCCTTCTCATCCTGAATAGATTGTCAGGACCAAGTCGTCAAATTGCCTCATGATTTTGTGGGTCAAATGCCTTAAAACAGGATTTTTTTAATGTATGAGCTGTTTTCTGTTCCATTCAGGCATATAGGTTTAGAGTCAGACTTTCCAAAACTGTTGGATGTCATTTTGGTTTCTACACATTTAATATACATTTAATAACCAAACACTAGCTGACAGTACTTCCTGGTGAGACCTACAGCAGGTTAACGCTCAGTGGAATCGGTGGAGGAAACTGTAGCTGTATATTGCTTCAAACCTTGATGCATGACATGTAAATTTATTGAGCTTTAATATAAACGGGTTTAAAATCAGGCAGCATCTGCTTAATCCATGAATAGCTGCTGGCTGTGTCGACAGTCAAGAGAGCTCACAGCTGATCCATTTTCTTTTCTCTCCTGAAAAGAAAAAAGTCAATAGATATAAAGAGAGTAAGTAATAAATATTTTTACACTGCTCTGATGAGGCATTCTTGGAAAACAGCAAGCTAAACAACTCTACATAATTTACTAGCTGGAAAAGTCGACTAAGAGTCAGGAAATAATTATGAGAACTGGGAGAAAATTTTCCTTCAGTGACTAGATTTGAAACAGAACTTGTTAGTGAAAAATGTTGGTTTCAGAGGAATCATATTTGTGATTTTCCTAAAATAATAAAAGCCCCTGGAAATACAAGGGCCCGTGATTTGGAAATGCACCTGGCAGGGCTCTGAGGAGTTGTCATTTAAACACCTGCCTGCCCGTGACGGTTGGTGCTCACGAGCTGAAGAGTGCCGTCCATGGTATCCCACAGCAATGGAACTCCAGGGATAGTGCTTTGAGTGTAAGGTGGCAGAAGGGCTCTGGAGCATCCTGTGCCAAATACGGTACTTTCTAAGCATACATGCAATGGGGATAAATGCCAGCACAGCCTAAAATGCCCTTTGTTAGCCAGAGTAAAGAGTCTGTCTTTTCTGTTAAATGCTGTGGTAGAGAAGGGAAAAAAAAATTATCAAAGCTATAAAAAGACTCTCCAAAAGATGTGGTGGGGAGAAATGGGAGGAGGCACAAATGAAGTTTAGATTTAGAATGTTAAAAAATGATTATTTTATATGAATCAGCTGGATGGTTATTTCTTTTGGCGTATTATTGCCACCAGAACCTCAGCCCTGCTCTAAATCAACTCAGCATTTCATCAAAAAGCCTATTCTTTGCTAGAAGAGACCAAGAGAGCACAATTATGGGTTTCTTTTCCCCCTTGCATAGTAAAATTGGGAGATTATCATCAAGTTTCTATTCAGATTTTAGGAAGGCTTTTTTATTTTATTTTTAAAACTCATCTTTGTCTATAAGAGCTCCCTGTTCAGGGCAGCATGCTGTAATGATTACTGCTGTAAAGGCTTCAGTGGAGATGTGCTCTATTTCTTTCTCAATGAGGGTTGATGGCATTTTGAGAAGCTCAGAATATCCTTTGATTACTGTATAAAACAGACTGGGGGAAGATGGCAATGCTGCATGCAGCATAGGAGGGGGCTGCTGCTCCAGGTGGTGCTCATCAACTTTCTTTTGTGGGGTTTTTTTTTTCTGCCATGTTGCAATCACAAATCGTGACTGTGTTGTGATTTTGGTCCCCCTCCCCAATCCTTGACCCTTCTCTCCCCCAGGGAATTGTTAGAGTAGCTAGGAAATGGTGTGTTGTCTCTTCCAAACTGTGGGGGATTGGCGCTGTGTTAGAAGGTGCCATTTACTGTAGAACATCTTGGGAAGTGTATTAAAAAAGAAGTGACAAAAAGCTAGGCATGGGTGACAGGAATGATATGGGAGTAAAAGAGATTGAAAGGGAAAGATAGACACATGCAAGCTGTCTCTCTTCCTGCTCTCCTGTCTGTTTGACACTCACAGTGTGTTAATATGAAATAATAGAGAAAAGGAATTCTTGCATCTTAGTTCTTGTGTTGTGCTTAGATCAAATTACATATTGTGCCAGCTGAAGTCTGCTTGCCAGCCATTCTGAAGTTGGAAGGATGAAGGTTTCTGAGGTCTGGAGGACAAGGGAATTTCCAGGGAGTATTTTTGATACCATACAGCAGGAGAATGCTTTTATTCCCAGCCCAGGTATAGGAGATGAGTCTATGGAAAAGCATTTCACCTACATTTCCCTGTCAGTATTTTTGATGCCATACAGCAGGAGAATGCTTTTATTCCCAGCCCAGGTATAGGAGATGAGTCTATGGAAAAGCATTTCACCTACATTTCCCTGTCAGCATGCCTGGATGCTGAGTTTTGTGGCCACATCGTTCATGTCTTAACAAGTTATTTTCATTGGTCTTCTTTCAGTCTTTGACTTCTGTATTGGTGAAGTGTTAGACTGAAAATACATGTTGTATGTTTGGTATTTTCCAGTAACAGCACAGGAAATGCTAAGTCAAGATTGTTAGGCACGTTTAGTTTGTGATATATGCCATTTACTGTTCGCAGTCTGGATAAATTACTCCTAGAAGGCTCTATTCAGATTTGGGCATCCCACTGCGTATGGACTGCTCTAAAAGAGTTTTTAAGTCTGAAAACCGACAGCTGTTAGGAGAGAAAATTGTGCAAGATAAAGTTTAAATGACTCCTCTGAAGCTGTGAAGTCAGTCAGTACTAACCTGAACTGAGATTACCAGTGAAATGTCCATACTAATATTGAATGAGTTCAGGGAAGTCTTAAACCCACCATACTGCCAGGATGTGATCTGGTACATCTGGATGATACGTGCAGCCTGTGTGAGCGGAGTTAGAGCTCAGGCTGCCTGCAAATCCTACCTTTCTTCTGACAAACAGTGACCAGAAGAAACTTATGTGCAGAAAAGACTTATTCCCTGCTTCTTCTATTTGTGGGGTTTTTTTCCCCCCTCACTAATCTAAACTGGATGTTTCATGTCTTGATTGTGGAAGCAGCAGACAGCAGAGACTGGAAGAAACACTTTAGGTAACACAGGATGATGCTTACAATTTCTATGCTTGTGTATCAACATTCAAATTAGAATGTTTACATGCATTCTGACAAAGGATAATCCTGGAAAAGGGACTAGGACTTCATCATTTCCAATAGATTCATCAATCCTCAATGGAACTTTATAGCCATTGAACTAAGGGCATTGTAAATTGTTGCATAGCTACTGTCCACAACTTGTGTATATCATTCCTACCTTTTATTTTTGTTGTTGAATAACAGGCTCCCCTTTCCTCTCACTGGAAAAATGCATGTCCTGTGTGTCCTGTCTTGCTATGTTAACTCAGGTGGCACACAGTGCTGTTTGTGTGTCTGAAATACATGATGTAAGAGACACGCACACATATCCCAAACCAGTTTCAGAGGACGTACATCTCCAGTATGCTGTGATTGTTTTTCTGTGTGCTGAAATGATGCAGGGTGCCAGCAAAGACCTGTACCCAGTGCTGAGTCATGACATTTGGCAGTGGTGCTAATGGGAATAGTCCTAAAGAAAAGTGTCCAGTGGGGAATGGAGTTTTCGTAAATAGGGTCAGGAGCCCAGGCTGAACAGAAGAGAGAGCGTGAGGAATGCCAAACTTGTGTCAGGTACTGCGAGCTATAGGGATGTATGTGCTTTAACTATAGCAGTCCAGGGGGGCATCTAATCCTTTCTTTTTATATATGGCCATGCTCTGAGCAGGGGCTACAACCGGAAGTGTCTAGAGATCTGAAAAGCCTTCTAGCTATTACTACATAAACAGCATTTCATTTCTATCTAACATTACACAGCGATTTCGTGGTACATGTTTTTTCTTTCCTTTGATTTTCATCTCAGTCATGCTTGCCGTGGGCTCTCTGAAGCAGGGCAGAGTATGCTGTTAGCTCTGTGGTCAGAGGGCAGCAGGACTGCTGCCGAGCAGAGGTGGGTGCTCTCCTGGGGTGGTCTTTCCTATTTGAATATCAGTTCAGATCAGTTGTAAATAATAGACTGCTCCCTGGAAATGTGGCTGGAGTTTGCTCGGGGCTGGTGGGACAGCTCTGTGTTGTGTGCTTGGCCTGCAGCCCCACTAGAACATTCCAAACATATTATTCAGATCCACTTGCATAAATCAGCTGTCCTTCTTCTGAGAGAATTGCTGAAATCTTGGTGCTTGCAGCAAGATCTGCTCAGGCTGTTATGTTAAGAGGCTCTGGTTTGGTGACTCAGGCCTGGATACTGACTTGGTTTTAAATCACGTAAACAGTTTCTAGGGGAAGGAGGAAAATGAGTTATTTCTGGCGACACACAGCCCAGGACTGAACTGGTACATTGGACCATGAGACACCCCTGAACAGGACATGCAAGGAGCATCCCAGTGAGAAGGTGGGAGTGTTTTACTCCTGCTTGATGGTATGCGATTCCTGCTTTTTGCCTATGAAAGCAGAAGGAGAGTGAAAGGGAGTTGGGTTTTCATGTGAATAGGAGCAATATCAGAGTGGGTTCGAACCTGTATGTGTGTACACTGATGTTGGGAGAGCCTTGCCTGTAGTAAAGAAAAATCTTTCAGTCCCATGAGCTTAGCAGGTTGCGTAAGAACAAGAAACAGTAATTCTTATTCAGTCTTTCAAATGTGTGTGCACATATGGGGACCTAATAAATGCTTATAAATATCTCAAGGGTGGGTGTCAAGAGGATGGGGCCAGACTCTTTTCAGTGGAGCCCAGCGACAGGACAAGAGGCAACGGGCACAAACTGAAGCATAGGAAGTTCCGTTTGAACATGAGGAAGAACTTCCTCACTCTGAGGGTGACGGAGCACTGGAACAGGCTGCCCAGGGAGGTAGTGGAGTCTCCTTCTCTGGAGATATTCAAGACCCGCCTGGACGCGGTCCTGTGCAGCCTACTGTAGGTGACCCTGCTTCGGCAGGGGAGTTGGACTAGGTGACCCACAGAGGTCCCTTCCAACCCCGAACATTCTGTGATTCTGTGATTCTGTGATATCGGTGGGTGACGAGGAAAATCAACTCTGCAGCAGCAAGGGTGCTGTTGGGAGGCTGTGCTAGCAAGCAAAGCATGGGGGTACTGTATCATGCTGTAAGATAAAGTTTTATTTCCTTTCTATTTGGTGATAGTCCTGTACCACCCATAGTCCCACAGCAGCATCACATCACTGAGTACCTTCAGCGTTTCTTCCACCTGAAATCTGCTGTGGGTGCAGCTTTGAAGGCAGCTGTGGTCACCGTAGGGCTGGTCTGGAGTGAGCTGTAGCACAGGCAGGACGACACAGCTCTGGCTGCCATTCTCCAGGTGTGACACTCGACTCAAAGTGAAAAGAGACAAGGCAGAGGCATATTCACACCACTGTATAAATATGAGCAGCAGGACCCAACAAGGCTTTGATTTCATTACAGTTTAACATGCAGCCAGAAAATGTTATGTCCCTGCTATAAAGGAAGAGATATTTACCTTTGGGAGATTTTAGAAGCAAGGAATTGGAAAATGAAATTAATGAATAGAAAGCAATAGCACAAGCCAATATTCACAAAAGTGTTATTTACCTCTCTTTTATCAAGGCTCATTTTATGCAAACGTTAGCAGTTATAATAGCTGATATGTCACTGGTATTTAATACCAAAGGACCTCTAAAAAGGGTTAAGGGGACATTTGCTTGCTTTTTATCTTATCTCCCTGATGTCATGTTTGTGCCTAAAATTTGATCATGTAATATAATGAATGAAATCTCAGACATTTCTGGGTGGGGCTGTTCATGGGCAGTTAAAAAGGCTGGGCTCCTTCTGGGGGATGCTTATGGTTAAATGTCGATGGATGTGTGCACTCCAGAGCTAAGGGATATAATGCATATTACACTATCCAAAGGGGGTGGTGTTTGATTTTTTTTTTTTTTTTTTTTTTTTTTTTTTGAGTATGCGAGTTGGGACTTTTCAAGTAGGCTTATGTAGTGAGGTCTTTGCACAACCAGCCTCTGAAACCTCTGTCCATCTCAACAAGCTAGAGATCTTGATTTTTCAGGTCAGAATTTCAGCATCAGAAATCTGAAAACCTAGGTCTTCTCAGTAAAGGAACATCAGCTCTTTTTTTCAAGATAATATTTGAGATGCAAAAACAACAACCAAAAAAAAAATCAACAAAGTAAATTTGATTACGCATACAAATCAAGCTATAGAAGTTTTACTCGGTAAGGTCCAAATGTATTTTCTACTCACAGTGTGATTCATGTCCTGGCCAATAAGAGTTGGCTGGGACTTTCAGCACTTATCTTAGAAGCCTACAAAATGATGACACCACATTGCAATTAGCAGGCAATTTAAAGATATTTAAACAATTATATCACATTTTCAGCCCCACTAATTGTCACCACAGCTGTTTTCTTTGCCTCCTTTTTTTGGAACAGTGGCCACAGGGTATTAACTCATGGGGAAAACCAGAAAAGAATTTAAAAAGTGTTCAGACACCAGTGGTTTTGAGAAGAGCCAAGCACTAAGGTTCTGTGTTAAGGGTGTTGCAAGTCAGCTATGTTTAGTACAGAGCTAAAGGGGAGGCATGAAGAAAATACCATTACTGTGATCTCATTTGGCAGGTTACTGAGTGGGGAGGGTCTTGTCAGCAAAAATAGCAATACATGCATTAATGCATGCGTCTCTCCTGACGTCTCGGGACAGGGCTATTTAAGAGGGCCTGTTATTATGTTGCTATAGTTGCATAGTATGTATTTAAATGTTAGAGTCACATCCAAGAAGTTCTAAAGATAGGAGGATGGGTTTAGACTTCTGTGATGAGGATGGAGCAAAGCATGCCCATGGGTAGATAATGTGGCCGTCCTAGAACAGTATTTAAGTCGCCAATCATCTAAACATTTGCTGTCAGAGGACCATAGCCCTGTGTACTGAAGCCATGCGCGTTGACAAAAGACTTGCTTTTGTAAGTTACCCTTAAGAGATCACTGTGGCCTGTGAACTAAAAGTAGTTCAAGACAGCTCTCCCTTTATTCATCCAGAATCAATGAACCATGAACCATTCATGGGAGTGCCTCTGTGAAAACAGAAACATGTAAATTAAAGATGTGTAATACAGCATGGTGCAGTACTGAATAGAAAAGGAGTGATTATAGTCACTTGTTTAGTGTCTGTGATAATCAGATGCGTGTTTCTTGTTCGGGCAGGAGCAAACTCCACTCACCTGCGTTTAATACTAACACAGTATTGCTGCAGCTCTTCTCACTTTTGTGCAGTCTGGAGGCCTGTAGCCACATTGGAAACCAGAAGCAGCAAACTCCCTCTGGAGTCTTGCAGCTTGCAAGCGGGAGTGAAAGAAGCTGGGGAGCTTTACAAGGAGGTGGAGGATTCCCAGCAGAGCTTTGGATTCCTCGCTAAGAGAATTGACTCTCTGCAGTTACCACTTTGTATTTCTTTTGTGGATCATCTGATCTGTAATCATCAGTTTGCCTAAATCCTCACCACCCTCCATGGGCCATAGCTTACTACTTACCTGTCTTGTCAATCTTTCCTTCTCCATCTTTTTGGAGCAGACAGAAAGATTCCCTGATTCAAATAAATACTAGATTGGAGGGCAAGGATTAAGTCTGCTGCAGTGCAACATCCTATAGCCATCAGTAGAACTTCAAAGTACCTTTTGGCAGGCTCAAGGGGATGTTTTTTATCCATTTGTCTAACACATTCTGGGTTGTAACCTGTCCTTGCCCATGCGTTATTGCAAGTTGACAGTAAATCTGTGGTATGAGAGAAAGGTGAGAAGGGTCAGAGGGGATTTGACCTCTGCAATCAGAGCGTCTCCGGTTTCCACAGTGCTCCCTGTTATAAAGGGACCTTCCCAATTGCTCCAAACAAGCCTTTTGCAGAAGACTGCCAAGTTACAAGCTTGCTGGACAGTCTGTATCCAGGTGTGTATTGATGTCTGTTCCCTATAAAAAAGTAATCTCTGGTAAAGTGTTTTCGGTTCTCTCTTCTGTTATGATCTCTCTCATCTCAGCCAGGCAACTGCTGACTTTGTTTCTTCCTTCACTGCTTGTGAACCTTCCTTGGCTGTTGTCCTGCTGGGTATGAGTACACTTGTCTTGAGTAGGAGAAAGAGACCACACACAGATGGGGCAGCACTGAAGTTTCCAGGCTGATCCAGCCAAGCCCTCTGCCATCTCTTCCTGTACTGCCTTAGGTGGCACTTTCTTTGCAGTTGACATCATCCTCGCTTCTCTGGCTCTCAGCAGCCACAACTGGGTCAGGGAGGCCAAAGCTGCTCCCAGGCCTAGGGCTTAAGTTTAAGCTCTGCTTTTCTAACGTAACGAGCTCTTTGGCGAAAGCTTAGTGCAATCAGTCACAGTTGGCCTAGGCTGCAGTGGCGTTGCAGCCCTTCCTCCCTGGGCCCTGTTACCAGTGCAGAGCCCTTGCAGCTCCCGCTGGCTGCACAAGGCAGAGCTCTGCCTCGTGTGCGAAGGGTGGGCCGGTGGCTGCTCGGCTCCCTCTGCACCAGCTGAACCAGGCCAGCTTTTGGCCATTTGATTCCAGAGCAATTTGCTGATGACAGAGGAGATTCAAGTTCAGCTCCAGACTCTAGAGAAGCTGCTCCTCCAGCACCACTTTCCTTGCAAGCCTCTCAACTCCTTTGCCATCTGCTCAGACTGCCATATCCTCCTCCTCCCCAGGGCACTGGCAGAAAGGTCACTGAGACCGTGGCAAAACCTCTGTGTTTTCATTTCAGCACCTAGTTTCCCTGGGCAAAAAGCCACTACCGAGTCCTGCTCAAGCCTTGCTAATGGATGGTGCAGATAAACTTTTGTTAGCTGAGTTATCTTCCTGCACTTTTGTAATCTGTGACCCGGAGTGTTTTTTAGGTCACAACTTGGCTAAACATGGATGAATTTTCATGGGGATTGAAAAAAAGTTTATTTCTAACTATGGCTCATCACCACATTTACACCTCAAATGAGGTGCTAGATCTGAGTAACAAAATGACTGCGGGGTATTTCAAATAGAAGGAAATGAGCGTATTTTTGATCACCAGGAAAGGGTCTTCAGACAGACAGCATGCATTTTTAAAAAGTTTATGTTTGTTTTTAAGATTTTTCTTGCTGCAGGCATTTTGCTTAAACCCAGAACATGCCTTTGTAAAGTAAAGATATATGACAGGGACCAGTATCTCCATCCTGATGTTTTGGCAAGAAGTTTATAAAGAAAAGATTGACTGTAGTACATCTAATCCGTACCATGTGAGGATGCATATCCTCTTTTCTTTTGATTTTGGTATGTTAGTTGGTGTGGACAAGCTTTTGAAACAGCTTTTGATGAATAAGATACCTTCTAAAGTGGAGTGTTCTCAGGGTGGTTAGACCTCTTTCCTGAGGCAGTGGCTTTTCTTTCTAATTTATCTGAAGTTTAGACCTTCTTTTTTCAAACCCTGACTTTTTCTTTCCCCAACTAGAAGATGCAAGAATTACAGTAAAGTTTTTGAAACAAAATGGGAAACAAAGTAATTATGAAGAACTGATCTTGTAGTCTCAAAAATAACATTTTGGAAGTAGACACATGAAAAATAAAGGGTTCTTTGTTTTATTTTTATTTTCCTACAAATATTAACATTTTCTCAATGAAAAACAGGCTGGGTTTGAGCAACAATAACAGGTATAAATCCAGATGCTGTGCTGGTGATGTTACAGCAGTTCAAGGTCCACAGTGCCGTGTAAGCTGGTTCCAGAAACCAATATCAAAATGAAGATCTCTGCATGGATACTTTGATGTGCAACCTCCAGACTTCTCAGTGAAAACCCTTAGCCTGTGATACAGAGATAACATTGGAAGGGTGATGTATGCTGAGAGCAGGACCATGGCACGTTGGAGTCTTGAAATCCAGGACCTGATGTGCTATTTTGGTTTTCCAAAGCTTATGGGCTGTTTTTCCTGTGATACTTCAGCTAGATGTGACAGTCTAACGACAGTCCTGCACTCTCCTGCCCTCCTGATTATCCTTCTCCTGCTTTGTCCCTGGGAAAGGAAGCCTTGGCTTGGAGCTAGATGCTTTCTGCACTTCTCTTGCCCTGTATTTCCTCTGAAGTCAAATGCACCTCATTCTTGCTGTACAATCTGCTTTTCAAAAAATTAGACACATGATAGTTGCAGGATATACAGATGTTGGCAGGTGTGACATGGTACTTGCCTTTACCCAGCAAGAGGAACTCAGTAGCCCTCCATAAGACAGGTGAGGCACACAGCTTGTTGATGTTGGTGAGACATTTGCCATGACTGAATTTTTTGAATTTTGGATTCAGTTAGGAAATCTAACTGATATGCACTTTTCTCCTCATTAGCTCATACAGCTCATGTGACTTGTTTCGTTCGTGTGACCTCTTATTACATATCCATCATTCCATTTTTCTTTCCTATTAGAGTGAAATTGGACACAGCCCTCTTCCTGCCTACACCCCTATGTCAGGAGTAAGTATTTCACATTCTTCCTTCATCCTTTAGGTTTTCCTCCTTCCTTCACTACATATTTTCTGTTTCAAACCCCTTTTTCCTACATAAATGGCCCAAAAATCAACAGTGAACTGTGTATGTAAGCAATCAAATAGTCAGGATCTCTACTCTCAGCCTGGATTCGTGGGCAAGCTCTATGGACCTACACCCAAAATTCTACCAGCTGCCAACTTTTCTTGAAAAAGCATTTAGGTAACAGGCTTGGATGAATCTGTACATTTTTCCTTCCTATTTATAGGTCATGATGTCGAAATTTCCTTGCACGCCTTTGCTGACAAGCAAAATGGTAGGTTGAGTTGAACTATTGAGTTGAGGTACTAACATGAACACAGTTCACCAGCCTGAAATGCACTACCTGATGGAATTACATAGTGTTTGGGTTACCATGTGATTGTCACTGCAGGACATTCTAAAAGTCAGCCCCCCAGGAATAGAGTTCAGAGAAGATAATGACCTCTGTCCCCAGTCCACTTTGCAGAAGGAGATTTAAGGATTTTGTTCAGAAGTCAGGGGAGATTGCTAAAGTAATAGAACAGGAGATACTGTGTTTGCCTCTTGCAGCTGTGTATATCTGACCTCCACATGTCTAGGTAGGAGGCAAGGTTTGCTGCCCCGGTTCTAGCCCCATTTCCAGCCCTGAGCAGCCAGCTTGCTCCCCTGCTCCCCTCACTGATGGTGCCTCCCTGGGAGTGGAAGTGGGCTCAGCACCACTAGGCAGACGGATGCTTTGCCAGTCCACAACAGAGCCTGTGCTGCTGCCGATCCCACAGCACTGGAAACGCAGTAGTCTGCAGGATGGACAAGGCTTCTCCTGCCCGGTGAAATGCATCATTGAGCAAGTGTGGCAGGAAAGGCACAGGAGCCACAGTGCTGTTGAATCTTCTCTCCCTTCAGAGCCTCCTTTCTCATGCTGCCTTTTCTTTTTCAACAGAACCAGTTTCTGTATAGAGATGGTGGCTATGCTGCAGAAGTGCCGATGCCATACAGAGCTCCTGGCTGCAGAATACCAGAAGCCCCAGTTGCTCAAGGGGCCACAGGAGAGATCTTTGAAGATACTTGCTGTAATGGCACGCTACGAAAACAAGTGGCAACCCTGGCAAAAGAGGACAGCAGCACCCAGAGGTACAGCGCTGATCCCACAGTCTTCATACCTGAGCGGGTTGTCCGGGGAGAGCTGGATGAGGATGGGTACATGACGCCAATGCGAGACAAACCTAAAACAGGTAAAAAAATTTTCTTTGCGGAGAAGCTTCTGCTCTAGTCTGACTGCATTTGCTCTTTTTTTTTACATCAGCAACTTTTCACCAAAAATGGCTTCATTGAGTAAACCAACAAGGTTGAAGCATGGTTAATACTTGGTTGATACTTCTTTGCATGGGGATTCATTTTTCTTTGCTTAATTTGCTACTTGGAAAAGCTCAAATGTGCCAAAATGTCAAGTTTGGTAATTCCTCTTGAACTTTTCTTTGTGGGAAATGGCAAGAGAGAGGAATGAACAAAAGCCAAAATGCCTTCTTATCCAAACACAAATCTTCAGTTATTTCCAAGAAAAGGATCTATCTTTGGCCAGCCGTAGTCTCTGCTTTGTTTACTGATCTTTTTTATCTTCATGTCAATGTGCTTGGTAAATGTCATGCTGAACATATCACAGAACCAATACACATAGATGGCATTTTATACCCATGGGAAGTTTAGGATTGAAAGAACAAGATGTGCTTCAGGGAGACCATCACTGCAAGGTGAAGTTTGCCTCGATCTGTGCCAGCTCAGAGTACTGCACTTCCCAGTTTGCTATCATTCGTTTCTTCCTTTCTAAATAGTGACAGCAGTCATTTAGATGTAGGGGGATGTGTCATTAGTAATTTGCTTTCAAACCTTTGCAGTAGCTTTAAAGAAATTAATTAATGCAAATGTAAATGCCAAGTAATTACTGGGTTTGCTTCAGAATTTGGGAGCCACTTACCCTTTGTGTTACATGGTGGAAATGGAAGGGGGTCCTGGGGCCTGACCCATGGCAACAGCAATTGTGGGAGTGTGCTCACGGCCCTGCACTTCAGCAGCCACCCTTGCAATAAGAGATTTGATGTTGTGAGTTTGCTTCGGTGTGAGTCCCTGTGTATCTTCACATACAGGTTTGCCCTGGCAAGCCTGAGAGTTCTGCAGGAGCTTAATGCTTCGCAGGTGCTAGCTGAGCCCTCAGGGATGCTGTAGTAGCAGCTCAGGAGAAAGCACCTCCTTCCCGTCTCACTGGGCACAGACACAGGGATATCAGTGTTGCTGCGGTGCTGCGTACTCTCTGTCAGTTGGAGGGTTCAAATCAAAGCACTGCTTGGCTGTCATCGGTTAAAAAAATTATGTTCCCACTATGCTCTTGGTACAGGTGCACATGCCTGTTCACCTCAGATTCAGCGAAGTTTTAGCTGTGTGTTCAAAGGTACTCGCTAAGTCTTGAACTTTTGCATTTAATAGTTTTGGCCCTGTCCTGGATAAAAACAGAGCTGAAGTGAGGACCATAGCCACCCTCTTGTAACAGTCCTGATTCCCTGCAGGCAGGACTCTGTGTAGAGCTGTCTCCAGAGCCATGCCACTGGAAATGGAGGCCTTGTGTTGGCATCCCTGTGTGGCACAGGCAGGCTGAGACATCATCCCTCACTAATGACGGTGGCTTGGAGACCCTGTTTTCTAAGGGATCTCTAGGCTGTGAGATGAAAGGCAGAATTAATACTGCAAGTGGGTTTGATTTGATCATTTCCAGCCTTGAATGAACTGGATGCTTTTGACATATCTTGCTGCAATGGTCCCACCCCGTGAGACTCTTGTCCCTGGCTCACCTCCAAGCTGTTCCCTTTGCAGCCCACTTGCAGTGTCGGTGACCTCCCTCCTGCATAGGCTGATTTGCTTTATGTTTTGCAGCAAGACCTTGTTATACACAGAGCAAGGAAGGATATGACACTCACCAAATTCATTGCTGCGCGGCTCAGTTGTCTGTGTGTGACCATGGGAGACACCTTACTAAGCATGTGTTTTTAACCTAGGACAGCCAGCATCTTTATGTCTCTCTTCCCTCTCCACCACCTGTCTAGCTTTCCATGCAAGCTCCGTATGCCTTAAAACCTTTCTGCAATTCAGCTACAATTTTTTGTGGTGTTAATCCACAGAAAGTGATTTGAAGCAGCTGTGACCTGCTCCAAGTCCTGTTTTGGAGCTGATGGAGCATTCTCGTATCCTTTCCAGGGCTCATTTGAATCATTTTTTTCATAATGCTGTGAGACCCTTTGTCCTTCAGGGATGGAAGGTTTTTAGTCAGGCAAATTGTTCTGTTAGAAATGAAGCTGTCTTAGAAGTTAGTCCTTGGGGATGGGTTTTGTGCAGAGAGGCTTAACTAAGATTTCTGTAGAGCTTTCTGAATGGAAAGACTGCAGAGCAAAGGGTTTGACTGATATGTCCAAGGTTGCACAGAGAGTCAGCAGCAGAGGCCGAAGTCGCTTGGTGTGTTTGTCTCTGTAGATCATACACTGAGCGGAAGGCCAGGATAAAGCAAGGCACAGGCTACAGCTCAATGAGAGCTGTAGTTAGTGTGTTTGATGACTTCTTCTTCCAGAGTCTTCATTTTAGCCCATATTGTCTGTTTAGGTTGTAACTTCTTCACTTTTAGCAAGTGTGTGTTCAGCATAGTTGACACCTGATCTCATCTGGACTTCTAGGAATGGCTGGGGTGGAGGACACACAAGTTTAAACACTGCTTCTGGTGCAGCCTGGTACTACATGCCTGGGTTACTCCCTCTCTTTGCTAATTTGTTTTTTATCTTTCCTTAGATTACCTAAACCCGGTGGAAGAGAACCCATTTGTTTCCCGACGAAAGAATGGAGATGTCCAAGCTGTGGACAACCCAGAGTATCATAATGCTCCGAACGGGCAGCCCAAAGCAGAGGATGAGTATGTCAACGAGCCATTGTACCTCAACACTTTTGCAAACACCTTGGAAAATGCCGAGTACCTGAAGAGCAATTTGCCAGAGAAAGCCAAGAAGGCCTTTGACAACCCAGACTACTGGAATCACAGCCTGCCCCCACGAAGCACCCTCCAGCACCCGGACTATATGCAAGAGTACAGCACAAAATACTTTTACAAACAGAATGGACGGATCCGGCCCATTGTGGCAGAGAATCCTGAATACCTCTCCGAGTTCTCCCTGAAGCCCAGCACTGTGCTGCCCCCACCGCCCTACAGACACCGAAATACAGTGGTGTAGTGACCACCGTCTTCAGAAGTGGAAAGGCAACCCCTTCTAGCTGTCTCACTTCTCCTCTCTTGCTCTCCTTTTCTCTCTCTTCCCTCTCTCCCTTTCTTTCTCCCATGAGCTTCCTCTTCTTGCCAGTTCATTCATTTTTGATATATCCAAGTGAAAGAATGTCTTGCAGTTGTTTGCAGATTGGGTTGGGAACCAGGAAGGAAGGAAAGAGACTGAAAGAAGGTGTGTAGAACCTGGCGTTTCTCACTTTCCACAGATCTGGAGGGTCGGATTTTCGGAGAAGCCAGACAGTACCAGTAATGGCCAGTGGCAGTGTTGCCTGCTGTCGAGCTAGTTCTCAGTGATTCCACCCAGACACACTGTAGGGAAAGCCACGGAGAGGCTGTTTCTTTCAGCAGGAACTGATGAGAGTCTGTACAGCATTCCTGGAAATCTCAATACTGTTTCCATTAGGGGGAAAAAAAATGGACAATTTTTATATCATGTGTGATAGCATAGTAATTGAGATTGAGAATCCAATTTCTTTCTCTAACACTTTCTATCCCAGCAACTGAAAATGGCTAACCTGGCTTTTCATAATCGTTCAGATCTTCATCGTGGCTTTTCAAGAAATGATGATGTGACTCTAATATATGGCTAGACCCTTCTTCTGAGCCACACCATGATTTTGTGGCAATTCCTAACCACAGAGGCTCCAGCTCAGAACTGGTACATGACATTACCATTTTTGTACATGTGCCAACATAACAAACACTTCAAATACAAAAACCCTTTGAGAAGATAGCAACAAAACCACACCTCCAACATGTTCTTTTTGAAGCTAAAAACAGGCCAAGAAACCAAGATTTGTATGCAAAAAGCTTTGCTTTCCTGTTTTATACCTGCTGACTAAAGATACATAAAAAGACCCAAACAAATTCTTCCCTCTTTTTCTTCTTCGTGATCATGGAGGGAGTTGGGGATGCTGTCAGGCAACACTGAGGACAAGATGGACAGCTGGAGAGTTTGATATGGGTCATGAAGTCTGCTGATCTTCTGTGGGGTGGTGGAGGGAAGGATCCTTTAAACTGGATGACAGACACTGGACTGGAGAAAACGCACATAGCAGTTCACTGGAAGGTTAGTTTGCACTTAAGCTCTGATTTTATTTGAACTGTTTTCTGGATTTTGAATGAAGCAATATGGAAGTGACCAGCAAAATACAAAATAATAATTTTAAATTAAAAAAAATGAATTATATGTAAAGGATGACTGTGGAAATGCCAAAATGAAGCAAACCAAGTCTTTGGAACAATGTCTACCAGTTGTGAGAGGCCATTGCATTGACTGCTTCAGAGAATACGGTGACAGAGCAACCAGCTCTTACTGCTGCCATGTGAAGGACAGCAGAGCAAGCCATGAAAGGAATCGGAGGAGACAAATGTCTTGCTCTGGCTCGCAACACAGTACAGAATGCTTTTTTCTAAAAGGAGGATTACTCTGGCACAGAAGACAGTGCATATAAGGTTTGGGAAGTCAAAATGTACCTGACTCACAGAGCTTTCCATCAAAAATGTAAATGAGTCAGTCTCCTTGCACTTAGTTCTGCTTTCATCAACCTCAGTTTTTAGGCAGACACACCCACCTCACCCCCTGGCCTGATCCTCTTTGGAAATATCCTTCAGCCAGAGTTCTGGATGTTTTTAGAAGCCAGAGGCAGCTGGAGCTGGGAAGGGTGGCTTAAGGGCCAGAAACACTGATGGCTTGCTCCTGACATGCCAAGATCCATGTGTGTAAAAGCATTTGCATACCTAGTTCCCACCAAAAATCTTAAGCAACTGTTTAGCACCTTTGAAGATCTGCCTATGTCTCTGACCATCAAGGCTTTTGAAGGGGAAGAAACAACACCAGATGGATGGTAATTCTAGGTGATACAACAGTATTTCAGTTTATGCACTTCAGTACTGTTAGATCTTTGGGGTGACCTAACCTAGCAAAGAAACCAGCAACAAGCAGTGATCTGGAAATGGCATCAAGCTACTCCAGATTCCTGCCATCTCAACAGCTTGCCATCATTAGTTATAGGGAAGCAGAGGAAGGAGTAAGAAAAGAGCAATGGTTACCCAAATTATGGTGGCTGAGGTTTGGCTTGACAAAGGTTTCAAACCTGGGTTGAAATTTGCTTCTAGGTGGGAAGCAAATTGTGTATAGTCACTGGGTCAAGGTTGGTTCAGGCAACAGCCTGTTTCTGTGTCAGGTATGTACCAGCTGTGGCGCAGATACTAAGCCTGTAGCCTGAGTACATAGCTGAAGAGTCTGATAACAGCAAGAACAAGTACAGATCTTTGAAGCTATTAAAAGGAGAGGCTGGGTCAAGTGGTACCAAGGTGGTTTGTGGTGGCAGAATGAAATGACCAGCAGACCATTAAAGTGGGAGAGATGGTTACAAGAAAGTCACGCATCTGAGAGGCATTGCCTCTTCCTGGTGCCCTCCTGTAACTCCTCATGGTCTTGGCAGGAGACAGAGGCAGGCATTGGGCAAGGTCTGGGGGTGTGGAGGGACCCCACTCCAGTGAAGGTTTGCCAGCAGCAGCACTCACAGGGTGTCATCTGAAGCATGGGCAAAGGTCTGCCAGGTTGGGACACGATTGCCAAGCTGCCTGGGGACAAAGACAGGGTTGTGGATGTCCCGTTCCAGCACAGAACCAGCTTGGGTTATGCAGGTAGGTGGAGAGAGGGGTTGCTTTGTCCCTGAACAAGTCTTTTAACAGAGTAACTCCTAATAGAGAAAAAATAAAATCCCTGTACAGCTTACATGTTTGAATTCCAAGAGGTGCACTCAAAGGCTGCTGAGGCAGAGGCATACACACCTCCAAACCCGGGTGGGGTGGTGCTGGGATATAGCTGCTAACAGAAGGTGAGGCCTGTTTGTTTCTCTGGTAGTACAGCAGTAATGGTGTTGGAAAAAAACCTGTCAAATAATCAAAATGTAAATAATTGTGGGTTTTAACAATTTAACATTTTATTTCTTACAAAGCTTGAATTATTTATTCATTTTAATTGTTGAATGTGGGTGTGGTATATTAAGTAGCATGGAAATGCAGAGGTTACTTGAAGTGAGGCAGCATGAAGGCCAGGACGGAAGCTGCCTTATGCTGGGGCTGTGGCACACAGCCAGGCTGGGCTGAGCTTAGCCCTGCTAGCTGTGTCTTGAGTAGCAAATGGCAAACAAAGGGTTAATGAACACAGTAATTTGCGATGATGGAAAACTCAACAGACTGCAGCTTCATAAATGGGCATTTTTTCTTCTGAGCTGCTGGTTTGAGTTGCAGTTGCCAAAAACAGTCCTTACCTTTCCTGCTGTCCCAGTAGCTGACCTTGGTTGCAGTGTGTGGGCCTGCCTGGTGCTGAGCATCTGGTTAATCTGTTCCCTTTCCCCAGTAAGAATAGCAGTCTTGTGAACACAGCCCATAAATGTGCACATTTCCTCTGCAAGAGTAGAGCCTCTGAGCTACATTGGCAGATTTTTGTCTCTTTGCCAAAGAAAGTTTAACCATGGTTAAAAAAAACAAAACTGAGTGCAGAACTGTTTGGCTGCTTTAATCTCATCAGTAGAAATACCTGGCCGGCCCTAACTCGCCTGTTTGTCTTAGTGGTTATAGCTGCTGTTTTGGTGAAAGAAGTAGAGCAAATGTACATGGCAAAATCATGGCAAATATTCAACTGATTGTGTTTTGAAAGATGAGGGTCAGGGGTTTTAATGCATAGTTACAGGCTGGGGACAAAGCAGATACTTCCACACATGAACTGCATTTTGTTAGCACAAAGCAGTAGGAGAGATCATCCACACAAGTATTTTGTCTGGCCGTAATTAATTCTCCGGTTCTACAGTGGTATCTGTACACAGGACTGTCAGGTTCTTTTGATTTTATAATGCAGTCTCCTATTTGTGGATGTTTTTCTTTCCGTTACCATAGCCTGTGCAATGGAAGGGCAGTGACTAACTGTTCAGGAGTGTGTATACACACCCGAGTGTGTATCGGCTGTTGTCCAAGGCACAAAGCAATGCGCTGAATGAACAACAGCTGCTTTTTCCCTACTCTCTTTCTGTGATACTTGTCTTAGATGTTATTATCTACCTGAGGGTAATTTCAAACCGATGTGGGTGCTGGATCTGATTGACTCGCTGTAACGTAATTGACTGAAACCAACTGCTTTTAACTTTCCTTCTTCAGCTCTTTTCAAATTTTTCTTTTTCTACAAAATAGCCAGGAGGGATTCTTACGTGGCCGTTTGCTCAGATATAGGAGAGTATTTACAGCTCACTTTCAGACAGGTCATCTCTCACAGGTAGCAAGCAATGGAAATAAATCCGAGTGAGTATCAGCAGTGGGAGCCACTGTGTGGGTCTGGTTCAGGTACCTTAAGCTCAGCTGAGCAATCCTTTCCTTTGTGCAAAGAAAGGTTGCATTAACCTTTAGGTTGTACCACTTGGTAGAAAATGCATTTCTTGACTGGAGGAACTGTATGCAGTGATCTCATTCCATTTATTTTCTGGATTAATAGGGAAATCCCTTTCCCTTCCTGCCCCACAGCTGGTAAGCCCAGGGGCTGCGTGCGAAGGGCACGTGTGTAGAGGTGCTGCTGGGGCAGCTTGCACACACGTCATCGATCCGATGCCTGTTCGCACTAAAGATCTGAGAGGGACTTACAGGGGAGCGTTTCCACCCACCCTCAGCCACCACTAGTCCCAGCCTAGAAGCACAGAAAATGACAACTCTGAAAGACCAGCTTGGTCCTGACTCTCTGCGGATCTCTTCTTTCCTTAGCGATAGATACAGCTGAGCAGTACGGGTGAAAAGTACTAGCTGTGGTAAGTCAGCCTAGAAATATAGCTTGGGATTGGGGGTTTTGTTGAGGATGGATCTGTATGGGAAACTCAGATATTAAAGAAAACGATCCTTTTTTTTTCCTGATGGCATGTCTGTGTAGGTGTCCTGCATCCTGGTGGCAGCTAAAGGAATGAAGGGATTATTGGAGCTCCTTTGTAGTGCCTGGGAGATGAGGAGGCTTTGGCACAAGTCGGAATTAAGCTGTTGGTGATGAAATTGGCCAGGATAATGGAAGGCATCCCGGTCAGGTGTGCCTCCCGCCACGAACCCTGTGCACCCTGAGGAGGCATCCCTGTATGGAAATGGTAGCATCCATGGCAGCACCCACTCTCGTGCACACACACGCACTCGCACCCTCTGTCTGCCAGCCCTACTGGGGGAGGGAATGGGAGAAACAGAAATGCCCCAGAGACTGGCAGCCAGGGCATTGCTCACTTGCTGAGGTGGATTGTTCCCTCACTTTGCACCAGTGGTGTATCGGGGCTTCCACCCTGATTTCCCAATCACATTTCGGAACTGTTGAGCCCAGCTGGGTATTTACCTGCTTTGGAGGCTGTTTAGCTTGAGGGAGACTGGTGGAACAGAGGTTTAGCATGAACCAGAGCCAAGCCTGTGGTTATCAGTCACCTCTGGCTCTTAAAGAGCACCTCAGAGGGGACAGTATCACCTCGAGGTGCCTTTGGCAGGTATTTTTTAAAAGGTGGTGTTACTGGGCAGTTACATGAAGGCTGCACACCCATTCATTTCTAGCTGTCACTGGAGATATTCCCATGGATCTGAGACCTCTGCTGCTGACACAACAGCTCGTTGATTGGTATACAAAACCTTGGATTTGGGTTCAATATTTTTTTTTGAGAGCCAAAGCTGTGTGGGGCGGTGATTGGCTGTAATATTCCGCGCTATTGCATGCAAGGAGTCACAGCCATCCCACAGGGCAGCCCCTCTGCAGCGTCGTTGTGTTTGCAGGGTTCCCTCTCTGTTTTGTTTTCTGGCTCTTGCTAGGTGTTATACGAGTAGAACAGGTCACTGTTACAAATGGGGTTTTCGAATTGGGAATAAATAACAGAAATCAAGTTCTGTGGTTGGAAACACCATTCTATGATGTCCAAAAATCACTTGTCTCCACCTTTGGTTTAGTTTTGTTTTAGCACAAGGTCATATTCCTGTACTGTTGTGTGGGTTAGTATTGTTACACTGTTAGGCTCATTGCTCTAGGAAAATTACTGACAAGGCTGTCGTCAGTGGTGCTGCGCTGGTGGCTGGGACCTGCCTCTGGGTTTGGATGATACAGAGCACCTTTCGGGGTGCAGGTCTGACTGATGGTAGTGGGACTTGAACTGCAGCCAAGCACGTCTCCTGACCAGAGCCAGACTGATGAGGCGCTTCCACCCAAGGCATCCTCCAGCAGCGGTCAGTGCCAACAAGCCAGGAATCATAGAATCATAGAATGCTTTGGGTTGGAAGGGACCTTTAGAGGTCATCTAGCCCAGCCCCCCTGCAGTGAGCAGGGACATCTTCAACTGGATCAGGTTGCTCAGAGCCCTGTCGAACCTGGCCTTGCAGTTCAGAGCGATTTCTCTGCTTTTCATCGCTACGAACTACTCCATCAGTTTGGAAGCAGTGCTGCGATTCCCTTGTCACTCTATAGGGATGAACTCTGTCCCTGAAGACCTGCAGAGTCAGCAGCATGTACATAAGGAGTGGTGAGCAAAAGGATACATCGCCGAGATACTCCATCAGTAGAATTACAGAATGGCTTGGGTTGGAAGGGACCTTACAGATCATGTAGTTCCAACCTCCCTGCCGTGCGCAGGGTTACGTTCCACCAGACCAGGATGCTCGAAGCCCTATCCAGCCTGGCCTTGAACACTGCCAGGGAGGGGGCAGCCCCACCTTCTCTGGGCAACCTCTTCCAGTGTTTCACCACCTTCACAGGAAAGAATTTCTTTCTTGTATCTAGGAAAAGGTTGAGGGGGAGACCTAAGGACATTATCCTCATTAGGCAACAAGAGGAGTCAGAGCTGCTTTATTTCCCTTTTATGTTATTTAATTTTGAGAGCGAGCTTCGTGGACCTTGGTAAAGAAGGGTTTTAAGGGGAGATTTGTAAGGTGTAGGCAGTATGAGTAATTATGTCCCAGTTCCTTTCCCCTCCCCAATAAAAAAGCCATGAAATCATGTTCCAGATGTGTTGTGGATGAAACCACCAGGGCAAAGGTGTGTCCTGCACAGCAGCCGCTTGCTGACAGATCGAGGCGACCAGGGCGCACGTGTACTTCATGCGCTGGCCATAAGCACCATTTGCCAGCAGTTTGGTCCCTGCGGTGCCACCATCCCCATCCCCTGCCCAACCTTTGAGCCCTCTGAGGGAGAAAACACTGTATTGTCCATAGCACTCCGAAGACTAAACCCTTTTGGGATAACCACAGTAATAAACTGTGAAAGGTATTTTATAAGTAAGTGTAGATATGTATGCTGTTCTTTTGAGGTAAGGTACTATGACATATGTAGCATAAGCTGGTACTGCTGTTAAATGGGTCGATTATTAACTGAGCAGCTGTGTAAGGGGTAGCTAACTTTGAATGCACGAAACCACTGTTCCTTTGAAGATGGGTCTGAAGGTAGTTGCTGGGCAGTTGTCTTTTCAGGATGGGGTGTGTTCAGAGGAAAATGCGGGTCAACGAAAACACACAATTTTTTATACCATTTAATGTTGGAAATCGGTACACATTCAATACATTATTCACTATGGTTTTAATCCTTTTTTTGCCCATTTTTTGCAATTTCCCCAGCATCAAAAGCTGAAATTTCTAAAGAGGTAGCAGCCCTAGTGTAGGGAGGGGAAACTGAGGGGAAAAAGAAGTCTTCTTTCCAAAAACAGATACCCAAAATGTATTTCCTGACCTGGTGGTCTTGAACTACTGACTTCTATTTTTCTGATGAGGCTCAGATTCCCACGCCCAGAGGATGACATCACCGTCCCCTCAAAAATCAAAGCCGAGCCCCATCTGGGAGGCAGCGCAGGGATGGCACCAAGCTCCTGCGAGAGGCCCTGCTCGTGGCGCAGGGTTGGCTGCACCCGTGGGCCACACTCCCTGCAAACAGCCCAGCCACCAACCAGGAGGTGGGCGAGAGGCCGAGATGGGCAGGGTCTGGGTTTCAGCCAGTTCTCCCAGTTCTCCAAGTGCAGAGACAAAACAACAACGCTTCTGCCTTACAAAGTACCTTCAGAAGAAGAGAAGCATCAGCGTGTTGGGGAAGACACTCATTTCTTGCAAAGTGATGCATTCAGAGTTAGCTGCCTTTCTGAAATAAAAAGAAAAAAATACAAAAACTACTGTATGTTACTTTGAAAATGTGAATAGTATTTTTATAGCTTGTTAAAGACACAGCTAGTTGCATTTGTAAATAAGGATAATGTTGCTTTTATTTTCCTCGTGAACACCATTATCTGGAACATAATTGTCCTTAGGGTTGATTTGTATATAGGTAATTTGCTTGTGATTTAAGCCGCTCCTCCTCTTTTCTTTCTTTCCCTTCCCACCCTCTGGTTTTAGTTAGAAGTACCATTTTTGGCATTCTGTGTGATTCTGTGTTTTAGCACTATTGTGGTGTGTTCAGACTTTCTGCACTTGCTTACACAGTAGGGTATGCCAATTGTGTGTGGCGTAATGTTACTTTAACCTTTTGTTTCTCATATTTTAGCAATCGAGGATTATGCACTGTTAAAGTACTTACTGACCTGGGTTAATATTAGGTACATATTTTAGCATAATTTCCCTTCTTTTCATGGTTTCTTGTTTTTTCTTTTGTTCCTTCCCTCCCCTTTTGTCTTGTTTGGAGGCTGGGGAGAAACCTATGGATATTCTCTTTGTGTGGTTATATTTTGCCCCCGCCCTGTGCAGTCCGGAGTTTCTCCTCACAGTCCTTGGGGTAGAGCTTTATCTGTTTGTTAAGGCAAATGTAGACTACGACCCACCTTGCATCAACCCACACTGATCCCAGCTGAACAATTTGAAAACTGTTCTGCCTTTTTGTTACATGAATCTGTCAGAAATATATTTTTAATTTAATATAAATGAAATTCAATAAAATATGAAACAAAGTCTCTGTGTACATGTGAAATTTCTTGCCAGGGCTCGAGCACCTCTGGCAATGCGGCCTCCCCATGTCCTGGTGGAGTGAGTGGCCTCGGGCCCTGCTGGGGGAAGGCCTCGCGCTGGGCACCTTGGCTGGGCCGGGGGCCCATCCTGACCTAACCCAGCCACTCCCTGGCTCCGCAGTGCCCTGGGGTCTGTTGGAAGATCGTCCTGCCGAAACCCAAAGTCCCCACCCCCCCCGGGGTGTCCCTGAGCCGTGGGGCAGCCTTGTAACAGCAGGCAGGGAGCACCTGGAGGGCATCCCGCGGGCACCCAGGTGCCGCTGGTCGGCTCTCTGGGAGCGAACACCACCTCGGGGAAGTGCGCTCCGGCTGGCCCCCAGCTGGGTGTCACCACAGCAGTCGGCAAGGGCAGGGCAAAGCCTGAGCAGACCCCCAAGGCCACGACAGCCTGGGAGCATAGCCCACCTGAACCCCCAGCTCTGGCAACCCAGGACTGCCCCGCTCCCACGCGGCAGGGATGCGCCCACATTCCAGTGTGGTGAGCTCCTCCAGCAACACCCTGCTCTTCTGAACGCTGTCACCCCCGCACCGCTCTCTGTGTGTTGTGCCCCCCCCAACTTCTTACGCAGCAGGGTCGTGCAATTCTGAGCTTTTATTCTTCTAACAAAAAGGCCCTGTGCCCCAACTTACTCACCTGGTGACCAGCTGATAACCCACGGCAGCCCCAGCCTGGCCCAGGTTATGATTTACATCTTCATTGCTGGAGGGGACACTGGGGCCGGGGACAGATGGATGGAGACACACACTCTTGTTCAGACACAAAAACTCAATGCCATGAATAAAATTTTAACAACAGAACCAAAACCCCCATACTGCAAGCAATGCATCCTCCAGGCTGCACAAGCACTCGCACTCCCCACACTTGCATGCCTTCACACTCACCCCCCCCCCCCCCCCGCCACGCCCCACACAGAGTCCCTCAATACTGACTGGCTGCAGCTTCAGCACGTGGTCCCTTCCCCAGCACAGCGGTCACTTCAAAAGCCATGGGTAATCCCACAGGGTCTGGCACACACCCTAAATCAAAATGCTCTCACTGCCCCAGGCTGCCTCTCTGGTTAACCGCATTACCAGGGCTCCAGAGAGCATTTTAAATTTAGTGAGAAACAGTAAAGGTCATTTGGCTCTTTGAGGTGCATTTTAAACTACTCCAATGTCCCTGGATTGCAACTATTTGTTTCACGAATGACCTCAACATTTTATACGCAGTATTCTGGAAAGGTCATTGCATAGACAAACACAGTTCTCCTAACAAAACAGCCCTGTGCAGTACACGCTTGGCGCCTCACTGCTGACTTTTTGAGCCAGCCCTCAGCCAGAGATCGCCAGCAACAGAAGTTGTTTCTAACAGCCCTGCATGCTGAAAAGCTGTTAGTTTTACATTATTAAGCATTCACACTTTACAAATATAGGTATTATAGGCTATATTTTGTATGTCATTAGCAAAACCGCGCACTGCTGCAAGCCCACCCTTTGGCAGAGGTCGACGTGCTGTGAAGGAAGGCATGGGGGAGGAGACTGTGGCAGAGATGCCCCTTCCACCTCCATGCCACAAGGCCCTTTCCACAGCTGGCCTGCACTCAGGGACATGCACTGTGAAAGGCTGCAGTTTTTAAGACAGCTCAAAGGAGATGGTGTCTGGTGCAATGGCAGAGATTTGACATGAAAACTAGTGACATGATCACAGAAAAACTTCAGCAGCATTTCAGCCTAAATAAAATCGAGACATGAGCAATACAAGAGAGAAAAGGCTTAATAAATACCCCTCTTCCCTTCCTTCCCCAAGTGGGTTTTAATTACCTGACCACAAAAAAAGATCAACCAACAATTTTCCAGTGAAATAATACTAATTTAAAGCCCTCTGCTGCTCATTCAGAATGGCAAAGGCCATCAAATTCAGGTGTTTCAGCTGCGACTGAAAAGCATATTTTAGTTTCTGCAAGCAGTTTCATACGACACTAATGGTGACAGTTTGCTGTGGTTTTGTGTCACTCATAAATCAGATGGGCATATGAAATTATTCAAACCTGAGGACTCCATTGTGAAGAACATTGATCTTGCAGTAAAACAAAAAACACCCACACTCTACAGGGACAATAGGGCCTAACATAAACACACCAACACTGGGCTTTACAAACTGGCCCACATGTGCCCCGTGTTGATCTTACTCGGGTTTCCAGTGGTAAAACTGGCCAGCTTGCTCTGCCAGCAACATGTTCTGTCCCACCACTACAGTCCTGCTCACTGAGGAAGGGGGGGGATTTTGCTCTTTCCAAAAGCAAAATATGCCACTGCTGGCATTGTAATATCGCCATGAAGGCCTGGGAATTTCCAGGTGAGAGAGGCTGTTTCACCAGTTTCAGCAATACTCAGACCCAGAATTCAGACAAATTGCTTTAAAGTTTGTACTCAGTTTGCAAACTACACCATGATTGTAAAGCTACTAAAGAGGCCCAGTGGACACCCCATTGAAAACACCACCCCTATCCCTACCATTAAAGAACGTATCAAGTAAAAACTATCAGCAGATTAAAAATCAGCTCAGCTCTACTGCTGTGGCTGTGGCTGTTGCTAAAGTGCAGCAGCCAAACGTTTCCTGTATCAGATCTCAAACAGGCCCAGCAAATATTTTGGCAATTGTTGCCAGAAGCTAGAAAAAGTCAAAACAGAAAAGTGAAGCCCAAGAAAATGAGCTTCCCTCTGTCTCCTTTAATATGGCCTATAAAACTTTGCTCAGCTTGATTACCCTGCCAGGATTCTGAAGTGCCCAGCACACCAGCAGATACAGGCTGTGTACAGCATTCAGGTCAGCTGCGCTAGGAGCTCAGCCCAGAAAAACAGCAAGGCTCAAGTTTTTGACCATCCTGGCCCAGCTTGTCTGGGGATGAGAGAAAAATAATAAAGGAAGTGTACATATGCCAGTGTAAGAGAGAGCTGGGAATAGTGCTGTGAGGGGGAGTGGATGGGGATCTTAACCCGAAAAGTGACTTTGTTGCAAGAGAACTTCATATTGTCAAATCCTCTCACTGCACAGGAAGGCCGAGCCTGAAACATGTCAGTCCTCCTGAGACATTTTAAGACCACTTCAGTAAATGTTTGTCAGCTGAAAAGCTGGGAGCATGTTGGCTTCAGTCAACTGAAACATTTGCCTCATCCTTTTGAATATTTGACAGGAGGGTGGAGGGGTAGAGGGCTTTTTTGTTTGGTTTGGGGTTTTTCAGGGGGGGTGAGGTATGCTTGCTTGTTGTTCTTTCAGTTCCCTACATAGATACCCCAGGCAGGTTCCAGGGGACAATCTGCAGTGCTGGTGCAGCCCTAGCACAGTCCCTGCTCCCTCCCTCCTTCCCTGAGGCATTAATGCGTTGTTCTCCTGCAGTCATGGCTTATTCCTTCCCAGGGCAAAACTGATTTTGAAGGTTGACCAGGAATGACGCAAAAACATCAAACAGCTCAGGCCTTTGCTCCTCACTCACCTGGACACTGGAGTTCCTGAGCCTGAGTCCTCTCCAGCCTCCAGTGTAGGGCGAAGGGTTGTCCCAGTCTGTGGGCCACCACGTATCACCCAGACTGTCTCAGCAGCCACAGAGAAAAAATGACATGGGAAATGGAGGTTACGACATGATGAGGCACAGGGGAGATAAAGGAGAATTGTGAGAGCAGAGCCGTGAATGCATGTGAGAGCAATTTGCCCGTGGAAGAGCCCCTGAGACCGCAGGGAGCCTCCACATCCTCCAAGAGCTGCTACAGCTGGAACCAGGCAGCTGGGTGAAGTCCTCTGGCACACCCACAGCCCAACTCAGAGAGCTGGCATGAGTCTTTACATGTCCCTATTTAAAAGAGAAAAAGTTTAAGTTATTATAACTAAAAAACTGCTTCCATGCTCTCTATAGCCTGCCTTTCAAATCCATCTTCCCTCTTGCTTTTGCAAGGCAGTGGCATAGACCAGAGCAAGGTGTTGCTGGATTTAAGCCCATGTCCTCGTTTTGGTTAAAATAGAGCAGATTCTTTTTTAGTGAACCTTCCTTACATCTTTCTTCTAAGTAACTGCATTTTTCTGAAGCTGGCTGCATATTTTACAGTGTCTGCTCCAAAACTGGTAACACCTGATGTTTATAGTCTTGCTGAGCTAACGGTAGGAATGGAATGCAGAAAAAGGCCCCTGTTTATAATTATCATTTTAGTAGCCAAGGTCACCGACAGACGTCTTAGGCCCCGCAAGTGAGGAGTTGGAAGGGGTCGTACTTGCAGTGAGGGTTGGACAGGACAGGTGACCCGACACTGACCAACGCGGCATACCACGACATGCACGTCATACTCGGTTTAAAGCTGGGTGATCACACGGGTCTCGCTCTCTTTGTCCATGGCCGGCTGCTGAAGAGGACGCTGCTCATTGTCCTGCCTACAATCCTGATCCAGATATGGACCCGTGCATTCCAAAGCCCAGTTCCTTTCTGCTGCCGAGGCCAGGCTGGGAATGCCTGGTCCAGAAAACTGAGAGTTGGTTTTGTATATTTGCATTATTTCTCTTATTATTAATATTAGCAGTACAATTAGTCAAACTTTTTATATTTAATGGGTAAGTCTCTCTCCCTTTTCCTCCTTTTCCCTTCTCTGGTGGGAGGGTGGGAGTTAACAGAGAGCGTCTGGCACACAGTTTATTTCAGTCCTGCTCTAAACAGTGACACCCCAGCCACTGAAGCCCTCCCTACATCCTTGTACCAGGGGACAGCCAGCACCTCCAAAAGAGACATCCACTCCATGTCGACAACCTGTTGCGCCTTCTCACTCTCCATAAGGAATAGCTCACGAACAGCCAGCAAAACTGCAAAAACCTTCCTTTCCTTACCAGAAAAAACCACCTGTAAAGGCGGGCGTTTCTATTGCTACACTCTCCCCAGTAGCTGATGCTGGAGGCCACCACAGTGGCCGCAGAGGCACCGAGATGGCAGGCTGAGACACAGATAGCAGTAGCAGGCTGCAGTAGTCCAAGAGGTGTCAGGTGCATGTTAATCATGACCTTTACCAGAGGCCTACTTTTTTCCAAACATGTGCAAAAAGAAGTTAAAAAAAAACAAACACCAAGTCAAGATGTATAGCAGGCTGGTCTTGGCAAAGTCCAGCTGCTGTCTCTCTGCTTGCACATCGCTCTCCTGTCATGGGCCAGCAGTAAGATTTAATAAGGCCTTCCAGTCCCCAGACTTTCACCTCACATGATCCACCATGCTGAATCAGGGCCACAACACTGAGACACGACATTTGGGAAGCAGAAAATGATCATTTAATTTTGCACAAATGGTATAAACTGTTTTTGGCAAGGCTACATTTGTCCCTGTGATAAATCCTCCCTCTTGTTTTTTTCCCACAAAGAAAAGCATTTACTGTTATTACGCAAAGAAAACCTGTATGAATTGCTTCCTGCAAAGGACCAGCAAGTCAATAAGACTGCAGCAACAGGGGAACCTGTCATCATTTCCTTTCAACCATCCTCCGTAGTAATCTGCTTTTGTCCCAGTCACCCAGGGCACGTATTGCTGTACCCCATGTGAGGGCCTTGTGCAGTGCTGAACAGAGGAAGTACAACAAAGGATGCCTTTTGTTCCCATAGGATGGATGTAGTCCTGATTTTTCAGACCTTTTTACCAAAGTGTACTCCTGGCAAGGCAGGGACCAGGTCTGGGGAGGCGATGTGAACAGTGGAGGGTGGAACGAATGAAGAAACAATTGTACTGCACGAAAAGCAAAATGATCTCTTTCACAACCTGCTGCTTCAGCACCTGTGTCTTTCTGTTTCTCTGCCTCTCTCCCTCTGACCTTGCTGGTCCAGTTGGGTCTGGGGACTGCAGGACTCTGCTTTCCTTCACTTCTGAGCCATGGCTGGAAGGCATTGCATGCTGAAGCACAGCACAGGGAAGGCAACCTGGGAAGCAAACATGGACACAGCTCCAGTGAAACCCGCTCACCAGCGCTGGGCCCCAGCTGCTCAAACACCGCGTTGGTCATCAGCGAGTGGTCCTGTGCTGGTGGTTCCGAGGAGCACAAAGTAGCACCTGGGGATGGGAACTACCTGCCCTTTGCTCCTGCTTTGTTGTGTACGGGAGCAGTTTTTCACAGATGAGTTGTTTCCTTCTCCCATTACTTTCTAACAGCAGGTTTGGGCTCCCCAGTTAACAGCTGCACTGAAAGTCACCTCATTGCTTTGTGTTTCAAAGGAGTTGTGGCACCCCCGTATCCTGCCAAACCAAGGGAAACAAACTGTAATTAATGAATAAGTACTTAATATGACTTACCACAGAACTGCGATGTCAGTCATACCCAAAGGCCACCCCACCTGCACTGCTGTCTAGAAAACATCATTTACTGTCTGTCGTTGACTGTCCCGACAGTCCAGAGCAATGCAGCAGAAGCCCTCAGCCTGTCTCTGTCAGGGTGCTTCCTCTCTGCTGCAACTTTGCAGGAAGACAAGTTTGCACTTTCCAAGATGTGCTGAGCACACTGCAGCCACCCAGCAGCAGAGTGATCCACTGAGCTGAATGAGGCATTTCGGGAGGGCCTGGGCAAATGGACACACACGTACACACCCATGGGCACCAGCCTGAGGGCAAAGCCTTCTGCCAAAACACTGCCATGCTATGCAACGTGGCTGGCGTGACCTGAGGAGAGAACAGAGCAGCAGGAAGGAGAAATTGTTCAAGAAATATTTTCTTGTCTGAATTTACTCATTTGCTAAAATGTTTTTGATGGGTATTTATGGCTTCCAGCTAGGAGTTGTGGCAGGCACGGGGGAGCACAAAGCTTCCCAGAACCCTGACAGAGGTGATATTAGCCAGGCCTACACATGAAATGTTGGCGTATCGGGGGGAGACAGGTTGCATGTCCTGCCATGAGATGTATTGTCTTGGCCAGAAGAGAAAAATGAGGTAAGACCTTCCTTTCTCTACCTTTTTATCTGCTCTGTGCAGGATTGCCAGATGATGCAGAAATATCAAGCAGCAGACAGTGAAAAGTTTGCATTGCATTTGCGTTTTTTACAGAGAAGAGTAAAACGTGTTCATTTTGACTGAATGTATTTATAACCGTGAGAGAGAAAATGATCATGCATGGAAGGTAGGAGTAACAACTAATTTTCCAGTGCTGGTCCACAGCACAGTTACCGTGGCCTCAGCTGGCTCTCAAGTCCTCAAGGGCAGCAGGAGAACTGTGAGCTAACCCTGGCAAGCCCTGCCTTGTCCACACCAATGCACTTACATTTGCTCACTGCCTTCAGGTAACAGGATGCAGATGCAGGCAGATATATCAGTATGTCACACCAAACAGTATGTGGGCAGATGCATTAACGCAGCTTCGGTGAGTGCAAAGCTGTGCGTACCGGTGAGGCCAGGAGTGATGGATTGTTTTGGCTGGAGGAGACCCTAGGCGTGCTGCCGAGCACTGCCGCTCCTCTCCCCACAGTCCCGTGATCTCCAGCTACTTTCAGCCCAGCGGTGTTTCTGTATTGATGCTGGTGGAGTCCTCCAGCACTCGCAGCTCTGTGACAAAGAAAAATAATTCAGTCTCAGTCACTTTATTGTTCCTGCATCATAAAATGCTGTCTTCTTCGGTTCTGTAAGCCATAACCAGGGGCAAAGGAACCAAAATCTGTGAGCAAGGAGTTTCATTCTTCTGATGGGTTTTGCAGCTGAATTTGCAAAGTTCTCGGGTGGCTTACAGCAGTGCATTTGCAATGTAAATCGAAACAGTCAGCTATTTGCTTTGTGGGGCAGAGGCTGAAGCACCTGAGGCCATGAAGTTGAAATACGCCAGGCGCCGCAGAGGTCTACCCCTACCCCCTTCATCTCAGCCAGGGTGCTAACACCAGCAGAAGAGTTTTCACATCTTGAATCATGGTGACACACACCAGTTTGTTCTCAGCAAAAACTCCCTGCTGCAAGTCAGCTGTACCCACGCAGCAGCTTGGCTTTTACTGTCCATTAACTCCCTGGCTGTCAGGTCTGGGGGAAGAGCGTTAGGCAGCCGTCCCCTAACACTACACATGGGATGGGGAGGTCCAAGAGCATTTGCACAGCACTGCCGCAGTGAGGCATGGGGAGACATGGGGATGCCGGTGCACGAGCTATGTCTGGGGATGGGGTCATGGTACAAGCCTCACACCACAGCCCTGCAGCCAGCCTCACAGGGCATGGCAGGGCTCAGTAGTCTTCGCTAGTCTTTGCTGGGAGCACTGGGATCTGATCCCCTGGTCTGGGATATCCTGGGCAATTTAGTTTTTCCTTCTTACTACATCTGTTATCCCTTCACCCCTGGCTAAATACATAATGAAGAAGGAGACTGCATTCTGGTGGGTAGAAATGATCTTGCAGCATCCAACCATCAAACGTGGGAGAGAGGATGGAGAAATTAATTTCCTAATTTATTCAACTGATAGTATTTTATATTTCTTTGGAATCCATGTATTGTTCTGGGCCTCTGTTGGTAAATGGTGTAAAACCCCATCCAGCTTTCATGGAGTGGAAGAACTTTACAAGGTGGTTCTCTGAGACTGCAATAGTTAAAATAAGTTAGACTCCAAATTTTACAGGGCTCAGAATAGCAAACTATTCAGAGGTGGGTACCTTTGTGCAGGGAAGCAGCTTCATTTCAGTCAAATATAGAGGAGAAACAATGGAGCACGTTTCCTGTCACTTTAGAAATATTCTGTAGCTTTTAATAAAGACAAAAAGAGGAGGAGTGTGTGAGTACTTTAGAAGCTATTGTTCAAAAATCATAGTTTCAAAGGTTATCTACAGTAACTTGGGACTAATTCTGAGGAGTAACATCCATAACACAACAGATGGGCTATGTCTCCTGCTGCTCCTTGCAACTTGGGCAGCCGAGGGAAAAAGACCTTGGGTGGTACAATGGGCTCAGCCCTCCCAGGTGTCAGTACCTTTCTGAACAAGAGCTTTAGCATGCTTTCGACCTCATTAGCAGAGCAAGGACTGGAAGAACTTTGGATTAAAATCACGAGGCAAGCAGAAGAAAAAAGGAGGTGTCTTCCCTCAGCTTCCCTGGCCATCCAGTGCGAGAGCCGCCAAATAACTCCTGACCTCCTGACTCCCACACCAGGGTCCCTGCAAAGCAGGTGAGCACAGGCGAGCACTCTGTATTGTAGCACAGCAAGCCACTGCAGACCCGAGGCTTTGCTGGCTGCCTGCGCTGGAGAGGGGGAGGCAGAGGAGTGTCACTCATGTCCTACAATCCCTCGTCAACACAGCACAGATCGCTTCAACTTGTGCAAGCTGGTGACAGTGTTAGTATTCAAATCTCTGCCAGGAGAACGCAAAAGGGTGAGAAATGTGTTTTCTACACAGCTAAGAAGGTATTTCAGCATAAAGGAGAAGATACAAAGCAAAATTCAGACCTCTTCACATACCATCCTATTGTGCTTACTTTCCCTATTGTCAGACCAGATAGCTGGGTGAGAGCAGACGTGAGATTGCCCTGAATTTCATTACGTTTTAACTCATTCAACAGTGGAAATATCTTGTTGTTTTCACACCATTTTGTAAAAATCCTTAGCAAACCTGCAGCAAGACCTTGGAAGACTGGATTGGGATGCCAGACAGCAAACCCAGCCGTTGCCATGACCCAGGCTGCCCAAGCAGGACAAATGTAACTGTCCTGTCCCCATGCGCCTGCCTCAGCCCTAACTGCTCCCCTTGGCAGAAACAGCCCTCATAGCCCTTTGGGCAGATGTCTCTCCCTGACCCTGTAAAGCTGCTCTCGCCGGTGTGCTGGGCACTGTATGAAATCTTCAGCACATGCTGTTTTTCTCTCCTGCAAAGCTCCCAAGTGAACCAACCCAAGGCTGGAGAAGGAACAAGCCTAAAGAAGCCAAGGTTGTGCTGAAGCAAGTCAGTGGCTGGGACAGCGCTTTTTTTCACAATTGCCCAGGCCATGTTGGCTTTCCCACCTGCAGAGCATACCTGCTCTTGTGCTTTTAAGAGAGGGCTTAGACCTCACACGAGCACCCCAGCAGGGTTTTGTTGTACCCTGGGATTCAAAGAAAGCAGGGAGGTGATAATAACAGTCCTGCTGCATCCAGTGTGGAGACAGGAGAAGTCACTGCCATGGCCCCTTTGCAAGTCCAGCTGCAGACCAGAGAGGATTGCTCTCTCGAGGAAAAGAAATAATTTGTTCTTCATCTATAGCGCTAATGACAACAGAAAGTTCGACGTATTCTTACCTTCCTCTGTGTGTAGACAGCCTTCTGAAACAATCCAAGCAGACAGCTCTTCTTGTGGTTGTCACTGGTGCAAGCTTCACCATATCTGCAAAGCACATCATCGTAAACTCCTTTCTTCCCCTGCCTCATTTGCGGCAGGAGGCTGGGATTGCTCCTAAGGACTAACACAAGGGTCTCTGAGGATGCTGCCAGTCCAGCACAGCTAAAGACTTTTCCTCAGGTACCAAGAAATACATTTTTCAAGATCAGCGGTGTATGGGACATTACCCCAAATGAGAATTCCTGCAAGGTACGGTGCCTTGCGCATTGGAGGCCCTCCAGGCTGAGCTGGAATAAAATCGCCACAGCTGAAAAGCACAAACTCTTGGACTTGCTCGGTGACAGCAGAGGTCACTGTGGCTGCCCAGGGAGGAAGAAGAATGATTTTGTGGGATTGCCAGACATGCTTCTGCCCAGAGGCACCATCCAACTCATAGAGACTGCAGCAAATTCATTCTCCTTTTGAGAGGGCTTGTATATCTGGAGAGAAGAGGCTGAACAAAACCTGCTTGAAAATGACATGCAGGACACTTCCCCACTCTGACTTCAACAAAGAGTCCTCCAGATGGGGAAAAGAGGAAGAAACTCAATACCAAAGTCCATCTGGTTCTAGACGTCTTTTGACTGGAAAGCACTTATTGTTGAATGGAAAAAAGTTAGGTAGTTAGGAATTATGATTTCTCTCCAAGGACATAAACCAAGACACCAGAAGAAAAAGCCTATGTCAGAAAAAAGCAAAAAAGTCTGTTTTCCTCTGTGCCCCATACTTTCCAACCTGAAAAAGAGAAAGAGATGACTTTTCAACTTAACTAATAATGCAAAACCTGAGGAAACCTGTGCAAGTGGCACAGAATCCAGAAAAAGAGATTGCAAAGAGTCAAATTTGCTGATAATACCCTACTTGCAAAACAAGCTTCTGCTATTCGCCTCTTGACACAGCATACCAGGGCAATCATATCCAAGTGTAATTGTCTAACAATTGTTCCGCACTGAGAAAATAGTTCTGATTACAGACATTAACATGTTTAGGCATTAAGCTTCCTCACTGTAATTACCCTTGAGCTTAGTCTCACAAATGAATTAATATACTGATCGGTTGGACTAATAGAACAAGCAAAAGGGTGATGAATTGCTTCCAAATCAGATAAAATCAAGCATGACATCGTTTAATTAATTTCAGGGCTTGAGGGGAGGAGTAAGACGGTCAGCATGATGCTGAAAGGAAATGTATCTCTCCCTCAGTGATTCCTTTGGAGACAGAAAGATACAAATGGGGGATGTCTAGGGAAAGGGAACATGTGAACCAGGTGAGAAGGGGGTTGCTGGAGATGGAGCTGTTTAGTTTCTGTGTATGAGCATGCAGTCCCAGGTAGCTGCAGCTGCGTGACCGATTCAGTACAGCCAACTTAGATGCAATGGATAGATTTCTTCTGGGTATGAACAGAAGCACTGCCCACTGTGCTCCGATTTTGACTCATCCTCTGCGCACCAGAGCCCATCTGTAACTCTTGCTCCTCCCCCAAGCAGAGATCCCGCTCCTGGCCTTCCCCATGTTCACAGTTCCTCTGTGGCAGCTGGGTGCCCAAGGATGCCTTAGCTAGAAACCCTCTCCTTTGCCATGTTTCCTGGCAGGGCATCATTTGCCAGGCTGTCAGCACAAGGCTGCAGACAGCCAAGTGCTGGGCTGGCCATTGCTACCACAAGCAGATATATCATTGCCTCACTTGACTTCTCCCCTGTGAAAGGCCTCCCAGTCACTGTTTTCTAGAAGGGAACAAAAGGGGTTGATGGAAAGGACAATGGCAGGGCTCTGGACTGCTGCAGCACAGACTCTCTCAAATTAGTTTTCCCTTGGATGGCTGCTCACCTGTAAAATAAAACAGCATCATACAAGGCGCTTTTACCTGATGGGGTTATACATGGAGATTTCTCCTTGCAGCCTGGCAGAAAACAATCCATCACCAATTTCAGATTTTTCATCATATGGAAATCCTACAAAAAGAGCCACCAAGAGAGAAGGTCTTATAAATCAAAGGTCTCCACTGCAGCTTACATCTAGAACTGGCTTCTGCAATTCAAAAGCGTACTAGTTTTTCAGGTACACGTATGGGGATACACACTTCACAAAGACACACACTCCTGGCCTTAAACTGTGTGTTAGCTGCACACAAAGAGACATGAACATATACACAGATACATTCTTGCTGCCTGTAGGTAAACACGCGCTCGTCTCTCCAAAGTCTATATACCTGTATAAGCATATTTAGCTTAAAATGCATGTGTATGGACATACACAAAGAATATTATAACAATGCATGGCCAAAATGTATAACCATATGCCTGATCTCATGTCACTGAAATGACAGGGAGTTTTGTCACTGCTGATTTTAGCAGGAGCTGCACAGGGCCCACAGTATTTTGCTACATGTTTTGATCTTTATATTGTTTAGCTGATTTTTGGAGCAGTGGGGGGAGGGAGGTGATGAGACCCGTGAAAGCTAAATTTGAAGATAAGAAGCTTTGCATTTTCAAAAGTGTGGAGAGTCTGCATGCTTTATTGCAAGAGCATGGGTGCCCCCTTGATAACAAAGGTGAAGGAAACAGGAACAAAATTCCCCTCTCTTGCCGAGCACAGTAACTCTAGATTCTCCCTGTGATGAGGCTGTTTCTTGGGCTTTGCCAGAGACCACAAGTCCATCTGCCTAACATCAACACCCTTTGGCATCATTCGTCGTTGTGTTGGCTACTTTAATTTATCCAGTCGCCTTGGGGACAGTGCATCTTCTGATTCCCTTTGTTTGATGAAGCCTTACAATAAATCTGGTTAGTGGAGCAGAGAGTGCAGGTGACAGTCACTGTGATATAAAGTAGATTTCTCATTTCCAGAACCTGATCTTGCAAGGCATGGGACATCTCCTGAGATGCCAGCAGTTCCATTTGCTCTATTCTATAAATGACAACCAGCAAACAACAACAAACAGCACAAGCAGTCAGGCATTAACCTTCACAAATGCAGCATGTTTGAAGGTCCTGCATTTCCTTTGCTAGTGGTGATCTAACCATATCACTGCAGTCTCACCACTAATAAACACGTGATGCACATGCTAGGGCCCAGTTTCTTCTAAAAACAAAGCTAAACAAACACTACATCCCAGTGGTGTCGGATGTTCAAAAAATTGGTGCTGATGTCTTTTGGACATCTGGCCACACAGTAGTGGAGATCCAGCTCTGCACTTGGTGGGCAAGTCAGCTTTAGGGGAAGCAACAAAGTGGTCTGGTGGTTGAAGACTGTCTTTTAAGGGTAACTAAACTTCCAGCACAAGTCTCCTGTCAGCCACATGCTGAAAGGCAGGTGGGATGAACTTAGAACTCGATCACAGGGGTATTTACGCATCTGAGCACCACAGGGTGCTTTTTCTGTAATTCAGTTCTTCAGGTGTAAAGAAGTAGGAATAGAACAATTTTCTCATCTCTGAGGGATGCTCCGTGTGGAAAGCTTTATGAAACACAAACTGTGCTATGGGGAGGGTGCTCTTGTAAGCATCTTACACCGAGTTCTTGGCAGCATGAGAATGTCATGGTACTCTGTAAGTGCAAGAGAGGGATTTGCTTTTACAGTATGACATTTGCCAAACAATTAAGATGAAGAGCAATGTGATCTAATCACTTTTATTATTAAACACACACAGTAAAAATAAATGTTTAAAAGGCACGTGGGCTTTTTATGAGTATAGGACACGTTGCTTCACACTTTATTGTAGGAATTCTTGCTGCTACCAATGGCAATCTTCAATTCAAACTCTGTAATTACTAGGGACTTCTCCCATTACATATTAACTGCACCTAAGAGATCCAGAAATGAAAGGATGTGATCTTTCTTAACTTAACAGTTGTTCGGAGGATTTGCTGTGTGAGTTTCTTGTTTTAATTTTTTCACAATTTAGCATAGCCCGAGAAATTAAAAAAGATATATAAAAATGCATTATGTACTTATTGCCCAATGTCTTAGAAATCTGCGTTAAACTTATGAACTACAGGGAGAGACAGGGAATCATATTATTCTTCACAAACCTTTTTCCATTTCCACAGGACTCCTTTAATTACTTCACAGTCTGTGCGTAAGGTTTTGGAAGAAGCTGCCTCTGAACTCTGTCATCCTCCAGCCCACAAAAAGGACACGTCACAGAGGATGCCATGGGAGCAAAACCAGCCAGTCCCTTGCCGCAGGGTTACTCCCTTCCTGTATTAGAGGGTATTATTTTAGTCATGTAATTTTATTTACTCACCCAAAAGCTGACAAGATTGCAGGTGGTGTTTTTCCTGCACTTCCTTGTTTCAGGAATATAAAACCAAAACTGACAGTGACCTTTGAGGCCCTGGTCATGACCCCGAACCAAAACACCACCTAGCTTTCTATGAAAACTAGCTTCCAAGATAAAACTTTCTGGAAACACGGGCTTTGACACAATCACCAAATGCAACAGCTGCTGTTGGTGAGGTGCTGGGCCTACCAGGAAACAAATATCTGGCCTGAACATAGTCTTTGGCTCAAATCATATGGGAGGGTGGTAATCAGGATTTCTAGTTAATCTGGACCCGGAGTCATGTCCTAACCCAGCTCTACACACAAGGATTGTGTGCAAGCCCTGCCTCTGTAATTCTAAGATTAAATGCCCCCCAAAACACGAGAAAGCCCTTGGGGCTGGAGTCACACTAAGTACAAAGTCCTATCCTCGCAAACATTACACACGCTATTTGCATTTTTGTGTGCAGTGTGTTAATATTCATGTATTTGTACGCTGCCAGCCTTGGGAGCAAGCAAATGTCCTCCAACAGCAATTTCAGCTTTGTCAAGGTAACTGACCTTTTTCATTAAGTGCTTCCAAATTTCCAGTCTATCCACGAATGTGAAAAAATTGTTCTAATTACAGGCCTGCTGGAAGGCCAGAAGTGCACAGGGGAGATAAGGGGGTTTCTGAGTGTTACTTAAAGGCCAGAATCGACATCAGTGGGGTTTTTGACTTGCACTAACACAGTGTCCTGGTCTGTGTTATTCATGTAGGGTTATTTGAAAACAGAGCCAAAATTTTGGGAGGGCTTGATGTATTGAGACCTGCCGTTGACACAGATGGCCAAGGTGAAGTTCCTCAGCTGTTCTCAGCAGTGGAGGAACCACCCTCTCTGTGGCTCCCTCTGGTTTTTGTCCCTGTCCATTCTGCATGCTGAACATCTGGTACTCTCCTGTACAGTATAATAACATCCCAAACTACGTGTGCGCAACACTTACAAATAGTGCTTTAAACATCATGGCTTATTAATATAATGCATACCATTTGAGAAGTCATACGAGGTCTTTCCCTTCTATATTCTTTTTGATAAAGCACATTTTGAAACTCACCGAACTTTTTTTATGTTCCCTGGCATTATGTAAAAAAACTCTATCAGTATGAAGTGGAATATAATGCAGTTTATTACCACTAACAAGGGAATGGCCCGTAACTCTAAAGAGACAAAGACTCAAGTGAGCTATGAAGGTCATTTTCTTGCATCCAGAAAGAAAAATGTAATACTTACTGTGTCATGCTTCCCATTTCAGAGACAATGTGGGCTACTTTCCTTTTTATCATAATAAATAGTAAAAAATAAGTCTTTTTATTCTTCCGAAGGAATTGCACACAGTCAATCGTCCTCACTTTGGAGGGAATGACAGAAAACATCTGTCTGGATTTTTCCAGTGTTATTTATACTCTCCTGGATTTGGTGGTTGGTTTGGTCATGAAACTTTAGGAGACAAAAAACCCAGCATACCCAGCTGCTGCTTCTGCCTGCTGGGAATACTCGAACATCTCCATTGGCAAAGGCTCAAACAGCAAACTCACAGACTTGATCATTACCAGGGTTATCTCCAGAGCGCTACAATAACATAGTGTTTCATTTTCTGGAAATCAGCTGTCCTGTGATTCACCCATCCCTGCTTCATCCAGCCATGAACTTTAGAGCAATGTTAAAAGAAGGCAATGCTGTGCTGAAGTCAATGTGGCATCAACAGGTCACTGGAGGGGCCAGTGTGTAGATGATATACTGGACAAACATACAAGGCTGAAGAAGACAGTTTAAGCCTTAGGTCATGAATGAAAATAAACATCAATCTCCTTTTCCAGCTGCTACTATATCAGAGGCAGGCCATAGTTCTGCTGTAGTAAATGCTGAGAAAAAGCACTGATGCTGCTCTCTGAAAATGTGGTGCTTTTTTTGTGCCTGAAACAAGCACATTCTTGCGCTGCTGCAGCTCTCAAGGTCAGAGATAACTGGGATGAAATAAATTTTTCCATATCTCCGTTCCCTGGGACACCTCTCTACAGTCCCCAGACAGCCTCGGGGAGGGGAGATGGGTTGCATCTTCCTGTTCCTCCTCTTTCTCAGTCCTGAGAGTTTCTTAATTTGGCCTTTGCTAATTGGCTCAGGTTATGTGCTCTACAGCTGTAGTATTCGCAACATTTTCCTTGAGTTTCAGAAGCATATCTTCCTTGGGTGAGATGATACAGAAAAGTAAAACCTAGTGTTTTGCTTTACATCACCTTTCCACTTGCAAATGGTGCCATATAAAATAGTGTCAGAAAGTGCTGTGGCATTATTGGCAGCTACTCTCTGTTTTCAAAATTGTGACAATGAAACACTGTTGATTAAGAAGGTCCTTGTCTTCGTATTTGGAGTAGGAAGAGAAGGGACTCCTAAAATAATTGGTGACCATGTTAGGCCTGAAAGAAAAAAGCACACTGCAAACAACAAATGCTGAAACACATGGTGGGTCCAAAAGGGACAGCAGGCTGGCCATGAGCAAACAAGCACTGAGCTCTGCCTGCAAGCACAAGAGAGCATGCAGGGAATCAGCACTGAACATACTGTGTGTTCACAGCTACATAACTCTCCTAGGCTGTGATCTCACTGCTAATGCACCAGGAAACAAGTAGTCTTTTGAGGTACATAGCTGGTAAATTGTCTTACCTCCATTTAAATCAACAGAGGGATGGTGATGCAGATGGGTAAAGGATATGACACTATCTGTTTGCTTTGGATATTACCCAAATACCTGAACATCAATTTCTTATCACTAGCTAGTTCATCACCAGCTGATGAAAGTTTAGCAGCTTTTCCAAACACTGTAATTTGTCTTTCCTACTTGAAGTGTCAAATGTCACCTTAGCAATGCATAAACAACAGAAACCAGGGAGTGTCCCCAGGACTGATATTTAAGGATGCAAAGAAAAAAGGGGATTTGTGAAACCAAATCCTTCAAGACAAGCTTGGCACTTACTACCATACAGCATTCCAGTCAAGAAGTTGTAGAGGAACAAATTGGGTTTTCTCCCCAAGGGAGTGGGAAGAGACGAACCATACTGTCTGTTCCAAGCTGAGAAAGACATTTTATAAAGACAAGTCCTTGCATCACAGTAATCATGGACAGCACTACAAGACACAAGGGTGTGTGCTAGGACTAACATCATAACCAGTTTCATTAGCGTAAACAGACCTGAAGAAGCAAGAACAAAAACTAATGTGGATCAGCATTATTGTGCCTTCCCAGAAGACCTGAACCAGTGAATCTGAGTTTAGACTAATTCTTCTTGTGCAAGACCGGGCAAGAGGCAAGACATAGCTTCAGTCTCTCAATGACTTCTCTGGCATGTCCCAGCTTGCCAATCCAGAGTCACAAAGCAGTGTTATTTGGTTGAGTGTGTCTGAGGAGGATAACACTGCCAGAGGTGCTCATTATCCAGAGGCTTGGACAAAAGCTAGTCCCACTAGCAAAGGCAAAGGTAGTAACACCACAGACACGCTGGGACCAGGAATGAGTTCAAGAAATGCAAGCAGTAGAAAGCGCTGCCAAATCCAAAGGTTTGGCCATTCTTTCCCTGTTGGGCGACATCCCTCACCCATGCTGTGCTGAGCCCGGGCTGGCATGAAGAGTTACAAGAGGAAATGCAAGAGAAAACACTTTCTTTTTCTAAATAACAAGCATCACTGTCACTGAGTTAAAAACAATGATTGTGTTCCCAGTGTAAGTAGACCCTGTCCCCTTTCAAAAAACCACTACGTCTTCATAGGCGCTCTCCAGGTTTCACTGCTCTGTGCCAGTCCAGGCTGGGATATAGTTTTGCAGCAATTTAATACAGAAAAACCTGCACTTTTTTCCTATAATATGTTGCTAACTATGGGACCTAGCCTGCAACCACTCTGAGACAGACACAGCAAATATTTCCTGTACAAAATAACAAGAAGACTAAATTTATTGACTTTCCAAGGGTATACATTTCATACGCTTACTTTTCTGTGCTGACAGTTAGCAATTTCTTATACTTCCTTTATACTTGCACATATATCTGCCCAAAGTATTGATCTGGTACTAAAATCTGTTCTCCTTCTCTCAGTTCTCCTTCTTCCTTTGTGAGGAACTGAACTGACAACATTTTTGAGGATAACAGGGACATTTCAACTACAAATCTGAACGGAAAAGGCAACAGTTATTATTCCTGCTTCACACACAGCTACCCCTATTAATGCTCCCTGGCTGACTGGTTCATCCCCTTGGCGCTTTTCTTTTTAATTCCTTTAGATTACTGCTACGCAGTCCTACAAATGTTCTGATGCCGAGTTCCTCCCTTTTCTCCTAGGGAAGTCATCAGGCGTTTCACTGGTATTGTTCTTAAAGGAGAGCAGAATTGGGCTATCATACTAAGCACCGAAACCAGCACTCCTCCTTTCATGTCAGGTTATTGGCACATTCTCTGAGTGCAAAAGAAGAATCCAAACAAATCCAGAGAGTATCTATATTTGCATTTTGTACACCTGTCCTGTTCAAAGAGTAATGAGCAATCAAGCTTCATCATCACCCTTTTGACTGACCGCCATCTGATTTCCACATATTAAAAGACAGACGCACATACTGGAGGAGTGAGGAAACATTTTACCCTTGCTGGCCCTGTGGCAGCCCATTTCCTGACACCAACGTGGCCAGGGTGCGATGCCAGCTCTGAACTGCGTGCTGTAGGACACTGGAGCAGCACCCTGAGATCCTGCACCAGCCTCCAAAGGTGTGCAGACACAGTGACTTCAGATCCGTGAAGCACAGGACAAGGTGACAGTGCAGAGCAAACCAGAGCACAGGGTCTCAGACTTGGTCTTAAGTAATAGCCAATAATTGGTCAACCCAGAAGACTTTGCCTAAGACTTCCACAGCCTTCTCGTATTAATTTCATGCAAAATTGTAATGTCTTTTAAAACATATATCTTTGGAATTTTTGCAGCCATGTGGGATTCTGCACTCAAATATAGACTTTACTGTGTCATCAAAGGAAATGTCTCATAACTAAACAGTGAAAGAGAACTACTGTTTAACATCAAGGAATAAAAGCAAACACTAAAATATTCAGAAAAGTCCCCATGTGGGTGCAGACAGCATGCAAGTGAGGATGGGAGCAGGTACAGCGAGAGGAGACATGGACAGAGGAGCAGGGAGACAGAAAGATGGTGTCTACAGGTTTTTCATCCCTGGGACTTACTGCCCCTCACAAAGCAGAACAAAAACACTGGGTGCTGTGATCTCCTCTGCTTGCTGTTGCGCTCCACAGTTCTCCTTGTGCTATCCCAGAAGGTGATGCAGAGGTTCTGGGCAGCTCTCCTCCCCTACCTGAGACATCTGGAAGTTTACATTTGGCAGCTGAGGGTTTGGGGTTTTTTCTTCTTTCTCCCTTGGTCTTAAGAAACCATCTTGTGAGCTGCAGAGCAGCACCCCATTTTTGTTTTAGCTATCTGAGAGTGGTTCCCCAAGGCTGTATATCGGGCTTTATTTACTTACACCTGGCATTTTCCTGACTCTCCATTCTGAACCTCCCAAATCTGTCAATCTAATGGAGATCTATGGAGAATAAAAACATGCACTGGAAAACCACTGGCAGGTTGTACATAATGATCAGATTTAATCAGCTGATAAATTATTCACTCCAATTGAGAGTTAAACATACTATATGAGTCTATTTATGGATGTCAGATTACTGCAAGTAATTTTCCATTGCTTTATTATGTTTGCTAATACGTTTTGAAAACCATGTTGTGATAATGACCTTACTTAAGTCATTTAGTTGAACGAGCATATACTGGAAAGCTCATTCCGCCCAAGGCCAGGGACAAGTTCCAGTCGCCATCAGTCAGTTACACACGGCTATGCTATTTCCAAGTGCTTCTGCAAAGAGCAAAGATGCCAAAAGGGTGGAAATTTCTTTTAAGAAAAGCTATTTCACTGCCAGGCTCTCTAAGTGGCACCGCGCTATTTTTGGACAAAACAGCCATTACAAAGAAGTTCATAAAGAGGGCTGGGCTGGTTGCTCCCCAGACCTTGGTAGATGTCTCTGGTGTCTGGATGGGGCATGCAGCTGTAAATTGCATCACAGTATTGAGTATATGTGTAGCAGCACAAGGATGGAAGATGTAGCACCTAAAGCAGCAGCTTTTCAAATCAAGCCCCTGAGGCTATGGGCAGACCTTGGAGTCAAAGGAGAATTTAGACTGTCACTGCCAACCACCCATATGGGAGTAGTCTGAGCATTTCATCCCATTAGCCTGGACTGAGATAATCTGTAAACAATTGCATGCAGGTATAAAAAGTAATAGCCACGGGCAGCATGATGGAGAACATCCTTGACTCCATCTCATCCTTTAATGCTCCAGGCCCACCATTTGTCCAGAAGGAAAGCTTGTACCCCAGAAAGACGCATATAATTTTTCTGGCTTCGGTGAAGATTCAAAGGAGAGCAGCAGCACGTGACATGTCTGCAGAGCCCCAGGGCCTCTGCCCTGGGTAGTAAAACATTTTTGGTAAAGACAAGTTCAGGTAAGAAGCCAGAACTGAAGAAGAGCTGGATGGCACAGGCCTGCCGCCAAGCCCATCCAGGTGCATGATTTTGGAGAATAGTATTAAGTGGGGCACTTTCAGTATTCATCTCAATAACTCATGTCTAAAGGTCAAATACAGCAGAGCCCCCACCACCAGTCTAACTCATCCCTACCCTCCTGGCCTCTTCCCCATGGCACAGAGCTCCAACCTTTACATACCAGCACCCTTTTACTTTACAAAAGGTCTCCTTTTCCTGCAGCTCATGGAAAGCACTGGCTGCTGAAACTGCAAGAACTGCACTTGGAAGCACCAGGTAGTTTTAAATGAGAGCAACTGCAGAAAGTAGAACATGAGGAACCTGAGTTCAGCCCACTCCTAGTTCAGTCTCATGGCAGTTACTTCCCTGCCATAGGGCAGGGAGAAGTTCTGCTAAATAGGCAATGTTTACCCATTTTTCTTTTCTCTGCCAGGAAAGCCAAGCATGTGAATCCATCCAAGTTTTAACCTTGCAGTGTCATCGCAGTAATGAAAAGCCCCCTGCAAGACTGCGCTGAGAATCAAGCAGGGAAAGGCAGTGAGGTCCCCATCTCAGGGCCAGCTGGAGGCACTGTCATGTCACAGACTTCAACACTCTCAAATTCCTAGTCAGCTTTTGGCATTGTTTCATTTTTAGCAGTTTTCCCCTTCTCCCTGTATATTCTTTGACTTTTCCAAATGTGCTGAAGCAGACACATCCAGATGTGCCACGAACAAGGATGGGCCTGCACAGCTGCCCTATCACCCACATGGCAGATGTGGATGGCAATGTATCAGGTAGACACTGCTCCCCTTTTCCAGCTACATCACTGCTATAGGGCTGTTCTTGGGTTTTAGCAATTGTGAAAGGCGCCAGCCTAACAAACACTCTTTTCAGACTCTCAGGGAAACCCATGCTCCCACATCTTCATCTTCCAAGAATCACCAAGCAAAAGGTGAGAGGTAGCTCAGCTCCCATATGAGAAACACAGGCAAAATCACATGTACAACCCTATGGCTAATGGAGGGGGGAGCTTCACCCTCACCAGTGCATTGCCTCTAACAACCGCTTCCAGCTGCGAAAGGCCCGGGGTCCCCAGAAACGTGATATCCTAGCTACCACGCTGCTCTTTCGGCCACAGGTCAGGAACAATTCTGTCTCTTTACATGATGCAAATGCCATTAAAGAAAGAAGGAGGCAGTGGGAGTGAGGAGGCAGGGGAGGAACCATTTGTTAAGACCACGGAAATTTTCAGTAAAATGAAAACAAATTGCTCTAAGTAAACCATTTGTCACAGTCTGATTACTCTGCTGCCACTCTGGGAACACCAATTTGTCATACTAGATCAGGAGAACGGCAGTCTGACTGTACAAAAAGGCACGATGCCTTTTGGCTTTTTTGCTTGCAACCATTGAGGGCAGTGGGGATCTCCCACAGATACTTCCCGGTGCCCCATTCCTCCTGATGGCACAGGCACACACTCAGTCCCCTGCAGCCAGCGTGGCACTGCCAATAGCCCCCTACTTCTCAGCAAGCATCTCCATTTCCTGGTACTGCAATTCCACCTGAGACCTGTTGAATATGCTGCTTTTACCTATTAATCCCAGCTAGAATACAAGGTGCTCTTACAGCGATTAATACTGAGGTGACATCCTAAAGAATAGTGCATGAAAAAGTTCAGCTACTCTTGAACGTTGATAAGCGTAGTAGCTGTGGCTTTGTCTTGTAGCTACCTAAGTAGTATGGTCATCAACACTGTGCAGAACAAAATATTGATGGAGGGGCAAATAGAAATTGGGGCTGTATTCCCAAATGAATACAGTGCTGCAGGGCTGTAACCCAATACTCATGATGTAAAAAACTATCATCACCAGCCTTTGACGCTGCCATAAATGTGTCCATTTGCATGTCATCTCACCTTGTCGTAATCCACGAGGGTTTCTCAGTCTGGCAGTTAAACAGTTGGAGTTGCATAGTCCTCTAGGCTGCTCGTGTTCACTGAGGATTTTTCTCACAGCCCCTTCAGCATTAAAGCCTAGATAGGCGATGGTAATTAAGTAACCAATCCCTCCCTGGTTTCACAGCTGAGCAAAGACACTTTCTGCTTGACACTGGGATTCAGGAGCCCCTGGTTTGTATTGTAAGAACTGTGTTTTCCCCCACTGCTGACAGCAGGAATGAAGATGAACTTGAAAAGCTAGTGAACGGCATTTTGTGATATGTTATTCATTTTACAGGACGGAGACTTCAATCCTTACACAGCTGAAAAACACAGAATGGGACAGAGCTTTAGGTACCTGTTCCAGGTAAATACTGTAGAACAGTAATAATAATAAGGTACTGCATTACTTATTATGGCAATTGTATAAATTAAATGCGTGGTGTTTTAATGCATGGGCAAACAGCCTCTGGGACCACTTCTAAGGAAATCACAAGAAGTAAAGAGGAAAGAAAGGGCTTATACACCCTATAGCAGTCAACACACTTGCCATTTCCAAATGGGTCCACACTGAATGTTAGAAACAATTTTCAGGGCTCTGTAAGAATTAAACACCTACTGATTTAACCATTGATATTACTGACTGTTAGGGAGCAATACCTACAAAGAGATAATAATTTCCTAAATCTTAGTAGCTTTCTTACGCCAGTTTTATCAAGCATTAAGTAGCCACTTCCCTCTCACGTGGTGAAAGTGAGTGGTTACTGCAGCTGAGCGAAAAAGTCTTACGGGAGAGAAGATAACTGATTGCCAATAGTCCTTTAAGTTCTAACAAAACAGCAGAAGCTGGATTCCTCATCCCATCTCTGGGTCAGTTCCAGAAGACCACATGTAAAAAACACAACAGAAATGCCGGCAAAACCAAGAGAATAAATCACAGCAGTGGGAGTTCAACTACAAAGGGGATTTCTTTTCCTCTGCAGAGACCATTAGCTGTATCATGTTAGTTGCCAGCCTAAAAGTCACCATTTCACCTTTATCATATTAGTCACAAGCATCTGTTAACAGATGAGAGTAGCTGTTGCAGGGAACACACTGCAAGGTAATGGTGAGAGAGGCTCTTGTAATTCAAAAGGCTGGTTCAGCACGTGCTTCTGTATTTCAAAGAGCAAAGACTTTCTTCTTTACTGTGTCCCTACAAATTCCAGTTGATCTGAAACAAAATCGCATTTTCTAAATGTTGCTGCTGAGTTTAAACTTCAGGTAAAAATTCATTTGCTAGAAATGGAAGTTGCCAATTAAAATCAGACTGTTTATGTTGCTTTGGGGAGCTGAACAGGAGATACAGAGAGAAAGGAACAGCCATATGATTCATTAAGTGATCTATATTATGCCAGTACAATTGACAGTTACAATTATCCTAATAAGACTTTCCAGCTTTTATAAGCCCTTGCATTCAGGAATCTCAAAACACTTTGCAACCATTAATGATGCTAGCTTCATAACATTCCTGACCTCATTTACAGGGGAGGGAGTTGAGGAAAAGACAGGAAACAGCACCATTTTCTGTAAAAGATAACTTTTGTTATGTACGCTATATAGTTGAAACTAAAACACACTTAAAAATCAGGGTCAGTCCTGAGCTCTCAAGACAGTAGTAGTCCTTGACTCGCACTGTGACTGCAGAAAAACCCAAAAGGCTAGTAAGAATCTTGTGACCAGGAAAGGCCAATGTGCAAACCTGCTGCAAAGAGCCTTGGGTCACTGAAATTTGTCACTCTGGAAGTGTGGCAGACTCCAGCAGAGAGCTTCTGCTTCAGGTATCACACAAAACTGTCCCTCCCCTCAAACAGTACTCACTCGTGGGATGTGCATTATCAGTGTTTACTTCTAACCTCTACAGCTCTTGGTTTTGGCGCTTTTTCTAAAAGGAAAAATGAAATAGAAGCAAAGTGAAATTCTGTGAAAAGAAAAAACAAACTGGAACTAACAGTTGAACGCATTACATCTAAGTACCTAGAAGAAAGCAGGACTTGAGTAGCAGCCACCATGAAATAACTGTGTCAAACTAGTATAATTTCTGCTTGTGATGGGGATAGGGTTTGTAACAGCAACAGTTGTATATCCCGTTTTTAGACTTTTTTTATAGCAGTCTTATGGCTGAATTAAGGAAGCATGGGGATTTTACATTGCAGCGAAAATGCAAAAGTGGTTGGAAAGTAGTACTTCAAAAGCAGTTATCAATGTTTTATCATCAAAGTACTGGCATGGAGCGATGTGTTCCATGGGGAGCTGCCCGGGGTCTAGGACTATTTAATACTTCCACTAACGATCTGAATGATAAAACAGAGTATGCTTATTATGTCTACAGATGATGCCAGTCGAGGCAGAGAAACACATCCTTTGGAGAACAGATCTAGAACTGAAAATGATTTGACAAATAAAGCTGTAGCCCCAACCACCAGAAATTTCTTTAACAGGACTGAGGGGTCATTTTGCCTAAGAGGTACATGAAACAATCCTCATGCTCTCTTCAGCAGTGAAAAGGCCTTGGTGAAGCACCACATTTGGGCTCTGCATTTCTAGAAAATCAGATGACATGTGAGAAGAGTTTAGATTGGAGCACTGAACAGCAGTTGTCCAGAAAACAAACTTCATGTGGAAAGGACAGCAAGAATTAAGAGTTTACCCTATCGGGGGAAAACTGAGACATGTCCCAATAAAACTCTTCAGTTATGGTAAAAATTGTGTTTTCTGCTTCTGAGATGGATGGAATCAGGCCTCTCAGAGGAGGGCTCAGAATGGAAAAGATAGGTTCTTGCGTTGGACTTACATGGTAACTATTCATCCAAAAACACATTCACTGCTGAAGTCCCTGGGGAAAGTCTAAATTTCTCTCCATGCACTATGCAGGGCACATAGTGAGATTAGCCTTTTTAAGCTGATGTCAACCTTTAGAAATAATTCACCTGTGGTATATCCGTAAACCCCTTTGGGCCTGCTGAAGCACTGAAGTTGGAGGAAGAAGGCCAGCAGGTTTGTGAAGTCGGTTGGGAAAAGACAAGGTTTAAAAAGAAGGGAGAACTGCAGGATCTACATGGAAGCCAAAAGAACAATCCAGGCAAAAAAGAGAAGAGGGATGGAGCCAGTTGTTTTATGCCAGGAATCCAAAATTTGTTATGTGCCATATTTTCTAACTGTGGTTTTAGCAAAAACCAATTGCCAGACTTGTCACACGATGCCGGGCACATGCTGAGAGCACTGGGGACAGGGACACAAAGACAGCATGATCAGCAAAATAGTCTGCCCAGTCAGTCTTGAAAACCCCAGGAACAGAGCTGCTACCATCCGGCACTGCAAACAGCTGCACTCATTTCTGCTATTGTGCAGAAGATATTGAGGAAAGGCATGGCTTAGCCCTTCCATCACCATTAATCTGAGGTCTCTAAAAAGTCTGCAAAAATGTGTTTACACCGGAAGCCCAATTTAGAGTTAAACAGAATAAGGACATTACTTTTAAGGCAGGGAGGATCTTGTTGTAGTTTTCAAAACTTTTCTTCTGCAAAAAGAGAATAATTTTATCATTGCAGACAATTTATGAATCTGCTAGAGAGACGATTGATCCTACATTCTCCTGTGTGTGGCTCTTCTCCAACCAGCAATTTGCTTCTAAAAATGAAATTAAATTTCTTACATTGTTGAAATTCCCTACACAACCAGGTAGCCAAATAATGTTAACAATAATTTTAATTCTGAAACCATACAAAAAGGGGACTTTTGCTCGTTATTAATGGAAGAAAAAACCTATTTATCATATCTAAATGAAAAGTGTAAGGTCTATAACTTGTACAAAAGCAATCATGAAAAAGCTACAAGATGGAATTATTCTCTCAGGGCTTTTATCAAGGTAGTTATCATAATTTAAATGTGAAATCCACCCAGAAATCACTCAGAGAATTTGATAGTCACGTACCTCTCTACTGTAAATAATCCCCCTTTAAAAGCAAACGTTGTCTGTTTATGACTCCATAATTCAGGTTGTGTCAGCAATTAGCACTCAGTTACAGCACCGTGCCACATTTTTTTAAGAGTTAGAGGAAGTTGTGTGTTGCAGGCAGCCGGATTGCTTGCCTGATTTACCAGTAGGCTGGAATAGAGGAGAGCACAGAAAGTTAGTGGTATTGCTGGCCTTCTGGACTGATGGACACTCACACTGTCCTCCTCAGCTCCAAGAGGTTACGCTCATGGTAAATTAGTTTCTTCAGGAGGCAGCATGAGACATGAGAAGGAGCAAACTCTTCATTCATTCAGTGCCTGTCTCTGTTTCTCCCTCTTAGCAATTTTGCTATGCTTCTGCACTCTGGTTCTGGGCAGGGAACATGATGGGAAAGAGTTGAATATAATCTAAAATTTGTCTGAATCCTCCATGCACAGCACTTGGCTATATTTCCTAAGAGATTAATTTTGACGGCAATATATTTTTGTGTGCCCAAATTTTAGTTTCTCTGGCTGTTTAAAAATCATAGTAGTGGAGAAAAACCACTTAAAAAATAGTAATTTGGAAACCTGAAAGGTAAATTGGAAAATATGAAAGGTAAGACTCCACAAAGACAAGCTCAAGATCTCAATGGAGCCAGAGGTGAAACCCAGTAAATAAGAATATCTTAATAGGAACAGACTACAAAAATAACTCCAAAGGTGGTATCATATGAGGGACCATCCTTCAAAGTTTGTTAATTGCATTAGCAGACAATACAACATGAGTGTAGGAGGGATGCACTGGTATCCTGCTAGTAACGCAGATTCAGCTTTGTTCTATGGGACAGACTAAAGCTGTTCCAATAATTTAATGCCAGAAATTAACCAAAGAAACCAGAATACTGGAAAATGGAAGAGATGGTGTTGGGCAGATAACATACATCTATGATTTACTTCTAAAACTTTCAGAATTCTTACACTAGAAGTATATATTCATTCCATATTCATTGACACAATTGCTATTTTCTTCACACTAATGATATAAATTCATTGCTACTGCACATTGTATGTATATATTCTCATGAATTGATTTTATACTTTCTAATTTGTAACTAAATTAGCAATAAGAGGCAAATCACAGAATCATCTATTCCAACCCCCTGCCAAAGAAACGTCACCTAGAGCAGGCTACACAGGAGAGCGTCCAGATGCATTTTGAGTATCTCCAGAGAATGTGACTTCACAACCCCTCTGGGCAGCCTTCAAAGTGAAGAAGTTCTTCCTCATGTTCAGACGGAACTTCCTGTGCTTCAGTTTGTGCCCATTGCCTCTTGTCCTGTCACTGGGCACCACTGAAAAGAGTTTGGCCCCATCCTCCTGACTCCCACCCGTGAGATATTCGTAAGCATTTATTAGGTCCCCTCGCAGCCTTCTCTTCTTCAGGCTGAACAAGCCCAGCTCCCTCAGCCTTTCCTCACAGGAGAGATGCTCCAATCCACTAATCATGTTTTCACAACGAAATCCTAGAACTTGTCACAATAACCTTGTTTGAAGTAGACCTGGTATCCTTCTTTAAATACATTCTTGGATGTAGTGAGTCTAAACTCTTATCTCCATCCATGTTTGTGGTTGTCATTAACTAGACACTTATTCAGGACTGGAGATGGCTGAAGCCAACATGAACAAGTGTTCACGTGGAACGTAGCCAGGTCAATATGGGCTGCATAGTCCACTTTAAAACTTTTTAGCCTATTTTCTTGGGAAGCATAAACTTTGCTAAGAAATTCACCACTGAAACCTAAAAGCTTAAGCAAACCTTTCCAGTCTCTAACCAAAAACCCAGGGACAACATTTCATTTACAAATAATTCCTTAACCTTTTACTCAAAGGCATAAAAAGATTAAGTGAGCAGAAGATAAGGCTACATGAATTCAGGCCACATGAAGAATAATTTTATTTTTATTAATCACTAAAACAATTGGCCTAGGGACTTGACATAAGCACCTGATGTGTTTAAAACTAGGCGGGACATTTGCCTTCAAAAAGCTCTGTGGTAAATCAAAAAAGGTTATCAGATTAACAGAGGAATAAGCATATGACAAAATACTTTGGGCTGTTTCATTCATGAGGTCAGTCTAAATTCAGGGGCATCACTGTTATAATTTCTTACAAAGTATGAGACTGTGTGAAGTTTTTTGATTCTCCTGTAACTGGTCCTCCTCTAGAACCATATTAAGTGTGCTGAATATTTATTTAAAAAGTCTCAGATTTTCTGAAAAATCCAGACATTCCCCATTGCATATTGGCAGCTGAATTTAAAAACCAGAAGGCTAAATCCTTAGATAGTATAAATTAGTGCAGTGAAGTAGGTGAAGTATAATCAGTTGTCATGAGATGAAAAATCCAAGTCCCTTATCACGGGCACCTATATATTTCCCAATTCTACCAGATTACTCACCGAAATCTCCCTTTGATTTCCATCTAAGATTAATGCCTTTGAATAGATAACTATCTCTGCATCTTCAGCACTGTGTTCTGCTCTTACTCTATCATTTCCTTGATAATTCTGTTTGTCCAAATTTTGTCATGTGTGCACCTTGTTTTCAGCAGGTTTTGTCAGTGCTTATAAGGAATAATCAAGCCTAGAGTTAATCAGCAAATAAATAGACTTAGTGAGATTATGGCTACACGATAAACAGGATTAGCATTTCAGGAGGACGGAAGGAATACAGATCGGCATTCAGCAGACAGGTATCACTATCAAGCCAAGAGTGCCAAGTTAAGCAGGGACAGGGGAGCTCTTTATGCTTTTGTTTCTAATCAGAGATCTTCAGAAAAATATAACACTGCATACTGGAAATTGAATGTTAATAAATAGTTATACAAGTGAATCCAATAGGAATGATGGTATTGTTTTAAGATTTTATTCTCCTTTGATAAAGGGCTGTAACCACAGGATAAAGCACACATAATTGTAAGGGGTGTAATGTGCAATGCATACACTGCATGCAAACATGCACAGAATAATCCAAGTAGGAAGGGGCCTCTGGAGGTCTCTAGTCCATCCTCTGCTCAGAGCATGGCTGACTTCAATCCTGCATCTGATTGCTTAGCACCTTTTCCACACAACAACTCACTGTGACACTGAAAATAGCACCAAGCTTGGACAACCAGGACCAACAAGCAGGACTATCTGCTCCCTTGCTTAACCGATCCTGCTGTGAATAGTTTTTTTCTTCTAACAAACCAGAATTCCTCTTGTTGCGACCTGTGTCTGCTGCCTCTTGTCCTACAGCTGTGCACCCCGGGAATGGTCTCGGAGCTGTATTATGATCCCCGTTCGGTAGTCACTGACTTGCAGTTAGTTCTCCCCATACCCAAAGCCTTCTCTGCTCTAAGTTCAACAATCGTGTCCCTCACTTTCCTGCCTTGCGTGCTCCAGGCTCCAAACACCCGCATGGTCCTCCACTGGTCTCGCTCCAGCTTGTCAGCATCTTTCTTGAAGCCTCCTAATCAGACAAGATCCAATATAGACCAATCACTGGTGACACTTACAAGGGACGACTGAAATGAGAAGTGTCAAACTCCCAACTACAGTGCTGAATTCCTCACGAACTTTCTTTGCCAATGGTAAAAACTCAACAGTCCAACCCAACAAAACTTTAGAAATTAAAATATCTTCTGCCAGCCCTAATTTTTAAGCCCAATGGCCTGTCTTTCTACCTGCCAAGAAGAGGAAATAGCTTTTGCCACATGCTGAAGAAGTGAACGTACAGAAATTATGGGCTCAAGACGGAAAGTGTATGAGATTTCAAAATGCTTTTGAGAATTTTCTAGCATGTCCTCCATACAGAAATCAGCCGGTATTCAGCCTGACTTGTGCCCAAACTACAGCAGAAGGACATGGCCATGCTCTTAGAGAAATGTGTGCCGAAGCCATGCATTGCCTTCTTCAACTGCCGCTCACAAAATCAATACAGACCTTGCTGCTCCCGTGTAGGAATGCACAGGCTGGGATAGGCTCAATAACAACAAGTAGCAAATCCTTCCTTGTGCTAGAAAAGGGCTTTAGCAAAAGTGAATTACGTTCAAAGGAGTGAATCATTAATTCTTCCTGTAAAAAGAGGATTAATTTTGCCACAGGGAAGTAGCAGGTTTGTTCACCGAGAGGATCCAACAGGACTTTTCTGTGATGTGACAGACATCTGGACTGATACAGAGATATTTTTTCATTCCATAGTGCCAGCACAAGGAATCTGATCTCTCTAGTGCCACACCTTCACTCAGTGCCGGAGATGAGACGCCCTTGTTAAATGTGTCCCCCTTTAATCTCACAGCACTTCCAGAGAAGTGAAAAATCCCTGCATGGGGAGAAAACTTGAGGTACTGAGGGACTCTTTGAACAAATGGAAAAAGGCAGAACAACAATCTGGAGTTTGAAACAGCAATTTCAAACTGCTAATAGACACACCTTTTGAAGTTATATATTTAACATAAGAAACAACTGATGTAAGCACTGGTCTTTGTTTTTTTGGTGTTTTCCAATTAATAACAATCATCTTGCAAAACACAGGGTAGCACGTGATAGAGCCACAGCCTTTGAATAGCCAGACTAGTTTTTAATTACACAGGAAGGATTTACTGTACTTCTTGCCCAGATGTTCTCAAAGAAGTTGACAACCTCACTGGTGGTAGGACAAGAAATAGGAGGAATATCTTTATATCTGCAGATTTCCATGCGGAAACAAAAACACCTAGAAGAAATATTACAAAATAAGTGCATTTCTTCACACTTCACAGGAGAGGGAAGGAGAAAGAGAGAAAATAACCACTTCTGGTGCTCTAAGTGATCATTTATCTTTGTTCCCTAGTAGCATTTGTGAAAGCAATTGCTTTACTGAACTGGGCACGTTGTCTATAACATTTGAGGACTTTGCTGCCTTAGCAAACTGTGTCTCCTGAATTCACTCCATTCACAGGTTGTTGCTGAACAAAGGAGAGTGTCTGTTACTTTTCACACCTAAGGAAGCTAACGAGATAACAGGTGCTGAGCCTCTAGCCCTTAAAAAAGCTTTTGTAAATAACTTCCACCCTCCACTTTGGAAATTCCATAGTTGCAACACATTTTGAAACCACCATAAAGGTATTTGCATCTGGTTTTTAAATTTAAAAAAACTAAAATTTTCTGGTTTATTGTCTTTGCTTGATATCCTGATAAAAACAGAAATCTTAATGCATGGACTGATGCTGACATCTCCAGGTCAAGGCATGGCTAACAGCATTACTGGAGCCCAAGATTCTCATCATGCTAAGGAGAAAAAAATCCCACACTTACTTTCTCTTCTCCACTCCATATGTAATTGAGGGCATAGTATTCATTGACAATACACTGAAATCTGCATGCTCACTCTCTCTGCTTCCCCTGTGCTGCTGGCTGCCACAAGTAACTGTACTTCTTACCCCTACTGTTCTTTTAAAGCTCAACTTACCCATATCACAACAACCCCTGGGAGAAAGACTTCGCCTGTGTCTTCCTTTCCTTGCAAAACCACCGCTGAGGACAGAGCAGCTCCTCTGCACTGAAGGTAAAACAGCATTTCCTCCTGTCACCCTGCTATATATTGATTTTTTTATTTTCTCAGCTGGTCTGCAGGAGAAGGCTTCTCATCAGTGGGAACCAGTACTGAAAGAAGGTGGCTGGTTTATTATTCAAAGAGCTCTGCAAACACAGCCCTACTTCTCAGTGGCGTGAACTGCTGTGATCGAAATCAAGAGAGCTGCTGTTATTTACAGCAGCTAGTCTCCAGCCCACAAATATTTGAATTCCTCCCTGTTATCCAAGCTAAATAGACCCAGACAGCAGAAAAATATTATTGTTCTCAATATGCATCAAAATTATTTATTTTCCCTGTGCATTCTCTTCTCTCCACTCTCAAGTAGTTGAGGATTTAAACTTCACTGAAAGCAGCAGAGGAGGTCTGGGCTCAGTAGCTGACTCTCTGGGACAAGACACTTTCTCTCGCTGCTCACTGGATTCCCCCCTCGTAAAATAGGGAAGCTCCTGGTACCACAAGGCACTCTGAAGCTTCCCGCTGAAAAGGCTGAAGAAACCCTGCTCATCATTACTACTGCTGCTCCTACTAATAACATTTCCAGTCCACTGCACCCTCCCTATTTGGCTGCTGTGATCAACACAGTGCACGCACTCATCAGGAGGATGGTACATTCTACTGGATGCCTCTTATGTACAGGAAGCTAAAAAGAAAAGTGGATCTACTACATATATTTTAAAGTATTTTAAGCTTATTCCTAGACACGGAAGTACTCCCTTCAAGTTTAAATAAATGAGAGAAGTTGGTATCAGCTGAAATAAGATCACAAAATATAGGAAATGCTTTGATATTGCAGAATAGACTATTGCTGTTTATCTAAGTATTTGGTAAATTGCGCTTCAGAAGAAAGTATGTGCTCTAGTAAAGGCTACTTTGCATATGCAGATGGTTTTGTTTCATTTTGCTTAGCCTTTGTGTTTCAGAACTTTTGCTAGTTTTCTTTAATTGTTTGTAGAAAGTCAGTTGGAGCCGTTTGAAGAAAGATGCTTTAAAGGAATTTCAGTAAGGGATGAAGAGGTTTATTTCTTTCTTGTTACAATTATAAGCCATACTTTGCCTAACTGGAGCACTCACAGTCTGTTTTAGAGTTAGGAGAATGCAGGTAAAACACAACCCTCTGCACACCACAGAAATACTGGATATCTGAGTCAGCTGTGGGAATACTTCCACAGGACTCACAGGTGCAACAAGAACTGCTCTGCTTACAGGTGAAGAACATATCCTCGTCTTTGTACTACACTTCACAGGTCACACTATAGAAAAGCCTACCTGGATTCAGAGTATCAAATGAAATACATCTTGGAGATAGTTCCCTTAGGCTACTATTTTACTGTGGACCAAAACTAAACAGATTCAAGAACTGTAACTGAGATGATGAAGATGTGCTTGCCCATAGCACTGCTGGACACTAAGGGGCCTCTGGGCATGGCTAAGGATCCACTGAAATATCCTCTCATCTCAGTTGCACTTTGCTTTAAACACTTATGCTCCTCTAGACAGGTTTGTTTTGGAGGACATTAAAGAGGACACAAAACACTTCATTTGAAAATGTTTCCATGCCCACTGTCACTGTGGTAATTTTAGACCACCTGGTGTGTGGTTAGCAGTTCTTTCAGCTCTCTGCTGACCAAATGCAATATATAGAACAACTCCAAAATACAAGTGGTATGACATATTCTTCAAAACTGTCTAAATATATAGCTAGCAGACTGGCTGTTGATTGCAGCATGTCGTTTCATCTCTCCATGAGACAGAATTTGCTCCTTCAAAAAGAAAAAACAAAACAAACACTAATACTTAAAAAAAAGCAAAAAATCATGCACACAAAATAAAAGACAAATAACCTTCCCAAGCTCTTCTATTACAGCTGAGGTACCTGTGTTGCTCAGATGCAGGGATTTGGGGAAACAGCTTGTGAAGATGGGTGCTTTGGCACAGGAGGGCAAAGAGAGTATTTCCCCTCCTTGCCTCCAGCTGGCAGTCAGCCTGCTTTGCAGACTGACTTCATGAGGAAGCAGTCCAGGCAATCTAGCTGATGATTAAACATTACCCTCTTCTCTCACCCCAGGAAGGTGGACTGCGGGCAGTGGGTCAAGCACACCACTGTGCAGGGACAGTAAACCCAAAGCACTTGGAGAGCCAGTTATTGACTTTGAGCCAGACTCAGCCTCAGTATCCAACAACTAGTTGCCTCAAGACAGGATTTTTCATTATCTTATGACCATTCTTCATATTTATCTCCCAAATTCCTGCAGTGGGAAGCATGCACAGCACCAAAGTATACAGGTAGTATTGACTACACTGCCAATCCCAGTTATACTCATATAAATAAACAGGAAATGTGCCGAAATTTTGCTGGAAAAGGAACTGCAACTTTCCTGTGTCCAAATGAGGCGTTCACCTCTCAAGCAGAGAGGCATGTCAAAAGCCATGTAGGAGATGGATTTTACAAGGCCTTAAAGTGTAGGGGTGTGTCCCACTTGCGATTCATTCTAGAGATCATCAAGCAAGTGGAGCAAAAGGAGGTTATCAGGAGTAGGCAGCATGGATTCACCTAGGGGGAATCATGCCTGACCAATCTGATAGCTTTCTACGATGACATGACCGGCTGGAAAGATGAAGGGAGAGCAGTGGGTGTTGTCTACCTGAAGTTCAGCAAGGCTTTCTACACTGTCTCCCATAACGTCCTCACAGGGAAGCTCAGAAAGTGAAGGCTGGAGCAGCGGTCAGTGAGGTGGATAGAGAACTGGCCGAATGGCCGAACTCAGAGGGTTGTCATCAGCGACGCTGAGTATAGTTGGAGGCCGGTAACTAGTGGTGTCCCCCAGGGGTCAGTACTGGGCCCAGTCTTATTAAATGTCTTCATCAACGACCTGGAAGAAGGGACAGAGTGTACCCTCAGCAAGTTTGCTGATGACACCAAACTGGGAGGTGTGGTAGACACACCGGAAGGCTGTGCTGCCATTCAGCGTGACCTGGATATGCTGGAAAGCTGGGCAGAAAGGAACCTGATGAAGTTCAACAAAGGCAAATGCAGGGTCCTGCACCTGGGGAGGAACAACCCCATGCATCAGTACAGGCTTGGAGTGGACCTGCTGGAGAGCAGCTCTGTGGAGAGGGACCTGGGTGTCCTGGTGGACGACAGGTTAACCATGAGCCAGCAGCGTGCCCTGGCTGCCAAGAAGGCCAATGGGATCCTGGGATGCATTAAGAAGAGTGTGGCCAGCAGGTCGAGGGAGGTTCTCCTTCCCCTCTACACTGCCCTGGTGAGGCCCCATCTGGAGTACTGTGTCCAGTTCTGGGTTCCCCAGTTCAAGAAAGATGAGGAGCTACTGGAGAGAGTCCAGCGGAGGGCTACGAGGATGGTGAGGGGACTGGAGCATCTCTCCTACGAGGAGAGGCTGAGGGAGATGGGCTTGTTCAGCCTGAAGAAGAGAAGGCTGCGAGGGCACCTTAGAAATGCTTATAAATATCTCACGGGTGGGTGTCAGGAGGATGGGGCCCAGTGGTGCCCAGTGACAGGACAAGGGGCAATGGGCACAAACTGAAGCATAGGAAGTTCCGTCTGAACATGAGGAAGAATTTCTTCACTCTGAGGGTGATGGAGCACTGGAACAGGCTGCCCAGGGAGGTTGTGGAGTCTCCTTCTCTGGAGATATTCAAGACCCGCCTGGACAAGATCCTCTGTGGCCTGCTGTAGGTGATCCTGCTTCTGCAGGGGGATTGGACTAGATAACCCACAGAGGTCCCTTCCAATCCCTACCGTTCTGTGATATTTTTGGCTATTTTGCCAGCTCCAAGCTGGATACAAATTTAAGAATACACGTACATATATACATATATAAATACTTGTATATAAACACGTACATTTCTGGCTATATTTTGTAGTATCAATAATTCAGATTAATGACACCTCATTGCTTTCTTAAAATCAGCCATCTATCTGCACCCTCCATGTCTTAAGCTTCAACATCCAGCTCCTTTAGGCAAGAACAAGCTTTTAGCGCTTTTCAACCTTCCTGCCTTTATCTTTTCCACCCCAACCCATTAGAAGGCACAATACCTCAAAGAATAAGCTCAAACCAGGAGTCTCAAAACGCATGATGCAAGACCATCCAAACCGGCTTGATTGGGTTCAATGCGCAGTAGAATAGCTAATCTCTCACCCTGGACCAGGCACTGGGATCTTAGCATATCAGGATTTTTCATGTCATGACCCTGCAAAGCAGCTGCATAGGAAAGATTTCTTTCGCTCCTTCCTTCTCAACACAATTGCGAAAATCCTGCCTGAAACACATCGAAGGAAACAACTGACTGGATTAGGCACCAGATGCACGAATACAGTACAGTGCATTTGTAGCAATACCCTGACATCCTGATCGACATCAGGAGAAAAACATCAGCATTTCAATGTCCCATCAGCATATCACTGCCCATATATAAAAAGATTTTGGAAACCTATTTTCAGTCAGTAATGAAACGAATTTCCAGAGTAGTGAGGAACTATATTCCCTTCCCTTGTGGATGAGACTTTATTTCACTTAAATTAATTAGCATTCATTGGATAACTCTGTAAATGTCTCAACATATATTATGGATTTGCATGGCAAGGTTTTTAGCGGGGGCTATAGGAGTGGCTTCAGTGAGAAGGTGTGAGAAGCTTCTCCCATGTCTGATAAAGTCAGTGCCAGCGGGCTCTAAGATGGACCCACTGCTGGCCAAGGCCAAGACCATCAGTGATGGTGGTAGGGCCTCTGAGATAACATACTTAAGAAAAGGCAGGGAAAAAAACCTGTGGTATAGCAGCAGTTTGAGAGAGAGAAGTGAGACGATGTGAGAGAAAAAACTGTGCAGACACCAAGGTCAATGAAGAAGGAGGGGGAGGAGGTGCTCGAGATGCCGGAGCAGAGTGTCTTCCCTTGCAGCTCGAGATGAAAGACAGTGGTGAGGTAGGCTGTCCCCCTTGCAGTCCAAGGAGATCCACGGTGGAGCAGATCTCCACCTGTAGCCCATGCAAAGGACCCCGCACTGGAGTAGATAGATGCATGAAGGAAGCTATGACCGTGTGGGGAGCGCCGCGCTGGAGCAGGCTCCTGCCAGGACCCGCGGACTCGTGGAGACAGGATCCCACGCTGGAGTAGGTTTTCTGGCAGGGTTTGTGACACCATGGGGACCCACGCTGGAGCAGCCTGTTCCTGAGGGACTGCACACCGTGGGAAGGACCCACGCTGGGCTAAGATGGTATATGCTGAAACAGGACAGAGATTGACTAACAAAACAGCGCCTCACCTATACCATCCCTGAAGAAGGCACAGAGCAAAAAGACAAGATGGATGCAGGATGGATAAAGACAGAGGTGCGAAGTTTCCCTGAGTGCCCTGCACAGGGTACAGTGGCCATCTCTGCTCAGCGAAAGCTCGTCTTGGATTCTACCAGTAAACAGAACAGCCAGCAGGGCTGCTGGTCTTTGTACTCCAGGCTTGCCTGTTGTCCAAAAAACACTTCTTTTGTGAGAGTTTTACACTCAGAAAAGCACAAGGTGCTTTCCAGATATGTAGTGAAAGTAAAAGCAGAAATGCAGGTCCTTTGGCATGCTATTTCCAACTTTGGATGATCAAGATCCTCCATGTCATATAGAGTTACCAACCTTCACCCTAGCAGCAGAGAGCCCTGAACCAGGCACATCTCAGCCCCATGCTTTGGCAGCAGTGTCCTGCTAATAAGGGCTTTTTCAGATACAGCCTGTATGTTCTACTTATTTTGTCTCTCAACGCCTTACTCAGATGTTCCCCCTTAAAGAAATTTATGCATTGCTATTTTACCTTTGCTTGCTGGTGTAGCATAGAATTTTTGGCAGGGTAGTCCACTGCCTAGCCCCATCTTTAAGAGCTTCTCTGACAGACAAAGCATGACAAGGGCTGTGCTGATATCTTTCCAACTCAGACTGAATATTTCTGGGCAGGCCACATGCCTGTACTGCACAGCATAGGGCTGTCAATCTCACATACACCACATCTGTCTCTCCTATTTTCCGTCTCTGAGGGGTTTATTCCAATCCTGCACTGGTACAGTGGCCCGTGTGCATGAGTCTGTATATGCTTTAATTTATGCTAAACTCATTCATCAGCTTGGCTCTGGGGAGTGTTTTCCAAAGGGGAAACTGTTGTCATTTCCTTCAGAAACAGGGCATTACACTACCTTTACAACATTTCTTTGAAATAACAAGCTGTATTGCTACCAAGCTCCAGCAGCTACCTTTGAAAATGACTGTGATTGGTGAGAGCTCCAGATATCACAGGCTTTAGTCCCTATAATCCTGCCCATCTTTACTGCAGTTTTTGCAACCTCCCCAGGCTGACAAATCTGCAGCTGATCAGTTACTGCTGTTTTTTATGATCTCATTTTACTCCAGCACATCTTGATGCTACTCTACTGAAATCACAGGGGTTAGCATGGGGTAAAGTCACTTTTTAAGGTGGATTTGTAAGTTGAAGTACTTATTGAAATCCATTGTCAGCGTGAATGTTTTACTGCCCCTAGGCTTTCAAGCATAGCTGTGATGGCAAGACAGCTTGCAGGGTCTCACAGAGTCCCTGCATAAATGGGATAGGATTTACTTAGACACGATGCCAATGTCAATAAACCAAGAGCCATTTTATAATCTTACAAGACTCCTAATAACAAACAACTCCTTGGTCCAGCCGTGCCACGACCCCATGTTTGTAACTTTCTGTTCTCTGACCTTCACCTCTGGTACAAGCTGGAGAATCTTCTTAATTAAGCTTCATAACGTCTTCTTCACCCACAAAATTTTTGTCTGCTGTATGCTCCTGCTTGCCTTCAGCATGCTACCAAGGTTGACAGGGCACACAGAGTTCACCTGTTTTTATCGCCCTTTAGGACTCCTCGATAGCAGTGCTATCACCTCCATCCAGTTTTAAGAAAAACACGGAGCAAATACGTTTACTCTGAACCCTGTGTCTAGTTTAGAGAGCATGACTTAGCATTTTGAGGAGAAAATTCTCTAGACCCGTGTTTCTCCTTCTCCATGTGCTTTCGCTGCCCAGTATATCGAGATGCCAGAAAATCTCATACACAGTGCCTTTTCCTGGAAACATATCAGCCTTTTTTACTCTTGATTTTTCTCTCAAAAGTAACCTGTCTCAGTTAGACGGACGGTCCAGCATCCTGCAGTGCAATCTTGAGACTTGGATAATAGCTCTGCATTCCCTTAATCATGTTCCGCTATGACATATCCCAAAATCTTCAAGCGTATATTCAAGAGAATTCTTTGGGAAGAGATTTCTTCCAAATTCTCTACCCAATAAATAAGCAGTAGGAATCCAGAGATTTTTTTCTTCTTTCTGGGGCTTTAATCTTACGCTATTTCTTAACCTTGGAGACTGATATTCACTTCTAAATTAATAAGTGCCATTTACCCTCTGTACTATAGTCCTTATTGTAACTTCTTGGAACATTTAACATTTAATAGGAAAATTAAGTTCTTCGTGCTCCTTTTCTGAAAGTTGAATGTTAAGCATAAATCCAGTGTAAAACATATTGCTCATAGAGCTGAATCAAAACTACTTGTTCCTTCCAATACAATTCCCTCTTCCCAGACGTGTGTCTTTCCTTAATATTTGCTTTTCAAAATATTACAGGTTAACACATGTAATCTAAATCCTGAGGAAAGCAGCACGTGTTTGTTTTCTGAAACCTGATCTCTGTTGTGAACTATGACCAAAATTTACCAGCAATTTACAGTATCTATATAAAAAATGTAGAGTATATATTCAATTCTGTAAAACATTTTTTCATATTCTAACATCAGGGTACAGAAACCAGAAGAAGAATGGTTTTTTGGTGACATCGACTTTCTGAAACCCTAACTTGATCTGTATGAAACTTAATGAAAGCCATCCAGAGTTTACACCAATACTAATTCAATGCCACATACTCCTGCAGACATGTTCCCCCATTCTAAATCTTACGGACCATGAAAGAATTTGAGAGCGCCTGCTAGTTAGAGCTCCCTCTCGAAGTCCGTAAGTGTAATACTACAATATCCAAACCTGTTTTTCCGCACCTGTTTTATCGCAAAACAGTTCTCATACCCATCCCTCAGCTGACAGCAGGCCTTTCTCTTTTTCCTCTAACCAAAAGGGCAAGTCACCTTTTGTTTCTAGAAACACTTTTGCTCTAAATCCAGCAGAATCAGATAAAAAGTGCTCTGCCAGCTGCTTTCTTTTCGAACCCTCCAGCCCTAACATGAACAGAGCTCATATAAATCCCCCTGCTCTACCCAGCTCCCTGGTCAGAGCAGAAGTTGTGGAGCAGCACTCTCCTAAGTGCTTTCTTCCAGAGATCGGTACTCTACATGCCCTTGCCGTCCCTGGTGCAGCACAAACCCATACCTAGTTAAGCAGTCCCTGCATTGAAACTGATCTGAGGCTGCTTGCTCCTACCAAACACCTTTCTTCTTACTAATTCCAAAGGCCGTAAAATAATCATTGGGAAACTGCACACGTCATTTCTTACTTTCTAAATCCCTTGCAAAAAATCGCATCCAGGTAAGGAGTGTCTGCACAATAAAGATTATATTAGTGCATTTTCTTCTTCAAGGAGTGTTCTTCCTCCAAACAGTACCAAGCACGAACGAAAACTGCTCTGCACATCACTTTCTTTTAAAAACATTTTTTATAATTTCCTTGATAACCATACGGACAATAGCCATATCTGTATCTAAAATAATGGAAAATTTTGTGATCGCCTTTGGCCATAAAAGAACATGTAGAAAACAATCTCATCTGCTTTCATTCTAACCACATCACGAGGAAAAATAATCTGCGTGGGCAGTACCTTTATAAAAGCTTAGAAGCATTCATTCACTTCCATAAGCATGTGCTATATTTATAGCAGGTAAACGCATTACCAGAAACAATCCCTCATTGTGTTTGACTTTCTGGATGGGTAACTCTACGTTTCTCCCTTCCTTCAACTACATCATGATAACCAGTCTCTAAACCAATAGAAGGAAAAATGTTCCTTCTACCTGGAATTCTGAAGACCAAATACTTTCTTGTAAATTTATACATTTACATACGTTTGAACAATGTAATTTATAAGTAAAATTCCATATGGAGATACATACACATATTTTTTGGCAATCCTGTCCAACCCTTATCAATAGGTAAACGAAGCATAAGTGAAAAGTGCTGTATGAGGGTTTATTTCATGTAATGCCATTTTCTCTCACATATGCCATTTCCCAGCTTAGCATTTAGGAAAACGGAAAAAAATAATTCAATTTTTTTGTCTAATTATTTTAAAATTTCTATCCTTACCACTATGGACATATGGGAGGCTGCTGTCTTCTGTAACGCTACAGAAGGTCTGTTTCTTCTGATTGCCCTGTGGGCCACGACATATTCAAAAGGAAAATACACTTCTCATTGCTTCCCTTCAGAAATCCTCCATTTACCATGCCTAATCTGAAGCATCTTGGTGATCTATTTTCTACCGCAGAACAAATCCTGAAAGATTTTCACTTACACAAACTCATTCTAATTCTATGTTTCTGGACCTACATGGTACAGAGGGAACTTTTTTCTGAAACACAACTTGTATGGATAGCAAACTGTGCCAGCAAAGTGCTACTTCTAACAAAACTGTCCCAAAGCTACTCGTCTTATCGTTCCCCAGTACTCCTCATCCTTTCTTATGTCCTGGCAATGATTAGGATGAAACACCTATTAACACTGACTCATATTTCTAATCTTCAACATTACTATAATTACACTTTATTTTGTTACATTAAACATAAGCCAAACGTCTAATCTGACACCTGCCAAGAGCAATTTGGCTCAGAGACACCCGACGAAAATGGGAATCTCACAATGTATTTGCTGTCAGGAGGAGACAGATAACAGGCTCTCCTAGGAAAGCACATGTACATGCACTTGGGAAATTTTAAAGAGTCAAAAGTTATTAGAGGTATTAGTGCTAGAACTACTGTTTCTGTTGAAAGAGGTCTTTCTTTGATTTACATACCGTATGTGAGATTAAGAATAACAACTTTCCTGTATTAGTTTTAAGGCCTTTGTGAATACAAAAACATGGGAATTCGTGTTGCACGTAAGTAATTTATGGTAACCAAATTTTCTGACATATTCTAAAAATGGCTATAGTAATCAAGATTTTTTATTTTCTTGGGTTTTTTCTCTTATCCAGAGAGCCAAAAGTCCCTAAGAGATACATTCTCTTTTCTCTTCCTCCCAATTTTATTTTAAAATAAAAGAAAAGCAAAAAACCAAACCCTAAAGCTTCACGGAATTATCTTTTTTCATCACTACAATCTGTTGCAATCGCTCTTGCATTCTCTGTGAATCAGATGTCAAGTGTGTGTTTGAGGAACTGGTTTGCATAAGCACATTAATTTTCAAGGGGAATACGTTCCTATCCCACCCTGGAAAATGCTGTTTGCCATTTTCAGACAGAAGTAAATCTTACGCAAAAGCTTGAAAATAATTTTCCAGGGTAGCAAAGACAATAGATGAGAATTCCCACACAGCACAATAAGAGCATATTTTACTAGAAGTCTACGTCTTTTTCTTAGATTTTTGAAGTCTAAGGAGAAAATGGCTCTATCGTGAGATTCTCTCATAATTCACAGCTCCTGCATGTCTATGAGGAGGGATGCACTGCAACCTCTTTTTTATACAGAAACAGGGAACAGTTCAACTCTCTTCCTCCTTTATCCAGCTGTTTATGTTCATTCTACTTGTAGGAAAACTACATTTGGATGCATTTGATCCCTTCGGAAATGTTGAAACAGAACAATTTCAAAAGTTATTTGGGAAAGAATGACCGGCTATCCCATTCAGAGAGACACTTTGTTTAAGAAGCCAGGCTAAAAGGAGAGGAAGAAATTTGATATAGATTCACACAAAAAGCAGAGCTGAGAGAGTCTGATGTCAAAACATTCCCTGAATCCTTAGGAATCTGGATGTACATGTTCAAAGTTGAGCCCAGTCTCATAACAGAAAGACTCAAACCACGGATCTTATCAATCACAAATGTGGGGAAGAAAAAATTTACTTTTGCGACCTCTTCTCTGTTTAGGAATAGGTTATTTTTAAAGCGTTGTGGAAACTAGACACAAGATGGTTACACTTCACTCAAGACTGAGAAAAAGGCAGGACAGTGTATTGACAATTCATATAGAAATATTAAATGGTTTTGCCCTCTTTAGCCTCGTATGTTCGTTTGGGTTTTGCCAAGAGGCATTGTATATCGGATATTCAGATACATTTCTATTCCATAATGATTTTATAGTACGTCATGCATAAAAGGATGGAAAACGTAGCACACTTTACTGAAACAAGACCCTGTGAGTATTGAAGACTTATTTTTAATATTCCTAACACAAGAAGCTTATGCTACAAGGCATTTATATAACTCTTCTTTGTTTAGTACCACCTCCTTCATAACATTAGTATTTGCAGCTCTCTGAAGGCAACTATCTTGCAAACGCATAAGCTACCGTGAACACGTTATGAAATCTGTAAAAAATTGCCAGTTATTTAAAGAAAGAATCAAGTGATTTGATGTCATTTGATGTAATTACTTATTTTTATCAGAATTTGATTTCTTCATCTTCTCATCAATAAGTTGCTGGCTTGCATCACAGCTGCCTATGCTGGCATGTTATTATCTGAGACTGGTAGACATTGTTATATACACACTATAGCATATTTTACGTCTCATCATATTAACAGGTAGATAGAAATCATTCATTTACTTAGTCAATGCAACATAACAACTACTAAGCGGGTGCTTTTTTTTGGGATCAAGTTTAAGGGGTTGTAACAAAAAAGTGTTAATCTGAAACAGGGACCCTTCTTGTTTGATGTTGTGTATCACAGATCTTAGGAGCCACCAGTACTGTTGAAATCATGGTCTGTTGAGTTTCTGGGGACAAAACCAGCCTGGGTTGGGCTGTGCAGAGTACTGTGCAAGACTGTATTAAGGTACCAAATTAATAAGCATTTTGTAACTTGAACATTTAAAGTTACGATGCAATCTGACAGCCTTTCTTTGCCCATCACTCGCTATATATAAGGCAAAGGCAGCAGTGCCCACATAACTTTTCTATAGGTGAGGAAGAGACATCGAAAGATTTCAGCCAAGAAACAGAGGCACAGAGAACTGAAGCACTTTGGACAGCATGTACTTATCTATTACTTTCAAGCTCTTTATGATGGCTGGTATTACACCAAGTGAAATCAACAGCAATTCAGAGCAAATATCTTATGACATTGGTTTATGCATGAACTAGTAACATAGGAGGTGCTCAGCGCTACCCCAGCTCTGCTCTTACAACAGTCAATGGACTTTGCTGCTGACAGCGATCACCTCTGCTGACTCCTTTGGAAATTCTGCTTTAGAAAGTCTCCTTGTCAGGCAATAACAGATAAAGCCTTCCGTGGCTGATGGTCTGCAGATTGGATCATCATAGAGGGAATTTCACAATTGCAGTAAATTCCGATTTTTTGTCCTTATTCTTGCTAAGAATTCAGTTTTCTTTTATATGAGAAAATATTCCCTGCTTGTTTCTCACATAAGCTGAAGTTAACCTCACTTAGATTGGCTTTACTAGAAGCCGTTCTCCTAAATGCAGTGCTCTTTGCCATGAACTTTGCAGCTTCTTTCTAAATTATAGAATGCCCTCCATCCGAGCTGGCTTGTCATGATTAGATGTCAATACTGGTGGCTGATATCCTCTGTGATTTTTTCAGTACAAGTCAGTAAGCCAGCAATTTTAATAACACCGTTCTTGGACGTAATGTTAGTAACATATCTACATCAGCTTCTATGGCTGCACTCTTGAAATTACCACTTCTGCTACACCTATTTATTTCCCATGAAATTTAAGAGATCTCTATGTTATGTCCCTAACCTGTAGCCACATGACATTGCTCTTAGCGGCTTCTCCTCCAACTCATCTCAACCCTTGTTTCTTGTAATGTATTTTACTTTTCAGCTGTTTCAATTTGCGGATATGGGAAGGCAGCATTTCCATTTATTTTTGGAGGCCCTGTTCTCTTGCAAGTAGACTCAGGCTTACTTATGAGATTCAAGCAGCACCAGGAAATCTTTTCATGATATTGATCTGAATTTTGATTCTCTTAAAAACGCTGGAACAGGAGACAAAATTTGTTAGATTTGATTTACAGTCTCTGAACCATGCTGCAAATGTAGTCTTCCTTTTTTGCTCTCAAACCAGTTCTAATTTATTCCTGTGAGTTACTTATGCAGATACACTTAGTGAATAGTTTATCAAGTGACTTTCAGATTGGGCTTGCTACTTGGAGTTATTTTATATAAACTGATTACCAACCACTGGTTTATTAACCAGTTTAGTATACACACTGCAAGGAGGAAGAACACCTAAAACACACAGTATTATTTCTGCTCCATCAGGTCCTCACAGAAGACATTGTACTATCAGAAGAAAAATGAAGAGCAAACACTGAAAGCCCAGAAAGATAATTCTTAACAATAATCAAAGAGCCATAGCCGAGTTTGTGAAACTTGCCTCAGCTAGCCATACACAGAAGATTTCACATTATGAAACAAGAAGGCTGAAATCATAATCAGGCATAACTGTGCTGTGCACTGTACAGGAGCAGCCTGTTCCTCTGAATGAGTCAGCATTTCGATTTGCAAAATGCTGCACATGGAAATGCGGACATGTATAATATCTTGATTTCTGAGGTTGGCCCCTGAGTACCAGGGGAGGCCAAGCACCTCTCCATATCTTCCAAGGCTGAACTCACAGTTGTGGCAGCTTGGCAGCAAAGCACTTCTGAAATTCAGGGGGGGAAATGCACCAGTCAGCCTCGGATCAAGAGCGGGAAGAGGCCAACTTACAGGACACTTCCAACCCAAGACTGTCCACAGAGAGCTCCTGACTGGAAAAACACAATCCTTCTGAACACTGTTAACCTGAAACACTATTTTAATTACTCAAATATTAAAAAATATAGAAGACAAAATACTACAGAGACGACTAAAAAATAGCAGCTTATGACTCTGAAATATGCAGTAAGGAACATTACCATAACAACCTCTGAGGAGATACAAACAACACTATTACAGCTCCAGGAAAGACACATAAAGATGTGCATTACAATTACCTGCCTGACAGAGAAAAAGGAAGAAAGGTACATATTTTAAAGTACAGCTGTTACTGGCTTTAAGACTAATATATAATGAAGAGTATTGCAGTTACCTAGTTGTGGCACAGATATAATGGTAATCATTAGTGATCTAGCTGTAAGGAGGACGTGTAATGTGTAGTATTATTGTTATCTCTCACTAAAAGAGAGCAAGAAAGAGGAGGAGAGAGAAGTGATGAGAAACTTGGACTGTTACCTGGCTCTTCATGGCAGAAATTATGGAAAAATTTGCTGCTGCCCATAGCTGTACTTTACAGCTACTAATTCATGGAGGGAGAAGCAGAGGAGAATGGAAAGCTGTCTGAGTTATACCCTGGTTATCTGGTACAAGGCCAAATTTCCAGCTGGCCACAGCTAATAAAACTTGCTCGTTTTTGCTGAAGCTACGTCAACTTTGGGTTAGTAAGACAGGAGAGGATGGGGAGATGGGGCTGCCCTGTGAGACACAAGCACCACAGCCCTCCTAGAGACAACAAGGACTACACAAGAAGTCCTAGGGTGACTGATGCATCCATGGACCCCATGTGGCTCCCCTTCCACATCAACATGCAAGAGTCATATCTCCATGCAATCCCAGAAGCAAGCATGAAGTGTTTGGCATTAGAGAAGGTCAAGAGACAGGGATGGCAAAAAAAGGACTGTAAAGGAAGGAAACATGGCTTTTGTGAGGTCTGGGATACAGGAGGTAGAGATGGCATATATTTTTCACTTTGCAGAGAAAATAATGCTTGGAGCTTTCCGTAGCCTTCAGTGTCTAGCCCTTCCCCGGATGAATGATGTTTGCTTATCCATCCTACCTTCAGAACAAAGGTAAAATGAAAATCTGGGGTTAGAATAGAGTAATAACATACTGAAAAGAAGGTGTGTCAGTTAATCAAGACTGCAGGAATGAGGGAAAACTAAGAACTTAGTCATGAGCTATAATCACAGCAAGGATACCGAATGGCCTAACTCCCAAATTTCTTTTTGTTCTTTTTGTTCTCTCAATCAGGCTTCAGATTTCTTTTCCTATGGTGTAATACTGACAGCGCTCACTAATTATTAAACAAATCCATCATTAAATTCTGGGTCATGGAACGTAGGAGAAACTCCAGTGTCATTAAAATTAATCCTTTTATTCCTGTTTTCACCACTATTTGCTATCCCTCCGGTGCAAAGCTGAAAATTTCATCTGAAACAACTGAATTGTGTGTGATTAATTTGTAATATTCCAAGAAGACACTATAGAAACCCTACTGTTTTTAACAAATTGCACAGCTGCTCCATCAAACAACTTCCACAAAACCAGCCTTGTTCACGAAGCAGAGAGAGCTACGGGCAAAGAGAGAAAGGCAAGGAAAAGAGCACTGCATGGGAAGTGAGAATTTGTTTATTTAACCTGCATTCAGTTATAATTCCACCCCTTCCTCTGATAGCAAACAATTCAAACTCATGTGCTCCAAAGCAGCAGAACAAACTACGCATCACCCTGAGACTTCTAGGCAGAAGAGGTCAAGCCTGCAAAACATCCCCCACCAGTGCCACTGCCCTCTTCTCTAGGAAAATCACCTTCTCAGTGTTTACGCTGTGAGTTAAGAAGTGGTGCTACTATCACCAGGGTGTGACTATTCAATAACAGAGTAAAGACGGGAACATTATATTTGAGTCGATTGTATTCATGTGCATGTACAGGGTGTTTGAACATTCCGTGCCGAAAAAGCCTCCTGTCTTCTTTCCTCTGAGGATGAAGAACAGGCTGAAATTACCACTGTGAGCTGCTTCTGTAACACCTGCATGGAACACTTCCCTGAGCAGAGGGAAAGCTCCTCACAGTTACAGACATTTGCTTCTCTTTGAGGAGTACAGCTGGATGCAAGAAAAGAGGCTAATTTGTAAATGACCTAAATTTTCACTCAAAAGTCTGGAAGTAAAAAATGTTCAATCATTTTTCTTTTGATATCTTTTTGTGTGAGTTCCAATAGTGACATGAACTGCAAAGTATGACTTGCTGAAACAAGGTGTACTCTTCAGAGACTGTCCTGTGTGAAATCTCTGACAACAACCTCTCTAAGTGACATTTTGAGAGTTAGAGAGCTTGAGACATGTAGATCAACATATACCCATCTCAGACACTGAAATGCTGTCCTTAGTGCTATTGTACTCTCTTTGCCAGGAAGAAGTAGAGAGCATCTAGCTTAAAACATATCTAAGGCCTCTTCCCTATTTTTTGGGATCACCATTATTATTGCAAGCACTTTGGGGGTGTTTAAATGGATCTGAGTAACATCAAAGTGTATTTTACTCACCTGGATTCATGTAAACAGAATTTAGAATAAGTGCGAAGCAACTTCAGTTAACCTGTTCACTTCGTGCATGTGAAGTGAAAGGATCCAGCCATCATTCACTAACACAAAATAAGTATATGTTAAATGTCTACCCTGACTATTATATGAAAAGGTAAATTACGCAGAACTGAACTTCTCCTTATCCCTTCTGGGCATACAATGCTGTTCTTTCACATTTACTTCCAGAATTTTGAGTGAAAATTTAGGTCATTTGTAAATTGCCTAAATCTGAATATTAAGTTTTAAAAAAGCTCTGTTACCCCTCTCATCTTTTCCCAGAATTTGCTTTTTCTCATTCAAGTTTGCTTTCAATTTTTTCTCTTTTGGTCTCCTTTTCTTTTAAAATGGTAGATTTGGCTAGAGGATAGGATTTCTGGTCTGCAGAATATTTGGGTATGTCAGCATTTTTTTTCTTTCCAATAAAGACCGACGACAAATACACACAAAAATTATCAGTTTCAGAATATCATGTTTCTCTTTTGCTTTTCTGTATATGTGTGTAGTCTACAAAATACACATGGCCATTACTGTCATGTTTCAGTGGAATAAAATAATAGACTATATAAATAATACCCTCTAAAACAATTTTAGGCAGCTACTACCAAAATATTTTAATCATCTCTGTATTTCAACTCTCTGCCGCGAGCTGAAAATAAAAATACGTCAATTCGATTATGTCATCACAAAATGTAACATAAAAGTTTCTAACAAACATGCAAAAAATAAATTCCAGAAAACTTTCCAATCTTTCTAGTTCCACTCCCAAACTTCCCACAGCAATCTCTGTAAAACTCTACTTGCACACTTTTTCAATTTAAAGCAGCCTGAATAAAGACAGCGAACCAAGCCCATGCTCAGCACACAGTATAAAAATGCTGCTGCCGTTGTCAACATGAGCTATATAATATTACCTGCTTTGTTGTTTTTCTGGACTGATGCCTTTGACTCTAGAATATTGTATCAAGACCAGAAGTGAGAGTGATCATCTACCTCCTCTCCTCCTTCAAGCAAAAAAAACACACTCATTTTGCTGACTGTCACCTCACAGCCCAGCCCTCATACCAACATTCACTGCAAGTCTCTGTGCATGAGCAAGCACAGACACTTCATTGGCAAAAAACATTGGTTTCTGTTCACTTTCATACTTTTTTGAGCTCAATTTCTTTAGAAGATGCAAACGGTTTTGCTGTTTTCCCCAAATAACCTCCACTTCTTTAGCAACAAAAAGTGATAAAAAGATGTTAGTTCAATGCAATATGTTTGGCTTCAACAGAGAAAAAATCCAACAGTTTCTTTCCTGTTGTCTCCAGAAGAGCTGCACTCCTCTGTATTGATTAAGCAGTTATCTGCTCACTCTTACATGTTGGAGAGGAAAAAATATAGACAGGAGCCTGAATGGCCTTGGAGAAGTAGGAAAAAAGAAAAATGCAGGCACTTTTTGCAGCTTTGAAATATAACAATGGCCTTAGCTTGGGAGGCAACTGAATTAATTCATACATAAATGTTCCTTTTGCACCTTTGTTTTCATTTATTTCCTGCTTGATACCAGCAACAGTAGTACCGAAAACTAGTGCATGACAAAACATTCAAATGAGATATTTGGTGCAATGCCTTTTTTTACTCTGTGAATCGCCCCTACAAATTCAATTTACTGTTCTTCCTGCTTTGCTAATGCTTTTTTCCTTGAGATCACAGTGAGTCCTGCAGCCCTAGAAAATTTTTATTTTCTTTCCTCTCCCCTGTGGTTGCCATGCCTTAAGACCCAGCACTATCTACATGGGCAGACCCAGCAAGGAAGGCAAAGGCTATATCTTTTTGCCGTTTTTCAAAGGGTGCCAGCTACTACTTAGGAAAGCCGATTGTACAGCACGCAAAAGAAGGAGGTCAGACGAGCATCTGGGATCTAAGATTTGAAAACACAGTGTGTGATAAACTTGTTTCCAGCTTCCTTCGAAAAACGCTTGAGCAGAACAGATATATTCAACATTTGTTGTTTTCACCCCTACAAGAATAGGAAGATAATTAGGCATACCACCTTTTTTGACACAGATGGATACTCCAGTGTTTGGCAGATTTTGAGGCAGGGGAATTGAGACCAAGGAAGCTTGGCGAGGAACTCCAGGAGATACAAATCCCATGTGACTGCTCTGACTTGGAGCGTAACTCAGGAACATCACAAATCTTCCCTTTGAAAACTTTTGATAGCACTTGAAAGAAAGCAACGAAAGGAAGACTCCTAAAAAAAGCTACATGACTTTTTGCACACCGCAGTTCCCTTAGTCTGCGTTTAACTGTAAGTCTAATTACGTCTGCTTCCAACTTTTTTATTTTCATATTGGCTGCCCTGGAAATTCAGGCAGATTATGAATGCTTCTCTCAGTGAGTTACCTGAAAGAAGGTTCAAATAATATTCCCGAAAACCTTTGAACGTTTCACTGCTAGCCTCATCACAGAGTGCATTCAACACTGTAACATCTTATATTGCTATTTACTTAAAAATAGAGTACTTTGGATTTCATCTATGTTTTTGGAGAATACATTCAAAGAGAAAAACAGGAATAAATTCAAAGTGTAAGTTCAAGAATTCTGGTTGTGAAAATTCACAAACTTTCATGCACAATAAAAAAAGTTCTGTTGTGCCAAGGGCTAAATAACACATAATTATGACAGACAGAGTTTCCACTCTTGCCCAAAAGGAGATGACTCCTGACAGCCCCAGTACTTGCAGGCTGAAGATGGGCAAACCAAGACATACGCCTCCATCTTGCCAAGTGTAGCCACACACTTGCATGGCCCGCGTGGCACAGTGAGCTAAACTGACCTGTGGCTACAGCGCTGTGCAAGGCCCGCGCAGCACTGCTGCGTTTTTTCCCACCTGCTAACAGTCATTTTAAGTAGAGAGAGGAAAGGAATCTTTTCAGAGAATGAATGCCTGTTTACTGTGTGCTTCAGCTGTAAATCCTTTAGGTGAATATGTTGAAGCAGAACACACTTTCACAATAAAACAGAAGCGACTGGCACCTTTTTCTAATTTTATTCTACTCTTTTTTATTTTTCCACTTTGACTGACTTATTTGTTACAGCAGCATAGAACTAACTTCTGGGTTGATAAGGAGACTGTTCCACATTATAGAAATTACTTCAAACAAAAGGTCCAGGCTTAGAGTAGTCTCTGTTGACAGAGATCAATATAAAATTCTGTGGGACAAAGTGACAGATTTTTCATTGTTTCCTTAGTTTACATCCCTCTGCAGCAACCCTTTTCAGCAGCTGTCCTCCCACCAGCAGATATCATTGTGCTCCCAGACAACAGGAACCCCTATGTATGGACAGACAGACCCCTATGAAACCAGGGACTTTACACAGCAGTTGAGGATTGACCCTGTGAATCCTGGAGGCAGGCAGGTAGAATTTTTGTTTAGCTTTTAATGTATATCAGAAAAGGATTTGAAAACATAAATCTGTAGGAACTAAAGAATCTTTATAAAACAGCATGGAATTGAATAGGGTTGATCTGGGGCAGTCGGCGAGATCGTCTAGATGGTAGCCCATAATGCTTAGTTCCAAGCTGCAGTTAATACTGTTATGCTGGGGCTTTTACTTTAGTATTGACCAGCTCTATAAAACACTGTATTTCAAAGGAACTCAGTATACATTGCAAGTAGGTCTGTTTGTAGTCACAAGCCTGCAGTGCCTTGTTTTTGGTTGAGAAGAAATGCTTTTCTCACATGCAGTAAGACTGAAAGTTATAGTTTTCAACTTGCAGAGAGTGAAACCAGGGGTAGGAGCAGGCTACTTCTATGAAGGCCACAAAACCCATCCACTAACTTGTAACCCTCAGGAAACATGTCAGAAGACGGGCCAATTTTCTAAAAGCAGAAGAAAAATTCAATTTTCAGTTTTTCAGTTTTGTAAAAATAGAAGATAGTTCCCAAATCCTGCCACTTGTTACAGATGGGATCAATGACTGCCGTTCTTTGCCATGTGGCTGCCTTTTAGCACTCCCTGAGCCCTCCTATTCCCTCCAAAATCCTGACACTCCCAGGGAGGAAAAGGATGATGGCCTCCCTCACCCCCAGTCCCTAACTCCCAGCTGGTGCAGCATGTTTGACTTGAGGATGGCTTTTGGACTGCACAATATCACAAGTGCCAGCAAACTGCAATATACCTGTCATAGTTAAAGCACTTCTGAACCATAATCTTCATCAACGACTGCCCACAAACAACCCATCTGCAGCGTCTGCCCCAGGACAATCTGCCCCAGGACCCAAGGAAGGACCACTTATCTATCACCAGCGGAGATGGATGTTGCTACCTGGGATGTATCGGCTGGCAAGCCCCCCTCACTCAGCTCCTATACATGAGCACACCACAAACCACCTCCGGCTTGTCTTCCTCTGGGCACATGCCCAGCCCCTGGAAGAACCCATGCTCTGTTAAATTTCTTATTTATTCAGACCTGCAGATTCCATCAGAAAGAGAATCCAGTGCTGTTGCAGCAAAACTCCTTTGCCTGTGTCGAATTTTAAATGTGGGATTATGCCTGACTGCTTGTACATGGCAGATTGCTAAACAAGGAGGGGCCAGGACAACTTAACCAACCTGAAGCCGTGCACACATTGATGTTTAAGGTCCGCCAAAGTGTTTTTCATAAAGCTCTTAGCATATGACCACTGTCCTCTGTGCAAATCAAAGATGGCTGTTGTCCAAAGAGCTGTACAGCTCTAGAAAAATATGAAAGGCGAGAAAGTTGCAGCAAATAAACCTTACACAATACAGAAGCAATTATGTCCGTCATTACTTTGCTGTTACCACGGGGCTGGGAAGCCTGCACACCACGGGGCTGGGAAGCTAGCACAAGCCTGTGAGTGAAGGACCAACTGATAAGAGAGTTCTCACTGCACACCAGTAGATGCAGAGCTTATTGCTTCTATTACATCAAACCCATGCTGTCCTTGATAGGGTTTCTAAGACAAAATCCTCACTTTTGATGTGTGTTATTATCATCTAACAGATCAGATGACAGAGGAATGAAGGATACTAAACAACACTAGATAAAGCAATGGAGAAAAACAGCACAGACTGATAGCAAGTTTTCTAGCCATTTATGTAACAGTTAAAGATCAGGAAATTTTTGCAATTTTCCTTTATCCTGGTAATAAACAGGGAGAGGAAAGGGCGTTTGCAGCACTTCTTGAAGAGGACCACAACACCAACAGCAGCAATGCCCGTAGGCTTCTGTCTTTAAAGGACGGCACTTCAACAGGGCAAGACCGAGTCCTACATCTTCAGCCTTCTGCTCTGCTGGAGTAACCCTGAGACTCTGCACAGAGATTTAGCATCTCCTTTTTACAAGGACTGGGCTAAAACTGCTCATTTCTTTTGTTTCGTCTAGCAAAAATTGATTGGCTTTTGTCAAATAAGCAATCACAATGTTTATAAATTATTTTAGCACGCAGTGGAAGTAAAGCACATCGATTGCAAAGCCAGAGAGCTCACTGTTGGTGCTGATGTAGCTTGAGAATTAGCACGACTAGGCCGCTTAAGGAAAGCAGCGAAACTGAACAATCTGCTGGACAAGACAGATTAGAATAGCCTTTGACAATGTTCTCATAGTGCACATAGTGTGGGTTAGCAAAAACAAGATGTGTTCAAGGACGTGGAGAGGCAGTCTGTTGCTATTGGCTTCAGTGCGTAGTTACCAATCATAAGGGAAAGTGGAGAGTGTGAACAGCTCATGATTTATGTCTGTAGCCTATTCAAATTTTCATAATGACGTGTATATATATGGAATATGTATATAAGCATGCAAGCAGGATAAAAAGAATCCGACTGTGCATCGTATCAATGCGTGTGAGAGTCGTTCCTGTGCTATCATGGATGCTGAAACTCGGCATCTCACAGGAGAGGACAGAATATTTACAAATTTTTTTGTTTTTGCAACCTTTCATTAATAAATTCTTCCCTCTAGAATTACAGACTATTCCTAGTAAAGTGTATGCAGCCAATAGAAATGCAGACTAGAAATGGTCTCTCTTTTTACAGGCATAACACTGTACGCTTCTTTTCAAGCTTGATACCATGAAGAAAGGCTACAAGAGTCTGTAAAGGCCATTTTTCTCAGCTGCATACTTTCTGCAGGCAGTGATTATTTTCCTCCAGATTAAGTCTGTTATATCCAACAGGTTCTTGATAAATTCGGACTCAATTTTCCCCAAGTGCATTTTCAGTACACAGGACGGAGCAGTGGACATTCAGGCCCCGGCACACAATGGGGCGCTCCGGTCTGTACTATAAAGGACCCCATGCAAAGAAGGAATGGGTGCCAACGGAGAAGTTTATTCCTCCTCTAGTCTTCATTTGCTTAACAATTATGTCTTTTGCAGTGACTAAAGACTTCATTATTTGTATCTTTTTTAAAGATTGGGATGAAGGGTGTCCACTGTTGCTAAATTAATAACTTAAGTGACTTAAAGGAAGGTGTAATGGCACAGAAAGACCATGGCAACCAGTGTTTTTATGAACAGGCACTTCCAGTGAATATCAGTAACATACTATGATGGAATGACTAATAATCATTATTGATTTGTAAAAACACCCAAAGATACACAAAGATCTTAAAAAAAGATAAAAGGAAAAAGCAGAAGACGATTTTGAGACTTGATTTCACCGGGGATCCCTATCTAAACAGATTGCAGTCAAGCAAGTCTTGTGGGAGACAGCAACAAGCACATTAGCAGACAACGTTGCGGATGGTTTTTGGTCTCAGCAGCTATTGATTTAAGCATTGTGGCCCTTCCCACTGTCATTACTGGCAGCTCTCTGCACGTATTTATAAAAGCACCTGCGCTATCACAAAGTGTCACATAGGCAGAAACAACTCAATTTATTATGTGTTGCAAGATCCCAGTTAGCCTATTTTGGGCCAGACTACATGCCTGCAGGCTTTGATGAACAGGTTTTATGTTACTACATGGCTCAGACATCATCTGTCATTTACCTACCCCGTGCTAGATCCAATCAACTTTTTGATTCTTTTCCTTTTATCACTTAGTGAGAGAAGTGAAGTTTCCACAAAGGTTTACGGCTTTCAAGCAAAATGGTGTTTGAGAGGTGTAATTGTGAAGGCTGTATTCAAAAATCATATGACTGTCATTACATTTGCTCTGGCTGTCTATTTGGAGATGCCGGATGCAGATTTTTTCACTCCAGTAACAGACTTAAACCACTCTGACAAATAGATGGTGATGACAGTGTTTGTTAAATGGAAAGCTGTATTACTTTTTCAAGCCATAAAATGCAGAGCTGAGATATACAGATTCCGTAGTAGTATTCGGCACAACAATGCACAAGAGCCACAAGCTGTACTGATGAGCAGTTGCTAATCTGGATACTCAGTGGTTCGGTGTAAACCAGAGCAGTGACTGTAATACCACTGAAATTTGGAGTTGCTTAAAACGACCAATACATAACTGAGAATTTTAGCACTTTGCGATTTTTCAGATATTTCTGAGACTCTCACTTCAGCAGATTTTAAACAGGGAAGCATCTTTACGGAGTAAATCTGAGAGGACTGAAGGAGAGTACTTTTTGAAAATTTAGCCCCTCTATTACAGCAGTCAGAAAGTAGGCCACCAAGAGTAATTTCTTAGCAATACCGCAGGCCTGTACACACTAAAATACTCCAAATTTTGCTTTTAATTCAGATCTCTGTTTATAGGCTAAGCCTCATCTCCATTTAAACCATTTCATACCTTCTTTTATTACCAATACTGTCTTTCTTCCAGCTACTACTGGACATTGTTCCCAGAACAGAGATAAAGCAGAGCAGACTCCACACAGACAGAAAGGCATTACATGTCTACGTAAAGCCACATTTTGAACAACGTCCAAACAGAACTTTCCCTTAAGAAAATTCAGACCACACCAGTTCTTGGCTTTCCTGGTATAATTTCATCTTAAAGACAAACTACAGCCTAAACAGCAAGCGCAACTACTGCTCGCAGAGGGCCCTCTCTCCCAAAGCTGAAATCCAAAGCCAACACAAAACATCTTCCCAAGACTCACAGCTTGCTCACAGGCTCAGAAAATCAAATTTGAATCAAAGTAAAAGCATCAGTTAGTGACGTATATCCAGAGAGCATTAATCCTCCTATACAACACAGTGCAAATGTTTGCAAGCTGCTGGACATTTTCACTTTCTGCATGGGTGTTAATTTCTTTTCTTCCCAGAAAAAAGCATATAGTACAAGAGGATAGTGTGAGTGAGACTGGACACATGTCACTGCAGCGCAGAAGGATATCCCCAAAAGAAGTACTGCTGGGCTTAGACACTCTGATCCCAAGCACTTCCAACCCTTTGTGTCCTCATCCCAGCTCTCAGCTCTCACAAAGGACTCTTGTGCTTTCTTACTGACTATCAGACCTTTACTCATTTTTAGATTTGCCTTTAGCATCCTCTGTGAGGCACAATGCTTTTCTTCCTGGTAACAATTTACTTCCAGATGGATGCAGCATCGCTTGGGTTCTGCAACTTGTAGCTAGCAAATAGAGCTTTGGACTACATTATTCCTCTCGTGACTTTCTGGAGTCACATTTCCAGCATAAACCCTAGGTCCAGTCCCAGAAATGGCAACAAATACAAGGAGTTTTTGTCTATCCCAGTCTCAGCTGACATTATAATCTCTAATTTTTCTCCCTGTAAACTCTGAGCCAGAAAGACCTGAAGCTCAGCTTAGCTCTGAGTATTTCAGTTTCACTGAATTGAAAAAATCGTTTGGCACTTTAATCAGTTGACCTCACTGGTAAATCAGAGACTAGAGCCAAAGCTTTCAGGGCCATAACATGATACTGCACAACAGGGCCTCAACATCATTTGGTATCTCTGTGACTTATCATAGAGCATGAGGTTTCTATGTCTGTTTCCAACATTGTGGATCATGCTACTTCGGAAAACCCCAAATATGCCCAGAGGTGACATTATGCTTTTTGAGCTTTTAGGTCTAATTAGGAAAAATGTCAGATTCAGATAGCCCTTTAGTTTCACTCACCTCCAAATCTTTTCCGCAATATACTTTTAAATTGGTGACCTCCATTTTATCAGTGATAGTGGTATTTGATTCACAAGTGAAAGGAGGAATAAAATGAGAAAAGATCTTATTAAAAACACACACAAGCAAGCACATTCTTATCCAAGACTTTTCTACTGAGTCAGATCAAGGGTCAAGAAACTAATAAATGTACCTCTATCTGTACTACACCGTGTCTTTCTACACGTGTTATTGTGAGATACTTGCCTCCTTCCCTTTTGTTTTTGTAGGTGCAGTGAACTATTTACGAATGTTTTTCATCACATAAAAAAAGCTATTTGCTTTTTAAACAGACAATGTCACGAGACAGAAACAGAAAATATGTTTATTAACCTCCATGTGAAATGAAACCACTAATGATAGCTTCCCTTTACTAAGCCCATATATTACCTCCGCTTGCACTCTGCAACAGCCACCACGCCCAAGGAACAGTCCAACGGTTTAAACGTCTTACTAAATAACACTCCCAGTCCTGCTTATTTATTTTTTCTAAACAATGAAGTTAGCTTTCATAAGAGCACTGGAAGCTAGAGCAGTCTCAATAGCTACATTTTGCTGAAGAAAGCGTGTGTACTAGTAGCTGTCATCTCCATGGACTACATTTCTACCACAGAATATTAAAGGGCTCTGTTCCCATTGGTTTCTAAAAATGACTACTCATTTTAAAAAGGGTGTCTGAAGCCAAATGTCTCATAAATTACATCGTAAGGTCTTTTTTTAAATGTTTGAATATGCCTTGCAAATCTTCTCAAGGATTGCTTTTAAGACACTTTTAATCTAAATACATTATTTAGATAAGAAATTGAAACAGAGTCTTTAAGAAATAGAATAGACTTTCTTAATGTCCTTTCTAATGACAGAATAATGCAGATCCCCCAAATTCCCATACAGTGACTATTGCCTGAAATCACAGCGGTTATTCATGAATAACTGAATTTCTCTTCAGGGATCGTGGGGGATATCCTCCCCTCGACTTCCCTCTTATTTATTGATATTTGCAATCTATTTCCCTTTTTAGAACACCTGCCATGAATCTCTGAAAACAATTAATGAAGTTAACACATACTCAGTGCTAGGTTTATTCACTGAGAGGGAACAGGAGAAATCCTGTCTCTTCAGGAAAATCTGGAAATCATCGTCAAGTATATCACGACTTTAGGGCAGCATAACACCAGACCATTCCTGCTGGGCACAGACGAATCCCTTTCAACCCTGTGCAGCGGGTGCTCCAGCAGAGCCATCTCTGCCCTGTCCTTCGCCATGCTCCTGCAAGTGGAAACAGCCCTCAGCTTCTTGGGCATCCCTTAACCATCTTCTCTGGACAGCAGGCTATAGGAAATACTCCGTATTATTTTCAGCAGTTCAGTAAAACTTTCACGTTAAAATAAAAAATCAGCATGGCGATGTTAAAGGCCTTCTGAGAAGGCATGGTTTTATGAGGCCTCTTAGAAAACAGATAATTTGTTCCTACTAAAATTATATCCCATTACTTAAAAGGGACTAAAAATTTGATTAACATGGATTAAATTAATTTCAATGTTGCAGGAGCAAGATTGCCTGCTTGCAACGGGAATCATCTCTTTTCTAAGCAAAAGGACAGATGCAACAAAGGGGGGTCTAAATCAGGTATAGTCTCACTCCCCTTTCCCAAATTGCTAATAGAGGCTTGGGGGCAGCTTGACGCCTACCACCTCCCCAGGCCTGGGGTACACTGGGATGTCTTCTTGTGGCAGAAAGCTGGAAAAAGCGGTTCTTTAGCTAATGCTGCCCGGTGGCACTACTGGATGATTTTTTTTAAAGAATTGGCCTCGGGCTGAGTACAGCAGAGGTGAGGGAAATGCAGGTATTGAACTGCTGGGAAAACGAGACTGGGAGAAAGGCAGGGATAAAGCGAAGAGACAGTACCAGAAGGCCTGAAGCATTTCTGATTTTAAAGGTCTGAGAGAATCTGTACATCAATTACGCTGGGTGATAAGCAATAAACAGTCTTGACAAATTTTCATTGGCCACAGTACTGTATAAAAATAACCATAAATGGATCTCTGCTGTTGCCCTCTGCCTCATGTTTTGGTAAAAATCTCCAAACCATAATCCTTGCCACACTGAATCAAGTTAATGCAGTAGAGAGTGGAAGTATAAAGAGAAATTTATTTCACCTTCCCTATTAAAGTCCCGCTCGCAGGAGATTTTTGTTCCCGATAATTTAAGCACAGTGGAAATCATTGTTATTCTAGCTACTAGAAAAGCAACAATCAGTTCATTAGTGAGGTTCATGAGGATGACCCCAATGTCACATTTGCTTTTTATTTTTCAAGGGCATTGTTTAACCTGTGCACATGTTGCCCCCTAAGAAACTCAGAGTCACTCTATGAAAGCTGTCAAATGAAATAGTGCAGTGGTGATATCTGCATCTTCTTTGAAGTTCAGTGGGTAAAAGCTAAGTCAGTGACACAAAGTCCCAAAGCATTGTGGGCAGAATGATAATTAGGTCTGGGAGACGTGGGTAACATCCTCATTTAACTGGTGATATGTGCCGCTATACTGTCTTTAAGTGTTTTGGTATTGGAGAGAAAAAATTACAGGCCCAAGAGGTTGTACAGTCCACTGGACAGAGCACTGCAATAAGGGGAAGATGATCAACAGAAGTTTATTCCTTTTGCACATCTGCTGTCTCTACAGCCTATACTTTTCTCAAGGTATACCCTGTCTCTCACAGTATGTTTGTGTACAGCCCAGTGTCAAGAGGCATCTGCCTCCGTGGTCAATAAACATACACAGTGACCTACGCTGGATCACACAGTAAATTGGAGTCAATGTAAACCAAAACTTTCTAAAATCACTGGTGATCAAAGATCATCCGAGTTTCTGTATTTCTCATTGGAGATACCTTAGTAGAAAGTGACTTCATCAAGCACAAAGCACACTAACATGAAACATCAGACATTTGAGCCTTTCCCCAACAGGCACACAAAATGGAGGCAATCCAACATTACTGACCTTAAGAGCATAAGAAAAGCCATTACATGGTCAGACCAAAGGTTTCCTCCCAACTCGTTTGTCCAGCAGAGGCCACAAAAATCTCAAGCAGAAAAAATAAATAACTCAGTCATGCTACCCTTCACCCTCCCGCAAACAGTTTCTTCAGGCTGTAGCTACACAATATAGACATGCTGATGACAACGCTAGGTGCAGGAGCCCGTCCTCTTCGTCCTTTCCCATTGTGTCAAACTGCTGTGCAGCAGGAATGTCCAAAGTGTTCATGGGTCTGTATCATACACAAAAAGGAAAATAACATTCCTCCATAATGATGTGAAGAGCCAAGAAAAAGGTGTGCTATTTGCATTTTAACGTAATCTTTGTATTGTTGTACTCCAACCTCTTTCTGCAGTGACAGCAAACCGGAACAGGGAGTTCACTGCTGTAGAAGTGTGGAAATGGAGTGGGAGCCAGCAGGAATTATCCAGGTCAATACAGACCTTGTACACTCTGAGTTATGCAATTAAAGCGCTGTTTCAACAAGTGATAGGACATGGTAGGATGAGTCTTACCACAAACAAATGAGAGGACAGACTTCTGCATTGATAACTGTGCCTGCCAAACTCACACTACAGAAACAAAATATTACCTGTGCTCTTGCAAGCTGCTCGTAATGCAAATGGTGGCACCTGATAAGAAGTCCCAGACATGTGAGCTAACTCACCTTCTGGTCAATGTTACCACGTATCCCTTAGAGTGCCAGCACACCTGTCAAGGAAATCAAACAAATCACTTGTAAAAAGGAAGGAAAGTAACACTCTCCTGAAGTATTTTTAAAGGGATTACCGCAAAGAGGCTCAGATTTTTAAAATGTCTAACTGATACTTAATTTCACGCTCCCTCTGTGAGCCCTTCACCTACCCTGCTGTGGCAGTGGCTCCTCATGGATTTGCACCAGTGTTGAGCTTTCTGTTTTGCTCCAGATTACACCTGGTTGAAATGGGTCACACGGCTGGAAAATTGCTCTGCAGCCCTCCCAGCAGGGCCATGCTGGAGTACACGCTCCCAGGCTGACAGAGCAACGCCCTCTCCTCGCCAAGAGAACAAGGCCCAGCTCTCACTTGAGCTGGACATCCATGCCCTTACCACACCACCCAGCTGGAGGACTCTCCCACACCAACACCAAGAAAAGTACAACTTCTGCATAAACAACAGAAAATTACTCAATCGTTCCTTGTTAAAGAACTGAGAACAAAGACTTACCTAACCTGAGCTGTGTTCTTCTGCATCTCTGCATCGAGAACCACAAAGGAACTTAGTATATCTGCTTGTACCATGGAGGAAAAGTCTACTGTGCCAGCCACACTGGAACATCCATGTGATAGAATCAGCCTTTGACAAGAGGCTGGAGAGAGACAGTCATGTCAATCACCCAACAGCTGCCCAGCTGCATTGCATGATGACCTTTCCAGAAAAGTCAGGTATTGTGATTTGTACTATTAGCCATGTAGTAGCATAGGGCATATGCTTCAAGTGCTGCACCAAGACCTACTGTGCTCTATAATCACTCCATTTTGGTACTGCAAGCCTCAGCAGCTATATGCGAACTAGCTAAAGTTTTGAAGATTATGCTCAGACTTGTTGTGACAGTACCTGTCTGTGGGACTAACTGGATATTTGGATATCCAGTGATGTGAATATGCTTTAGCAAAGCATTAAAGCAGGAATAGACTGCTCTATACGATACATATTAAAACATGTAGGCTTATCTTAACATTCTTCCCAGCTGCCACCCCTTTAGCAGTTGCTCCTTTGCTGAAGGAGGAGAAAAAAGTGAGTCACCTTACTTCCTGCAAGGTACACATCGGTTACCAAGGGCAGCAGCTTGTAAAGCCACTCACTCAGCACTATAACCACATCTGGAGATCAAGGATGGAGCTGGCAGCCTTGTGACAATATACTTCCAGCTTTTGCCAAGCAATAACTGCTCCTGCAATAAGGGAGAAGCAGGTAAAATGGGGTAGTAATTCAGCAAGAGTCCCACAAGCCAAGCTGGAAGGCAACATGATTACACTGCAGTTGTATTTACCACTGAAGGCAAGGGAACCAGGGAACAAACACAACTACAGCTCAAAAATCAATTTCCTTGCATTTAAAAATACCTACTGAAGACTAATTTAGTAATGAGCAAGAAATTAAAGAAGTAGCTTTCTCCCTATATTCAATACCATATGTTTTGTTTCCAGGTATGTACATTAAAGATCATTCAAAAAAGAGCTTTTCAGGTCATCCCATAGCAATGCCTATTAAGTCGTCCTGCCCGCTGCAGCTGCTCACCTCCGCTGAGCCCACCGCCACATTAGCAGTGCCACTTGTGTCAAGACTTGCATAAAAGGAGCATTTACGGATTGCCAAGGGAAAATTCTTCAAGACTGCTTTACAACTACTGACAGATGTAGCATTCCCAAGTTAAAGCTAAAATTTGTTCTTAGCTTTGGCTGACAGACAACGAAAACACACTATGTTTTCAAAAGCTCGTTTATGCATCTGAGAAATAATCTAAGAGAAGGGGAGGGAGGGAAGATGAATAGGGAAAAAAGGAATGAATAAACTACAGGCACAGAGCCAGAATTTAAAAAGGCTAACAGATATCCAGACTGACTTGGTCCAGACAGGTCAACTTGAACCTTTTGTTCACACCAGAAGATACTAGTGCCAAATATTTCCCAGCTATCGTTTTCCTTCAGAGTTTAATGACAGGTAAAAATGTCAGCGTGCAGGCCTTAATATAGTAGCATTCCATATATCAAACCTGACGCCTGTGAGGGAACAGAATAAGGCATAGTAGCAAACCGCAAACCCATATCCATCCAGGATATGGAGCAGCACTGGAACATCTTTCCACTGTCTCTGCCACAAACTCAGCGCTACAGAGGGAAGCACAGCCTGAAGAGCTACCACACACTGCTGGATGCTCCCTATGGCTTTAGGATGTCAGGATATCCAGGACATGGAAAAAGTTCCCTATACCCTGCCTGCAATTCCATCTCCCCTCAGCATGACTCCAGCTCAGCATGAAAAGTCTGTGGAAGAAAAGGTGGGTGAGCTGGGACAGAAATTTCTGTGTGGCAGCTGTTGCACAATGTAATCATAGGACGATTCAGGCTGAAGTGACCTCAGGAGGTCTCTAGTCCAACCCCTGCTCAAAGCAGGGTCAGCAATGGCATATGATGAGGTTAGTCAAAGCTTTAGTACGTATAATAGCGGGTCAGCATTTCCATTCTGCATGCTTTCCAGAAAGCAATTCATTCTCTCTTTCCTCACAATAATAAACCTGGGATGAGGACTTTTCTCTCATGTGCTCTCTCTAAAGAGAAATGCTCACCCTCAGTTGCTGTCCAGCCACCGGGTACACATGGCAGGAATTAGCATATTCATCCCACTGCAGGCACGCAGCACTTATGATCCGTAGTGCAAGCATGCTGGAACGTTCAGATCAACCCATCTGCAATGTTAACAAGCAAATCAATAAAGAATAGAAGCAGAAAGACAGAGAATCTGGACATATTCCTGATGTCTTTAAAATTTAACCAGTATGTGTTCAGTACTTTCTCTGGGGAATCAGAAACCATTCTGATCTGATGACATTGAATGATGTGAGATGGGTCCACTGGTCTCTGCAGGCTTGGGACATCTATAATTCAAAATCCACAGCATATTTCAAATTATTATCCTATTTGATACAGCACAGGTGAACCCCTCTGCAAGTGAAATGTTCTGAATCTGTGAGTGACTATCTCTTTTCCAGGCCCGTCTGTTTTAAAATGGAACTTCAGCAACCATAGATACTTTGCTGAAAGCTGACCCTAGCGTAACTGTGTGCATGAGCTCTGGATCAAGATAAATATCTTTATTAGCACTGCAATGTCATGCACTCGAAGGTCACATAACACCAGCACAAAAGCCTAATTCTACTTGTCCCTCCTCCACTCCGCATTTGAATAGGATAACTCCCCTGCCTGCACTGTTCAAACACAAGAAGGACACACAAATGAAAACTCACAGGGTAATAAAGGTGTCTTGCAGGGCAGACAGCTGCAGCACTTTCAAACTCTGAGGTAGTGCTGTAGTCCTGGGTCAGGGAGGCACAGGCAGTCACACGGTGGTGGAGAAAAATTCATCTGTCAGTCATTGCCGGCAAAGTTATCAGCGAAAGCAGTCTTGCAATTTCCAGGGAATCACAGAAAGGAAAACACGTTCTGAAACATCTATTTTAATTCACATATAGTTGTTTGCAGGGTTCTTCACACACTGGATAAATACTAAAGCTATTTTTGCTTGCGTAGGTTTTGTTACGCTTTTGCCTATGAAAACAAGATGTTCCCTTACAGGTAAGATACTCTAAAGCTCAATATGTGCAACATGTAAATTCATTTTTCCCGACACAACTAGCAGTCATGTACCTTTACAATGGGACAAAGTATCCTTAAATCTATCAGAGAAAGCTGCGAGGGGACCTAATAAATGCTTCTAAATATCTGAAGGGTGGGTGTCAGGAGGATGGGGCCAGACTCTTCTCAGTGATGCCCAGCGACAGGACAAGGGGCAATGGGCACAATCTGAAGCATAGGAAGTTCCGTCTGAACATGAGGAAGAATTTCTTCTCTCTGAGGGTGACGGAGCACTGGAACAGGCTGCCCAGGGAGGTTGTAGAGTCTCCTTCTCTGGAGATATTCAAGACCCGCCTGGACAAGGTCCTGTGCAGCCTGCTGTAGGTGACCCTACTTCGGCAGGTGGTTGGACTAGGTGATCCCCAGAGGTCCCCTCCAATCCCTAACATTCTGTGATTCTAACAGTGCCAAAGAAGAGGAGCTATGAAAGCAGCAAGTACCTCTCCCCATGGGGCAGCAGGCAGCAATCCTCCTCTTTTCTCCACAGTGTCTTCTCAACACGCACTTTGGCACATCCAGCACTCCAGGCTATGCTGCTGCATAAGCAACAGCCTAGTTTTTCCTCTCTCCCACTGCAGGGATTTTTCTTTCTGCCTTGCTCTTTACCCTTCATAAAAAGCAGGAGCCAAGTCCCTAATTAATTTCCTGTTGTTCCTGTCTTACAGGGTCAAAGATGACAGCTTGTCTATGCAAATGGGAGGCAGGAGTCCTGGGAATCAACTGTGGGACTAACAGATCACCGCTGGTGCGAAGGTTTTCTCCTGGGGATGTCTCTGCACTCTCCTCTCACTTACAGCACAATCAGATCCCACTTGATTAACTTTTCTTTTTCCCTGCTCTCATAGTTTCCCTGCCTATGTGCTGAGAGCAGACACATCTAAGTGGGAACAGGCGCATCTGACCAAGACTTTAGAGGCAAATGCCCACCTCCTGTGTTTAAACCACATGCAGTTTTCTCACTGAGGCTTGTCTATTCAAATTTAACCTCCATTTCTATCCTGCATTACTAGGACCTTCTTCTCATTTATGCTAAGATAGTGAATACATCATTAAATTGTATGAAGGCGTAGCCACTTGCTAGGAAGAAAAAAGTAATGATATGAAAATATTTTGTTACATATGTAAATATACACATGCATGACTTGATACATACCACAAGTGAATTGTATGTAGATGGTAGATTCATGGTTTGCTATGTTGTGATACCACTGTGAACTACTTTAAGCAATGAGCAGGTAAGCAGGGACTTTGATGTTACTGCTTACAAAGTACATCCGATGTAGACCACAGGACACAAACAATTTCTGTACCTGTATCTGTATGTGTGGCTCTGATTTCCAGTTTCAGTATCTGTCCATCAGAAAAAGGAGACAGTCAAGGGACTATGAACAATAATGGTGAAGCGATAAACAGAAGATGCAACAAAGGATGACGTGCTTTTAATGCAGATTTGGAGAGAAGTATAGTGGCTGAGACACTTAAGAAAAACATGCTCCAGCAGATGATCGGTAAAATCAGGGATGGAGGGAGGTACACAGTCGCTGAGGTTGAGGCAGGCCATTCAGAAGAGCCACATTTCTAATATCCATTTGCAACCATACCCGTCTTTAAGTTGTTGATTTCCACATGACGAATTGCACATTGCAATATCATCTTCTGCTTAATTACATACACTGGACTCAAAGAAGGAGTTTCCAGTAAGGAAGAGGCAGATGACTTCAAGTGCACCACAAAAATAGGAATGTTGGGTTTTCTGGTGCATTAGAAAAATTTCAACTGCAAAAAGTGACTGATGAGCTGGGAGATAAAATTACATGAAAAATCTCGTGGGTCAAGATAAAGACAGCGAGATCCATTATCAGTTATTGCCACAGGTAAAAAAGACTGGATGTAATGAAAATTAATCTATTGCCAATTAAAATAGTTTTGAAGCATGAGAAACGAAAGCAAAACTAAAACATCTTCCTCTCTCGTCTCCTTTCCCAGGCTCAACCTCACTCCTTCACTTCCAACTCCTCTACCTCCTCCCTCAGATGGGGAATGGGTTGTTGAGGTCAGTATGTAATGGTTGCTCTCTGCCACTCTTTCCTCCTCACACCTCCCACCTGCTCCAATGTGGTCTTCCAAAGCCTCCAGGTCATACCTTCTCCTCTGTGGTCCTCTCCACTGGCTGCAGGTGGCACATGGTCTGGCGCTTGGAGCACCCCCTAGCTCTCCTCCTTCTCTGACCCGTGCTGCTTCTTGCTTTTTTCTCCTCATTCCTCCGCTTGCACTGCTTTTTTACCCGTTCCTCAATATCTTTTGCCAGAGACACCAGCAGCGATGCTGACAGGCTGGAAGTAGCCGCAGCCCTGTCCTCTCCTCACAGCAGCCCTCCACACCAGCACAGCCTGGCAAGGCATCACCACACCGCTGACATCAGGGGCAAGGTCGGCACCAAGACGGTCCCGGAGAGGACAGAGGAGTGGAGGAAAGGCCTCAAGGAAGCTGGCAGTGAAATGATGTTGCCAAAGTCTCACGTGAAGCTCTGGGAAGCAGGGTAACAGATGACGTCGCTTCTTACCAATCAGGGAAACAGCTCGTTTAAACCTTCAGGAGTCCAACAAAGCATTCCATCGAAGACTTCTGATGCTGCTAATTACGTATTCCCTTAAAAAAAGATGAAAAGCGTGAGCGGATTTTCAGCAAATTTCCTAAAACAAAAAACTTCTTTCCCCGCTTTAACCAATTTTAATGCTGAAAAATGGGATGGAATTAAGCAAGGGAAATGCAGGATAAACACCAGGACAATCTTTTTGCAGCTATCTCACAGGGGTGTGGCACTGCCTTTCAAAGGGAGCAGGAAAAGCCCTACTTCAAATGTCAAACAGACAACAATTCTCAGACTGGAACAGTCTCAAAACCCTCCCAGCTGCACACAGCCTACTGCTGATTTCCACTCTGAATCATGGAAGTATGCTGTTATACCCGTAGCTTGTCCCAGTTTCACCAGAGCAGAACAGTTTGCTTTTTCCCAACGACAAAGGTCGAACTGCATGTTCAGACACAATTAAAACTGCTCCTTTCCTTGAATAAGATTTGTGGATTCACTCTTTTTTTGAACTTCTGCCAAGATTCTGGGTCTCTTGCCAAGCCTCTGTCACACTGTTAATACAGACTTTGCTGATTGATTTTGGTACAAGCAAGAACTTGTGACTCTAAGCTCCAAATATCAAGCTGCTGGACTGCTGCACATTGTAATATGTGTCTAATATTTGTCACCTTTTCCAAACTATATTTACCACAAAAAGCTACCTTCAGTGCCCTGTAAATTCTCTAAAACATTGTATTTGCTATTAGTAAAAAGGAAAACAAAGCAAAAAACAACACAAAGGAAACAGCAGTTTTGCTCTCACATCGTACCCTCTCCCATCTACGCAGATCATCATCGCAGTTTACAGCAACTGGTGTCAGAGACATAATGTTGATTTCCTTAAAAACTAGGATTTCAAACACCCAGATCTTCACGTGCCTTGACTATTTCTACACCATGAACCAGACTTGGACAGTCTTAACTAGGCCAGCCACCAAGACTTCTGCCTTGTTGGCTGTAAACCCAGGAACTGCTCCCGTGCTAACTGCTTGGATGAGCATCCTCCCAAGTGAGAGCAGGTCTGCCAAGCCCCGCGTACCCGTGCCTTGGCAGTTCACATCGAGATAGATTATCATGCTCCATTCTGCTGGGCTGCACTGTGCGCTGATGACACCTTGGAGCCAGGGCACACATTCACACTGATATGTGCACACCTATCAAGGTAAATCGATCTCTGGCTAAAAGTTGCAAATTTTGACTAGGGGTACTGTGCTGTCTGATGTTGGTTAGTTCTCAACCTGAGCACAGGATACTGCTCGTGACATGTAGTTAGTGGACGAGTCTGGTGCTTGATGCACAGAAGACTGAAAGGGTTAAATCATCATACAAGGGTTTTTCAGAAGACATCTTGTTTAAAATACATTCTGTAGACGGCACATGCACACCTGACTCTAAGCACTATTGCGTACATCCCAACTAAAGCTTTGATAAAGGCTACATGCCATAGAGGGGAGTGACAGACTGTAACTTCAAAACAGGCTAAGAATTTGCAACAAGTTACACAAATCTGTACTCTTACTATTTTCTAGGAGGAAAATCCTACCCAAAGAAAGCTCACTTGAGAATGCACGCCTGAAAACACCAATAATCTTTGATGTCACTTGTTAACATTGCTGTGCAAGTTATGATGCAGTTTCCAAATTTCACACTTCATCCTGGTGTCTGCTGTTGCTGAACAATGCAGCCTTCTATCAACAGCTGTCTCTATTCCAGTCACTGAAGGCTCATATTCAGCGTGGCAAAGCTTTTTTTATAAAACAGCACGCTTTTGCGAAAGCCTCTTTGCATTCTTTTTGATAAACAATTGCAAGCAGAGCATGGAGAGAAGAGGTGATCAGTGCATACATAGTCCAATGATTACCACGTGTAGCAGGTTGAGTCTCTTTGAGCTGGTAAAAGGTGCGTGTTTCCCAACAAAATCTTCCGACCCCTGTTTTCAAGACAGCTGATACAGTGGTGCAGAAAAATACTGAATGCACTCAAGCATATAGACAAATCAACATCGAAATATCATCTTGGAAATGACTGTCATCCGGGATGTGGCCCAAAAGATTGCCTGAACTATGCTGGTATTTACCCTTCCACCCCACCTGATTGTTCTTTAAAAAGGTAAGAAGGCTGAAGAGCAACTCATCTGTCTGCAACAACTGCGAAGCTCCTGCGTTTTTCAGAAGTTATCCCAACAGCCCTGTTTAAGCAATCGTAAGTGGAACAAGATGCACATCAAGCTAATAAATACTAAACAAGAAGTATGCCATCCTTCAGTTTAGGTTGTTCAGGCACTTCAATAACTGGAGCACAGCAGAGAGTACACGGGCAGTAATGACCTGGATGCTTACAAAGAACTGTTTGTGCTATGTACAGCCAAAAAAAAGGAAACCATCAATCTAGAAGGAGAAAACTTTCCCTGTAGACTTGTAATTCCCTTGTAGTCCTTGTAATTCAGAGGTGTGAATTATCCTTTTTTATTGTGATCTCTTTTAAGATCTTTATTGTCTCCAAGTTGAAAATCAATGGGACAAGATGCCACTACATGTAACAGTATTGGAAAAGAGTTCTGTCAGGTGTAATCCCAAGAGCTTTCTTCATTCTGAGGAAAAAGTAGCTTTGGTTATAATCCAGGAGAAAAATGCAGGTATAATGTAAAGTCATCGATAGTTTATAGCCCCATTCAAGGAGGCTAGTTTTAATCCATCACACGGTTTTCCTTGCTTGCATATGGTTATGAAGAGCTGCAAAATCCCTCTCTGGCTGGGAAACCAAGGAAGCTACAAGGGCAAAGAACAAGTGCTCATCTAGTGGTGACACTGAGTCTTGCTCCGGGGGCTCAGATTACTGGCTCCACCCAACCGACTGCAATTACACCTTTGGCAGAGGGAAGCAAAGTGACAGATTTCATTTGACCGAACGGGACACTTGATCTCAAGCGTTTGTTAGAGAGGCTGTAACAGTGAAATCTCCCATCTTTGACACTCAGAGATACTTCGTGTTTAATTGTGCTGCTTAAGGGACAGGCCATTAATCCTCAGGGTGTCTGTCCTTCACAGAGATTTTTGAACAGGGCTTTCCTAGTTTTTGAAGCAAAATAGCAGAACTCTCTTCAGTCAGTGCAAAATCTCAGGATGACAAAAATCTGGGGATTTTTGCAGCCAAACCTTTCGCTTGGGAGCCTTCCTTCCCAGGATGTCTCGAATAAAATCTGGTGATTTTAATGTCTTGAGAAAGATACAGTTCCCACTGTACCAGCCATCAGCCATAGTCTTATGAGTTAAAGAAAAGGACGTGGAAAATGTGATTAATGCTGGATTTCCTGAGAGAGGAGGACTATTTTAGTAAGGCCACTGAATCTTAAATGTCACATATACAATGGCATAGAACACGTTGTATTACATGCCAGGCACATATCAATATACACAGCAGGCATTGTTCCATTTATGAAAAATAACACCAAGTCTCAGTGCATGTATATGTACATCAAGTCTCTGGAATAATCTCACATACTATGAGTGACATAGAGTCATCCCTTATGAGTCAGCCGTGTTGTTTCTAAGCATCATTCTTACGCTTTTTCATTAGGCTATAAAAAGAGAAGAAAGATCTGGTGGTGGAACTCTTGCACTGAGCAGTCCAGAGGCAATCATCTGCTTCGTGACAAGCACCAATACGGTTCAATCGAGACATGGCCTTGCAAGCCATGTAGCTTCAGGTAAGTGGAGACTAAAAGCATGGCTGGTAGCAAGTACAAGGTGACCAGGAGATGACTTAAAAGCAACAAAATCAGAAAGTGCAACACAGAAACCTCCTGGACACACTCAAGGGATCCATCATGTTGATAAGAAAGGACTTAAGCTGCAAGGCTGGGGAGAAGGGTAAACTTGCTCTGAATCGCAGGCTGTCCCGCAGACGTGGCATTGCCCACACACGGCCCATCACAAGCAAGCTGCTCTCACCCTAGGTTCAGGCTAGCTGCAAATGCAGTATGTGCAGCAAACAAGCTCGGGCTTTTTCCGACAAGGAAATCTTGCACCCTCTTCCTGCTGTGCTCCCACAGCAGAGCACTAAGACTATCTCTTCAGCCTGTCATCACTGCTGCAAAGACGGGCCGGGTAGCTGGGCCATGTCTTAAGGCAAATTTGTCCAGGGCAGTACTGTGAACCTCTGTACATCAAGAAGTCCCTGTGGGAATTCCACAAAAAAATTGTCTTAGAGACAGAAAATCTCTCCAGCACAGACCTAAAATGGTTACCTGCATAGACTATGAAATATGTATACATATAATTTTGTTTTCATTTGAATTAATGAAGTCCCACCACTTGCTGACTGATTTCCTGCATGTGACTAATGAGATAGGTCCAAAGAAGTGCTGCTCCGAGTAATATATATTTCCCCCTTTATACTTTAGCGACCTGTCAGATTACAATGACAGCTCCATTAGTTTGGGATTCCACCAGAAAAAACAAGAGCAAATGCGCTAAACAACAGAAACCTCCAGTGGGCTGTATGCAGTGAGTGTGATCTAAACATACTTTATCTAGTTCACACAAAACCGTAAACTACATACATCTCGGTGATTTTTGATATAGATGGAATAACTACTGCCATTTTTGCTCCTCGTGTCAAAAGACAGCCTTTCCAGAAAACATTTCTGCAGTTTACACTCAAAATAATTCTATGTGACTTTCGCAGACAGACATTACTGAGAGTCTCTGCTCTTTCGTGCACTTAGATATTAGGCCTTTAACCATGCTGATAATTCATATACTGAAAAGGTCTGTTACATTAATTCAGAATACTAAAATGATACTTATGGTTTCCACTAGAAAGTAAGAAGAAATGTAGGCCAAGTAATTTATGAGTCGGTTTTGCTGGAGCCAGCAGCAGGAATAGCTACACTAGCAAAGAAAATGCACGTAGGCAAAAGAGAGCATGGTGTGGTCTTTCTAGTGGCTCAAATTTTGGTTTTATTACATGGTATCACAATATAAGTTCAATAGCAACCACTCCATTCTCTCCTCCTTAGTGCACATAGTACAGATTTTTTTATTTTTCTGTGTCCTGCCTTTGCCTGCATTAAAATCCTGTTCTCTCCATGGCCCTGAAAAGTTATTAGGCTGTAAAATCAGTTTTATGAATAGGCATAACTTTGAATGCCTGCTCTGCAGATGACGTCAGGGTAAAATGGAAACGCAGTGTGATGTGCTGGGAACTATGCAAACATGCAAGATGTGATATGGTGAGCTGTGAGGAGGCACGTGAAAACAGAGGTGAATAAAGCTTTTTTGTCACTCTTTTTGCACCATGCCATTTTAAAAATGTGGTCTCTCAGCATTATACTCATAGTACACTCGCCATATTTATAGACAACCCACACTTCAGGTACTTGATCCTTTTCAAAGTCCTGGCTTTCGAGAGGTCCCTCAACACTATCACTGCAGTTTTTTAATAACTGGTCAATTTACGCATGCAACAGCAGTGAGTGCCTTATGAACACTCCTTCATATCACATCTGCAATTTGCCACCTTTTTAATTACAATTTGGGATTTCTGCCATACACTTACAGCAGATTATTACAGATCTGCATGTCATGGTCCCTAGTTCTTGCATAATTCTCTCTGTGTTTCCTAGCACCCCCTCTCCCGCACAGTTCCTCACGAGCCCCACTGGCCTGGGACAATCTAACAAGACCACGGTTCTGCTGACTAAGTGCATGGGGATCACGGTACTAGCAATCAGAACGTAGCTCCTGGAGGAGTAACAGATGCACCGAGCTCCCAGTGGGCTGGGAAGCAGCAACATATGCTGCAGATATTGGTGACTATTGACTAACAAGAGAGTCTGACACCTCTGATTTGCTTTATATTCCACTAGCGATTGGGGCTCTTCACAGGACACAGGATAATGCATTCAACTGAAAATGCATGAATAAATGGTATAACAGCTGCAAAACCTCCATTGCTTCTCCTGCTCAGCCCTGCAAAGCAGTTGTTCATACCAGAAAGCAAAAGGCAAAAGACAGAAAGAAAAAATTTTGGAAGCACTATTAAAAATGCACTTAATAAAGAACAATGGACAGTCAAGCTCAAGAAGCATTGTCATCTCCTGTTGTAAGCAAGGCTGGTTTGTCTTTTTGTCCAACGTTAGCTGAAAGGCCACACCGTCAGCAAAGCTCCTTCCAATGCTGCTACAATGTGTGCAGTGTCTGAGAAGGTACAGGGCTTCATTTATCTGAAACGTCACATAATGCAAAGGAACTTGAAAATGGTTTCTCGCATAGTGCTCCTGACATGAATGTTCCCTTGCAGAAAACAGAGATGATTATGCCTTTGTAGATGACAAACATCATTAGCAAAAACAAGTTTTTTGCCTAAAACCTTGCCTCTCGTTAACCTCAGCACTCTGGCATTGATGAGCATATTTAGAGAAAACACAGGTGAAAGGGAACTGCTTTTCTTTCCTTTCGCCTTTTCAGGCAATTAGCGGACCTGAAAGCAGGGGTCCTTCAAACAGTATAAATGAACTTGAGTATTAGTTGATTGTTTCCTCCTGAATGAACATAAAAATATATTAGAGGGCTGAACTTCTATGTTGCAGTATGACACAGGTCTATTTCAAAATAGCTTTATTTCATATTTTTACTACCCTCCACAGATTTAGCCCTCTTAAAAGCATAAAGGAGGAGAGGGAAAAGAAAAAATTATTTTGTGCAATTTTTATGACATAACGACTGAATAGTTCTACTTTTCCTGTTGCTTTCCAGATATTTAATGCTAAGCAGACTGCTCCAAATGTATAATGATATTTTCAGAATAAAACACATTTTTTTCCGTTAAGTACGCAGGTCTACCCAAGAGTTGCTCAGAGCTGAAGCTCCAGCTGCTGTCTTCAAAACTGAGCCCTTCGAATACTTGCAATCACTCTGTAGCTGCAAAAATATCAAAAATTAAAATGACAAAAGACAATTAAGCCAGCAGTAGGATTCTGATGAACCCAATTGTTCTTGAAATCAAAGTTTAAGTGAAATCTCCATCTTGTATGGGCACATAACTCATGGTGTACAATATTAAATAGTGTCTGTTCAGAAGGAGAGGGTAGTTTGGTTTACATGATCAAGAAGACTCAAATCTGTTCCTGTTCTCTGTGAGGTGTTTGCCCATAGGGATTCAAACTAATGAGTTTTTTCATTGTGCCTTAGCTCCCAGCCTGGATGATCTGAATACAACACATCCTCTCTCTGCTTCTCATCCGCCACATGTACTTGGAATACAATTCTTCAAGGTAGGAAAACCACTGCTTCCTACAAGCGCTTGTACCATACAAGTAGAACTAGAATTAACACACAGGGATACTTTGAATCCGTGCTAGAAACGGTATTGATAGCTTCCAGGCCCCTGTGTTTTGCATTCCTACTAGATAATTCCTTGTGATGCTCTCAACATGAACATGAACAGGTTGTGGAGTCTCCTTCTCTGGAGACATTCAAGACCCGCCTGGACAAGGTCCTGTACAGCCTGCTGTAGGCGACCCTGCTTCAGCAGGGGGTTGGACTAGATGACCCACAGAGGTCCCTTCCAACCCCTACCATTCTGTGATTCTGTAGTTCTATGATAACCAGACCATGTCTCATCCCAGCTTGGATCAGACACTGTTCCCCGACAGGCGCTCAGTTTGTGACATTCAGACTCAGAGAACAACACAAGGTACACAGCTCTATATGTTTGTGTACACACAACTCTATAGATTTTTATCACTGTCCAGCAGAGAGGCATTTGGCTTTGCATTCTTTATTGACAAAAAACTAACACCTAAGTTCATTTTGCAGAAGATAGATTTTGTATTAAATTTTTTGCAAACTGACTTGAAACCATGGAGGAAACCTTGTTTAACAGTCATGGCACATGCTTGAATCTGTGGAGAAAACGCATTCAGCTAACTGTCCAATCAGCTGTGTAGAAAGACTGAATTTCATCGCAATTCGGTAAACAAAATGCTAACTTGCTTAATTCGTTTTGTTGAGAGAATAATTTAACTTAAAATCCTTTTGTCCACAAAATAAATTTAGGTGTTTAGTGTAGTCTTGAAAATACTATAGTCTGTTAGCTTAGCATGAGCGATTCAAATATATGTCTTAGTTGAGTCAGCTGTTCTTGTCTTCTCAGGCAGGATTGCGTTGATTCTTTCAGCTTTTGCATTCTCTGTAAGGTCAGCCCAATAAACTAACAAGGTGCTGTTATGCAACATATAAGAAAGTCAACCAGTATAATGTAAGAGAATCTTTTCATTATTTCGATACAACCACTAGCATCTCTCAGGAAGAATTTGACATAAGTGTAGCAAGCCTAAACAAATCTATCTGTTCCTCAGAAAAGGACAGACTTCATTCTTAGATCTTAAGTTTGATATGGAGTTTCCATGACAAAACTTCAGATAAAATAGCAAATTAATGAGCCTAGCTTTTATACTGAGAGCATGTAATTACTGTGCTTTTAGACACCGTGTGTCTAAATTCCATTATAACTATGGAAAAATTCCTTCTTCCTTTTCTGCGTTGCTCCAAATTGAAATATAAATTCACATATCCACACCTTGCTTGGAAATGGCAGAACCCAACTCTGAAAGAATTCGAAGCAGTCAGAGCACATGTATTTCTTCAGGAAGCAAAGTACACAAAATTCTGCTCAAATCAGTGTGAGTGCAAAAGGAAATGCACCAGAATGAACGGCAATGGCCTGCCCTTGAGTTCATGGCAACTTTAGCAAAAATGTTTCTGGTGTTCATTCATTGCACCAGCCAGTGCCAAGGAATTTATGGGGTCATCCCAATATGATCTCCCCTCCTCACATAAACACACTACTCCAGCCTGCAGAAAAATCAGGGATAACACCCTGCAGGTCAAGTGAAAATTTTCATTCTCATTTGTAGACACCACCAGCGAGCAACCTGCTTTTAAGCAGGTTTATGCAAGTTTCTTCTCTGCTTTATCAAGCACTGCCTTACCTGTTGTTCTGCTACATTTTAAGAACAAACGAACACAGAGAAGTCATGGATATGATTCTAGTGATGTCAGTGAAGGAATTTGGCAGACAGGTGGAAAAACCAAACTTTTCATTCTGCTCTTGCAATATTCTTGTGCCAGTATTAAACAGCTTTTTTGTTTAATTTTTAGGGGTTACTGTGGTACAATGGAGTTAATTTCCATTTATGTGGAAACTGTACAGTAACATAAGAAAAAATACCATATTAATATTTAACATAACGCTTTTATAAGCATGAAAAGAATAAAACACATTCAAATGCAAATGCAGCCTTCAGGGATGGAAAAAGTTCTATTTTTTTCCAGTAACATCTCCATTTTGCTAAAGACCAACTTATTCTTGAGTGAGCTAAGAGCGCCTGTGTGTGCAGTTCCAGACACTGAAAAGTCTGCCTCTGGTTGATGCCCTACTTGGCATTTAAGACACTCTTATAATACCGTCTTGTTAACGCACTCATTGAAATTTTTTTGTTAATCCTGTCAGATCCACATGTTGTAGCCTCAAAGGGATGAAGACTGCTACGCTGTTTATCCTGCCTTATGAGACTTTAACAGAGCAGCCAAAACAGTGGGATTGTTCCCTACAGCTCTTATGGCCAATATTTTTTCCTGTGACATGCTCTTAATTTACGAAGTCTAACAAATGGCTTAGCCTGGGATTTTCAGTGAACTTTCTATGTTCTAGCTACCCAGCTCCTTCCACATTTCAGTAGATCTGGGTCTCTAATAACCACAAAGCTCTTTTGACTTCTCCAGTCTAAAACAATGCTATTCCAACTACATTTCAAGGACAGCATAATAGTAACCAAATAGTACGCTTGTAAATGCCACATGAATATTTGCAAATAACTCTAGAAAATAAAACTAAGCAGGAGCCTAGCTAGAAGATTCCCTGACAAACAGTAGCAGAGGTCTGGGGAGAGTGTGACAGGTATGCTTTAACTGGTGTCCCTTCTGCCTTTCATGCAATTACTCTTGATCCACCCCATCTTATAGACCATTGCATTGGCCATGGACATGCCACTGAATCAGCTTAAAGAAGCTTCAATCTACTTCTGATAGATTTTGTCTTTTGTAATGGCTCTTGCCATTGTGCATGTCACTACCTTGTCTTCCAAATGGGTCCAGATGGAGCAAAGGATTAGAGTGGAAAAAATAACCTTGCAGTGAAGGCTAGGCATCAAGACAACTACCTTCAATACCTGAATGCAGCACAAACATTCGGAGTTTCTTTGAGCGGGTTATGTCACCAGGTTCATTTCATTTCATGAAAGGCTTCAGTCTCTCTCCAATACTCCTCGCTCAAGGTTTTAAAAGCCGTTGTTTTCTCCTACTCTAGCTTGGATTATTTTAGACCCTTTTCTCCCTCAGTTTTTCTTAAATATAAACAAAACCTAAGAATGCGGACTAGAGAAAGACTCTTTGAATCTGCACCAGCCCTTGCTGAACAACGTGATACCATCGAAATGGTCAAGGACATTGGCTTGCCGTAGCATATGTTCAGACTTGGGCAACGCTCCACACCAAGGCCTTCAGTAAATATATACCCAAGTCAAAAACATTCCTGCAAACAAGACACTTGTTAGCTCAGACAAGGAGAGGGAGCAAGCATTGGGAAAGCAAGTAAACAGGGAAGTAGAAAGCTGGAAGGCACAAAGGCTTTATTTGTTTGTTCTTTAACTCTGGTATCACAAACACCAATACCTTAGCTTTGGAAATCACAGCAAGGGATAAGGCTGAAAATCTGGTTAACCATGCAAAAAGTCCTAAGAGAAGGGGCAACTAAAGTAGAAGGTATGGCAGAATGCGACCATGTGCAGAGTCGATACTTGCTGCAATAAGGTCAAGCCCCAGCTTCTCTTTTCACAGTCACTTCTGGAAGGAAATTGTCATCTCCTATTAGGAGAATCCAAAGGGAACCAACATCCCACCAGGTCTGGGATCCCACTTTGGCATAGTGTAGCAGAGCTCAATGCTTCTCACGGAAGACCATCACTGAGCGTTTCATTCAAAACAGAAAAACGTAGCTTTTAATCTGCGTATTGTCTGTTCTGAGTTGGAGGAAAAATCAAATCCCTGCAACAGGTTTTGTGTTTTTGCTCTGTTCAGCTGCTAAAATACACATACAGTCTGACTCGGAAAAGGCCTTTTTTGCTAGAAGGGCAAATTAAGATCTTCAGACAAAGGGGCTGAACATATGAGCTAGGATCTCTGCCAGGTAAGATTGGATGCTTACCTCTGAACTAGACATGGAGAACCTCCCTTCACAGCTGGCAGAGAGAAACAGTGAATTCCACCAAATGCAGATATCTGAAACAGATCAGAAGAGTCATGCTTTAGAAATGTCTTTTACTTACTAGTGATTATAAAGAAAATCTGTATGAGTAGCTCATCTGCTGCCATCTGAAGTAGAATGAAACAGATGCATTACTTGGAAAGCAGAAAGAGAAGTTTCCAGTTTCAGGTGGCACTAGAGAGAGCACAAAGCTGGCATCATGTCCTGAATTTCTTTATGGCAGGTTCTTGATCTCCTACTCTCAGTGACCAGATTTCAAGGGACACAAAAGATATAACACTACGAAAAATCAAACTCAGGATTCCTTCCATATTACAATCCTGCTGTGTGCTAACCAGCACTGTCCATCCAGAATACTAAAGACCCCCAAAGGCACCCTAAACAAAGGTATTTGAGACATTTTCCAGGGTAATCTTCCAGGATGACAACAGATGTAAATACAGTGTGTCATTTGTTAAAAGGAAAGACATTCGGGCAGTAAATGCTGTAGAGTAACTCCATCAATAAGAAGAGTGCAAAGTTCTGGTAGGTCACATTAGTCTTGGAAAAATGTCAGTCTTCTAGTCATGCAGCCATATGCAGAGATGCTCTCCAGGGCCCATTTTACTCACCAGCTCTTGCAGTACTTACCCCAGAAGTTTAACAGCCATAATTACACTGGGACATGAGAGAACAATATGGATTTATGCCAGCTGAAAATCTCTTATCAAGCCCCTCTTCACTGAGATGCATTTGGTCTTCTTGAACTCCCTGGACTGTCTGAACTACTGAGACTAGCAGGACTGGGAAAACAAATAGGGTCTAAGCCTTTACCACTCCGTACTATGTACAAACATTAAAATCTGCATTCCCTTCATGCCAAACAGCATTTTATGTCCACTTTGGCCTTCCTGCAATTGCATATGTCTCAAGGAAATATTTTTCCCTGCCCTCATCCCCAGGTGAAATCTCTTCTGTGGAATAAAGAAACATTTTACACATCTCTCCATTACCTTCTCATTTGGCAGTATTGGGATGAGAGTGCATTTCATACCTGATGCAGTAAAGTATCTGCTTTGAGTTTTCACCCAGCCATGAGTTGTCAGTGTATAGAAATCTCATCTCTGAATCCCTGGGGCCTCGGGTAAACCAAATAATGTAGCAGATAGCAGTTTTAGAAAGGAAATCTAACACTAGATTAGCATTAAATGTTCCAGCAAAGTAGACACATGAAGGTATCTGTAAACATCCTCTGGCACCCTTGATAGCAAGAACATCTGTTTGTTAGGGAAAAAGAAGGTATTTTATTTAGATGCTTTGAGGCTCCTATTTGCTTTGTATACAAACTACTGAGTGATTGATTTCTTGGTGAGATCTTTTCCTCACCAAAGCTAAAACAACTTGCAATATCCTGTGACTTGCTAATAGATGACTAGATAAAGCTAAATTGTAAAATGATCATTGCGCTTTCGTCTCTTGCTGCATACTTGGATACCCTGATATGAGAAATGTGATCAGGAAATAATCTGCTACTAAGGCAATTCAAATCCCCTTCAGGAAACTGGCAGCAAGAGTATAGCAGTGAGGATGATATATTAGCATTTCAAAAAGAGCCTGAAATCAGTACAGAGGATGCCAATGAGGAATATCTAAAATTGCTTTCTCTTTATCTGCAAATATTTCTGGGAAAATTGCAATATGGGGAAATTGCAGAAAGACCAAACACCTCACTTATATTGAATTGGATCTGCAACTGTGCTGGACCTATTCAGAGCCTACAGCATGTGATATTCTCCAATTAGAATCAGAATTTCAGTTCAGGACATGGTTCCTTTGTCATTGCTACTGATAAGATTTAGGGTAAATAGAAACACTAAGGTCAGTACTGTTAGAAGCAGAATGTGTGAGTGACCCATCAGAGACTCTTCACAGTGGCATAATCTACTAAAGATGGGGCTTCCATCTGTTGCCTATCATCTCTTTGAGGCATTGAATATCCTCAGAAGCTTTGTCAAAAAGTGCCCAAAGTTAGTGGTTTCGGGTTTTTTGGCTTTATTTTTTTTGCTTTTATTTGTGGGGGGGTTTTGTTTGTTTTTTAAGTGTGTAATATATCCTTCATGTGATATCTCAGAAGTTTCCTCCATGAAAACAGACCAAAGAAAGATTTTCATTTGTTTTTCATAACAATAAGGAGATGTAGGGGCTTTATATATAGGATAAAATACTGCATAAGAGAGAGTTTTAAGTTAATAAACAGAAGAGCTTAAGGGACTTTCTAACGAACTTAAATGATTTATACCTTCTTGGGCTCTTGAGAGCTATTTGAAACTGTGATGACTTTCTGCTGTAGGCGCAGTTAACAAAACTTGATTGTCTAATTTTTGGTTTTCCCCAAATGGAAGTTTTCACTAATCAAAGCATCCAATTGATATACCAAAGCAAGTACAATTTAATGCTTCAAATACCTGCACAATAACAGACTGAATAAAATTATTCAGAGCAAACTGAAAAATGCATCAAAAGCATGTATCAAATGGTTCTCATTTCACTACTAAGTGAAAGATATGTTCTTGTCACCTGACATATGGATAAGTCTCTTGGATGTCATACAAAAAAGGAAATGATAAAACACATAGACACTCTCTTTAAAGCAGATACAAACATTAAGCATGACTTAGGGGAGGAAAAGAAAGCTTGCTAACGCTTCTTAAAGTTATTTGCTGTGGTTTATATCATGGTTCTGCCTTACGTCCCAATGCAAATCCCTGAGTGAACTATGGCATAAGGACATGGTGACATACGGTCCTTGAAACTGGTTCACAGTTGAAGACAAACGACAGAGGAGGCCTTCATGTGGAGCTACGAAGCCACTCTCAGGCACGACCAGAGAACACCTGGGCATTGGTATACCACGAGCCCAGTGCTTCTATGGCCTGCCTACACCCCAAGCCCATCTCTCAGCATGTCCTTCAAACTCACTATGCACACAGACTGGAAAAGCGTCCAAACAGAGCACTGCATCCCGTTTTAACAATTGTGTTTTAACTTACCTGGGGCCTTGTCAAAGGTCTCCAATACAATCTCGCTGCTTAAAAGTCTCCGAACAGCCTACCCTATTGCATAAGCAATAGTTCTCCCTCTCTCATATAGAACTTACCTCTTTCTACACAAACAATGATTTATTCTTTTAGCAATAGAAGGCTGATATAATAGGCCAATGAAAATTGCTAAAATTGTAGCCACTGTGCCTGGCAATTATACTTGTGAGAATTTCATTTATCTGCTTGTCCATCAGCTTAATTTACGTCCCCGCTTGATGGTTAATTGTGGAAATTCAACAACAGCAGGGGAGAGCAAAGGCTGGACCAAGTGTCTTGAAAGAAAAAACCCTTTTAATAAATGTCTTTTCAATGAATTATGCAGCCATACAGCCAGCAACAAGCAAAAATAGTGAAGAGAGAAAACATCATAGGATTTACAGGTGGAAATAAACCACCAGTCTTGTAAGATGTAGATGATATAGAAGACACAGAGAGTATACCATCATCCAACTCGTACTTCAACTCCATCAGGAGGTATGAGGAAGTCAGCCCACATTATGTAAGATCAGGACATAAATACAAATGTTTTAAAGCTGGCTGAAATTGGACTAAAAACCTAGTATGAGGAGTTGGTATTTGTTCTTTTTGTTTGTTCATTGGTTTTTGCTCCTTACAGTTAATTCAACCCGTTTTTGAACTTTTTCCTTTAGATTTAAGGGTAGAAGAATTGCTTAAAACAACATGAAATACAACTAAAAAACCCAACCCCAAGCAAACAAACAAAAACACAGAGAGAAACCTAGCCAATATTCACAGGAATTTAGGTGAAGGAGATTTAAAACAACAATTACTAAGAGAAGGCTGATGAAAATTAATTGAAAGAGATGGCAATACTGTTTCTGCATCAGGAGAGCAGAATTTTTCAATGTCTGTAGTAAAATGATGATTTACAACGCTGCAGTGACGAAAATTTACACACTAACCAAACTTTGATAAGGTTTAGGTCGGGTCAGGAATTTCCTGATCACATTTTGCTTTTGTCAGAAAAAGTTGACTCGTTGAAATTGCATCTCTTTACCACTAAAAGTTTCAGCAGTGTTTATTGTCATCTGGATTCCTCAGGTACTGAATGAAATATCTGGTCAAAATCAGAGAGGCGCAGAGCAGAAGCACCGGCTAAAGCACTTGCTTGCTATATATGTGACCAAGATACTCAGCTTGGGCTGACCAAGGCAGGCAGGAAAGTAGAGTTTCATTGTGTAACATTCAGGCAAAGGATTCTAATTGCATGACTACTGTTGCATCTTGTGACGGTATAAGTGAAAAAGCATACACTGCTTGCTTTCTGCATGCAGAATTAAATATTTTTCCAAAATCTTAGTAACTCTCAAAGAGAGGAAAAACAGCCCCTTGTGTAGAGGTCTTGCACAGTGATGGCCCAAAAGCCAGCAAAAGCAATAGCATACTTCCATTTCCAGTAACTTCAGCAAGTCAAAGATGGAGGTCTCCTCTTTTTTCTTTTTTTTAAATAAACAGGCATGGTTACAATTTCACATATGCATCCAGTACTAAGCAGCAACTTATTGTATAGCCTTTTTGACTCTAGATACCTATGTGCTGTGGCTCATAAAATAAAAGACAGCACTAACCTGCTCTTCAAACAAGGCAAGGGCAAAAGCCAGAACATTTGCAACACAAAGATGACATCTTTTGGAATGTGGGTGATGAACCACAAGTTTAAAACAAGCATTGAAAATGTTTGCCCTGCTATTTTACCGTGCCTTGCATCCTGTGTGACAATAAATAGTGTGTGTTTCTTCCTGCATAACTGGCTAGTTCCCCTTCCTCCACTAGGATACATATATATGGTATCACAAGATATTGCACAAAGATATCAGGTTCATTCTCGCCACATTAGAAATTAATGCAGAACTGTTGAGACCAGTTTCTCATTAGTGGTATCTGTCTGTATCCCATGTTTTTTCAAACAGAGGGAACATTGAGAAACCTGGGGAGTGGGCTGAAGGAAACCACACAAAGTTCAACAACAAGTGCAATCATGGGCAGCTGGGGTGAAATAACCCCATGCATCACCACTACTGGCTTAGTAGTTGCCCTGCTGAAAAGCAGCTGGGGTTGCAGCAGACAAAAATTTACACATGAGCCAGTGGCAGGCTCCCATCATAAGCAAGGTAGACCACCTACAGGAATGTCCAAGAAGATCCTGGCTAGGAGATTGAGGGAAATAGTAGTCATCGTCTACATGTTGCCTCAGTTGTCAAGGTTGCACAACTGATGCTCTGCCCAGTTTTAGAAACTGTAGAGAATCCAGGAGAGGGCAACCAGGGGTAAGGATACAAGACCTACAGCTAGAGCTTGAGGGAACTGAGCTTGTTTAGCTTTTCAAAAAGGGACCTAGATCTACTCAAAAGGAGTTACAAAGATACAGAGGCAGAATCTTCCTTGTAGCAGCTGATATTTGGAAGAGAGTATGTTGGTCACAAGATATAGCTTAAGAGGTAAAGATCGGACACTAGAAAAAGTTGTTTCACCAAGAGAATGATGCAGCACTGAAACAGGTATCTGGAGACGTGGCAGAAAGTGCATCCTTGGAGCTATCCAAGAGCTGGCTGGAGACAGCCAGGGATGGCTTGGTCTAGTGCTGGTGACTGTCCTGCTCCAAGCAGGAGCTGAACTACAGTCTTCCAGAGAGCTCCCCAGCAAAAACACGCCTGTCTTTCTGTGACCTCTTGGTTTTTTATGAGACATGAATAGTCCAACATTGTGAAGACAGATTGTATATTGAAACCAAATCATCTGAGAGACTAAGAATCGTGTATTTCATGACTACGAAATTCGCGGGTGCAGTCTAGACAGGTGATCACTTCTGGGGCTAATCAGATTTTACATATTACTGAGAGACAACTTTAAAAAGGCACTTTCTATCAGAAAGCCCAACAGCCATTTCTGAAGAAGATAAATACTTGCCTTGACACAAAATAGTGCACATATCCAGAAGTTGTAGCACAAAATCACAGATGCCTCCTCTTGCAAACAGGAACAGAAGGCTACATATTTTTTTCGTGATCCAAAAGTTCATGGTTTTCCAGTGTTACCCACACTAATTATGACTACACAGTCTAAGGCTAAATGTTTCTAGACAGTACACAACCTTTTCTGAATGTTTCACTATCTTTTTTGAGGTGTACTGTAATTAATCTAACTGTACAAAAAGAGATCATTTTCTACTTTACAAGAAGAACATTTAAGTTGAGATAAACATTTACAGAATATATTGAAATCAGAAGACCCAAATCCTCTCTCAAACCTCGGTTTTGCAAACAGCTTGTGAGAGAATATCATCGAGAGCAGAACTATTGGGAAAATTTTGTCAACCACCTGGAAAGTAATTCCATCTGAAATAATTCTGATTAGTTAGCTGTCTCCATAGTAAAACATTAAATATATGGAGGGGTAGTTGGGCATTTAAAAACAAAAATGGTAATATATTTAGTCTATATAGACTTGCTTGTCTGTAGATCACAGACTCATCAAATAATACTTTGCATTTTGTCTTGAAAAAATCACACAGAGTAAATAAATCATTTTTTTGTATTATAAGGAGTGGTGGAGGCAGCTGGCTCACTCTTTCTAATCCTTACTAACATAACAGCATTATCACCTCACTTGAGCACTGAACCTCAGCTTCATGGTCTCTGTCTTATGTTATTAGTTTCTAAAATCACAGGGAAGATCCTCCCCAAGTGAGATTTGCATCACTAATTATTATGGAATAATTCGGTTCAACAGATGACAAGATTTGAACTCACTGAGTCTGGTAAAATTCCCAGTGGCTCAGTGTTTCGGAAATGCTGAAATTTTACTTTTCATTCTTGTCGGTGCTGGATTGCTGTCACTAAGAATCACGTGATGGTATCAGGATTACAGTGACCCAGCATTGTAAATACACTTACACTGAGCCATCTAAAACTCCCAGAGTTAATGCATCTCTCCTCGTGATTTTCTTAGACAGGGTCGACAATGTAATATTTTAGTGCAGACTACCCATAAGTTAATACTAGGGCTTTCACTGCATTATAAATGACATAGTGTTCTTTTAAAATACACTGTACATTTTTGAGAGATTTTTTCCAGTGTAGTTAGAGAGTAATTGAAGGTTTTAAAAAGAAAAGGACCCCTTGGTAAGTTGAGAGACCTGCCTACAGTGAGTTTTGCTATACTTGACAATATCATACTGCTTTAAATATATCTTATAAACAGGAATTGCCTTTAAAGATTTCAACAGTTGCCTTGGAATATTTAATTGAAGAAGAATTTCTAGACTCAAATGCAAAATTTAAGTCAGCATTGCTTCCACTATAAGCTGTTGACTAAACCCCACCTGCCTATGAAACTGTCAGAAAGGGACATGCTTTGCTCAGATGTAGGTCAACTTGTGCTTAAACATGCCAAGGAAAAACAAGAACTGAGCGTCTTTATGCTCAATTACTGGCTCAAGATTTCATTTCTTGAAAAAGAAGACTCAGAAGCTTTGCTGAACTCAACTACCCGCTGAGGGACACCCATTGCCTATGCCACTGCCACAGCATAGGCACCACACTAGACACCCACATACATGCTAGATAGACTTTTAGCTGTGACGCTTTCTCAGGTTGGCCCCCAGCTGGCTGCTTGAACAAAGGTGTTAAATGAACATGAGAAGGGCGAAGGATAGATGTCAGCCTCTGTGCAGCTTTGGGACAATACTAAAAACAGGTCCAGAAAATCCAAATTACTAGTTTGGACCAGCAGAGGTTCCAACACTACTATACCTACCTGAAGGTAATATGATTATGATTTAGACTGAATTCCAGTTTGGGTAAGAATCGAAGTGCTCCTCAGCATCAAAACGTTCAATAAAACTATAAAAACTGAGTACTCTGACCTGAAACAAGGTGAGACTGCGCCAGCCTTCAGTGGTAAAGCTGTTCATCAAATTCCATCGAAAAGTAATATGACAAAGAGGTGGAGAAGGTTGTTCTGGAGAGTATTCTGTCAAGAATGATAATTTAGCCTTAGGCTACATCCATTGTCAGCTGACAGAAATTAGCTTCTTTCTGAAAATTAATAGCAGCCCCAAATTCCCTTCTGGAGAATCCTCTCTCTACAGGTTGTACTAACAGTCTAAAGAGAAGAGTTTCTAAACCAGTTACAAAGCAGGTGTGAAAGAGGGCCAAACAAACATCTGTGCATTTGTAATGAAGTCATGGACGCCCTGAAATAAATTTATCATTGCTTAAAGAAGGGACCTGAGCCTCTGTGATATCTGGATCAGTAAGTCTTTACTCCCACTGCTCCAGGGTTGCTGCAAGGCTGCGTCACTTAGCAATTCAGGTTAGCAGGATTTTTCAAATGAGAATTATGACCTCTTTGTAATATTTACAGAGCAAGTATGAAAATAACAGCAAAATCAGGGCCAACCCTAATCCCATCTGGGAAACTAAATCCTACCAGCCCTACCCTAATAGTAGCCGAGCAGCCTCAGAAATTTCAAACTCTATACCTAATCTGTGATCCCATGCTGCTCCGAGCCTTACCCGCAAGTGTGTCTTCAGCACATCCTTTCTCCCCATAATCTCACCTAAGTAGTTACCTCAATAACCTCATCCCTCACCTGGCCAGGGTGCCACTTCTGGCCCCAAACATAGCCGGCAGGATACTAGCCCCAGCTTGGTCTCTAGACTCTATTTGTTGCAAAGACATAAATAAAACAATATTTTGCAGAAAAATTTTGTTTTAGTGCCTAACAACCATTCATTGAGAGGGCTAATCTATGCATTGATCACAATCAAGTCAGCTCATTTAAATCAGTTTCACAGGCATTTATCAGTATCAGATGCCATAATTCCTATTTCGAAACATAAAATTTCTGCCTGGTTTTTGTATGCAATTAATCCACAAACAAATTACAATTACACTCGTATTTCTATCACTCTTGTTTAAAGTAGTACTTAAACACTTGTATACCCCAGAAGAGTTTTCATTACCACCTCTAAATCACAAGCTCAGATTAAAATGATATAGTTTTAGATGAATCTGTATTCTGCCTCTGTAAAGAGACTGTAGGAACAATTGGTTTTCTGGTTCAGCTGCTGAACCAAGAAATATAGAGCAAAAATAAAAAATTAATCGTGGATCCATTTTTACTCTCTGCAGAACAAAGTCCCCTCACCAAATCATTTCACTTGACATTCTATTTGCTCCGAAATGAAATGTTTTGTTCTGTACATTTCTGTGAAAATTAATGGAAATGCTAACTTTAATAACACAGATCACGGAAACCTTCTGCCTGATTTAAGGCTGGGAGTCTGCCTTTCATAGACGTGTTTTTACCTCTGTGCAGATGACAGCACTCCTCTGTAAGCGGGCGCTGGAGAGCGTGGTCTTCACCACCTACAATCACCACCCTGCTCAGTGCAATGGAAAAAGTCGCGGAGAGAGGGCATGAGAAAGACTCCCTGCAACAGCGAACAGGACACATCCCTAGAATCTAGTGCACCAACTTCAGTGAACGTCCACAGATTTACTGAAGAAACAATGCCACAGAGACAGATTGAAGACACCTTGCCCTACGAAAATCAACTCCTCTGGTAGTAACAACAAAAGGAGTACTCAAGCCAAGTTAGAAACCACCCTGAGACCTGATGAGGCTGAGTCAATATGCTAAATTCTAAACTTCGCAGCAGGATATTTAGAAGTTTGTGAGTCTAGTTCAAAGAAAACCAAACCCAAATTCAGGGTGGCTGAAACTGCACTTAACATTTGCCCCAAACTATGGCTGCCTACCCATCGTAAACAGTCATAAACTATAAACTGAAAGTGCTGCTTCTATGGTAAACCTAATCCTGCTGAAAAATAATAGTAAAAAAACATGGAAGAGGCAGTGTCTAAGAAACATAGACGCATGTAAGCGTCACCCTGTAAATGGAAGTGGCCAAGGGAGACCAGAACATACAGGAAAGCTGCCAACAACTCCCTGAGAAGCTCATATTTCCCAGGAAGTTTTAGTCACAGCTCTGCCACTGGTTTTATAAAAACCTCAGTCTTCAGCTGTAGCCACACAGCTCGAGCAGTATTATTTCCTTGGTGGAAGAAAAAATAAAAAACTGAAGAATTGCTTTTATGTCAAACACCAGTTAATACTTGTTTCTTTCTTCTGGCCTCTCCTACTACCTTATTGCTAGCCATTTTTTCACTGCCTTCAATATACACAATTCAGTGCAGGGATAGGCCTTGATTTGTCAGACCATATTAGAAGTTATGTGTTGTTCTTTCACAGGGAAGTTTCACTTTATAGGAGCTGAAGATACACTAAGTAATCATATGTAATAGCGGTTCTGACTACCACAAATTTAATACCAACTCTCAAAAAATTTTGAGACCTCAGGTACTAGACTTGCAGGATAAGGAAATAATGCTTTCATTAATAACTAGTTTCTAAAATGCATGATGATGGAAAACTAGAAATGTAATTATCTCATATCCCAAGAACATGTTCCTCCACCAAAAGGCAATGAAACTTACATCAATTTACATCTGTAAACGTTAACAGTGCTCAACAACTAATGACCTCCATGTACTTGCAGCAGAGAGCATAAAATCACCACTATGGAATTTCTCTCAGCTGCCAGTAAGACATATTCCTTGTCGCTTTGTGATCATTCAAACCTCTCAAATGGGGAAGGCTGCCTGAATTCCCAAAGTTCACATGTGAATCTCAGAAAGTCAGGAACATACGTTTTTTCATTTCTTCTCCTGCGTAGCCATGTAATTTAGAAGGTCTGCTACTCTTCCCACTGCCTCTCTGCATCAGCAGCTGAAGATAGCATTTTGATAGCATTTGCAACTCACATACTAGTGTACCACATAACTGTCAGTATGTCTCCTCACTGCATGTTTTTCTATTCACGGCAATTATTCAGATTATTCTGTCTTCTTTTACCAGCTCTCTGTGCACACAAACTGAAGAAATTAGCAATGCAGAATTCAGCAAGCTGTTTAGACACTCTTATCCTACTCCATGCAGAGTTACCCCCTTTGCCTATCAGCATTGTACACTGGCATTATGCAGTGTAGAAAGGTGCACTGGAAAACTTTGAGCACTGCCTTTATTTTCCGTTGTTACTGTCCATTCTCAGAATTTAGAGGACACATCCATTCAATTCCTGACTTACTGACAATTTTAACAATAGTTCAGCTAAACCATAAAATAGCAGATTTTGAAGGTGCTTTTGTTTCATGAAATATGAAGTTAATTTCATGTCATTTTTTCATAATGTGCTGTTAAAAGTCCATCTTTCCAGGACACTGACACTTCAGTGATAATTAAATGGTCCAGTATTTTTCCAGAAGAATGATTTAGAAAAGTTCATTTTTTTATACAAAACCTGAAAGTACCAGAAAAACATTGGCTGTAAGTCACCTCTATGTACAGCATTTAGATCAACATGCAAAATTGCTCTGGCATCTTGGGAAGCTGTATTTAAATGCATATTCACTATAAGTGGCATAAGACAAGTAAAAACTTATTATTACATATACATGAATTTAGTAATTACATAAAACACTTTAGTTTTAGCATCTTATTTACTAATGCATAAATAACCATTATGGCACATCAAGCAGTGCACAGCTTAATGAAAACAAAGTGAAACAAACCAACAGCATTAGATCAATACATGTTTCACAGAAAGTTCAGTTTGCTCCTCCTTAATCATTTTAAAGCAAACTCAAACCAATGCTGTGAAACCTCAAGAGTGAAGGGCAGCAAATAGCAGAGTTCTCTCCATGTGTTAAATTCTGCGCTTTTCTGGTAATTTCCACATCCAGACTAAAAGGCAAAAACTTCTCTCAATCTACAACATTTATAACACTACAAGATGAAAGCAGTCTGTGTTCTTAGATCTCTGCCTTTGGATTTCTTTACTTGCTCCCAGAAGAACTTTAGGATCACCAGTTCAGCAATGTGCATTACAGGCATTACCAAACTCTTATTAACCACTGCACCACGCAAGCCAGGATCCATCTTTCGGCACCTTCCAAACCCCTTTAAACTGAAAGCAGTCCGATCACAAATTCATGCACAGGATCTTTGCTGAAACATGTAAGGATGAACGCCCATAGCTGATGTGATGCAGGTTGCACCTGTGTCTGAGCCTCTACCTGCCTGAGTTGAGCAAACACCATGGATGATGTGGTCATTGGACCAGCCCCTGCACTTAAGGGAGGTGAATGCTTTTTATACAAGAGTGAGCAGCAATCTTCTCCAGGCCAGCAAATTCTCCCAGGCTGGAAGCAAAGAAGCAGCTAAGGAAAGCAGATTCGGTGCCTCCTTTTGCCTCATCCCACAAAAGCTACAAGATATTCTTGAAGCATCCTAGTATTTGGGAATGCCGAGTACAGTAGCAGTAAAGCTGGCAAATGGAGGGATCTGGTAACCCTCCCCTGCAGCTGCTTCATTCCCCAGGAACATCCTGCCCTGGCACTGCAGGGGGAAAATGAGCAAAAAAGAAGGTTTATGAGATATTTCCCTTTTTTCAGATCAAGTTTGCTGCAGAAAACCCATCTGGATAAACATCATGGCATAGGATGAACGAATACCAATGCTTACTTTTTACATTCATGTGTCTCCTCCCTTTCTGATAGGTCCATAAACCTGATAATCAATACAGTCATTAAATAGCTGGGTATCTGACCCAAACACAATATGCAAATAAAATATATATGCAATAAAATATAAATCATCATATAGTTCTGATAGATGATGAAGACCTAGGCTGTGAAATGATTCCACCCCCTCCATCTTCCAGAATCCCACATATCTATATCCTTTAGCCCTTGGGAACACTACCAGATGAGAGCAGAGTGGAAAGTTGTATAAAAAAAGTGTCTTGCTCAATATTGCCAATGAAAATCATGGGTAGAAAATAATAAAAATGTATAACTGTAGTGTGAATTTACAGACCTGGATATGTTCTTTCATAGACAGTGATAGTTACAGATGAAAAGATAAGTGTCTCTCTGGATCGAAAAGCATTGTTAGTTTTATTCCCTCAAAATCGACAACACTCACGCACTGTAACCAACAAGGAACAGCTCACAGCAATCAGGAGGTGCTAGATTCAATACTTCTTTAGTGACAGGGCTGGTAAGTCAATAACTTCAAAGGCAGTTTTTTAAAAAATAAAATCTAATTTTTATGATTCTATATCATAGGAACCCATTTGTAAGTCAAGATTTTAAACAGATATAAAAACAGAGCATGGCTCTAGTTACGCTTCAAAGGATATTTTTGCTTGGGTTTAGCTCAGAGCCAGGGCAGAAAGCTTCTGTCTATGCCAGATTTGTGTGCATCTTCTTACCATTTGCTGACATCCAAAATTTCTCCCAAATCAGGAATGTCCGGAAGCATTAAAATGAAAATTCTCCACGGCAGGCACGTTTTTGCAGACATGCCATGGATCACTGTGGGACAACCCTATCCTCAGATGAGCAGCCCAAAGACCACCCTGGGCTGGCTTGTCAGGCAAAGGGCAGAGTCCTGTCGCCCTGGTTGCAGCTATGCCTGTTTGCTATCACTGGGAAGTCCTTGTAAATCACTCCAACCCTTGAAGCTAGAGCATTTCATAAGTAGTGTTTTAGAGGTTTGCATTAGAAATTTCACCTGAGCACAGCATGAACTGGCCCTTGCACCATAATACACACTTGTGCCATTCCTTGGTTGATGTTTCCTAAAAGTTGCAAGAAGGCTTTTGCTTGCTGGTGCCTGTCTGCCTGCCAGAACACTTTTTTGCTGGACTTGCTGAGAAACTCCTCTGTGCACTCTACCTCTTTTGACAATTTGGTTTACTTTCTCAAAAGCTGTCTACTGCCTCTCTGCAGTAACTGTCATAAGAAGTAAGCATGGCAGGAGGGCTATGAGCTGTCACAGTACCAGTCTCCTCAATACGGAGTATTTGTGCATGCCCCAAATAAAAAATAAAGGACAATGAGGAGGTACAGGGAAGCTGAGAATTCTGTAGTTGCTTGTCCCACACTGAATTTCTATAAATTTGCACACACACACCGAGCATAAAAAAGACCAGACCTGGCCCCAGGTCACTTACAAATGAAGATGGAATGAGTGAGGATAATGTCAGGACAGTGGCAGAACTAAGGGCACAGTATTTCCACATGCTCTTGTTTCCTATTGTCTTTCACCCACTATCATGCCTCTGTATCTCTGATTAGGGATTCCAATGTTCAGAAATTGTCAAAAATAAGAAAATAGAAGTATTTGAAGGGCCTTTTTTTCTGAAAGGTTTAAGTAACTAAAAAGCATTCCAGTTCTTGACCCCACACCTGTAGAAAATGTTCGCTGATACTGTTACACAAAATTTTCCCACTTTATGATGATGTCCTGGTTTGGTTATTAGCTCTGTCAGAATCAAGTGTTCTGTGAGAGATGTTGTACAAGGCAGTCTTGTTGTTTGAAGGAAGAAAGAGGATTTCAATTTTAATGGTTTATTTTCAAAACAAAGCGGGGTGGGGTAGGACGTTACAAGGATTAAAAAATAAATTTCCCAGAGATGGTTCTTTTCCCTGCAGAAAATTTAATCAACATACCAAAGAAAATGGATTCAATATCCTTCAAACAGCCACACTGGTAGGGACTCACACCTTACTGCCACCTACAATTGGCAAAACTATTCGAAGTTTTTAAATAAAGCACAGTTATTTAAGAGAAACCTAACTTCTAATTCCTGACCAGCTCTAAGAAAAAACCTAACTGGATACATGAGGGACCCATGTCCAACAGAAATCTTTTAAAGTAATTTGATACTACTAATTCTGTAACATGAACGACTGTTTTGCTAATTAGTCTCATCATGAAGATTTGATGTACAGCTTAATTTGCTAAAGCTTGGGTAGTCTGGGACACCAAAACCAGGAATCCAGAGTGTGTACGTTGCCACAACCAGCCCTCACGTTGTTGCACCACATTGTCACAAGCATGTGAAATCTGTCTTGCTGTACAATCAGAAGAACTACATTCAGACCAAATTATTATTTCTGGATTTATGTCTGAATGCCTTCTGGATTTTGAACCGTTCTTTGGTTTCAGGCTTTTCTTCACATCCCAGAGATCTAGTCTCCTGTTCCCAAATCGTGATTTTGAACAGTCATCACTTGTCTCTGGGAGCTATGTTAAAAAAAATCTCATACCCAGCTTTGCATGTATGAATGTACAAAACAGCTTTAAAAAAGTATTTAGAAATCAACAAAACTATAGAAGCATCAAAACCAGATAGTTTGCCATACATGGTGTAGATTAAATTTCTGAAAGTAGAAGTCAACTCAGTCAGGTTTGTTGGCAGCAGAGACACAAAATTTCCCTTTCAAATACTTCAAGTGAAGAATGCTAACAGACCCCACGGAGATGGTGCATTTCAAACATCCATTCCACGCTGGGCTGCTAGAGACAGAAAAACTGGGCCTACGCAGGCAGCAGCTCGCCACCAGCAAACACAAAATGGAGTTCCCTATGAATGGCTGCAGGGCCATCATCCTGAAAGCAGCTTGTGCAGAGCTACTAGTGTGCAAATGTGATCAGTCATATTTGCAAAGAAGGAAAGCAGAAATCAAGTGTTTCCATACAGAAGAAATATAAGCAGTGAAAATCATTGATTTGATATATCTGGGCAGTATTATTTCTCAGCCGCTCAACAACACTAACCACTTAGGAGGCGTGAAATACCTGATTGACCTTGAGGCAAGGTAGCTGAGGATTTATGTACTGGGAGCAAATGAGAACAACTCGCCAGGTCTGAATTTCTGTTTAACTCTTGGGAAATATGGGAGATTCCTCACATATGATAGCTGCTGCCTCCATTAATCACTGCAACAGCAAACAAATTGTTTTGCCCACCATAAAATCCCAGAGAGAGCAATCACACAAAATAGACCTCCATTTGCTTGTCAGCAATTTGCAATGTCAACAGATTTTGAACCAGTCACAGTCACTCTGTGTTGCAACTGGTGTAGGACAGAAGACAAAAGAAAAATGGTCTAGAAGATGTAAAAAATGGTCTGGAAGATGTGGGACAAGAGTCCCAGAAGGTGCGTGACTGCCCCTGGAGAACCAGCCACTGCTGGCTAAACGCAACAGCTGCGCTGGCACCCAAAGAACAAACATAGCTTAGTCATGATGTACTGAGCAGGGAGCAGCTGTGGGGCAACTGGGTAGCTGCAAGCATGAGGCCAGAAATGCTCTGTCTTCTTTCCCAACAGGGAAGGTTGGAACACCTCACAAGCTGTCAGGAAAAGCTGTGCTAACGAAACAGGACGTGCAAACAAAGCCACTGCAGCTTTAGGAAAGAGGCAACTACAATAACGTGAGATACATCACTACTGCTACGTCCTTGATGCTGCCATTTGTTTACAAAGATGGTATTTCTGCCTCAGGAGGAGGGAATCCTCCAGGAAACACTGATGACAAAAAACTCCCTCCCCTGCTCCCTGCTAGCAGGGTCCTGCTAGGAAGAAGCAATAGTTGTGCAGCCAGTTCTGTTCTAAATTGGCACAGGGAAATGTCAGGGGGAGGGAAAAATATAGCCATAAAGAGAAGTTGTTGAAAACCCTTTGAAGATAAACCTCAAAAAGAGCAGAAGTCCAATATACAAAACCACCTGAAGAGGACTAAGGGGAAAGGTGCCTAGCAATTTCCGTGTGACTTTTCGTTGTTAACTAAAAACATCCCCTGCCAGAGCTTTTGAACTATTTACTCCAGCTGAATGAAGAGCAGTTTTTACTGAAGATTACACAGAGCCCACTCCAGGGGATGCAACGGCCACTCAGACAGCCCAATAAGGCAGTGCCATCTGCAGGTCTCTGAAAACACTTGAGCCTGTTATTTTTTGGAAGCCAGTAAAGCTGTTGCTGCGACAGAGGAGCACTCCCTCCTTTCAGAACGAGAGCAGCCTAACAAACAAATCAGGTCACATCTTCAGAAGGAAATAAGGCAAAATAATAAAAGATCGTTCAGCAACAAAAGCAAGAAAAGTGATGTGAGTACACAAGGAGCACGAGACCTTTCAAAGCACTGAAGTGAGGTTAATGAGCTAATTTTGAGCTCAGAGCATCTAGTAAGTCACAGCGTTACTGTTTAGGGAAGGGAGGTCATAGCACCTGCATAGCAAAAAAGGGGAAAAAATTTCTGGCTGTTGCAGAAGCAAGGATCTGGAGCACTCAGCCAGGGAAGGTCAGAAAATATACCTCATCTCCAGGAAAAGGGATTGCAAAACACAGAACTTGTACTAAGAAGAATTTTTACTTCTTGACCAACAATATCTTACTGAGTCCTCTATTCCTATACACATATTGCTCACATTTCAGAACAGATCTGGGCGGAGAAGGCATTTCCTGGAAGCTGGAGATTCGCTAGCCATGCAGTGTTAATATTGGAACATGACTGGCACTGAGTAGAGCGGTCTCCCGCTCCACTGGGATGAATAAAATGGTGCATGGGGAAGGAAACATTTACTGATGGTTTTCTTTTCCTAAAGTAAACATACAACTTTAAACTCTTTGTCTTCCACCATGCTTTTGTACTGACTCAATTACCAAACAATTTTTCAGCCTACAGTGTGTTTAGAGTCTGACCCCAAAAGAACCGGTTTCTATTCCTTTCCCAACCTAATAGAAATGGAGAAAAAGATATCTGCTGCCATGTTGATTCCAGGGAAAAAAATCTCATTCTGTTTTCTCCAATCCACTGTTCTGTCCAATTTTGCATTTCAGCTCTCTGTTGCTCTTCAGGGAATGTCACATTCAGAGATCTTGGAATAGTGAATCGGGGAAGGGAACAATTTCTGTACACAAGTTCACCCAGCTGAGAGCGGTGCCAAGACGGCAGATTGAGCCAGAAGGCTGGAACGGCAAGGACTTGAAAAAGACGTCTATATTATTTGCAGATAAGTACATTATGCTCAGTACCACACTGTGCTGTCCACCAGATTAGTAAATAACTAAGATAATGCACATTGAAGGTCTTGTCATTCAACATTCTGCCCGTTCATAAAAGCTAGTACAAAAGTTTTTTTTTTAAACTAGCTTTGTGCAAAACAGTTTACCGTTAACTGAAGTGAAGAACAGGGGCTAAGCTGCAAGCCAGCAATGAAACAGGTCTACTTGCTGTACAGCAACAACCCACAGTAACATCAGTGTATTAATTCTGGCCTACAAATCTCATCAAATTTGCAGAAAATCGTTGCCTGAAAATGCTATTGTTTTATTGAAATCAGCATCTGTTGTTTTCAGTGTGATCTATTCGTTGTCACAAAACAGCATCTGAGCATCCCTCCTGCCTGTTTATGAGAGAATAGTCACCCCATGTTAACATTTGTTTACTCCCAATGCCAGAGCAACTGCGGCAGCAAGAGGTCAAAATCCTGCCATAACATTTCATCCCATTTCCGTTGAATCATGCTAGGAGGTGCAAATTACAGCCCTGAGGCCTTGCTGGACCCACACATCAGCTTCACTAAAAGCAGCTTTCTGTGAATCAAATTTTGGAGGGCTGGGAGCAGAAGCTTGACATGCCTTACTTGCGTATGCCTCTTGCTTTTCTCTGCAGGCAATTAATAACATCTCTCTTGAGTGATGTGTTTTTGATGGGCTGGGATGACGGGCTCTTCAACACCGCACAGTTGCTGAGATTTAATTACAGGGCCAGACTGCCACTTTCACAGCACTGGCACTCAGGTGGAGGACTAGGGGCAGGAGGAAGTTGGGTGCCAGACAGCTGCCTGGGCTACCACTGCCTGTTCCCACCTCCTCACTGAAATGCTGCTCCCTCTGCCACACCGCAGTACTGCTCACTCACACAAAGGGAAAGAAAACAGCACTTAGGCCTTTCACCTCTGTTGACTTTTTCCTGAAAGTCTGCTAGTCTGTGAAAGCACGCAGGGAGGCTGCTGGGAACCTTTACATTCAGAGTCTTTGGGAATCAGACCCAGGCAGAAACACTTACAACCGTGGTAGCTCTGCACACAGCGGTACCAGACTCCTGCTGTTTCCACGGGAGCTAAGAGGAGCTGCAATATTTTAGGGCGGGAGCAGTCTCGGCCATGCCTCTCTCCAAGCAGAGGCCCATGACTCCTGTGTCCCTCCCATGTGACTGAGAATCAGCCATAGTCCTTTTTACCAGTCATCATTTTTGATTGGCTTTTCAGCAGCAAAGTGTATATGCTGCCCAAGGTCACTCCAGCCCATCATCCCCCGAGAAGCACATGAAACATGAATGACTCAAGCCTTTTGGTGAGAGACAAACATCCAGACCATTCATAAGTAATGGCAGTTCATTACAAATTTCAACGTGTAGATGCTTAAAGCCTCATGCCACAGAGGTCCATGAAACACCTGCAAGCTTGACAGAGAGAAAGAACCTGGCTGGAGTTAAATTTTTACAGGTTAAGGTGGGCAATATGAAGTTAAAGGCACTGGAAGTTTTTTAGTGGCTTTCTCTGTATTCGTTAAAAACACAATTCAAAAAAAGAGAAGAAACGGTTGACATGGAATAGAAAAAACTAAAACCCAGAGCTCTGTGTTAATAACAAATATTTACCAGCAGCAGAGACATCTCCATGCTGATCACACTAGCAGTGGCCATAACATTATCACAACAAAACATCAGAATTATTATGTAATTATGTTATTACTACAGTTTCAGAGAAAATTTTAACACTCTACTGCCCAAAAAGAATGAATTAATTTTGTGATGCAATCATGCACATTGTGCTCTGTCAGGCGAATTTTGTAGATTAGAAAAAGAGGGCAGGTGGGTGGGAAGGCAAAGAGGAAGAAGAAAGTGGAGCTAAATTAGAATGAGGTTACAATATATTAATGTCAGAAAATAATTTTGGAGTTATAACACCCCCTCTTATTAAGAGTCCCCAGTACTACTATTTCAGCTAGCCTCAGGCAGTCCTGCTGGAAGGGAAAATGGCTAGTAAGTGAAAAAAGGCAAAGACAAAGAAACTGCACCCAACACTAGATGTGAGTGTAGGGAAAACAACAGGAAACGTCTTTGGAGTCCGGCACAGCGACTAAGGAGCTGGAAGGAAAGCAGACGTGGCTGCACATGAACACTGAGGTATCTAATCTACCTGGTCATATTTCATAACCTTGTTATGAGTGTGCTCCACAAGCACAACACTTCTGTAGGCATGTGAATGTATCACATAAGAAATGACAGAGGAAACAGTCCATTTAACAGAACTACACACACTCCCACAAAACAGTGAATAAGAAACAGAAACTAAGAAGACCTCATATGAAACATTTTCTTCCCGTTCTAATATATGAAACTCTTGGCATATATGTTTCTAGCACTCACAGACTGGCCGGTCCCAAGCACTGTGCACACACATGTGCATGTAGGCATCAGCCAATCAACACCAAGCACACTGCTCAACCGTAAGAAACAATGCAGCATTTCCAGCTGGTCAGTAAATTCCGCAAAGCTGCTGCTGTAGTCGGTAGTTCGCCAAAGCCCGGTGGCTGTACAAAACATGCTCACCTGGGCACTGGCCTCGTACAGCAGAGGTTTGGAAATGTAGAAGATCTATGTGTCTCCGGGGGACATTGCCGAGTTCCCTCTGTGAAGATGGTAGGAGCCGCTAACCCTATGCTAATGTTTTGAGAAGCTCTGCACAGTCGGTAGCCTCTGTCCCTAGGGCTGTTGAGAAAGAAAGGAACAAAAAAAATTCCCAAAATTTGGCCCTGAACAGCAGTGTATTGAAAAATAAGTAGATTACTTTGACAGGAGTCCCATAGCCCACTTATAAATAAAAAGCTTGATTCTGTTTCCAGTTGCACAAGAGCGAAATAGTGTAATGCTTTTGGCATCCAGAGAGTAACAAGATTATTAAGCTCACAAACATGAATGCAGACAGAAACCACAGCAGTTTTATGAAAGGAACAAAGGAGGAGAGGGAAAAAATACAAAAAAAGTTGTATCCACACTTTGAACATGTTATGTGAAAATCGAAGAAAAGTCAAGAGACAAGGTCATACTGCAGACAGAGAGAGGATTGACTGAAGTATTATAATACCTCGTGCATCAAAATGGCTCCTATACACGTTGAGAGTAGTTTGCCTGAAATCGTCTTAGCTTACTACACCAGCAAGAAAAGTCACCACAGTGCTCAGATCTTTATAAAGGATGGACCAGGTGCCGTAACCTGAAACACCCCTCCTGCAAGTACCACACCATGCTGAAGAGCTGCATCCACTCTGGTGAGCAGTTCTCTCCATTCCTCACCACCTCTCAGAGCTGGAGTGGTACCGGATGCACATGGCACAGCAAGGCCGGCAAAAACACAGCACAAACAAGGACACCAACCATGCAGAGAAACCAACACAGGTAAAGAAAGGCCAAGAGTAACACTTGATCTGAAAATCAGTGTTTTCTCCTGTTAAATGGACGACTGGAGGTTACCTGTCACAAGTACGCTTGCTGTCCACAGCCACCCATCCTTACTAGAGAGCCCTGTTGAGTTCATAACACGTATTTTCACTGAAGGATCCAAGTCAGAGCTCAGCTGTTGTCTTCCCTAGCAGCTCAATAATCATAGAATCACTAAGGTTGGAAAAGACCTCTATCATCTTAAATCTTCTATCATCTTAAATCATCTTAAGCAAATGAATTTTACCTGTACTGATTTCGCCGACAGCAGGTCAGACCACTCGTAGTCAGCTCAGAGTAGTTTCTCTTACACGAAGCCACATTATTGTTACGGATAGCTGAACTGGTTGGGTCACTTGAAGTCCCACAAACCTCTGCTCATTCCTCAAAACAGACCCATAAACCTGACACAAACAGTTGCTTCTTCCTTAAAACAAATCTGATCTAAGCTTTCACCTCTGCTCCCTATTGCCTAAACAGAGTAGGACTTTACACTGCCAAGCTGCTAAAAACCCAGCATAATACCAATGAACCCTTTCCCTCAAATTTTTAAAACCACCTTCACTGATCCTCAGAGCTGGCCTGCCATCTTGCTTGTTCTCTTAAATCCCTCAGCTGGCTGGCAGGGCTTGTAGCTAGCCTCTCCTTTCTTGAGACGCACCACCCTTGGGAAAATCTGGGGATGAGCTCTTAGTCATGCCTCATCTTCAGGGCAGGAACAGATTGAGAGACTAACACTACCCATTGAGCTGAAATTACCAGTGTGTTTTCTAGGAAGCTTTAAATAGATCAAATGAAAAACCTTTAAAAAGATCTGACCTTAAAAGTCTTGCGCACTTCATGGAATCATTATGGATGGAAAAGACCTCTAAGATCATGGACTCCAACCACCAACCCAGCACCACCATGCCTACTAAACCATATCTTGAAGCGCCACATCTACACACTTTTTAAACAGCTCCAGGGATGGGGACTCATCCACCTCCCTAGGCAGCCTGTCCCAAAGCCTGAACACTCTTTCTGTAAAGAAATATTTCCTAAAATCCAATCTCAACCTCTTCCACTGATACAATTTGAGGACGTTTCCTCTTGTCTTATTGCTAGTTACTTGGGAGAAGAGATGAACAGCTGCCTCACTACAACCTCCTTGACGTAACTGGAGAGCAATGAGATCCCCCCTCAGCCTCCTCTCCTCCAGACTGAACAGGCCCAGTTCCCTCAGCCACTCCTCATAAGTCTTGTTCTCTAGACCTCTCACCAGCTTCGTTGCCCTTCTCTGGACACGCTCCAGCAACTCAATGTCTTTGTTGCAGTGAGGGGCCCAAAACAACGCAGTACTAAAGGTGCGGCGTCACCAGTGCCCAGTATAGGGGCACGATCACCTCCCTACTCCTCCTGGCCACGCTATTCCTGACACAAGCCAGGATGCTGTTGGCCTTCTTGGCCACCTGGGCACACTGCCGGCTCATGTTCAGCTGGCTGTCGACCAACACCCCAAGGTCCTTTTACGCCAGGCAGTTTTCCAGCCGCTCCTCCCCAAGCCTGTAGCGTTGCGTGGGGTTGTTGTGACCCAAGTGCAGGACCTGGGACTTGGCCTTATTAAACCTCACAAGACTGACCTCAGCCCATTGATCCAGTCTGTCCAGATTTCTCTGCAGAGCCTTCCTACCTTTGAGCAGATCAACACTCCCAACCCAGCTTGGTATCATCTGCAAGCTTATTGAGGGAGCACTCAATCCCCTCATCCAGATCATTGCCAAAGATGTTAAACAGGACCAGACCCAAAACTGAGCCCTGGGGGACACCACTCGTGACCGGCCGCCAGCTGGATTTAACTCCATTCGCCACCACTCTCTGCACTCAGCCATCCAGCCAGTTTTTCATCCAGTGAATAATGCACCCATCCAAACCATGGGCAGCCAGTTTCTCCAGGAGGATGCTGTGGGGAGCAGTGTCAAAGGCCTTACTAAAGTCCAGGTAAACAACATCCACAGCCCTTCCCTCATCCACTAGGCGGGTCACCTGGTCATAGAAGGAGATCACGTTGGTCAAGCAGGACCTGCCTTTCACGAGCCCATGCTGGCTGGGCCTGATCCCCTGGTTGTCCTTCACATACCCGGTGAGCGCACTCAGGATGAATCGCTCCATAATGTTGCCCGGCACCGAGGTCAGGCTGACAGGCCTGCAGTTCCCAAGATCCTCCTTCTAGCCCTTCTTGTAGATGGGAATTATACTGGTCATCTTCCAGTCATCTGGGACCTCCCCTGTCCAGGACTGCTGATAGATAATGGAGTGTGGCTTGGCCAGCTCCCTCAGCACTCTTGGGTGGATCTCATCTGGCCCCATAGAGTTGTGAGTGTCCAGGTGGTATAGCAGGTTGTTAACTGCTTCCTCCTGGATTATGGGAGGATTATTCTGCTCTCCTTCCTGATCTTCCAGCACAGGGGGCTGACTACCCTGGGAATAACAGGTCTGATTAGACTGAGACAAACAAGGCATTAAGTACCTCAGCCTTTTCCTCATCCTTGTTGGCAATATTCCCCTCTCATCCAATAAGGGATGGAGACTCTCCTTGGGCCTCTTCTTGTTGTTGATGTATTGGTAAAAACACTTTTTGTTGTCCCTTACAACAATGGCCAGCCTGAGTTCTAGCTGGGCTTTTGCCTTTCTCATTTCCTCTCTGCATGACCTAACAAGACCCCTGTACTCCTCTGGTATTGTCTGTCCTTTCTTCCACAGTTGGTAGACCCTCTTTTTTTTTCTGAGTCCCAGCAAGAGCTCTCTGTTCAGCCAGGCCGGTTGTCTTCCCCGACGGTTCTACTTGTGGCACATGGGGACAGCCTGCTCCTGTGCCTTTAAGACTTCCTCCTTGAAGAATGTCCAGCCTGCCTGGACCTTTTGCCCTTCAGAACTCTCTCCCAGGGGACCCTCTCAACCAGCATCCTGAACAGGCCAAAGTCTGCCCTCTGAAAGTCCATGGTGGTGGTGTTGCTGGCCCCGCTCTTTACCACAAACGGAGAACTCCATCATTTCATGGTCGCTAAGCCCAAGACAACCTCCGACCACCGTATCTCACACCAGTCCTGCTCTGTTAGTAAACAGCAGGTCTAGCGAGGCACCTCCGCTGGTAGGCTCACTTACCAGCTGTGTCAGGAAGTTATCTTCCACACAGTCCAGGAACCTCCTAGACTGTTTCCTCTCTGCTGTGTTGTGTTTCCAGCAGATGTTCGGTAAGTTAAATTTCCCCATAAGAACAAGGGCTAGCGATTGTGAGACTGCTGCCAGCCACTTGTAGAATGCTTCATCTTCCTCTTCATGCTGGTTGGGTTTTCTATAACAGACTCCCAGCAGGATATCTGCCTTGCTGACTTCCCCCTCACCTTAACACATAAGAACTCGACCTTATCATCACAATCATTGAGCTCTATACGAGCAAAACACTCCCTAACACGCAGGACCACCCCATCGCCTCTCCTTCCTCGCCTGTCCCTTCTGAAGAGCTTATAGCCATCCATTGCAGCACTGCAGTCATGAGAGTCATCACACCACGTTTCTGTGATGGCGACCAAGTCACAGCTATCCTGCTGTACAATGGCTTCCAGCTCCTTCTTTTTGTTGCCCATGCCCTCTTCTCTGCACTTGAGAGGCCCCATCTGGAGTACTCTGTCCAGTTCTGGACTCCCCACTTCAAGAAAGATGCGGAGCTTCTGGAGAGAGTCCAGCGGAGGGCTACGAGGATGATGAGGGGACCGGAGCATCTCACCTATGAGGAAAGGCTGAGGGAGCTGAGCTTGTTCAGCCTGAAGAGGACAAGGCTGAAAGGGGACCTTAGAAATGCCTATAAATAGCTCACGGGTTGGTGTCAGGAGGATGGGGCCAAGCTCTTTTCAGTGGTGCCCAGCAACAGGACAAGGGGCAATGGGCACAAAATGAAGCATGGGGAGTTCCGTCTGAACACGAGGAAGAACTTCTTCCCTCTGAAGGTGACGGAGCACTGGAACAGGCTGCCCAGGGAGGTAGAGGATTCTCTTTCAAGACCCGCCTGGACAAAGTCCTATGCAGTCTGCTCTGGGTGACCCTGTTTCGTTAGGGGGGTTTGGACTAGATGACTCACAGAGGTCCCTTTCAACACTGAACATTCTGTGATTCTGTATTGGTGTAAATGCATTTGAACTGGGCTTTCAATCTCACCCCCTACATTGGCATGCCATGCCTAGGCTCATCTCTAGGGAGCGTGGTTACATTACCCCTTCCACTCTTGAGAGCCTCACCATTTCTTGTGAGAGTCCTTTTCCCCATTGAGAGAGCTGGACTCCATCTGTTGCCAGAAGGCCTGATGCCATGGGTCCCCATGATCGAAAAAAACAAAATTCCACTGATGGCACCAGCCTCTGAGCACATGTTAATCATGTGAGTTTTCCTGTTCCTATCAGTGTTCTTGCCTGACACTGACAGGTTTGAGGACCATTCACCTGGTCCTTTAACCAGTTGCCCCCTTGCCCTGAAGTATCTTTTGTTGGCTTTTGGACTTTTCTCCGTGACTTCATCACTGCCAACCTGCATAAACAAAAGCCACTAACAATCAGAGGGCCGCACCAGACCAGCGAGCTTCCTAGCAACTTCTCTAACCCAGGCCCCAGGGAGGCATCAGCCTTCCCTGTGGGATGGGTCTGGTTGGCACTCTGTTCCGTTCAGAAGGGAACTGCCTATGACAATTGCCCTCATCTTTTCCTTAGCTGGGGCAGTCATAATGCTTGGGGCTGACTTAATTGCTCTAGGCAACCCCCTGGATGGGCCTTCACCCACGTCCTCATTTGCTTGACGCTCACATTCCAGAACCCCATATCTGTTGCGTAAGGGCAACCGGGGAGGTGAGGGAGGCTAGAAGGCTATTCAACTGCCTCTTCTCTTCCCTCACTACAGAGAGACACAAAGTATTGCAGAATTCATCTGTGAAACATTTTTGGCCTTCTCCTATAAAGAACTACCCCTAATGCCTTGAAGTTTGCATTAGCTTTGAAGTAACATCTGCAGTTCAAAAGTCTTCTCAACGTGAGATGCATGGCTGCCTGATGCCTGTCAGTTTACCGCTAAGTGCTCCAGCGGTTACCAACCTTCCCACACCCTCTTGCAAGCCCCTGGTAACATCCAGGGTAAAATCTCATCCTGGCTGTTCTAGAGAGCAGCTATTATTTTGCAAACGGAGCTGTGGGATTCTACCCTCTGCTTATTCGGCCAGCTCCCCATTCACAGCTTTGTTGAGCTTATTGATTTAATTTTATGTCATAGCCTAAACCTGACATTTCCTTATCAAAACGGACTAAACACCTGATTAATTTCAGCCCGCGCACAACTCCCAAGAAGTGACCTGGAAGAATCAGTAGTACATTAGTCATCAGCTACCATGTTTTTGCTATACCTCATACTTCAGAATCACTTAGGACCATGTCTTCATCATCCAAGGTTGAAGTTTTCTACAAATAAATTACATATGTTGAAATGTTTGGTATACCAAACTAAAATAAAAGTGAAAGAAAAATCCTGACATGAAAAAATTAATCAACATGTCTCATGGCAGACAGCAGACATCACACAAGTTTTACAGTGATGTAAATGCACTGACAGTTGTAGAGACTCTCCTCACCTATATTTATGTCAGCAATATCTGGACCGGATGAAGCATATGCAGTTTTCAAGCCAACATTTTCAGCCAGCACCTCCCAGCTGCACTTAACTGGATCCTGAGTTAAGTGTTGTCAGACATAGTTGCAAGTGAAGCTCACTCTGCTGAAGGTGTGCTAACATTAAAGCAAGATTACAAGCTTCTAAATGACTTAGAGGTGCACTTGTTATGGGCTCATTCCTATCTCTCTAAATGCTTGCGAAGCCCTCTTCCCCCTGCATGACAGTTTACAGGATCAAAACCTGCCTTTGCAAACACTAACAGACCTAAGTAAATTTACTTTCTGGACTAGCTCTAATAAAGCCAAAGATGCACTCAAATTCCCAGTAGTGCTCTCATTTGCAGGATCAGAAGCTTCAAAAGCCTTTTAATTTTATAATAGAGGAGGAAGAAATCAAGAACGGCAATTATCCTGAAGATGCTTACCTTAGCACCAGGCCTAGAATTTACAAATGAAACAGAGAAAAAAAAGCAAAAGATGCAAGGTCAAAAGTTGACACTCCCTGCTTGCCTACGACTTACTGAAATCACCACTCAAGCATGCAAGGGTTGAGTGTTTGTGCTGAGAAGCAATCATGTATGAGGAGAAGACAAATTGTATCTTTCCACCTTTTCTCTGCGTGACCAACCAAATCCTGAAGGTGGGTCTCCAAAGCAGTGTCAACACTGGTAACACAGACACAGAAGCAAACCTTACTCTTACTCTGTAGACCCCTGCCATTAAGTCACAGTGCTGAGAGCTAACAGTCTCATCACCGGAACATCTTGAATCCAGCGCAGAGTAACTAAAGCAACATCAAATTTTTCAGAAACATGTAAGTCTGAGGCCTCTGCTGACCACGGTATAACAATGATGAACAAGTGTCAGCCCAGTCCATCCAGTCTACTCCAACTGGAGCATTTCTGAGACCACAAGACAAGTGGTGGGGAAGAATTTTGCTACCTATCATCCCTGTGAAGCAATGTTTCCAGAAAGACCTGTTTTATCTGACCCCATTGGAAAGGCTTTTACTTTTGCAGGATCTGAATATCACAGGAGTATCAGTAAGTAATAAAACAGCGCATGCCAGATCCTCAACTGATGGACATCAGCTGTCAGGGGAGGTGGTCTGATTTACATCAAGAATGTCTTGCCCAGTATATTAGGGCAATTCAGATTATGCTCCTCCACAAAAAATCATTAAAGTTAAATTTAGAATAAACAGAACTGAGAGCCTCAGGGTTTTCCATACCTCTCCGATGCAAACAAGGAACCAAAATGTATTCCAAGGTCCAAATCATTCTAGCCAGCAGCTGCTGATCAGAAACCCTCCAACAAACACATAACAGTGTTTTGCTCACAGAAAAGAGGACATAGGAATGTGCTTTGCTTTGCCTTGGTATCAGCTTTCTGCTGCTGCATCCAGTGAAGGCAGGAAAAAAGGCATACAAATCCACAGCACCACCTCACCATCAAGCTCTTGGCAAAAGTCATCAGAGCTGCTTGGGCTACTAATCAACTTGCCATCTGGCCAAGCAGCAGGAGCTGTGAAACTATGAAGAGATAAGATGGTAGTAGACATTTTCAAATGCAAACCAGAACTTTTAAAGTTTGGATCCTCTTGTTCGGATTAACCAGCTAATTTTCTCACTTTCTTCCCACTCCTGTTAGTAAATTGGGCCTTTGCACTTCAGTAGAATCCCCATGGATACCCTTATAAATCCTCCAAGGTGTGAGGCCAGGGCAGGGACATTTCTGTACCCAATGTAGAGTACCTGGGAAATCTCTCTTTGCATGAACATCATGGGAAATCTGTAAATCTAAAAGTTATTGATTTACTAAGCATCAAAGGTCGGCTGTTAGAGGCCACTAATCCTGGCCACATAACAGGAACACTCTCTAGCCCTGAAGCCCTGGCACAGGAAACTTAAGCCCCACTACTAATGGTGGTGGTCCCCGAAGTGATGAGGACTGACAATACAGTACAGAGCAAATGCAAAAAATTATGCATGACTCCTAAATCACTTAATCTACCTTAAATCCCACCTCATGATAACAGCCACTTATTTAAAAGTTAAACCATCTATGATCTAAACAAGTTACCTCTTCTGTGCCTACAGGCAGTTTGTGCCAAGGACATGGAAGCAGCATGTGGCAAACACAGCAGTGACATGGCAGCTACAACAGCCCCACACTCTATATGCAGACAGACAATTCAGCAGGTGCTCTTTCACCCTCAAATGCATGGCATATAGATATCCTTCAAACAGCTTGCAGACCCACTTTCTTTTTTGGCTGTGAAGTTTATCTATTTCACCTTCTGAGCTTGCAGCTAACGAGTAGCGATACTCCATCATTTTTATAGCGGTACTCTTCTGTGTGCGCTTAAAATCATCCAGTGGCAGTCTCTCAACAGCTTCCAGTCGGGTCTGAAACCATCACAGACATCTGAAAACATGAGACTTGATTCCAGACTCATTCAAATTGGATTTACTTTATTTACATTAAATTTACTGACTTTGATGAAGTGTTGCTCCAGATTCACGTGGAGCACCAAGTGAGGCTTGCTCTGTTTGTCTTTTCACACACTGAGTCCACTTAACTATGAAAACCTCTATTTTAATAGACTAATTTCCATAACTTAAAAGCTGCTCATCTTAACACACCCAGACTGAAAAACCACCGTCTTAGTCATAACAGCAGAAGCCTCTTTCTAAGAACCACATTCTTTAGCACTGAAATAGCAGACTAGGAAAAAGCCTCACTAGTGACAGACTCTCGATTATGAAGTATGAGACACCAGAGTGATTGAAATTAAGGACTTTTCCCTGGAAAGTTTTGCACTCTTTACGACATACCATAAGCAATGTTTACCACCTTCTGCAGCTGCAGAGTGTCCTCTCAGAATTACAGTGCTGCCCAGGAATTCAAGCTGGTTGGGTTGCAAAGGTCAGATGCTCAGCTTGCATAAATCAACACAGCTCTGCTGACTTTCATGGAAGTTCAGAGATTTACCCCAGGTGAAAATCCTGCTGGAAGAGATGTTTTTATGCGCTGTAAAGGTGCCCAGGAAGCAGACCATCAGCTGGCTAAAAGCAAACTTGCTCCGCTGAAGTCACTGCCAGATGCCTCAGAAGTTGATGGCAAAACTAAGAGTGGCTGGCATGGATGTACTCTGACCCCAGAGTGCGCCGCTTTCAGAAATGAGTTTTGTTTGTGACTACCTATTGCTGAGTGGCAGTTTGGAATTGACTTCCTCCACCAGGCTTTGGGGGATGGCAGAAAAACAGCAACAGAGCAGTAAACACATATGCAAGCTTATCAGATTGATGTGTTTGAGAAGAGAGCAAACGTACCAAAATGAGAAGATGCAAACCGTGTTTACCCGAGCTTGCCAACAGTGACTTTGCTGAAGGGAGCACCCCGTAATTTCTGCAGGTTCCCTTCAGCTTGCCTGTCTCAGTACCAGGCCACCATGCAGTGCCACTGACAGCCACAGGACTTCAGCCTTGTCCCTAGGTGACCCTCTCCTCACGTGCATCCGGTAATAAGGAGGCAGAACCAGAGGACACACATTTGACCTTCCATACTGCTTTGCAGCCCCAAAGGTAAATTCAAACCGATGGCATTATTTTCAGAAGATATGTTCTTTCTTGTTAAAGGATCTCGCTTTAAAATATCACTATAAAGTAGCAGTGTTTGGCGGGGAACTTTGTGCAGCCAGCTAGCAGAATCCGATATTTTAATAGTGGGTGGCTTGCAACTTTCCGAAGAGCAGTCCTTTTGAACATGTAAACTGAGAACCCAAAATTTAAATCTTTTTATGTATAAGCCACTTTGAAATGCTGACCCTTGATTTTGAAGGAGTACAGCTGTACAAAAAGAGATACAAGTTCCTTATGGGAATGATCTGATCTTCAGATTAAAAGGGCAAGAGCCCAGCAGTATTTACTTTTTTGGCTTTCAAAGTTAAAAAAATAAGAGGCCGTGGCTAGCACCAGCAAGGAACAGACTTCTCATTAATGGGCTCTGTCAGATTCTTTATCTAAAAACAGTCTGTTCAGCAGCTTTAAGAAAAAACAAACCATCATGTTTAACCATCATGCACAGTATATGCAAAAGAACAAATAGGAATATTACATCTCTCTTCTGCAACAGCTATATTTCATTGCTAATTGCTGAATCTGATCTAGGTCTAAAAACACTTTGCAACATTGGAACTAATGGTCTAAGTTAAGTGCAGAATGTGAGGATGTGAAGGGGTTTCTGCCCTCCCACTCTTTTCTGGTAACGTCTCTGTAAAAACAGAACTAGCAACAGTTAATATTAATTTACACTGTCAAAGAGAGAGACAGGTAACAGGCACAGAAGATGACCAAAACAAGAAACTTAAAAAGAGTGCATGGCAAAGCTTTAGTCAATCTAGGTCTTCCCATAAAACCCAAACAAAAAAGCCTCCCATTTTCCTTCCCAGTGCCACTCCAGTGGAGGTAACACACATCTTAGAGGTGAAAATTGCTGCAGGAGGTGGTTATTTCTGTTTTAAGACTCATTTGTAAGTGAATGACTTCATTTGTGGGCACTGAGTTAGCAGAGAGGTTGATGTAAACCAAATAAAAAAATAATTTGACTGCATCTTTCTTGAAGGCATCAATACCTCACAACCTCAATGTCTTTTTCATTCAAGAAAAACTGCGGGCCAAGTTTCAACTGAGCAGTCCTTTGCTGACATTTCCCAGGTTAAGGCTCTAATAGACAAAAAGTGGAGAGAATTTTCATATATTTGTTATTGGAGTGAGCTTTTGTATAGAAGACTTCAAGATGTCACATAAATATTGCAGTCTTTTATTGATTTGTAGAATAGGAGCTATAAAGGCAAAGAGCAAGGAAAGCCTCTTTACACCAATAAAGCCTGGTATTGTTTCTCAGCTGGATTAAAGTGGAGTCACTTAAAAGAGGAGAAGTTATTTCATTCTTTATGGCCTTTCTGCCAAAAACAGCATAGGGAGATCACCTATTTTGTTGTGCATCCACAGCAGCTTGAATCTCTAGCCAATATACCTGCCAAAGTGCACTCCGTATTACTCTGTACACCCCTGTTAGTGGTGTGTCTGCCAGGCACATCGTTGTGGGTCTGAAAAGCACTGGGTAATGCACCCTGTTAAGAGTTGGCATATCCTCCATGGTCGTTTCTGGTACAGCAGCCATTTCCTAACCTTTATTTTCCCACTAGCCCAGAGACCTTCTAACTAACAGTCTTTCAAGGACAATTAATATTTTCCATCAGGCTCGTCTAGCAAACAAGGGACATAATTAATTGATAGACTAGCAGCTTTCCTATGGGAACTTCCTAAAAAAACAGAAAAAAGAAATTCACTCTATCTCTGGCTCATGAGGTTTCCCATAAGATAAGGTAGCATGGCCTGTTACAAGCATACTTCAGCAGTGGCAGCATTTCGGAGATCAGCTAGTTGAATTAATCTCCTGTTACTAACAACTAAACCAGCTGCACCAGAGCATTCGGCTTCTCAGTAAAACCTGCAGCATCTTTAGATGTCTGGAGCGTATGTGATTTCATAGGCCTCCCTCAGGTGACTTGGATTTTCATGCTTTATCATAAATAGGGTTAAATCTATTTTCTTTTGTCACAGCCACCCCTGTTTTTAGAATTTATAAGTAGGGGGTGAGGGGAGATGGGGAAAGGTATATATGAGAATATTAAATACTTGAGAAACATCCCCAATAAATTTGTGCTATTACTGAGCTTCAGGCATGTCATCTGTGTAAATACTTCTATAGCACTCCTAAAGAAACCAGATTTATCTTTTTCTGCAGCTATACAACTGTGCTAAAACTATCCTGCTGTATGCCATACCAGGTAAAGCACTGTCTACAGGAAAGCAGATAGGAATGTAAAGGCAAAGACATGTAATGTCCCACAACAACAAAGCATTTCATAAACACATGCAGAAGTGCTTTGTCAAGTGGAAAAGAATGACAAAAACAGGGTTTAAAATACCAGGTGGATTTCTGGCACAGCACCGAGCTGGCAAGTCTCTCAATTCTGTTCAGTCTGGTTCTTTATTAGGCTGTGGATATACTGTAGTTAGTGCTTATACAAGATACTATCTGTTAAGTCTCTCAGCCCCAGTTTTGTGTATTTGCTACATCTTGATGTTTCTTTTGTCCAAATGAACATCCTTTTGGAGGGCACCTGAATAGGGCTGACAACAAGATGATGGCTCAGAGACCTGTGATCAAGTCTCTGCACCATCCTTGATCTGAATGTGCTCAGACTCCCTCACTAAGCTGCCTCCACTGCACAAGAGGAGTTAATAGCCCTGCAGCACCAGCCTCAGCTTTGGTGGGGAAGACCACTGAAGTACATTTAAACATCGAGTTTCCTTGCCAAACTGGATGCAAAGGAAAAAACCAAACCAAATCTGTTTTCCCTGCTCATACAAAGATTTTACCATGGAGAAAGATTTGACTGTGGAAACAGTAGTGGAAATTTCAAGAGCTCTAGAAGGTACCACTATCCATAGTAAGGGGTAGTTGGAGGCTAAAATAATCCAGAGGCCTTGAACCTCTGACATCTTCTCAGTGTTTTAATGCAATTGACATCTAATGAACTTACGCATGACCTTCATGGGTAGGACTGCAAGAATGCTTTTTGTCTCATTCACCTCGTATACCATTTTTAAACACAAATATGCCAAAAGAAATGTAATTACAATATTGCAGTGAAGTGTTTTCACAAATAGCCAGATTTACTATTCTGTTCTGAGGACATGTGCAAAGAAACAAGCTATCTATACACCCATCTGAACGCTGACTATGGAGTTCATTCATCCTGGTTGCAAAAATCATAAATAGAACAGGAAGGTGAATCAGAGGGTACAGATTTATTGCTATAATTTTGCTTCCCTCTTTAGATCAGATGGCTGAGGTGAAAGAATTAAAGCCCATCAGACATCACACTGTATGTGTGCACAAAATGTTCAGCAAGGACAATACTCAATATATTGAGAACCAGATATTTAAAGGAAGATTTTGTAGGCTATAATTTCTTATGCATATAACATGGTTATATGCATATATGCTATATGTTACATAGCAGGTTCAAAGAACAAATCTTAGTTTAAAGAATTTGTGATTCAAGGGCTTAACTGCACAGCTTTAAAATTTTGTCTCCCCAGAGTTGCTTTTAACTGGCTGGGGTATTTAATTTCACAGTTTCATGTTCGCTTTCACCCAAATTTCAAAAAAATTGTTGAGAGTATGAGAAAGAATCACTAGTTTTGCTCTGTCTGTGACTCACTCGAGAAAGAGCACACAGCAAAATCAGATTCACCAGTAGGCTGCGGTTGCCAGATACTTGACAGGTGGGTTTATTACCAGACATGGCAATTTACAGATACAATTTGACATTTCGAAATGCCTCTTCTCACACTGCTGTAAATGTCTCACTGCAACTTACATCACATTTAGGAAACAATTCAGAAATGTCTAAAATCTACCTGACTCCCACTGCTTCAATGTCCCTTTGTCCTGGGTTTGGCCAGGACAGGGTTAATTTTCACAAGACTCCAGGTAGGGGCACAGCCGGGGGGGTGAGGGCTGACCCAACCTGGCCAAACAGAGCCTGGTATTCCATACCACGTGACGTCACGCTGGGTACCGGTGGGGGGGCGCTGGTCCTGTCCGAGAGAGAGGGTCTGTTGTGCAAGTGTGTGTCGTATTTTCTCCTTATATGAAAGGGAATTTTCTCCTTATCTTGAGGGAATTAGCTGTGCGGGAGCTGGTTTACTGTGACACAGACGACGAGCAGGTACCCACAGACCCAGATGAACTCCAGTGCTCACAATCCATGTGGAGGAAGTTTGTGCGGAGCGCACCCTCCTCATATGCCAACTCACGGGCAGTTGTAAACTGGAAGGGTAAGGAGGCACTAACAGTGGATGTCAGACTCCGGCAATATGAGGAAAGTTTCTCTTCCTCCCTTGTCTCAGCTGTGGAGAAACTGGTGTGGGAGGTCCGGAGAGTAGGTCCTGCTCCCCACCTGTATGGGCAGGTGTCTCAGCTATTAGGGGCAAGCGTTCCTCTGCTCAGGAAAGGGACTACAGAGGCTATACACCCCGGGGCACCCTGTGGTTCTACCTGCATGACCACAGAGAGGACATGAGGAAGTGGGATGGAAAACCCACTTCAAGACTAGAGGCACGAGTGTGTGAGTTGCGAGGTAAAACAATCACCAAAGGGGATTCTGCTAGGAAAAATGCCACTCCAGTTTCCAGAAGCCAGCTCTCCAGACCAGGTAGACAGTTTGATTTTGATTCCGATACTCTGGGGGGGACCTCCAAGTCATTTTTATAGCAGGTGAGCAGCAATTTTTCTGACCAGGATTAGAGGGGCCCTGCCTCCAGCCAGGTGGAGGAAAGGGACAACCGTGTTTATTGGATGGTGTGGATTCAGTGGCCTGGCACGTCAGATCCACAAGAGTATCAAGCTCTAGTGGACACTGGTGCACAGTGTACTTTAATGCCATCAGAGTTCAAAGGGTCAGAGTCCATTTGCATTTCGGGAGTGATGGGATGGGTCCCAAGACCTGAGTGTACTGGAGGCTGAAGTGAGCCTCACTGGGCAGGACTGGCAGAAGCACCCCATTGTAACTGGTCCTGAGGCTCTGTGCATCCTTGGTATAGACTATCTTAGGAGAGGGTATTTCAAGGACCCAAAGGGGTATCGGTGGGCTTTTGGCATAGCTGCTGTGGAGACAGAAGAAATTAAACAGCTGTCCATTTTGCCTGGTCTCTCGGAGGATCCTTCCGTTGTGGGGTTGCTGAGGGTGGAAGAACAACAGGTGCCCATCGCAACCACAACGGTGCACCAGTGACAGTATCGTACCAACTGAGACTCCCTTCTCCCCATTCATCAGCTGATCCGCCAGCTGGAGTCAAGGAGCGATCAGCAAAACTCGCTCACCCTTTAATAGTCCCATATGGCCAGTGAGAAAATCTACTGCAGAGTGGAGACTGACAATAGACTTCCGTGGCCTGAATGAAGTCACACCACCGCTGAGTGCTGCTGTGCCAGACATGTTGGAACTTCAATATCAGCTGGAGTCAAAGGCAGCCAAGTGGTATGCGACAATTGACATCGCTAATGCATTCTTCTCCATCCCTTTGGCAGCAGAGTGCAGGCCACACTTTGCTTTCACCTGGAGGGGCGTCCAGTACACCTAGGATCGACTGCCCCGGGGTGGAAACGCAGTCCCACCATTTGCCATGGGCTGATCCAGACTGCACTGGAAAAGGGTGAAGCTCCAGAACATCTGCAGTACATCGATGACATCATTGTCTGGGGTGACACAGCGGAGGAGGTTTTTGAGAAAGGGGAGAAAATAGTTCAGATCCTTCTGAAAGCCGGTTTCGCCATTAAGCGAAGTAAAGTCAAGGGACCCGCGCAAGAGATCCAGTTTTTGGGAATAAAATGGCAGGATGGGCGCCGTCAAATCCCAATGGATGTCATCAACAAAATAGCAGCTATGTCTCCACCAACCAGCAAAAAGGAAGCACAGGCCTTCCTGGGTGTTGTGGGTTTTTGGAGGATGCACATCCCAAATTACAGCCAGATTGTAAGTCCTCTGTACCACGTGACCCGGAAGAAGAATGATTTTGAATGGGGCCCTGAGCAACGACAGGCATTTGAACAGATTAAACGGGAGATCGTTCATGCCGTAGCCCTTGGTCCAGTCCGGTCAGGGCAAGATGTTAAAAACGTGCTCTTACACCACAGCCAGGGAGAATGGCCCAACCTGGAGTCTCTGGCAGAAAGCACCAGGGGAGACTCGAGGTCGACCCCTGGGGTTCTGGAGCCAGGGATACAAAGGATCCGAGGTCCTCTGTACTCCCACTGAAAAAGAGATTCTGGCAGCATATGAAGGTGTTCGAGCTGCTTCAGAAGTGGTCGGCACTGAAGCACAGCTCCTCCTAGCTCCACGATTGCCCGTCCTGGGCTGGATGTTCAAAGAGAGGGTCCCCTCTATGCATCATGCCACCGATGCTACGTGGAGTAAGTGGGTCGCATTGATCACCCAGCGCGCCCGAATGGGAAACCCCAGTCGCCCAGGAATTCTGGAGGTAATCATGGACTGGCCAGAAGGCAAAGATTTTGGAGCATCGCCAGAGGAGGAGGTGACACGTGCTGGAGAGGCCCCACTGTATAACCAGCTGCCAGAAGATAAGAAACAGTATACCCTGTTCACGGATGGGTCCTGTCGCATTGTGGGGAAGCAGCGGAGGTGGAAGGCTGCTATATGGAGCCCTACACGACAAGCCACGGAAACTGCCGAGGGAGAAGGTGAGTCCAGCCAGTTTGCAGAGGTGAAAGCCATCCAGCTGGCTTTAGACATTGCCAGTCGAGAGAAGTGGCCAGTGCTCTATCTTTACACCAACTCTTGGATGGTGGCCAATGCCTTGTGGGGGTGGCTGCAGCAATGGAAGAAGAACAACTGGCAGCGCAGAGGCAAACCTATCTGGGCTGCCCCATTGTGGCAAGATATTGCTGCCCGGCTAGAGCAGTCGGCTGTAAAAGTTCGTCACGTGGACACCCACGTCCCTAAGAGTCGGGCCACTGAGGAACATCAAAACAACCACCAGGTAGATCAGGCTGCTAAGATTGAAGTGGCTCAGGTGGATCTGGACTGGCAACATAAGGGTGAACTGTTTATAGCTCGGTGGGCCCATGACACCTCGGGCCACCAAGGAAGAGCCGCGACATACCGATGGGCTCCTGACGGAGGGGTGGACTTGACCATGGACACCATCACACAGGTTATCCATGAATGTGAAACATGCGCTGCAATCAAGCAAGCCAAGCGGGTAAAGCCTCAGTGGTATGGAGGACGATGGCTAAAATATAAATACGGGGAGGCTTGGCAGATTGACTACATCACACTGCCACAAACCCGCCAAGGCAAGCGCTATGTGCTCACAATGGTGGAGGCCACCACCGGATGGCTGGAAACCTACCCTGTGCCCCATGCCACTGCCCGGAATACCATCCTGGGCCTGGAAAAACAAGTCCTGTGGCGACATGGCACCCCCGAAAGAATTGAGTGGAACAACGGGACTCACTTTCGTAACAGCCTCATAGACACCTGGGCCAAAGAACACGGTATCGAGTGGGTGTATCGCATCCCCTACCATGCACCAGCCTCTGGAAAGATTGAACGTTACAATGGGCTGCTAATAACCACTTTGAGGGCAATGGGGTGTGGGACTTTCAAAAACTGGGATACCCATTTAGCAAAGGCCACCTGGTTGGTTAACACGAGGGGATCCACCAACCGGGATGGTCCTGCTCAGTCAAAACCTCAGCGCCCCGTAGAAGGGGATAAAGTCCCTGTAGTGCACATGCGGAACATGTTAGGGAAGACGGTTTTGGTTAATCCTGCCTCGGGCAAAGGCAAGCCCGTCCACGGGATCGCTTTTGCTCAAGGACCCGGGTGTACCTGGTGGGTAATGCGGAAGGATGGGGAAGTCCGATGTGTACCTCATGGGGATTTAATTTTGGGTGAGAATAGTCCATAAATAAATTGTATAAAGTTAATTGTTAAATAACCCTGTCACTGTCTGTTATCACTGTTATAATTGTTACATGTAGTAGCATAGTAAGAATCGTCCAGAGTCAAGAAGTATGGACTTTTTCGATGAAAACCTAGCAGAGCACAGCGATGATGGAACTGGACCTGGTTTTCAACAACTGGCATCCAGCAACTTCATCAAGATCAACAACTCCTGCAGACTGTGAGCACGGGCCGCACCACATACATCAGCCGTGAGCTCCGGATGCAGCAAGTGACCGCCCACCACCACACATCACCTCTCCTGCCATGGAAGACCATTGCGGCAGATGGAGCCTGAAGTCATGGATTAAATGAACTCAACGGACACTGTAGAGTGATGATCGATAGACTAAGGGAATGATATCTGGAGACAGGAGAAGTGGTGGTGATCAACTGGACAATGGGGGACCTGTGCATGACGTAGATGGTATGGAATAAGGGGTGGATAATGTCCTGGGTTTGGCCAGGACAGGGTTAATTTTCACCGGACTCCAGGAAGGGGCACAGCCTGGGGGTGGCGGCTGACCCCACCTGGCCAAACAGAGCCGGGTATTCCATACCATGTGACATCACGCTGGGTTCCGGTGGCGGGGCAGCGCGGTGGGGACTCACTCGCGGCTCGGGAGCGCGCGGCGCCGGTCCTGTCCGAGAGAGAGGGTCTGTTTTGCGAGTTTGTGTCGTGTTTTCTCCTTATTTGTACCGTTGTTTTTCCTGTTCGCTCTGTTTGCTGTTCTGTTAAACTGCCCTTATCCCGACCTACCAGTTTCTGCCTGCTTCTTTCCATTCTCCTCCGCACATCGGCGGGGGAGGGGCAGCCGCGTGGTGCTTTTTGTTGTCGGCGGCAGCCGAAACCAAGACACCCTTAAATCAAGACTATTTCACTTTAAGCCAAGAGCCAATGAATCTGAAGAGCTGGTATTTTGAGAAGGAGGTGTTTCTCTTAAATCCCACAGAAGGGCAGGAGAGAAGCAGGTTGCAGGCCTTCCTTCCAGCTCTCAGTTCCTTTAACTCTCTGCCTGGAAACCAAATGCAAACATCAGTCACCCCAAAGTACCAGGGGCGAAGTCTCAGCATCAGTGCTAACAGCCCCACTAACTGGAGCAAATAAGAATTTCACACCAAGCAACATGAGCAGAATACAAATCTAATGAAGATGCCGTGAAGTCCTCTTTCCCACCATCAACAGTCGGATCTTGGGATAGAACATCAGTAGCAAAGAGCTGCTGCTCCCTCAGCTCTTGGGAGAGCTCAAAGAGCCTCCTTACCTGGCATAATCCTGTGTCACAGAAAGCCTAGTCCCTGCTCTGGAAGCACTGATGCATTGACATCAAGCTTCTGGATCTAGCTTAAGAATTTCCAAAATCTGTTAAGTAACACTAACCAGCAGTGCCAATGCGTAAGGTTGCAGTCTTGGTCTTCTGAAGTCAGCGACAAACTCTTGCAGAGTTGAGTGGGGAAATAAGAAGTCTTTCTGGTGCAGAAAGTCAAACTGTTGGTAGTCCACAGAAAGGAGGCTAATAGCCAGATGTGCATTGGTGGAACGCTGAGGACTCATTATTGAGTCTATACCTTCTATTGCATTACTCAGACATTTTATTATATGAAATATTATTTGCATTATATTCATAGTTTACTATCATAGTAATAATATCTTATTGCATTCAGCTTCATTGTCTGGCTATTGCCTACAAAGACACCCAGGAATTGGTATAAGAAGTGCTAAGCTAAGACTTCTTAATTTCATAGTTTTGGATCATTACATTATGTTGCCTTGTGCTTTCCCAAGCAAGAAGAGTGGAGGACTCTATATTGTCCTCCACTTGTGCTCTGAAACCACATCCTCAGCTGGGGCAGTGTTAAGACTCAGCTTTTCATTTGCATAGCGCAATGAAACAAGGGGCTAATGCTTGGGAGGGTTTGGTGAGCACAAAGCACCACAGTTACTATCTAGCGGTTGTGTATTATTAGGAGCTTTGTGAGAGTCAGCATCACTTACCTCATTTAGCATAAGGAAATAAAACACTAAATATAAAGGGAACACCTACTGCACCCAGCACCTGCCTTGGCTCACTTGCACGGCACCTTCTGGCTGTCTGGGAAAGGAGGAAGCAGAGGAGCTTCCTCAGCTTGAAGCGAGGCTGAAGGACACCTCTGAGCCTTGGGCAATCTCGGACCTGCAGTTCTGACTCTATTGCAGACTCCCATCAAGCTTGAAGTGATCATTATATATCTCCGCTTCTCTGTTTCCCTCTATAAAACCACGAGAGCATTTCCCTCCTCCTAGGCACTTTCTGCCTCACCTACTTTACGACTCAGGTTCCTCAGAAAAAGGACACCCCTTTCTGCAGCATTTGTAGCACCACTGAAACCAAATTGTGACTGGTCCCCTAGGTGATACTTTATAACATGTACCGAGAGAAATCTTTCATAAAGAATTGACAGACACCCACCCCTCTCTGGTACCAGGAATGTGCTGCAGCCATCCCTCAGAGCTCCCCAGACTTCCCCAGACAATACAGAAAAGACGAAGTACTCGGAGCAGAACGCAACAATTGTTATTTCAAGATAAAAGCTAAGAAGAAAAAATTTGCCTTCCTGCCAAATGAAGAAGAGATACATTTGCACATTTTTCTAAAATAACATATATGAAGATCTGCAATGCAAAAATCTTATGTGCAAAGTCCCAGGACTGCAAATTATAAGGCATTTTTTTCTTTTCTTCTTTCTCCCCTCATCCTAAAAGAAACAAGGAATTTGAACACAAGTTCTGTGCAACTGAGGTCAATGCATAAAACACTGCTTTCTGCTGCAGACCCAAGAGTCTCCTGCAAGAAGATCCTAGAAATAAATAAGCCTCTGCAAAACCCTCCAGCTTTGACAAAATAACATTTTGACTGAATTGTTATTTTACCCACAGTGGTCTCACTAACTCCATTCCAGCTACAATTAAGTTAAAAACCACTACATCTCCAATCCTTTCTCCTGTTCTGTAATCATCGTAAAGAATTTAAAAAACAGACACAGCCTTTTTTGTTCAATTTTTTTTGTAAAACACTATTAAATCTGCATTCTCACTTTATGGTACAGTTAGAAGTAATTTTATTGAAGTATTTATGATTATGAAGGCCATAATATGAAAATGATCCATCTCTCCTTTTTCTACTGATTCATAATACGAGAACAGGAGTTGAAGCAATGAAATTACCAGCATGCCAGTGTCAAATAAATGAAAGATGCCACTTTACATAGCATGTGGGCACCTTATGGAATTTCCTATTGCAAGATGTCTAAATGTCAGATGGGGCTGAATTGAAATGCAATTGGACAGCACAGTTATGAATGCTATGAACACTGCACAAGCATGAAGATGCCACTGCTGCAGTGAGATACTTGTGATGTTTTTTTCCTGACCATGGAGGTGGAAGATGAATGTGGGCCCCCGCAACCATTACTACAGCAGAAGGTCCATCATACCCTAATTGGAAAGTTGCCCAAGCCTAAGGTGACATTATTTCACGCACGCACACTTTTCCCATTTCGCATTTCTAAGATGCAGAATTGTATTTGGTTGGCCTGATTCCAGAGTTTCTATCTTCAAATGCTAATTAAACTAGATATTACTGATAACATTACTGCTACTCTGTATAGCAAACTGTATAACAATAGGTAATGAGTAATGAATGTGCAATCAAATCTGGAAGACAGGGCGTTTTGCAAGCCTTTAAACCTGAGTATATTCCACAAATACAGAAGCAAATTCACAATCAGAAATGCAAGATGTAATTTAACGCACTGTTCCCTCACCTTTTACATGAAAGTAGATGTTCTCATTCCCTAGGTATACCTCTGGACCCTCAGGTAAGGAAGCTGAGGCCAGGCTGGTGTCTGAGTAATGAATACTGAAGAAGTGGTCATGCACCCACTGTATTACTGTGCAGGCCACAGGCAGAAGCTGGACACAGCAGAAAGTGGCATGCTGCTTCAATGGTTAACGCACCTGGCTTTGCCAGTATGGAATCAGTGTTTCTAAACCATTTTTTAAATTCTTGGAGTACTTTGCTTTCCCTGAAATGCAGAAATGAAAAATGATGTAGTTGATTTCCTCTTGTACATTTGATTACAAAGGAAGCAGTTTCCTTCCTTCAGAAAAGGCTACAAGGAGTGTTAAAGAGGCTCAGAAATTCAGGACAAAAGCCACAGTACCATCTGGTATGAGAAATGAGGGACAGCAGACCCAATGAAATGAAGAATCATGATGGTTTACTACACAGCTCTTTACATTGCCTTTGCTGCTGCTGATTGCTAACAACCCCCCTGAAGATAAGGTGACAAGCTTTTATGAAAATATTCATCATGCTCTCATTGTGGGGTGGGGAGCTTTATGGTACATGTTGACTACAAAACTCACAGGGACAAACACATACAAGAAAACAGAGGTGGATCTCCAAAAGCGAGAATTGCTCCAGTTTCATTGGTATCTGATAGAAACCAGGAGAACAAACTCAACTAGATCAGATGAAAATCATGATCACAGCCACACAAAGCTTTCTTCTTTCCTTTAAACTAATAATATGTGTTCAGCTTCCATACCACATTACATTTTTTATGAATCTGCACTCTGGAGAAAGGGCATAATGAATTCCTGCAGTATCCAAACCAATGGGCTTACCTTTCACAAGGAAAAACCCCCAAATCACAAGCCTGTTTGCACAATAATGAACTGCTTTCGATGCTTGCCATTTTGCTTTCATTGTATCATTTTTTATTAACATGTATTTATGCACACTAAATATTACATAAAAGTCATTCAGCATAGATAACACACAGTAGGATTTGGAAAGGTGAAATGAAACAATTGCATCAGCTTTGCATTTAGTAACCAGCTAGATCTACAATATCCTTTCTTGTTTATCTAGTGTAACTGCGTTTGAGCTTTGTTGTAAGTGGATTTGCTGAGAAACATTGCTTTCTCTCCAGTAAGGTCAGCTTTCAAACCAATACACAAAGTTCCATGACAAGAGACAAGAAGGGAGCTAGAATAAGGTAACCTTGAAGACCAATGCCTCTGCTATTTCTTTCCCTGTACAAAAGAAAACCCAAGTTTCTGATTATCTTTATAAATCACATGACCAATATTTTGCAGAATAAATGAAAACTGGGGATTACAGGCTCACAAGGCTCACAATTACAGTAAAAATTAAAGTAAAAAAAGTTAAATTCCAGTGTTTCGCCCCCCTTATGGTAAAAAATTTCTTCCTTATATCCAGTCTAAATCTACCCTCCCTTAGTTTAAAGTCATTGCTCCTTGTCCTTTCGCAACAAGCCCTGCTGAAATTATTTTCCACATCTTTCCTATAGGCCCCTTCAGGTACTGGAAGGCTGCTGTAAGGTCTCCCCACAGCCTTCTCTTCTGCAGGCTGAACAGCCCCAACTCAGCCTTTCTTCATAGGAGAGGTGCTCCAGCCCTTAGATCATCTCTGTGGCCTCCTCTGGACCCTGTCCAACAGCTCCATGTGCTTCTTGTGCTGGGGGCTCCAGAGCTGGATGCAGGACTCCAAGGTGGGGTCTCACCAAAGTGGAGTAGAGGGGCAGGTTTTGGAAGAGAGAGAAGTGGTGTTACTGGTGTTTGCAAAAATCCAGCTTCCTACATGCCCTAGGGCCACTGCCAGATCAGAGTGCCATTTGGGGATCAGACTGAAACTAGAACATGTGAGATTTGTTTAGTTTTTTGATGGAGGCAGCTTGGGGAATACCAACAGTCCACATTTTCCCAGAAGTCACAAATCCCGACCCAAAGTTCCTAGAAGCCTGCAGGATTCTTTTCACTGACTTCAGCAGAGTTGGACGTAATCCTCATGCATGCTGTGGCTGCTGAGGTTGGAAGTGGTTAACGGTTACTCTGTTCATGTTTACCGATTTTCTCTGCAGGGAGATGATTTATTTGTTGCCTCAAAATTCTTCTTCTGTTGCTTAATACAAGTAATTTATCATTGTATTGAGGAGTTCACTGAAGGCAAGAGAGAACACAATAATGCCTTGCACTGGCTCATGAAACTCCTCTTTCTGATGTAGGGAATGCGAGCTGGAGGAAACCTTGTGCTGATGACCTGCAATTAGACCTCAGGAGAATAGGGGACAGGAGAAGATAAAAACAAAAGCAAGAAAAAGAAGGATGAGTCTTAAGGAGAAAATGACAAATGGAAGCAGAGATAAAAGAAGGTAGAAACAGATACTGAGGTAAATTCTAACTTATGTTAAATCATCCTTTCCAGAGTACCAAGTCTGGCAGCAAATATGAGGTGATCATGATCACAGGAACAAGGTGCTTCTGACCATTTATGCTAGGGCTGGCACAGTAACTATCCTTTTTTCATGTGACTTGCCAGTCCCTGGTGGTCTGGTGTGACCAGGTTTGGCACTGCAAAGCCTCTTTGGCAAGATTCAGCTTCTGGCAATGAATTGTACTGATGTTCAGTAGCATAACAAGTAACCACCTCTCCTCCAGCTAACTGCAAGGAATCCTCCATGGATTACATCCCGTGTCTACTAGATTATGGGCTTGGCTCAGGTTATGATGCTCTTTATCTACATTGTTAAAGCAAGTGAGAAGGTGCAGGGTAGCAGCAGTTGAAAACACCTAAACCCAAGCATTTTAGGGCTCTTCCATCTGGAAAACAGCCAATTGAAACTGAATCACATGGGTATTTTCCAATAAAGCCACGTCAGATTTCCACATACAAGCTACATCTGGCTATATTTTCCCAGGGAAATTAACTGCATTTGTTCCTCAGTCTACTGCCCCTCAGGATAGTTTCCAGGGTTTTCAAATTACGTGAGTAACTACATTCTTCTAAGTCTTTGTGTCCTCTTCCTAATTAAAACATCTCTCAGACTTATCAAAGCAGAGATAATAGCATTCTGGGTCAGCTACCATTCATTCCTAACAATTCCCTGCATACCCAGAGAGAAACCCAGGGAAAGAGAAAGAAAAACAAAGTCAGAGAGGCTCCATCTCTTCTATCCAATTCAAATCTGGTTTAGCAGGTCTTTTCTAAGCCTCCCCCTGTCCTTACTGGCCATCATAATATTTCACAAAGCTGTCACCATATGCGAGATATTTGGCTTCAGGGAGAAAATGATCAAGATGAAAGAATTACTTACTCCACTTCTACCAACCTCTTGAATCATTCATGTTCCCTACCTGAATCACAGCCAGCTGCAGTGTCTGTCACATTCTGGATTTAAGCCATGTACAATGTAACATTTACGAATGATCATTGAAAATATTTTATTAACCCCCTTCAAATACACACATTGTGTGTTGGCACACAGTACAGACAAAAACAATTTATTGTACAGTTCAGCATCTTGCTAAACTGCCACAGTTTCAGCTGAAAGACATACAGCCTTCTCTTCAGGCAAGGAGTGACTTTGTTTACTATTATTCAAAAGCTGTATCTAAGAATAAGACACCATTTCCCCCTGGACTTTACTAACAGCAGATTTTAGATTCTCAAATGAAAACTGCAATAGATGGAAACCAGGAGTAATGAGGCCTGTACCAATGATCAGACTAGCAGAATAAGCCTTATCAAGGATGCTTATGTACCAAAAAGCTGTTGTCAGCTATGCAAAATCTCATCTAGAACTCACAAAAGTTGCTGGGAGTGCGCCAAGTTCACATTGCAAGCTATTTAAACCCAGTTGAGCACAATCTGGCTGAAGCTTATGTGTGTAACAAAAAATATCACTCTGGAGTATGCGGTGCACACCTCAGTGTTGCCCTTTAAAAACCAGGTGTATATCCTCAGACCCGTGGTATTCTCTCTCCAAACAAAAATCACCACTCAAAACAAACAGATATTGCTTTGAGGTTAATTAAGATGTTTTATAACTTAGTTGCTGCCACCTTTACTTGCCCTGGCAGGTCAATTCTGCCCTGAGGCTTTTGTGTTGGTGCCAGACACATAGGTCCTGCCAGCACAGGTCTCCTCAAGGCAGAGCGAGGCCAAAACATATTCAGCTACCCAAACTTTCATTGCTTTAATGGGATTACAATGGGAATTGGTTCAAAGATGAAATAAAGTGTTCGTTTAAAGCCATTAAAAATAGTTACTTTGCTGTCAGATTATTAATCATCTGTAATAACATTCTTAGAGGTGATAATAAAAACTATATTTCTGTATAGTCAGAACGCCCTTCTGACACCGCGGTAAATGAAAAGCCAGCAATAGAAAAGCTGCTATTGCACAGAAACACTGCCACCTCTTGTTGATCACCAGGCAGATAGCTGCCAGGCTCACACTCAAGACGTGGCAAACAGCAGATTACCTGTTTTAAATCTTAGTGACAGACACGTACTCTAATGGGGCTTTATCTCACGTCTTGGGTAGAAGCTCACATTGTTCAGCTAATGAAGGATAATTCATTAAGCCACAGTAACCCGATTTTGAGCCTGAGATCTGCTGAACCAGGTCTCTTTTCTTTCAGGTGCATGATTTTGGTATTTCGTTTCCGTAACACTGGAGACACCAGCAGTTACTCCCACTACCGGCAACACAAAAGCAGATTTAGTCGTGGGAGACCACGGAAAGATGCAGCATGAAATGCTACAAAGCCTAAAACACTTTCTTCACCGAGAAATCATTACTAAAACTCCCACAAAAACATAGAGCAAAGCAGCATGTCCTGAGCTGGCGCTGTAGCACCACGGAGCACCAAGACACTGTGCCCTGGCCTGCCTGCCAAAAAGCTTCAACCCCAGGACCCTGCAGCCACAGGTAGGCAGGGGCTGGGCAGCAGCAGCGCTGCCATTCCCTGGAGACTGTGAAACGCAGATTGCTAGTGAAAACTACAGCATCTCACTCACCAGAAATAATTTCTTTCGTACTCTTTGTGAGTTGGTTAACAGCTTTTCCCCCCGATTAATACCAATATGACCACGGTAAGGGCATGAGTACATTTTATGCCTGGGCTGGTTAATTTTCATTATTATTTTGCAAGGCATCTGAGTCTGCTACTGTGGCATCCATGTATTCATTACACTTCATTTGCACAGAATGAAGGCATAAATGAATACTGCAAATTTGGGGATTCTAGTTCAGTTAGAATAAGAAATTTTGTCAATGAAACAAGTGACCTGTTCCAAATTTCTGGTTATGATATATAGTAGAAAATGGAAAAAAAAGAGGAAGGAATATTAAAAGACAACAGCTATTTTAAAATAGTATGTCCTTGAAATGGAGAATAAGAGAAAAATATTCATTCACTTCAGATAGGACTTCCACTCTATCAAATAGAGACTACTTTAAACCCCATCTCCCAAAACTATATCCCAATAAACATCACAGACTTAGTTCCTGAAAGTCCAAGTGTTTTTGATGTACCTTGACATGCCCTCTCTGTGCTGGAAGCAGCTATCAACAAATGCCCATAACATCCTGTCACAGGCCACTAATTCATGGAGATTCCGGTTTCCAAACATTTCAGTACTTGCAAGCATGGCTCTTCAGCAAAATGGCTAGGTTAAAATGTTGGGTTTGGCGGAGGAGTACATTGCCCCTTCACTTGCAAGCAGCATTAGCAGGATGATTCGAATAGGGCTCAAAAAGAAAATAAATTTTGCTGATAGCAGCCACCTGGTATCATGCTTCACTGCATGAGGAAGGAAACCACCAGAAACAGAGAAAATTTTACCTCCTCCAACAGAGTATTTTTCATACCCTCGCTGGGCATATTGCTCACAGACCTCCACGAGCTCTGGGTTCTAAAACACTGCGTGACCGAAGCCTGCCATTTCTCACTTCATCACAACACCCCTAAAATAACCACTGAGCAGCACCATCATGGCGCAGGTTGCCGAGGTGCCCATTTCACTTCAAAAGAATGTTTTCCCCCATTCTTCTCTCTTCAGAAAAGTCCCAAGTACTGCCCCACCCCACAACCCCCACACCCATGGGACCAGGTGCCATTTTATGCTCTTTTCCACCAAAAAAGGGGGACACATCTTCCTTCAAGAGTGCCGCATGATGAGGAGAAGGCCACTGACCTTGGGGCTGACTAACCTACATGCTCGCATCTTTCCAAACCCAAATCCCACATGGAATGCGGTGAGCTGGAACAGAGGAGGAAGGCAGGAGGGAGGCAGAGTTCCTCAGGGTCTCAATCTGCAGGCCCACACCAGGGCTCCTCTTGGGCATCTGCTGAGGGGACAGTGTTCCCCAGGCAGTCCCCGCCACTTGTGAGCACAACAGGCCCATGCTGGGGACCCTCTCCCACGGCACCCACACCTCCTGCCTGCCTGGACAACGGCTGCTCCAAGAAGCAGAGGGCTGAGTGAGGAGAGGTGCACACCTGAGCCCACTTGGGCAATCAGTCAATTAAGCAAGCTGGGACAGACCCCACCCCTGCATCTGCACCAGCCAGTGCTCCCACTTCTAAACCATCCCTGCTCTTGCACCAGCTCTGTGCCTGCACCCTCTTATGCTGCTCCTGAATCCATGCCACCTCCTGCTGCTCGTGCCCTGTCTCATGCACTTGCACCACCTCCTGCTCCTACCCCTGCTCACACTCCTGCATGTGCACTCACAAATCCTGACTCCATACCACACAATTCAAACAAAAGCCACTTTCAAGCTGTACAGCTAGAGACCACCAGTGACCCGTGTGTGCCATGGGCTTGTGAAGTGCCTCTACCCAGGCAGAAACCTAGTCACCAGTTGGCTATCCCCTAAACACACCCTTTCAGGGACAGCAGCTGGGGAGCACTGCTGGCAAAGCTTCTTGCTCCCATGAAGGGAACACTGGCGCTCAAAACCTGTGAATTTACTGTGTTTCTTTTCTGTGTTTCTCTGCATTCAGATTTTACCTTAGGAAGCACACTGTACTTTTTGTTACTCTAAACTGCAACTAACTATGAAAAATGACATTTTTTTAGTCATCTTTGCTGACATGTCTTAACCTCCTTGATACTTATGCAATTCTTCTCTCCCTCCTGCAATTCCATTAACTTGACTGGCGTTACAGCAGCCATGGGGAATCTCCAGCCTCTTTCCTGTCCTGCAAAGGGCATTTGGGTGTCTGATGCAACCAGAGCTGCCACCCTGCAAAGTGGGTCCAGCTGCCCCTCAAAGCCACCCTGACATGGGGGCCCTGTGTGAAGGGAGAGACGACAGTTACAAAACAGTGCTGCTGATTCCCTTGCTTAGAAAAAAGAAAAGTAAATACTAATGAGCAGAACTGGTGCCATTGTTCCAGGACAATATTATTAGTCAAACCAGTGATTAAACACCTGATGGAGGCCTGCTTGCCTTCTCCTTGAACACACCCAAAAAACAAGAGTTTGAATCTCTTCTGCACATCCATGATCTGAGGGATAAAGAAACCATCTCACAGGTTGAAGCTGACAGAAGTCAAACCACTTATCTACCTGAAAAAGAGTGTTAAGATCCATAAGCAGAGGGAGTTTTGGTTACTGAAATAATCTTTGGGCTAGTGGGAAGGGGAATAACAACTTTCAGCGAAGTTGTTCTTGAAATTAAATTCAATTTAAGAATAATTTACAGTTTAGTTTTGTGTTTTTTTATACCAGAGTAGTCAAAACTGAGAGAAATGATCCAGTAAAGCAATCAGTTATTTGTGTCTTCAAGTCAAAAAGAAACACTTTTGTGGATTTATGTAGTTAAACACAAGTTATCAGGCTCCACACAGGCCTTAGTGGATGAAATTCAGTAACTGCAGCCTGCGGAGGGTAAGAGTAATGGTCTCTGCTGGCTGCAACCACCATGCACTGACATCACAGCAAGTTTGCCCACTGGCACCCTTCTAGAAAGCAGCTCCTGGCTGGATTAAGCACCTTTTTCCTCTGCTGAGGTCTCTGTGCTGGGGTGGGTAAAAGAGGGCAGCAACCTTGCACAAATCTCACGTTGCTGTCATTTCACATTTCACTCTTCCTCCCCCTATCCCACACCACCAAAGAGCACCAGGACCTTATGTTTCTCCCCACAGGCTACCCCCTGGTTAGGAACTGCCAAAACAGACTCGCAGAGAGATGCAGCCAGTGCCGAGGACGCAGCAGCACTATCCCGTGTGCTTTGCAGGGTGGTCGCTCCGGCGTGGAGAAGGACTGACCCCCACATGCTGCAGAGGGAGCACAGCAGCGGCTCTCCCGGAGTGTACTTCCCAGCCCAGCTTTCCCCAAACCCCACTGGTGTGCTGCGAGATGGCCCAGAAACGGGAGCTGCAACTGCGCAAGTGCCAGCAGCCGAGAGATTCACTGCAAAAGTGCACTTGTGACCTCAGCTGAAATGCTCATGTAGATGTGCCCAAAAACACTTTCAAAGTGGAAATGAATTAGAACTGCTTGAATTAGTCTCTGTGAATAATTTAGCCACTACATTTGGCATTAATTGTTCAATAATTTATTCACTGATATATTTTCTCCATTATTTGACCTCTGCTGAAAATAAATGAATGTTATTTGGCAAATAATTTACTGTACAATATTTATATGAATACGTTATTTCTGAGTATATTTCCCTATTATGCCATTACTTCCAAATTCACTGAGTGATTTCAGCACAGACAGCAGTCAGCCATCTTCCATAAGCCATTCCTATTCCCTGGTCCGGATCATCCTAATTCAAATATCTCAGTGCGTAATCTAAAACATTTCAGCCTGTTTTGGGCACATTCCCTCTGCATAAAGCCTGGAGATCTCTTGGAATAAACACAATGATGTACAGACAGGTGCAGTCTTGGATAGCTGGACCAGGGGAAGCGGCAAACATGTGAAATATACAGACAGAGGTTTTTGGGTTTTTTGGGAAGGCATCTGTGAGTGTCCAAAATCTTACTGAGATTTGATAGGGACTAAACTCATAATTCCAAGGCTCTGAAGAAAAACATGGCCTTTGCTGAAATCCTTTTCATCTCTGTAAGTACAATGATGCAACCTACTCTTTATTTAAATACCAAGGCAGCAGACTTTGCACAGTTAGATTCACTGTCTTGAAGATGGAGAAAACCCATGCGGCTTTACAGGCATCTTGTTACTTGGGTATTTAGGATAAGCAGATGGGAAACTGGCTGCATATATCTGTTTGAAATACATGTAATCAACAAACACCTCAGAAATCTCTCTGAAAAAAACCTTTGCTCTCTACTCTTGGACATGAGCAAAGTCACCAGCACGTAATCAAGAAATTGTGGTGCATTCAAGTCTGCCTTCAGGATAGCTACAGCGACAGAGAAGCAGCAAGGTATTGCTCTGCGCATCCCAACATGATGAAAGAGCATTAAGATACCTAGACAATACATACTTGAAAAGGTATTTGATTCACAATTTTATGGCAAACATATAAAACTTATTTTCTTCAAACCATGCTCTCACGACTTTCACTCCAGGAGTTCTCCTAGACAAAAGCAACAGGTGAACACAAGCTACACGAGCCCTGTGGCTGGACGGCTCCATGTGACTATTTTGCTGCAATTCTCAGAAACAAGCAATGCAGCAGTAAAGCCAGGGAGAAGTTCTGCAGGATTTCATCACCCCTTTTAATGAAAAGTTGAAATACAGAAAATCTGTACTGCTAAATTTGCTTAAACAAATTGACAGTTAAAGGCAAGAGTTCCCTGCTGTTTTCAATCACACTGATGGCTGAAATTTTTTCTGGGGGAGGACAGCATGGTGAACATAAATATTTAACAAAAAACATCCCTGTAAGTCTAGTAACTTTGAGCCTTTTCTACATTTTACTAAACAAACTGCTTGGGCTGGCATTCATGGACTTGTTATTTTTTTGTGTTCAGAAATCAATCTGCCCTCTGGGATAAGGAACATAAAGGGATTAATGCTCTTCTAAGATCCTTTTCAGCAGTGCTACTTGTGGATACTATGAAGCTTATCCATGCTGCAACAACCTGCTCGATGGCCTACTGTTCTCTGCTGGGGAAGGAAGCACAGGAAAATCATTGTACTCTGTAATTTAATACCACCTTTGCAGGTTGAAACAACTCAGACTGTACCTCTGAGAAAGTGTGTAAAGAACAGACAGAGCACTGTGTATATTTGGGATGATTTTATCTCCTTCATCCGGAGAGTAAATGTTGACTGAGACAATACTTTTATCCTGAAGGGAGTCTATATATTCTCTGATTTTCTTGTACCTTCTCACTGCTGTGTCCCGAGTAGAGAAAAGCAATCATTTCAATCATGGATTTTGAGCTTAACTTGCCCTGAGTTTGAATAGATACATACTTTCACACGATAGCCAACGCTGCTCAGGAACTGAGGAACTCCCCCTGCCTTTGTTTTTTTCTTTCTTTCTTCCAAATGTAAGTATTTAATGAAAATTTTCTCACTTGCTTGTGGGGAACAAAAATCAGTCCTACTGGAGAATTTCCATTTGGAGAAGTCTTGCTTATATACTGCCTAGACCCACACAAGAGAAAGCAAGCCATAAACCTGTAAACTGTCACTGCAGTTTATTCAAGATGCTTTTTTTTTTTCCCTGGGAACCCCTTCCTATTGCAATAACAGTTCATATAATTTACTCAAGTTCAGGTGGAAAAGAAAAGGTTTTCTCTCATCTCACATACACTCTCAGATGGACTTGGTTGCAAGAGAAAACTGCCAGCTTGCAGCCAGCTCTGAACACAGACACAAGGTTAAAACTTGGAGAGTCATCTCCAGTACCATCCCTTACATATATCACGAAGTGCATAATTAGTTGATGAATCTTGATCTTCACACAATAGAATTCAGGTGTATTTTTCATTTATTTTCCTATTCATGTGTTGCTTCTCCAGTCTTTGTTACTTCTGTTTGAATTCATTGTATGCTTTATTCCCCTCTAAACAATTTATCTTGTATCTTATTTGCAGATGGAGGAAGCTAAGGAGAGGCAGAGGGATTTGCCTCTCTCATTTCTGCACCTGCTTACTTACACCTACAGGGTGCTCCTTCTTCATGCTCATTTTCTCATGTCACTTTAAGGTATAGGCACTTGTCTTCAAAATGTCATCTCTAAGTAAATTCCCAAGGAGAGGCTAGCTGTTTTTTTTCTGCATTACTCTCTTCCAAAGATACCATTAATGGTATCCTTTGGGATACCTTAGGATTATCTTAGGATGCTCTTCCTTCAATACAGACTATCATCATCTATTTTCTGATTTTCTTATTCCCTGTTTTGGGTCTGCGTAGCATTCCCCAGAAAATATTTTTTCCTGAATTACAATATTTATGTAAATCTGCATTTGCTGGAAAATTTGCACCAGTGGCAAAGGCCACAAAAGAGGTAGTACTTACAAGATATATAGATCTTGACATATCCCAGTAAAAACGGACACATTTCACTGATGATTAATTAATTTCTTCCAGTTGTTCAATTCCATTTGCTCCCAGTCATGGCTACAAATGATGAACTGATCTTGGTTTGGGATCTGTGGACAGCTAATGAGTAGGAAGTCCTTAACTGAGGTTCCTGGCTGCTTCACAAAATAGTCTTTTTTACAAACCAGAAATTATTGCAGAGAGGTGAGCAATTTTATGGCTAGGTTTTCTTGACCTGATAGTGCTCACTCTCACAGTGGCCATAATCAATGTAACATAATGTAACATCTCATTCACTTAGTAACCAGAAAATATGCTGATCTGCTTCTTTACCTGACACAAGCAAATCCTGAGCTAGGAGATTCATTTAGTAAAGAGTCAGAATTACTCATCCCTTGTTTTTTACTAGCTGGGTCTTTTTCAGCTTTATTTTTTGAAGACACTGAGGACAAGTAGCCATCAGTCTCCCAAGCAGCTTCCTTCCTTCCTGGGAAGGTCAGGATGCCCTTGGTCCTGACTAGATCGACGCAGGAGGCTTCAAAGCACTCAGCATCTATTTCTCCTTTCCACATTTGTCTGTGTCCTTCCTTGTTCTCTCATAACTCTATCACCTGGGATGGTTTTGACAATTCTTTCCTACATGCTCAATCTGATTTAGTTTCCTTATATTTCCCCAGGGACTCGAATTGCTGTTCATGCCCCATTTAGTTTCCTTTTAGAAGGAACACCACTCAGTGTAAATGTAGTGTCCCCAGCCTCAGGTAGAGGAAGAGAAGTATGGAGGAATTTCAAGGCTGTTAGATTTCTTTGGCTCTTACTTTATTCCTGTTCTTACTGCTCTTCAAGGAGGATCCCCCACTAGACCTACAGAATTTAGATAGAGCACCTATTTGATTTCTCTTCTTTCATGTGTTCTTCGCATTGTCTGCTTGAAAACATAGTGCAGTCATAGCCTTCATCCCTCAGCAATGAGATGTCACACACTTTTAACCACACAACCTCACCTTGCAATAAGAAAAAGTGAGAAAAGAAGAAAAAAAAGAAAAAAGAAAAGTCTTCAGGCAAGTAAAAAGAGCATCAAGCCCTACAAAAAAGCAGGACGTGTTTCTTAATCACTGACTGCTAACTGCAAGAGCAGTAGCTCCTTTTGTAGTCTTATGAATGACTTGTTTTATTTCCTTTTTTTCTGGCCACCAAATGCTCAGCTGACAAGATAGTATCGGTTTCTTGTTACCTTCAGGGAGACAGGCTCTACTCAAAGCAGTGGGAACAAATGCTTTGCCCATGTCTGATAGCACTGAGATTAGAAATGCAGGTCTTCAAACTCCCACTTCATTTTCAGATATGTGCAACTCACCTTGTTCTGCGGTCTAGCCTTTTCTTCTCTACTTCTACCTAGCTGTCTGTATATTTTGCTTCAGTGATACAGCAAACACATGAAACCTCACGCGATAGATGGCATTAAAAAGCCTTATTCATAAATGTTCACATTTTCCCAGGTGAAATTTCCTGATCCAAGATGGAAAATAGGGAGCAGCCTTATAATAAATACCAAGCCAATCACTCTGGAGTGTTCCCAATTAAAGCCAGTCCCCCACGATTCTTCTGGGCTACTCTGTCAACCCCATGAACTGTTGCTGTGAACAAGCTGGATTGAAGCATTCTGGAGAAGTACCATACTTCTCTCCAGGGCGGCCTTTAGAAATGTAAACAAGTGGAAGAGAATCCGTGCTTCAGGCTGGCTCCTCTATACACAACCACTTTTAATTAATTTTCTTGAACATTGCCACAGGCTCCTCTTAAATTGATAAGTGCATTCTACTTTCCTCTACAGAACAGCATTTTATATTGCACTTAATCTGATTAGGTAGGAAAAAAAAGAAGCTAGCTGTTCTTCTAAGGGCTTTAAATTTGTCCTTTTAAACAGTGTTCAAACAGAACACTGTTCATATCAACCCACTTTAATATGAGGTAAAGCACATTTGAACAGTCATTTTAAAATACATAATTATTATATTATTGCAGCCCCCTTGTTATGAAGACACCTTACAGAGGAAAAAAATTCTAAGCAAAAACTGCTGTCACCAAATTGTAATTTACTGACTCTGAGGGTGTTAAATAATTAAAGCAATATATGTTTAAGATTATCCACTAAGGAAATGAGCCTTGAAACCTGTATCACAATGTATTTGGTTACAATTTCAGTTCTGAGGAAAATTACGTTTAAAAAAACCACATAAATCTTCTCAAATAGGAAAGATATACTGGGGAATCGGGATGGGATTATGTCTCCTGGCCATTACTTCCATCCAGAGGACTTTATTTTGCAAAGCAGATGAATAACCTTACCCACACGAGCAATGAAAAGCCAGTTCATCACTTGAAATCAATGGTCCCCTTTGACTTAACTGAGCCTTTGAAAAGGCCCCTAAGGGCTTGACTGTGATGGTGAAAGCTGCCCTGGTTACAGAGATTGGGCAAAGCAAGGATTGGAACCCCAGCCTCGCTCTTTTTCCTATTTACTGTATTACACGTTTGTTCACTAATGGAAGAAGGCAGCTCTGTGGAGAGGGATCTGGGTGTCCTGGTGGATGACAAGTTGACCTTGAGCCAGCAGTGTGCCCTGGTTGCCAAAAAGGCCAATGGGATCCAGGGGTGCATTAAGAAGAGTGTGGCCAGCAGGACAAGGGAGGTTCTCCTTCCCCTCTACTCTGCCCTAGTGAGGCCCCATCTGGAGTACTCTGTCCAGTTCTGGGCTCCCCACTTCAAGAAAGATGAGGAGCTACTGCAGAGAGTCCAGGGAAGGGCTACGAGGATGGTGAGGGGACTGGAGCATCTGTCCTATGAGGAAAGGCTGAGGGAGCTGGGCTTGTTTAGCCTGAAGAAGACAAGGCTGAGAGGGGACCTAATATATGCTTATAAATATCTCACGGGTGGGTGTCAGGAGGATGGGGCCAAACTCTTTTCAGTGGTGCCCAGCGACAGGACAAGGGGCAACGGGCACAAACTGAAGCAGAGGAAGTTCCAGCTGAACATGAGGAAGAACTTCCTCATTCTGAGGGTGACGGAGGCCTGGAACAGGCTGCCCGGGGAGGTTGTGGATTCTTCTCTGGAGATATTGAAGACCTGCCTGGACAAGGTTCTGTGCAGCCTGCTGTATGTGACCCTGCTTTGGCAGGGGGGTTGGACTTGATGATCCACTGAGGTCCCTTCCAACCCCAAACATTCTGTGAAGGTGTGAACATAAAGACTGTCATTAATGAGAGAGATGAAATTGTAACCCAGCCTTGTAGTTTGGATATATGTCCCATGTAAACAAAACCAAACCCAACTTTTCACTAATGACTCTGATGCACTCTCCTCCAAGATTTCAAGACAAGAAACATGAGGAGGTGGTGAAGAGAAGATTAAAACTAAGATAAAGCTATAAGTAACCATGAGTGTTTAGCAGAAGAATCCCCACTATGTGACCAAGCTGTGTGTCATAGCAGGATGCAATGGACTGAAATTAAAATAGGTAAATGGTAATTTCTGTTACATAACATAACTAAGTGATAAATAAGAAACTGCTATGATCTGGCAAAGGATTTACAGGCATTTAAGAGAAGCTGAAGCACTTACAAGTGTGTCATGCCAAGGAGAATCCTTCGTTTTTGCAAATGGACAGACAGTGGCATTCAGGAGTATTTAGTCAGCTCTACTATTTTTTTCTTGTCAGTGGTCTCTATGACCTGATCTTGAGAAATCCAAGGCAAGGTTATAATTTGTTGCTGCTTTTGTATTTTCTTCTTTTCTTTTAGTTTCCGAGCCACAAGACCTAAGGCACTTTGGTGTATCTGGTGTAAGCTGGGGAACTCTCGAGATAACTGTTGCTGCAAAGTGCAGAAAATCTGGGCCCTTTTCTATACTCTCAGTCCCACCCAAGCTCTTACTAATTTCTTCAAAGAGAACTTAGGCCATAGCTCTAAACAGCTACACACAGCACAGTTGACAGGCTAATACTGTGAAGGCTAACAGATCATCTTATAAAGGATAATACTCATAGTTCACCAGATGTCCACATTGCTATGTACTTTACCCAGTGCAACCTGACTCATCAAACCTTACTCTTTATAGCCCAAAGACCAGTAGAAAATGAAGATAACAAGCAGCAATTACAGAAGCCTAACTTCCTGGAAAAGTAAGGCATTTATTTCACGCTAACCAGCATGCAATCTACCTGGCCCTGCTTATTTTGTCAGATCTTCTAATCAGAGACCTACAGAACCAAGTCCTACCTCTTACAGAAGGATATTGATTAACTCGTTACAGAAGCATCCCACCCCCTAAAATCATGAAAATCTAGAACAGTTCAAACCTCCTCACTAATGATCTGTGTGTGGGAGTTTAATCACTCCCATTTTGAAATTCAAATTGGACATAACACTTGAGAACCTATGATTATCTTTATGGAAGTGAAGATTTTCATTGTGTTAGGGCACTTTACATATATCAGGCAGAGAAATTAGAACATTCAGGGATGAAAAACTGAAAATGCACAGACTCTGTTTCAAAATAAGATTCACAATTCCAGTGATGAAGAGAACTAACTTCAGGAACACAGGAATGTGAGGGATTCAACTCTGCTGTAGATGAAGATTGGATGACTTTCCCAAGGGTCTGCTGACAGAAGACAGGAGCAAAATAAGAGTTATTAAGCTTCATCTTTCACTTTGTGTCATACATGATGTCCAAACAATTGCAGTGACTCCTCCTGACTTCACTGTTAACGAAATTTGCAATTGTTATCATAAGCAGTCCATGCTTAGATGTTTCATCACAGAAAAACTTTAAAGGAAGTGATACTGTTAAACTGTAGAGCTCAGCTGAAAACACCAGTGCATGGCATACAGCTAGTTTTAAGGTTAAATTGTAAAATTGATATGTAAATATCATAATATCATTCACGATTTAAAAAGAAGCCAGTAGGACAGGAACCAAAATAACAAAAGGTATTAGTTGTAATTGTACCACTAGGCATCCTTCGTGTCTCTAATAAGGTACTGAAGTTTAATTTCTGCCAAGAGGAGAAAAGACTGATACTACTCTGGTTGATGTTGCACTACAAAGGAAGCAGAGAATCCGCATCTGCATATAAAAGACATGAGCTCTAATGAAGACATGCTTAAAAAAAGAGAACCCCCTCCCAGCCTAATAGCCTGATGGCATCTTAACTAAAATGTCTGAGAATGAAACCCAATCTGTTTAATTAACGCTGAGCTCTAATCATTAACAGCAATTATATAACAAAAACTATCTCAAGACAGGGATTCATGCACTAGAAAATTAGATACAGTAGACAAAACAATAATTAAAGAGCTGAACATATTTGCTTCTGGAACAGCGTCTAGTACGTTTATGACTGTGTAAATGCAGGGTTGTGTGCTTCAGCTGTGGCATGGACAAACCATCTGGGCTGGTGATCTACATAATGTTGGACTTCCAAAGTGACTGATGATGTTCACGGTTATGGTTTGCTTCTATGCCCATGATGAAGCTAGAAGGTTTTCTTATAACTGGTCACTGAGTCAGCATCTTTCGAGTAGCATGAACCATAGCATAAGGAGCAGCTGCTTATGGTCTCTTCTGAAGCAGCAATGAGGAGGCATCAAATGAAGTTCGGAAATAACAAGTTCAGAATATATGAACGGAGATAGGTACTTCAAATATTGCAGAAGGCTACAGCTACTTCAATATACAGAGATTCCAAAAGTGATTAAATACCAACATCATGGACGCAAAAGGAAATGTAACACTTGTGATTTGGAATTTGGAGCTGCAAATGCTAGAAAACAGTACGAAGCCTGAGGAAGTAGGGAACAATTGCCTTGTTCCTGAGAATTTACCCCTTCCTGTAGTCTGATGCTGGCTATGACGGCACACAAGACAGTCTTTTCAAGGCCATCCTTTTACTTGGAAATTTTGAGATTGGGACTGTCTTTTTTTCTTTTTCCTCTTTTTTTTTTCAGTCACACTCCATTAGGTTTCACTATAATGCTTTCAGATAGCTGAGTAACATGGTAACTTGGCAGATCTATGAACTTTCAAGGCAAATGGCAAACATTGTGGTCATTTGCCTAGTCAGTGGCACACTCCCCTCTTATTTACACCTTGAGCCCTTTACCTTCCACTGAGGCAAAGCTGAGTGATGCTCTTCAGAAAAAGCAACCCCTGCCTTGACAGCTGCAGTGAGCTCACTCTCCTGGTAGGGTTGGAACTGCTGACTGCCTGCAGCTAAAAGGATCTAGTCTCTCCCTTGCACCATAACAGACTATGCATGATTACTGGGGTCCTGCAATCTCGGCTCCCTGAGCTCTTCTTAAGACAGCGCATCTGTCTGCAAGTGCAGCAATCTTCACTCCCAAATATCTGCACTGCTCCCCTCTGCTCCCAGCACCTTTGTTCCCAGATGCCTTTCTCTCTCCTTTCAATCCAAGTCTATCAGAAAAGACTGAGCCATCCAAAAGCAAACAAAACAAATGGATCATTTTCTTGTCTGACTTGTATCTCTGCAATGTGCAAAGCTTACACCTCCTGCTGACTGGTGGTCCCCAGGCATCAGACTCCAGCAGTGTCTCTGAGAGATATAATATTTGATGTTATCAAGAAACTACTGAGCTGCTGTGGCTCTACACACTACCGACAAAGCAGTCGCTTCCACCCAGCCTAATGCACCATCCTGGACTAGCTCGCTCAGTCCCTTCACAACTCCTAAAGACACTTGCTCAATTTAGGTTATTAGGCCAGAATTGTTTGTGTCAGCTAGTGAGTTGCAAGGTGGAAGCCCTTCGTCTCCCTCCCTCTCTTGGTTGTGTTTTCTCAGCCTCCCCCCTCCCCCCCAAAAAAATCAGAGCAGAATTTTGCTCAGTCCATCTTCTTTCTGTCTCCTGCTCCCCGTCTGCAGCACAAAAGTTTTCCATTGTCAGATTTGTTGGCCTGTGACTGACAAGCAATTACAGTAAGTAATTTCATTTCAGTGGAAGATAATAAAATGTGATACCATAACTACCCACAGAGCCTCCAAAGTATTCATGTTCACTATAATAACCTGGTGAGATGCTGTTAATCTTGACAGAGGCTGCCCAGCCGGTGCTGGGGAGCTGAATGTTCATATTCTTTCACTGTTTGCTGATTCTTCCACAGGGAAAGCTCCAAGCTGTTAAAATGCAATGGCCCCGCTCTATTTTTTAATTACTTTTAGTTTATTAGAGGCACAATCAGATGCATAACTAATCCTGGAGCCTGCTCTACCTTAACGAAGAGGGAAAGGGAGGTCTGACTCATTTAGGCTCTCGCAATCTTGGACGCATGGAGACATTTCCCTCTGGGAGATGAAGGCTTTGAAGGAGAATGTGCGGCAGAGAAGGAACATTACTATTTTCAAAAGCAGATGATTTTTACTGATACTTCCCTCCTCTGCCCAGAGACCCCTTCGATGCAGGTTGCCTTTGTTCTCAGATATTCCTCCTAAAGCCAAGATGTGCTAAGGAAAGATCGGCACTGATTTGCCATTTAAAATTCAGTCTTTCTGTCCCCTCAGGACCAGCGTGCAAATAAGCTGTGTATGGATGAGTGGACAGATGACCTTGGTGCCAAAGAATCACAGGCCTCCCCTTAGAAAAACTGCATTTACCAACACTGCAGAATCAACATCAGCTTTTCCAGAGATGCCTCCCTGGGGTTCACAGCAACACAAGCAGAGGAGTAGGGAGAAAGGAGATGACTGTAGGGAGAAAGGCAGCAGCTGCCTAGAAATGGAGGCCACTTCTGCACACATCAGCTGGGAAATTAATTTTGCTCCCCATTGGAAGCACAGTGGGGGAACCTAAGGGGAATTAGGCCCTTCTGGCCAAGCATCAAGTATATAAAGATCCTCTGCTCCTAATATCTCACTGGCTGTTCAGCGTGCCAAACCCTAGGTCTTTAATCTGAGAAAACTGAATTTGCACCAGAAACACATCAGTGTCCCAACAGTAAAATGGTGATGCTCATACCTTTTTGAAAGCCTGAGTATTTCTCAGGATGTACACCACCTCACTGCACAAGCGACCCATGGCCTCCTGCTCCTGAGCAAGAGGAATCCCATCCTGCTGTCAAAGCAAAGACAAAACCACCTGCTCAGCGTCCTGCCAGTACTGCAGAGGGGATGTTTAAACACACAAAACTTGCTGAGTCCAGAGAGGAGCTCATAACTGGGGCATGGCGATCTGAACTGTGGCCTTCACAGAGATGAACCTGACCTCCCTGAACGCAATGCTGTGCACAGAAGGCAGCAGGGAGAGAGGAAGCAGGGTTTGGTCAGACAGGTTTCCATACCATCAATAGTACTTTTGACAACCCTATTTTCAAAATTTCCATAACTACAAACACACCATAACAGAGGTGAGAGAGATCTCTCTTGCAGAGGGCTAGTTCAGGGACTGAAGTGTGAGGATGCTCCTTTAAAGAAGGAAAGTGAGAGGAACTGCTCCCAGTCAAGGGCAAAAGAGCTAAAAGGCTGCTGCTAAAACTTCCATGTCCACTTCAAGAAGCAAGAGTCTAGCTACAAGATAAACTGGAAGACAAGCACGTTCCTCATTAAGATCCACCTGGGTGCTGTTCAATAGTGTCTTGTTCTTGTTAAATTCACAACTGTAATCAAATTGTTTTCCAAGCTCTTGAGAAGCACCTGAAACAGTTAGATGTGCGCTGAAGGAAATTACAACAATATCTGTGACATGGCTGTCTCCGTCTTTCAAAGTCAACATGCAGATTCCTATCCAGCAGCAGGTGAGTTCCAGGGTAAAGCCTATGATATTAGCTCTTTAGAAAGGAAGCTGTGTATGGCCCAGATCTCACTCCTTTCCAAACCAAGAGGTGGGAAAGGCATGAGCATCATTTCAGTCTTCTATTCTTCATCGAATACACCTCCAGCCGCTGTTGAATTTCAGAGCAACTCAGTATTCATGGTGGAGAATGGTCCTCTGAAACACACTGTGTGGACCTCGAAGAGAGTTAATTCCTCTGCCTTCCTGCCATTTCTTTACAGCTGAGGCTTTAGAAGAGGGGAGTAATATTTATGTTGAAAATAGCTGAGCTGTGTTTTTCTCCATATATAGTGCAAAGCAAAACTACAAGATGTCCCTGCTATTTTCTGGAAATCTACATATGTTACATCCTTAAACATACTTCCCTTTATTCCGGAGGGTCTTTTTGAGTTTGTGTAGTGAAAATGGAAAAAAAATCTGTATTTCTTCAATATTGAGAACATGGGAAATAAATAACCTTGGGATTTCTCTCCTGCAAGAGGAGAAGTGATGTAAGAGCAAGCTAAGTACAGCTGACTTACCTGGGCTCAGAATTATGGTCCATACCAATAAGTGAGCCTCTTGCGTAAAACAGAAAGGTCAAGAGTATAAAAACGTGATCTCAATGGGGAAGAGAGCCAAGAAAACAGTTCGCTATTTAAATAGCTGATTAAACAAAATATAATTAGGGCTAACTTGGCCTCTTTCCCAGAGTTCATAAACCCACACAAGGAATCTCCCCTGGGGGCAGTGCAGCCTGATACATGCCTTAAACAAGGTCATTTAAATAACCAACCTTTTTTAGTGTCAGCTTCTGCTTGTTCATACATCCACACCTCTTTCTGAAGCTAACCTTTTATATTGCTGCCTGCCTGCTTGTATCACCTCTTCCCCACCTTTAGACATAGCAGAAGCCAAATTAAATAAACCAGAACTACAACAGAATGAGAAGCTGTAGGGAACCCTTTGATGCATTTTTATTTTTGGGGTCCCATTTGCTGAGCAATGGTCTGCCTTGCAAGGGCTGGGTGAGCTCAGCTCCCTATAGATTGGAAATCCCAAACTGTAAAGAACAAAAATATTCACAGAGCTAATCCATGTAGGTATTTGCCCTGTTCTTATCAAGCTCTCAAGTACACCAAAGCCTCAATTTACACAGGTTCAGCAGCCTGATCTGCTCTCTGCTGGACTGGTGCCAGTACCCCATTGCTCTGCTAAGCCTGAGGAACAGATTTTTAGCAGCAAATTAAATCAGCTGGGCACAAGCCCACCCTAACCTGTTTCACAGCTTCCAGAGAGGTGGCTTATATTAATATTAGCCCCCTGTTCCAGCAAAGTTGTCTTTCCATGTCAATACTGACCATGTGGAAATGTGGTCCATATGGTAAGGAGCACAGGGAATCTCTCCTTTAAAAAGAAAAATTCAGATTAGAAAAGAACCTTCAGACTTGTAACCGTGAATGCCAAGAGACAGAATGGGGGAGAGTGGAATGGAGAGGCCCTAAATGCATTTCTCTCTGTCTAAAATAACCACTAAGATCTGATTCAAAAACTTTTGAAGTCAACAAAAGTTTTTGCATTGCCTGTGGGAGGCTTTGGTCAGAATTTGATTTGGGAAGCAGGGGGAGAATTGCAGCTATAGAGAGCTTTCATTAAACTGAAACAATGACTTGATCACAAGAGCCAGAGTTAATGAAAGGAGAAATTATGATGCACTGCTGAGGAAGATATGTATGCTTATCCTGCAAAATGTGTTGTGCAGAAGGCATCTCCCTTCCAGGTTGTTTGGATGCTTTTGCTTTATTCTAATTTCTGTCAAAGTTTATTTGCAGGGTACTAATACAACTTCAGAAAGTGACCTCCAAGCTATACAAGTGGAAAATATGTCCATTCAGTAAGTCCAAATGCCAGTCAAATATCACCTCCTAGTTATTTACAATGCTGAAAATATTGATTAAAATGTATATAATAATACTGATTTTAGTCTGAATTAATACTCCACATACTTTGCACACATGGCTGTTTTTATGCTCTTCGGAGGAACACCAATAACAAATGCTTTCAGAGGAACAGTGAGTGCAGTCCTAAGCAAACAGACCAATTCCAATAGTGCTGAATGAGGCTGATGAAGAGGAGTTTGCGGCTTTTGTATCAGAGACCCTGGGAAATGTTTCAGGAGTCTTTATTATCCCCTTTATAGTAGGCAGCACAGATGGATCTGTGAGATGGGAGGCCATGAATAAAATGCACATAAATATTGTGGAGCTGCCCAAGGTGAAGGAATAACTCACAGCAGCCTTACCAGGCCTGCTGGTTGTACCATTTTTTCTGCATCCCTCCTGTACGAAACTCCTTTAAATTGTATATGTTCCATGTCAGGACCAGAATGCTCACATGAAAACTGACCCTCCTCACTGGCAGTTTCACATTCACTTCGTATTCGTTTTAGAGACTTATGGCCCCAAAATGGGAAGACCAGAAGAAAGCTGCTTGGAGATTTCAGCCTGTTAGTTCAAAGGTAGACAGTAAGATGAATGGAAAGTCCATTTCAGTGGCTAGCTGGGGAAACCTAGGGCTGCCTTAGGACAAATAAATTAGCAGGCAACTTCATTTGCCAAAATTATTTGCAATTCTATCCATCTGCAATAAAAAAGTGGACTTCACCCTTCAACACCTAGAGCACGGAAAATAGCATAAGTGCCTCTCAGCTACAACCTTTTAGCTGCCTGCCCTCCTTCTCACCTTACAAAGCTCTCTTCTACTAATGACCCAGCAAAGCCTGCCCTTGCACACTGCATAGTCCTATGGCTGGTCTCCTCATGAGGCCTAGTCATAGCACTCAAGGCTGCTGGATAGAGTTATGTGATTCAGAACTGAACTGGTCAAAAAAAATTGATGGACTTACCCCTGCCTGAGGGCATGGAAGGCACATCCTCATGTCATGTAGCTCAACACACCATGCTTTGATATAAATCTGCTTGCTTACCATCACCAGAGACCAAAGACTCCAGACACGAGCACCCTTCAGAAAAGTAATTAACTAATGTATAGAAGATAATTGATCAGCTGTTTAGAAGGTTTAAACTCTTTTAAGGGATAAAAACATACATACTTTCGTTGACATTAAGAACCTGGTACTGTATCATGTCCGCAAAATTCCAAGTGTGCGTCTGCATGGGCCCAGAGATACATTACTGCTGCATTGACACCTGGCACAATCAGGAGGTTTGGCCAAGTCATGCTGAAGGCTTTGATTCTTTCTGTCCTGCTGAATTACAGAGCTCACAAGTTAAGAGGAAATCCTCCAGTTGTCCAAACACAAAAAAGGCACAGGTCACAGCAGTGTAAAAAAAACCAAACAACAAACACCCACCTTGTCCCATACTTTAGCCACCAGCCAGCCTGCTTTCTAACACATGAAGTGATCCTTCTGAATTGCCAGCTGTGCCAGATATGAATTAATGACCACAAGACTATTTTTCTGCCAATTCCCATACTCATTTATATGCTTCCTCCTTGCCCTTTCTTCCACCTGCTTATTCTAACATGTTTTTTTAATGTGTCATAATTAATGACATTTTCTCTATGATCGACCTTCCCTATGCTCCTATCAAATCTTCTCTCTACTGTTGTATTTTATAGAAGAAGGATTTTCTTGAAATCCTTATCCAAAGATCATCACCTAGAGACTCAAATGTTCTTTACTTACCTCCTCCAGGGTTGCAGAAGACTCTGACTTCACTGAGTGACGGGGGGCTATCCTGAACATGAACAGACACAAACAGTCCACTCAGGACCATCCTGATTTTCCTGAATTTCCATGGACCCTTTCTCCAATAAGTTTCGTTAGTCCTGGTACCCTGTGGCACTGGAAGGAAGGAAGGTGTTATCAGAATCATGAAAGAATCAAATGGTACTAACCATCTCCAGTTCAAGCAAAATATTTGCCAGGCTCCTGCTCTCATTGCAGGGCAGTTACAGCTCTGCAATTCACCCATCTTCGGGAGGGCTGGCTGGTTACAAACCCACTGAAAATGTCTGACATCAGTCTGAGCCAGTTTTCAATGCTCTGATACAGAAAGAAAGACATATTGCTTCCACCTTTCCTCCTTGAGGTGGAGGTAACCCCATTTCCATCTCTCTCCCCATCCCAAGAAACAACCACATTTCCAAACCCAGGCAATGCCAGACTGCAAAATGTAGATTCAGCACATTTTGCAAAATCTCTTGACTTACATATCAGCATAATGGCATTCCTCCTCTCAGGAACAGATTCTGATAGCCCAGATCAATCTGTTCACAAAAGTGAAGAGAACTTCCTTTTAGCCCTTTAACAAAATTATCTCGGTCATCTTAAGATTGGCAATAGGAATTGGCTTATGCCTAGCAAATTTGCAGACTCTGCTTCTTTTGCATGTGTGGTTTGCTTTAAACTTCACTTATATAACATTTATCATAGCCACATAGGCCAATTCATGTATATGTGTTTACTATAAAAGCATTTGAGTTAATGTTCTCAGCTTGTTTACTTTGAAGGACTGAATGCCCCCTCAGGAAGACATATTGATCGTAAAGGAGGCCCTTCTCTGATGAATACTGGTTCCTGCAATATTTATGGCATCTGAAGCCTTTTCTCTACTCTTGATCTTTTGAAAAGAGATCCCAAAGGAGGAGGTGACACAGCTCAGAGAGTGGAGGAGGGAGAAGTACAAGAGAGGTCCCTTTGCTCTGAGTCCAATGTCAAAATGTAAACAGGAAGGTGATCAAGGACTGCAGTTGTTTCAAGATTAAGCATTTAAAATGTATATTAATGAATATGAGAGGAAAAAAACCATTGAGCCAACTTTATAGAGAATGCTAGGACGGAAAAAAAATCTGCAGCTTTTCTCAGTTTTGTAGCTCAATTCTGCTAATTTAGGCCTTATCAGTCGCGATTTTGAGGCCAGTCAAAAGAACTGATGTCCGTGGAAACATCTTCATGGTCTAGCACTTGCCGTCTTTCTGATTTTATTAAAAATAAAATACTAAATACTTTTCTGGCTTCTTTTTCAGAACTGAGTTTGTACTCCATATGGGCTGAGAGAATGAGGAGTGCACACTTGCTGTCCACGTAATGCTCTCCCTCCTCCTCCATCCCGAAGGGAAATCACCTTTCCTTGGTTGATTTTCAATTTCATGGCACAGTGAGGAACAGAAAACGCAAAACAAGAGCAGAAGGATCTTAGGGCCATTGCTCTAAAGTCTGAGTTGAAATATATCACTGACCCACTGTTTTGTCCATACTTTTTTACTCTCTCTAGAATTCTGCTTCGTCACCATATACTGGGGTATTTTCTCCTCCTTTCTATTTCTGGGCTCATTGCAAATCACCAGGGGCAGGACCAGTCTTTCAGTACATGTTTAGAACATGCCCTGTAACAAGTGGGACCCTCATTCTCACCTAAAGCCATTTTACTGCACTACAGAGGATGGACAACACACACACAGATCTTGCCCAAACTCCACCAAGTAGCTGTTATTCCTATCCCTTCCGGTCCCTCAATGGGCAGCAAACATCCAGTGTCTTGCCGGTCAGCTTCCTCTAGCAGGACAAAGCAGTGCTGTCAACTGCGTCTATAACCCAAATTCAGTTCACACTGTCTGTGGCTGTAAACAAGCCATAGAACAGTGATGGCTGGGAACAGCAGGCACGACCACTGCTTCTCTCTAGAGAGACAACCACTGTCAGCTTAAATGGACGAGGAGCAAAGGCCAAAGCAGAGAGCAAACAGCTTTGCTGCTGAGGTGGTCCCCACTACCTGGGGGACCTGCCTCCACACTTGCTTTATCACATGCCATATACAATTGTAGGGCTAACCCACCTCGCATACACAAGTGATCTATGGATACACACAAGTATTTATATATGCTGAGGTAGGGCAAGTGGGCAAGGTATGCTGCACTGTTACCAGCCACTACCCTTCACATTCTGTTCCGACTTGGGAAGTGGGAGTACAGGTGATGAGTAGAAAAACACCTGTTTCTACCATTTCTGGAGGATGTGCTATGATGTCCTGCAAAACTGGTAACAAGCAGAGTCATTTGCACTGCTACTTTGAATGGATGAGATCTGTGAAGCCACCAGCTTTCAGATGTGCTTCCCTGCTGCCCTTCCCTTTATTGAGAATTTATTTTGTCAGGAAAATCCATGCTAACTTTAGAAACCAAGGCTGAGCCCTGACTGGGAAAAGATGAGGCCAGGGACCAGGGTTACATTGTGAAAGGTGCAGTTTTCAATCAAAGGGCTTCGTTGCACCTGGCTAAAAAGAATTTGATGGAAGATCTGACAAAAACAAATTATTCATGGGTGTAATGTGATGGAAAATGCAAAGAATCAGAAAAAATGAAAATAAAATTGATTTTAAAATAACTAGTTTCAAAACAGGTCTTGAAAATTTGATTCCTCAAAAGTGAGCTGCATCTTCCTCTTCCTTGCAGGAACAGAGGATGCAGATGGGATGTCCAAAGAGGACAATTAGGAGATGACAGAGGTTTTGAAGATCAAGTGCAGGTTAAAGAAGTTGTTGATGGCACTTGTGCTCTTGTTTGTAGCTTTTCCACTCAATACCAAGATATATCTGCCTGCTATATTAAGATGAGCTACCAAAAGAAAATTTCTCCCCATAGACTTATCCAGTGGAACTGATTGCCCCAAGGCATTTTGGTGGCCAAGAGCAAAAACTTTTAAAGAATCTGTTACAAAACCTATCAGTCATTTCTCTGGGTGACTGGAACCTGTATGCAGTCATAGCCTGTGTGTGACATGTATTTGCAGCTACAAACCTCCTGGTGAGTCTTGTTAAGAAAATCCCTCTAATTGGGCAACAGGAGTTGACAGTTGTCTCAGGTGTCCTGCACTGACCTGAAGCTCTGCATTTCCACAGTTGCCCCCACCGAGATGGGGCTGTAACATGCACATTCAAGTCCTCTACCTAAAAGGTCCCTCTCAGCTGGGCCAAACAATCCAGATCTCTGTGTCTCCAGATTGAGGGTGAATAGGAAAGACCAGAAGTTGCAGAGGCAAAGCCTGGTGCCTGTCAAAGTCAGCACCAGCACTCTCTCCTATTTAAGCAGAGCTGGGATTTTGGCATTCATTTTGTTTCGATGTCAAGACAAGGGGGAGGATTGAGATGTGCTGTAAAGATTTCTACCTGAAAAATTAAAATAACCAATTTCAGGCTAACTTTTTGTTTAGTTACTTGTTGCAACTTGTCACCAAAGGGCCTCTTTTGGATGTATAAAGCACTTCCCTGGCTTAGTCACATGGAAGATAGAAGTTGGAGCACTTCTCTCATCAACATATCTGTTTTAAAGGGAGATCAGAAAACTGAACAACGGCAGAGGCTCAGCAGGAGAGGTGGGAAAAGTATTGTTTACGAAGTGGTTAATCATTGGAGAAATAAACGGACATTTGAGCTCATTTCACTACATAATGTTATTAGTTATATGAAATTCGACTGTCAAATACAGCTCTATAAAATGCAAGGAGAACGCAAGAGGGCAAGAAGGAGAATGAACACACAGGGGGACAAATCACTGTCACTCACAAAGGAGTGCCTGGCAGACTAAGAATTAAGTTCACTCCTCAGGGCAAGCCATCCCCAGCTGTTATAAATACATTTTAATGCCCCTGTCAGAGTGCAGAAAGAGCGAGCCAGCCTTCCCCAACACAGTGTGTCAGGTGTTTTCTGTCATTCAGATACCTGATAGTGCCACATTAGGTTTGTAGTTTTGTCACTTCTCCCCCTAGCAGTGCTAAGGAAGCTGCTCTATTGTTCGGACGGAGCAGGCAGTGATTTTGGAGCACAGTCAGGCACAGGCTGCTGCCTGCTCTGGCTTTCGGGAAGCAACAATGGCTGGACAGTGCGGTTGCTGCCCGTTGATGCCATGCTCCAACTTGCATGACTAACGCATGAGTTGGACTTCTTCAGTTCCCCCTCTGGGCTGTATCGCAAAATCATCATTTAACAGGCTGCTTGGCTTTTCCTCAGGGCACTGAAGTGGCAGGAGGACTCTGGCCATGCTTGTGTGGCAGGGGAGGGTGAGACTCTCTGGCTGACGGCCAGCCTATGGGTGACCTTGCTTAAGCTCACACCAGGAGCTGTTGCTTCCCAGTAGTGCCATTCCCAGAGGGGTGTAGGGAGGTCAAACATCAAGCCCTGAGCAAAAAGCAGCTATGCTGCACTGTCCCCAGAGTATGGCGTTACCTGCCTTCTCCAGTTAGCCCAGGTTCTACTGCCTTCCCTAAGCTGCAGCTCAGCTGCAAACAACTTTGGGGTGACTGTGAGCTAGACTGGAGCCAATTCTCTTAGCTACTGCTTTATTTTTCATTTCTGAATAGCCCTACAGCAGGGCATTCTTCAGAAATGAATGCCTGGAGGGGACTTTTCCCCTTGCTGTCAGGCAGCTGTGCAGTGTTACAGCTGCCAGCCCAGAACACCATCTATAGCAAAATCAGAGATAGTGTTGGGGCTCCTGCCAGGCTCCAAAATGGAGCTTGGCTCTGTTTGAGATGAGCAGCTCTCAGATACAGTCCCACCAACCCAAGGAGTGAAATAACATCCCACCTTGTAAATGCACTTTTGGATTTCTGCTGCCTTTCACTTGCCTCTGAAACATGACTTCAGCCCCAGCTTGACCACGATCCCTGAACAGGTAGGAAGTACACAGTGTTTAGCACACAGGAGCCCAAGCACAGGGACAAAATAAGACATATCCATGAATAGGCAATCCAAATGGGAGACTCTGGAAGAAGAGCTCATTTCAAATAGAGAGCATTTTCATGAGACAAATGGGCTACTGGCAAGGCAGCCTGCAGCCAGCTGCCCATCTGAGGAGCCAGACTCACAGGGCAAGACGAGCCTTATGCTTTCCCTTTGAGCTATAGTAATTTGTTCTCTTCCTGGCATTAGGCTTGTGGATGACATGGCACACCCCTCCTTGTTCCCCCCCCAGTTATACCAGTACAGCAGTTTGCAAGGCTTTGCTGTGGCCAGAACACTGAAAGAAAACAAAAAAACCAAAACCAACAAGCCTTTGAAAGCCACTGAAACCGTTATCACTGTGCTAGTATCACTGAAGAGCATGGCCCAACAGTTACTTGGATGACAACAAGCAGGAGGTAGCAAACCACTTTTACTGCCAGAGAAAGCCAGAAGGCAGAACGAGGCACAGATTCAGAGCCACAGTCTAATCCTTGGCACTCAGATGTTGCTGAGGTCCCACTAAGTCACTGCTGAGGATGATAAGAAAAAAATCTTGCTGCTCTTGCACTGCTGATTCCGTTGCTGTGTTGACATGAATATCTGACCTTGGGTCTTGACGGGTACAAACTGGCAACATCCACTTCAAGCCAACAAAAAAGAGGGACAACCGCACCGGGTACTGACCCAATCCACAGATATGCCCAGGGCCGAGGGACAGAGGCATCCTTCTGAACTCCAAAGAGTTTGTTTCAGTGATTTGCTTCGATAACTGTAAATGTAACAAATGTAACATGTAGGGGATGTTATCACTTCAGGTGGTCAGAAACAAGTCTTGGTTCTTTGTGAATAATTCGGACGGTTGCAAGACAAGGGACTCCTGAATAATCCCTTTAGGCGCCTAGGCCTTGGGAGAACAGGTATGCAAACTACAGAGATAAGGAGGCTGCAGGATAATCTGAAGACCCCCGCCGAGAGACGCCAAACAAACATGTGCGATGGACATTACCATATATTAATGAATTCTCGGAAAAGCCATTACTATGATAAACATTTCTTGGAAATGTAATGAATATGTATGTTAACATAGCATAAATACCTAGTAACTGTGTCTCTTCGGTGCACACGTTTGGAGGAGAGATCCCCCGTGTGCCCGGCGCCGCAATAAAGAATACCTGCTTAATAGTCTGCTGACTATTGAGTCTTCAATTCTGGCTTTTCACGGCATCATTTCTGGCACCCCAGATGGGACCCGCTCTGCTCGGCTGCAGGACCCGCTGAGAACAGGACTCCCTAGGGTACCCCCGGGATTTCCCGGAGGGACTCCTCGCCTCACTCGGATCACTGCGGGAGCAGACAAGGACCATCTAAACGAGTAAAGGTATTCTTTTTTTTCCTTTCTTTCTCTGTTTTGGTGTGTGAGACCGGTCATTTGGAGAGTTCTCATAAGTCGTAGGAGACGTCCTACGCTGAGCGCTGTACACCAGGCTACTAGTGCCTGAGGGTGTACGTCTTGGTACTTTGGTGCAGGCACGGGTTAAGGTTTGCACTTCTGTAATAACGTGCTTTTGGTAATTGTGCGTTGGTACAAGCATGGGTTAAGCTTTGTACTTCTGTAATAACGTACTTTTGGGTATCGGTGCGTTGGTGCAGGCACGGGTTGTGCTCTGCACTTCTGTAATAACGTGCTTTTGGTAGTTGTGCGTTGGTACAAGCATGGGTTAAGCTTTGTACTTCTGTAATAACGTACATTCGGTATGGTACGCTTAGGAAACCCGCTTAAGTTGTACTTCTGGCGATACGGATTTGTTGGTATTGAACTCGGATAGCGGATATCTTGGATACTGCCTTGTTAACATACCCATCAGGCATCGTAAAACCGAAAAAAAAAAAACCAACCAAAAAAACCACCTTGCACAGTGAACCTCTTTTCTTGTGACACGACAGATTAAAATTGTTAAGATAAAGACTAACAGAGGTACAGAATCAACAAAGTAAAATGGGGGACAGCAAAGCAGTGGTATTTTAAAGAAAAGCCCCTTAGGCACATTGGAAAGCTTGTGTGACTGTGTATGAAGCCTCTGCGTGAAAGACAAATAAGTCGAAAAAAAACACCACGTACTTTTGGTGTGTTCTGCTGATTTCCGGTTTTTGACTTGGGACTGTTGTATTTGAACTCTGAGTCTTCGGGGACGTGGTTTATGATTTCTTAAGTATCAGTGCAGGGTCTTCCCGTGGGGGGGATTTTGAGAGTCTCTCCCAGGATCTAGATGGCAACATTGGGAAAAGTAGGGGGAGACCCCTCACTCAACAACATCTTAATAATGTATGGGGTTTGGTTTGCTTAAAGAAAATCGGCATGATTTAGGAATTGAGTTGGGAATTTGGGGATTGGTTTTAAAATACAAGTTGGTATATATTGTGGGGTTACAAGTTCTCTAGTTATTTGGCATTGATCGATCATTTAGGGACTCTGGTTTTGGGGTATGTATTAAATATACTGTATATATTGTTTTGAAAGAGCTCTATGTATATAAACATGTTAACTGAAGTGGTTTGCCTGTATATATTGTTGTACTTAGGTGATACAGTTTGTAAACAGAAGGATTTTAAAAGATCGCTTCTAGGTTGTGTGTGTGTGTGTGTGTGTTGTGTTAACCGATTGGTGGAGAAGTTGAGAAGTTATTTTATTGTAACATGAGCTTCGGAGGGAGGTGATCCCCTCATAAGGAAACAATTAATTGAATTATGATATGTTGTTAGAATTGATGCGGTTTTGTGGACAATTAAAAAGTATAGGAGATGAAAAGTTTAACGCGGTATTGAAAGAAGAAAAAAACAAAAAAAACCCAAAAGGAAAACCCCTCTGGATTTTCCAAAGGGTTGTGTAAAGTGATTAGAACAGAAAGGTATCAAGTTACAAGCTGCTTTGCTAGCTGCTGCTCTAAATGAAGGGAAAAAAAAAAAAAAAAGCAAAGTTCTTAGAAGTTAAGCAACAGAAAAACAAAATGAAAAAGAGGGGAAACAAGGTAACTTTTACAGTATGGACTACTAGTGGAGTGTGAATCAGAATACAATACTCCTGTGTTACCAGTAAAAAAAAAAAGCAAAACCAGGTGGAACTTACTGGGTAGTACAGAATTTAAGAGAAGTGAATAATATTGTCAGGGGCATACACCCTGTGGTAGCAAGTATGGTTTACGGTATTGGATTTAAATGATGCATTCTTCTGTCTGCCTTTAGCCAAAGAAAGTCTGAATTTATTTGCATTTGAGTGGGAAAATCCTACCACGGGTAAAAAAACCCCAGCTTGCCTGGACAGTGTTACCCCAAGGTTTTAAGCATAGCCCAACGATCTTTGGAAATCAACTAACACGAGAACTTGAAGCATGGAACCCTTCCTCCAGAGATGGAACCCTTTTACAGTACATTAATAACAACTGAAACAAAACCTGACTGTATACAGTGGACTATCAGTTTGTTAAACTTTTTGAGATTAAATGGGTATCAAGTCTCTCAACAGGAAGCTCAGATGGTGTGGCAACGGGTAACCTACCTTGGATGCGAGCTGTCTGGACAAAGAGAACTAGGAACAGAACAGAATGAAGCCATCTGCAGGACTCCCCTCCGTCAGACGGTAAAAGAGCTCAGGACCTTTCTGGGACTGACAGGTTGGTGCTGGTTATGAATTTATAATTATGGAATAATAGTGAGACCCTTATGTGAACTTTTGAAAAACAACCCCACCCGATTGATGTGGTCCAAAGAAGCTCAAAATGCATTTCAGACACTTAAGAAGGATCTAATGAAGGTCCCGGCTCTGGGCCTGCCTGATGTTACTAAACCCTTTTGGCTGTTTTCTTATGAGACACAAGGCATAGCTCTGGGGATCCTAGCTCAACAGCTGGGACCCTACAAAAGAGCTGTGGCCTATTTTGCTAAACAGCTGGATGAAGTAAGCAAAGGATGGCCAGGATGTCTGCAAGCTGTGGCGACGGTGGTCTTGACTATTCAGGAAGCCCGAAAATTCACCTTGGGCAAGAGATCACAGTACCGATCTCACACAGAGTATCAGCTGTACTGCAACAAAAAGGGAACTACTGGCTTTCCCCATCCCAATTTCTACGATACCAGGGACTAATACTACGAACCCAGCTTCTTTTCTCAGCGGATTAATCTCTGAACCATTGGTACCTGATTGCTTAGAAACCATAGAGACTGTGTACTCCAGCAGACCAGATCTGAAAGAGGAACCCCTGGAAGATGCACAGGACTCCTGGTTCACAGATGGAAGCAGCATTGTCGGACAAGGTATTCGAAAGGCCAGGTATGCGGTGACAACAGCAGACGAAGTAGTTGAGTCTCAATCACTACCTGCTGGAACATCAGCTCAAAAGGCTGAAACTGTTGCCCTAACTAGGGCTCTGGAGTTAACAAAAGGAAAGAGATAAACATATGGACAGATTCCAAATATGCCTTTGGAGTTGTCCACGCTCATGGGACAATTTGGAAGGAGCGAGGACTACTAACTGCGCAAGGGAAGCACATTATATGTGCTGAGGAAATCCTTCGACTATTAGAAGCTGTTCAACTACCAGCAAAAGTTGCCATCATGCACTGCCGAGGACACCTGAAGGGTAACACTGACTAGGAAAGAGGTAACAGGTTGGCTGACTCTGAAGCTAAACAGGCAGCAGAGAGAATGTAAGAGATTTTAGCCTTAATTCCAGATTATAGAAATAGAAAACTGAGTGACCAAGAAAATGTTGAGTATTCTAAAGCTGATGAAGAATTAATAGAGGGATTAGGGGGCCAAGTTCCATCCCAGGGTGGGCCTACTTAAGTGATGGCAGAATTATAATCCCTGCTAAACAGATATGGGGGGTGGTTAAAGAAGAACACAATAGGACACACTGGGGAGTGGACTCCCTGTACAAATTTTTAAATCAGAAATTAATAGGGAAAAATTTGTATACTACAGTCCGACAAGTAACCCAACAGTGTGAAACGTGTTTAAAAATAACCCCAATACAGGTAACCGGGTACAATTAGGAGGTATTGGGAAGGGAAGTATACGGGGACAACATTGGCAAATTGATTTCTCTGAACTTCCAGGAAAAGGAGGGTACAGGTACTTATTAGTACTCACGGATACCTTTTCAGGTTGGCCAGAAGCATTCCCTTGTAGAACAAATAAAGCAAGGGAAGTAACTAAGGTATTATTAAATGAAATAATACCTCGATTTGGGGTACCGACAATTATCTCCTCAGATAGGGGGACGCATTTTTGTGCAGAAGTAGTGCAACAGGTCAGCAAACTGTTAGGAATCAATTGGCAGTTACATACGCCCTACAGACCACAAGCCAGTGGGCAAGTAGAAAAGATGCAAAAATATGCCAAAAAGCAAATCTATATTGGTACCAAGCATTGCCTATTGCACTACTTCGGATACATGTAAAACCTAGGGTCAAAGAAAATTTGAGCCCTTTTGAGATACTATATGGGAGACCATATCAGGCTAAATATCAGGGGGAAGATTTGAACCAGTTGGGAAATCAGTATCTACAGAATTATGTTATATCCTTAGGAAAACAATTAGAAAGGATTAGTAAAAATGTTTTGGGTACCAGGGCTAAAGGGGTAGATCACTCGATCCATCCATTTAGCCCTGGAGACTGGGTTTATGTTAAGAGAATTTTTCAGGTGATCCACTGAGAGAGAAGTGGAATGGACCTTACCAGGCATTGCTGACTAGCTTCACTGCAATCAAGATTAGAGAACAACCGGCCTGGATCCATTATTCCCGAGTGAAGAAGGCTCCTAAACCAGGATGGATGGTCGAAAAGGCTGGCAGTTTGAAACTATGATTGCGGCGGTAACTTTGTTAAACCTAGGCTTTTTAGGATACTGCGATCATGACAACTCGAACTACATGACTGGACCAAGATGTGACCTACAGATATTAGATAACAACACCCAGATATTGGTCAGCAATAATAGCTGCCTATGGAAAGCAAGATCCAACACTTGTTCGTGCTGACCCCCTTCCATACACACAAAAATTGTACTTGCAGAGATGGGTGGAATGATTATTTGATCAACAAAACTACAGTAGAAGTAGGAACTTGGGATTTGAAAGGGACAGGCGTGATATATATAGATTTTTGTAACAGAACCCAATTAGAAACCTATAGCCCCTCGAACTGGGATTATTTTAGGAATGTACCAATTGGCTGGGTAAACCGTGGAACATTTTGCAGAGCCACTGTTGGGGCCCTGTAAATTACACAACACGTATTGGTGGCTATGTGGTGATGGCATCAGCAGAAAGCGACTCCCTGCAGGTTGGGAGGGAATGTGTACCATAGGTCATCTAGTCAGCCAGGACCGAATATATAATCGGTCCCAAATACCTAAAGGCATATTGAGAACATCATGGAGACAAGCCAAACGGGAAGACAACCCACTTGTAAGTAGGGGAACAAAATTTAACCTCTTGGCTCCCCAATTTAGAGTGATTGAAACAATTGTTCATGGGAATGATCACACTAGTCGTTTTAGGAATACTTGTTTGCATGTCTCTCAAATGTCTCCTTTGGTGTTGTTGGGATTCAGTTGAGACACACAGTGATTGGAAAAAGGAATAAGATTAGGCACCAAATAGAATTATTTGAAAATAATACCTACAAAATAGAATAGTGAGGATTCATAGCTTTCTAGCTACAAATCCTCAAAAGAAAAGGAGGGATTGATAACTGTAAATGTAACAAATGTAACATGTAGGGAATGTTATCACTTCAGGTGGTCAGAAACAAGTCTTGGTACTTTGTGAATAATTCGGACGGTTGCAAGACAAGGGACTCCTGAATAATCCCTTTAGGCGCCTAGGCCTTGGGAGAACAGGTATGCAAACTACAGAGATAAGGAGGCTGCAGGATAATCTGAAGACCCCCGCCGAGAGACGCCAAACAAACATGTGCGATGGACATTACCATATATTAATGAATTCTCGGAAAAGCCATTACTATGATAAACATTTCTTGGAAATGTAATGAATATGTATGTTAACATAGCATAAATACCTAGTAACTGTGTCTCTTCGGTGCACACGTTTGGAGGAGAGATCCCCCGTGTGCCCGGCGCCCCAATAAAGAATACCTGCTTAATAGTCTGCCGACTATTGAGTCTTCAATTCTGGCTTTTCACGGCATCAGTTGTCACTCAGCACTTCAAAAATCCTGCCCTTGCTTTCTGAGAGCTGGTTGCCCAGGGCTCCCACAACCTCCTTCATCACTTCAGAAGTGACACCATCTTCATGACATCCAGTGTGGTGATTTTATAATCTATAACTTATCCGTGTCATACACAGCTAAAGAAAACTATCACACACCTCTCCCAGGGTTTGCAAGCACAAGGTGGAGGTTTGTGCTAACATAGTCCCAATCCCCAGCACCACAGAACACCCGATCCAAAGAGTCTACATGAACTCTGCAAAGCAATATCCGGGAGGGGGGTGGGGGATAAAAACACTTCCTTGCATTTGCAGCTCAGCAGATTGCATGAGCGAGATGTAGGGTTAATTAGGTTAAATGTCCTTAGACATGTGTCATGAACAGTGGTTCCCCAGCTCCCCCCAAAATATTATCAAAAGCTCAATATTATTAAAATCTTCTTCACTGAAATAATTCAGTGTCAGTGAAAGCATGTTGATTTACATCAGATCCTCAGCAATTCCCATGGAAGGTGGGAAGGTGATTTTTCTCTTGGACACAGGAGCACTTGCTCTACAATATCTTCTGCCTTAAAAAAGTTCACTGGGCTGGTGGAGACCAGTAACTCCAGGTTTCACTGTGGAAATGCAAGAGTAAGGGGAGAAAGGGAGAGAAATAATGACCAGCCTGACTCTGTATCTTTCAGCATATCAATGCAGAGCTTAATGGAGCCATAATGAACATGTTCTTGGTTACATGTGCTTTTCCAGCAGGCTTTGCATCTCTTGTATAAGACAGACAGCCCCATCTCCTGGGATGTAGCTCAGTCCCTGGGCCATTAACAGAGTACTTGAAAGGGCTCATTCCTTTTATTCTGTTTTTCTCTCAGTGTCAAAGAATTTCCTGTGAAAGTATTTGGTAACTGTCTGGGAGTGGGGGCAAGAACATCTTGTTTTGCTTTTGAGATGTCAGCCCTTTGGATGATGCCGTGAAAAGCCGTAATTGAAGACTCAATAGTCGGCAGACTATTACGCAGGTATTCTTTATTGCGGCGCCGGGCACACGGGGGATCTCTCCTCCAAACGTGTGCACCGAAGAGACACAGTTACTAGGTATTTATGCTATGTTAACATACATATTCATTACATTTCCAAGAAATGTTTATCATAGTAATGGCTTTTCCGAGAATTCATTAATATATGGTAATGTCCATCGCACATGTTTGTTTGGCGTCTCTCGGCGGAGGTCTTCAGATTATCCTGCAGCCTCCTTATCTCTGTAGTTTGCATACCTGTTCTCCCAAGGCCCAGGCGCCTAAAGGGATTATTCAGGAGTCCCTTGTCTTGCAACCGTCCCAGTATTCACAAAGAACCAAGACTTGTTTCTGACCACTTGAAGTGATAACATCCCCTACATGTTACATTTGTTACATTTACAGTTATGATGGAGATGGTTAACCCAACAGTGTGAACAACCAGCTTGCAGGCTTTGGGGCTTAGAAAGACCATAACCCACCCCGTTGATTCATTTCAATGGAGGCTAATGTTTGTGCCTGGATTTCCCACTCTTGAGGGCACTGTTAGGCAGCCAAATCACTGTCCTTGACCAGGAGCAAGTCAGCAGTCCTGGGGACCTGGCATTCCTGTTCCCAAGGAAGTGCATCCTTTGGTCTCTGTTCAGACTGGGGCTTCTGGTGGGATTTCCCGTATGAAATCAGAAAAAAAAGAAACTGGGTTTCGAAACTGGAAGTATATGGGGCTTTGGGTGTTTATCACTTAATGCTGCAACACTTAAAGTCACTTCGCTCCTGAATCTGGGGACTGATGCACAAGACTCACAATGGAAACCCAAGGTTTGGTAAGAATTGTTGACTGAAATCACAATAATAATTCTAAGGTATAGGGCATATAAATGTGAAAAGAAAAATAATTTAAGAAAATACATTACAAGTATTAATATCCAAAATGAATAACAAATCCTGGAAAATAAAGCAGAATATGGACTAAAAATGTTTGCTGCGAGTACGTGTAATGAAATAATGACAAGATAAAACTGCAGCTATTTTTATTAGAAAATATTATTTAGTTCTTATGAGGACAGTGTCTAGCAGCTTCAGCTACGGCAGGACTCAGTTACAAAGGAATACATATTATACCTCAGGGTATATAAATTGCCACTCCAGTCAATATCTCTGAATATAGGGCCTGAACAGCTTTGCCTGTTGTTCAGTCCTGCAGAGGACCCACTGATCAGGACAGAACGCTTTCTGTTATGCAAGCATGGCAGTTTACATCAGCTGAAATGTAGCTTGTGACTCCTGAAGCACTGCCTTTCAGTATTAACAGAGCTAGGCTGCAGTGTGTCACACCAGGCTGGTAATTAATGGATGAGCAAAGGCATAATGCTGGAGGACAATAAAAGGCAAATCACAAAAAATATAACTTTACAATAAAAATGGCATAAAGAAGAGGTTCGAAACCAAGTCTGGAAATTAGCTAGATTCATCAGACAGCTTTTGGATCAGAGATACAATAAATGCTGATGTAGTTGTTACAGCAGGTCTCTGATCTATTGTTGCGAATATAAAATATAAACTTTACTACAGTTTATCTTTTCCCTTGGGTTTTCTCTTTTCTTTGCTTTTCTCTTTGCTTTGAACAATTAAATGATGCTATAGATAGTGCCTGCTTGATACAGGTACCCCACAACCAAACTGGTGTTACTCTGAACTCTGCAAAAAAAAGCTGGTGCATTATATGCCACAGAGTGCTTGTCAGCTCATGCCAACACGGGTCAGTGACATACTTGGGTCACCGGAATTGCCTTTAAACAGTCTTAACTATCTTGCAAAGGAGGGCAGGAGGTAAGAGGAAAGTGTGTAAATGTGCAGGAAAACAAATTTATCACTTTCGCCAGCAAGTAACTTTTCATGTCTCTTAACAGCTGACTATCTGCTTGCTGTTTTCTTATGCTTAAGTTATGTCTTTTGTAGGCTAGGAATTAATCTCTACCCACTTACTAAGCAATATTTTTAAAATGTGAGCTCCTCTTTTTCATTTCAGAGCCAAAGCAGATAGAACATACAAACTCCAGGGTGAGATTTTTCCACAAGTTCTCATCATTGTCATCTCTCTGCTCCTGCTAGTAAAGCGCCAACCGAACCCTGATCTATGCATGGCTGCTTCTGGTTCATGTCAGCGCCTATATGTCTGTGCAGCAGATGATGAAAGGAAGGAGCATATCCAACTGCATAGCAAAGTGAAGAGCTATCTGGAAGGAACATTAATTTTGGCCAAGATGAGTGTTTCAGATAATAGAGATTCCATAATGACTTTTAATGTTCACATGGGAAGAGTCACCCTTTAATTTCAAGGGCCTGTCCAAGATGCTTCTTGGCAGTACAGCATGTGGGACTTGCTCCAGGTAGGAGCATCCCCTTGCCAGGACTCAGACTGAGATGTCAGGGAATCAAGGTCTGCTGAGACACCCAGACCTTCACTCATGAAGTATGGCACAGTGGGATAGATCATGGTTATGTATTAGTCCCTGTTAACCCTAGTCTTTCTCATAAAGCTCACTGCTCCAGAGAAAGGTGACATTCCTCCACACACTGGCCTTAGGCCACATTGGCCAGGGAGACTGGAGGTGGTCAGGGAGAGTGAAGGTGGGGAGGGAATAGAGTCATCCCGAGTCTGCTGCCAATCACCTTATATCCTGAAGTGTGAGCTTTAACTAACCGTGTCATTAGCTTAGCTTTCTTCAAAAAGTAACGTTTAACAGACACCATAAAAGACAAGCTCATTTTCTCCTGACTAGATAGAAAAAGAAGAGATTGATTTGGCAGAAATTAATAAACAAAGCAGAAAACAAACCACAATACAGCGATGACCTAGAAGCAAGCAGGAAAAGCCACATGCAGTCCTGTGCTGGAAAAGGTCGTTTTGGAACAAATGTTTAAATGCATATAGTGAATTTCCTTTACCCAATTCTTACATGAGGGAAATTGCAAGAATTTTTCAAAACAAGGAGCAATGAATATTCATAATATAGATAAACATGTCTTCTACAAGAAACCTCTGTGGGTGTGTTCATCCTGGGCATTGTGTTTTGTGGCACCTTTAAATATGAAGACAGCAGCTCCTTTACTCTCCTGACTTGCAAAATCCATCAGTGCCTGCACAGTCCCAGGTCCCTGTGGGCTTCTACCACAGCTCATTTCCCATGGCACCAGTTAGCATTTCAAATGCACCACCAAGAATGAAAAATGAAAAAATAAACTGGATTTGCCAGGGCTCCTCGTGCCAGACAAAAGGAACAGGAAAGAACAGAAGGCGAAAGCATTACTGACCTTCCTCCATTGCCAGGATGTTTGCTGGGGGAGAAAGGACCCATGATGTCTCCTTTTATTTTCTCGGGAAGAAAGGAGTTAAGGGGGAGACTGAGAGCTGGTGCCAGACATCATGTGAACAGGCGCTCCCTACTATCACCCGGTCGGATTCACTTCTGCACTGCCTTGCCAATGCCCCTGATGTTTCCTTCTTGCAGAGACAGAGCCAAATCATGTCAGATGAAGACAAAATAAATTCCTGGGTGATTTCTGTGGCTTTCACAGATGGTCTGGGGGACAGGAGTGAAACAGTCCCATGGAACCCCCAGTTCTAAAACTGAATGGGAGCCCAAAGGCAGCACGGATCAAGAAGCCTTGATGTGGTGTCTGTGGCCACAGCCTGAGCCCCAGGAGCCCTGAGGGAGTGGGAAGGATGTGGAATACAAAGAGAAGAGGGGCAGACTCTCAGCAGGGCAAACCCACCTTGTTCCCCCTTTCCAAGGCCATTTGCATCAGCCGACCACTTATCTTGACCACCTAGCCACAGAACCATTTACAAATGCATCAGAGAATTCCCTTTGCTTTCCAAAGCTGCTTCATCTCACTCCATAAAGGCACATACCTATTTCCACTCCCTCTCCCCTTCCAACCTCACCTCATAAAGTGATTTTTAAATGCTTCCCACAGCTCCAAAATAAACCCCCCACCCCACTGCCACCCTGCTCCAAGAGCAATTAAATCCCATTACCCTTCAGCTGGCTCACTCAGGCGCGACGGTCACTTGTCAGCCTGTGAAACTGTCCTTGAGCTATCACCAGCACGGTGGCTCTGAGCTGCTGCTGCTGAGCCACCAGCACTGCTTGAGGAAGCCTCAGTCACAGTTTGGCTTAATGTTCACTCCTCACTTGCAGAGCCTGCTGGGACAGGCACGGTTGTTTTCTCGATGCAGATGGGAGCAAAGTACACACATGGAAGAACCTAATGCCCAGGGGGATCCATGGGCTCAAGATTATGTACCTATCTCCAGAAGTAAAAAAAACACCACAGTAAAGAGTGAAATACAAAGGCGAGGCTGCAAGCTGACAGAAGCAGGCTGCACGTGTGGCAATGCCATCAAAAGTTCTGCTTGAATTAGTGAAGCAGTTTCACCCCACTTATTTTGCAGCTAGGTTTGGGGTAACATTTTGAATTCCCTTTGACTCCTCTGGCCCTTTGCAGGGTTTCCAGTGAGCTCTGCAGCCATGTCATCTTTATTAGCCCCTATAACACTGGCTGTTTACATCTGCCAGTCATACAAATGCATCCCAAGACTTTAGCAGCACATCACCATGTCTCAGTCTTCCTGGTGGGAGCAAAGACTGCCTTGCAGTAAAGACAAAACCCACCAGCACATCACATGTGGCAGAAAATAATGAAAACTGGATCTTGATTAACTAGGAAAGTACCCAAAGGAAAAGCAGAGCTAAGGGTTTGGAGAGAAGACCCCCACAGACAAATCTCAGCCTATCAATCCATCCCATGGGCTCATAGGTGGCTTTGCTCTGAGCCACATGCAAAAAGAACTCAAAAAAATTACTCCCTTTAGGAGCATATAAGAGGAAAGCAAAGTGGTATCTAGAGTATCAAGTCTGTCATACCTTGTTTCAAGCAACTGCAGGCATGATATAGGGCTATGTTAGAGGGTCAGGACAGCTCACCCATGGGAACATTAGAGGGTCATACCTAGAAAAGACTTCATCCCTTCCCAGCTCAGCTTTTCTAATAAGAAGTTTAAGTAGATTCCCACTGCACTGTTCTTCAGTCCCCATACACAACTCAGTAAACAGCACAGTGAAGACAAACATCACTTCTCTAAAACCTGCAGCCCTTAAGATGTACCAAATCATGTATCAAACAACAGTGACACCTTAAAATCACAAGTGACTTCTGAAAGCGTTGACTCCTGTTTTTGGAAGGCAATTCCTTTTCTTGAAGTATCCCGTTTAAAAAAATAAGATTTTTTTTTCCCTGCTGTTGATACTTGTGATGGAATGATCGCAAGGTCTCAACTACTCTCTATTCGGTGTGCTGATTCCCTCGGAGATAACATGTCGAAGTCACTGTGAAACCAGGCGGTTAATGAGATGATTGAAAAAAGTCATCAGGCACTAGGTGAAACACCTAACCTCTGGCTATTTGGGATTACTGACTCTAAAGGACAAGTTGAATTATTTTTCTATTGCATTTATTCAAAAATCCATACAAGCTTTTTATCCTTACTTCAAAAATACAGAAGCAATGTGCTTCATTTCACAGGACCACACTTACTGTCACAGCTGAGACCACAGGTCGGTGCGGCTGAAGCTCTAGATATCAAAACTTGACTGAAGAGGGTGGATGGACGTGTGAATGCAGATATGGACAACTTACTTGGCAGATCTGTGCCTTCTGGTACGGGACCTTTCCTTCCTTGAATTCCTCCTTTGCAGTCAGCTAAAGTGGAGGTGGGGAGTTCACAGACAAATGCCCTCTATTGAACAAGCGTAACATCACCATATTTTCCATGCTGATGTTTTCCCTGGTGGGAGCAACTGTGACTGCAGCTACAGGGGAACTGCCAGTTTCTCCACAATCCCCAAGTGCCCTGGTTTCATGTAGGCAGAAAGCACTTAGGGCCATAAGCAGAAGAGCTGTTGGCACCAGTGGAAGCAGATGGGAACCAAACTGAACAAAAGGGCAACAGTCCAGGTCCTACAAGACAAAGACTCTCATGCAGAAGCTTTCACAGCATGTCAGTGAGAAAGAAAGGGAAAAATCTAAGCCTAAGACTGGTCTGCATAGTAGAAGATGTTTCTCCTATCTTCTTAGCACAAGATATGACCAGAAAGGAACACAAGCAAGAAACTACAGGGACTCTAGAAGTCTTGTTGAGAAAAGACAAGAAAAGGAGTCTCTGTCTCAAGCTGAGGGATAACAAACAGTGAGCGGCAAAGATCTGCCTGAATGTTTTCATCAGTTTACGTCTACTGCCATCAGTCAAGACCTGAGAATGATGTTTTCCTAGGAAGACTCCACGTTTCAGAGTAATAGCAGAACACTGCAATTCCTTGTGTCACTCTCCCACAAAGCAGAGCATTGCCTGTTCACAGGTAGCATGTGTATCACGGCTCCTGCACGTGAAGGGCCTGCGCCCTCCACGCAGTTTTCTTTTTACAGAAGTGAGAACCAGCACCAGGTATATAAGCACTACATTTCAAGACATAAATAAGAACCTAAAGCAACCAGACCAATTTCCCCGTTAAATGCGTATTGCCACCATGAGGCTGAAATGAAGGCCTGGGTCTGAATGTATTGTTGATAGGAATCCATTTCCACAGGCATCAATTATTTACAACTGCAATAAATCATTTACAAACCGCTGTAAATGCCAAACAGGGTTGAACAAACACAAGCCTTCATCATCACCCATTTCTCTTACAGCCAGAGCTGGGCTGGGAAGAGGTGCTTATCTTAAACAGGATTGACTGGAGGTATTGTACTCAGGGTATTGTACTCTGAATAAGGTGTATACTTCATAAAATAAAGGGTAAATCAAGGTTAAACCTCATTCAGGCAGTTCCAGGGCTACAGTGTTAACTAGTAGCAACACTTGAAGTTGGTAATTTACAACTGGCTTGGGGATGCCTGGAGGGGAGGTCCAGACATGCGTCTTCTGCCATGGAGATATGTGTGTACAGAAGAGGTTCTGACACCTCTTGAGATGATCAGGAAATGCTCCACGGTATCTTCTGCCTGACCATGGAGGGGTCACTATGCTGCCCTGTGGCTATGCTCAAATCACCTGGGTAGGGACAGCCCTGACAAGCAGGAGTCTGTCTACCAATATCACTACTCAGATATTTCTCATTACATCTTTTTGTAAACAAAACCTGTGACAGATACTGTGAATGATGCCTTGTGAAGGTTTCATAAGGCATGCATTAAGTAATCTGCTAAAAAGGAGTATAATGTGAACCATACAAAGAAATGCTGCAGCCAGCTAACACTGTCAGATCCTGCTCATACTATTTGAGTGCTCCCCAGCTGAAGTCTGATCCAATTGGTGGGACCCACTGCCGTGAGCAACCTTTGCAGACTTTGGGAGCTTCTAGAGCTTGGTTGTTATGCTGAAAATCCCTTCCTCACAAATAACTAAATAAAGCAATAGATAGATGGTACTGACACAAGAGAATAGCAAAATCAGTATGCTTGTTTCAATAATTTGTTGTTCAATATTTATTTTCTCTGCCAGACTGTTACTTTGAGCCCTGTGCTTCACTTCCCCTTTTTTTGACACCCAACACCTGCTACCGTTTTCTCTGAGAGTCTCAGTGCTGCTGACTCCTTTGTCTAAGCCAGCCACTATTAGTCATTTGGGGCTCATTCCTGCCAGAGTTTTATTCACTGCAAGGCCCACAGAGGGATTTAAAGCTTTGTGGCAAGCCACAAAGGCCTCATTGATCATTTAGCCAAACGCAGGGTTCTGTCACCTACCCGCATCAGCCCACAGTAACTCATGCAAGATGAAGCATGACATGATACTGCAGTGGGTCCAGCCTAGTGTCATTGAGATTGGAGCCTGGCCTCCAGGTTTTAGAGGCCACCTGCCCCAGATAAGAGCCACAGGCTTGATTTGTCTTCACAGGGGCATCGCTGGTAATGTAACAAAGCAGAATCGAGCCATTTGGAAGCAATGAAAGCTGTGATCCAATGTCACAGGACTTGGCATTAACACTTACACCACTGCGCCAGAAGTGATTTTTCCGTACAGGCTTACCTTGAAAAATATCCCCAGTATGCCGTCAGCAATTTGCAGAGACATGTCGATATATTCTGGACCATTGAGGATGCCATGCATCATGTTTCTATGCAATTTAAAGAATTGCAGTATCAGCCAAATCTCCACAGAATATTACAAACATAAAAGAATTTATAAGTATTTCACTTTAAAATCCACTGCTAACAGTTTGCAAACTTCCCGCTGTAGTCTAATGCAGTCAATGGGTGATTCATTTTGCACAGTTTAGGGGTAAATCTAACTGGTTGTGTAATTTCCAAATTGCCCATGTGTTGTGGGCAATAATGGTATTCTCTGAGGTCCACGCATGGCATGCAGTACAATATTTTCCTGGCCCACAACCTACCCATTAGGCTCAGTCCTTGAGATTATGACAGGTAATGTACTAGTGGGAAAGAAACATGAGGAAAAGCAATGCAAAGGCAAGCTCTCAAGATGATCAAAGGGTACTGAAGACATCAAGAAGTGATTCCCTTTCTCTCTCTCATTGCCTAATGGGAAACCTCTGCTATGTATTATGTCCAGTCAAGCTGTCAGTCCACGTTGTACACTTGGTCCTCTGGCAAAACAGTGAGCCTTGGGCCATGCATCCAGTTGGAGTCAAGGAGCTCCACCTTGTCAATGTGCTTCCAGCTAAAACGAGCAAGTTGTGCTCTCCTAGCATGGGCAACATGTATTGTCTGGAAGGGGTCTGGAATTTTCTCCACAAAGGGCAAAAAATGATGTTATTCCCACCAGAAAAGGACAGAAGGATAATTAACTTTCTGCCTGTCTGATTCACATGAAGGCATTTGAAAGACATTCTTTCTTTTCTGCTTGATCTCAGAGCATGGCTTTGCATTTTGCCAGCAGGTTTCCTTACTAGGATATTTCTAAGCTGTGATAGTTTTTGTGAAGGGAAAAAAAAGCACAACTTATCTTGTTTCCCTAAAATAAAAATAAATTCTAAACACATCCGTATTCCTCTGGGAGATACTTAATTTTCTGACTGTCCATAATTGCATGCATCCACACGTGTACATGTCCACATTCCTACAGATATTCTTAGAATACTCCTATATGACTTTCTATAAGCAGATACAAGGCTACTATGCCTATTCGAAAAACAGTCAAATGCCATTTACCTGTGCAAGAATAACATTAAGCACGTGGAGGAAAAGAAGATTATCAGGAGTAGTCAGCATGGATTCACCAAGGGGGAATCACGCTTGACCAATCTAATAGCTTCTACAATGGCATGACTGGCTGGGTAGATGAGGGGAGAGCCGTGGATGTTGTCTACCTAGACTTCAGCAAGGCTTTCGACACTGTCTCCCATAACGTCCTCACAGGGAAGCTCAGGAAGTGAAGGCTGGAGCAGTGGTCAGTGAGGTGGATAGAGAACTGGCCGAATGGCCGAACTCAGAGGGTTGTCATCAGCGGCGCTGAGTCTAGTTGGAGGCCTGTAACTAGTGGTGTCCCCCAGGGGTCAGTACTGGGCCCAGTCTTATTAAATGTCTTCATCAACGACCTGGAAGAAGGGACAGAGTTTACCCTCAGCAAGTTTGCTGATGACACAGAACTGGGAGGAGTGGTGGATACACCAGAAGGCTGTGCTGCCATTCAGCATGACCTGGACAGGCTGGAGATTTGGGTGCAGAAGAACCTGATGAAGTTCAACAAGGGCAAGCGCAGGGTCCTATACCTGGGGAGGAAAAACCCCATGCACCAGTACAGGCTTGGGGCGGACCTGATGGAGAGCAGCTCTGTGGAGAAGGACCTGGGAGTTCTGGTGGATGACAGGTTGATCATGAGCCAGCAGTGTGCCCTGGCTGCCAAGAAGGCTAATAGGATCCTGGGATGCATTAAGAAGAGCGTGGCCAGAAGGTCGAGGGAGGTTCTCCTTCCACTCTACTCTGCCCTAGTGAGGCCCCATCTGGAGTACTCTGTCCAGTTCTGGGCTTCCCACTTCAAGAAAGATGAGGAGCTACTGCAGAGAGTCCAGCGGAGGGCTACGAGGATGGTGAGGGGACTGGAGCATCTGTCCTATGAGGAAAGGCTGAGGGAGCTGGGCTTGTTTAGCCTGAAGAAGACAAGGCTGAGAGGGGACTTAATAAATGCTTATAAATATCTCACGGGTGGGTGTCAGGAGGATGGGGCCAGACTCTTTTCAGTGGTGCCCAGCGACAGGACAAGGGGCAACGGGCACAAACTGAAGCAGAGGAAGTTCCAGCTGAACATGAGGAAGAACTTCTTCACTCTGAGGGTGACGGAGCACTGGGACAGGCTGCCCAGGGCGGTTGTGGAATCTCCTTCTCTGGAGATATTCAAGACCTGCCTGGACAAGCTCCTGTGCAGCCTGCTGTATGTGACCCTGCTTCGGCAGGGGGGTTGGACTAGATGACCCACAGAGGTCCCTTCCAACCCCAAACATTCTGTGAAGGTGTGATTAAACCTGTTTTATTATTACCCATCACTGCCCATGGGAAGGCACTGTCCTAGCTCAGACTTCTCTGGCCCTCCTCCCTCACTTTTTCTAGTTGAGTCTGAAAGTTACAGAACTAAACAGCTGCACTTGCTTTGGTATTTGGCTAAATATCTCTGTCTTCTGGGTGACCTGAGATCACTTGGGTTGCAGCAGCAGCAGTCCTGGGAGTATTTCACCTTCCTTTTGAAGGAGCCAAATTTGCAGCCTAGTAATTCTGCCTGACTAACAATTTCAAACTCTCCACTTCAAATGTGTTAAAAGGAGCAACATTTTTTACAAAACACTATGAATTACGGTCCCTTGATTTGGGCCTTCTAGCAGATGCCTAAACATGCAGGCACCTGAAAAGCTAGGTGAAAGCCTTTTAAAATATGCCTTTGCTTTCCCAAACTGTTCAGTTTGCCATCTACCTACAAGAGGTCATCTTATCAAAGACCTACTTTTCACTGGCCCTGCCTGGCACGGGATGGGGAGGCGAGAGAAGTAACATTGACCTCGTGGCTTAGAGAAGTGCAGCTCTTGTGGGATCTGTGGTCTTGCTCCCCTTTATCTGAGATATCCTCATGTCACAGAGCTCAGGGAAGCCTGCAGGAAGGCAGTAACAAGAACATTCTTGACCTTTTCCCTGCCACGCTCAAGGACAAGAGGTCAGACATACACAGTCCCTCAAATTACTCACACAGAGACCTCAAGAAAGGGAGGTAGACTTTACCACAGCATGTACATTAGCTTTGTGGGTCAATTCTTGCAGAAGGCAGCTGATAGCTGCCCCACGCTCAGTACCACTCTTCCCTCCAGCTGCCCTGGTGTCAGATGTACATTTTGGGAACCCAGAACTCTCAAACATCACAGGAAGCAGAATTTAGCAGAATTTTGGCAATGCAACCAACCAATGTAACCAGATGCCAGTATGTCTGCCTATACAACTTGTTACTACCTGCCAGGTGGAGGCAAAGCTATTGGCTATTCCTTGTGATAATCTCTCACTTGTCCTCCAGTGCTCACCTGGCATGGATCCCCAGGTCACATGCAACTCTAGCAGTTTGAATGGATGCCAATCATCTTAAAAGTGAAAAACGCATACCTACAGCAAAAGTGAGTCCATGGCCCTTGAATTATTTGCAGACAACACTCCATCAGGCAAGATTTTGGGTACATTTCCTGTTTGCCATCCTATCTAAATACAAACCTTCTAATTTTCCACAAATCCTTTGTTATTCATGTCCCTTCAAGCTTGTGAAAAAGTCTGAAAGCACAGAAAAGTTCTTCTACTCAAATCGTTCAGTAGGAATCCCTACAGCAAAAAGAAGTAACCAAAACTCTCGCCCAGAGATTGGGAATTCTCCAATTCAGGCTTTTGTGGCTCCCACCCGTCTGCACTAGTACAATAGCAGGGCCATGTTTGGCTCTGTAGCAAACTCAAATGCAATTGGCAGAAATGAGGAAAGACATATAATTGTGTTTCTCTGGGGAAAGTGGTCATTAGGAGGGTATTATCTGGATAGTGATTATACAAACTGTGGCTGAATGGGCTCTATTTACAATAAGAAAAACTGCCAGAAAGTGATCAGAACATATGCGATCCGATGAAAAGGCTGCACTTCAGCAACATGAAAAGCCAATAATCTGTGAGGAAGTAGCTGTTTGATAGCTGGGAATTTTAAGCAGGGATAGTGCTGGGGGAAAGATTTCAAATCTAATCAGACCACCAGTTTCAAAACTTCTCAGTATTCCCAAAGCTTGTCTGAAATTTGGAGTAACAGACAGAGAGCAGGCTGCTGCAGCTCACAGGTCAGGTCCAGACCCGATTTATACTATCTGCAAATCCACAGTGTTTACAGTAGTGCATCCCCTGCCCTTGGGTATGTAACCTTTTCACAGATGCAAAGTCCTGTCCTCACACTTTCACTATCGTGGAGGTTGCATGCATTTGAAAGAAGAAATCTGTCATCACAGTTTGTTCCATTAAGACAATGTCAATTGTGACATCTCTGTAATAACTTGTAACAACGCCGAGACTCAGTCTCTCAATATCTCTTCCACACTTGCAGCAACAAAGCGCTGGATCAGCCCCAGACAAATCCATCATTCACATCTTGCTGAAAAAGATTGTGTGAATGACTACAAGACACATACAGGATGTTCTGTCTTTGATACCTGCCTTCATTGCACAGATCCCAGCAAGGATTCAAGAGCAACATTTTTCCTTAAGACAACACTTTCTAGAAAAAGGCATGATAATTTTTTAGCATTATCTTTGTGAATTTGTAAGCACAGACCGAGACATAAAAAACTTGGCCTGCCAGAGGAGCTTAATTTATCTTAACAAATTTGAGACGTTACGGGGACAATTCTGTAGGGATCTTACATAGCTCAGTAGAGTCAGGCACATACTCGTGTTTCTGCTACTAGATCCTTCATGAACTATAAACCACCAAACCACCACAGACATGTGTTCCTCATTTAAGACCATAACCTTTTCTAGCCAAAGAATCAGCTCCCTGATTTTGCCATAATTTCTAAATAATGTAAGAACATAAAATGGCTGTACCATCAACTGTTTTCAGCTCATCACCTTCCAGCATCATATGTGATTGCTGTGTATTTATAATGCAGTGGATGTCTTCTTCATGAACATGTTCCAGGTTCCCTTGAACACATATAAACTTGTGGTGACTGTCCGATTGCCACTCATTCTCTCTTTCCCACGCAGGTATTTATAGACTCCACCCCAGAAAATCAGAGCTTTCCGATTTATTCCTCCTGTGAAAACTAAACACTTGATCAGCCTTTGTTGCCTTTTCCTGAGTCTCCTTCCATTCCACTATATTCTTTATGAGATGCAGAGACCAGAACTGCCTATAGGATTCAAGGTGTGGGCCAGCCATAGATTTGTACAGCAGCACTGAGAAATGCCCCCTATTGACCTCCCAATCTTGCCAGTATTTTGGGATTTCTGCTAAGCACTGGGCTGAAATTTTCATGAGACTTTCCATTGTAGTTCCATCTCTTTCTTCATCTGTAATGTCCAACTCAAAGTCTATAATTTTAGGTAAGATTACATTTATTTTTTCTTAATGGCATTATGTTACATTGAGTTTTAGCTCACTCGCGAAGTGTCGTGAACATGTTCACTGGCTTTGTTCCCTACCTGGAATAACTCTGTACCACCAGAATAGACGGGGCCCTCCAAAGAGAGATTTGTATCTTCACAAGACAGACATTTCAGAAAGCAAGATGTGGAAGAATTTCTTTCTCTCCACAAGATGTGTGATTTTTAGACAGCAAAATTTAGGCAGGATGAATGCCACTGTGGAGCTCTAATCCCTGAGTTCATGAAGGTAGGCATAAGAAAGCTCCTGTGTTCTCCCTCTATACAACCAGACAGAAAAGTAGGTCTGCAACTTCTGGCAGAACAGGATTAGTATTAGCATTAGTATTAGAGTAGGATTCAAAACGGACACGTTTCAGTCCTTGATCTCTACAGACTTTACCTCCTCTCTCCGTTGCTGTAAGTGCTGAGAACCACAAGATGCAGTACAAGATACTCTGCAGACATAGCTATTTAGCCGACACCAGCTCGGTGACTACAGAACTTCCACTTTTCCACCAAGTGTACATATCTTCTGTGGGTTTAGTCTCAATCTTTTCCTGCTCTAAATTTAGATTATGCCAAACCCCTTATTTGTAGATCACTAGCCACATGTCCCCCTTCCCATATCATAATAGCCACCTGCAATTTTACAGACAGCATATGGAGGGAGACAGAGGTGTATTTGTGTGAGTCTCATCCATTTGGCATGATCGGTCCTAGTTGTTCCAGTGCAGATGTTACCACATATGGCCACTATCCTCATCATGTTCATCAAACAAGCAAGATCAACTTGTTCTTAACTTCAAGCTTTAGAGTACTTATAGACTGACAGACCTAACCCTAATTTTCCCACTTGTTCATTTCCTTCTCTGTTCAGCTAGACAAACGAACACTGCAGCCTGAGTCAGAAGCATAAAGACTGTTCATTAGGAAATGAGTAGTCATCTGATGTGTGAGAAATGCAGACAGTTCTGATGGATTTCTTTTTTTTATGCATTATTATCTCAAAAAAGAAATCTTCCAGCTGTCCTACAATTACATAAGGTTGCACTTACTCAATATTTAGATAGGTGATCTTTAAGGAAAACATGGTGTATCAATGATTCAATAGAGGGTCTCCTTTCCTCTCAGAGTTAATGGTGAGCAATACCCAGTTCTGCAGTTGGCTGGAGGCTGGTTTTAGTAAGGTGACAGTGAGACAGTCCAGCTGTTCTGTCTATTTGTATTGTTTGGACTTCTGATGCTAAACTACTGGGCACAAAAGAAATAATTTTTATAAAGCTGTTTGAAATTTCCTTTAATTTAGCAGATTTCAAAATTGTCCCTCTTTTTACAAACACCCTTGCAGCACTCATACTAAGAGGGCTTTTCTGCTGCATTTGTAAAACCAAAACCATTTTCAAAACCACTTTTTGAACTTTAATGAGAAAGCAATTTATTTTCAAAATAAAAGAGCAGTCACATGCAATTTCTAAGATGTTGCCAAAACTAGACAAAAAAAGCCCTCACAACACAGAACATATCAATCAGCCATCTGAATGCTGCAGAAACGTTCTGGTGAAAGTCTGCTTAGTATAATTACACTCTGTGCAAACTTCCCCACTGGCTCAACCAGAAATTGGATGCTGCTTGTTCTGTCTTAGCTGAGAGATGTCTGGTAGCATGGACAACATCTTTAACTGGATGACTACATCGCTGGTGCTACTTTTTTCATGGCAAAATACACAGAACACCTACTATGCCTTTCATGAATGCATGACATTCCCATGACAGCTGGTAGCCATTGCTTACATCATAAAATATTAGGATATATGTATTCTTGCTTCTTTTCCCAGATGCAAAGAATGAAAAGAGAGTCAGCTCAGGGAGAGAAGAGAAGCTACAAATCTATTTGATCCCTTCACATCTGGGGAAACAACCCTCTGGGAACTCCATAAACCCAAATAAATTAATGGAACATCTCCCAAGAGGATTCACCAGGCCTGAAGTCAAAAACTCCATCTCTATCATAAATGTTCACAGACGTATTCTCACAGCATTTAAACAGAACAGAAAATACCTGCTTTTTCCTCTTTATCAGGGAGAGACTGTGATAAAAGGCTAGATTTGAATGGGATGAAGACTGCTAAAACGGCCATTGGTACAAATTATGCTTTACAAAAAGCCTGCAGCTATGAAATTTCCCCTGATCTGCAACTTTTGATTCCTAATTTCCTCGAAAATTTGATCCTAGGTGTCTAGTGCTCTGAACGCTATCTGCTATCTACAGCCCTTTTCCATTTTAGCTGTCGGAACTGCAGGACCACCTTGGCTGAGACAGTAGTGCCAAGTTGCTCCTTTGCATGCATTGCTCACTACTTGCCCCTAAGTACAACATGGATGATCCGGGGCAAATCAGCAGCCCACTACAGGCTTGTAGAATTACCACTGAGGATGTGACTTGCCTGCAGAACATTTGCTACTGGAGATCAGGCACAAAAAGTAAAGAAACCAGCATGACCTTGGCAACTCTTGTTGGATTTGCAGGATTGCCAGCAAAAAAGAGGGCAAGAAGGAAGCACAATGAAAAACATAAATCAGTAAAACATTTTTTGCTTGTGAGCAGAGCACATTTTTGGTTGTGTGACTGAAAGGCAATAAACAGAGAACCAAAGACAGTAAGCATAAAGGCGTTTTCACAGAGCCTCTTCTCAGATTAAACTTAATCTCCTGTTAGCTTGTCATTACTTTGATTCTGTGACTGTTGCTATTGGTGTATCATAGCCTGAGATGTAACGCTGCCAACATGACTACATCACCACTCCTAAACAAGCGGCATTTTTAGGAGTGCACCACTGTTACTGGCTGGAAGCAATCCAGAAAATGCCTCCAATCTGAAAGATGCCAGTATGTGAGCAGGCATTAGGAAAGGGAAACTGTACCATAACCACACAAGGAAAACCATGGTAGAGCTTGGTAGTGTTTCAACGGCACTCAAAAAACCCAAGTTTAAGTCTCAGCTTTTCAAGAGGCTGGTTGCATGAGATGGGGTGGGGAGGCTGTCCAGGCCTTTTCGTCCTTTCCCTATGTTCACCACAGACATCAGCGGTAGAAGAAGGGGACACCATCGGCTTGCTGTTCTGCTGTCAGACCTCAGGGGCTTAAGACTCTCTAAGGACACCCATGGATAAAGCACATGCATTTTCCTCACAAACATCTGCAAATCAGCACTATCAATCTGCTTCGAACAAGCAACAAATGACTTGATGAGGCCAGCACAGTAACCATTTAGAGTACCTGCTGCCAAGCTAGCTACTCACTATCTGGCTATAAATCTTGACCTGACATATGCACGTGCTATGTTATCGGGCTTTCTACCCTTTATTTTGTAATCCCAGAATGATTACAACTAAGGAATACTATCTCATCAAAATGCCTATCAGCACACTACCTTGTAAACACTCGTAATAAGTATGGCTAATAAAACACAGTTTATTAGCCAACCTTGTACAGTATTTTTACAGCCTTTTCCACTCATCATTGAGAAAAATAATTCCTTCACAGCTGTGCTGGAGCTGACATTGCTGCCAGCCTCCCTTGGTCTCACCTATAACAAGGTGAGTAATTAAAGTCCTTACAGGAGCAGAAGGGGTTTTTATTGCCTGCCACAATCTCATCCTCTGCTCTTCTGACTGAGTCAGAGAGGAACTGCCACAAGCATTGTTTCCAAAACAGATCAGAAACGAAACTTGCTTTTGTTGTGTTAAATGATGGAAAAATTAGAAATCTCAGCTGCTTAACAGTCCTTATTTTCTGTCCCAGGATGCCAAGAAAAAATCTGGTAGCCCCTCACAAGTTTGGTGGATCAAAATCCCTGGTCAGGAGTGTGGAAGAGCTGCCTGTGAATCACTGCAGCTAAAATGGTACCAAGCAAACAGCTGGAATTAAGTGGGTGAGGGGAAGCCTTCACTCCATAAAGTTCTCAGGAATCAATTAGTCTGGAGTGATGGTAGATAAGTGATGATTTGTTTGAGGTTTAGGGGAACCATAAACACTTTGCTTTAATTTATACCATGGTCTTGCTTGTTCTCAGACACCAACCGGGCAAATGAACCACAAAATAGGAACACTGTAAAAAGCTTAAACCATTGATTCAAAGGTGAACATTTTACTTAGTGCAAAAACTATGCATAGTCTTCTGTAGCACAAGATGCTAGTTTGTAGCAAAGCCTTTTTTTTTTTCCAAAGGTACTTGGTGAAGTCAATTATCATGATATATGGAGTTACTTTCCATGAGAGAAACATAAAACCAAATGCTTGGCAGTAAACATAAACCTCCCAAGTTTTCCTCCTTCTTCTGTCCTTTTATCTCTTTTTATTACCACATTCAGAAGTATAAATTAGTAATTTATTGAAAAATGAAAAGTAATATTTACTGAAGTGGCACTATTTGCTACCCGTTTTACTGTGAAGAGAGTCTGGATTTAGGAGCTTCTTTCTTAATGTTTTTTAACTCATACATAAACAAAAATGATCTCCTGAGAAGATGACTTAAATATTTTCCGTCTCTTCTTGTTTACTTTAAAAAAAAGAAACACTGAAATAAACCCATGGAAAGGAATAAGTTTTCTTTGTATGAATGCTTTTCCCCACTAGGTCCCGCTGTGACATGCCAGCACTGCAGCCTGGAGGAACCACAGATAGCAAGATGTGTCCAAGGCACCTGGGAACCAGCCAGCAAAAAGCCTCAGCAGCTTCAGTCTGAGATCTTTATCCAGAGCAACAAAAATGCCCGTGACCCCAGGTACTAATTTAGACTATAGACCTGCTTAAGGCAACAAAGTCATCAAAGGGATTACCCCTCATCAGCACCCAAGCCACCAAGTTACGCTTACTACCAGGTGTACATCCCCAGGAACAGCAGACCACTCCTTCAGCTAATGCTAGCAGTCATTTGCCCAGAGCAAGGCTTGCAGGGAAGGTGAATCACTATTAGTGGCAAAACTGATGTACATGGTGGAAAAAAAATCCTCATGTTCTAAGGCAACCCGGGGGCTTAGGGTGCATGTGAGAAAGCCACGGAGCAGCAGTTCAAATCAGACAGAGCAGACAAGCTGGTTGTCCGTCTTCCCCCAGGTGTTTCCATTCAGAGGAGTAACACAAATCACAGCATCCTAGAGGAACTCAAGGTTGTAATCCCCTCCAGCTGGGCTCAAAGTGATATGTGATGCTGCTAATTATAAAGTACTGTAAATACGTATTATACCATCCAACCTTTTAAGGTTACCTGCAGACCATAACCTCCTGGTCTTCCTGAGGGTCTTCCTTATCCAAGCACCCGTAGACAGATTAGCTGCTGAACTGAGCAATTGAGGGCATTTGTTGCTGTCATTAATGCATTTTAATGAAACCCGTTTTATTAATATTTTCACATACGTAAAGTATTTCAGCTGGAGTGGAAACTGTCCACATAAATTCTCTGTTACTACACTACTTACACTCTAATTCTCCCATTTCTACAGAGTAAATCACTCCTACATTCTGCTATGTCCTGGAGCTGAATAGACAGTGATAACTTTCCACAGGACAGATGATTAAATTAAATCTATTCAATCCCAGAAGTTACCACAGTCCAGAGCAAGCAAGTCTTTGTCTGCTAAACTCTCAAGGTTTATAACAAAGGGCCTAATACTCTATATAATTTGTATAATGACAAGTGTATGAAAATTGTATAGGATTTTTCCATAAGAGCAGCATCCTGCATTGAAAGAAAACATCTTATTATAATTGCATCCTCTGAAGCACTCTAACCCTCCAAAAATACAGCCTGTGAGTGAAGTCACACTGTATTAAGCACCGTAGTATTCTATTTTATACAGTTCTTATGCAACACCATTCACCAGATGCCTTACACAGTGTCCCCTTAAGATTCAGGCATCCTTCAAGTCATCCTCTCACCAGTGGAGAACAACACAAGTGGAACTGGGGGTAGATTTGAATTAGGTTTTCTGCATAAGTGGATTTTATACATCTGCCTATTGCTACAGGTTAATATCAGAGATGGAAGGCCAAACACCTCCACTGTGCATGGCAAGTAAAGGTTGCAGGATTTGTGTGTCAGAGAGTGACTCCCAAAAAAATCAGGAGGAGATGAGCCCTGCTCTTCAGGTGAGGCCCAGGAGCAATGCTGCTGAGTGCAGACCTTAGTCTGCAGCTTTTGAAAGATGTTATGATGGCTTAGAGACATCTGGACACAAGGCTTGAGAGCTTGTCCTGGTCAGATAGTACCTGAGAGAACTAACATCGGATAAAAGCAAATTCCTTTTCCAAACACCATCTGATGCAAACAGTTACTATGTGGGAAGGGAAAACAAACTCAAACCCTGAGCAGTGAAAGGAAGGTCACGTAACAGGTGAAGATCGGGGCTTACACCTTGATCCTTTCCTGCTGGCTAGAAAGGCCCTTGGAGAAGGCTGTTGTTAAAGGGGGTACGACACTGCAAGTGCAATGGCCAGGGTGTTTTGCTTGGGCAAATTCCAGCTGGCAAGGGATGTGTATGGACAGAGAATGAGATGTGGCTGGTCTCCAGCAAGACATACTCTGGATCTTCAGGAGGTCTGCAGGACTTGGAAGTCCCGACCATTGACCAAATCAAGCTTAATAAAAGTAACAGTTCTAATGATTGGAAGGTCAGACTCAAGCCCAGCACATTGGTGAGAAAAAGAGTCTTAAATCAGTGTAACAGTAACTAAGGACAACTATCATTATTTATTGTAATACATGAGTAAATCCACAATATAACCTCCCCTCTACACAGGATTGATTTTTAGGTAGCACCAGAAAACCATTTAAAAAAGAACTCATATACGGCACTTATAATGCACGAGTTTAAAAATGTAACCAACGTGGAAGCGGCTTTCTCCATCCTCTGAAAAACGTAACATTTCTGTTTAAACACTGGGAGAAGCCATTCTCTTTCACTAATCTTGATCTGTTGAAGAAGATACATAGAATCAAAACCTGTCACTTTTTCGTAATTCCTTAGAGTGAACAGCCTTTGCGATGGATTTTCTGCGACACGGAATGGAACAGAAAGCGATTGTAGTAAAGAAAAAATACTGCAGAAAAGCCACTCCCAATTTAAAGCAGATAATGAGCACCAGAGCCAGTGTGAAAGCAATTAATTCGAATCACTTATGAGACAATAAAATTTAATTATGGGTTCTTTGAAAACTAAAACCCAGCAATTATTGATAATAGGCTTTTCTTGATGGCAGATAGTGAACAGAATTTGTTGAGGCTGTTTCTCCTGCAGTTAATTTAAAAAAAAAAATCAGCTTTTGGTTAATGATGCCTAGGCTTATACTGATATATGAAACAGTGCTATTGCGCTAAGTTTAGATCTCACAGGACAGAAATGCAATCTTTGAGGAAATTCTTGGATATGCTTTTATATAATTGGCATTCTCCTCTGCTGAGGTCTCAGATCTTTATTATCTGTTCAGAGGTACTTTCATCTCAGAACAGCTGGATGTCTCCAGCTTCATTTCAGGCACATTCATGCTAGTAAGAACAGAAATTTTGAGTGGTTGTTTTGTCATGCACTCATTTAGGTGCTGTACAAGAGCTCTAGTTGAGGAGTAACAGTGGTGGTAACCCAGACCATAGCACAGCCAGATGACTCCTGCTCTGTGTTGATGTGACTGTTACCCGTATTCACGCTCTCCCTACACCAGATGCTGCTGCAGTTCCAAACAGAAAATTAACTACTTCACCCCAGCCTACAGCATATCTCACCCAGCCTAAGCTGCATGAGGAGAGCAGGAGGATGGAAAAGGTCCATCATTTAAATTCTGGTATTTCTCATTTTGACATTCCACTCATCTGTTTCTCTCCCAGCTAGGTACCGAGTATGGCTTCTCTTGCACTTGAAATAGCTTCCAGCCCTTTCAAAGTAAAACAACCTCAGAAGCTATCATATCTACCAGAAATGACTTAAAAGCATTTACTAACAAATGTAAGCTAACAACTCTGGAATTTGCCCAGTGACTCAAATGTCAACCTTTCTTCCCCTGTACTCTCTGTCTGTGCCCTGCAGGGCCTGTGCCTAAGTTCTCTTAGCAGTCTGTTATTTCTCTGTCTGGTTTGCACAGTGTTCAGATAGTGCATGGCACTACTATACTATGTGGTACTGATGTCCATGATAACACGGGCATATACCTCCTCCTCACCACCATTACAGGACTTACCTGTGCCAAGCTCTAACAGCCACGTTTTGCTGTCTGTATGAAAAGTGCATAGGAGAGATTCCCCATGAGACACTATTGCTGAGGCACCATGTGCTTGAGTACCCACATAGTATCTCTGACTGAGATAAAAATGAGACCTTCATTTTAGGATCAACAGCTAAGGCTAAGCTGCAAAACAGATAAATACTGATAGCTTTATAGCTGTTGGAAGAGATTTCAATGCTTATTTTAGGATATACTAAGAACTCAGACCCTCTGGTAGTAAGAACACACTATTTATTTGCATTCAGCTGGCCACATGAATGCATTAAAAATTTGACTAAAGGCTCAGATTTGACCCTCAGCACAGGTCACATTTTGACTGCTTCACCTCCACCTTTCTGTCTCCCATGAATCATGAAAGGCAGCAAACACTTCATCCCATGCCCCATGATGATTTGTCAGAACATAACCCACTTTTCTAAGAGTTGTTCCAAGTGCTTCTGTCATAAGGGGATGGATTGTAACGCCTCTCAAAGACGGTGAATAGCAGAGGGCCATTTTAAGCTATAATGAGGTCTCATTACTACCAGAAATCTTGAAGAACAAGACCTTGGCAGCATTTAGTAATTCTCAGGAAGTCCGAAAAAAGAACAAGCTTGTCTAGAGCTGGAAGAGCAAATGTTTTTCCTGAAAACGCACCTGATTCTCTATGATTAATATCTTGGGCAATCATTTACACCAGAGGCTAAAAGCAGTGCAAAATCAGCACAGCAACATCGTGCTGGCTTTGCACTAGTGTAAGCAACTCTGTAGAGACTGACAAAAACCCATATTCATAGAGCTTAAGAAACGGCTTGCTACAGGAGTAAAAATATGTCCTTTAACAGCAAGAAACCTTCCCTGTGAGAATGAATTGTGCCAGAAATACAAACTCTTGGCACTCCTTGCAGCTCCCTGCAAAACAGCTGCACTTGCTACTTTCGAATACTGTCTTAGACAATCCAAAGCATTCATCCAAGATTAGGGAAATCCCGAAGCACTAGCATTACTCCCTAGAAATTTTTCATCTTTTCCACAAAGTACTTTATTATAAAGCTTGAACATAATTTGCAACAAATGCTTTTGTCTCTCAGTTTTATCTTCACAAACTTCCTTGAATTAAGAGAGTTTATGTCAACTGGTATTATGAGCCTGCAGAACTCAATATATTTTAATTATGAGGATGAGTGAGACTTTAGCCTACCTAGTTAATGACAAAATATCATGTTCTCCGTTTAATTAGGACATGTTAAAAGGTTCATGTTTAAATTTTCTTTAAGGGTGAAACAAATGTTACAGCGTAACGAGGTTATTCCCTATAAACTACATCATGCAGTGTTAGATTTTGAGATGCAGAAGGAAGAAAAACAGAGGCATTGGGTACTATTTGGCAGCTGACTGTTCTACCATAGCAGATTTCAACATCCTGCAGATGGCTATAGCAGTAGCATTCATATGCTTCATATGCCATGTCAGTACCTCCTGTCCTTGCAGAGATGACAACAGCACTAATTATGTCTGCTGAAAGCTTCCCAAGGTCCAGGGCTGCTGTGACTATGATTTGGTGTTATAAACACTACAAACAGCAGGAGCCAAAGGTGCTCTCTGCTTTTACCACCTCATCGTGGTTGTTGCATGAGCCCACCCTCCTGCTAGTGGTTGTTCGCATCTGACTGGGATACAGGCAGCAGGCGTGCATTGAGCCACTGGTATTGCACACAACTGCAGTTGGGGATTTTAGTATAGTGCTAACTTCCAATCCTTTCCCTACTTTTATGGATCACTTTATTGTAAAGACATTGAGGTCCTAAGCTCCCAGCCAAACTCCTAGATGCCTCTGATGCATGCACAGAGAACCAAAGCAAAAGTAGGCTTTTAAACCTTGAGAGTGCAAAATATACTTGGTACGTGGGGGAAGGAAAAAAAGATGCCATACAGCCTGGTGGCAACTTCCAGTCCAGGAAAACCCAGCAACCTGCAAGCCAAGCAAGACTTATTTCTCTGCTCACTGCCAAGAGCTCTTTCAGATCATGGAGTCTTTCCTACCTGGCTACTTCATAGGACTTTCAGAAACCTGTTTTTGACTGTTTAAAATGGCCTCAGAGCAAATAAGTTCCTCAAAAATTTTCACTATTTTTTTTTCCACTTATATAAAGCAGATGCTTTCATCTCATTATGTTTTAAGACCTCTACCAGGAAAGCAGAAAGTGGTAGCAATAAGGTGTCTTCACTCTTACATTCTTTTCTTCTTGCTTTCAACATTCCAAACTATCACTGCTTTGCTACCAACCTCTGCAGGGGCTGCCTAAGCAATCTCCAAGTGATTTAAATGGTGCTAACTGCAGAAGAGTAAATCCAGGAAGGTAACCAACTGGATAAAGAGCTTTCAGTAGTGCTTCCTGGGAAATCGAGCCTCCAGAGCTTCCCAGCATTTGCACAGTTGGAGAACAGTGGTTCCAGAAAGTGGCTCACCAGACTGACTACTGAGAAAAAACCCCTCTCTGTTACAAAAAATAGGTCCCTTCATATTTCATCATGGCTCTTGCCACATTTTCTTGTGCTTATCTCAAAAGTTGTGCTTTGTATTGTCTCTTATACCTTAACGTGTCTCTATCAACCTTCTTTTAAGACTGTAAGAAAGAATTAAATTATTTGACTGTTCATAGATCAGCAAATTTCTTGTTCTGAACAGCATCCTCTTTCATCTGTCATTGTCACTCTCCGGAAGATTAATAAGAAAAAGACATTTATGAGGCAGAATCTGCTGAAAGCAGAGATGAGCTTGGTACAAAAGATAGTAATTGTAACTTTTTTCAGATCTGCATTGATCTCAACATCTGTAGATCCTTAAAAATAATTTCCTATAGCGTCCATACCTTCATTACGCAAAGAAGAAAAGCATATCAAGAAACAAGTTCAGCCAGCATTCAGTGTTTGCGCAAGGTAAGCTGGGGGATGATTTTCTGGCTCCTTCTGACCATGATAGGAGTTAAAGATTCACCTTGCATCTGTCAGAGCAAAATGAACTTTTTTCTTCAACAGTGGAAGGAGAGAACACACTGAAATGAGATGGAGGAAAAGACCATTCAGGGGATGGTGTATACATAGAGGAGTCTGGTTAAGTGTGGAAGGCATTAGTGTCACCTGTTTCTGAGGAGTGGAGAAGGGACCAGTGTTTTGCACCAGCAGCAAAACATTAACACTACTGCATAATTACAGAGTACTCAGCATATATTCAGCCCTGGTGTATTTTTCTACTAAATTCCACTCTAATTATATGAGAGTCTGTGGACTTCAATAAGTTGTGGTTTAAGTACCTGCAGCCGCTGCAATAAGTAACAACAGGATTGTATACACAGATACACATACACACACAGTGTTAGCTAACTGTCAGGAGCATTGTTCAAGAAAGTTGAATTAAAAACAGTAAAGGTTTTCCCATTTTCCTAAACTGGTAGCCTCTTCTTTAAAGTTCCCATCTCTTTGATGTTTCTTAGCCCGCTGCTCTGTCATCTGGTTCCTCACTTACATTTCACATGTCCCTCCAGGAGGATCAGGGTTTCTCCTTTCTCTTGTGTACATGCAGCTGTAGAGAAAGAGCATTCGCTTTGTCCTGCTGCTCTTTTCCCACCACCTCCTCTCCTCTGAGGCATACAGCAGATCCACATTAAATGATGCATTCACTGTCAAATGTAACAATGATGGTTTCCTAGCAGACTAGTGTTCATCAATTCTTTAAAAAAAGATGACTTAAAAAAAAAAGGGCAGAATCTAGGCCACACAGAATTTAAGAATGAGCAGCTGTCAAAATCCGGGGCATTATTTCATTTCCAGCTCAAGAGAGAAGTGACAAAATAGAACAGGAAGAACAAAGGAACAGAGAAGTTTTAAGATGTTGCTTTGTTCACTACTAGAGGTAAAAGCAGGGTGGGAGAATGTGAGATGACACCAGTTGTTAATGGAATTTTTGCCACTGAAGAAAAAATGTGCAGGATGCATTTAGAGTGCTGCTTCATTAACTGCCATTAGTAATCCATTTCACAACTGAATGAGTGAACACTGGATAGCTTCAGGCTCTTCTGAAGTTTTGGTTGTGTTTTTGTTTTTTAAATAACATCTCTACTTTAAAAGTGCAAAGCTCTCCCTATGCACAGCAGGCAGGGTTGTGTTCATCACAAAAGTCAGTACTGAAGAAATGCCCATCACAAGAGCACTTGGGATGTCAAGCAGATCAGAAATAAAGTCCACACCTAGTTCAAAATTTGGACTTGGCACTTAGCACCAATTGTTCAGAGAGTCCCATAGTATACAAAGGCATCACAGCCTCTTCCCACTCCTTTGCACTTTTCAATAACAGCTCTCATCAGATTTTATATCCTTCCTGAAAATTTTTGGCACTAATTCTAAAACCCCCAGACTATCTGTCTGCCCTTATTCTCCCTCTACACTCGTAGCTTCTTGTGATCCAAGGGAACTTGACAGCACATGCAAGAAGCAGCCTAGGTTTTCTCATCTCCTCAACACAGCCCACGGTGCACTAGCTTCAGTGCTGATAGCTTCAGAAAAAGCACTGCTGGGTGGTACCCAGCTCCACCACATCTCTAGCACTAGCTTGCGTTGGTATTTCTTTGCAGGGCCTGCAGATATTAGGGGATACATAAGAGGTAGGTAACTAAAAGCTAGCAGTGCCCTGGGTCCGGCATCTCTGACAGACTGAGTGTGGCTAGAGGAAAATACTCCACTTCAGCTTACTCTGGCAAGTGTCCTGGGTTTGGCCAGGACAGGGTTAATTTTCACCAGACTCCAGGAAGGGGCACAGCCGGGGGGTGGGGGCTGACCCCACCTGGCCAAACAGAGCCCGGTATTCCATACCATGTGACGTCACGCTGGGTTCCGGTGGGGGGGGGGGCGGCGCAGCGGAAGGGGACTCACGGCTTGGGGGGACGCGGCGCCGGTGCTGTCTGGGTCCTGCGGTTCGTTGTTGTGTTTTCTCCTTATTTGTATCGTTGTTGTTCCTGTTTTCCCTCTGTTTGCTGTTCTGTTAAACTGCCCTTATCCCGACCCACCAGTTTCTGCCTCTTTCTTTCCATTCTCCTCCACACGCCGGCGGGGGGAGGGGCGGCCGCGTGGCGCTTTTGTTGCCGGCGGCAGCCGAAACCAAAACAGCAAGTATCAAAGAAGTTCTCCTACTTTGAATCTTCCTGACTCCAAGATGTCCTGTGTACATACTGCAATATGGGGGAAAAAAGACAGACACATACATTCCTTAGCTGGTAAACAGAGGCAGGCACTGTATACGCTGCTGAATCCAGTACCATTGGCCATAGAGCTGGTGAAGTCTTTTGCCATGCAGAAGCAAGTGATAACATGCACCACGTGGTACAGTGGGTGTCTGCTCCATGGACAGCATTTGCAGGTGTTGCCAGAGCTGAAAAAGCAGCAGAGCAGGCTGGAGCAAAAAGTGAAGGAGTCACTTAATTGGGAGGGGTAAAGCACAACAACACTTTCACCTCATTTTGAAAGGATTCAATTTTAATGCGCACAATCACGGCACAAAATATTTGACAGCAAGACACAGAAGTCTTTGGGGAGTTCTCCACTTTTGAAGCCAAAGACAAAACGGAGAGGGAGCCTTTATGATACAGGGACAGCCACCTGAATTCAGAATGTTGAACCAGAATTTAAAAAATAACAATAATAAAAATAGCCTGAAGGACTGAGCAGAAATTGGAAGCAATTCCAGGACACAAACATACAGCCTTTCTGTTCCATAAAAGCTACATGCTGAAGATGATGATTCTTGACCAGGGTTAAAAACAAAGCAAAAAGTAGCTGCATCATGCCTGTCAGCTGTTGCAAGGAATTGTGGGGAATCCATCTTCATTCATCTCTAAAGAGCCCCTACCACACTCATGGTGTGGCAACTGTCCATGGCATCACTCGGTGGATCAAGCAGGAGGATGTCTAATTGTTACATAAAGTCATAAAATCCCCAATAACAAGCAATGGAAAGAGAAATCTACTTGTCTTTCTGTGAGGAGTTGGGGCCAGGCTCCAGCAGTCCAGCATCAGAATAGCTGGGAGTACGGACCCAAGGCAGGCATTCCTAAGCAGGAACAAACAGGCTTGGTCATGAAAAGAAGGAACAACCCCCATGTGGGATCACTTGTATCTTCTTCCATTTTCCTCTACTATGGTGGTATCTGGATCTACCCATCTAGTAAGTAACTAATATTAAATCCTCTGTGGAAATGGGGAGAAGATGGCGGAGAGGCTGGGGAGAGGATGGCTTTCTAATGAACTATCAAAAGCTGGGAATTAGTTTGAGTGAGTTGGAAAGACAATCAGTGCAGATGCTATAAAATACATGGAAAGATGGTTAGGTGGATGATCTGAGTTCTCCTCTCTTTCGTGGTGCCAGAAGCAGTAAGAACGCAGGTTGGAGATACCTCTTCTATGCTGTGTCTCCATTGTCAAAGTTTCTGTAGTGGAAGAGACTCCTGCAGTCCAATTTCCCAGCATATTTGACAGCTTCAGCAAAAAGCTTTGTCACCTGTCAATATAAACCAGAGGAGGACTGAGCATTGCAAACCCTTCTGCAGAAGGCTGAGTAACAGAGCATGCTCCATACTTCTACACTGTCACCCTGAAACCACCCTATGCAGGTCCAGTCCTTGAGTCCATCCAAATTGATAACAATTTCAAGGTGACTGTGCATGGGTGTTGGCTCCAGCCCTCCGAAGCCTGTCTGCTCAGCTGCGAGATGTAGAGGTGCTGGGCTTCTTTGACAAAGCAGCCATGTCGCATGAGAGCTGTTGTTTCCCCTTACAGCCCAAGCCTTTAAGAGAGCACGGGGTTGTTTTCCCCTCTCGAAATCAGAGATTAAAACTCTACAACCAAAAGGGTTCAGTGAAACGCATCAAGCAGGTGTGGTAATAAGTTTTGGATGGGGACCCTTGTGTTCTGGTTGTCAATGTGTATTTCACTATGAGGCAGAGGATGGGTCTTCAATTTCCCATTCCTGCTAATCATGTTTGGCATTATCCTGTCTATGAATTTACAGCTTGGCACTCTCTCTGCTCTCCACTCACCCCAATCACAGCAGAAGACTTTGCACAGCTAGACACCAGTTCAAGTCACTGGGTTCCATGTCAGCACCCACTGAAATCAACAGGAATTTGGCTATTGGGCTTAATGAGAGCCAGATGAGGCCCTTTTGTGACAGTTGAAGCCACTCACAAAGGAAGTAAAGGTACTGCTGGCAGCATGAGTCCCACTTTGCATTATCTCTTCCCCTGTCAGTATGTGAAAGGGGTTTGTCAGGAGCTACAAACACATAATGACTGGCAACTGGGGACTACAACAGGACAGGCAGCAATTCCACTTGGATGACACTTTCGAACTGGATTGCCCCAGGGATCATTAAAGAAAGCCCAGCTACACCCTGCTGTAAGGCTTAAGGACTGTACTGGAAAAATACCCCACTGAAAAACTGTTACCACGCACAACTTAAACATTACAGGCACTCCCATGCAAGAATTTTGCTCTGAAATGAAAATGCTCATAGAATCATAGAATGATTTGGGTTGGAAGGGACCTTACAGATCATCTAGTTCCAACACCCCAAGCATCCTGCAGGGACATCTTTAACTAGACCAGGTTGCTCAAAGCCCCGTCCTGGCCTTGAACACTTCCAGGGAAGGGGCAGCCACAGCTTCTCTGGGCAACCTGTGCCAGGGCCTCACTACTCTCACAGGAAAGAATTTCTTTCTCATGTCTAATCTAAATCTGCCCTCTTTCAGTTTAAAACCTTTACCCCTTTTCCTGTCACTACACGCCCTCGTAAAAAGTCCCTCCCCAGCTCTCTTGTAGGCCCCTTCAGGTACTGGAAGACTGCTGTAAGGTCTCCCCACAGCCTTCTCTTCTCCAGGCTGAACAGCCCCAACTCTCTCAGCCTTTCCTCATAGAAGAGGTGTTCCATCCCTCTGATATTTTTTGTGGCCTCCTTTGGACCTTCTCCAACAGGTCCATGACGCAGGACTCCAGGTGAAGTCTCATCAGGCAGAAACCCCTCCCTTGACCTGCTGGTCATGCTGCTTTTGATGCAGCCCAGGATGCGGTTGGCCTTCTGGGCTGCGAGCTTACACTGCTGGGTCATGTTAAGCTTCCCATCAACCAGCACCCCCAAGTCCATCTCCTCTGGGCTGCTCTCAATCTATTCTCCACCCAGGCTATATTTGTTTTTGGGATTGCCCCGACCCATTGCAGGACCTTGCACTTGGCCTTGCTGAACTTCATGAGATTGATACACAAAATTGCTTCATTGAAATGATTCATGAAAATGACACAGCAGCAACTTAAGCTGCAGTACGGGACTCAGGATTTTCTTCTTTTTTACGTTTTACTTCGAGCAATGTTATTTCGTATAGTAGCAAAAAGAAAATACCTTCAAACAATTGTGTTTCCATGACTTTCAGGCACATTATTATTTGTCAGAGATAACGAGTGTCCAAACACACTGGAATCTAAGGTTACAAGTGCTTGAAAGCTCTGAAGGCTCTTATGACTAAAAGGACAAAGAACAACATGGGAAGTACCTGGAAATTAGTGAGCAGAGCAATCCCACTGTCAATAGCCATCCTCCGGATCACATAATTATCATGGACAAACTTCGTGTTGCTGTTAGGCAGGTTAATCACCAGATCTATTTTCCCATCTCTTACCAGCCTGAAGAGACAATGCACAAGACGGTATCACAGTGTGTCTTGTTTAATGAAAATCTATGATAAATAGCACAGGCATGCAGGTAAACAACACTGAAAATTTTCATTTTTCCCAAGAAAGGAGGGTTGAGGGGTTAAGGCACTAAGCTGTGACTCAGGAATTTGGGCTTTATTTCTGTTCTATTCAGTAATGCAAAGCAATTTTCAGTCTTTATACAACTCAGCACAACTCTGTTAAAGGCATGACTGACTGCCATTAAAGGCTAAATATTCAGATCCCACGTATCCTTGCGTGAAAATGTAACATGCAGCGATACATCCAAGCCATATTAAAAAGGACTATTCAATGAGATGTTCATAATTTAAGCTGAAAGCTGCCTGCTGTGCTAATTCCAGACAGAATCAGATAAAACAAAACTTTTGGACTGAATCTGAAGTCCCATTAAATTACTATCATTGATCTCAACAGGGCCAGCAATTTGCCTCTTGCTGTCCTGGATGTTAACACAAATTTGACAAGGTGGGTATTGCTCTTACCTTCTGATTGGAGGGAGGCTCAGACTCTGGCTTTCCTGTGACGGCCATGCCACAGGATTTGCTGGGATACCATTAGCATTGAGCCAGTCTGAGGTTGCTTCCGTGGCATAAAGCTGTTAAGGGAAAAAAAGGTTACTTACTGTGTGCTTCGTAATACTTTTCATTTAACTCATGTGGGTCTGACCCAACACACAGCCTGGTTGTCAGAGCTGATTTTGGAGGATATTTTTCATCACAGGGGTGTCTCTCCATACAGAGAGACACAGAGAGATCAGCATGACTTTCCCAAACTTCTGTTATCTGTGATTTGCTGATGGATGATAGCCAATGAATGGTAGTAACGCATTCAGAAGCAGTTAAGTGGCTTAGCAAAACGTAAACCCCTCTGGCATTCAATAGGACTTCAGCTCAATGACTTACAAATTTTTTTTTGCCTAGCACTAAGTTTTGAAAGGCAGAACTGTAAATCCAGTAGTTACACTAGTCCCACCGAGGAATATAGTACTTAAATACTGAATACTAAAAAGCTCCTGTCAGTCTTCTGTGGCTGTGTTATTTACCTTTCAGTAAAGATATGGATGCAAAATAATGCAGAAGAGTTACAAGAGGGATGTCAACACCACAAATTTCATATGTCTGCAGCTTGTGGATATCACTGAAGATGAAGCACTGTAAAGACGTTCTCCATAAAAAAAGGTTTCCCCTTCCTCCTCTACTATCATACCTGGCATCCTGATAGCATTTTTGTTTCTTGGAGAACTTAGAGGAGTTTATAATGTGACATCTTGGCTGAAGGCTCATAGCAGAGCCAGGGTTGTTCTTACCCTCATGACAGTCCCGTATGTTCAATTCAACAATCATAAACCTTTTAGTTGGGTGATACCTGCTGACTGGATCACTCAGCTAAAAATCCCTATTGTGCTTTGAAAATGTCCTTTCTTCTCTGTCTCCAAAGAAACTCCGAAGTTCTCCATTCCTGTGGCAGTTTTCAGATTTTGAAAACTCTCTAGCTTTAAATAACTGAAACCACCTACCTTAAAACCTTCCTCATGCAGTATTTCTGCTACACTGAGGAATCTGGGGCGGAAAGACTTCTGAAAAAGGAAATTTATTAGATACAGCGTCAAAGCTAGGACTTAGAAACAATGTTTTGTTGGGTAACAGGAAACTCCTCCTTAGATTATGCTAACAGGCAAATACACCCTTCTGTGTTGAAAGCGTGTATGCATGCGCATGCAGAAATGTCTGAATGTGTATGTACAGGGCCATTCCAAGAAAACTGCCTGGATCCTGAAGCCCAAGTCACTCCCGGCTAAGACATATTTTGCTACCAGATCAGGGTAAGCGTTCCCATGCTGAGTTCAGCTGCAACTACATATATACTACTGCATACTAAATATCCAGGCAATTACCTTCTCAAATACATCAACCAGAGTCTCTTCTGTTCCTAATGAAATATCTTTTTAATCATTGCTCAAACATTTAGCCTTCGGATGCTCTTTCTGCAAATTGACATGAAGTGGAGCCTGTGTATGTGCGAGTTCTTTCCTAACTCCCACAGGCTGGACATTTTTCCAGGAAATGGAAAACACAAAACCATTCAAGAGACTGGGACACCCTATTCCCATGAGGACCTGAATTCCCAAGTACTTAGGGCACCTTTGAAAGACCCTCTCTTAATGCATACTCAGATCCAGCATAATTTGGAAGAAGTAAAAGAGAAGATGACCTCCTGTATACATCTTCACTTGAACAAGCCATTTTAGAGCAACAGGTGAGTGAAAATTTGATCCCAGCATAATTCTCTTAGGGATGTTGATGGTACAGCAATGCAAAGATCAGATGCATCACATGCCCTCCTCACTGCCAAGGCAGTCCAAACCTTGCTTTTAACCTTAGCTTGGTCTGGCCATTTGCAAGTAATGTTATTGCAACTCCCTTGTCCTTGCTGGAGCTACTGATAGCTTCACCTTTGCGGGTGAGAGAGCACTACTTGGAAGGGTGAATGATTTCCTATGAAGAAAAGGAGTCAACAGGTATTTTTCGAGCACTCTGAAAAGAATCACATTCTGAAAGCCACCTCGCTCTTTACACTAACTGGAAAATATAAATATACAATGTGACAGTATTGGCAGCTTCACAGTCAAAGAGAATGGTTCTGCCTTCTGGTCAGGAGGGTTGCCTTTCACAACAGTATTACAAACTTGTATCAAATGTGTACTGAACACTTGTGACATAAAACAGCCTCTCCATGAAAAGAAATTACAGCTGTCAGCTTGCATTGGAGTAGCCTCAGATTTACAAGCTGGCTGAAAGAACATGTGCAAGAAACCATTAGTTACTAAAGGTGAAAAGTACAAGCAGATTTACTTAGTGGAAGATGCTTGTTGTAGGAGAACTGTATTCTTCTTCCTTTATATAAAAGTTCATAAAAGTTCTATTTCTTCTAACCTCTCTCATATTTGCTAGTATGCCTTGCTATTTGTGAAGGGCTACATCCTCAGTGAATTCAATACAGCTACACTAAGATACAGCTCAAAACGCAGCCAGCTCATCTCCTGTCATAATCTTGAATTCTGTACCCAAATCCACTGTAGAGCATGCAAAAATTCTGGTACGTAAGGAACCAAGGCAGAAGTTTACCTTGAAACAACAGACTTGGAGTGCTGGGATTTAAAAATAAAATACTCCTTCAATACTTTCCACATCTTGTGGTCACCAGCACAGATGTAAGACAGATGCACTCCATCCCAGAGATATCACTGAATAGCCCAATCAGTAAAGAAAATAAAATGAGCTTTTCAACTCCTCTTGCATAAAGTATAAATTATCTAATGGCAGACTCAGGGTTTCAGCATCATAGATTTCTCCGAATTGTGAAAAGAAAAGAGGTCAGATTATCAGCTTGCATAAACTGGCAGAGATTCGTTTGTCTAACAAGAAAGCCATAGTCCTTTTACCTTGGGAGAGCATCAGGCCTTTAAAATCCTGGGGAATCTTGACCTGTGCAATGTCAGACAGTGCTCACAACTGAAGAACAACTCAGCAGGCTTGAGGTCCTGGCTGGCTGCCCAACCTGCCTTGTGCTGTCCTGCAGATGTCAAAGAGTGCTCACTTGTTTGACCTTCAGGATGACTACTTTGTTAGCAACATTTCTGCATGGGCCTAGTAGGATTACCACTGGAACTGCAACCTGTAAGTACACGAACGTGGAAGCCCCTCAGCAAGGGCATACTGGGACCTGTTTGGACTGCAGGTTGCAGCACAGCCATTTGACTCTTGATTTGCAAAATACCCGAGGGAAACATTTGCAAGGAAACAACGATCTTCCTCTCTACTATTGTTAACTACACCTATTTGACTTTCATCCTCAAGCAGGTAGCCTCCTCTCACCTCAGCATAATTAATAGCAATGACATAAAAGTGCAGCCTAACAAATAACCTAAATACATTGAACCTAGACACTTCTGAGGGAAGCAGAATTCACCACCATTTAGCTTCTTATTTCTCTTTGCAAGATGTAAAAGTCCAGTCTAAAAATCAGAGCAAGCAGCTAATCATGAAGCAATGAAGCCTCCGAAAGCTGAGTATGATTTGATTTCACCATCCACTGCAGATGAAACAGCACCTTCCTCCGAGACAACCAAGTGGGCTGATGCACATGCTCCTGACAAGAATCAGCCCCAAGTGCACCAGAACAGCTTGCATAAACCGTCCTGCAGTTTGAAAGCCAGGGGCATCTGCCCAGGTGTAATCGATGGCCTTGCTGGACTTGTCAAATGGAAGACGAAAGACAAACTCACAAACTTGGAATGAGGCGTCTGGCGACTGAGGTGTCAAGAGCCGAAGAGACAGCCAAGGAAGTAATTAACTGGTACTTATCATCAGACAAAAGTAAGGGGGCATAGCCCATCACTGTAAACCAAGTGATGTGGGGCACTACGGAGGCTGCGCAGCCAGAGATTGCTTCAGAGATTGCTTTGGGTAAAGCACAGATGGCCCCCGAATGCACATACCAAGATGGCCGCTCTGAAGGCATGTCACACTGCTGAGTCCTGCTTCTGACGACACGACTTTCCATGCCAAGAGCCAATCGATAAACAATGATTGACTTAGTCCCACCTTGCAAAAAGATTTCCAAACATATAAAAATTGGCACTTGAAAACTCTCTTTGGGAGGAGGAGCCAAGCGAGAACTTCACCTGACGGACAGGTTGACGAGCCTGCACCTCTCCCCCCTCCCCAAGAAGGGACGCCTTTTTGGTAAGAGACGCGCCTCTGACTTTGTCAGACGTATTCCGAGGAACACATAGTTAACTAAAGCCCTAAACTATTACTTTGAGCTCTACTTTTGTAGACAGTGAATTTATCAACAGCAATTCCGAATCTGTGATAACTGTCGCTTGAATAAATTACCTATTGTTTCAACTTTGCAAAATTGTTTCAGTGAAAGTCCTTGGAAGGGCTCTGGCAGGCAAGTTGAATATCAGACTCTCCTTACCCCCCCCAGCCTTTAATGTGACACCAGGGAGAGACCTCCACCCTGTCTCCACCTCACAGCAATGTCATTTAAACACGAAGTGATCACGGAGAGGGGTGACTCGGTATCTGTCCTTCTGAGCCTGTGTTTCCCCTCTGAGGATACACTGACAACTTTGCCAATTTGAGGTACGCTGACCTCAAGTTTGTGATTAAAATGAGAACAACGCTGCTCATGTTGACAGCCTGCCTTGTGCCTCGAACCTTGTGCCTCTTGTTTCTGCAGTGAAGGGCTCCCCTTCCTACTCAGGGAAGACCACTCTGTCTACACGTCAGGTCTAGGTCAGGATTTCAACCTTCCCTTCTTATCTTTTATTTCCCCTCTCTGCCTGCAGACCTGGCAGATTTCGAAACAAATCATTGAAAGTAAGTAGGTGACAAACTCCAACAGTGGTGAGGGAGCAATATATGGTTCTCAGCATTAACTTTACACTTCTTATTTTGGAGTTTAATTATATAACAAATATGCTGAGATGAAGAGAGACCTTTAAGTGATTGATCTGTTGTTTTCAAGTTTCTTTTGCAAGAAAATGAACTGTAAACCACTCATTAAATAGGACAGAATCTTGTTGCTTTTAAAAGGTTTGGGAGGGTGAGCTTTTAGTGTTGCTTTTTCTTTACTTTTTTTCCCCCCTCCTTTTTTTTCTTAAGACCTTTGTAGAAAGAACATTTGGCTCAGTGTAACAGATACTGACAGAGAACCCACATAAATGCTTTCTATAGCTAAAATTACTTTTTACTGCGTGTTCCCTTTTAGCTGCTATCAGGAAAAGAGGCTTAAATTTTAAACACAGGGCTTTCTCCTTTTTTCTGCTTCTGGCTTTTATTTTCTCCTATTTTAAATGCTGTTTTAAAATCTGGAGTGATTAGATACACAGTAGACATACAGTACCAACTGTCCAGAGTTTCATACTGAACTTTTAAACTTCATCTAGGCAGTAAGCAAAGACTTTTCTGCTAATTTAGAGCAACAGCTTCAGTCCATAGATATGTGTATATATGTGTATATTTAAGGACCAAGTGGTAATCTGTGTTAGCAGAAGTCATGTTCTTTCTGGCCACTTTTCATACACTTCCTTCACATCATCTACCAGCACAGACAATCCAACACACTTTTCATACCCCAGCTGTCTGACAGGAAAATTCACCTATTCTATTTTTTTGTTTTATTGGCTTTACGCAATCATGTAGGGCATAAGCTTATTACAAGCACAATGGGGAAATGGCAGAAGGCAGTCAGTTGTCTTTATGGGGCCTAACAACATTCTAGTTGCAACGGAAATGTCTGAATTTTTTTGAGGAACATAAACACATCTCAAAGTTTACAATTGTATCTGACTTCAACACCTCCTACAGTTGGTAACTATACTGTGATAAAGAACCAACACTTTTTGCTTTTCTGCCTAGCTACCTTTTCATCCGGAAACAAACATCCTCCTTCCTGCTACAGAGTGGTGCAGGGCTGTTCCTAAAGGAAACACATCAGGAGCTTCCTCACATAAAGGCTGTTCGCAGAAGCCATTGCACTGAAGGACATTCCCATAACGACATCATTCAAACATTCTGTCCCATGTAGCAACTCTGAGGGATGCGGACAGCAAGAGATGAAACCCTAAAGTCCAAGCTCTAGTCTGGTATGGAATCACTGTCCCTGCAGAATATGTGTCTGAAAAGCAATCCCCAAGAGGAGAGCGCTCTGGCAAGACACAGAAACCAGAAACCTTACTACACAAACGTAGCATTGATTCTTTCTTTCTGAGTTACTTACTCCTAGCTGATAGGAGCTGCATGGTAGGGAATAATATTAGCCACACATCATCACCAAACAGGGAAAGGAAGAATGGCAGCCATGCCTCTAGGCAGCCAGGAAACCGGGCTGCAGGGTGAAAACTGTTGTCTTTTAATCCCTCACCTCACACCGCACTCAAGTATATTCGCATTGTGACTCCAGTGAGGAGAGGAACGTGACAGTGCCATGCCTGGTGGAGGTCTTATTGCCTGACAGTGTCATACCAACAACTAGCCTCACAACAGCCTAACAACATCACGTTTTATACACTGTTGGATGATGCTACAGCTCTGCCTGGAATGAAACATATGCATCTATGGGGAAAGCTTAGCAGGTCCTGCTTTGCAGTATGGACACTGTCTCACTGTTTTGGGGGGTGGAGGGGAACTGGTTTCAAAAAGGCAAGCAGCAGCAATGTGCAGATGAAGGGAGTTTATATGTCAGGATTAGAAAGTAGTAACCCAGGGCTCTCATTTGGGTGGGAGTAAGGAGCATGCTCCGAGTTCTAGCTGGGATATTTCTCTGAACTGATCGTCTACAGGCTTTGTTCCCTGCAGAAAGGTGGTTTCTAACCCTCCGATTTCAGGCCTCTTCTTGCAGCAGTCCTGGGGTTTTGTGCCCAGAAAACTTCTGCAGCTCCCAGTAGAAACTATCAGGAACCAGAGGGAAAAAGAACAGGTCAACTCCTGGGAACCCAGTAAAGATCTCTTCATGGTGTTTGTTCCTCACTGTCCTATTACACTTCAAGACGGATTGCAGAAAACACATTTAGGCCATAAAGACACATGAATGAAAACAAAGCAACAGTTACTGAGTTTCTCTGTGTCAGCTTTTCTTTTTCTTTTTTTTCTTTTTCTCAGCTTTGATTTTTAGGACTCACCTGGATTCCAATCAAAATTCCTTCCTTAGGAAATACAAACCCTGTGGCAAGCATAGCTTTCTGGAAGGCAGAGTACACATCCTCCCCGAAGCATGCGACCTGGGAAAAGGCACAAGGAAGCTCTTGTGAGGGAAAAAACAAAAAAACCCCAAAACATTGCTTTGAAATGAAACAGGGATGAAATTTATAAATAGGCTCTTTTGACTTCTTCACACAGAATCAGACTGCTTTTGCATGGAGTCTGCAGGCAGGGAGGAAATAAAATAAATCAGAAAATCTTTGCAGACAAATCTCATAATTTTAATGAAGCAATAATGAAGGAATAAGCCACGCTTTAGTTTCAAACAGCACACTAAGGAGTAACAACAATTGATTCTGCCGAGTTATGGGAATGATGTACACAGCCTCTGCTCCAATGTTTGTGAGTGCACTGCAAATTGTTTAACATTATATAATGCTTAAATACCAGTGAGTGTTCTGCATGCAGGCATGTTTCGCTGTGTGTATGCTGCAAAAGGGGGTAAGACAGCACTTGTGCTGTCATGTATTTCTGGCATATCTGGCAAAGATAAACCATGGTATATATAGATGATTTTCCATTAAAAGTCCACAGATGTACAAAATTCAGGTAAAATGTTAGCATGTACTTAGGAAAACAACAAAGCAATCATGCCAATTCATAATAATTTATTTTATATAAACAAAAAGTTGATAAAGAAATCAATACAAATAATTTAGCAGTTCTCCATCATTCAGACCTGCCTGCGGAGCTCAGTTGCTTACAGACTATCATAGAGTAATGATCTTCTGCAAGAAATAAACTGTGTTCCTTTACCAAAATTTTGAATTCTGATAACGAAAAGAGGAATGCATGAGATTCTGTGGACACTAAAAAAGAAGACAAAACAAAACAAAGCAACACTTACTTTTTCTGGCCAGCTTCACACTTGTTGAAAAACAGTCAGAAGCATAAACTGTCACAGATTTTTCACTTTGAAATAACAAATCTACACACATATATAGATGGGATAAAGAGGCTGACTAAGAATTGCTCTCCCATTTTCCTCTTATGGTCCTTCCCATCACAGAGTGAGCCCTCACATTCATGGTCTCACTGTTACCATGGTGAGCAGAAATCAGTTTTTCATGTAATAATAAGAACAAATGATGATCTGACAGATCTTCTGGAGTAAAAGAAGAACAACCAAACAAACAGAAATCCCACAAGGGAAGAGATAAAAAAAATCATGGCAACTAGTATCTCAGCTTTTCTCTAAAAATTCATCCATGATCATTCAATCTGTTCTATAGCGTATCTGGCTGAGGGGTTATGTTTGTCCTGGACTTTCTAGGGTGGTGGACAGCCCCCTGGCTTCTATTCTTGGACCAGGGTTTTCCAGCCTGCCAGGAGAAGATTTATCATCATGGTGTGATCAAAACAGCCACAATACTCAAAGTGACCCCCACCTCAGTACTGTTGTGGGATCCATGACTTCCAGTAAAATATATTCCTACCAGATAGATGTGACAAATTCAAGCCCAAATCAAGCTGTGTGTGTGAAAAATGTCTTTGAGGAATAATTGAGCATTTTACCCAAAGCAAGGTATTATCCTTACTTCACTCATAAGGAAGACTTTCATAATTGTCACATTTTATGGCATTTGTGAATATGGATCTTTCCAAATCATAAAAGTTAATAATCCTTTTTTATGACCAATGTAATCTCTAACTCCATATAAAGATCAGAAAAAGAATTCTTGCCCTTCGTTACATTTTTATTCTTTGGGTGGGGGGGAGGCCTGTTCTATGTAGTCAATTTTGTTCTGAGAATAAGGAAGTCACCGAATTCACTTGGCTTTTTTCTGCCCATTAACTACACTGAAAGGAATTCTTCTGCAATACTGATTTCCCACACATTATGAAGAGTAAAATAAAGTAATTCTGGAGAGATGTAGGAGACCTAAGGCGGTTTTCACCTTGTATCTGGGTATATTGCTTTTTCATACTAAAATGATAAGTCTTTCCTAATGAAAACAGCTCATGTAGACATAACCAAGTTCATATCAAATAGAGAAGCCCAGGCTCTGCCACCTGCCTGGCATAGTTAAGCCTGATCTAATTGCCTCAGTATATAATCACTTCCCAAGTGGGCTTTCCAGCTCAAAGAAAGTTTCTTGCTTCTGCCACTCTTTTCTGGAAGTTACAGAGCAAGCAAGTTTAAAGATAGCTTCGGTATATCTATGGAAGCTCAGCAATAACTCAAAACCAAACCTCTTTGTTCTAGATAAGTTATTATCTCTTCCAATGATGTTGAGGGAAACCTATACCCCTTGAGGGGTGAGGGCTCCAATCAGTGCTGAGCCTACGCCGGAAGAGGAACAGCTTTGTGCCTTTACAGTGTGCCATGCGTACACCAGGGACACACTTCAGAAGCACCTCACAGCCTTGCTGTATAAAGAGTGGGTAAAGTAGCCCAGTCTTCCCCTCATCCTACCGACAGTCAGTACTGGAGCCGTCACATTTTATTCACTCTTTCTTGCCTTTTGCACCTTGGGACATGCCTTGATAGTTACCAGGCAACAACAAAAATATCACCACATAGATTTGTTGCCTTTAAGTAACTAGCACGTTCCAAGACCCAACATTTATGACCTGGAGTCTCAATACTGCTGTTCTGGCATGTGTTGATGGGGGCTTTTGAGAGCTGTAAGAACCTGTCTGTCTAGAAGCAGGTGACTCATAAAACGGACTGACACACCGAGAGCCTCCCAGAACCTGACAGCTCTGAAATAAACTCATTTCAGGCTCTCACACCAACCAGGGTCCAACTCAGGGAGCTGACACACAGGTAAAGAGGGACATCCAGTGGCTGAATAAACTGAGTTTTCCAGGACAATGTGTTTTTACAGCTAAGAAGACATTTTCAATTTTCTGAAGAAGCTACAGATACCACCATAATTGAGGCAGTAATAACATCATTTTCAAGGATACATGATATTTAAAGGCAACCTGGTTTAAAAAAAATAGCAGATCTAAAAGATACCTCCCCAGTAGAAGCCATTTCACATCGGAGAATAGGGTCAGCATCTCTCAGCCGGGACCAAGAAAACATTGGGGCCTGGTGAAAGAAAGAGGGGGAAGAGAGAAAGAAAATGAAAATTCAATGGATCCTTTAAAAAAAGCCAGACAAACCATTCAGCTACAGTTGGAAGTGACAGAAAGAGACAGACATGAATTAATCCAAAAAAAGCACAGGTTAAGACTGATAAACAAGTGAATACTTGGCAAAGGAGTTCCCCCAGCATCCTGATGACGGACTGGAACAAATAAACGTGTATTTCACCAATAAATCATCCTTCTAGCTTTTGCAGTCCTGCTCACATTCTGATGGCAGATTTCTAATCTGTGGTAGCCCCCTATCCCTATAATTTTTAGGACACATTTTAAAACCAAAAGGCTGTGAAGCACCTAATTCATGAAACAAGGAGAGATTCTCCAACAGAATTTTTTTATTCACAGGAATCAAACCATTCCACATGAATGCACTCTTTTGGTGTAAACCAGATGAAACTTTGCAAATTATTTTCATATTTTCCCTCTCCCCTCCCAAAATACACACACATAATTTTTTTCTTATCTTTTGTATGAAAATATAAAAATCTGATCATTATAATTTTCTGAGAACTTAGGTCACTATGGTCTCTGAGTTCTCTTGTCTACTTTGACCTTAAAAAAAAGGGGGGGGGGAGAAAAAGAAACTCTCTGTTAAAGAGCCAATGACCACGTGGCAAACGTGGAACAAATTTTCTGCTAGAGAATAATCTTCTACAGGGCTTCTCTACATCTTAAAATATTAATGGCATTTTCATAAAGACATCATCCTTGCTGCTTAAAAAAGAATCTATTTATAAATCCAAAGACATAAACCTGTTCTTGGAATTCTCTGACACCTAACAATAACAAACTAATATGTGACAGTAGAAATTCACTGTGAAAGGTGTTTCAAAAAATGTCATGTGTCTTTGTGACTTTTAGATCAGTTTTACTTCTTCTATAAGTAAAGAGAGAATTTCTACATTGGCCAACTCTACAGTCTCAAGCTGAGATATGGCAGTCAAGGTATCCACCTTGACTTATTTTTAATGCACTTATTGTCTCGAAATGTAACAAGCAACAAAGCCTTCCACCAGATCCCTTACTTATGTCTGCCATGAACATGAACATCAGCAGAAGCAGACTCCAGTACTGCAGTTAAATCCTAATTAAAACTTAGTCAGTCATGCTTGATCCGGGATTTAATCTTGGTGAGACCATATACTTGCGTTACTCTGCAAGCAAAAATGGCAAGACAATATTTCTGTCACTGAAGCTAAAACGGTGGGGCTCTGAATCCACAGATAGCAAGCTATGTTGAGAAAGAAGAAAAGAGTTTCATATTCTCTTTACAAAGCATTTAACAACCACTGGAGAAAGAAAATCCCATTTCCATGTAAATATTCCTAAGAATAAAAACATAAGAGGACAGAAAATATGATGCATGAATAACGAGAACAAGGTTTAACTGGAATATTTTTCAAAGTTTAGCAATTCCAAAGATATTAGCAGGTTTTTATATTTGCCAACCCACACAGAAAACATGCAGTACGAAAGGCTTTGCAGTGAAGTTTTCAAGAGTGTAGCTGGGTTTTCCACTCCGTAGCCAGCACTCCCAGGAGAGACAAAGCTCTCAACAATTTAGCTAATAATGGTGCAGAAGCCCCAGGTCAAAATAATAGAAATTTATAAAAATAAATGAGACTCACAAAACCAAGAAAAAGTGTCAGATTAGGATTTCAGATAATGCCTATCTGTGACATCAAAACAAAATGTAAAGCTACTCCTAGACTGACTGGCTTGCCAATAACCTGAGCTGGCTTGGGCCACTGATCTGGCTTGTATTTTAATAGTTCTGAAAATTTTATTAGTAGAAAGATGTTAGGTGTTTTCTGATTCCTCAGTTTTCATTTGATACAGAAGCTCTTTAAGCTTGAAAGATTCTGTATAAACAATTATCATTATCCATTGTCTTTTCTGCACTGCTGTTCTAGATTTTTATGATTAGGATCTTCAATTAATTTTTTTTCCTTCCACTAAGCACTCAAAAATATCTACAGTACTTTTTGGTGTCTTGAGTGCTGTGTAAGCTTAATATTTATGAAAAGTAAAATGTTGGTCCCACTGAAATCAAAGGATCCAAGGCTTTCACCCCTTTTTTTAACTGGTGGTGCATGTAAAGGGGATTCCATGTATTCAACAGCCCACATCCCAAATCCTGAAGATAAAATCTGGGGGGTAATCAAAACACAAATTTGTACATGTCCACACATATATTAGATAGTATTACGAAATAGCCTGAACTTCACTGTTCAATTCTGCAAGTGCATATTTATTATGCAGTTCGTAAACATGATTCAGAGTAGGTTAGAATTAAGAAATAAAGGAAGATTGATTTTGTTAATAATCACTGGATAATTTTCCTTTGGTTTTTCTCTAAAATTCCCAACATACATTATCTTGACAGAAACTACAGAAGGGCAATTTGGCCTTTGGCCAATGAGTAAATTGTTCTCTCCGGGCATTAAAGTACTAATTGCCTATTAATGCGCCAGGTGCTGGCTCTGTTGTGGGTCGTCTTGGTGTTCTTTTGGAAACCATACCTTAATCCCAACATATCTGGGTGGAATAATGGGATGTTCCAGTGTGGGGAGGTATGACTCATTAACCTCTTTACCAATCATCACTTTTGTGGCCACATCGATGAAGTCCACACCCAGAGTCTTCGATACAAAAGGCAAGGAGCGTGAAGCCCGCAAGTTGCACTCTATCACCTGATCGGATTAAAAAGGAGAAATAACAGGGTTAGGCACTGTGCAGTGAAGAAACAGCTTGATTCATATTTCTGAAAATTAGTCTTTACTCCTCTTGGCAGAGATGCTGTTCGCATTGTCAAATAAGAGACACGGAAATTGTGTTCAATATTACAAACAGTGATGACAGACAGGTAGTGGCCATCTTGAGATGCAAGAAGCCTGATGTTCTGCAACTGAGTTTCATCTTATTGTCTGAAAACTAGAACTGAGAGTAATCCAGAGTTCACTTTGGAAAACACGTTGTACTTTATCCTAAGTTAATGTGCAAGAGGCATGGAAACTTTTGCACAGGCATTAGGTACAACCTTTAGAAGCCCATCTCGCTTTTCTTCCATAGTAATGGTACTTCATGAATGACTGGGCTATCCTTATCAACTTTCCTCTTCTACATGTGGAAGTCATTCAGTGACCCAAGCAAGAGATACAGAAGCTCTACATCCTGCTGAGAAGCACACCATGGAGTTTATTAGCAAAAGAGGAATTTCTGTAAGTGAGAATGAAGGGGATGAAGGGGGAGTAAAGGGAGGCAAGAACAGGTAAGTTAAGGCAGAATGGAAAAGGGGAGTTTATCCAGAGAAAGGCAAGCACAGCTGAGGGAAAGCAAGGAAGGAAAAACTCCATTCTGTCCCTCTGTGGAGTTTCTTAATAACTATGTATGAAACATAAGAAAGGTGAAGAATGGTAAGTACATTTTTCTCAACAAATAGTCCAGACATGATCTTTCACCAGTAATGCATCTCTTCTATACCACGTCAGGTTTCTTTCCATTCACCACTTCCTCAGTCATACTCTGTTCACATTCCTCTGACTTTCTTCTATTAGCAGTGGAAAGCATCAGACATCTGCTGTACTCCTGTTACTGATAGCTACTAGGATCATACTATTTAGATAATCATCTTAATGGCTCATATTAAAGGCTTAAACACTTAAATTGTCTTGCTTTCTTCCCAACACCTTGGAAGGCTTATTTTAATGATCAAAGTAGCTAAAAATGAGAGAAGATATCAGAGATCTAAAAGCAATGTTATTCAGTCCTTAGGATGAGGTGCAGGTCCCAGTGCTGTCCATCACATTCAAAACTGGTAATTTTGGGAAGGACAGCAGCCTACAGTGAAACAAAGCTAGTGCTGACAGACAATGCAACCAGACTCACTTCTCCCTGATTGTGAAGGCAGGGGAGGATGCTCTCTCCCACACAGACAGGGAGAGCTGCATGACTAGGGGTGGCACAGGTGAGCCTCACATACTCAGACAAGGCAGGTTAGAAATGCACAGCTGCTACCGCCACAGAGGTTCCATGGCAGGGCCTGCAAGAACCATGCACCTAGCTATCCAAAGCAGAGCCTGACCTCCTCCAACAGCCGCAAGAGCTCTTACCAGCACATCGTTGCCTCGCACCAAGAACTGAATGTTGAATGGACCAGAGATGGCAAAAGCATTTGCAATCTTTTTTGTAGCAGTTTTCACCTATGAAATTAAATTAAGTAAAAATGTGCGTCTATATAATAAATAAATAAATCCCACAAAACAGACAGCATCATGGCAATAAATCATCTCACATGCAGACTCCTTTAAATGTTGTATCTCTCTGCTCTAGCATATTTTTTGTCTATAACTTCATTTTGGCAATAGAATTATCTTTCAGAAGCAAGCATGTTTAATTTGCCTGCTAACCTAGAACCTGAAGCGCCATTTGAGGGCACAACTAAAAATCAGCTTCACTTGTGTGTAAGAAAGCAAAGAAAAGAAGGAGAAAGAGAGAGAATAAAAGCCTGCCCTGTCTGTAGCAATTCCTGCACTGCACACTGGAGCCTTCATACCTTTCTTGATGAAATAATGAATAACAATGTTTTGCAATTTGAGATTAACTACTCAGTTTTACAAGTGTCCCAAAAATCTTTCACCAACATGCCTGTGCCATCACAGATCAGTGGGAGATGTCTTAGCAGATACAGTCTGGAACAAACTGGAAGAAAACACTATGGTCTTATTTTCTAGGTTTGTCAAGAAATCATGTGCCATTTCAGTACAAGCATTTGAATAGCCATGCTGCAGGAGATGACTGTTTTCAGAAACAAGGCCTTGGACATTCTTGTAAACAGAGCTGGAGCATAGACCATTGCATTACAGCTCTTACTAGCTTCTGGGCAAACCCTTAACAGGATGATATAATGGGGGATGGCACATTTCATTTAGCAAATGCATTTTAACAGCTAGATCTGTATCACAAGGTTTATTCTTGAAAGGGGAAAAAGTCAAGATTAGGTGAGGTTCATTCATCCTGACATCCTTTCTGGAAAAGCAGTCAGATAGAAAGTCATACACCTGATCTAATCATTTAAGGACTGAGGAAGAAAAGGAAGTGGAAAGTGAACCGTGGCATATATAGGAATTAGACAATCCTCTGCTGCTATGGAAGCTGGTTCTAAACCAATGAAACAAAATGGGTTTGAAAATGTGTACATCTACTGCTTGAATTAATGGGATACAGTTCAGATGTTCCTACATACAGTACAGCAAATCACAGAGGGCACACTGACATCCTGCACTTGAACATACCACAATGGCCTTTAGAAGAACATTGGCGATTTGATTTCTCCATTGGTGATTGAGTTCTCCCAAGCAAAGAGGAAAAACAGATTCAAACTTTCTTTTCTCTTTTCAGTGCTAGTGTAACACTTACCTTCTCCAAGGCTCCCTGGCTAATAGTCTGTGTGGGTAACATGAGCGTGGCATCTCCAGAGTGAACACCTGCATCCTCCACATGCTCTGAAATAGCATGTGAAATAACCTGCATACAGTAACAAGTGAGCAGTTAATCACCCCATCCTCTCTCATGAACTGTTCCCCCACCTCCAGCCCAGTCTCCTGAACAGAGCTGTATTCAAAAGAGGATACAGACAGGGCAAAAAAAAGGGAATTGCCCAAGATTTTGGGGAGAATACGCCTGAAGCAGAGACGAGGCATATGAACAAGGGGATCATGTTAGTGTCTTTCACACGGTGGCTAAGCAAACTGCAAACTTGATAAAACCTACCACAGTCTGGAGATCCTAAGGCTTCCTTCCTCTCTCTAACACACATTATTTCGGAAGGTAAATGCTAATTGGGCTTTAATCCAAGTCTCTAAGTTCTGCTTCCCAGGAGCACAAAAAAAGTAGTCATTCCCCAACAGAAATAAGTATAGACTGACATCATTTGTATATTATTTTATTCGCTCATTTTTTTGTGGTGTTTTAATCATGGGGAAAACCAAGCAGAGGAAATTCAGCCCTAAGGATTTAAATTGAATGAATTGCATCAAGGCACACTACTTCGACACCGAGAAAGTGATCTTGTCTACTGGTTAAAAATGAAGATTGAAAACAGAATATTTCTGTTAAATGAGAAGTTTGTGACTTTTTTTTGTGAAAACTGCCTTTGATTAGTAATGAAATGCTAGGTGAAGCTGTAATAATAAAACAACTGTGGTAATATCATAACACATGCTGATGCAATTCTGATGAAAGTAATTTGCAAAGGCAGCGATTTGCAAATCCAGCAAAAATGATATTCAAAGGATTCATTCACATGGCTAAGCAATGCTTAAAACAACCACTATTTAGATGTATAAAATAAGGTAGGTTGAGCTTTTCAAGTACGCTGTTTTTGAACCTAAGACAAATTCATCTTTTCTTGTTTCTCTACTCTTCTCAGCATGAATCCATGCCTGTAGAGCAAATCATTCAAACCACACAATTTTGCAAATCTCTGATACTGCAAAACAAGTTTCATATTAAAGAAAAGCAATGTTCTTACTCTTCCTGCCTTGGCTACAGCATCCATTTCCACCTCACGGGCATCTTCAATAAATTTAGTGAGTACTACAGGGTGATTCTGTCATCAAGACAAGATAAAAGAAGAAAGCTTTTATTTGAGAGTATCTGTGCACCATGCAAGTGCTCCACTATTCCACACTGGAAAATCTTTGGAAACAGAATCCCACAAGATCAATCTATTAATATCCTTATTTCCACAGATAAGTGAATTTTGCAAAGAAATAATGGGGGGAAGCTTGGTGTGATTTCCCCAAAGCCACTGATACATTAGTTTGAGTCCTCCATAATGTCACCATGACAGCAAAATTTGGTGGAAAACCACAAAGACCTTTCAAGTGACATCATGGCAAAAAGAAGGTAGTGGGACATGCGCGTAGATCCAGTGACCTCTGATCCTACCTGCCAAACATAGTCCTTAACTCCAAGATCTTCAGTTCTTCCTCTCTATGAGCCACCCAGCACCTCACTTGACATATCAGTTCACAAAGTAATTGATTCTTGGCATACTTAATGACTTTGTATAGTGGCTGTTTGCTATTTGAAAGAGTCATATACTTTAGGCAACTGATCCATTCCTTTCTCATTTCTCTGCCTAGTTTCCTAAGTCTCCCAGGGAGAAGTTGTCACTAATTATAGCTGGACAGAACAACCTGTCCTTGACTCTCAGTAAGTTCCCTGGTATACTTTCTTTTCCCTCCTCTTCATCCTGCCTGTCTCTGGGATGCTAGAACACACTTCCCATTCTCATCTAATGCTTTCTCCTTCCAGCCACCTGTTGCAACAGACAATTAAAAATCTAATCCGAATTCTTCCCGGCCAGCTTTATGTCTGAACATTTTACCTGTCCCATCTACTATTAACTGCCTGTTATTTATTAGAGAATAAAATGGAATAAATGACAGTCTGTGCATGCTCAAAAGGCTCCTCATGAAAAAAAACAAAGCAACTGCAAAAGTTACAGGACACATTTCTTTGCCTTTATCAGTGCAAGGGTAAATTCACAGGCAAGGACAATGCCCCAGCCTGAACCATTTCATAAATTTAGTGGCTTATGTTCTGTAACTTTCTGTCTTGATGCAGTTTTTCACCAGAAGATTTTATATGTGATTGTTTATGCCAATCTGTCTCAACTCGCACAAGAAGTTTTGAACGTTATTGACAACATAAATGCCATAATGACACAACACCATAACAGCAAAGTAGCTAAAACAATGGAACAACACTGGTCAGGCACTTTATCTGGAGATTCTCTGTCAGACGGAGCAGAACTAGGTAAGGCTTTGGAACCAGAAAAATAAAACCTGTGTCCCACAGAGATGCTGAGGCTCAGTTGTATGCTCACAACTAATATTGCTAGCTTCTGTGGAACCACTCACAGGCCACAAAGCCTTGATAAGACTAAAAAAACCTGCCTAATTTAGAAGCAGAATACAGTACTTTTGTTCTCCTTTGCTTTTTGCTAGCTTAGCTTCAACTATACCATAGCTTTTGTCAATATAAAATACTGGATGAAGAAAGAAGTCTTCCCTTAACAGTCTGACTACACTAGCAAAAAATTAGCATGTAAATCTGGCATAAGTCTCTGCAGGATCAGGACCAGAGCACCCAAAGACTCCTGGCGTGCAACTGGTCATGTTTTCAGCAAGCATCAGTGCCTTGTTTGTGTAGCAGAATTAGACATCATAAGGATCCCACGGGAACATCCACTCTTTCCCCTAGGAATATATCACATATTGCCCAGAGTCTACAACTTCAGCTCCCACCAGGGGTTCCTGTACCAGGGATGAGACCTCTCAGCAATGAAGAGCAACATGGCCCAATTCAAGTCAATCAAGCTGTGACAAGTTAAGCTGACCAAGGGTCACTTTCCTGGGCTTCAGGCTCCTGTAGGGTACCCATTGCCGTAATAAAGCCATCCAGCAGCATGAGAAAGTGATCTGTCCCACTAAACGTGGCTTAAGGCTGCTGCCTTGTCTGCTTCTGTAAGTGCATGGGGAAAGATGAAGCAGAGTACTTAAAATGAAGTACAGAGGTACTAGGTGTTTTGGGAGGCTGAGCACTGCTAAGAATTTGGTTTCAGATACTTTCAGATACAGGCGGACCCTGTAGCCTTTTGAGACTTAGCTATATATTTCCTTGTGATGGAATTAACAGTGGTACTCTTCCACTTTTAAAAAATCCCTTAAAAGTTGTTCAAAGACAATAAGTGGTCTGCTTGCCTCCACACTAACCTATCCTTCAGGATATTCTTACTTTGCATGGTGTCTCCCTTTCATTCCTTCTTTAGTTGCTGAAATGCTAAACTTCCACTATTTGCCTCATACACTTAAAAACCACATGGTTTTGTTCTTGTTCAAGCTTTAACCACCTAAGAAATCTCTGGAGTAAGCGGCGTCCATAGACAGTTGTGTTTTCAGAGAGTTCCTCTTTGACTTATTTTTAACTCCAACATTCCTGTGACAGTAGTGTTATGGTGCTACAGTACTGTTCTGAGCAGTGATCATTCAAAAAAAAAAAAAAAAGAAAGGGGGAAAACCCTCAGAAGAAAGCAGACAGACCAAAAGGTGAGGCAAATCTTGATCGTTTAACTTTCACCTCCTCCCATAATCTCATCTCTCCAAACATCCCTTGTACAATAACACTGACAGAAGATATAGAATAAATTCAGGCTTTGAGTTCTTTACTGTGTTCTGAAGCATTCATGTCCTTGGGAAATTGTTCCAATTTTTCTTTTCCAAATTTCAATGTATTAGGTCAAACCCTTCCCTTTGCTAGAAAAAAAAAATCACTTTAAAAAAACCACAAAGTAGCTTTTGGAAAACATTGAAAATGGAAAACAGAGCTTCATCTTCTCCCTTACATACTCTGCAGATCAATAATAATCCCACTGGATTTAAAAAAGCACAAAAGCAGTCCTGCTTTTGTATCAGAGGAGATTTGGAGAGTTAAATGTCACAGCAAAATCTTGCAAATGTTCCTGCATTTAAAAGGGTAAAAAAAAAAAAAGGTCATTGGTGAGAGAGAAGATGCTGGGATGAAGTTTTAAGTTGTTCAAAGAAGCCAGGCACAACAGCTCAGAACCGAGTGAAAGATTCTATCAGTTCTGAGATAGCTGGCATAACCTGCTACTAGCAAGCTTGGATGGGGTAGGAAGGGTCCCAGCCCACTAGCCTACATCTATTTATATAATTAACTGATGGAAATGGATGCCTGGGTACAACGGGTAACTGCCGTCTCTGCTCCATGCAGGCATCCCAGTGATATCAGTAAGGATGCTTGCACAGGCTGCCATGGTCTGCCTATTAGTGACCAAACTGAGGAGTCAAACTCTAATTTCGCTGGCTCCTCCTCAAACAAGGAAGGGAAAGAGTGAGGAAGACTCAATACAGAAACAAAAAGATGGAAAACACAGTAGAGGTGAAACAAATACAGCAAACACAAAAAAGCAGTAGCAACATGAAGACTAGTACCTGAGAGACTCTAGTGGCTTCTGCTAAGAATTTCTTCATTTCCTCTTCAGTGAATACTACATTCATTGCAGACCCACTGTGAGAATGACAAAGAAAAGAAAATAGGTCAGCTTCCCTCGTGACTTCAAGGGAGATATGAGACTGTTAGATACCACAGCACAGGGTTGCCAGCTCCCTTTGTATAACAGACTAGCCAAACAAGCTCCGGACTCCAATCACTTGCTCCACTCTTGACTGAAAGAAAGGCAGAGCTGGTACCTAATGAACCTGCATTATACTTCCCAGAGAAGACAGGTGAATTCCAGAAGCATAAGAAAGAATCAGATAAAGAACTGTGGCTGTGCAGCCTTAGCACTGCTGCCAAATCCCCTTGCTGACCCAAGCCTTCAAAGCATCCGCTAAGCTGGAAGAGATGGCTAGTCAGGCAGACAGCCCCACTAAGGACCCAGGCTTTCACCATATGTGCAGGTAAGCTGCGAGCTCAGGACAAAACAGATGCTTTACTCACTTTAGCCCAACTGCTCATCAGTGTCAGATGAAGCGAGCAATCCACAAGCCACTAGTGATGGTTGCAACAGTGTAAATGCAGATGAAAATGGGCTGTTCTTTGCTGGTCATTTCACTGTACCCCTTCCCTAACATCTTAGTCCTTAAGGGAGAGGCACAGCATATACAGAAACTATATCTGAAAGCTACTTTGAAATGCAGCTGTCAGTATATTAGAGAGGGGGTGAACATGGGTCGACAGTCACTGCAAAGATGTTACATTGGTCATTTCTACCATTGATGCTCAGCTTCCCCTTTGCTTTGGTGGGCAAGCCCAAAGAGGCTGTGGGTAAAAGTGGAGGAAGGATCTATCCCACCAAATCAGTCACTTTACATTAAGATAGACAGACACAAATACCTAGGTGACTATACGTACTGGACTACCTCTTCAGCTGATGTATATCAATAGAATTCAATTAAATCTATCGACCTATGTCAGTAGCACCACTGAGGATGTGAGCTGGTACCCACAGTACATAGCTACTGGGGAAATGCATTTAATTTTCCAAGGCAACTGGCAAATACTAAAGGTTGTATCTGTTGAAAGGATGAAGAAGTCTCTGCTGTTCTGCAAATAGAGGCCAGGCAGTGTGCTCTGCTAGGGCTTTCCACTTCTTGTTTCCTCAAGTTTGACATTCTGCAGTTTCATCTTTCCCCCTGAAGTCCCCATAACCTGTCCAAACACCCTTTAGCAAATACTTACATGGAAAGGGCCTATGCTGAATTTAATATGGCTAAAAGAAGTCCTCCGTAAAAATCTGGAAAATGACATCAGAAGCAGTTTCTAACTTCTCCTCCTGATCTGAGTGTTGTTTTTTAACTTTGCTTTGCAAACCCACTGCAAGTTTCAGAAACTGGATAGAAAAGTCACACTCAGCAGTCGCTTCTAAAGGATATTTGTGTGAGTGTTGAACATAAAAGAAATCCTTCTCCTTTTCTTCTTTATAAATAAAAAGATTTTTTTTTGCTCCCCTGAAAATTAATATTGTTCTGCTTCATTTTGATATGTCTCTCATATGAAAAGGATCCTATCTCAAATTTATTTTCACTTCTAAATTATGCCCAGTAAACTGCCTCTCTGTGCCTAGTCATCCAGCTATGAAGAAACCCCTCGCAGAGAAGTGTGATCTTTCAGAACATGCGAGCTTGCTGTGTGTATGCACTGGTGTAACTTCTTCAGAATGTCTAGCTGTTGGAAATGTGTGGCTCTGTACAATGTCTATTTAAAGAGAAGCAGCTGCCACAGCATAGGGACATAAAACATGCCTGGAAGCAGAGAAGCTTAGCAAATAAGAAACTGAATTCAAAAGATGCACTGTCATTTGCTGAAAATAGATGCCAGCCCCAATAAATTGCCTTAGCATGTTGCCTTCTGTTTTTCCTGGTGACAATCTTATGGCTTAATTGTACAGGTAGTAGTGTCAGGAACCGTAAGGAATATCGCAGATGGTTCATGGTTTTGGCCTTGAGACACGAAAAAGGTAATGCAGCTAAACAGACATTCTTATGATTATGTTCTACCTTTGATCTCTGCCTGATGGACATAAGGGATCCATTGGCTTCCTTTATTGGTTTGCGCAGTTGTCCCACCTGTTAAGACTGGCAGCTTTATGCCGCATGCACCTAGCATAGCGTTTTCCACACATCCCCTGAAATTACTCTCCCTTGTCTCAAAGAGGCTTTTGTAGTTCATATCCCCAGCCTGATGAGCTCTGATGGCTCAACCTTACCTCAGAACATAGGAAGGCCTCAGCAAACATGGGTAACTCACAGAGCTTGCAAATTCAACAGCATCTCTCTAAAGAAAGGGAGGAAAAACATGCTGTGAACAAGAAAATATTTTAAAGTCATACCAAAATTTCAACCCTAACTGCATTTGCACTTTACTAGCCATTAAGACTGGGGGCAGGCCAGGGGAGAATGTAGGGGACTACAGCCTGGGCTGAATGTAATATACAACTTTGCGGTTCCAGAGTCGTCATCTTCAGACTTCTCCAGTCCACAGAGCTTCACTAGGCAAAAAAAAAAGCAGTGCCAACACATCTCCATCCCTTTGCAATCTCCACCAGTCAGAATAGTTTTGAAGGCCATCAGGATGAAATAGAGTAGCTTGACAGTGGTGCTAACTTTTGCTGGGCATATACCCCATGTTGTGTAAAGGTGATTTAAAGACACTTCCTTTCCAGTTTCCATCCCACTCCCAGTGACACTATAGCATCGCTTAACATTGATCAAAAAGTTCTTCAACACTGGCAGTAAAAAACTGTCAAATATCTTTGGAATCTTGAAAGGTATCAGTAAGTCAGTCCCCCCGAGCAGATGCTCCTAACAAACCCCAGCCACTTCATCATTTCCTAGATGAACATCCTAACTTACCAGTGTGCTGACTGCCTTCCAGGGAGCCTGGGCCACATGCAGCTCATCCAGAACAGCTGAGAATATAGAACGATCTTCTGCCTGGTCAATCTGCAAAGGATTTGTGCCAAGGATCTTCACTCCACTCTGATGCAGGGGCACTGCCAAGTTGTTGGGAATCTGCCCACCTACAGAAATAATGCAACCACTGCATCCCTGTTGGCAGACAGAAGGGAGCACAGTCATGTCCAAGTTAGCTTAACACTAAGAGCTCTTATATTGAGGAATCCAATACTTAAATTGCATCACTTTTCAGGTTTCTATGAGCAAAGGCAGATCATAATTATGCTGATTCAGAGGCACCCAGGCTGCAAAGTGTGATTCGGACCCTGTAGCCTCTCTAGAACTGCAATATCCTCCTTGATGTCACTCAACAGACAGCAGTAACTGAAGGTCAAATCCCCCAGGAAACCACAGAAATCTGCAACGTTCACATGTCTTTTGACATCAAGTCAAGATTTTAACTTCTGCTAGAACCACAGACTGTTACCTTGCTTTCATGTCATGTTTAGTTGCTTCTGCTTTTGCAATGAGGATGAGAACTGAGCTGACGTGCTCCCTCGCATTGCAGAGGAAGGGCACTGCGCTATGAAAACTTCATATCCCACAGTAAAACTCAGAATTCCACTCAGTGGGGTCAGGTTTCTCTACACATGTGGACATGGACACCACCACTTCAACTGAGCCCCTTCCCATCCCCCCTGCTGCAACCTTTGGACACAGTACCACGAACAAACAAGAAGTTTTAGGTCCTCTTTCTTTCTCAGTCAAGCTCTTCTGAGAAAACAGACTCTCTCTTGCTCATGGTCAGAGACTTCCAGAGTAGCGGACATTCACATAAATTCTTTTCTACTACAGAATTGGAAGGCAGAAATTCCTAGCAGATAGGCAATGGGAAACAACTGGAATTCTTTTTTTTTTTTTTTATTTTTATTGTTATTTGCTAAGCAAACACCTTTTCCTAGCTCCAGACGCCAGTCTTTAAGGAGCACTTACTGCTGACCCCTTGCTGGCCTGTACAAAGCAAAGCAGAGTCTAGTTCAGCAGAGACCAATCCATCAGACAGCTCGTGGTGGTGAGCCAGCAGTGTGCCCTGGTTGTCAAAAAGGCCAATGGGATCCAGGGGTGCATCAAAAGGAGTGTGGACAGCAGGTCGAGGGAGGTTCTCCTTCCACTCTACTCTGCCTTAGTGAGGCCCCATCTGGAGTACTCTGTCCAGTTCTGGGCTCCCCACTTCAAGAAAGATGAGGAGCTACTGCAGAGAGTCCAGCGGAGGGCTACGAGTATAATGAGGGGACTGGAGCATCTCTCCTACGAGGAGAGGTTGAGGGAGATGGGCTTGTTCAGCCTGAAGAAGAGAAGGCTGAGAGGGGACTTAATAAATGCTTATAAATATCACAAGGGTGGGTGTCAGGAGGATGGGGCCAGACTCTTTTCAGTGGTGCCCAGCGACAGGACAAGGGGCAACGGGCACAAACTGAAGCAGAGGAAGTTCCAGCTGAACATGAGGAAGAACTTCTTCACTCTGAGGGTGACGGAGCACTGGGACAGGTTGCCCAGGGAGGTTGTGGAGTCTCCTTCTCTGGAGATATTCAAGACCCGCCTGGACAAGCTCCTGTGCAGCCTGCTGTAGGTGACCCTGCTTTGGCAGGGGGGTTGGACTAGATGACCCACAGAGGTCCCTTCCAACCCCGAACCTTCTGTGACCATTCTGTAATTACTACAGATACACGTAGCCCTTTATTTTAACTCATCATCATTATTCTTGCCTAGCTCCTCATTTCTGATAGTGCACTCGATAGTAACAAGTATTTCAGCTAAACTGTCATACATGCTCATTTCTATGCAAGTTATTTGCACAGAACCCCTAATGCTTTCAAGTACAATCTAATCTGGTGTGAAAGTTTTCAGTAGTAAAAAAAATCCCTTGGAGTACCTGCAACAATTATAAGGACATGAATTACATTTAGATTGTGTAATAATCGAGGGTAATTAAATAATGAGAACTTCTCTTCCAAATTAAAGCCAATAAAACTTTGCCCGAAGGAGAATCATACCCACAGTACAGCTGTAGTGAAGGGCTCTTTTGAACCAAATATGTTTTACACAGTTTTACCCACCTCTAACAAATGCCAAACATAAATCAAGTGATACATGGTTTGGCTCTATCTTTTAGAGTATCAATGTTCTTTTAATTAACTGTGTTTTTCCTGAAGAAGGTTAGCCCCACTGGCATTCCTGGAAGAGGAACTTCTTAATGAGGGATTTAAAGGGATTTAGAGTGCCAGATCTGCAAGCTGAGAGCAGGATGGACTAGAAGCGACTAAGGAAAAACAGAAGATAAGTGCCAGTACAAACCCCATTCAACTTTAATGTGGTTAATTTCCTACCATAATAAAAAGCCACTTAAAAAGCCTGGAATTTAAGAAGCACTTATTATCCTAAGATCTACAATACTACTATTTGCTGCTAATATACAGTGTTGGAGACAATTTTTTTTTCCTTTACACCATGCAGTCACTTACAGGATAGCATGCTGCTGCTGGCCAAGAGGAACTATGTGCAGGAGCTTAGGACAGGGAGTGAAAAATGCCTTATTAGTAGAGGGTAGAGCAAGGACAGAGGCTATTTTGTGGTCACATGGGGTTGTCTCATGGCATCGGAGCTCACCATCTCCAACTCAGATGAAAAGTCTGTTCCTTACTGCTTCCAGACCCATTCAAAATACAGTACTTGTTTCTAGTTCCTGGACACCTTGTCACTCCACATGGATGAGAACCAGACAATGAATAAAGCAAACTCCTCCTTGCAGCTTGGAATGGTTCCTGTTTGACAACAAGTCCACCTAGCTTTTCTGCCAAGGTTAACAAACATCTTAATCTATCCTCAGCACACTTGAAATGCAAATGTCCCAGCTAACAGCATCTCTTTGGCTGCTACTTGTTCCTTCCTTTAAAACAAGTCTAGTCACTGAGCCTCTAAAATCCAAATACTGCCTGCATCAAAGTTGGGATGGCATTAGGGACTCCAGCCCCAAGGAGACAGAGGAGATGGCTTATTCAATCAGATAGCAAAGAATCATATACTCATTTTTACTCAAAAAGAATCATAAATTGAGACCCAGCTGCTGCTTACTACTTCTTTAAAATTCTGCTGTTATTTCCCAAAGCAAGCTCCAGTCCAAAGAGCAGCCCACTGCTCTGCTAGGGAACAGGACTGCTCCACTGAGAAATGTGGGCAGACAGAAATGGACTCGACTGCATACCTCTTTGTCATCAGCCATATTTTAATTATAAAGAAAATGAATAACATCCTTGCCATTAGGTATCTTTAAAGTACACGCGATACATAATCTAGTGAAAGAAGCCTAGAGAGAATGATTTTCCCCTTTATAACAGAAATCACTCTTTTTATTACTAACTTGCTTTTATGTCATTAGTAATAGAGTTGGGTTTTCTTTTTTTCCCGAGTTTGAAAACAAATTAGACCATTAAAATCGTACCTAAGAGCCTCCTTTAGTTTTATGAATTGTTTCAAAATGATCCTAGAAACCGAAAAGGCATCAGAAGAGGCCCTCAAGCTGACAGATATTAAAACAAAAAGGGACCATCTTCTCTGGAAACACAAAGCCAATAAATCTGAGGGAAGAATTTTTTTTTTTTCATTATTATCCTCAGAGACTACCACCTAACTTTGCACATTCACAGTAAACTAAACTTCCCTCCAATGGATGGCTCTGTTGTGCAAAGTTCAGTCTCCAGTGAGTCAGAACAGCTGTGAATGTCGACTGGAAAGGGAGCAGTAAAAGGGGACACAAGGGAGAAAAAGAGGATGGACAGCTGAGTACATCCTTGGGACAGGACTGTGCAAAGCTGTGAGCAGCTCTTGGTAGGCAGGTTCCAGCCCCTTCAGTCTCCTTGGTAACCTTGCTCCTCAATGCAGCCTAACCTGTCAAACTGGAAAAACTGGGACAAGTCAGGCACCTATTTATTTGAGCTTAAGAGTTGCCCATGGTTTGCTGCTAATCCTAACAATGTTTAGGGAGTTGATGTATCATCTATACTGAGGCAAAGGGATATATCCATTGTTTTCTGATGGTTCTACAACTACCTGAAAGGAGATTGTAGTGAGGCAGGTGTTTGTCTCTTCTCCCAGGTAACTCGCTGTAGGATGAGAGGCAATGGCCTCAAGTTGCATCAGGGGAGGTTTAGATTGGATATTGGGAAAAATTTCTTTACTGTAAGAGTGGTCAGGCATTGGAATAGGCTTCCCAGGGAGGTGGTTGAGTCACCACCCCTGGAAGAGTTCAAAAAACATGTAGACGTGGCACTTCAGGATACGGTTTAGTAGGCATGGTGGTATTGGGGGGATGGTTGGGCTCCATGATCTTAGAGGTCTTTTCCAACCTGTGATTCTATGATTCTATCTACGGTTTGCTAATGATACAGGACTTTTCAGAGTATTTGCCACTGTTCATTACACATTGGAACACTTGAGGAGGCTAAAGAGCAGGAGAGTTTAAAAGATCAGTCTGAAATCTTGGCACTATTCATGCTTTGTATATGAAGCTGGGAGAGATGCTTATCTGCAGGATCTCTAGCGAATCTCAGAATCAGATCCTGATTTTTTTAACTTGATGATTTCCTTAGGGAGTGACTTCCAGCTGCATTTACCTGAGGAAGTATTCTGTTCAAAGGATATTAGCATTTGGCTCACTCATTTTTTAAAAAATGACATATAGCAAATAATATATGTTAGACTACTCTCTGCTGGAGGTCTGGATTCTGTCCCCAGGTCTGCCTATGTCCTTTTGCATGACACTGTGCAGTCTCTCTTTGCCCCAGAGACTCAGATTCCCTACTTGCAAATTAGGCATAATGACACCATTCCCTTTTGTCGCTACTTAAGAAAAGTGTTCTAAAAGAGATGAGTAGTTATTCATCTTGGGATTTATTAGAGAGAACAACCCTAACGTTGGATGTTTAGGCTCAGCCCCTGATGGCTTTAACACCTCCAGAGCAAGCATCAAATTTCTTGCTTTCATACCCAAGTCAGAATAGCAGAATCCTCTGCTAACTCCCAGCTATCTCTCTTCTCCTCCTTATTATTCTTTTATTCCCACCACCTCAGCTCCTGCTGCCTCCTCCCTGCCCTCTCTCCTCTCATGATCACTTTTTGGTTTACTTCACAAGTGGGACAGGCCAAAAATGTGCCCAGAAGCGTGAGCACAGCCAGCTGATGAGCACAGCTAGCTGAGCCGGGGAAATTGCTAACGGAGCACCCTTTCCTTTCAGCTCTGGGTACCACAGGATACTGCTGTTAGACCTTGAGATCTGCCACACCTCTCATTAAACTCAGCAAGCCCTTTGTGACAAGCAGGATAATGCAAGTTTCAATATGTATGCATTATTCTTTTCACATATTTTCCTTACCCAACTTGCTAATTACTAGCACTACGTGTTTAAATGAGGAGTTGCTCCCTCATCACCTGTCTCTACCTTCTCTTTGATCTTGCAGTAATTAGATGCTGTTTCATCAGTGTTATTTGTCTGACAAACTTTCACTCCAGTTTCCTCCATGCCCCAAGTTCAGAAATTCTGTTCTGCTCACGTAAACAAGATTTCAATGCTTGCAGATCTGAGCCTTATGGATAATCCTAAAACATTCAAAAACCAGACTTTAAGACTCCAGAGAGCCATCAGAGTCTTTTGGCCTGTCCTAAATCTATGCTTTCCAATAACAGTTTCCGTTGTTATGAAAATTTAAAGAAGATGTAAAACCACATATACAAATATGAAAGTATGAACATGCAGTCTAAAAATGGTCCTAGGCAGTATTTTGAAAATGGTTTAAGAACAGAGCCCAGAGACCGGGACTTGAGGTCTGATGTGCTTTTGCTTGGTTCCAAATTTGGGAATGATCAAAATGTAGCCAGGTTATAAAATCACTTCAGAAACTTGCACTCATTCACAAAGGAGATGAGAACAAATCGTCATATACTGTGAAAAAGAGCCAAAAAAAAATGATCATGAGTTTAACAAGAGCTAGGTTCTGCAAAGTTACTTGAGCAAGTTACACAGCCAACTCACACTGAATTTCAAGGAAGACAAAGTTCCTATAAGCACCTTTGAAAGCCTCCAAAACAAATCCAAGATGAGTGTGTTACCAGTTAGAAATCAACATTTTCCGTCTTGGGACCAGTCATCTACATTACATACCCTCCCGTTCCCAAATCTGTCGGGACTCTTCCCCATCTTTTAGTATCAGAACTTCTGAACACTTTAAAAATCCTAACAGACAAGGGCAATGTCTGGATCAGGAGCTGGAATTGTTTCGGCTTGATGGCAATTCGAATGCCCCTTTCTGATGGGTCTGCCTGCACGCTGGACCACATCCACCACATTGTCACTGTACTGCAAGGCCAAGACTGCAAGTTCTTGAGCACACATTAGCATTATGTACATAATTTGTTCTCCTGCTTCATGGGGAGCAATGTATTTAAAGTCAAAGATATGCTTAAGTGCTAAAGCTGAGCACTACAAGGGCAAAACAATTTGTGCAATAAATGATTGTGCAGCAAATTAAATCTGCTTGTAAATATTGCACAATATGGCATCTTGTAAAATAATTTAATATTTATTTGGCATTCATTATTGAGCAGTCTGCTAGGAACATCAGCTATGTGTAAAATGCAACATTGGTATCCAAATCAAACAGCTTTTGCTAGCAAGCTCTGCCCTCTCGCCCCCAGCTGTTCTGCCACTGCAAGCTAGTGACATGAATCCTGAAAAGTTTGGTTTGCTTCATGGCTTTTTATTGTGCTTCCATTTTTCTTTACCTCACATTGGTAGATGTCCAGGATCCTTTCCAATGACAGCTCCTCAAAGTACAGTCTGTCACACTCATCAAAATCTGTGCTCACTGTCTCTGGGTTGCAATTCACTACGACTGTCTTGTTGCCAAGCTGACGCAGCGTGCGGATACTGGAGACAGCACACCAATCAAACTCCACGCTGCTGCCTGCCAGGAGACAAAAAAGTGGGCAAGGAAAGGAAGGATGTAGAGAAGAAAACATAAACAGACGTTCTCCATACTCCAGGTTAAAACAGAAAAAGGGAAAAAAAAAAAAGCATTGCCTCCTGTCAGCTCAGAGCAAGAAATCTAATTGTCCTTCCATGGAAACTAATCATCCACAAACGTGAGCCTCTAAACACAACAGGTACGTTAGCTTAGCTGCTCAGGAGTGACAGGCCTCTCTGACATGTCTGTCATCCCACGCTCATAAACCCTCATGTCTGCTCTTGCTGCCCATCCAGATACCTCTGCCTCCCAACCAACTTGCTCTGAGATAAGCTTAAGAGGCAGAAGCTTAGAGGTGACCAAACTGAGGGCCCATTATTATAAGACAGTGCTGTTTACTCCAGGAAACATGAAGCACAGATGGAGTTTAAAGAGAAGACTGAAGTGTTTTTTCACCTTCCAGAAGAGCAGAGTACAGCGAATCTAACAACAGAAAAATTACAACTCAGTGGGTTTGACCTTCCTGTGTGCTGACTCTAGATAACGCAAATCGGTAGAACAACACTTTTAGAGCCACTCTGTGATCCTTTTATCTTGGTTTAAAGGCCACAGTGACTACGGCAACATTGTGGAGCAAGCACATCTCACTGTGCTGAACCCTGAGTAAGCACTGTGGCCATCTCTACAGGAAAGCGGCACAGAAGGAGCCACCCAGGGCTTAGGAGAGCACCAGGCATGGTGCTTGGTCCTGGGCAAGTTGCAGGACTTGGGACGTGGGCAACACTGCATGCTTCAGGCAACGCTGGAGTCCAGACTTGTGCTAACAGCTACTGTCCCATAAAATTCTACGCTCAAATATCTGAGAGGGGTACCATAAGCAGAGAATGATGCATACTAAAAATCATCATTGAATGGTTATGCTTACAGACTACAAGAAAACCTTGGCCTTATCATGATGTGTTTATATTACATGATCATTAACCACTGATATCATTATTTTTATATATAGTTGTATGACAAGATACATGGGAAATTCAGGCTGTGCCTGATTGCTGCTACCTCAACCTAGTCAACAAGCAGATGGCTGTCACAGGTCACTCACTAACAGGCACACAATTTATCTCCCTACTTTGGTCAAACAGGAACCTCAAAATATGCCTAGGCCTCAACTAAAACCCCACAGAAGAGAGAGGGAGGTCAAATCTGAAACTGGATGATTCCCAGAAGGGTCAGCAGATGCTCTTTCACTTTTTGTATTCCACTTCTCTTATTCAGGTATTCTTCTATACATAAGAAACCTCAACTTTGGAACACAACCGTCATGTGGAGTCCCGTCTGACTGCTTTAGATACAACCTGGGAAAACAGCTGAACACTTCTAAGTGTACTCCAGCCATATGCAGTAATGGTCATGGCCAAACAGTGGGAAAACAGAGGACAGCAAATAATTAGTAATACTAGTAATGACTGTTGTAACATAGACAGACACTGCTCCTCAGAAGATAATTACTACAGCAATGCAGGCATGTTTTTGAACTCACTTTCAGGTTTCACTCATGTTAAACCTACGTGCACACCTTAAATTTACAGAGCATTCTGCTGGTCCATGCCATTGGTGGAACAGCTTATTGATACTGCTCTCAGGGCTGACTTTCACACAAACAAACCTCGCTTCCAGGATAGCAGACACCCTCCTGGCAGCAAGTGAAGAGTAAGCATTGCCTTGAATATATGAGCAATACCCCCGCGGAGCACAGGTCAGACACTGCAGCTCAGGCTCCCAGTGAGCCAGAGGTCTTTACACGTGCATGAAAGGTGCGTCAAAGCAAATGCTGAAGTTCAAGAGTGTCCAACTGTACCAGTTCCCATAGTGTTTCTCTTTGGCATATTAGTTAACAAGAACAAGAAAGCTTCAAAAAAACCAGACACTTCAGTTTGGATATTTTTTTTTTTATAATACAGAATATAGCACATCTTTTGAAGCGACCTCATACTTCCCCCAAATAATTTTATTTCTTTGCATAAGTGTCAACATATCCAGGATTTTCCTGTAATATATTTCAAAATATTTTCAAATAAAACTAATCAGTTTTTTTTTTTAATCTAAAACTCAGTTTTCACAAAGGAAATAAGAATCTTGTTTAAAAAAAGAAAAGTAGTGTTGCATGTTTAACTTCCATCCACATTATTTAGCTCGTTCTGATCTGTTCCTGGTTTGTAAATGTAAATCCACAGGGAACACTGAGTTGATCCCACTGAATTATGATTACAACTCTGAAAGCATAGAGGAAAAGCATGCTGCTTACTTGCCTTCAAAGGATAATAAAAGGTAAAAAAAAAAAAAAAAAAATCTTTCAGAGGTGCAAGTAATGGTTTCCTTTAGGAGCTTTTATTTAGTTGCAGCCTCTTCCAAAGATTGTCTTGATCTCATCAAAGCTACAGAATAGGTAAGACCAAGATCAGACCTGTATGTCTAATCTACGGAATTAGGAGTTTTAGGTGAACACTGCAAAATGTATTCACATACTTTCAATCAAGTTACTAAACAACACTGTCATCCTTTTTAAGTTCATTTTTTGTAACCATGCTACACAGCATGTTGACTGGCAGCAGTGTTCACAAAAAATAAGCATAATCATGGAGTATTCCTCCTGATTTCACTCATCTCAACATTCATACTGAAAACAGAGTTCAAAAAGACACATCCTCCAAACAGCAGCAGGAGTGTAACACATGACCTGTCCATCCAAGCAAAACAAATGGATGCAATTTTAAATTTCAGCTTTCAAGAACCATCACCACTATTTTTGAGATGCAGAGCAAAAAATATTTCTGAATAATAAGCAATTTTTTTCTTGTCATTAATTGCAAGCTATTTGGAAGGATCTATGAAAAGAAAAAGTGAAAGTCATCATATACAGAATTCAGCAGTCTGTCTAACCAGTACTCATAGCCATGAGGAAACTCTTATGCTGCATAATCATCCGAGTGGGCTGAAAAACCGTCACACAGAGAATTGCTTATACAAAAGCAGCTAAAGATATCAAAATATTTTCATAGTCGCATATACTTACAGAAGTAAAATGCACAGTATATAACAACATAGTCATGAGCTGGCAGTAAATGTATAAGATAGGTCTGGGAGCAACAAACCTCTGTACAGGGTATCAGGTTGTCAAGACCTTAACATGTGCAAAAAGTAAGATTAAAAAAATTCCCTAAAACTTTGTGGAAATCATAACTAACTGACAAGTAAAAAGTAATAAAATTCTCCTGTTTTTTCCAGAGTGCCAAATGAAGTCCCCAAGCAAGTATAAAAGGCAAACTTTGTGTTAGGAATTGATGTCCTGTGCACTGTGCTCTGGAGGGTTTTGTCATCGTATGAGAAGAGGAACAAATGAACCACAAGAATATCCAAAGAAGGCTCAAGGGTGCAAGGAGAACAGAGGAATTGTAAGAAAGATTTACCTATGTGATATGGTCCACAGCCCAATACCATCACTCCACAGTCATCAAATTTTACATCATGTTCCTGAGAAGGGAGGGAGAAAAGTCATTAGGATCTGTACTCCACAGCACCTAACTCCATGCTTTGCAGAATAGACAGTTCCTGGTGCTCAGCCCATATCCAACAGTCTGATCTTTCAGGGCTCAAGTCTGATCTCATTTCCTGCAGTGTAAATCAAGTGCAACTCTACTGGAATTAGTGTTGCTGCACCCAAACCAAAGGAAACACAGCACTTCAGATTTGGCTATTTGAGCAAGCTAAGGAGCTGTTAAGTTTCACATAAAAATGAATGCTAGGATGAGTGAAACATGAGCTCTGCACTCCCAGCATCTGACCTGTGCACAGAGGATGCAAATACAGGTGATAAAGGGCAGGATTTTAACAACATAAGGGCATTAACGCTAAATGCACTGGATCAGTATTTGAGCAAGACAAAGTTCCAGGCCTGCTGTAAGGGGATTATATGTAACACCATCCAAAATAACTGCTACAGAGACCTAGACACCTGCAAGATGTCCAGATATAACGCAGCATAGGGGAAAGAGGTCAAACTAGACAGCAATGTGTCTGTTGTTTCTGAAAGTGCCTACCTGCCCGTTGTATGTGACGTAGAGGTAATTAGTTACCGCTGGGTATTCTGCTGCCAGTGTGTCGATCTGTATGGGGAAGAAGAGGAGGGATTGTGTCTTGGCCAGCGCAAGATCCTTCTCACATGCAGGTGTTATGGGGTTTTCTTTTCCCTCTTTCCTTTTCTACTCCTGTTTCTGTTCTAGTATTTTCCCTTCTTCAAAAGGAGGTGATCTGAACTCTTATATGCTGGCAACACAACATATGGCTGGCCTTCCCCCCAGAACTTACAGTTCAGTCAACAGGAGAATCTACCATCTCTTTCTAAGATGCAGTTTTGGCTCCACACCTCTTTGGTAAAACACCTTCACAGCCCAGTAACTTTCCCCATCCATCCGTTCTTGCCAAGGCCCTCATTCTTTAGTTAGTTTGGTAGCATTAATTACACAGATCTCCATTCCTCCACGTCCTCCTGTACTCTTCAGCTGCGCTGTCTGGGATCCTCATGCTATACTCTTGACCCCATCTTACCCCCACACTGAATACAAACACCCACACAATATCACTTTGAGATCACGCCGAGTAGCAGCCAGCTGTGCAAGTACTACATATTTATATTACAATATAACTCATGCTTTGATAATTAAATGTTACACAAAGCAAAAGTGATTTTCAGCCACCCCTCATATGTAGTTTTCAACAATTTCTTATGTAATTAGTCATCACAGAGCCCAGAAGAACAATTTGCCGACTAGGCTGTTCACAAACTATTTGTGTCAACTACTTATTGCATGTTATACTTGGTAACTAGTCCATCCAGGTCACCAGCAATTGCTGAAGTTCCCTGAAGGAACAGCTGAAATATTTCTACATAGAATACTGATCAGGGAACAATATTGAAGCAGTCCTGACATGAATTTTTGCATTCTATACTACTTAAAAATCTGTTCAATCTTCAAGTATTTTCAAGAATCCTCACTGGCTGTCCAAATGCGTGTGAATAATGAAGACTGTGACCTTACGTCATTAGCACTATGTGTCTGCTGCTCATTACTGTTGCTAATACTGCAACTTATACTTCATGGCTTAAGGAGAAACATACACTTTGAAGCCACAAGCACGGGTATAAGCACAATGACCTTCTTAAGAGTACCTTGGCAAACAAATCAATCCAGCACTGCAGTGCCATATGCAGCTGAAAGAATGCAGTGCAAGACCAGGCATGTTCCTGTGGGCCAGGTGGGGACATACAGAAGGAAAACAGCAGCTGCGGAACAGAAGGAGATTTGGCACCTGGAATTGGGCCTGAGGATACAGACGGACTCTTTCATAAACAGTCAGTAGTTTGTGTTGGGGTTTTTTTTCTCCTTTAGGGTATAAAAACCAGCTGGTGGCAGTTTTAATACCAACAGGCTTAAATGCAGCACCAGAACACCTAGCAAAGCACTCATGACACTGCCATGAATATTAGATAAGCTCATTATGCTCGTGCTACCACAATGAATAGCAAATGAACCCATAGCAGGACACTTCAAATAAAGTGTTACCCTGTAAAAAGTTGCTACCAAGAGAAAAGGCATATGACACTTCTTATAGTCACACTGTGGTGGGCCAGCATTCTCAGCCTTTTCATGAAGCCAGGTAGCTGTGTTTCCCCCTCAATCACACAGAATATGAACAAGAATATTCTGAGCCTCTCTTTGTGGATGTTTATGTAATTACATTGATGCCTGCAGCGCAGAAGTAACAGCTACGTGAGTGAAATCTGTTCGCCTTTAATGTCAACATCAAAACTCCCACGGATGTTAACAGAGCCAGGGGTTCCACTTTGTTTACCTCAGCTGTTTCTACAGGCATGGAAGTCTCCTGCTCCTTGCACTCATGGAGGCCCCCACCACAAACAGCAATATTTGTCACGTACCTGTTTCACCCAGGGCACTATACTCTTCCTCAATCTCAGCTGACGGCACTGGACTTCAGTCAGCCTCAGACATTTCCCAATCTGTTTGTCTGAGAATCCAATCTGTTTGGCTCTTCTCAGTGTCTCTTCTGGAACTGTTTCACTGGGGTTGAATAAGAAAAACACCTCTGCATGAGGCTTTACAGGAATACTTAAAAGATAAATGAGTGCTTGTCTTATATACTATATCGAGTTGATATAGGATCATAGAATCATTTTCATTGGAGGACACTGCCAAGATCATAAAGTCCAACCATTAACCTAACACTGTCAATTCCACCACTAAACCACCTCCCTAAGCTCTGCACCTATACATCTTTTAAATACCTCCAGAGATAGTGCCTCAACCCCTTCCCTGGGCAGCCTGTTCTAATGCTTCATAACTCTTTCAGAGAAGAATTTTTTCCTAATATCCAATCTGAACTCCCCTGGCGCAACTTGAGGCCATTTCCCCTTGTCCTATCAATAGTTACTCGTGAGAAGAGACCAACACTTACCTCACCACAACCTCTTTTCATGTAGTTGTAGAGAGCAATAAGGTCTCCCCTCAGCCTCCTCTTGTTCAGACTGAACAGCCCCAGTTTCCTCAGCCACTCCTCATAAGACTTTTGTTCTAGCCCCTTCACCAGCCTCGTAGCCCTTGTTTGGACACACTCCAGCACCTCAATATCTTTCTTGTAGTGAAGGGCTCAAAAATGAACACAGTATTCAAGGTGTGGCCCCACCAGTGTCAAGTACAAGGGGATGATCACTTCCTTACTCTTGCTGGCCATGCTATTCCTGATGCAAGCCAGGATGCTATTGCACATAAATGCAAAAAAAGGAAGAAGACCCAGCTAAGCTACGCAATCTTCATACGTAAAAGATCTTTTTTTTGCACTGGATGCCCCCTTCCTAAACATCTATAAGGTAAAGACTACAGGCAGACTGCTATGCTAGGAAGTGAAACACTTTTTATCCTTACATTTTTGAGATGGGAATGAGTGACTCATGATGAGGTCCATCATCTCCCATTCTCCGCCAGGACAGTACAGGGTCACTGTGTCCACAACAATTGTATGGTCATTTACCATTACAGCCTCCACAGAGGACCTACAGTGATTCCTTTCTTGGATTTAGTATGCTCACACCTCCATGCCCAAACTTTAACTCAGTCTCTCCCTTACATTCCTCTGCTCAGTCTAAATTTTAAAATATAGGCCTCACCAGACTGAGCTGGATCAATAATCATGTATGTACTTGCATCTCCTGCCTCTCATTGCAGCTGTCTGCTCCATGCAAAGGCATGAAATTCCTGAAGCTCTAGGATGAGCCATTCAGAGGCATAACTGTCCCTTGACCCCGCTGAGCTGGGGGACAACTTGCCTGAAAACACTACAGTGTCTCCCAAACAAGCCCTTCTTTCTGTTGTTGAGGATGCTCTGTCTACCTTCAGAAATGGCCAGTCTTTTGAAAAAGCATCTGACTTCAGAGATGCATAGTAAGACATGGTCTTCAGAGGGTCACATGCAAGGTAGGTTTTTCCTTCTGACAGTCTCAAGTATACTTTTTTCTGTATCCTTTGTGCTGCTTCTTGCATTATGAAAATAGGGAGAGAGGGCTAGACAGGGTAAAGCAGGGGCACCTTTTTGATTTCGTATTTGCAAACCAGGGTGTCTCAATACTTTCATATGTTCTTGTTCTCCTGGTTTTGCTTTTCAGGAGTCCTAGTTTTTGCTGTTTATTTCAAATGCATTGCTTTCCCCAGCCACTTCTGCAGTTCAACAGTTTCTTGCCCATTTTGCTTTTGAGTTTTTCATCTTCTCCATGCTTCCTTTATTCCCTCCACTTTTTTCTGTCCCACACTATCTTTATTCCACTTTATTTTGAATCCACCTAGTTTCTGCCTGTCTCTGTTTCTAAGCTACCTTTTCTAAGCTTAGCTTTTGCAAAAACATAAAAAAGCCTACATATTTTTATCAGCACTTCTGCTTTTCATTTTCATTGCCAAGAACATCCTTGCTTGCCCAGTAAATCAATATTTTATGAGCAAGCAAGCTCTGAATCCGGAAAAAGGAAACGATTAAAAAACTAGCAATTTTCCTAAATCAGAGCTTTTGAATCATGTTCTTTGCTTGATGGTATTCTTAAATAAATAGCATTATGTTATTTGAGTGGGAGGAGAGGGGTAAGGCTACTTTATTGGAATGTGTCAGGAAGCTGAAGCATGAAAGAGAGTCATTGGATTGAATTTTCCACTCTGGCTTAGGCACAGAGCAGCTCTGCTACCCTCAGTGAAGTCAGGCTAGTGTGAGAGTCAGGCTAACAGGTGAGAGTCACAGAAATGTCAAACCAGTAGTTCTGAGAGCAGAACTGGGGACCAGAAACTTCTGTGTTCAAATCCCTGCGTAGATGGGTTTTCCTCTACGAATTCTCCAGTGCCACCTCTCCTTCCCCTGCAATAAGAGAACAGCGTGCTCCACCTGTCTTCAATAGTATAGCAGACAGCTAGTGAGGATTTGCAGAAAGGAAATGCTCGCTGTAACTGCTATCCTCTGCACTGTGTCCCAGCCAAGCATTAACAACCAGCCTGCTCTGCCATCAGGGGACTCCAGGCAGGAGTACCACCTACATCCTTGATCTTCTCCACAACCCCTCCACCTTATCACCCCAGCAGATCCTGCTCTTTGCTATTTTCAGAAGGAAACAGTCCTGCCTAATCCAGCAGGTCGAGCTTCCCAGGTTTTGGATTTAGTTCTGGGTGTAGAAAGACTTCCTAAAATAAGATCCACTTTGCAGCACCACAACAGGTACATTAAAGCTTGCAGTTTCCATGTACTAACTCCTACACCGCAAAACTCCTCTGTTTCTCCTCAGCCCTTTCTACTTCCTGATCTCAGCTCAGAGGCAGGACTTCTTGCACAAAGCATGAACACCAGAACAGAAGGCACAGATGGGTGTCTTACAGGAGGAAACACAGCAAGCAAAACCTGCCAGCTCTGTGGCAAAAGAGATTCTAGCCGTCACTGGCTATTAGGAGGAATGCAGCCACAGTAGATTTCTCTCCTAGATTCAGCATTGGCTCAGTACGAGTGAGTAGACCTGATGACCCCAAGAAAATGAGCCTGTTTCAGTGCAGTTTTCTTCCTTGCTCTCCCTCCCTTCTGCCTCAGAAACACACATAGCTGGCTGTCATTTGATTACTGACAGAGAAAGAAAATTGCCTTCATTTGCAGCTTGTTTTAATTCAGTTTTTTGTATCTCATTATAACGGTATCATTCATCCTCATTCCCCCCCAGAAGGGTGGGTAGAAGAGAAGCAGTGATTATTTGGCAGCGTGATTCATTTGCCTTGGGCTAGCAGCTTAAATTAGGTTAGGACACTTGCTAATCCATGCAAAAAGGCAACCAGTTTCATACAGGACAACCAGTGTGCAAAAGCTGAGTATCTAAAGGGGAAATGAAATCGTGCATTTTTTCCTCTGCTACTCCCAATGCATGATAAAGAAAAGATAAGCGATGGGGCTTTCGGTGTGGCAAACAAGAAAGATGCGGTGGGAACCTCTACCCAGGCAGCACCTAGACAGGAATGGTTTTCTCATTTCTCACCGCCATGGAGGAAACATACCCAGCTCACCACGAGGCAGGAAATGTTAGAACTGACAACCCAGCCCTGGGGATGTAACAGTTTTGCCATTTAATAATGTCACAGAAAATCAGCAAGAGTCAAACATTCAGCAGTGCTGCTTTCCAAGTGTTTGAAAGCAGAATCTGCCACAAGATGAGAAACTGCCAAAAGCCTCCAAGGCAGCTCCCAGGGTTTTGGAGGCACAACCAGAAGAAGGGTCAGGCAGAGTAAGCCAGCAGAATTGCTCCACCGTGTTTAAAGGAAACTGGATCAGAGAGTTGCACACCCTCAGTACTGGTATAGAAATCAGGTTGCCTCTCTGCAGGTACTGGACACATGTGCATCTTCATACCTGGATAACTACCATTTATGACTAAGGATAATTTTTAGTATTTATATCTCAACTTTCATGGAAAGAATATAAGGACACACATGCAAATGGTAGGGTGATGCTTATCTTACAGATAGCAAAACTGAGACACGCAGAGTTTAAGGGGTGATGATTTTTAAGATCCAGCATTCCCACTGCCTTTGCTTGAAGACAGCCCTTTAGACTTGCTGGAGACACTAAATCCAGCACCAAAAACAGAAGAAGAAAAAAAAAAAAATATCTGAGTTCTGGCTATTCCCAAACACATGACCCAGTCCTACATCACCGCCACACATTTTCCCCTGGAGCATCACTTACTTTTCAAACACAGAGCAAAAAATCTTCCAAAGATTAAACTCCTTTGCTGGTTTATAATCCACTTTGAAACAAGTAAAGATTAAGTGGCCATGATTCCAGACTCCTATAATGCTCCTTTTTCCTAACACCTTTGAAAAATGACAGTCAGAAGTTTTAGAGCTTCAAAACCAGACGATTAGACTCTTGCATACTGCCATCATCATTTAGTGGCTGTTCACTTCCTTGGAAAGTTAAAGTCCTCTGCACATTTTGCAGTTTATAAACAACACAAGCCTTTCCCGAACCTTGCTTGTGCCTCTGTTTCAGTTTCCAGTGTTGATTTATTGTTGCTTTTTGTTTAAAACTCCACCCTGTCATCTTTGGAACTCCATTCACTCACTTTTTCAATAATAAATGATAAAAGGAAATGAAATAAATTCCTCTTAATGAGGAAATACTCACCTGGCACAGAGGACCTGGGGAAATCTATTAACTGACTGGAGGAACGCTGGCAGCATTGCAATTATCAGGAGAGGCTGCATGCTTCAGCACGGCCCTCTCTGCCACTTGACTGGCTTTCACCTGATCCACCAGTTTAGGAATAATGCTGAACAAATGTGCTGGCAGAAAGCCCCAGCTTGAGATGGGAAGCAGCACTCTTTTTCTTGTCTCCCAAATCAGGCTCTGCTTCATTTTAGGTATGTTGTGAAGTTTATGCCCGTCCACATATTACTTAGGCTCATGTTAACAGGTCTTGATCAAAAGGATCAGGAATATTTTGTGAACTGAGGGCCAAAACTGGAGCTGGGAGGATTTGGGACACAGCTATTGTATCAGTTAACATCTGCCCTGTAAGCCCACAGACTCACCCCTACAGGTCACCTCTGGTTTATTTCAGCAGCTATTCATGTGGCTTGGGCACACACATAGAAGCTGCAAAGAAGAGCACACTTCAGCTCAGCCCACTAGTCTTGAACTGAGCTCCTCCTAAATCTGGAGAGGGTGGTTTTCAACCCAGATTACAGTTTTGCTATGGCAAGCAAACCAGACCAAAAGCAAGAAGCACTGAACCCAAAATCCCTAATGCCCAGTCCTGAGAGAGCTCTTCCTTTCTCAGTAGTCATAGACCTGGAGGGTTTCAAAAGCCTACTTGATTTCAGGCTGGATTAGGTCCAAGACATATGCTTCCTCTTTTCCTCATTGTCCTGCTGTGCTTCAAGGCTCCTAGTGGCTTGCTTCATCACTACTGATGTTTTACAAGGTTTTGAACATGCTACAATTAAAATAATGAGATCGGTGTATAAATTCTCTCCCTGCTTCTCTTCTCAAGGAGACAGATTGTCACCATATTTCCCCTCCTGAAAAACTCATGAGATGACTGACAAAAAGCTGTCAAAGAAACATTTAGGGAAGCAGGAACTGTAACCCAACAAATCTCGCTCACTGAACAACCATCCTTCCAGCACTCTGCATCTTTAACATTCAGGTCCCTGGACTAATAAATCTCATTGTGGACATCTCGATTTAAGTAACACGAATCTCACACTGTACCCGAAGACCTAAATGACCCGCACCTAGGATTAAGTAATGTGCTGAAGCAGCATCTCACACCAAAACACAGCCAAGAAATGGGTCATACATGCTTCCTCAAAGCCTATTTTCTACCCCTGGTAAAAGAGAGCTTTGAGGTCTTTGCTGGGATGCCATGGAATCATAGGTTGGAAAAGACCTCTAAGATCATCAGGTCCAAACATCCGCCCAACACCACCATGCCCACTAAACCATATCCTGAAGTGCCACATCTACAAGTGCTTTTAAACACCTCCAGGGATGGGGACTCAACCACCTCCCTGGGCAGCCTGTTCCAATGTCTGACCACTAGTCCATGGTACAGATTCCTTTGTTTCTGGTATTGTACATACCAGTTACAGAGATTCCCCAACGGCTTTTAAAGGGCGATGCCTGTATACCCTCTGTATTAAGGAAAAAACGCATCTTGCATTTTTACAAATGTACCCAGGCTTTGAAAGAAAATACAGCTGTGAAATTATTACCAATGGCTCTGTAAGACAAAGAGAAAGCATCTTATGTCAGATCCACACAAAGCACAAACGACAATGTTGAATAACTGCTTATACTACATTCTCCTCAACTACTGAATTCCTAATTTGTTCCTGAGTCTTCCTTGCCCCACAGTTCAGAAAGAAGACAAAAGTAATCTTCCCAGTTAGTCAAAAGTGAGTACTACAAATACATCAGCAACAGTTCCTCAAACAGTATAAATCAGTGCAGCCTCATTTAGCGTCACTGGACCTGCTTTGCTTTATATCCACACAGGATCTGACCTGTGCTCCCTGACTTGTCCCAAAAGCACTGAAGTGTGCAGAAACACTGCTTTTGAGAAGAGCAGGTGTGCAACAACCACCATGGAAGAGCACAGGTTACTGATGGCCTGTCTGCTCTTTCCTCCCTGTATTGTTTCCCAGGTCACCTGCTGGAGCCGGGGTTTAATTCCAGCACCTGTACTGCTGTGGCTGCTCTATCACAGTCATGTTTTGAAACCAAGTCACAATTCCAACAAGCAGCTTTCAAAGCACACCTTTCACGGACCCAAGGACATGAGCTTCAAAAAGAAATTTGCAATAAACAACAACTTCCTTGGGCCACTGAGCAGAGCACCTGGCTACAAATGCTGGGCGAAGTGGGTCTGCACACGCCCACTTTTTTCTGCTTTCCCCTCTATTGACCTGTGTCTCCTTAGGAATGACAAGAGCAATACTCAGGACTGCACTTACCCCTGTCAAGCAAACCTCAGGCCAGGGAGTGTTTTCACTCAGTGCCCACAGAGCAAGGGCACATTCTCCTCCAAAGCAATGCTCCAAAGTATAAAATTATCAATACTTGATTGGTGCCTTTGTTGCTACTGCTGGTAGGCTGGCTAGTTTGGTATCCACCAAAAGGAAGTTTTGCTGTTTTCATTAAGGTTAATTTAAAGAATTGAGATTTAAGAAGGCAGAATCCAGTTCACTGCTCTGCCAGACTGTCTTTGAGACTTTGGGCAAGCTTACCATCTCTACGATTTGCTACTCGACTGCAAAATGGGGGTTTATCATGCTCCTCTTTTCTCACTTGAATTCTGTAATACAGCCTTTTATCAATATTGAAATGTTCCTCTTTGGGCAACATAGCCATGCTTCTGCCTGTTGCAAGGTGTCCCAATCTTCCCTGGGTCTTACTCAGAGTCTCCTCAGCAGTGAACTTGACTCCATTACCGCTCATTTTCCCCTGTCCCTGTGAGCTCCCAAGTAATGGTAAATACAATCAGTTGAAGGCTCAATTGCTACAGAGATGCCTAAGTGACTTAGGAGTACAAGTCCTACTAATTTTCAGCAAGGCTTTTGTCCCCATGTCACTTGGGCATAAGTGATGATTTCACCATAGCTGCCTACCTCTTTACCTATATTTAACAGTATTTGTTATACATTTTCCTTGCATACAGCCACAGTTCTCATGGATCACAAAATCAGGAACAGATAAAAATAACCATGGGCACATGCAAACAAATCCTCACTGCAGATGGCCAAAGAAGAGATGCGAATTCCAAAACAGGCTTTCCCTTGCACCCAGGTCATCGGTGTCTCGAGTTGAACAGGCCCTAGATATTCCTTTCGAGTCTGACTTCAGCTGTGCTCTTGGGGATAATGGTGTTACTGGACCCTCCTGAAAATCTGACTCACTTTGGACTGGGTCCATAACCCTGGTCATAAAGTCACATCTCACTCCTCACTGCCTCAGACAGCTAGACATGGTCTGTTCAAATTTCCATCTTCTTCATGAGTTGTCAGTGTGATGAACAGACAGTGGGGTCACTCCAGGGCCCTTCTGCTCCATTTTCTTATATGGGATAGATTAGCCCAAATCTAGGGAAAAAATTTCGTGATAACAGCTTATCCTATTGCACTGCCACTGCTTCATACAGCACTGCCTATTAACAGACTGACAGTATGCACTAGTGCTTGCTCTTTCTCTGTGTGTACATATACGTGATTTTGGTTGTCTGTGTGCATGTGTATGTGTGTGGTGGTGAAGGTTATAGTTAAGATTATGTTACCAAAAGTATGAAGGTAATTGGTCAAAAAAAACCAAAAACCCCCACCAACGTAAGTTTCCACTTAAAATGAAAAATATATAGGTCACAGGAGAAACAGCAGAGGTACAGGTTTGACGTGTGCATGATATGACTGGATGTTCTTGCACGTACTCTCAAAATGGCTTTCTTTTCCCAATTCAACTCAGGCCATTTGCTCTCCTGCAGCCAAATCACATAACCTGAAACAACTCTTTCTCCGTCTTAGAGGTTGCAGAGGCAGAGTCAAATGGAAACACTGCTGCAGCATGACAAAAGCTATACAGTCTCACCAGCACCAGGTCCAATTTTCATTGGAAAGGAGCTCGCTGGGACAAATGTAAAAGGGGCAGAGGGTGCCCTTCCCAGTCTCTGCAAATGGCTGGCCTTGCCTGTACACCACTGAGAATGGACAAATACTTATAGGTCAGAAAGGTTTTTCCCCCGATAACATTATCCCATACAACTTTTCATGTGTGGAAACAGATTCCCTGCATAAATCGGTGAGGCCTTCTGCTCACCTCTGAATTGGTTCTTGTGGCAAGGATGCAAGGCAGCATGCAGTGTGTGAATGCTGCTTGCTGAACTACTCACAAAGGCCTCCATCTGCCTCTGATCCCCCTTCCCCATCTGTCTGTCATATCCACTACTTCTAGCTCTGAATTTCCTCTTGGCAGAGACCATCTCCTTGTTACCGGATTCTACAACAGCTCTGCAGGGCCCAAATGAAGACTCTTGGCAGAGATATTACTTCCAACTGCATCCAAAATCTCACTGCAAAAAAACCCCAAACCAATTCAGAGACAAAAAGGAAGAGAAAGATTCGACTGAACAGAAAGCAAGCTTGTAACCAGCAACAGTGCCTGGGCACAGGGCAACTACTTCTGGTTCTGGTAACTGTGTTTCAACAAGAGAAAGATTTAAAGCAATGATGGTGTCACAGCCCATTCTTTTCAATTGGAAATAATCCTGTAGCGCAGGTAAAACTCATGCCAGGCATGCCAGGGACTGGAAGCAGCTGGCTGCAGGAAGAGCACTTGTGTGCCAAATCTCATTTGCCTCACTCAATTAGCTTTCCCTTGGCTATTGCAGAGATGTGTTTCCTGATGTGGCTCACTGGACTAGCCTCTTAGTTCAGACCAGAGGTGTTTTTCCCTGGGTCTTTGCCTTTGTGCCAACGTGCCTTCAACATATTGCAGCCAGACAGTCTATCCCCTCCCTCCAATGCAAGCTGCGAGGTACGAGGGTTTCCTGGGGAAGATTTGAGCGAGGATACCAGAGTGAAAAATCTGCATTGATAAGTAAATGAGACTAAGTCAATTTATACCACCTGCAATCTGAGAAGAATTGCACAAATCCACTTAACACAGGCCACAACATTGTTTGCACGCAATACAAATGCAAGGTTGGATACTGCAAAATCACTTGCTGTAGCAGGCCGGCTATACAGTCCACTGCCTAGTCACCAGAAGTATGAAAAGCTGTGTAGGATGGTACCAACTATGGACCACATTAGTAGCAGTATTACTGCCTGCCTCCCACTGCAGAGAAAGGGAAAGCAACCTCAGTGATACAGGACAGTTTGGCACAATTAGCCTCTGTGGAGTGATGCTGGATTTGTAACAGCTGAGGATGGGGCCACCCTCCGGGGTCCCAAGTGCATCATTCCAGAGCGTGCCACTCCAACAGTGAGGAAATTCAGATATATTGTTTTTCTTCCTCAGGAGCTGCACATACACATTTAAGGCACTTGGGACAAATGCAACATGACAAGGGTGTTAGAGGGCAGAAATTTGTGCAGCCAAACAACAGATTTCTGTAAATAATGAAGCTACTCCTCCTCTTCGACATCTCTCTCCACATTTATTTTTGTTTAGTTCCAGATCCAGCTTGTTCCGGTGGGTAAAGGAGAGCAAGAACTGCTCAATTAAAACCGTGCAGCTGGTCAAAGCAGCCGCAACCACAGAAGATGAGCTAATGAGCACCTTAGTGATGTGCTGGCTACGGCGCGCTCCCAGTGCCATCCCCTGGTGAAACGCGGTGAACACAACGGGTGCCCGAAGCAGAAAAGCCGGCCAGCACACAGCCAATAACTCGGCAAGGAGGCCCTCCCAGCCTCGTAAACCACGAAGGGAAAGCTCAAGTTAGCAAGAGGCTGGAACTGAAATACAGCCCAGCGCTTTAATTTACTGCTGTCTTTCCTGCTCATTTTTATATGGTCATTTTTCTTGAAGAAAGAGGAAGATTTATATTTAAATATGTCTAGAATTATAGATGTCTGAAAGTGCAGTGGAAAAGCAACACATACCACATGATCACAGCAAGGCAGAAAAGCATAAAAGTCAATTGGCCAGGCTGGAAAAAAATGCAGTGTATTTGACCCTCAGATGTAGCAGTAAGTCAGGACAATTCCTTTGTTTGAAGGCCAGCTCTATCCTAGGTACATGAGTGCAGCCTGCTGTTACTCATTGCAGGCCATCCACATTCCCAGCCTTAGCCTCAGAGATACAAGGAGGATTTTCCAATATAAACTGGAGCTTCCACAATCCCCAAGAACAGCCAAGATGCCTAAGCACTCATAGGAGTTCTTTTACCAAAAAAGAGTGTTCTCAGAAATTTCCTCTGTCCAGGTGAGACAGTGAACTGGGTTTTAGGACAACTCCAAGCACTGAAATAAATTTCTCAGCATTGACTGCATCTGTGCTCAGGCTTTCTGGCAGGCTTTCTGGCATCACAGGCTTTCTGGCAGAAGGATCCCTGGTTGTGTTCTAGGCAAGGCTGTTGTTTTTTTCTTACCTGTCTCCTTCCTTCAGGATCGTCTCCATGTTCACAATGCTACGCATTTTATACAGGAACAACTTGTCAATGGCTGTGAGTTTGTGAATGACATCCACGGGGACTTCATTACCCAAGGCCTGCCAAAAAGAGGACAGTGCCAAACGGCCCCCTTAATACATGCTTCGCAAATACAGAGATTTAGTCTGCAAATAGGTAGCAGCAACTACATCATGTAAAGGCATAAAAAGTACTACAGACTAAGCTCAACGAGTCAAAGGTTCATCTACCCCAGGATCCTGTCTCCCGCAGCAACAGAAAACGTGCCCCTCAAGCAGTGTAGGGAGGCATCAGCCACTTCTGCACGTGCTTTCACACCAAAAGCTGGCTTCTGTTTGCACAAGAGAGAGACAATTTGCTTTTTACAGAGCCAACAGCCAAATGTAAACTGATGGCAACAAGGCTTGGTGGCCACTGAGTATGTGCCTTAATTACCTACAGCAAGGCATATTCAGCCTGGTGTGCTGACTCCTCCACCTGCATCCCTTACCAATCAGGTTGCCCAAACCTCAGACCTGATGCCAACCTCCTAGCTGCAACGGTTAAACAGCAAGGTCCAGTTTCTTAGCTGTGGAGGAATTTTTTTGCTTTGGAGTATAAATCTTGGTTTACCCTTGAAATACAAAGCTGAATTAAAGCATACGGCCTTGAAATACCCCTGAAGCAAGGGGAAGTCCAGTCCTGGGTGACACACTGCAGCCTCAGCGTAGCTCAGGCTTTTCTCTCTACATCTCAAGTTAATGTCAAGATCATTCAAATTCCCCTGCATTATCTTGGTGTAGCTATTTTTTTTAATGTATTTTATTTTTATCAAACTATTTGGAACCACAGGGTAAAAAGGAACCACACTGAGTTATTAATCAAATGACAATGTTTTACAGGACATTGCAGTATTAAAAGAAAAAATCTCAGAGGAATATGCTAGAAAGCCCCACCTATATGATTGCATTGGGGAGCGGTTGTATCTTAATACATTGCAGCTGTGTCTACTATCACTGATACTTCTTGGATCTCAGTAGTGCTGTACAGTTACAACTCTCCTGATAAAACAGTTATAATCAACCATAATGATAATACCAGCATGGTATCTTTGCTGAGCTGAAGTAATCAGGTCCATTAATTAGTTACCATGCTTAATTGTTTTCTTGCAGGGCAGCATTCCTAGAACAAAGCCAGAGAAATGCCACTGAAAGACTCCAGCATTAAACCAGGAACAAGTTTGGCCCACTGCACCCCAGCATTATTGCTCCAAGTTATCAAGCTGCAGAGAAACCATTGTACCATCACTGCGTGTTTCGGCGCTGTGATGTGGAGACTTTATGACAGCTGAGAGAAATGCATTGCTGTGCTCCAAGAAGGCACCACCTGAATGGACAAGGGTTGGGTGAGAGCTCTCATCAGGCACTGCAAAATACCATCACCTTCCACTTTTTCTAAAGGATTTCTAGGCAGCTTGCCAGCGTCTCCCTCTCACAATCACTCTCTTGTCCTGAGAGGTAATAAGCTGCTGACTTGAATACTCCACTTGCTCACAAGCCGTGGTGAAAATCTCTAATGCACATTTTGCTCCTTTAGAGTAACCAGTCAATTTACACACTGAATCTTCAGCTGGTGCTTGGCATCCAACAGCCACTGCTCTTCCAAATGCCTGTAAAGAGAAGCCTGGGGCTATCACAGTGGTCCCTGAGCACTGGCAATAACAAGGCTGGGCTGCTCACACCTTGCTGGATATAATACCAGTGTGAGGCAACTGGTAAGGGGTCCATCCCATCCTGATTCCTCAGTGCTTGGAGGGTAAGGTCACACTGCCACATTAGCGGGATGTGAGCAAGTCCTTCTTCTGCTCACCTGTTTTCACAAAACACATGCAGACTTGCATGTCTTGAGGATTTCCAGTCTTCAGCCAATGGTCTCTGAGCCATGCATACACACACAAATAGCATGATCACATGCACTTAACCTGCTTAGGACACTTTATTTAAAAGTCCTAGGGATCGTCAAGTGAAACTGAAAAAACAAATGCCTTCCCCTCCTTAATCAGAGGAGGGGCACAGAAAATAAACCATGTTCACTGCTGTGCCATAAATCTGAAGACTGGGAGAGAAGAATGAGTTTGCAGACAGTTCTTGCTCCCAAATCACCACACTACAGGGGCAAATCAGGTTTCCATGCAGAAAATCCCTGTAGGATTTGATCAGGGGCCCTGGACAGAATTCTGATGGCTTTAACTCTATTCAAACCGACATGAAGGAGTACACAGTGGAAGAAGGGGGAGGGAGCCACAGCAGGACAGGGTGACTTTTGAGCCCTGCTTGCCTCCGAGAGCATCCCATCCAGTAGACACTGTCCCCACACTTGGAAGCCAAGGGGTTTATAGGACTGCCTTCACACCATGAGTCAGGGAGCAAGCCTGGTCTCTAGGCCAAGCAAGGGAGGGCAGCTCAGCTGCCCATGCACTCTCTAGAACCGGCACCCTTGTTCCTTTCAGTCCCACCCCTGCCTCCCACCAAAAAAGTATTTAGCTGCCTGTGGACAGGAACGCAAAGGCAAACTAACAGGTCTGTACTGTGGACAACTAGGAGACCAGGGCCCTGGTATGAAACAGAGCGTGGACTGAATCTACAGCGTAAGTCTTCTAAGGCCATTTGTATATAATCTCTGAGACAGCCCAGAAAAGATCTGATACAACCTGAGCAGCCCTGCTCGTCAGGCAGTTAGATCCTTGCAGCACTTGGCCGCTTTGGCCAAGGAACAAGTCTCATCTATTTCAGCCTTTCTCCTAGTGCCTTCTTTTACATTACAACAGGGAGCCCCATTACAACAGCAATGGCTCTGAATGGTAGCTGAAATCCCTTCCCTTTCACCTGAACAGTTACTGTTTTCATCATAGAACAGACAAAGGAGAGAGAAAAAGTAAAAAGCCTTGGAGAGCTGACTAGTGGGGCTTGGGGGGCAGAGGAGAAGACATACAACGAAGCTCCGTCCTGTTTCAAACAAAGCTGACAACTAACAGTGACTAACTGTTCGCTTTTAAATGTCAGCAAGCTGGAAAGGGATTTCCAGGCAGGCAGCCCCAGCTGCCAGAAGTACCTCTTACTGACATTGCTTGCCTCAGTTATTAACAAGGACAAATTAGTGCGCTGTGTCAGGCAGAGGTAGCTCTTTATAGGGAGGGATTAAGAATTCGCTCTCGATTTTTTCGACAGCTCCCAGTGACAATGTCACCTGCTGGGAACACCTAGAGGGTTCAGTGGGGCCCAAACTCACCTTCATCTCCCCAGATCCCCTGTGTTAACATTGGGCTAAGTTTAAACTTTCATAAAAGCTCTCTGAGCCACTGAGAGAGACAAGAATCAAGATTTTTCTCTCAGTCACAAGAGAAAGCTATAATAAAGACCAAGCACAGCTGCTGAAGAATGTTCTAAATTTATGAAGACACACATTTCCCCAGCTTGAAAGGAGTCAACAGCTGGACAAGCCATACTTTTATAGGACATCTTGTGCTTTCCATTCAGGCCATTTACAAAAGGAATGGCCTTTTGTAATGGTGAAAACATTTATAAAATACAGCACAACCTCAGCTCCCAGAACTTAGGTGGAGGATGTAAAGAGATGTATCGACACATGAGCACAAAGGGCTTAAAGACTCCATCATGCAAAGTCAAGGGGCACAAAAAATAGTAACTGGCTGTTGACTGCCAGGAAGGTCTGCAATCTTAAAAAAACAAACAAACTAAAAACCCACAGATGTGAGCTACAAAAGACAGCTGTCCCCTCCTCTCCATAGAAGGTATGGACAGATAGACAAATTAGCTGCAGCAAAGCCAAAGTGTGAAATTGCACCTACCTTGTAAAGTAACTTAACCCACATTTACCACATGATAGATACAGGCAAACACTGTGGAGCTGAAGGAAGAATTTCACACCCTAGCTCCCCTTACAACAACTCCCCGTGTTACCCAGGCATTTTGAAAGATGAAGTGATTTGCCCAGTGGGACAGAAGAGGGTTTAAAAGAATGAAATAGGCTCAATTTCCCCTAGCAAAGAACAGAGGATTTTCTGTATGTTAGATTTAACAGAGTTTTAAAATTATTTTTTTTAGTTTCAAGCCCATACCAATGCAACAATTGCATAAAGACAGTGCTCTCTCAGACTCCAGCTTGCCATTCTTTGTCATCCTTTATTTCAGTTCTCAAAAGTATCTTCATTTTTTCCTTCCTCCCTTCCTATAAATTAATGTCAATCTGCAAAACTGGCCAACTTTGACTGACACACCAGTATAAATAAGGGTTGAACATTAATATAATTGTTTATTAAATATTGGCTATAGGAATAAGCAAAGGAAACTGATCCAGGTCTCCACCAACACTTAGCTACAAACTGAAGTGCCAGGACACAGGAATGCATGTGCTGCTGAATGCAAGGAGCATGGGCTAAGATTGTACCAAAACACTAACACATTACCTGAATACAGAAGATGCAGCAAAATACAGATGTCAGCAGGAACAATTAAAGTCATATACCCACCCAGTTATTATGTTCCACACAGGAAATTACACGTGATAGAGAACATTTGCATTTCAACAGCAAGGATCCTACACAAGGTGGTCCCAGTGTGCTTGACAGAGGAAAGCAAGAGGGTGAAGAATACTCAACCTGTGTCACCTCAGTTGACACAACCCAGTAGCTATAATTCAAGAGACATAGGTCAAGGAATTTCTAATTTTTGTTACCTTGGCTATTGCATATATCCGAGTGCTGGATGGCTCAGATAGCTCCTTCTGGAGATCTACGGCGGCTGGCCAGGCTTTATTCATGGGCAGATGTGAAGTGAAGCCATCTACAGAGGCGTGGCACATTCTCAGGGCCTTTTGGAAGCTCTCTTCAAAAGTGCGTCCAATAGCCATGACCTGTAACAGAGAGCACTTCCACATTAGCTATGGTGAGCTGTTGCCCAGCTATCCCCTGAAAAACAGAGGAGTGCAAATTTAAACCATGAAGATAGAAATACAGAAAGTCTACAACCTTTGGACCTCCTCCCTAAGATAGTCCTGCTGGATTTAAGACAGGTGCACCTGACTGAGCCTTTGGAGTCCCACTTTAGGCCTGACTCTGCCAATACTCTCAACAGGGAGTTTCAGACAAGTGACTCCTTTCCGCTTTTGCCTCCATATCTGTAAAATATAGGAAGTTCCTGCTCTCCTCTGTAAGCTGCTTTGAAGCACTTCAGTAGAGGGAAACATTATGCAGCAGCATGGGTGTAGTAATATAGAGGGATATTTCTGTTTAACAACCTGTTAGAGATAGAAACTCACTGTGGGAATTATAAGGTTCAGAAGAAATCTGCTCCTCTTCCTTTAAATTATATTTAACAGACACTCTTCCCTGTGAGGGCTCTCTTAAAGGATTACTCCTCCTTGGCATAGCAGCACTGGGGTTTCCCTCCTTCAATCTTGACATCACATCTAATAAGAAAACAAGCCTTTCTCTGTGGAAATCTGCAAGGTAACAAAACCCTTTCTCAAATTTCTACATTTTTATTTCCCAGTGCAGTGAAACCCTAACAGCATAAAAATCTTTTCAAACACAATGTTGAAAAATATCAAGAGAAAAAAATAACATTGTTTTCTCTTTTCTCACAGCTCTAGGCCCACTGCCCAGCACAACAGCGCTCAGGAAAAACCAGGCCAAGCCAGGCTGTTCAATTAATAAAAAGGCAGTAGGTGCTGTGATCTGGCTTCAAGCTCAAGCCTAGGGAGACAACAGTGTCATGCTAATAGAGACACACCGGCAAGAAGCACTTTGCTTCAAAGACACCCTCTCCTACTCACAGGCCCTGGAGACTAACCTTTTTGCTGACTACCTCCACCAGCTGCAAACTGCATCTCTTAAACTCCTTTCCATTCAGCCCCCAGCAGTCATAGACGTACATGGTTGGAACACGGACTCTTCCTGTATCTCCCTCCTCGCTTTACCCAGCATCCTGCCTTGAGAAGCACAGGGGGTTCATGCAGTTCTGCTTTTGTGATACATGACAACTGGAAGGACTCAATACTTCCTCCTGCAAATGTGTATGTCCAGGAAGTGTTTACAACTGACGGTGCACAAGGCAACTGTATTTAGGGATCCCAGCTCCACAGAACAGTCCAAGAACCCCTAAGTAGAGCGGGGTAGTATCAGTAAGCATCAGCTCACTGAAAAAAAACCTTATTGCCATTAAAAGGCAAAACTGCCACTGGAAAATCAAGTTCTAATTAATCCTTCCAGTTGTGATGAAGGCTTGCTGTCTGAGCAAGGTGGAATTGATGTTAGGAAGGTCAAAATATTTTAATAAAATAGCTACTTAAATAGCATTAGGAAAAAAAGGCAGCTGAAAAAATACACAGTTAATTATTTTGCTTTGGTAGCTGATATGTAATTAACTAATTAAGTGGGTAATTTACCCATTTTGCTTAATTTGTCTCCTCTTCAAACATGGTCTGAAAATGCTGTCATTGTCCCAGTCACCTTCAGGGTTTAAAAGTCACACTGTCATGTTCTGGGCATATGAGACTTCATCACTAACAGCAGTCAAAACTTCAAAGCAAGATTACAGGTTGTGTTTGGATTTTGAGAGCAGAAGCAGGCTGAGATTTGGCATATGGTTATAACAGAGAGGACAAATAACTACGAGAACAACCAACTGAGAGCTGTGGCTCATCAGCATCACTGAAAATCTTAACAGACTACAACCCGAAGTTACACTGAAATTAACCACCACTACAGAACCCCAAATAAAATATAAATCTCCAAGTCCTGCAGTCAGTTTTGAGAGTGAAGTCAACCTCAGGTGATGCAAAGTGTTCTCTTAGAGTTAAACTATTTATGAAACCACACTGTGATATCCAAGACTATACAGTTCTAACACAATTCAATTAATTATGGTACTGGAAAAAAATCATTTGAGCTAAATAAATATCTTCAAAAGCCATTAGGTACCTGAAGACAGGTATTCTGAGGGTTTCGAAGAAAGAGAAGTTACTCTCCCAAGCAATGGAATAGAAGGAGAATGTCTTGCACTCACCTCTCCCACGCTCTTCATGGAGCTTCCAATCCGGTTGGACGTATGCTGAAAACGGTCCAAATCCCAGCGGGGTATCTTGGTAACAACATAATCCAGACTGGGCTCAAAGCAGGCAGAGGTTTTTCCTGTCACTACATTCTCAATTTCTGGCAAGGGGATCCCCAAGGCAATTTTGGCAGCAATGAATGCTAATGGATACCTGTCATAGAGGAAAGGTAGTGAATGGTAGAGTGGGAAATACTTTGCTTTTGCAAATCCCAGGAGTGGATCAAATTAAACAGACGTGACATGATTGTCCCTCCTCAGCACAACAGAAGGTTACTGTGCTCAAGCACAGCAGGGCCCATCTAGCTTCCTACCCTAACACATTGTAGAGCTACCTACCTAGATCTGAGACTTGCTTTATTACCTGCAAAGCCACCATTTTAAATATGTGTTACACCCACAGTAAGACCATATAAACAGATATGTTTTGCTGCAAGTCTGTCATCCAAAAAGAAAACAATCAAACACCCACTGTCCAACATCTTGGCTTATCTCCAGTCTGCTATGGCACTTCAACAGTCACAAGAGTTGTTGAGAACTGCAAATTAGAGATTAATTTGTGCCTCTCAACAGCATCTGCAAAGTGCAATTAAGAAGCCAATTTTTAAACTGCCTGCTCTGACCATCCTTATCTTTATTAGTTTATGATTAACCAACAAAACAAAGGCAGCTAGCAATAACTATTTGCATCAATCTGACAGACAGCTCATTAATAACTGTGTCCTCTGGGTCCCAGCGATGATTTGTAGCCAACATATGGATACAGTGGATATGCTTTGTAAGGATAGCTATTAGGCTTCCCCACACACACCTCCTGGGAGTTTTCCCATTTGTAATAACGGCATCAGCAGGCTGGAATGGACCTGGTGGGCTCATTAACCCCTCCTTCCATCTCCCAGCAGGACCAACTCTGCAAGGGTCAATCCTACCAGATGCTGACAAGAACTCTTTTTAGAAGCTTCACATGCAGAAATCTGCACCTCACTGACCTGGCTGCTCCAGAGTTCTCCCTAAGAGCCAACTTCGGTCTTCCTTGCTGCAAATTAAGCCTGTGCCTCCCTGTCTTAACTGCATGGAGAGCAGATGCAAGAAATTTTCTTCCTTGCAGTTGTCACTTACATATTTAAATATTACACTGATCCAAGTCCCTTACCATAATTCTCTCTTTCTGTTCTTCTCCCCTCAGTTTTTGTTTATTCATTTGTTTGTTCTGCAGTATTTGTGGGTTTCTAAAATAATCTTACCCTGTCGCCTTGGAGGCCAAAGCTGAACTTCTTGAGAGTCTGGCATTAACTTCAATGATGTAGTATTCCAGGGAAGTTGGATGCAGAGCGAACTGGATATTACACTCTCCCACGATGCCCAAATGTCGGACAACTTTGATGGCACTATCTCTCAGCATCTGAAATTCCTCATTAGTGAGTGTCTGGCTTGGAGCCACTACAACAGAATCTCCTGTTTGTCACAAGGTAGCAGAGAATGAAAATGACGAGCAGCTCAGCAGCAGTCAATTCTAGCCACACAGGTCACTATCTTTGCTAACCCTTTGTTAGTAATGAAGTTACCACAGACATTCAAACCTATGGATGCACAGTTGATGAAAAGCACAGATAGTCAGAAGCCCAGAGTTGGAGAGGCCAGGCAATCCTATGGAAAATGGGATCATAGGCGTAGGTTTAACCTAATGATATCTCTTTCATACCCTAGCTGGCTGTATCCAAGACCTGAATAGTATTTCTAGAGATCACTTCATCAACAACAAAACTATGTCAATAAGAGTAGGCAGAAGGGCACTGCATAAAAAGTTAGTGAAACATTTCCAGTGAGCCACCCTGTGCCCAAGCCTACCTGTGTGGACTCCCATAGCATCAATGTTTTCCATATTGCAGACAGCAATACAGTTATCAGCAGCATCTCTGACAACTTCATACTCTATCTCCTTCCAGCCAACAACTGACTTTTCCACCAGAATTTGGTTAGTCATTGCAAATGCCTGGGAATATGTTAGGGAAAATGAACAGTGAAAAGCAAAAACTTATTAGAACATGTTCCATATTTAAGGCTTCTGTGGCTTATCTCCAGATATCCCAGACAAACATGGAAATTGAAAGGTGAAGAGAAGCAGAGTTTATAGCATCAATGACAAGCATTTTATATTTCTCTTTTAAAAAAAAAATTGCATCAGCTTCACTTCAAAAGCATAGAAAATATTTATGTGATCTGATGGGAAAAAAAGGCAGGGCATGTGAGCTTGCAGTGACATGTCAAAAACAAATAGGAATATAAAAATATCTAAGGTTTCAATCATGCAACAGACACATGCTTTTGTTTTTGTATGTGGGCAGCCTCACAGACTTCAATAGGAGAACTTTGCAGAAAGCTAAATGACTAAGTGCTGGGGGAGTGGATGTCAACAAACACTAAGTAATTAATAGCACTAATAATGCTGCTTATCATTGGCATACTAACCAGAAGCAAGATTCATGATTTATTGTTAAACTAATCTTGAAAGCACTCCTCAGCACGAGACAAAAATGAAAAATACAGTTTGTTGGTAAATGAGCATAATCTAAGTGAATAAATGGCCTTAATATTAGCAGACAGAAAACATTCGTCAATCATTGCTTAAAATCCTAGAAAGTAACAGGCACATTAACAATCCATCCTTTAGCAAACCTTCTCGTTTTAATGCTGCCCATGAATCAGTCTTCAGTCTGGTCCCCTCTGTAGTTAGCTCAAGCTGTTATTCAAATACTGCCCTTAGCTCAGTTGCCAAACTCATACAAAAACAAAAAAAAAAAAGAGAGAGAAAAAAAAAGAAAAAGAAAAGATATTTTGAGGAGTGGCACTTCACACCCAGCCTAAGCAGGCACTGAGTTTGTGGTGATGTAGCAGGAACAGCTAACCACACTTGTAAAACAATCTACGGTGCTCCTGTGTTACTGTCTATTGCCTTCTCTCACTCAAAATGAGCAGACTCAGGAGACATGAACTCAAGGCCAGATCACTTGAACTAGCTGTGCTAAGAAACATCCATGGGTGTTCAGTTATCTGAATTATTTACAATTCAGAGTCCCATGCCTGAAAATTCAGTTCACCAAATTACTACAGAGCATATTCATAACTTAAAAGAACAAAGTTTCTGCTGGGCTGTGGAAACGAGCATCCAAGGTTGAGCTAATTCAGTAAGACCCAAAACGTTTTTCACTGTAAATTTTTAAACACCGCTCTTTGTTCTAAATGTTGAAGCTCTTTTGATATAATTTTTGAGAAAATGAAAACATTTACTTAGAAAATAAAACAGAATCAGACTTTTGGCAGAAGATAAGTTTCAGAAACATGAAGAATTTACTAAAAATATGAACTGCCCCACTCCTAAAATTTTACAGATAATAAGGTGTTCATAAAGAGCAGCAGTTTTACAGATTTCAGTGAAAAACAGATATGTTCAAAACCATTAAAAAAAAAAACCACCAAGTAATGCTGATGAAAATCAGGTTTTCGTACTGAAAAATGTTTTGATATAAATCCTTCATACAGCTGCACTCCCAGGGTTTCTGGGTGAATTTCTACTTTGTCTAAATACAGACCAGGTGTGAGCCTGGGCAAGCAAAGTGTTTTCAACCTCAGCCATCAATCCGTAAGATGGGGTTACTATACCCGCTGCCTCCTCCTGCATCTGTCAGTCCTGTCCACAGACCTTCCCTGTGACAGACACTGCCTGAGCAGATGTTTGTTCAGCACTAAGCACACTGGACCCAAAGTCTGTTTGTATGACAGCAGTGTGGGGGGAATACAAAAATGTCATTTTCATGTACAGCTCTTCTTGGCATCAACAGTATTTCTTTCTAGAGATACAAGAATCATTAAGGGGTTCAGCAAATCAGGAAAAGATAAACCCAAGAATTTTACGGACCAATTGCTAGAGATTTATTTCCTAAAAATTTGCATTTTTTCTAAGGAAAAAAGGTTTTGTTTTGTTTTCCCCAATTATCTGTTTACTTTTCACAGCAAATCTACAAAAAACAATCCCAGATTTCCTACAGTAAAAGAGCTTCTCTTTATAGGCAGAGATAGCTGGCAGATGTCAAGTTACAAAATGTCGTCCTGTTAAATCTCTACCCAAGCTTTTGACCTAGCAAAAATACTGTCTTTAGACAGAAACACAACAGAGGCCCAAGCTTCCCAGCTCCTGTGTCCCTGACACTACCTTATCGCTCAACATTTCGAATGTTTTAACTTCCTTGACATCTTTCATGTGCAATTTACTCCTGAAAGTAGGTGAATATAGTTCACTATGCTTCTTTTCAGATCAAAATTGCTGAAACTCTTGCTCAAAATATGAATTGTTTCTCATGAATTTAACAAGGTTGTTATTTACTCATTTTCATTACCCAAGTCAACAGTAATTATAAAAACAAGGCATTAGAAAGAATCAGGATAACGTTTTACAGATAAGATGAAAGGTAGGGTATGTACAAATCCAGTGTCTGTGACTATTAAAAGAATATCTAAGAAAATCAGGTGTCCAGACTCTATTCCCAGAGCTTGCAATTGCAGACATACCTTCGTACCAAGGTCCAGCAAACTTTCCTTATCAGGACATATGCCTGACCCCAGACCACCAAGGGCATAAGCAGAACGTATCATGACTGGGTAGCTAATCTTTTCAGCTGCCTTCAGAGCATCTTCAATCTTAAAGGAGAGGGGAACACATTTCAGAGATATGATAGCAATTAAGACGAAGTCTTCAGCTCTGGTTATTCAGTTAACAGGAAATCCCATCAGTAAGACACTAAGCTGTCTGAAGATAAAATGAAAAGAATAAAAGTTGGCTTTGTAACATTGCTTTGTTCCACCAAATAGCAGAAAATTGGAACATGGACTCACAGAGGTGACATCTGTCCTTAGATATGTGTGGACTTGCTTGCTGACTTTCCATGGACAATGTCCTTACCTGGTCTGTCTTCACAGACTTTAGCATAGTATGAAATAACCCCTCCAAAAGACATTCTGGTGTAAGCCCTGTTTGGTTTCCTCCAAACTCACACAGGCCTTCCCAATGAAGCAATTTTTTGTTTTCACACTCCCATCCTCAAGACGGATTTCAGTACTGCTGACTTTGAGGGCCTGAAAACCTAAGTCTAAATGGCTTGTGCAACATTAAAAAAAAGGCAGCCACTGAAATGTTATATATATTTGTGCTGGAACACAGAAGTCACCCTAATCTAATTAACTTTTCTTGTCAATGGGTTAGCTTAGACTTTCCAAGTGCTTAATTGCATTTTCTCTCATTTTGAATCATGGTGACCCAGCATCAACCACTGTGGAGTGCTGACAAAAGCATACAAGCTACAGTATCCACAACTGTATTCAGCTTTCAGTCAACAAAACTATGAATTCTTTTTAATAACTCATATGGGTAACAGTAATAGTAATTTCATCTTCAAAATTGTTGATTTACCGATTCCACTGCACAGCTAGGAGCAATCTTTTCATTTAGCTCAGTCAGTTTATCGGAAAAAAGCTTTCTATCCTCTGTAGCCATGATGGATTCAACTGATGTACCTAGGACCTTCACACCATACTCCTTCAGGACTCCTTGCTTGAAGAGCTCCACTCCTGCAGAGCAAACAAAGCCATAGATTTGAGAACTGACGGTAGATGAAGAAGAAAGTATTCGGAAGATATCTGACTAGCTAACAACTTGTCTGGTCTCACCAACAGCTAATTTTATTAGTCTTTATCATTATTAGAACTCAGAACCATAACATGAAAGTTTCTGTCCTAAAGACTAAGAAACCTGGGACTCTATTAGTAAAGTTACTGCTTGGCCATCATCTGCAACATGATTGGATACTGTTGCAAGAAGCTAAATGAAGCTAAGTTTTCCTTTTGATCTCTGCCTCAAAGTGATCTGAATAGCCTCAACTAAACTCAACTATGATAACTTAGACTTAAGTTGCAAAGCAGGATATATGAAATACTTTTAAGCATCAAAACCAGCAATTAGATGTTATGTTCACAGCTTAGCAATTACTGTCTCTCCCATGGTCAGTACCTCTGTCTGTATCACTTAGTAACCTGGGCAATGTAGAAGGCACACAGGTCTTAAGTGTCTGCACAGACACTGGTGAAAACCATGAGTTTGCCTGCCAAGGTATTTGTATCACACTCACCACAGTTGAGAGCAGTCTGGCCACCCACGCCCAGAATTAATCCATCGGGACGCTCTGCCTTGATGACCTCTGTGACGAACTGTGGAGTGATGGGGAGGAAGTAGACAGCATCAGCCTGCTTTAAGCCAGTCTCATTGGTCTGCACTGAAGCAATATTGGGATTCATGAGGACAACTTTCACATTTTCTTCCTGAAGAATGAAAATCTGCATTAAAATGAGGCATATTTGCAAAAAGAGCTAACAGCAGCAGCAGCAAGCAGAGATGGGTTTCAACAAGCAATTCACTGACAGCAGAATTCAGAAAGTCCGGTTCCTTACGTACTCTCCCATAAGGGATTTCTGGTATCTTGTACCAGGCTGAGCTAACATCAGTTCTTTACTTTTGTCCCTCTGCCTGTCAGTGAATCTTGAGAGAATGGAGATTCCCACCTAATTCAGAAATTTGGTTGAAATTGTTTAACACATTGAGGAGTAACATAGGGGAGACAGGAGCAAACACTAGCATAATCATGTCTGCCTTCTGTTGGAAGTCAGACTGAAAGTGACAAAGCAAAAATATTTAATCAGAACCCAATATTTTCTTGCCAAGTAGTAGGTCTTTGATCATCAGTATCCAGGTAGTTCTCAGATTTTTGTACTGACTAGTAGTAGTATAAGAACACATTTTTTGTTTTGACTTTCCATAAAGATATTTTAATTTTCCTGGTGTTATCACTTTAAAAATCTTGTCTCATAGCGTTTTTATTTGATATTGCACGTACTAAAAGACAAACTCTGCCTCTATACGCAAGATAAAGGTTAGACCAAACTTTACACTGCTTTTTCTCTGTCACAGATGAGAAATCAAGACAGAGTGATAATAAAGTTTATCTGTTTCCTGCTATACCAATGGAAGTGTTGCCACTTTCAGCTACAGATAGAAATTCACTACAGTTTGCTCAATAATAGAAAAGTCTGAGTCAGAGCCGGGCAGATCAGCTCTCCTCACTCTCAAAATATTAGAGGGAGCCAACCAAGTTATGCTAATAACGATGAGACCAGAATGTGGCCATACTTAAAAAACACATCAACCACAAGCAGATAAAGAACAATATATTACTGCTTTGTTGAAAAGGTGGTCTGGGAAGTGCAAAGGCTGTAGCCTAATTTTCACCGGAACTCATTCTAACCTCTATCACCTTCTTGTAAGGCAATAAACTTCTATAAACAAACAAACCATTTGCAAACAGTGCTAATTACAGATGTAAAACACATTTTAAGAGAAAGATTTGCTATATGGAAGTTGTGGATATTAAGAAACAACTATGAAGGCTCTCATTAAAAACAAGAATCGCAATCAGAGATTAAAAAAGAGTTAAAAGAAACAGGAAGGAATTTGGCAAAGTCAGCCATTCCTCAAGCAAATCCTACAGAAGTATTACTGGGACCAGTATAGAAATTGCTATTTTCCCCCCAGTTCACAATAAGCATCAAAACACCGTAAAGGTTTTCTGTGTTTGTTCAAAATTTGTGACTGCTTGACCCATGGATTTGGGGGAACAAATATATAGCTCACCTGCAGCAGTGGGATTCTCACTTAAAGCTCTGACTGCTCAGTTCAAGTATTGGGTAACATTTTTTCTCCATCTTTGATAACTTAAAATACCGCCTTAAAGACTGGTTGTAAATTTCTGCTGATCTTTTTTCCCCATGAAAAGCTGAATTTTTTTCACTGAAGCACACTTTCCTTGGAAATATGTGGAACAGGGAAGGGAGAGAAGAGAAATCCTTATGGGAAATATTTCAGATTTAGACAAATGACCCCAGACTGGGTAGTTTTCATGGTGGTGCTGAGGAAAAAGGGTAGACCTCTAACAAAAAACATTCTTCTCTAATAAATATATACAGAAATTCATAGCTATAATTCTGTTTTAATGAATGGGTGAGGGAGAGGTGTATCACTTTCCAACAAGATGGAATATCTGTACATCTCAGCCCTTTCTTTCCTACTTGTCTGGGACAAGGTATCTTAAGGACCAGCTAGTGATGAGGAAGATAATTAATCAGAGAATTAATGCTCACTGTGCTAAGAAAGTCACATTGTACTGATTACACATCCTCTAGCCCAGCTGTTCAGGATGTTGGATTTTAATTCACTTGCTGTAAGCCCTTGCAACTCTTTCCTTTCAGCTTCTGCCTTTATAATTTTTTACAAGCACATAGCACTCTGCGCAATAGCCACCCATCCTGACCGGAGATCTTTGTTACAACATAATTAAAATAGTGAATTAATAATACTCCAGGAGGGCTCCATTCCTCTTTTTGTGTAATCCCGAAGGTTCTTCAGATGACCACAAGGCAGCCTCTCTTGTCCACAGATGCTTCCAGGTCTTGTTCTTCAGAGGATGTTCCTGCCTTTGATGAATATTCTTGCAAACACAAATTCACTGACTGGGAAAGTCAGCTCCACAGGGTTTTACTTTTCAAAAGAGGCACCCATTTAACTGTGTAAGACTGAATATTAACAACAACTCCTTCTTATAATGAACTGGTGTCCAGCAGACTAGGAAGAACAGCAGTGCACAGCAAAACGAATCAGAACGGCCATCAGTGAGAATCCATATAGATCATTTATAGAAAAAGAAGTCTAAGGGAAAAGAAAACTATCTTGTCTCCTGTTATTGTCCCTGTTCTCTCCCACCCACGGTCTGCAACTTTCCCCTGGCAGCCACTGACCAACCACCTTCTCTCCTGCATGTAAATCACTCTGCCTGGCAAGGTCAGAAAGTGCAAGCACTGCCGCTGATAAGGCTGATTAGCCTGCAGATCAGAGCAGCTGGCTGGTGGCCATGGGAAGGGAAAGGGCACTGTGGGAGGTCAAGCCAGGGAGATTTATCATTAAAAAAACTCCACTCCCTTCCAGAAACCAGAGATGAGTTTGAAGGCTGAAAGAGAAGAAAATGGAGAGAGATGCCTCCTTTCCAACCCAGGTCATCTGCACTCACCAACTCTGGGATCCTCCACTCCTAACTTGTTATTGTTTTCTTGATGACATGGCCGCTTCAAACTAGCGGCCAGCAATAGCAATAGAGGACACAAAGCACACACAGTACAAAATGTGTTGTAACACTAGGACCAACCCAGAGCAACTCCAGATTATATTCAAGATTACTGTAATTGATTTTTTCCTTCTCTGACTCCAGCGTCAGCACAGAAATACAACAGCCCTGACATCAGAACAGCCTCAGAGCTGCTCACAATCACCTCCTCATCTGAAGGCAGCTGCTATATCTGCTCTGAATCTGTCAAACAGACCTCTACAAGTTCTCCTTCTTCAGATGAGGTTAGACATGAACCAGGGGGCCCAGGTAACTGTGACATTGCCAGTATTAACCCCATCACAGGAATACTGCTATGCTTCTACAGCTTCTCCTAGAATGAATTATTCTCCTAAGACACTTTCTAGGTGCTTTGCACTTCTGCAGCATGAAACAGCTAGAGTGAGTTAGACCCCAAAATCCACTATGCGATTGTACAACACAGGATGCTTCAGCAAAAGCACTATTTTAAATGCATGCACTTCTCAGGCATGTACAGAAGTACTCATGCATTTTTGTTTGCTTCAGAATAATAGAGCTCTCCAAGCTTCAGAAAGGGAACATCAGAAACTGGGTAAGTTTACTGGACAAAATTAATCCAAATGAATGACTTTTCATTCATTCCTTTCAAGATTACGAATCTATTCTGGAAACAAAACTTGGTATATATGAACTTTAAAAATCCCATTTAAAATAAATACCTTTCAGAAAAACTACCTTGATAGGGGACCCAAAATCGTTGCCTGCCTTGCAGTGTGCTAGCATGTCACAAAAGTTTCAGTAATTTCAGCTCAGGTGTAGCTGACCATATTCCACCTCTTCATTTCCATTCAATATGGCAAGCCTGGAGTGACCAGTCATGCATAACAAACAACAAACTGCTTGAAGACTGCAATGGAAACCTCACAAACATGTCTCTTCGGAAGGTAATTTTGAGTAGTTAACTCATATCACTCAACAAAAAAATTCACAAATAAAAAATGGTTAAATTTCCCTACAGTCATTTATTCTCACCAACTTCCCTGCCCCAGTGATACTACAGTTGGTTAATCATAGTTAGCTTTTAGAAGGGAAGGGAAAGTAAATTACATTAGGTTAGTATTTGCAGAGTATCCTCTCACCTTCATAGCTTTCACAGCCTGGGATCCAGAGTAATCAAATTCCCCTGCCTGACCAATCGACAGACCCCCAGATCCTAGAATGAGAACTTTGGAGACCTAAAAGTGTTAAACAGCATGAAAAAAATCAGTCCCATGGTACTGGATATTGAAATAACAGAGACTATGCAGCACTGAACAGCCTCAAATTACAAAACAGAAGTTCTAAAAAGAGAAGAAAAGTCACCTCTGAAGCCACTGCAGTTTTACTTCCAAGAATATTTCTACTGGATTTCTCCCATATATCTCTGGTTAGAGAAATGCATGACTTCCGCATAAGGTATATGAACATTTGAATTGATCATGTGCTTATAGAAAACCATGCCTCACTTTGGCTGCCCATAAAGTCGAGCTGCCTTCTCAGATAGCAAAACTGTATGAAATTCAGCTTACATTAGGAATTTCAGACGACTTTGCTAAGCAACAGAGCATCAATGTTATGCTGCTAGCACAAAGTCTCCTGGTCAGATTACCCCAGGGCACCTCATACACTGCTATGGGAGTACCTTTCTTGGGAGAACTGTGAAGAAAAAGATACTTGGAACATCAGATCTTAAAACTTTCTCAAAGAAAAGGGAGCTAATAACAGAAGAGATGCCTGATGACTGTGAGACTGGCAGCTGACAGGTGTTTTCTAAGGGAAGCCTCCTTTGACTTGCATGGTCAGCTTTTTGTGCCATTGTGTACCGTGGGCTCAGTAGGAATTACCTAGTTCCTAGACTCACAAACAGGCGTGAATGATGAGTATCTGTACACTGACCTCCACTCTGGAAGCTGTCGCTCCAGCCTTAGGTAGGACCGAGGAAATGGTAGTGCTTTTCCCTCTCTTAATCAATGAAATAAATGAATCAAACAGGAACTAGAAAAAATAAACACATGTGTTTAGTCCCCAGAGTGGATTAAATAAATACTAACCGAAGAAGGAAAAAAACAAGCCATTTGTGAGCTCAAGCTATCAGCTCTGCACTGCTGCCTTCAGAAGGCAGATTTACACCATCACAGTAGAGCATCATTAGTTGAAATTTATTTAACAACTTTGACATATCTGACAAAAGCTGCATTCAAGACAGTGCGGTTATATCAGGAAGAAAGCACATACCAATCACGTCTGTGTGCTCTGCTTGTATAGGGCTGGCAGTGTAATGTATAAGCGTGCACTAAAAGCTACAAAACAGAAGATCATTTATTTAACTAGCGCAAGGGAACCATCTGGAACGGAACCTGCTACAGAGCTGGGATCCGAATAGGTAGATCTAAACATCGGTTGTGCTAAATCTGTATTGTCCTTTCAGAGAAGATCCCAGATCAGCTGTGAGAAAAGGCCAGGCAGGGGAGGCAGCATGACCACCACTGGCATGCAGGCAGCTGCAGACAGTGGGATAGACCAGGCTCCCCACCTGACCCCACACTTCCACAGCTTCTGTCCACAAGGCCCCTGAAGCTGGCTGCTGGGAATCACCTCTGGAAGGAGTATGGATAGGTCCTGCAAGCCTAGCAGAATAGGCGCTATGCTATCAAACCCACCCCAGCAGTGGGACCGCAAAGGCTAGGAAAAGACAGAGCTGAGGGTTGTTTTCAGTTCTCTGAGATTCACTAGTCAATCAGATTGCCAAGAAACTTCTTGATATCAAGAGATTTACTTGCAGGTTTAATCAACATCATCAAATCAAGATGAAAATAAGCACTTCTATGTATTCTTCCATCTTCCTCTCTCAAGAAACGCTAACTAGTTTACTTATGTTCAAACATACCTCCTCTGCCTTCCACATCCCCTGTCGCTGCTAAGTCATACTCTGTGACTATGCAACCAGTTGGTATAGAATTTGTGCAAAGTCACAGATTGGGGATTAAAATTTCATTTCACTTAGGAGAACCAGAGTGAAGAAGTGTGAATCCATTTACATAACTCTACAGTAATTATGAAATTTTAAAGTGGAACAAAAACGTATTAGAAAGTTAATGATTTTATAACAAAGCATCTGGCTAGTATTTTTTTCTGTTAAGATAAAATCCTTCTCCTTTTGCAATCACCCCAGGTACAAGAGATTTAAGCCTGATCCTGCAAAGGCTTAAGCACTTCAGTAAATTCGAACACACAAATAATCCCACCAGGACTCCAAGCACACACATGATATGAATGGAATCATTGATCCAAAGCATACAGAAGTCAATAGATTCCTTGCTGCTGATTGTAATTAACTATGGATCAAGCTAAGCAGACACAAGCCTATGCATGACTGGGCCCCCTGTTAGGATCCTGACTTTTCCAAAACGAAGATTTGGGACCATCACCAACATAAAGACTTGTCACTGTAGCTGATGCATATCTGCACTCCCTAGGTCATCTGAAAGCAAGCCCAGATCAACTCTCATACAATACCTCTGTGTCTCTCGGCCCAGGATTTGCATCTGGGTAGAACTGTGCTGTGAAAATCGGTCTGGTCTCATGCATAATTCCCTGCAGGAACAAAAACAAGCATTTAGACATCTCCTCGCAAACGAGAAAAAGAACAGAAAGCCACACTTTATCCCTGTAAGCACTGAAGGCCAAAGGACTGGGGTGTTTTTAGGGCCTGCTAAATTTGCACCCATTTAATTCTCAGCCTTCAAACAATGTATCTGAGGCATCTTTGACCCTCTTGCTCTTCTGCTAGCACTCCCAATGCCTGTATAACCCACTGAGCTGTGCGTGGACAAGAAGCATAATGGAGACATCAATTCCACTACAACAGAAAACACTACTAGGTTGTAAGCAGTTAACAGAGCAGATAGGTTAGTCTCCCTCCAATGGTGACCCTGGACCAGGCAGAGAAAAAACCACACATAGCAAGAAAAGATCAATTTGCTGTTATGGAATGAAAGGTTTTACCATCTAGGTCTGTTCTGCTACAGGAGAGATGGATCTGGGACATGCTTTTTACTTCCATAACTCACTTTAAACACTGACACAGGGCCTTGCACATGATCTCTGCTCTGGGTCATTGTCAGGCCTGTGATGAAGTGGGACCACTCCTGTCCTGGGTTTGGCCAGGACAGGGTTAATTTTCACCAGACTCCAGGAAGGGGCACAGCCAGGGGGTGGGGGCTGACCCCACCTGGCCTAACAGAGCCGGGTATTCCATACCATGGGACGTCACGCTGGGTTCCGGTGGGGGGGGGGGGGTGCGGCGGGAAGGCTCTCGCGGCTTGGGCGGGCGCAGCACCGGTCCTGTTTCGGGAGAGCGGCTGTTGTACGGTTCGTGGTTGTGTTTTCTCCTTATTTGTATCGTTGTTGTTCCTGTTTTCCCTCTGTTTGCTGTTCTGTTAAACTGCCCTTATCCCGACCCACCAGTTTCTGCCTCTTTCCTTCCATTCTCCTCCGCACGCCGGCGGGGGGAGGGGCGGCCGCGTGGCGCTTTTGTTGCCGGCGGCAGCCGAAACCAAAACATTAAATTGGCGCCCAGACGTGGGGCGGGGATAACGGCAGGGCTGAGCAGCGGGTGTTAAAACTGCTTTCTTACATTTTGTTAAATTTTGTTATACGCATTTTTCTGTGTTAAAATAGTCGCCGGTAAAAATGTTTCTGACTTTGATCAAATATCTCTGCTACGTAAATCCTTACTTGCTGTATGTGTTTGCCGCCGTGCTGTTTGTTACCTCGGGAAAGAAGATCAGGATGATGATTTTGCTCTACCTTACGATATCGACTTATGATATGATATGCATGAAATTAGTCTTGTATTTGCATGCGGCACTGCGGTCATTTCCGTACCTCGGATCCTATGTCTTAGATTTTGTTAATAATCAAACCCAGTCTGTGGGGAAAGCCGAAGGGGATACCTTCCCCCACTCTTTCGCCCCCCCTCTCTTCCTCAGGCTGGTCCTAACTGCTTTTGAGAATTTCGAGTACCCGTGGGATGCTCAGGGCAGCACTCTCCTTTTGTTCTGCCTGCTGAACGGGTTCTGGGTTTTGTTTAGGGTTAAGCAAGTCGTTAAGAACATCCTGCAGAGACCTGCCCCGGGGCTGGATAGCTGTGAGTGGCTGGGTGTGTGGGACAGCATGGGCAGATGTCTAGAGCAGTGGGCACCACCGGTGTGTTTTAAACTCACCCCTGAACAAATACAGAATCCGGATAATCTGGTAAAATATCTGAAAAAAGTGTGCTGCCACCCTGGGAACTCCAGAGAGACACAGATCACCACAATGTGCTGGGGTCTGGCCCACGCCTACCGAGCCATGTTCAACACTGTTCAGTGCCTTAAAGGGGAAAGGGGGGGAAGCGAAGCGGCAGGCGCTGCAACTGGCGCTGCCCCCCCAGCCGGCCCTGCAGCCCCTCCAGCCCAGCAGGCAGTCACAGCCCCCCAGACTGGCACCGCCACTGCCACAGCTGCAGGGTCTGCCTCGGTTTCCCTGGCAGGCACAGCAGCTGCTCCAGCCCCAGCTCCAGCCGCAGGCATCGCGGCTGAGCCCAATGACCAACCTGTGCCGGTAGCAGTCGCCCCCGTAAAACTAAAGAAAGACGCAAAGAGAGCAGATCGCTCCGGGAGGGATGACGATGAGCCAGGGTCATCGCGGGAGATAGAGACAGAGATCATCACCCGGTCCCTGTCCCTGAGCGAGCTGCGAGACATGCGGAAAGACTTCAGCCGCCACCCAGGCGAGCACATTGCCACCTGGCTGCTGCGGTGCTGGGATAACGGGGCCAGCAGCTTGGAATTAGAGGGCAAGGAAGCCAAGCAGCTGGGATCCCTGGCCAGGGATGGGGGCATTGACAAGGCCATTGGGAAGAAGGAACAAATCCTCAGCCTCTGGAGGAGACTTCTGTCAGGCGTGAGGGAGAGGTACCCCTTCAGTGACGATTTTGTATGCTATCCTGGCAAGTGGACCAATATGGAAAGGGGTATTCAGTACTTGAGGGAATTAGCTGTGCGGGAGCTGGTTTACTGTGACACAGACGATGAGCAGGTACCCACAGACCCAGATGAACTCCAGTGCTCACAATCCATGTGGAGGAAGTTTGTGCGGAGCGCACCCTCCTCATATGCCAACTCACTGGCAGTTGTAAACTGGAAAGGTAAAGACGTACCAACAGTGGACGAGGTGGCTGTCAGACTCCGCCAATATGAGGAAAGTCTCTCTTCCTCCCTTGTCTCAGCTGTGGAGAAACTGGCCCGGGAGGTGCGGCAAATCAAAGAGAACATGTCCTACTCCCCACCTGTACGGGCCAGTGTCTCAGCTATTAGGGGCAAGCGTTTCCCTGCTCAGGAGAGGGAATACAGAGGCTATACACCCCGAGGCACCCTGTGGTTTTACCTGCGTGACCACGGAGAGGACATGAGGAAGTGGGATGGAAAACCCACCTCAAGTCTAGAGGCCCGAGTACGTGAGTTGCGAGGTAAAACAATCACAAAAGGGGACTCTGTTAGGAAAAATGCCGCTCCAGTTTCCAAAAGCCAGCTCTCCAGACCAGGTAGACAGTTTGACCTTGATTCCGATCCTCTGGAGGGGACCTCCAAGTCATTTTTACAGCAGGTGAGCAGCAATTTCTCTGACGAGGATTAGAGGGGCCCTGCCTCCAGCCAGGTGGAGGAAAGGGACAACCGTGTCTATTGGACGGTGTGGATTCGGTGGCCTGGCACGTCAGATCCACAAGAGTATAAAGCTCTAGTGGACACTGGTGCACAGTGTACTTTAATGCCATCAGAGTTCAAAGGGTCAGAGCCCATTTGCATTTCGGGAGTGACAGGGGGGTCCCAAGAGCTGAGTCTACTGGAGGCTGAAGTGAGCCTCACTGGGCAGGACTGGCAGAAGCACCCCATTGTAACTGGCCCCGAGGCTCCGTGCATCCTTGGGATAGACTATCTTAGGAGAGGCTATTTCAAGGACCCAAAGGGGTATCGGTGGGCTTTTGGCATAGCTGCTGTGGAGACGGAAGAAATTAAACAGCTGTCCATTTTGCCTGGTCTCTCGGAGGATCCTTCCGTTGTGGGGTTGCTGAGGGTTGAAGAACAACAGGTACCCATCGCGACCACAACGGTGCACCGGCGACAGTATCGTACCAACCGAGACTCCCTTCTCCCCATTCATCAGCTGATCCGCCAGCTGGAGAGTCAAGGAGTGATCAGCAAAACTCACTCACCCTTTAATAGTCCCATATGGCCAGTGAGAAAATCTACTGGAGAGTGGAGACTGACAATAGACTACCGTGGCCTGAATGAAGTCACACCACCGCTGAGTGCTGCTGTGCCAGACATGCTAGAACTTCAATATCAGCTGGAGTCAAAGGCAGCCAAGTGGTACGCTACAATTGACATCGCTAATGCATTCTTCTCCATCCCTTTGGCAGCAGAGTGCAGGCCACAGTTTGCTTTCACCTGGAGGGGCATCCAGTACACCTGGAATCGACTGCCCCAGGGGTGGAAACACAGTCCCACCATTTGCCATGGACTAATCCAGACTGCACTGGAAAAGGGTGAAGCCCCAGAACATCTGCAGTACATCGATGACATCATTATATGGGGCGACACAGCGGAGGAAGTTTTTGAGAAAGGGGAGAAAATAGTTCAGATCCTTCTGAAAGCCGGTTTCGCCATTAAGCGAAGTAAAGTCAAGGGACCTGCTCAAGAGATCCAGTTTTTGGGAATAAAATGGCAGGATGGGCGCCGTCAAATCCCAATGGATGTCATCAACAAAATAGCAGCTATGTCTCCACCAACCAGCAAAAAGGAAGCACAGACCTTCCTGGGTGTTGTGGGTTTTTGGAGGATGCACATCCCAAATTACAGCCAAATTGTGAGTCCTCTGTACCACGTGACCCGGAAGAAGAATGATTTTGAATGGGGCCCTGAGCAACGACAGGCATTTGAACAGATTAAACGGGAGATAGTTCATGCCGTAGCCCTTGGTCCAGTCCGGTCAGGGCAAGATGTTAAAAACGTGCTCTACACCGCAGCCGGGGAGAATGGCCCAACCTGGAGTCTCTGGCAGAAAGCACCAGGGGAGACTCGAGGTCGACCCCTGGGGTTCTGGAGCCGGGGATACAAAGGATCCGAGGCCCGCTATACTCCCACTGAAAAAGAGATTCTGGCAGCATATGAAGGCGTTCGAGCTGCTTCAGAAGTGGTCGGCACTGAAGCACAGCTCCTCCTAGCTCCACGATTGCCGGTCCTGGGCTGGATGTTCAAAGAGAGGGTCCCTTCTACGCATCATGCCACCGATGCTACGTGGAGTAAGTGGGTCGCTCTGATCACCCAGCGCGCCCGAATGGGAAACCCCAGTCGCCCAGGAATTCTGGAGGTCATCATGGACTGGCCAGAAGGCAAAGATTTTGGAGCATCGCCAGAGGAGGAGGTGACACGTGCTGAAGAGGCCCCACTGTATAACCAGCTGCCAGAAGATAAGAAACAGTATGCCCTGTTCACGGATGGGTCCTGTCGCATTGTGGGGAAGCAGCGGAGGTGGAAGGCTGCTGTATGGAGCCCTACACGACAAGTCGCGGAAACTGCCGAGGGAGAAGGTGAGTCCAGCCAGTTTGCAGAGGTGAAAGCCATCCAGCTGGCTTTAGACATTGCCAGTCGAGAGAAGTGGCCAGTGCTCTATCTTTACACTGACTCTTGGATGGTGGCCAATGCCTTGTGGGGGTGGCTGCAGCAATGGAAGAAGAACAACTGGCAGCGCAGAGGCAAACCTATCTGGGCTGCCCCATTGTGGCAAGATATTGCTGCCCGGCTAGAGCAGTTGGCTGTAAAAGTCCGTCACGTGGACGCCCACGTCCCTAAGAGTCGGGCCACTGAAGAACATCAAAACAACCACCAGGTAGATCAGGCTGCTAAGATTGAAGTGGCTCAGGTGGATCTGGACTGGCAACATAAGGGTGAACTGTTTATAGCTCGGTGGGCCCATGACACCTCGGGCCACCAAGGAAGAGACGCGACATACAGATGGGCTCGTGACCGAGGGGTGGACTTGACCATGGACACTATCGCACAGGTTATCCATGAATGTGAGACATGCGCTGCAATCAAGCAAGCCAAGCGGGTAAAGCCTCAGTGGTATGGAGGACGATGGCTAAAATATAAATACGGGGAGGCTTGGCAGATTGACTACATTACACTGCCACAAACCCGCCAAGGCAAGCGCTATGTGCTCACAATGGTGGAGGCCACCACCGGATGGCTGGAAACCTACCCTGTGCCCCATGCCACCGCCCGGAATACCATCCTGGGCCTGGAAAAACAAGTCTTGTGGCGACATGGCACTCCCGAAAGAATCGAGTCAGACAACGGGACTCACTTTCGCAACAGACTCATAGACACCTGGGCCAAAGAACACGGTATTGAGTGGGTGTATCACATCCCCTACCATGCACCAGCCTCTGGAAAGATTGAACGTTACAATGGGCTGCTAAAAACCACTTTGAGGGCAATGGGGGGTGGGACTTTCAAAAATTGGGATACCCATTTAGCAAAGGCCACCTGGTTGGTCAACACCAGAGGGTCCACCAACAGGGCTGGTCCTGCCCAGTCAAAACCTCAGCGCCCAGTAGAAGGGGATAAAGTCCCTGTAGTGCACATGCGGAACATGTTAGGGAAGACAGTTTGGGTTAGTCCTGCCTCGGGCAAAGGCAAGCCCGTCCGTGGGATTGCTTTTGCTCAAGGACCTGGGTGTACCTGGTGGGTAATGCGGAAGGATGGGGAAGTCCGATGTGTACCTCATGGGGATTTAATTTTGGGCGAGAATAGTCCATAAATAAATTGTATAAAGTTAATTGTTAAATAACCCTGTCACTGTCTGTTATCACTGTTATAATTGTTATATTTTGTACCAGTAGTAGCATAGTAAGAATCGTCCAGATTAAAGAAGGATGGACTTTTTCGATGAAAACCTAGCAGAGCACAGCAATGATGGAACTGGACCTGGTTTTCAACAACTGGCATCCAGCAACTTCATCAAGATCAACATCTCCTGCAGACTGTGGGCACGGGCCGCACCAGATACATCAGCCGTGAGCTCGGGATGCAGCAAGTGACCGCCCATCACCACACATCACCTCCCCTGCCACGGAAGACCGTAACGACAGATGGAGCCTGAAGTCATGGATTAAATGAACTCAACGGACACTTTAGAGTGATGATCCATAGACTAAGGGAATGATATCTGGAGACAGGAGAAGTGGTGGTGATCGACCGGACAATGGGGGACCTGGGCATGACGTAGATGGTATGGAATAAGGGGTGGATAATGTCCTGGGTTTGGCCAGGACAGGGTTAATTTTCACCAGACTCCAGGAAGGGGCACAGCCAGGGGGTGGGGGCTGACCCCACCTGGCCTAACAGAGCCGGGTATTCCATACCATGGGACGTCACGCTGGGTTCCGGTGGGGGGGGGGGTGCGGCGGGAAGGCTCTCGCGGCTTGGGCGGGCGCAGCACCGGTCCTGTTTCGGGAGAGCGACTGTTGTACGGTTCGTGGTTGTGTTTTCTCCTTATTTGTATCGTTGTTGTTCCTGTTTTCCCTCTGTTTGCTGTTCTGTTAAACTGCCCTTATCCCGACCCACCAGTTTCTGCCTCTTTCCTTCCATTCTCCTCTGCACGCCGGCGGGGGGAGGGGCGGCCGCGTGGCGCTTTTGTTGCCGGCGGCAGCCGAAACCAAAACAACTCCTCTGGACAAACAATAGCTATAAAGGACCTAAACTGAGTTTGGAAACAGTGCTTCCAGTTTCAGTTGGAGCCAAGAAAAACAGACTTCTCTTTTGCATGGCCTGATAGCACCAAGCAGTGTGTTCCACTGGGAAACTACCCTGTAGCTGTCATTGCTAATGGCCCCCAAATGCAGGTGGAAGCAGAGAAGTCTCTCAAGAGGGTACCGCAGAAAAAACAGTGCTGATACAACCTGTTTCCCTTAGGGACGGACAAAGGAGTCCCAAAAGCTCCTATAGTGCAACAGTGCCATCCAGAGCTGCAGGGTGGGATGCTGGGATAGGACAGGGACAAGAGATTAGCTACTGACCACAGCCGATCCATTATGGTACGAGTTTTTGCCCTCAGAGTAAAGAATGTCATCAGTCACATTTTCCCTGAATGCCCATGCTACTTCCAGTTCTATACAAATATCTGTTTAAAATGTTAACTTCATGATTTGTCAGTATTTGGAAACCTGTGTGGGCCCTGTCCAACTGTGATGGATCAGGTCAGCCACAAGAAATGTTTCTTCTTTTTCAAACGCAGGAATGCAACAGACAGCCCATCCAACCCAGTTCCTGTTTGTGCATCCCGTGCTAGAACAACACTGCTCCTTGTCCCTCTCCATCTATGAAGGTTTAGGAGACTGATAGCACTTTGGGGCTCAAAGAACTGGTCCTTTAGCTCACATAAAAGAATGTCATGTTTCTGGAACCAAAAGACTCATGTCCAGCCTTATCACCCACTTTACGCAAAAGCACCATCACACTTGTCTCCAATCTTCAGCTAAATCAAAAATGAGAGGCCTGGGGATGAAAGGGTTCTGCCTGTCAACACAGCTAAAATAAATTCATTTCAAAAATTGAATGTAAGAGCTGTACATTTTTTGAAATAATATCTTATTTTGTAACATTTCTCTCTGTTTAGATATGTCTGTAAGAATACAGAAAACAGCAACTGACAGACAAAACTTATTCTAAAACCATCAGCTGGAAATTATTGCTCCTCAATCCTGCAAAGTATAGCCAGGATATGCCAGAACTGCACTGTTCAATCTGCCAGACTTGATGTGGAGCATTTATACAAAACAATGGAGAGGGATATTCCCATGGGGGAAACTGCTTTTGAAAATACCTTCTTTTCAATATTTTCTAATAAATAGCAAGACTTAATTGACTTGCACAACACTGGACCTAACGGACAAGATTTTAAATGGACAATTACACAGCCTGAGATCTGTCTCTGTGTCTCTCTGACCTCGTCAAAACTGAACTATGGGATATTGTTTTCTTTTCTACGCTTTTCCCTGTTCAGCTGTAAACCTCCAGAGACAAGGCATTTTTAATTTTTTTTCCCCTACACGGACACCACTTGACATTGGATGTCTACCGTAGATTCTGTAAGTTTTTGTCTAGACGCAACTGCCTCTCTCCCCCATGACTTTAGTCACTTAAAATAACAGACCATATTAGACTGCAATAACATTCTTTTTCTGTGTTGGCCAACACAGAACCAACAGAACAAAACCGTGACAGAGGCACCTATGGTGACACTAACACATGCAGCACAAGCCCTAAGACAATGGTAACTGTGTAAGCACCACTAATGGCAGGGAAGTCACAGAAGTTAATAAGGCAAGGGAAATCAAGTTCAAGGGAAATCATATGGTCACTGTTGCAATCCTACACTTTGGGGTAGTATGGAGAATGGTGGTAATGGCTCACCCCCTTGGGTGAGCCCCAATTGAAGTAGATGATCAGATCATCAAGTTTAGTCCTGATAACTAATTGTAATCTGACAGCAAGCTTCCAGGAGGTGAAATAAAGTGAGAGAGAGTCTCTGCTCACTAGAGGCTCCTGTGTGCAGGTATCTGGAAAGCATGTGCTCACCTCATTTGTCTGATCATTGGCATTCACAAAGAGAGGTTTCCAACCAGGTGGGAGGGTAGAGCTGTCGATGGCATAACCATGGTTCTGAGTAGTGATGACAGCCTGTCCATTCACTGCATTCAGGACAGGCTGGTTCTGTCCTCTGAAAGAGAAAGGATCAGAGAACTAGGGACAGAAGTGCCAGATGTGTCCAAATGCCAGGATTAGGAGGAGCTGATAACTACGGCATTAGTTATGATAGTAACAGATACATAGTGGTTCAATAGTAGCTGTTCAACGCTGGCAATCTCAAAATAATAAATCCTAGGAGAAATTTTGCTATCCTTCAGTTTAATGGGGATCAATTACACCAAATAATTTCAAAACACCTTCATAAAAAGTAATGCATGACATGGCAATTTAAAATAAATGGAACGAAGAAGTAACGTTACTGCCATGATAGCCTGTTAAGGCAGCTCAGGAGCAAAGCACTGTGGCCTTTTGCAATGCTGAGCTGATCTGTCTGGGCCCTGGGAAGCAGAAGAGCTGCCGCACCTGTTGGCCATCTGCATCTTGTAGGAAGTAGCTCCGGCTGCTATTCCAGTAATTAGATTTCCCATGCTAATTCCAAACAAGGGTTCTGGGCGATTGCTCTCCAGGACCTAAAAATGAAAACGTATTCAAGAGATACTGGACTGTCTCTGTTCAGCAGTTCCAGCATAAACCATTCTAGTTCCCTCACAGCAGCCACACAGACTCGGGAAAAAGCTGAATGTAAGTGTGGCAACAGCCTATAATGGAAAGTTTCTTCCTCTCCTCTGCTTCAGAGGGAAGCCTCAAAGCGCAGCTTGATGTCTTGGTCTACTCTAGGGGAATAAGCAATGACCCTCTGCTTTACAGCCATTTAGTACAGGACATTATTTCTAATGGGAGGAGTGTGAAATCAGGGCTGTTCTTTCATAAGGTCACAGAGGTTCTGAAAGAGCACAGGGTACTTTAAGGCACTGGTAAGGTAATCATAGCAATCATGTTTACTATGTACTGTTCACCAAGGTCTGTACAGCCTTCTTGTAATTACTGGTCTGGAGACAACTCCCAGTGGACCAGGATGAGGAATATCCCAGGCAGCTGAAATGACTGAACATTTGGATTGTAACATGTTAGTACTACCAACTGTTTAGACTTAAGGCACTTGAAAAAAAGTCAAATAAACAAAAATAATTGGCCTATGGCTATTATACTGTACCTTTCTGACATTCTGAATCACTTCCTGGGTCTTCATGGGATCCCCTGGACCTCCGGAAATCACGAGCCCATCATACTCCATGCTGGTGAAATCATGGTCCCACGGAACCAAATGTACTTCCACACCTCGCTGGGAAATAAACAAGGGAACAAGAAATGAGGGGAGGATGGCAACAAATGAATTTGTGTCAGGAGATTGTTCCCATGCTCTCATGTCCCAGAGGCTGAATTTGGATTTCAGTCATTCCTTTGCCAGGACCAATAACCAGTGTTCTCTCCACTATCTGCCCAGATTATTTTCACAGAACTGACAGACTTAGTCTCTCCAAGCCATTTCAGTGTTTGTCAAGTTTATCTGAAATTCACTAATGACATCAAAACTTACTAACGCAATGCAAAATAAGTGTGTATGTACACAATATATTCATTTCTACACGATGCATTCATCCTAACTGCTAAAATAGGGCTTCATAGCCTCATTCTATGACATTCCAGAAATAGTTTGCATAGCAAAAATGGGAGGAACATCCACACTAACTAAAAACCAGAAACAGGGAAACTTTGTACATCCAGAGAATGAGTGGACACTGCACTCATTCCCCCTGTGTGCCTAGGGTAGCAAGGACTGCTACACCACTGTGGTAACAACAGAAGAAGATTTTCACAGAATCACAGAATTAAAGAACAACTCAGGCTGGAGTGACCTCAGGAGGTTGTCTGGTCCAGCCCCTGCTCAAAGCAGGGGTAACTTCAACTTCAGGGCAGGTTGCTGAGGGCATTGTTCAATTGAGTTTTCAGTACCTTCAAGGACAGGCATTCCACAACTTCTCTGGGCCCATGTCAGCCATTCACCCTCCTCATTGAGAATTTTCTTCCCCCATTTATTTATTATTGACAATGTTGGGTTGATCTTCCTTGGTTCTTTTTTAGAGAGACTATGCATTGTCTTTTTAAAGTTCACCTTCCAGGAATTCTTCTCATGCCTGAGAGGTTGCTGTACAGGCCCTCTTCCTTACCCCCTCAATTCAGTGTACAATATTCACAAAACACCTCCCAATCCGTAAAAATCATCCTAAAAATAGTGCCTCAATTTAGGAGGGAACTGCTACTAGAATGGATGTGTCCAGGTGGAAGGAATGCTAGGGAACACAGGTGAGGCTTTTACCAAAGTAAAACAAGAGATGAAGGACGTAAAGCACTGACCTACCTTTACCAGCAGACGGATAACATTGTGCTTCAACCCACAGTCGACAGCTACAACTTTTATTGGATTCCCTCTGCCATAAACCTTGACTTCCTATACAAAGACAGACCATGCTGTAAATGACAGATCACCTGCCACCCCCAAAACACAGGGGAGTAGAATAACTTTTCACCAACATGCAGCGACTGGTATTTAAGAATCAATTAACGTGGAAATCTCCAGAAGTACCGCAGGCATTAGCACTACATTTTTCTGTGAAGGTAGAAGTTATAATGCTCTTTTATATACTGTTGATTACAGCAGTAACAGTAATCCCTAAGAAATCACTTGTTTCCATAGCTAATGACAAGCTTTTTCCCTGTGTTTCACCTCATTAGCAGTGAAGAAGCAAGCCAGTTCTCACAGATTATTGCAGTCCAAGAGAAACACCAGATACATGGTAAGAGATTTTCAGCTGAAGTTCTCCTGCTGATGCTAGTGGAGCAAGGCTACTTCACACCAGCTACAGGCCCATCACATTAAACACCACGCTTACCCTCCAGCCACAGTAAGACCAAAGCATAGCACAGCTGGAAATATCCTGTGACTGACCTCTAGTACATCACAGAAGTACAGAACAGGCCAAGCATGCCACTGAGCAGGACCTACGTTCATACGGACCTGACAGTTTTATGTATCAGACAACAGTTCTCCTCCTCTTCCAGCTGCTGTTCCTTAACCCATTCAACAAAATAATTTGTCAGCAGTCCCAAATCTGGACCATTATGCTTGTTCACTCACTTCTCTAACAGTTGTAACCACTGTCTTAGCACCAGCCTGCAATGTTATTCATGAATAAGCACATAAGGCAGCCTTCTCCCTTATGAAAACAAACTTTGTGTTTCCTTCAGTTATGCTCAGCTTCTGAAAGCTGATATTGATAAGTGTAATTTATCCAAAGTGGCTTTTCTCCTGTGCAATACACCACTGAAAAAGAGTCTTTTTTTTTAAACAACAACAAAAAAACCAACAACAACAAAAACCCCCCAAAACCCCAAAACTAAGTAATTTCCTTTTACTCAGTTTCTCTGTCATTCATATTTCACAGCTGGGCATCTTTATGAAAAGATGCTAAAATCCATGCCCAATATGCCTGATGCTGGGTGATGAACTGAATCTTTTCATAGGAGGACTATGACCATCCAGAAGGAAAAATATCCCCTCTCTAGAGAACCCAAGATGAAGTTTATTAGCAGAATGTTACAAGTTCTCCCTCTGTGTTACCCTAACTCAGTTCTTGTTTTAACTTTTCTCAAAGACTGAGATGAAGAGATTTTTAGGATGCAAGAGCGTATCTGATGTGAGGGCAGCTCTGATCATCATCAGGAGTAACTTACTGCCATGTCAGGAGTAAGGGTGGAAGAGATGGACCTTCTAACCTTCGTTAGAAGGTCTCAAGCTGCAAGACATGAACCACCAATGGTCCCTAATCCATCTTAGAAGACATGACTCATCACAGAGCCACCAGCATTACCACTGCTGTCACAACTCCTGCTGTGTAATGCTGAAAGGAGATTTTTGTATTGGAACATATCTTGTAGTTCACACTACATAATCAGATGGCAATCATCACAATCCCTTCTTGAGAAAGAATAGAATGGAAATCATATTGCAACTGGGTCTTGTCAGATCACCTGAGGCTTCTGATATGAAGCTGTCCTTGACATCAAATATGACAGTATCTTCACAGTCACCAATACGCATGTGGATTCTACTTCCACAGTCCATGGTGGAATTGTATCACTGCACAAGAACTATATGGCTCTTCTACTTGATGTCCTTCAGGCTTCTGGGAAGTGGATTTCAAAAATCTCGGGAAGATTAAGGTGGCCAGTTCTCACAGAAATTAACTTAATATCATGTCCCACAAGAAAAACTCACCGTCCTTTTTAAAGGGGCTTTTGGAGACTCCTCAAGTCCTCACAACATTCATACTTAAAAATCTGCAAAACATTATAAAGCAACGATCTCCCTCCAAGGTTCTCCTTGGCTGTTCTAATGGATAGAGCAAGTTGTAGGATGAAACTGCTCTCAGGTACTTTAATTGCCTCACTCTCAAAACTCTTCCCTGTCCAATTAATTAGGCTATGATTTGTTGCAACATTTCCTTCAGCAACAAGACTGATTTTAGGTGTTGCTGTCTTCACAACCCTCCCTCTACTTCTCACACTTATACCTTCGTACTACAGAGCACTGACCCCTGCATCTGGCCAAGAATATGTCCAGACAGAAACCACACTGTCAGCTGGATCAGGGAACTGTTAAAATATATTCCTTCTAAAGCCAGAGGATTTCCTTCCTCTGTTGACTGCACAGCCTATAAAAAACTGTCCCAGTCTGAAAGGATGATGTAGGAAGGCTGCAAACCAGCAGTCATGGAGAGCAGAAACTCCTGCTGCCAATACTGTTAAGAACAGAAAGAGCACATGGGGCTGTGTGTGTAGATAGAAGTGACCTTTTAGCTTCAAGGGGTGAAATACCTCTCATCTGCTCTGGGACCCTGACCATCACATGCACCAAAATAAATCTCTGATGAAAGTTCCTGCAAAATACTGTCCTCTATAGGCAATGTTGGCAAATAATCTATACCACTAGGATCTAAAGAAGGAAGGGAAACAAATAACAATAAAAAAACCACAAACAATCACTCCTACTGTACAATTGATAAGCACATTCCTAATCTTACTGTACCCTCATTCACAAGAAAATAGCTGTTAGGCAACAGATAGATTCTTACGTCAAGTAGTTACCAACATTGAACAGCTTACTTCATTTTCAGCTTTGTGATGTTGCTTTTTAAGCCTACAAAATGAAGTTATAAACATGAGACCACCAAAGCTCCACTAATCTTATTACATCTCCCTTTCAGAAGCTATTTGTAGCATCTTTACTGTAATTGTGTCTTAGTAATCGCAGAGTTTAGCATCAGCAGCCTTACATATTTCTGAGTTACTGCTCAAAATGACTCCACCTGCATCTTGCAATCATAGATCACAACCTCAGTAAGCAATTGCTATCCTTCTGTGTAGTAACAAGGCCTTGACTCAGAATAGAGGGGAGGCATTGGCATAGTTGGCGAGATCCCTGAAGGTGAGATTTGCAAGGCGGCCTACGTATTCCAATGGCATCCCAGGTAAGCAGTTACTACTGTAAATCCAAGCCCAGATGGAGACTGAACATCAAATTCCCACCTCCTCACCAACCAGTCTGTTCAGAAATGCTTTGCACTCATGCCACTAACACACCAGCTTTTGTGCAGAACAGTACACAAGCAACTATTTGCAGAGTTGCAGAGCTCTTCCAAAACCTCACTGATCTTGAAGGAGCTGCAAACATCATAGTAAGCATGGAATTTGTAAGAGAGACTCATACACTCAGTTCCCACTTCAGTCAATGGGATTAAGCAGCCAAGGTACTCTTTATCCCACAATTAAATCCCCAGAGAGTCCACAATTTAAGACGTTAGCCCTTGCACTGGAACAAGAACAGTTACTATTTTTAGTACAGGCCCGGTTTGCTACATCTTTGTGATTTGTAATGTTGTTCTTAGTTTGTGGTTAAACAGTTTGCACGCTGAGCTAACAGAGTACAAACTTAACTGCTGTTCTACAGACAAAGTAGCTAATACTAGTAATATTAGATCCAGGGGATTTCTAACTTGGTCTCTTTTTGAAATCCAGAAATATCTTCTGGAATCACCTCAACAAAATTATGTCTGAACACAGATTATCAAAAGTTATTATAAGCTTTCCTGAAATTTATTTAAGGAAAGCAAACATTCTTGTTATTAATTCTTCTTATTTTTGAAAACCATATACTACATCTAACTGTATCGCAATACTTCTCAATCCTGTCTTTGTAACACACAATCCTCTGATCAGAGTACTGTTCAGACTACATACAGCACAACACAGCTCATTTTACATCTCCAACACTGCACCTAAGAAGCCATGGGGATTTTACAAGGATGATGTTGAGATGACAGTCCTTCAAAGGTCTGGAAAGGTGTACGGTTAGAAAAGGTCCCCAGATTTTTTGTTTCGAAAGACTGGATGATCCCCATAGCAAATGGGGAGCAGTTACTACCTGGAGCATACAGCCCTGAGACTACAGAAGAAGTTCTCACCTTTGTTGAAACTTCTGCAACTAGGTTTTGTTTATTTGGGTCTGCAAACTCCACGGGTTGACCTTCAAATTCAATCTTCCCAAGTACTGTGCCCTGTGAAAATACACCAGTAAACAACAAAGCATGAGCAATGGAGAAGCTGTGAACACCGGGAAAAGGTGCTGACAGGCACAGCAACCAGAACAGCTGTTTAGAGACGGTGTCTTGGTGGCTTATAACCATTTCTAGCAAGGTTTATGAGCCTACCTTGGTATCAAAAATCTGTTTGAAATCATTCATTCAGGCTAAAGGCATAGTCAGAAGTAAAATTTGTTAACAGGCAATTTGGCAAGCTGTCTAATGACAGTAAAATGCATAGCCTTCCAAGAAGATCAGAATTCAGATCCCCAAATAACTGTTGTGTAAATCTGGGAGTAATCCACAAAGCAGTTTGAAGCTTCTTGATTTTGGAAACCCACTGTGAGGTCTTCAGCCACCTCCTGTGGATAGCTACAGGGCAGCAGAGCTAGGGTAAGGCAAAGTTATGTAGGAGACAGGTCAGCACAGCTGTTTTCTGAATAAGCTGATAAAAAAAACCACCAAACCAATCAACAAAAAACCACCAGCAAGCTCTACTCTTTATTGCTGTTTCCACCTCACAGAAGCTAGGACACTTTTGGTCTGTCAGCAGCATATCCTTCTCCACCTTCTGCTCATTAAATTTCTCAGTGGAAAAATCCTTGTTTTGGCTTAGCCCCACTCCTGGAATAAGTGAGATTAATCTAGGGTTAACCTCTCCTTAGCAAGGGGACAGGTGTGCAACACAGAACTTTTCAAGGATGGAAGAGGAAAGCAAAACAGCGGAAATCAATGTTTTGTTGTGACTTTTAATACACAACACTTTCATGATAAAACATGTTAAACTCAGCTTTGCCCTATGGATATGAGACAAGCACGCACACCAGGATTGCTCACTGGGTTTAGCGATACTTCCATGGTTGGCCGTACCTGAAGTATCCTTGTCATTTTCCTAGAGCAAGAAAGAGCCAGCATCTTGCATTGCCATGCACACTACTAAGGCTAAGTTTTAAAGACAGAGTTTTGCTCTTAACAGTGGCTGACATCCTATCTCACCTTAAGCAGCACCTTACACCAAAAGCTGCTCCAGGCTGCTTTGCATGGAGCAGAGCTGAAAAGATTAGCATAATCTTAAACAAGTCAAGCTCTTGGGAACCACAGGAACTGCTGTGTGCCACCATGCAGTCTGTCCCACAAACGCTGATGACAAAGCCCTAAAGCCATTGCTCTCAAACAGGAACCCTGTGCCTTTCCTTGCTCCCACACTACTCAGCCAAATGGTGCCCTGCATTTACTTTTAGAGTCAAATTTAGCAAGTCACTACTCCTTTTGCATTTATAATAATGAAACCCTGTTGTCACTCGCAATTTATAAACCAACATGGAGTGAAATACTAAGCTGTTTTTTTAACCTGAAAAGATTGGGAGAAAAGGCTACGTTACGCATTATTTTAAGAGCCATAAACCAATAACACTCGGAGTCCCAGTATAATGGGCTTTACTACCATACACGGCTAAGTTACAGCATACACATTGAAAGCATATTTACTTTCGATGAAGGGAATGCTGATCCATTACACAGCATGTCTCAAGAAAGTAGAAAATGTATTGCCAACTTGTTTTGTATTAAACTGCATTTGTCTGCTGTCTGTAAGAGCAGGACAATGCCCTGTCTTCCCATAAGAATTCATTTCTACAAATATTCCCCCATTCAGGCTGGGTGGTTCGTATTTTGCTCTGTGGAATGAAAGAGGGTGTGTGCTTGGATTGCAGACTGCAAATTGATCACCTAAAGAAAAGAGCAGCTTTGAATAATACGTTACAAAAGAGCCTCCAAGGTGCATTTACATTCAAACTGGCTTTGATCACTGTTTTAGCCAGTGTGAAATGTACCTCAACATTAACCTCCATTCGGTAAGATAATCCTGCTCACATCCTTCAGTTGTCGGCTCTTGGAAACCAGAGAAATGTAATAACTATTAAAAATAATATCTGGCTTCAACCAAAGAAAACTAGGCTGAGTTAGCAATCCAGCCTAGGTTATTGTAGGCATTCCGTTGTCTCTGAGGAGCGGGAGAATTTCCACTGGCCAAAGGTGGTGCTGTATGTGACCTAATATCCATAGTATCTCACAAAGTTACTGATCTCTCTGTTAATATCTGTGGCAACATGTAGCTGACACTACTACTACCTGCTGTGTCTAACACACCAGTGTGACATAGCTACCTGAGGCCTTTCATTTACATCTGCTTGTGCTGGCTCACTTATGTAGAACAGGAAACCCAGAGCAGAGCCAAGGAGAGGGGGCTCCCTGAGATCAGAGCATTGTCTCAGCCATACAGAAGACACAGAGCCTTTGGAAGAGCACAGGGACCTGAGCAGCATCTGAGGTCAAGACAACCCAGCAGAAGTATCCCAGGTTTGCTGCACTGTTAGGAAAAGAGTCCACCAATAGCAAGGTTAATGCAAGTGGATCAAGGGAAGCATATCATACCTTACTACGAATTAATTTGGACAGCATTCTGGTATCAATCCCATACAGTGCTGGCACCTGAAGAAAACACAAGTGAAGGATAAGTTAGAGAGCATGGAGCTAAGACAGAGGAAGACAGCAGCCAGATCACTTTGCTGAGAAGAACATGTCCGTGTTCAAGGAGCTCTGGCTCTTAGCATCGCTATTACCAAGACTTCCTCATTTCCAGTTCTTCACTTCTTCTTCCTATTCCCACTCATAAATAGCTTAGTTCTTCAAATCTAGTTTCTGCACTAAAAAGCACAAAATAAAAAGCTCATGTGGGCAAATATGTCTCACTTCTGAACTCCATTTTGCCTTACTGAAAAGCACCTAACCCTCCCAGCCATTACAAGTCACTGGCAGTCTACTAACACGTCCTTGACTCCCACGGCTTCAAGTCAGTGCGATTCTGGCAGCTACCATCTCTCAAGGTTACAACCATGGCAACCACTAGCAGCAGCACTACAGAAACATTTGATGTGAGAATTGAATATGATCTAATGTGTATCGTGTTTATGGAGAACAAAACATCTCCATTTAATTAACATTCCTTCTGGACAGATCATGGAAACACCATTGCACCCTGAAAAAGAGAAATAGATAAAGAATCAGAGAACTAATGAACACACAATGAGCCCAGTACAGACCTGTGAAGACATCTCACAAGAAAAGTGGTTACCAGCTCAAAGCCAGCAGTTCTTTCGCATGTTCCCATATGTACAGGTCTGTTCTCATCATGTAGTTACCCCTAGATTGCTCACCTGTTCTTCCTGCAACCACTCTCCCAGGCTCCTAGTAGCCTGCCAGTGGCTGTACTCATTGCTGTAATCCAGCACTAGCAAACCTGAAACCTGCAGAGAGAAGAAACATCATGTTGCACTGAAGGATCACCTTGTACTTCATAGAATCATAGAATGGTTCTGGTTGGAAGGAACATTTAAAGGTCATCTAGTGCAACCTCCCTGCCATGGGCAGCGACACTTTCCCCTAAACCAAGGTGCCCAAAGCCCCATCCAACCTGGTCTTGAACACTGCCAGGGAGGAGACAGCCACAGCTTCTCTGGGCAACCTGTGCCAGGGCCTCACCACTCTCACAGAAAAGAATTTATTTCTTATATCTAATCTAAAACTACGCCTTTCAGCTTGAAGACATTACCCCTTGTAAAAAGTCCCTCTCCACCTCTCTTGTAGGCCCCTTCAGGTACTAGAAGGCTGCAGTAAGGTGTCCCCGCAGCCTTCTTTTCTCCAGGCTGAACAGCCCCAACTCTCTCAGCCTTTCCCCATTGGAGAGGTGTTCCAGCCCTCAGACCATTTTGGCAGCCCTCCTCTGGACCTGCTCCAACAGGTCCACGTCTGTCCTGTGCTGAGAGCTCCGGAGCTGGGCACAGGACTCCAGGTGGGCTCTCACCAGAGTGGAGCAGAGTGGCAGAATCCCCTCCCTCGACCTGCTGGCCACACTGCATTTGATGCAGCCCAGAATACGGTTGGCTTTCTTGCCCTGTACCTTCTGAGTTTTGACTATTCATCCACTGCAAACCATACCACGGATAGGACACAAGGCTACGCAGACATGATGTGACTGGTCTTATATAACAAAAAGATAGCAAAACTGAGTCTTCACAGGGGGATTGCGCAGAACAGGTACCTGGCAAAAGGGTAAAGACTTCATACTCTGTCGTGGTTGTACCTGGGCCCTTTTACTTAGGTAATTCATAGAATAACGTGGCTTCCAGGTAACCAAAGCTACAAATTGCACTGAACTGAGAAAACACTTCTTGTTAGAAAGAAAACGGAAATGTAAGACAAGACAAAATGTTTTAGATTCATTTTTTGCTTAAGAAAGCTTTTAGCTTCTAAGCAACATTTCATTTCAAAAGTCAGCTCCATTGTCCAGTGGAGTCAGGCTTATAAAGGAGTTGTTTCATGTCAGGACAGGTAAAGCGTTTCACTAGTTCTGCAATTACATGCTTCTGTTTCATTTTTCAGTACTTCCACCACTGCATGGACACAGCCCTTCTCCTAGCCAATATTCCCTGTCACGACAGTGTAAATACTGCTTCTCCTGCACTAGTACGTACAGCCTTCTCCACACAACTGTCACCTCCCCTGTTTATGGTAGTACAGGCACATAGAGAAAAGTCTCAGTGCACAGAAACTTCTCATTCTCACCGGCATTTGATCTCTCTGTGGCAACCAGTCCTGGGCAAACACAGATAAATGCGAGGCAGAAAAGAATGTGGGGAAAAAAGCCATCCAGGAGAGCAGTTCATAAAAACTGTAGCATGTCAATCACTGATCAGAAATACATTGCTTTCAGACAGCACCTGGTCTGGTACAGAAAGCAACTGGATTATCTTTCACCACCATTCCCCCAAAGGACAGTATCCAAAAGAACAAAAAGAAAGGCTGACTATCATTGATTCCCTCTCACATCTATGAGGGTGCCAGTAAACTCCTGCGCGCACACACTCTGGCTGCTAGCACCACCCTTTGATCAGCTTTGCATCTGCCACTCTTACCTTGATCCTGTCAGACTCCAGAAACCTCCTGAGGCCCATTTCATCCAAAGCAGCCGTGTCAGGCACTCCACCGTTCCCAACTATGGGGTTAGCCAGTGTAAGAATCTGTCCTTTGTAGCTGGGATCTGTCAAGGCTTCAGTGTATCTAGATGAAGAAGCAATAGAAGAAAAGTATATTGGTCTTGAAAAGTATATTGGAGTTGAAAGGAAAACAAAAGAGCCAGTGAAAACAAGACAGGTCTGAATTCTCATATGACAAAAAGACAGAAATGGTATTCATGTGAAAGCATTCTCAGTGTAAAAGTAAACGCATTTGTGAATCTGCCCTGACTTTGCCACCTGTGATTAAACGTTTGACACTGAAAACAAGGAAAGGCTTTGGCTTCTTATGCTTCATTTAAGAAAAGCACAGGAGCTATTAAACTCAGACTCCTTGTAATTTAACATACGGTAAACAACTACACACAGAGCAGAGTGCTCACAGCACTGCAGTAAGTGCATGGCGTATCACTTGACCCACAGATAACAGCTTGGGCTTGGTCATTCCCTGGGCACTGCATGTGGGCAGTGCTTTCTCATTGCTGTGTTCTTCCCTTCATGTGGTCTAAAAACTTGCCCCTCTCAGTGGCAACAGAACGCTCAAACTGAAAAGCCAACAGGCAACAGAGTTGTTTGCCCAGAGTTAGTCCCTTCCACAGTGTGGAGCTTGCAGGTCTTGAGATGTTCAGGGCTGTAACTGCCCTTTCTGTGGGGGAGCAGGTAGACAAATCTATGCCTATCTTTTTATGTAGGTATCAGGGAAACAGCTGTGAATCATCCTTGTGATTCCTCACTACTACTCTGGGTTCTTCTCTCCTACCTGCTCTGTCAACAAACCCTGCCATGGTACCACTTGTGCAGCTTCTCTCAGCAGAGGCCTGGCCTGTCTTCTAGGCAATCTCCAGATTCCCACCCACAGGACACTATACATTTCCCCTGACAAGACCCCTATGCGCTTGGAAGTTGGTTTGTGTATCTCTGAAGAAGGCAAGATGGAGGCAATGCTTTGCGATTCATCAGTCCACTCCGGTCACAAGGCTCCAAAGCATGCCCAGGCAGAAGCCCCAGGAATAGCAACTTTGTTCAAGAACCTGCCTGAATAGCCTTCTCAGCAAGGACAGGTCTAAAAGCATGGTGGAACCTTCTTCTTCAGTGGAGGATCAAACTTAGGATTTTGCAAAGTATCAGCTCTGGATCTGGTAGATCCAGTCTCACTTTCAACCTCAAAGAGGGCAACAGGTTAAACATGGTCTGCATGCGTATGTTCCTATTCTTCAGCTTCACATTAACACAGTCTTTCACTTTCTCCCTTCTACTGTAGCATACTGTTGCAGCAATCCATTAAACAATTGCCATCTTTCAACCCAAAAGCAGCTGTAATTTAGCAACATCTGAAGTTGTCCACACAAATATTTAGCCAAATGGATAAAGACACTTCAGGATGAATCTGCCCTATACAAACTATGATTTATTATTGTCATTATTGTTTAAACAATACATAATTGACAACTCCAGCCATCTACCAGATATCAGCAAGCCACAAGAGATATTTTTGTAGAACATCAGATTTCCTGACAGAAGACTAATTGTCAAACACTGGCAAACTCTTCACAAAACCCAGAATGGTTGCAGGCAGATATAGACAACGCAGCACACTAGCCAGCTCTGAGAAATGACATGTTGAATGAGCAATGGCCATGAAATATTTTCAGGTAAGCCTCTCCTGCTGTTCAAACCTATACTGCCTGTTGCAGGTAAACAACCTCACAAAGTGCAGTGTGATCACAGAACTGCAGTGAGTGAGTGACCCATGCACATTTGGCATTGCGCTCTCCTTCTGAGTCAATTGGTTATGCTTCCGAAAGTCTCTTTGTTAATGACAAAGCTAATGTAGTTAACCTTTGCATGTTATTTGTAATCAGGAAACAAGGACAGAGAGCCTTTGGGATTGGCTGGTGTACGAAGGCACAGCACCGCACTGAGATGCAATGCCCTTTAAGCAGGCACAATGCCTTGTGGAGCACAGAGAAGCAGATGGGAACGCAAGCTCCAAAGATGCTGCAAGGTCTAATCCTTGCTGTGCCTGGCCAAAGGCCTGCCTGATTTCAGTAAATTCCTATCAATCAGTTCTCTTGCTAGAATATCATGGGAAACACACGCAGACTTATTGGAAGCAAATGCATTTACTGAGATGTTTTAAACATGGAAACATTTTATGACTTGTAATTCTTATTAATTGCAAATCTCCTCTCCTTTTTCTTCCTATACCAAACAGATGGCTGCAACACTAGGATTTTTTTTTTTGAGCAAATGTTTCTGAAAAGTTCATCCTCTTGCTTTCCTAATGAACATTCAACCTTCCACGCCCAAAACAGTGCTCTCTGCCCTCTATGCCAGAGTAATATGATAACTTTTCAGCCAGCTTCAGCTGCTTCAAGCCTGAAAGCTACACACACATGAAGTGCTTTGCCTCCCAGTTCTATGACATGAATCAGAACATGGGAGTCTAGATGAGGAGACAAGGTGCAGAGCAGCATATTAATCATCCCAGTACAGAGCCCATGATGACCCAACTTCACATCTAGAAACATCCACTTCACGGAAAGCAGTGGTCTGAGGCTTAACAACAGCCATGGCAAAATCACCCCTGTGCTAGCCTCTTGCTCCCTACACTGACAAATTGCTGCACGCCCAGATAGTCTGTAAAAGGCCCCAACCCTGGGCACCTCCTTCACACAGCCACTCAGCCTCTTACTGTGTCAATGAAAAGAGGTAGCTGAGTTCCTCTGGATACATAAGGTCTTGATCTCTGTGCTCAGGAGCACTAGGCAGAGCTACAGGGTTTCTTTCACTGGACAGCAGTCCCTGGACTGGTAGAAAATCTGTCACTTTTATGATCTGCAACAATGCTGAAAACTCTTATCTTCCTCTTCTCCAAATCAATCAATGAAGGTCATGTTCCGTGAGAGTGCTCTGAAGATACAACCTTACATTTTGAATGTTCCCTCCATACCCATATGCTCCCCAGCACAGAAGAGATCGCTCGTTCACAGGCATCTTCTCCAAATCACTAGAAAATGAGCAAACACAGCTTCTACTGCCACAGTACATGTGGAGAGGAAATTAATTCATCAAGTCCTCCTTGACTTTTGTGATGTGACAAGATTTATTGCCCGTAATCTGTCACCAAGAAGAGAACTCTGGTGCCCTCCATCATTCTGATCTATATTAAACAGTTGCTTGTTGGCAGGTATATTAACACAGCCAGTAATTAGTGCTGTCAAAATACTTAAATAATTGCCTTCTAATGCAAAACTTTGCAAACACATTCCCCTCCGCAGCAATTTAGCAGTCTCACCAATGAGATCATTTAAAAACTCACCCTGTGAGTACTGGTTTCTCCAAAGGATAGCAGAATTTGGGGAATGCAAGGCAGCTGGGTAAAGACAGCTACAAATGACTGCAGAAGAAGCTCAAGCACCAACAGCCTCAGAGCTGTCTCACCTCCCCAGGGACACGTTCCTCTCCTAAACAAAAGCCTTATTCCTCTGGGCAGATTTCCCCTGCTCAAGCAGTTCAATAAAAGCACCAGCAGCATTTGGCTGCCATCTTAAGTCAGCCACTGAATTCTACCACTCAAGATGACAGAGTCATGCTAGGTTAGGCATGAATCTGATCCTACCATTTAGCTGGAAAGGGCACAGAGTTTAAATGCATCCTTAACCATGGTATGAGCCAAGAAATGTCATAAGGGATAGGTCATATAGGTGACCAGCTTGGGAACCTCATGATTTAAAAATTTTGCACTCAGAAGCTAAGTTCCATTGCTCAGAAGGCCGCAGATACTTCAAACCTCTATATTTGATCAGGGCACTCAAGGGAGAACAGAGACAGCTCCTCTGCTCTGACTCGGTAGTGGCTGCATTTCAATGGGAAGTTATCAAATCCCTACATACCTCACTATCATGGTTAGTTATATCAGTCTTTAAAGTTACTCATCACCACAAAATGCTATGACACAAGGCGACTTCCTGAAGTCTTTTCATTAACTATCTGTGTCTCTCTCTGTATCCCTGGACTAAAGTGTTTTCTTATACAGACTACTACGTGCTTGAATCAGGACCCTATGAACTTGGAAAAGCCAGCTTTCACACTTTAACAAGCTCCCAGAGAAGTTTTGGTGCTTATATCTCATTTGCTTTTTGCCTTACCCAGAAAGACCAGTGTTGAATACAACTTCCCCTGCTGTGGAGGATGGATAGCCAAAAGAATAGCCCTTCATCTTCGTCCCATCTTCCAGCACCAAGTTCGCTGTCTGCGCCTAGAGAAAGGCACATGAAGAGACTCATATACAGGAGGAAAAGGCCCGATGTTTATACAGGTAACACATAGGACACGTGCTCTCACACCTCACTTTGTAAGTATTCCTGCCCCTCTCCCATTCCCAGCTGCCATACTGTCTCTTTTACTAGTTTCCTGATGTTATTTTTTCCTTCTAACTCTTAGGAAACATCATGCTCCTAATGAGGGCAAGGCAGCTGGCAAACCTCACCACAAGTGGAGCATGTGCTGTGCTATCACCCTTCCATATCACTTTGTTCATTTCTTTCACTCATTATATCTTGTAATTAACCAATATCATAACTCTGTGGGGTAAAGATCACTTGTCTCTCCTCCTTGTTTGCTCTAGGTTTGCTGCTGAGTACGCTGGCTCTCATCCAGCCATGACCTTTGATAAGTGCTTAACTTCTGTTGCAACTGTACAGCTAGGCCACTGAAAATAAGTGTACATTTAGTTGGACTGGTGTCAGACAGCAAAATTCAAAATACCAGTCCATTCCTCTGTAGGACACAAGAGAGGAGCTCGTGGATCAGACAGATACTCATGGTCTCAGTTACCTCAGAAACGGTCATAAATTGTCCTGGAAGAGGTAGATGTGGAACAAGCAGCCTAAAGGAAAAGCTCCCATAAAACCACACCTGTTTCAGAGAGTGTTTAGCAGAACTGAGTCCCACACTAAGCACAGGATCCCTTGCAGGCTTAGTCACTATTTTACAGCTGAGGAAGACGGGACACAGAGAACAGCTTTTATGAAAGTCATTAAGAGATTCAGTGGCACAGCTGGGTCTTTGCACATACCAGACTAAACACACTCTCTTTTGCCTCATTTGGAAATCAAATCTTTCTTAGCCTGTCCAGGAATTGGAAGGGAAACCACCTGAGAACTCCAGCTTCTACCAAAAAAAATAAAAACAAAAAAACCCCCCCAAAAAACAGTATATGCACAACAGAAATGACAGAATGAGTTGGGAGATTCCTTCAGGCAGTAGAATCACTGATGACAAGCAGGGAAAGAGAGAGAGTAAGAAAAGCTCAAAACAGATTTGCCATCAAATTTCTGGGCTTAATAGAACTTGGACGATGAACCTTTTGGGCCCTGAGAAATTTCCACTTCTGGAATGCAAGCACAGCTGCCTCCTGGGCACAGAGCTGCAGTCACAGAGCAATGACCAGTGCAAAAACCCCAATGGTCTGCACCAGAGGAGATGTGCCAAACATGCCCACCAGGCAGCAGCTCTCACCATGATTTAACTTCATACTGGGTTTTTTTTTTACAAAACAATTCCTCTTACTGGGATCTTGGTAAAGAAAAATCAAGATCAATTTTCTGTAGAAAGGAGCATGAGAGCTACTTTCCATTAGCCATAAGTCAGAGGAACAATCACAGCAAAGAGAAATTTCATTCCTAGTATTGAACTTTTTGTAACAGTCACGACAAACAGTCATCTAGAGCTCCTCCACAGTTACAAATACTGAACAGATCAATTACTAATGTACTACAAAATACACCAAAAATCAAACTCCACTGCCAAATAATTGAATTCTGTGCTTCTGGGATGCTTTTAGCCTTGCATTTTTTTCCTCATTAGTGTCGAACATCCAGTCATTCTTGAAAGATTTAGCCATCATTTTCTGAACCTTCCCAAACCAATGGATGGAATAGTCAGCAACATCAAAAGGCACCCCACTCCCTGTCCCCAGTTACAAATATAGTTTTTGTGGCTAAATCCCCTATATTTATCCCAAATAAAAGTTACAGTTTGGTCAGCTCCCTAATCTCACCAAGTCTCTCATTCCAGAAATCTGCCACACACTCAAAGCATTAAAAAGCCTGGGTGCCTCACACTGGGCTTTGGACAGGACCTCTGCTCTTTCTGAAGCCTGCTGAAAACCCAGCCCATGCTGCCAACATGGAAGACTGACTGTAGGAACCAATTTCTCTCAGCCTTCATTTCAAGAGATGGATCCCGTATTTGAGTCCACCCAAATATCAACTCAAGTTCAATCAACTCCTACCTCTCCTTGGAACAACTTGGAGTAATCGCCTGAATTGCAGTCTGAACTACAAAGACAGCCTGGGAGAATGCTCCAGCAAGCAAAGTCCACAACAGTGGAATGACCAGAAAAGTCAAGATCCATCTAACTCCTGAGGGCCACAATCCAGAGCAATCATTGTGACCTTTAAGAACTTCGTCCTCACTATAGTACTTGACAGAAATCTCCACATTTTTCCTCCCACCACACGCCACCTGCCCTCCTACACACCAGACCAGCACAGAAATAATATCTGTTGAACAGAAGCCCTGTTATACTATTACAGTCCCTACACAGTGTTAAAGTAATGTAGAAGAAAGTCCCTGAGCAACCATAACCTGCCTGCAAGTTCAGCTATAGGACAGATGTTCAAATGTTTCCCTCCCTTACTTGATTTATTATTCCTAATTAAGTGGTAGGTTGGTTTGTTGAGCATTCTAGAAGCAATTATTCTTGCTTACATTTTCAGCGGAGGTGTTACCATATCCCTAAGCTGCTAGCCTACCTTGTCTTTTCAGTTTTGTTTTTAATGTGAAAAGTGATTTACAGGCTATAAAGAAGGCCAGGTGGCTCAGTCAGGGATTAGTTGGGAAAGATTTTCACTTTCAAAAAAAAAAAAACAACAAGCAAGAAATCAGCAAAAACCCCAGAGTTTCTGTGAGGTCCTTTTCTCTCCACTCTTCTCAGTAGCTTCCCCATGTAGTCTCAGATCAATCTCTGTTGTGGTCTCGGCTAAAACGTTTCTTCCACAAACACCCCCAATGTGAGACACACCATTTGCAATCTGATTTCTCCTTCCTACACACCAGTAGCTTTAGCAGAGCTCCCTGTGCTCCAGTGAGTCTGCAGGGCTCTTGAAGAGCTTTGAGGAAGGAGATGGCTAACAGAAAGGGTCATGCTGTTACTGTGGTACTGCTAGATTTTGTGCATCTTGTCCAAACAACTTGAAAGGTTAACTACTTCAGGTCCCACTTTACTAAGGACTTCACACACGAAGTAAACAAAGCACTGTAGCAATTAAAAAAAAAAAAACAAAAAACAACAACCAATAACAATAAGAAGGTAAAAAACCAGATGAAATTAGTTCCAGTTAGTTCCCTGCTCTAACAGCCCTTCCCATCTACAGGATGTATGATAAAGATCTGCAAAATCTCAAGAGATCTGCAGTACAATTTGTTTTTTTAAGTGTCTCTACTATAAAGCCCTGTACTGGAAAGTAAACAGGTAATTTTTCCTCTTTTCTACTTGCCTTACAGAGTAACCAATCAAGAGAGTCAAGTTCTTCCACCTCCAGAGAAATCCCTCAGTTTGTCTTGGCAAGACCAAGTTGAACCCTGAACAGTGGGCTGCTGAAGGACTATGAGTATGCCGAGTACTGAAGCCAGGATGGGCACTGATGTACAGCAGAGACACAGATGGGACTCAATTTCCATGCAGATCAGTTTATTTCACTTCAGTAAGACGAAGATAAAACATCTCCCTTCTAAGGCAGGTCATGATTCCATGAGCATGACAGCCTCTGCCACATTTCCCAGCACACAAATCTGGCTGGTTACGTAACAGCCAACATATCAGAAGTGCAGAAGCAGCCAAAAGCCACCAGATTTCTTCTACAGTAGAAAGCTGGTACCAGGACTGTGCTGCACGCGCTCACTCAAGACCAAATAACCAGCAACAAAGGACGAGTTTTCTCTGACAGAAAAATGCCTCTTCCTGTGAGTACCATGCCATCACAGGCTGGAAATCTATCTGCACATTGCTAACAGTCAAGACTTCCTTTGCCAACACTATATATATATATACTATTTTATTTTAGCACATTTGCTTCTGGCTAAACTTAAGATAAGAAGAAAGGGCAGGAATAAAAAAATTAATCAAAAGCCAGGTCCGTGTCTTAGGATACAGCAAAGAAGATTCTCTTGGGCTAACTTTTGGGAGAAGCTTTGGATTAGTTCCTTTACCATCCAAGCCAAAGAGAAAGCAAAGCCAGAAACACAACACAAGGTACCATGGTGGAAAAGTCACAGCTCCTACAACTTAAACTCTTCTTAAGGCTGTTTGCAGCAATGCCACAAATATCTGTTCACGGCAAAAGTCAAAGGAGGAGGGCGAACCAAGACAGGCGAGGCATTTAGCAGAAGTCAGTGAGCATCCCAGGAAATATGCACCTCTCTTCTTCCTCACAGCAGCATCTCACTAAGTTCCCCCCATCTCTAGGGGAAGAGGCCCAGTTTTACCTTCCCTTCACTTTTACCTCCATGGGGAGAGGAGTGGAGTAGCTTGTGACTGATCTTTCTCCTCCTCATCCACCTCTCCGCTTCCCATGCAGTTATTTTCTCAGGTACTTTCCACCTGCCTCAAAATGTATTTGAAAGGCCCTTTTACAGTAATCCGAAATAGTTTCTAAAGCCAGTGCTCAAAAATTTTCCTCCTCTCCCTCTCATTTCTAACAATATTTTTAGCTTGCTCCTCATGGTTTTTATAGCTCTCCCAATCCTCTCCTTACTGAGCCAGCTATACTGTTACAAGCCACCTATTTATTGCTTGTAATACTCTTTACATCCCCATTTAACTGCATTGGGCTCAGATGAGCATTAAAAGATACAAGCTTCAAGCTGCAGTCTCTCTGCCCATTCCTGAATTAGAAGCTTGATTACCCTGAAACCACTGATGCTAAGCACCCCTACAGAGAGCTCACAGGTGTCTCTGATCTGCTGTCTGTGCCCGTCTTTCACCTGTGGATGCTTCATCTCTCCTTCAGAACTGAAGGATGTGACAAAATAGGGAAATATGGACCTGTGAGTCCCCACGTCTCAGACTGCTCAACTACAATGGCATTTCCCCACATATACTGAGTTTAACTGGTCAGAAAACTGTCTTGGGAGAAGAATTATTTAGGCACTCTGCTAAAACTACCACCTCTCCCTCATGCTCTCTAATGCTTTATATAGCTTATACACAGGTTAGAAACATGTTTTCATTATATTTTGTTATGCTTCCCAAAATAGCTCACTGAGAAAAAGCAATAAAAGGCAACTAAACACTCATTTAAGCCTGCAATAATGGGAGAATGGGATCATTATCTATACCGGCATTAGCCCACACACCTTTATTAGTTTGCATTTTACTCTTTCTCCAAACTTCTTACAAATATCCACTATCCCTAATGATGATGGCTGGAACATTTAACCCAGCCTTAAGTCACTACTTGGTCACTTGTCTCACAACTACAGTTAATTTCCATGCTCTGACACAAAGTTATGCAATAGGTTGGGTTTTTAGGACCACTTATCCTTAAATTTTCCCTCAGGCCTGCTGCTTTACTGCTTGCATATGTATATTAGAAAGTCCCTTCAACTTCTGTTTCCATATGTCCCATGGAAAAAGGTGTATAAGCCTGGCACTATCTTAAAGCAAAAGCCTCAGGCCAGGAAAGGTTCAGGTTTTTGTATTCCACATTCTGAACTGAAACAGAACAACGTGGCACCTGGCAAAATTGGCATTAAAAACCTGAGCTGAGAGATCTCAAGAGCCACAGGCTCCTAAACTACACTAGATATCAGCTTTCTTACTCTCCATGAGTTCAAGCATCCACTCTGGCAGCACAAAATCCTTTAGGTATTTGAACTCAAATAATTAAGTCTAATAAGGAACAACTTTCCCAGTGTCCATGCCAAGGCAGAAGATGACATAAGAAAGAGACTTCTGAGGCTGGCTGGCTAGCACCACACCTTCTGGTGAGCCAGGTAGTCACAGTGCAAGTACAAATACTCCACCAGACTCAGCACTTCAGATGCACAGTAGGTCTTGGCTGCGCTGCAATAGATCCTGTCATACACCTTGAAACAGAAAAAAGGCCCGATTCACTCTGACCCATATCTGGGGTGTATTTGCTGGGACTTGAGGTTAAAATAGTTCCCAAGGGTTTCACTCAGCATTGTTTTCTTAACAGGTATTCATTCTCCTTGACTTTAGCATTGGTGTCGTTGGCTTTAAGCAATCACTCTTTAGCTTTACAAGCACAGTATTAGGTAGATGCTAGAACAGTTGGTGCTTCAACTCCATCAGGGTTAGGACAGCAGTTTTCCATGAGCATGAAATTTCTTAACTGTATGCTTCAGCACTATGAGATCTGATCTTGTAGGTCTGTCACTGTGCAGTCCTTCAATGAGTGACACCATCAGTCTGTCTTTTAAGATGCCAGATCCAAACTTCAGATGCTAATCTATCAGTATAAGAATGTATCAGACCCAGTCTGCTACAGGTGCCTACCAAAAATATCCTGGGATATGTAAAGAAAGATGGGGTCTCATCAAAATCTGAACCAGGAATCCTAACCATGGGCTAGGGCTACAAAGCTTTACCAGCGGAAGATGCTTTTTACTGCAGCAGACTTGTAGCCACAGACTAATGTGTCTTTGAACTCCTCTGTGCATCACAAGGCTTCAACTGCTGTACTCTACTCTACAGAGCACGGCAGAAATAACTGCATCATCTCCAAACAGCAAGAGAGGTATCAGAGGCAATAGAGACAGGCAAGGATGGCGTTCGAAAAGAACGCTTCAGTCCAGCTTAGTTGGTTTGACAGTTTCTAAAACTTTAGTGAACTTGAGTGTACCTGCATGGACTCCTGTTCTACAACACATAGCATCAGCATACTGATGCTACAGGCTGTCATCAGCCATAAAACCAAGTGGCCAAGTACAAATCCTGGGCTTCTATCACCTAGACACTGTGACATTTGCCAACAGCACCTCTCTGTGCATTCACAGGTTCCACTGATCCAGCAATACTGGCAGTAAAACTGTTTCCATTTTATCCTATCCCATTTCAATTTGAAGCACACAGCCCAAAGAGAAGAGGTTGTTCAAACTGTCGCAATTTGCTCTCTCACACCAGCAGACACTTTCTAGCCCGGTGCTGAGATTTCAAAACAGAACGACAGGAGCTGACACCTGCCCTAGAAGATGTGAAAAACAGCACTGCCCCACCTGAGGGCTCTGACATAGTTTTAATGTGTGGTCAGTGTTAAACCAACATAGCTTCACCAGCCTAAGAAACAACCAAGGAACTTGCTCCTCATGTCAGCGCCCTACTTTGTCTTCAGGTGGTGCAGCTGTGGAAACTGGTAACCATGATGGCTTTCTAATTCACAAGAATGACTCCTGTTGTCATCAGGAGGAGGAATAACTTCCTCCTAAGCCAGATCTGATTGCAGAGTCAGGATCAATCTGCTGGGAGGAAGATTACTGTGCTGTGTTTTAAGACAGAGAACAAGGTAATAGTTCATGCCTGCTGTGCACTCTCTGTGAAGGGAAGACAGGTCCATTATCAAGAATGCTGGTCACAACACAGGCTGTTTTCAAGTGCGGGTGAGACAAAGCTAAACTGAAAACTCACATGCTGAAGGAAGAGATGAAAATAGGGATGCCTCTTTCCACATCCAGTTTTTCTCTGCAGCCAATTTTTGTTTTAAAAGTACTGGATCTGTTGCCAGGAGCTCAGAAAACTCCTGAAAAATCAGTGGCTGTGTGGTAGGTGAGAGAAACATTAGTTCTCAGTGGACAGATGTGATACTGATTAGCCTCCTACTCCACCCCCGCAGGTAAGGCAGCATCCACTGGGTACCCACAGCCCAAGTCTCTAAAAGCTCTTCCCCACCACCCACTGAAACATCACTCCTCCAGCTGATAATCCTATTACACTATTCGTTCAACAGGATACACTTCCAAGAGCCCCTTTTCAATGCAACGTGTATGATGACAAAACACTGCCAGTGCTACAAAATTCACACAAAGTCCCATTTCACCACTGTGCTCTGCCACACCTGCCTGAGTTACACTAGCAAAGCTGGTCAAATTGCAGTTCTTGCAACAAAGAACAGAAGAAAGTTGGGGAAGTGAACTAAGGGGTTCAGTACTGTAGTGCCCACTAAATCAAGAACTGATACAACGATGGATTCACAAAGAGTAGTCAACCTCTCCAGTTAATCTCAGAGCCACCGTGGTTTTCAAAACACTGAAAATGGATCCTTCGTGTATCCAGTAGGATTAATCCTGTTTCAGGTGACGCATGTTTTTAAATATCTAGCTGATTCATGCTCATATGGACTGAAAGATCTGCTCTGTTAGCTATCAGTGAAGTGTTTCTAAAGAAAATACCATATAACAATTAACTGAAACCCTGAACTCCCACCTTTTGGTGCAATTTACCCTATAATTTCCATCCCAGACGAACAAAAAGTGTGTTTGCTTAGCTAATAAAACCATTTAGCCAGGCAACCCCCCTTGCTTAGAGTTCAGACAAATCTCCTTTGGTTCAATTTTATGTCTAGGTAAGCCCTGTTATCTGCAGTGAGCTATATCTCAGCATGCCAAACACACCTGTTAAACCACAGTACCTCGGTTACTGTTACCTTGACGCTCAACAACCTGGTACCAGTCCTTGAGAAATTCCAGTGATCAGCAGACACATTGCAAAACTCCAACCTGCCTTTCAAAGTCTTCACCAATTTGCAAGCTGTCAAAATTCTTGTCATCTTGAAAGTTGCTGATTGGTAACTAAAGTTTAAAGAAAACAAGACAAAACAAAAATCTGCTCATATGTATTTCTTCAAGATTTGGCGCCGTCTCTTGCAGATTACAGGGGAAGAGAACAGAGACACCGCAGGTACACTGGACTGAATATACAGTGCTGCCCTCCACCTTCCTATTCATTCTGCCATTAAAAGCTTCTGGTGCAGCCCCACCTCCTCCCGCCCCTCCTTGGAGGGGTGCTTGCTTAGACACCCTTGCAACACTTTTCTTCTTCAGGCTGGTCTCTGAGCACTCTTGGAGTGGTTGCATCACAGGCCAGACACTAGCCCTGCCTGCTGGAAGACAGCAAAACCTGCTAAAGAAATCATACCCAGAACAATTACGACAGTACTCATTCTCTGAAACAAATACTTTACTTTTCAGTAAGAGACAAGGAATAGCACCACTTGCTCTGCTAACAGCACGTGGTCTAAGCAAGTTAAGAGAGTCTGTTCATAGTCTGCTTTTGAGTGCTCTCCAAAGTGTGATCTGGGGTCTGCACGGTAGCTAGTGGGACAGCCTTTGACTACTACAAGAATACTTGTACTAAAAGAAGTGGCAAGAACAAATTCTCTGGAAAGCCGCAGTCTTTATTCTGTGTTTGGAGAGTACACAGTCACTAGATGCCCTAGCACTGGTCCCAAAGTGCTGCCCCTCCCCAAATGAATGAAAAGGACATCACCAGGAAAAATAAATGGCTGCAAGAGAATAACATCTTTTGGTAAAACTTCAATGGGCAATGGCTGAAATAAGGTTAAATGTTCCATATGCTATCTCCTAACTGACTACAGATCTTTATAACTATCACATATTTCCTATAATCCTGCACTATAGTCTTCAAAAAGAATCGTGTTCCTCATTAGCCAGACATGAAAATGCCTAATGAAGAGAAAAGCTGTGGGAGAAGCATGCACATTATTATTCTTCTTCAAGAACTAAAATGGTGAGGCATTTTTTGAAACCCAGGTGACCAAAGCTTCAATTAGCTAAGAGCAAGAAAACAAAAAAAAGATATATACAGACTGTTTTTTTTCAGCTGGACATATACTGCTATAAAGGATTTAGGTGACCTTTTCTAATCACTGACAGTAATAATCAGGACTTCTTTGTCTACAATGGTTTGACATTAGTCTAAATTGTCGCCAATATCACATGAAAATATTTCCTGCACAGCTCATTATAGTGCATGATGGTTCAAGCTGGTATGTAATAAAAAGACAGAGAAGAGCGGGCAATGGGTTTGAGTACCCTCTGTGATGTGAGTTTATGGGACACTTGGATGAGAAACACATGGGAAAGGCCTGAATCCAGATGATTGAAAGAGATAAATATTGATAGCGTGGAAGACATCCCATGAGTAGAGGAGCTTCCTGCTTTAACACAAGCTTTACAAGTGTGCAGAGTTGGGAGAAGCAAGCCAACAATGTTCACTGGTAACTTTAGTGTGGTTTATGACAGACATAACCATTTTTCCTACAAGAAGATACCTGACAATCATTCTGATTCATAGATGGAGCTTTAGACACACAGATCTCACTTTTTGCAAACAAACAAATGGACCCCAGGGAACGGGGAGATGCTTTTGTTAGATCTTCCTCTATTTGCTTTGCTCTAGCCTGTAGTGATCCAAGTCAGAGATACACACGGGAGAGGAAATGTACAGAATGAAAAGGCATGCTTATAAGTGAATGGATTGCAAAGACCTATACCTTGTAGTAGAAAGGTCATCCTAACATACAAACACACATGCACTCACAGATGCAATTCAGAAGCCAGCTTTCTTCTAAAGGAGAGCATAGAGAGACGAATGGTTTTATGGAGATGCAACCACACTGCCTGAGCTTAAAACCCGTCTGCTGGTACATGACTTGCAATCCTATCGTCCTTCCAGGAAAGAAATTTTGGGGGGTTCTGAAGGAAAGATGCATATCAGAGAAATCAAGAATGCAAAGCCATGAAGGCAGAAAATTCACTCAGACAAGAACAGTTCAAATACTTGGGGCAGGGGGTGGGAGGGAAGGGAAGTACTCACAATTCGGGCTTCCTTAACATGGTCTTAGACTCAGCATAGCCATTTAGAGAAAGGTAGACGGCCTTTTGTTTCATATTCATTTATGCTATACCCTACACACATAGGGAGTAGGACAAGGAGAGAAAAGTGCTTACTAATATGAGGAGCTTTTTCTTACTGTTTACAAGTGAAAAATACTAGAAGTAAAATTCATCACATAGTCCCACTGTACCCTAAAAATCAAACAAAATCAGTGGTCTGTGGCTTTGTAAATCCCCAGGGCCAATATATCCAAAGAAAGCTAAGTGTTTACATTTTCAGAGGCTTAAAACACACTGCTTGATTTTCAGAAGACAAGTGCTTGGAGCACTTGAGGTCCTGCTTAGGTGCCCCAGGTCTGGCACCCCAAAATGGAAGCTCACAAAGTTGCTTGCCACAGTTGGAAAGCTCTGCTATGAGCAATCGAGCTATGCAGGATTTTTCATTTTCATGTTCTCTGAAAAACTCACAAGATAGCTCTGTTCTTCCTTGAAGGACAAGAGATCAGAGCCAATTTGTGGGCACGTTGGTCCAGATTCATGTCAGTGCAAGTCTCAAGTAACTGCCTCCAGCTCAGTGGAGCTCCGGTGGCATAAGTCTCTCCTGGATTGGGATCAGCATAACAAGGAGACCACATGAATTGCGTGGACTCTCCTCCTTGTAGCTGAGATCAGAGAGGAGTTGTTTTCCCCAAGTGTCCTTCAGATGCTTTTGGAAATCTCTCCTGCCATCTGCCCGGTTGCGTCTGATTTCTGACCAACCTGTCTTGCCCCGACTAAAACACATTTCAAAAATATTGAGTGGAAAAGCAGAACAGTTGAAGGTGCCAGCAAAATTGAAATTCTCTCCTGCCACAGTGAACAAGACATATATTCTCCTCCATCCCTACAGCTAGCAGAAAAGCCCTCAAAGTGATTCGGAAACCCTGTCTTCCATCTCACGGCAAGCTCCACTTGCTTCCCAAGGAACTTTCAGGAAGAGTTTCAAAATTGCCTGAATAATATTAGGATTTGCCATATATTTTCTAATCAAGTGTTAGTTTATCATGCAAGATCACTGCAGTGGATACAACAGCACAGCATATTGCTAACAACTCTATCAAACCCCATTACTTCGGCGACCACAACTTACTTTGTTTGCAGTATGTAGAAGGGGAAATAAACTGAAGTTCTCTCACTCACACGCAAACGAACTAACAGCACCCAGGCATCCCCATCACCTGATCCTCTTGGATTACTGCAGGAGAAAAAGCAAGCTCAGTTACACTTTCAGATCTGCTGCTTTGAGCCAATCTCACATCAAATGAAGCATTTCAAGCAAAATCCACAATGTTTAGAATACATAGTAATTGTCATGCAAAGTGTGACACGCCAAGAATTTCAAAACAAAGGCTGATCTTCACCTGAGTATATGGAAAGAAACTGAAAGGAATAAGAATCAAGTGCCAGCCTTACCGCTTGGCTCTCCTGACTTCTGTTATTTAACCCACAGTGAGAACATGGGGTTTTTTCCACATAGTTTGTTCTATTTTAGAGGAGGTCTGGGGAAAAGGGTATTTTAAATTTTAATGGGAGAGGTTCACAGCAGATCAAAATACAGTCTTCAGATTCGGGTGCTGCATTTTGATTCACTCTTACCAACTCACATAATTGTACATCCTGACATTTTTCCTTTCTCCTGAAGTCCAGCCAAACAGTAGCAGTTCATTATTAGAAAACATCAGCCTTCATATATGAAGCAAAAAAGGTTTGTAGATGTGATATAAAATTTTAAGACATGGTTCTGACTTCAGCACAGAAGATAAATTTTTAAAAGTTACGTTTCAAATTATAGCAAATTAAAGTCTTGCCAGATCCTATCTATTTCCAGACAGAATTACTGCATTAGCAGCAACTGATGGCTTCATACATTCGTTCAGGATTTCTGGACAGGTAGAAACACTGACTGCACAGATTCACTCTCTAGAATTCACACATAGAGATCAAAGATTTGTGGAAGCATCAGATCTCCTCTGTGTGTGCAGCTCAACAGCACACCTGCTTGGAAGGCAAGTCTGGCGCTGACCTGCAGTTAGGAACTCACAGCTCATGAACCATACTGCACATTCACAGAAATATGACTGGGAAAGTTCATGAAACCTGGCAGAACAATACACGTAGGTTAGTATGAAGCATGATTTGGGGGAATGTCTAATCCATTTTGCAACCATGTGGAATCTGACAGCTCCTGCCAACTGGTATTTTGACAGAAGTATATTACAGATCTACATATAGACGGAAAAAAAAAATTAAAAAAAATCAAAGTTTAGCTGTAGCAATTCCTCTTCCACTTCAGACTCAGTCAAATTTTGAGTAAACAGCAGACATTTGAGCCTGTATGCTCTCTTACTGTTCCAGAGTGCCGTCATGTGGCATAAACGTTGATAAGCACTTTCTTTGCTTGCCTAACTTACTGACAAGCCAAATAAACTTTATTAAAAATCCACCTGTTTGATTCCTCAGATGGAGAGACAGGTTGTTATCCAAAAAGCCAAGCACTGCTGATTGTTGACTTTTCTTTTACTTCTTATTCTACCATAGACCTGAATATATTTAGGTAAATGTAAAGGTAAAGTTTTCATCCTCCTATTCTAGTTTCAGTAAAGCAGAAACTGGATGTGTGAATAGCCCAAGTAAACTAGACTTCATCCTAAACATTTTTTTCTACCCTGAGCTTCCCAAAGAATACCAAATAGCTTTTAAACTGACAGAAGACAGGAATGATTGAATATAAACTCATATTATTTGGTTTTTTAGTTGGAAACAATTCCAAGTGACAAGGTAAGAAGAACAGGGACTAAAAATGGACTGCTCCTAGCTACCCACTGTGCCCTTATAGAAGTGCTCTTGCTTGCAACTTGTTTTCCAGACATCTCCGTGCCTGAGATGCAAACTGCCCAGTCCTCTCTGGTCCCTTGTCCTTTCTACCCCTGAGACCTGGGCTTTTTACTCTCTGTTTCCTTCCACAGTTTCTCTGCAGGAGTAACATTCTCGCAGCTCCTTGATGTGACTCTCCTGCCCACCACACTCCATGGGTCCTGAAAGCTGCTTTCCCATGAACCACACTTCAGAGGAAAGACGTCAGCCTCATTGTCTACAGAAGTTCAGTTTCCCCCACTACCACTTACTTACAGGAACACAACAAAAAGAATGAACAAATCGGTTATTGTATCATTATTTTAATTTGTTTTTTAATTTGCCTATGTGGTAGTGGCAGGCACTTCTGTAACTCCCTCAAAATCACTGTAACCTGATTTGTCACTCAGTAACACATCAGCCTGATAGGGTAGCTGATGTCTTACTTTACAAATAAGTCTGCTGCCTTCACCAGGACTACTCTCTAAAGTCACACACGATTTTGTAAGCATGGCAACATTCAACTATAAGATTTTAAATGCACAGTTTCACCCACCAGATTAAAATGTATCAGGGCAGCACACTCTGCACCCATCCACAACTTCACTCCATTATTTCCTTACACTAATTGCTGAACTTTGAGGAGAATTTCAGAAAATCTGCTCTTTTCAGTTCTGAGAGTCACTGAGAAAGGACTTCCTGTTGAGGAAAAACAGCTATTGAATAACATGGTTGAGTGAAAGTTTTTAGGGAGAACATCTGGAAAAATATAACTCACAGCCATAAAGATGACAAATTCATATCAGATCGGTTACATGATCAGATGTTTAATTTTTTTTTGCCTTTTTATATTTTCCCACTAATTTATTTTTTTCATCCTCCACATCTACTAGCCAAAGACCCAGCTAAATATGGAGAGAATGCAAGGGCAGTTTTATCTGTTTCCAGAGACAAAGCTGTAAATGTTTCATTGATAGCTGAAATTGGATTGTAGAAGTCAGTTTGAAAAGCAGAATTAATTCCTGCCTTTGCACCTTTTCCCTTTGTTTTCGTATACTTTTCTACACGATTCTTTTTCCTGCAAGGACAGATTTTGACTGCCATCTCTGCTAACTAGCACCTCACACTAGAAATGGCAAGAATCCTATCAAAGCTTAACTATTTCCCACAGAAGGGAGTAATCAATACGAAAACCAGTACAAAATCTGTCTTTAACAGCACAACAAAATCTTACTCCTAAATCCCTACCTTGCAGTCCTCACTCACAGAGAACATGCATATCTGGGTGAATGAGAATTTACAGATCTGAGCCCTGAGCCAACTTCAATTAATGGAAAACACAACGTGCAAGAGTTCTTTGAATAAGACTTTTCATTTTGTAAAAAGAAAAAATACTGTAACAGAATAATTAAAAATCTCAAACCAAGGCCACATAAAAGATAGTTTAAAAAAAAAAAAAGGCAAATTTCATGTTAATTCTGAATTGCCCATGTTGGCACCTCCCTTCTTTTCCAAATTTTGTATATAAGCAGTAATCAAGACAACCTTTTGACCGGTAAAGTTTACATAATGGTTGACAGCAAGACTGTTATATCCATTCCCAAGTCAGAGAAAATCCATTTTCAAGAAGATTAAAACTTTTCTTTAAGGCTTGAGCAGACCAGGGTATGGTCATCTGCTGCCTGGGATACTGAACCCCTGCTTCACCCAAACCTGAGGAAGATAAGAGCCTTATCTTCAGCAAGAAAAAAAGAATCAACTTCTTTAAAATGGGTCAAATTCCATTGCCACTGGGATTAGCAGCTCCTCTTAGATTGGCTGACTTGGAAGAAATAGAGACTGACACTATTCCAAAAGGGCAATTTCAGAAAACCCTGAGTTAGCTAAAACTGAGTGCAGTCAGAAAAGTATTGCCCGAGGGGTAATAATGACTACACAAAGTGCAGTTTGCTCCCAGTGCCAAACTGAGCACCACACCTCAGACACAACTCTAATTTTCATGTTGATGCAACCAAGGGAGGCTGGCCCCGGGAGTCTTAGAGCTACCCGACAGGAGTCCGCTGTGTCTGACTTCAGCCCAGAGCTGAACTCTATTTACTGGAAGATGTTTGGAGGCAGCAAGTTTTCTCACTCCCTTACATTTTCTAAAAAGACATTTTTACAAATGAGGGCCAGGATTAAGAGCCATCCCTTTTCCTTTGTGGTTCCAGAGGCTCAGATTCCACTGGCTTGTTCCCGGGGATCACCAAAAAGGCCAAAATGGCTTTATGAAATAAAAACAAATTATAACGACTACACAAACACTGTTTCCCCCATGCTACACATTCCTTACACATTTTAAAAATAACATGACCTTACAATGAAGATTAGCTACATTTGCTCAAGAGCCACGTTATGCTTGCTTCCTTCTGTGGCAGTCCTATCATGGGTGAATTTTCAATAGGTTATCATATCCCAGTGTGTTTGTTGTAGCAAAGGAAAACAAAACTGACTTGCCCTTGATTAGACTATAAATAAATAGGCTTTTATCTAGAATGAAAGGTACAATATAAACTGCCCTGAGCTGCTAATTTATGCACATAAAACTGTGTATGGGCATTCACACAGGCACATACTGTATTCACTGGACAGATTTGCTATTTTTCTTTGATGTGACAGTCCTTTTTTCCCAGTTAAATATAACCTCACTGAAATAAAAATTTCTATGACCAAATACTTTTCATGGACATTTTGACCTGGGATCATTTGGTCCAACCTTCTTCGTGGACATCTACAGAGGACAGAGGTCAGACCCATCACACACCACTCTGTAGTCTGTGATCTCAGATCTGTGACTAGGGAAACACAGAAGGGAAGTAAGGAATTGATTAGAAAGCATCCATAAGAAGAGATAAGCACCAGATCAGAAAAGCATGTTATAGACACGTATATTTCCTTAGAACAACAGGTCCTCACAGGTATTCTGAAATACGATTCACAGTAACTGTCACTGGCAGGACAGCTACCCCTTCCTCGGACTACAAAAAACCCAAATAAAACAGGCTTATTGTTCCAGGCATGTTACTGAGGCTTAGAGCCTACAGCTTAGAGCTAGCCTCATTTTGGGGAAAAAAAAAGCTCCACTAAAATTGTGGAACACATGATGAGTCCTAATGATCAGTTTATGGGCTAGTACCTTGAGTATTTAGTTCAAGTAACATCTCCCGGCCTTATTCGACCAGGCTTGTCCTGAGCAGGCAATACTCTACTGATGATATGCTCTAACATTTCTTTTGTTACAACAGACATCATATCCAGTGACAGGACATGTGGGAATGGCTCATAGCTGCATGAGGGGAGGTTCAGACTTGACACTATGAAACCTTTCTTTACAGAGGTGGTGGTCAAACACTGGAACAGGCTTCCTGGAGTGGTGGTCAATGCCCCAGGCCTGTCAGTGTTTTAAAAAGCATTTGGACAATGCCTTTAATAATATGCTTTAACTTTTGGTCAGCCCTGAAGAGGTCAGGCAGTCGGACTAGATGATCATTCTGGATCCCTTCCAACTGAAGTATTCTATATGAGAAGATACAGAAATTTTCCCACAGAAAACGGGAACCATAACTTCAAAAGCATACAGATGAATTAATCTTCCCTTTCATATAAATATATTTATTCTTTTTAAAGAAAAAGGAAATACTCAACATCGCTTTAGTACCAGTCGATGCAGTGCTGGATGTTACTGGTTTTGGTGGGAGGAGGAGTTAACATTTCATAGGAGTTACTTAACATGGCCTTGGCCTCTCACCATATATAAAGCATCCCTGATCAATCAGCATTTTCCTTGTTGCTTCATGCCTGCTGCTTCAGACTGGAAGGATTTGCAAAATTTGTTTGCCTTTTTTCTTCTCCCCACTTCTACTTTTTTTTTTTTTCTTCCTGTGATTACCCTGGGGGTAAAAAAAAATGAAAAGCTTTGGCTGTCATACACTGAAGCCTTTACTTTAACTTACGGATAGATACACATTAGGCAGACACATGCCTGAGGATGGACATCTCTAAACAGCACAGCAAATTCTTGCTATATGGATCTGTAATGTCATTTAGTTGGGAAGGGGAAGAAGGCATGTGATTTTGATTAACTGAAAAACATTTTCAGGGCAGGAGAGCAAAGAGGTTTAAAGAAGTAACTGATGCTGTCAGGTAAGACTTTAACCCAAGAAGTCCCAGTGTGTCTATTCAGCTAGTATTTTTGTAATAACGCGGAAACTTTCTGAGTGCATTAATTAAAAGACTATATCATGCTCCATGGGGATGAGACACCCTTGATAAAGTTTGTTACCCAGCAATACATACTGATGTACTTTAACAAATACACCCCTTTACACTAGTATTTTCCTTAACAAAACCCCCAGAAATAGGCTTCTCCTCACAAAGACGACTTGGCTTAAAGAGAGTCTATGCTTTTGAGCAGGGGCTTCTATTGCACACCTTAAAAGAGGGCACACATCCCCGGCAGACATGAGTGGGACCAGTGCTGTAGGCTTTGGGTGCAGTTAGGATGCCCTTTCTCTGAAGACATTCTGTATTGTAATGTTCCCATAACTCACTTCACTCTGATGTCTACCAATGTTCGGCAGGGTTTAAATTAATCACCCCATGGGAAGAAATCACTATATATGCAGTGTCAGCAGGGTCCTAATTCTTTGTTCATTTGAGGAAGGCAGGATCTCAAACACCCCAATTCACACTGATAAGACCAAGGCAATACAAGATGCTTCTCCTTCTTCCTTTAAGCACACAGACCTTCCCCCAGTGAGAGCACAGTAACTAACCACAGAGCTGAAGACACCAAAAAGGCCCATCTGGTTAGTGCTCCTCCAACAGCCCTCTGAATTTGCTGGTATCGAGTCCTTGCACAGTCACAGTCGGGACAGTGTCGACATGCTATAGTACTATTAGAAAAGAACAAAACACCCACATCTGTGGATTTGCTTCGCTCAGCCCCACAAGAGTCAAAGCTAGGGCCTGAATAAATCAAATGTATGTTTTTTGAAATTGGCTATCCATGCCTACTTCAGCTAAGAGCTCTAAACACAGGCTTCAGTGTTCAGATAATTAATTTCATGAACAGATGTGGTTACAATATTATCAGATTTTAGTAAAATGAGCAATCAAATTGTAAAGGAGAGTAGTACAAAGGTAGCTTATTCACTTTCCTGTATGGATTAAAGTAATTTAAATATACAGTGTTTCATCTTTATCCACTGCCATGAATAAAACAAAATCAATTCTATTCATTTATGTCCACTTCCTATAGGTTCCATCATGCTACAATCCATTATAACCAAAGCAATTAGAAACTACCACATCCAGTGCAATGAAATTGCACTAACCTGATAAAAATCCACAACTAAGTACAACTGGAAAGTTTCAATTTCATTACTCTGATCACACAGGTCTCAACAAGAACATGTGCTTTGGAGATCACAGCAAAGACGAGTAATTTGCTTATATAGGCCACATGGATAGGAAGAGCTTCAGTTTGCCATTTCTGACTTGCAGGAGGAAATAAGGCTTGAAAAATGCAGATCCCTCAGAACTGGGAGCACTTAAATAGCAGGTATCCATACAGTGAGGCATCCAAGATCACTGGCTGGTACCACCCATGGTAAGCTGACATGCTGTCTGTGAAACTGGTTCAAACCTAGCCCAGGGTTGTTCAAATATGGAACAAAAATACATTGAAGTGCTGCTTTGTCTGAACAACTGCATATTACTGCATCCACTCCCTGTAACACAGGCCTCTTACAAGCATAATCTCCATCTCAGACAGCTGTCCAGAAATCAGATGCATTCCTTATTGCACAACAGTCTCTCAGACTACAGAATAGGACCACCAAAGCTGACATATGAAAGCTGAAGCAAGGGAGGTGGTCGACTATTTGAAGTGTTAGCATCTGAAGTGTGATAGCATGTTTGATGCAGAAAAAAAAATTAGGTCTTTTAAACCAGACACCTAGGGTTCAATAAGCTTATCAAGAGACAATTTTGTAAAGAAGCACTGCTGAATTGTTCCAAGCAACACAGAAGGGCCATGGGTAACTGGGACACCACTTGCTGCTGTCTGAGCCTCACACAGTCTGCCTCTGAGCAGCAAGAATTCACAGAAACAGAAAGCACTGTTTGAACTAAGCACATCGTATTTAAAAATGATATAGTCGAAAGAGTGTATCAGCTGGTAGGCAGGGTGGGTGGAAATGTTCTTAGGGACACCAACCACAAAAGAGTGCTTTACAGAAGTGTTACCTCTTCCCTGTTCCAGTCAGGGAGTCAGCCAGTCATGCACTCCTGCAATCTCATTTAACCTTTCCAGACAACCTAATTGTCTCTCTCCTTCCGTTCCGCCCCTAGCAACCCCCCTGCAGCTGTGGCACACTCAGGAGTGTCCTCTGAACAATCTGGAAGCTCATTCTGGGCAGCATGGGTCTGATTTCCAGCATCAACAGCAAAAGAAATTGGTCTCAAGCCATGACTTTGGAAAAGACTCAAACTTTTCATTCTGCTGATTCACATGCAGCTTAAAACTTTAACCTATACAAATCTCTGTCTTTGCCCCAGCCCTCCTCCTCTCCTGACACTTACCACAACACCTCATCCTGGCAAAATACTCTTTTTCATCAGAGCTCTGACCCCCAATACATTTACCTGTGCAGCCAGCAGGTAGAACAGCAGTGCTGGTACGCTGTGTATGCTTCCAGTTTTCTGTTTACCATCATCCTCTCATTACCAGCTCCCTACAACAGATGGACTGTAATTTCATAGGCACAAGAAGATTCAATAACTGGGTAGGAGAGGCAGGAAGGGATGCTGCTTCTGTAGCAAGAACCAGAGGGGGGGGGGGAAAAAAATCCAGAAGATTTCAGAAGAAATATGGAGACCTGTATTTAAGTGCCATCCCAGTATCAGCCACAAATATAGCTGCAGCTAGGGCAATTCAGACTGCCTGCTGTTGCAAATTCTGAGTTTTTTCCAGGGAAATGGGTTCCATGAGACATAGCTAAAGACGCATTTCAAGCTGCTATGTTCTTTCTGTTGGGACAGCACCCATTTTGATAACATTTGCCACAGCACTCTCTAGTAAAGGTCCCTAACAGCATTTCCATCCATCCTGCCAGTCAGCTAATATACACTCTCTCCAACTTCGCAAATGATCACTAGGGGAACTGAGATGAATGTCATCCTTTCATTGCTTGCATCCCTCTGGAAAAGTCATGATGAAAACCTTTTCAGGCTTCTCCAAAGGGCAAATAAATAATAACTGAAAATCATCCAAGCAAAATAAGGAATGAGAAATTCTTCATATTTTGACAGTCATTAGCTTTCAAACTTATCACACTGGAAACGCTGTGGTGTTATGCAAACCCTTTTCACACCCTCCACATGCCTAAAATAATACACATGGGACACTTCCATCATATTCCTCCAAGGCTGAAGAATACATAGGCACTAAAGTCACATGTGGGTCATTTAGCATAAATCTACACAGTCCTTCACAGTCAAACCTGTGGTTGCTTTGCCTGCATTCATAATCCATTCAGCACAAGACAAGCCCAAAACAGAAGCTCATGAACTTCACAGCTTGAGCACAGCACTGCTGCTGACCAAACAGAGAAATTTCTGGTTATACACTTATTTTTTCTCCTGCCTCTTGCCTAGGCCTGCCTGCAAAGAGCCATATCAATCTATCTTTAGTCAGTCAGACTGGAAACAACATCAACTAATCTAGCCCAGTGAGCACATGATAATCTGCAGAGCGGCAGACATTTTAAGTGCCCAACACCTGCACTCCCCTTAATCCAAGAGCCTTCTTTGGGAAGGCTCCCTCCTTGTGCATCAGATTTCTTCTTGTTTGCATTGTACACTTTTGAAAACTCCTTGAAAGGGAAAATTAGAAAATGAGAAATTAGTTAATTGCACAACAGAATTCCTAAAGAAGGAATATCTTCAGTATAACAAGTACACTGATACTCTGCGCAGTTCATTTCTCTTCCTTTATTCTGCATCATAAGAGAAGTCACAAGAAAGTGAACCGAGATGAAACCTTATTCCTGCAAGGTGGGAAGCATGAGGTTGAAAATACAGTGAGGAAACCACCCCTTTGCTTTGAGCCACATTATGAGTTGGCAAAATATTTTCAATCCTTAATAGTTAAGCTTTAAAAAGCCCTTCTGAGAACAAAAATAAGGCAAAATATATAAAAGACAAGGAGAGCAAGAAACTCTCTGGCACACAGCAAGCTCTGTTCCTGTGTCCCAGGCAGTGACCCATCAAGAGATGTCACTCTCTGGAGAAGAAAGTGAGGCACTGTCTCCTGGCACTGCTAGCATGACTTGTGGCTGAGTGACAGGCAGCTGTGCTGGCCGCGTGCTAGCCGGGATGAGTCCTCCCCCTGAAAGCCTCAGCAGAGCAGCTTGCTTTTTTTAAAGATAAAAAAACCCATGCAGCGTTAGGGACACATCCAGGTTATGAAACAGCATTCTCTAAGGTCAGGTGCACATCCAAGCCTGCATTTTTACAGTTGTTTTAGTCAGGGGCAGCTCTTTCCCTGGGGACAGTGAGGTCCAGCCTCAGCAGAGCTGTATGAGGGTCACCTGGCAGAACCCCTGCTCATCTGTTTTCTTTTTCTGCTATGCATAAACCTCAGGGGTGCAAACAGCAGCACCACAGGCGAGGAAGAGGACCTTCACCACACCTGCCTGTTGAGATACCCACTAGCTACAAAGACTTCTTACCACCGTTTCTAGGATGTTAATGACTGATTAACGTTCCAGTCCCTGTTCAGTCATAAAACTGTAATCACCATTAAATAAGTGTCAGAAAGGATGATCTGACCACCTTCACCCTCTACATTCAAGGTAAGTATGAACCCAGCTTCACACCAAGAAGCACCCAGCTGCATTCAAGGCATACCAGACACTGGAAATCTTTGCTAAGAGCCATTCTGAACATCTGAAACCATGAGAAAAATAGTTTAATAGAAGTTCACTGCTTATTAGCCTCTGGAGTATTCAACAGGAGACAAAAATCTATAGGAAATTAGGTTTATTAGGTGGCATTACACATTATAGGAGGCAGGATTTAAAGCAGTTCATTTAGAAGCTGTCTCGGGGCTTCTATGTACCGTAAAGATGGACGTGAAGAACGAATATCAAGAGACTGGCACAGGTGCCAAAGCTGGATCAGAATAGACCCTGCAATACTGCGTGGGTGTCCCAACTGCTGTTCATATAGTCACTTGAGATTGAAGATCCTTTAAAAACATGACACCGAAGTTTCCCAGAAAAACATTTGCACACGCTGAGCAACAGCAGATTTCATTAGAAGGAAGGGGCATAAGGTACCTTCACAGGGTACCAAATGAAACAACAGGGTCCTTTCAGTGCCCCTCGGAGTCCTTAGATCACCTGTAAAGCCTAACTTTATTGCTCAGTGTCATGGAGACCCTGGTCACTGCCACCTCAAACTGCTCACATAGCTAAGCAAACAAGTCAACAGTCATGCTTGTGCACTGCTCAACCTGTAGACGTGCAAAGGTGAACGCAGGGGCAGACGGATGTCAAATACAGAGTCAGGCTGAGCCATCAGCCATACCCACATTGTGTTTTCATTGGCAATCACGTCTAATCCTCACACTGAACTTTAAAGGCAGCATTAAGGACGCAAGTGCCCTACGCAGAACTGCTTCAGTCAGTACAGAAAAGCAAAAGAAATCTGACTTGACATCAGTCTTGTCCAGGGATCAAAGTCTATCAAACCCTCAGCAAAACCTACTGTCTTCCAGACGACCTCATCACCAAAACAGAGTGCTTCATCCCACTCTCAGCAGTTTCCTGTCTGGTTTTCTTTGCTCCTGCCCATAGGTAGCCCTTACCGATCTCTTCTCAACCAGGTCTGCTCTCTTTCATTTGCTAAGAATGGATGGATTCCCACTGCATTGGGGGTCGGTATGTTATGGTCCACTAAGAGAAGAAAATGGCAAAATGCCACAGAGGACTGCTACATGCACTTCTCCAAAGAGTTCTGGCCTGATGCACAGGACCACTGATCTCTGCTCATTTGTCACGACAGGAAAGAGCCACACGGCCCAACGAGAGCAGTGCACCGCTCCGGCTTCTTGCTTGTGGGACAGGGGCATCTAGTGGCCGAGTCCCAGAAGAGCAGGGTGAAGCCACCGCAACACGAGTTGCAGCTACGCTGTAATCAGGGCAATGTCGGCAGCTCAAGTGCGAAGCAGCTGCTGCCGACACGCAGATAGATCATTACAAAACTGTTAGGCTGTTAACTGCTCTAGCCAGGCTAGCATGTTGTAAAGCAAAATATAAACCCATTGTATCAGGCTCACCAGTTCAGATGAAATCTTCCAACAGGATTTCATGTCTGATGCTCAGGCAGTATACTAGCAAACACATGCAGCAACATCCCCTAACGCAGTCTCGTAACTCCGAGAAGTCAGTGGCTCAGGCATCTCCCGTGCACAAGCACACCAGTGTCCTTTTACTTCACAACCTGTCACAGCCTGATTATGTGAATAATCTCCTTCACCTTTGAATGCTGCCCCAGTCATTTCAGTTGATGTCTGCCAGCTTTGAAAGCCACTGTGTCACCTTCCCCTGTTCACATTTGTGATGCTGTTCAAGACTTTACAGACATCTACTACAGCCGGCTTTAGATATCTCTTTTCCAGCCTGAATAGTCCTAGCACATAAGCCATTCCGTGCAGCTGATCAGCTTTTTTTTGGCCTGATTAGTTCCATAACTTGCACCCCTGCTAGTTCTGCTACCCTGTTTGAGCTGATATCAGAACTCAACACAGTATCGGAGATGCAGGTGAGCTATGGACATACATAGCAGCATTCTTAGTTTTGTGCTCTTTTCACTTGCTAGTGGAAAATGACTTTCTTTCGCCTGCTAGTGACCAGTGAGCTGGTGTTTTCACAGAATCACCCACTACATCTCTGAGATCTGAATGGCAATCACTATCTCAAAGCCTACCACTGTGTGTGTATATACAGTCAGGATGGGCTTTTACTGAATACTTAGCTTAACATCTGGCCACAACAAATGCAAGCAGGATATAGGTGACCTGTGCCCCAGATACACTGTCAGTACAATCTACTAGCTTAGTTCAGCTTCCATGGCCAATACACAGGCTTCGATCTCTTCATAGAAGGTGCTGAAAGAAAAACAATCAATGGTATCTGCAATCATCCTTACTGTGAATTGGAAAAAAAATGCAATAAAATAAGACACTTTTTCCCTCTTCTGGAGATCCTTCTAAAATGAAAAATTTTACCACTATAACACCAAGACATAGCACTTGCTTTACGTTCCAAAACCAAGTCTACTTAGCTTCAGAATGGTGCTAAGATCTTCAGTCTCTTAATACAGGTTTGACTTTTTACTGAGATCAAATACAGCGAGTCATGGCTCTAATATTAAAGAATAGCAAAGCTTCTAGAATTATCAGTGGTTTATACATAGCATTACAGCTGAAACAACATCCGATATTTGAAACTGTTGTTTTAAAAGAGGAAAAGGACATCTTTGATCTTTCATGTGTCTTAGGACATTTTGGACATCAATACTAAATATGCAGTATCTTTAGCCATGCTGTTCCTGACTAAATAATGTGTAAGACAGGCTAATAAATACAGCTGGGAAGCTTCTTGCTTTTACTCTTTGCTGTCTGAAGCTTGAACACAAAGAAGCCAACACAAAAAAGGAACAAAACAAAGCAGAGATGGGGAGATAAATACCACAATTTGGTTTACATCTCTTAATCATCCAAAACATTTTGTATTGCAGTAGTTCTTTGAATAATGCTGAGACATCCCTGGGTCAATTTTTCAGCAGCTGAAAACTCTCCCACCACCTAAGTGCGTTGCGTGTACAGTTTTCCAGGACATTCTCATACACAGCGAGGGTGACCATGCTCTGTGGAGCACCTCCCCACGCAGCCTCCCAAATTCCCTTTTCTATCTGACAAGGCTATGAAGGACACCTTATCCTTTCCCCCTGTAGTCCCCCACATACAGCATGCAGTCACAAAGGCAGAACAAGCAACCCTCACACTTGCTATTATGGGATTACTATGTCAAGGTCATCTGGTCTACAGCATGGAGGCCACAGTCTGAGGTCAAACCAACCCTGAGAGGAGGCTATGCAGAGGGGTAGATACCAAACCACAGTTTTGGAAAGGCCACTTCCAAGTCCTCATCTACACTGCCCAACTTGGGCACCTGCTGACTGGAGATCAGTGGTAGGTGAGATTACAGAACTGACTGATGCCTACAGCCAGTGAAGGGCAGTGACCCCAGCAGGAGGCATCTCCTTTCAGGTAGGAGGTGTTTCAGTAAGTCTTCAGGCAGGATCCCAAGTGGCCTGTAGGCAGCTGTAACATCTGACAGAGATCTGAGATTCACTTCCTCACTGTAATGAGGAGGGAGGAGGCACCCAGGCATCCTACGGTTTTCTTCAGGAAGGACTGTGATTTTAATTTTATCTGTGTAACTACAAGACGCACAGACATGGCACCAGTCCAGCAGGGACCACCAACAGCCAGGATCCTTATGCTTCTAAAATTCGTTCAGGATTTGCCTTTTAGACAATGCCGTGGAGCAGAAAATGTTACACACTGTTCTTTTCTCACCAGTAGAAAGGTTTTGGGACGGCTTTTCAACCACTGACTGTGAGCCATTTCAGAAACTGAGACTTTTCTAGGGCTAACTTTGTGATGGGACTGCCAGGAAGGCTACTGGGGCGTGTTTTCTCACCATTTTCTCTGTCTACTCTGACAGCTGCTTGCACACAAAATTAGTCTCTAGACATGTTCTGAACAGATTTGCTTTCATTGCTTTTTTTCAGTGAATCCAGCATGACTCTTTTCAGACAAAGCAAACAAACAAGCCCTCCACCCCCAAACACCTCAGAGTGACTGGGACTGCCATGAGAACACAGAAGCAGCTTCCCTCTCAGGCTCTTATCCATCTTTCATTCCCTATTCCACATAGACAGATTACTAAGAACAAATCATGAGTCACTTACCTGGGCCCTGGGAGACAGCCACTGTGAGCTGGTGTGTCTTATGCTGGAAGTTAATACTGAACTGTGCCTGAGGGAAGGAGGGCAGTGAATATTGTTTTGACCTGCAGATGGAAGGGAAGACCATAATACAGGGCTGTGAATTTGGCCGTAAGCAGAAGACCCCGTGTTATCTTTGCTGATGCCAGAGCTGCGTCTGAATATTAAAGCTGCACGGTCCACCTCCCTGCCTTGAGTGCAAGGCAATGTTGACATGATTGAAATTCACCAAACAAGGAACAGCTGAGTGAAAGAGGAACTGAAAGCGAACATAATTGGGATTCCCTCTTTTCTGCTTGTTTCTCACCATCTCCTGCAATATTTTTTTTTCTTTTCTTTGAGCTCTGGTTTTACAGATTATAACAAAGAATGGACACATGGACAGAAAACCAGATTCCCTTATATAATTGTCCCAAGCATGAACACAGCAGCATAATGTATTCCCATGCACGTTCTCAGTCACCACCAGAAGGTATATTCTTAGAGCTGCTATTTTCACTAAACCCACCCAGATGGATTCAGCTCCTACATGGGCAGTGCTGCTGTACTTAGACCTGTAAAAGCCACCAAAAGCTTCAAGCTCAGCCCCATTTATTCATGTTTCCCAAAGAGACATGCAGGCAAGCCTGCAGACCTAGAATTGCTGGGGAGCCCCACAGCTATGCCTGTCATGCACTTCAGCGAGCCAGACCCCAAGCAGGGACGCCACAACCCGCCTCAGGCCTACAGGGTCAGGCAAAGGTGAGCTGGGCACAGCATTACAGCATTACATCAGGTAGAAAGGCAGCAAGGCCTGGATTCAGAATTACAGCACACAAAGAGAACTCAGCCCAACGAATGCTACACCCTAGCCAAAGGTACACTGTACACAGCTGGCCGCACAGGGGCACACCACCACAGCAGGACTGCAGGGAGACCCGTCACCAGGGCATCACAGTCACCTGGCATTTGGGATAAAAAGCAGGAGTACAAGTTACATTGCCTGGAGCTATGAGTCGCAAGGGCTTACTTTCCAGTCATGAGGAAGATGTGTCTCAGCTGGCACGGGCAAGACACAGCGGCATGGCAGGGGACAGCAAGGAAATGCCTGTCGCTTGTCCAGGCCTGGCCCCAACCTGGGTGACAATCTACAGCTGCTGGAGGGGAGCAGGACTCAACACAAGCTCCTCGGACTGACCTTCTGCCACCATCTGCACCAGCTGGGCACTGCACCCATGGGGCAACCAGCCCTGCGGGGCTGACCACGTGGTGCTCATCCTCACAAGACCCCAAAATCCACAGGGCCAGCTGCAAGGGGCCTGCAAGCCCTATAGGGCCAGCTGAAACAAACTGCACAGGGCCCCTAAACCCCACAGGGACAGCCACAGGGGACCCCTAGACCCCACAGGGCTTCCCAAACCCCACAAGGCCGGTTGTAAGGGACCCTAAACCCCACAGGGCTCCCTAAACAACACATAGCCAGCCGTAGGGGACCCCTCAACCCCACCAGAACCCTAAACCCCACAGGACCAGCCACAAGGGGCCCCTCAAGCCTACATGGCTCCCTAAACCCCACAGGGTCAGCTGCAATGGGGACCCCTAAACCCCACAGGGCTCTCTCAGCCCCACAGCTGCCAGGGAGACCCAAATCCTACAGGGCTCCCCAAACCGCACAGAGCCAGCTGCAAGGGGCCCTGAAATCCTAAAGCGCTCCCTAAACCCCACTGAGCCAGCTGCAAGGGGCCTTTAACCCCTAGAACGCTCCCTACACCCCTCAAGCCCCCGAAGCGGCACGGCGGGACTCGAACCCGCGAGTCGGGGCGGCGGGCGCAGCGGGATGGTTACACCGACACCCGCTCCCTTCCGGGGCGGAGCGGGGGCGGGTCGCGGCGGAGCGAAGTGGGGAGGGTGGCGACCATGATGGCGCAGCGGGCGTTTCCTAACCTCTACGCGGACTACGATAAGTCCTTGGCCACCAGCTACTTCGACACCGCCGGGAGGGTGAGTGGGGTCGGCGGGAGGCGGCCGGGGCGGGAAGCTAAGGCGCGGTGGCCGTCCCCGGGAAGGGCCCGCTCCCGCCCCGGCCGCGAAGCCGAGCTAGGCAGCCAGGAGCCGAGCCCTGTCTTGAGGTACTCGAGGTTAAAAACCTCCCGGTTCCCTGGTTGTGCTCCCTGCGGGTACCTCCATCTTACCAAACCCCCATCCGCCTGCTGGTGTTTCCTTCACATTTGGTGTTTTTTGTTTTGTTTTGTTTTTTTCCTGCTCTCCACAGCTGACTCCCGAATTCACGCAGCGGCTGAATAACAAGATCAGGGAGCTGCTCCAGCAGATGGAGAGGGGCCTCAAGTCCACGGACCCGCAGGACTGCACCACATACACTGGCTGGGCAGGTAGGGTGGCGGATTGGATTGGATGGAGCAGGAGCTCTCTGGAGCGGGCTTCTAGGTCAGGCTAAGGCAGACTGTGGGGTTTTTGGCTCTTTGAATGATCACAGTAGACCCATGTTGGGAACAGAGTTTCTTGCGTGTGTTTTAATCCATTAAAACAGGGGGCTTTCTTGGGACTCCCTTTTTTTGGACTAGGTTTCAAGCTGCAGAGGGAAGACAGTGGCGTTGCAAGGCAAGAATGGGTCTGCTCTTGGTTAATAGTGCCAAACTTGTGCAATAGAGAAAGCCAGCACCTGTTTGAGAGCAAACGTGGGAAGCATTGAAGGAACGGGCTCCAAATCTGGCCACAGTGGGGTTGGTGACAAGTATCCAATGCTCCATCAAGTAGGCAGATGCACGTGGTAGGTCATTTACCTGCAAGGAGTCCTTGCATATGGCAGCGGTGAGCTTATGGCCTGCGATAATGGCTGTCTTTTCCATTTGGGCTGAATTTTATCTTATGACATTGTCTGATTGGCAGGTTGCTCCATTCCTGTTCCCCAGGTAGTGCCCCTTCACTTAGCCAGGGCTAGTTCTGCTCCAGTACCTGCTGGAAGGAGCAGAAATGCAAATGTGAGTATAAGGAAGGATGGAAGCCTTCCTCACACTAACTCTTGTGTGCAAAGCTACCAGGAGCTTGTCTTTCTCCTGTTCTGCATTTTCAACCTGGATTTCCTTCCTTGGGAGCATGCCCTGCCTTCCTCACACTATTCCTACCCACTGGAGCTAGGGAAGATGCACGTTTCTCTGCTGCCTCATCCTTGGCTACTGCTGTGTGCTTGGTCAGCTTTCCTGCCTGCTGCACTGTGCCAGGCCCTAGGGAGGGACCCTGGAGTAGTTGCAATTAATCTCATGCTTACTGCAAGACTTTTTGCTGCTGCTCATTTTTTTTTTTTTGGCAATACACTGCAGTCCTAAATGGCAGCTTTCCTCATTATAATCTGGGTGCGGCTGGTTTGGGCTTGGATGCTGTGGAACTTGCTGCCAACAGTCTGTTTGGGAGAATGGTGTTCAGTGTGTTGGTGCTGACCTAATGTTGCAGCTTGATGACAGCAGTGTCAGAAATGCCTGCTTAACGATTTTAGTAAGGTAGACGAACACTGAGAGCACTCTAGAGCAATTCACAAGAAATGCTAGGATGCCTGTATTAAATTCCTGCGTGGGAGAACATTGATTTCATCAGTTGCTGCCTGGCAGCACTCTGCTGCTACCGCCAGTGAATTTATGCATTTTTATTCAGTGCTGGCTGGTTTCACCTTGGGAGACAAGTTCAATCTTCCAATCTGTGTGACCCTGCTCTGAGGTCCCCTCAGATGAAAAGCGCTCCACAGGTAAAGATGGTCTTCAGTCATGAGCATCCTGCTTGGCATGATGGTAGAGTCTGTCTCTGGCCAGAATAATTCAGGAGATAAAGGAGGAGGACAATTAGCTGATGTTAGGAGTACTCTGAAAGTCTGCGGGGAGAAGGTAAAGACCTTTCCCCAGAGACCACGTTCCCTTCCTTAGGGTGACCTTAAAGAGCCTCATGTTGGAAAGTGACTGCAGTTGTGAAACAGTGGCTGAGAGCCCTGGTAGGATTTCAGTTTGCTTTTATTTGGAAGTGAGTTTCTCAAAAGGGATTCTTCTCTTTTGCTTCCAGGGATCATACCTCATTGGGCACACAACCTTCTTGCCTTGGCTAATAGGATTAGAAAAAAACTAGGCAAATTTCCCGCAGGTCACAGCCAGCGAAGTGAAGGTTGCAGATACTACATTGTATCTCTATCACTCTCCCTTCTTTTCTAATTCTAGCTGTATTAATTTATTCAGTGCTGGTTTCCAGAGATAAAATTAATTGGGCCAAGACAGCAACTTTTTCCTGTAATTGCTTATATAGCAAAGGCTTGTTGAGTATCTTCTCATGTAAATCATTGCCCAGCAGTCTGAAAGTCTGAAACCACCTCGCACTCTTGTGGCTACTAATAAGGGAGATTTGAAATGTGGGTCTCTTAGCACAAACTCTGTGTGAAATGTAACATATTTCAGTGTACTGCGTTACACCCAGTAATACACAGCATATGCTGGCATTTTACTTTGGTGCCTGTTTCTTTCCCAACACACTTGACAGAGCCCGGTTCCCCTGGCCTGCATTTGTGCCAGGGAAGCAATGGCACGTGAAGTTGGAGCAGAGGGAGGGAAAGACTTCTATTTTCAGCTCAGAGGCAGTGAAAACACACTTTGGATCAAGATTATCCAGTGTAAGGCTGAATGCCCTCAAAACACATTTGAAGCGGCTCGTTACAGTTTCATTCAGTGCCCCATAGACAACACCTGGTACGTGCCTGAGTATACACCACATTCGGCTGTTGTGTTCTGTTTCATTTTTATTTAGCTAGACTGCTGTAAGAGCTTTTGTGGTCTTAATCTGTTTCACTGGTATCAAAGTGTGGCTGAGGGAAGGTAAACTGCCATAAGCTAATTCTGATTCAGAAGCAGTTCAAATCATGGCAGGAGTACAACTGCCTTCCCATTTTCAAATAGATTAGCATGAGGATGCCAAAGAGTATGTACATGTGTATTGGTATCTCTCCAAAGACTACCTTGACTGGGAGCATAGATGATGAAAGGGGAATGAAAGGAGACTGATTTCACTGCTGTCACCTCTTAGCTGAATGCAGAAGCTAGGAAGCGCTGAGTCTGGTGCCTGCTGGACTGTTGTGTCCTTCCAAGATGATGAGGTGATCTGCCACCTGAAATGGTATATAAGGGAGAGATTTACCCTTCCTCCAGATTATGGAAGTGCCTTCGGAATTTGTTTTCCATGCGGGCATTCCCTTCTCTAGCAATGTCATAGTTGCAGCTTTCAGAGCTCAACGGCCTCTGAAACAGACCAGTGAGTCCAGCTGGCGTGCCCCACCCACAGCTTTTGGCCAGGCTGTTGGCAAGTGGAGACCAGGAGCAGGGCTGAGTTACCTTCTGAAAGGACTCTTCAAAAGACACACCAGATGAAAAAAAAGCCATTTAAGAATGGCTTTAAATAAGAGTGTACCAGTTCAGGAAAGCTTCTGGAAATTCAGTTAATCGTGATGTCTTAGTTTTAATCTCAGAACCCAGAGAACTTGCATCTCTTTAAGAGAGTTCTGTTCAGAAAAACAGCAATCCTCAGATAACCCCTGCAGAATAAGAGGCAGTGAGGCTGCATTTGATGAGAGAGAATAAAGTGCCTTGTGTCACCCACAGAAATCACATTCCTGCCAAGTGCTTGATGGGTAGTTTTTGTGAAACGTCCGTTCTTGGAGATAGTCAGCATTTGACTGGACAACGCTTACAGCAATAGGGTGTACATTTGAAGTTGGCCTTACTCTTGGAGGGATTGATCAGATCACCTCCATGGATCCCTTCTAACCTGTTGTAGGATTCTGTGATGGGGTAACGGGTAGTTTTGGTTTGTTTGTTTTTTTTTGGGGGGGGAAACTGCTTTTGTAAAAAGTTTTACAAAAGAAGCTTTGTTAGTCAAGTTTTAAGGCTGGAGAAGCTGAGGCATCCTGAGAAATGCCCCATGTCCCACAGTGCACTAGGAAGGCAAGCTGTAGTAGAATACACCTGTGGCTCCCCAGACAGTTCTGAACATGGGATGATACAGCCCTGTGGAGAAGATGTCCCATTCAGCATAGCTTTGGCGTGCATTTGTGAGCACAAGCTCACATCCCATGTATCTGCACCAGAAAAGGTCCTTGTTATCCTTTGAACTGGGCAGCAAAACTATGCCACCCCCTCTGTAACTTTTACCCTATGCCTGGCTCATTAAAATGACATCAGGTTTCTCACCTAGAAACCATCAGGCATGAGCATTGCGTGCAGAGATGGGTTTCTGCTTCTTCCCTCTGTGTTTGACATCCTGCTTTGAGGGTGCTGGCTGGCTTACTGTCCTGGGTCAACCCAAGATCTCTGAGCTCTTTATTACTGTAGGTGTCAGGTTTAGAACTGGTCCAGATTAGGTCAAGAAATCTCTTGTTGCAACCTAGCGTCCTCTGTGAAAGGACCACATTGCAGCTCAGCTCCTGGTGGATAAGGAGGCATGTTCAGAACAGTCTAATGGGCATCCCTGCTGGTGGTGTCAGCAAGAGGACTGCAGTGGAGCTGACACCAAGCAGTGCTTCCTCTCAATTTTGTCCGCTCTATTCAGCCTGAAGGGGAAGCTTTGTCTCACTGCTGTTGTTCTCCCACCAGTAGAACTGTTTGCAATGGTAGTGCAATTCAACATAAAGAACATGTCTAAACTTGCGGGGAGGTTGAGCCACAGCTTTACTTCTCTTTGATAACAGAATGGTCGTATAGATGAGACATTCTTTCAGCCTGCATTAGTGCTTTAGCTCTCGAGAAAGAATTTTTCTGGTATCTCCAGCAATGTCTGCTCTGTTGAAAGCAATGGTTGCTGAAGTCAGGGTCATCAGCACTAGCCAACTGGTGCAGCTGTTGCATACAATTTCATTTCTAGTATGTACGTTTAAGTCTCCTCCTCTGCGCCCCTCAAAAGTAATCTGTAATGCAAAGCACCCCTCTGCATCTACAATACTGCCCATACAGGATGGCAAGAGGAGGGGGATGATGTTTACTGACCTAATGAAGGTGTTAAATAAACAGACTTTGAGAGAGACATGCAGAATCGATTTTTGGCTCCTGATTCTCTGCAATAAGCAAGCATCTCTGGCGTTAATTCTGCAGTGTATTGGCTTCCTACACACTAGAGATGGCAGTCTCAGTCATCAGAGCCCTGCTAAAGGATATGCTGTCAGTAGCTCATGTGTTCACTGCAGTTGTGCACTATCAAGTGGTCTGGTGCGTTTTCCATCATGTGGTTATGCAGCAGGTCTTACATTGCAAGGAGCAAAAAACTTGGAAGTCTGGAGAAACTACAGAGAAGGCAGCCCAGTAGTAACCTGTCAAGGGGATCCCGGAGACAAAGACGAAACTCTCATGGAGATATAGTCAAGGCTCTCTTTATTGCAAAAACCCATCACATTATATAGACGCTTAGAGTGTTCACGTGCATAGATACAACTTATGATTGGTTATGGCCTACTGTTTACACGCCACTAAGCAAAAGCTGATTGGACTCTACTATCTGTCCACGTACTGCCTTGCGGTTAGCTCAGCTTCATCCAGTTCCGTAAAAGTTGTTTACCACTTATTCTCCGGCTTCCTCATAATCGTTCAAGGACACTCCGTCCTTGCCGTTTGGCACGTACGCAGGGTTGTGCATACAGGCCTCAAGCAGGACAGAATGACCATTGTCTCTCAAGATGCTTTCTACAGTAACCAGTAAACAGAACAAAGCCGCTACATCTTCGGCAGTAGCAGGCCACAGGCAGCCACTGCACGGCAGTTCTGGAAATAATCAGAAGTCTCAGAGGTCACAAAATAGGTGACATTTCCAAGTGGGGCACTGAACACGGACCTCCAGGGCACACAGGAATGGAGCAGATCCACTGCTTACTTATTCCCATTTGACTGATGATGCCATGTTTGTATTGCACTTAAAGCATGCCCAACAAACACCCAGTCAGTTGGCAAACCCCACCTGGTCAGTTGGGGTGAGGAAGATAGTATTGGAGAGAGCTGTGGAGTAGCTTCTGCAGAGCAACACTGCCTAGTTTAGCCAAATTCATCAGGTGGAAACTCTTGTCTCCAAACTGCTCTGCCTCTGAAATGCTGCCTACATTTTGGCACACAGGTCAATATAGGATAGTACCCAGCCAGGTGATTGCATTTTGTATTCCTTTACATACATCTGTAAACTTTGCCTCTATGCATGGGCCTGCCCATCTCTGCTGGCCTGCCTTACTTTTGGGCTAACAGATTGCAACAGAGCAAGCACCAGGCTGAAGGCAGCACTGTTTTGTGCCCTTCTGATCAGCTTGGGAGTATGAATTCCTGAGGAATGAGGTGAGAAAATTTGCTTTAGATTCAGTTTGTAAGGCATTTGGGTTTTAAAGAAAAAGGAAAAATTAATGATTTGGGGAAGCAACTCATCCCTTCCATCCTTTATTATAGGCCAATGTTTTTTTGGAGTCTTTTGCAAAGATGTTTGGGCCTAGGAGTAAAGGGGGCAAGAGGTTTTTTAAAAGACGAGAGGCAAAGAAGTCAGAGGAGGACAATGAGGAGATATTTACTTTCCAAGAATTTAATCCTAGCAGTGGTCTTAGCGTGGTGGTTATGTACATAATTAGCGTGGTATGGTGGCAGTGGAAACAGAAGCTACTTGGAAAGCAGACAGTTGTATATTAAAGCACGGAAGTCAAGAGTGCATGTTGTGCTCAGACAGCTATCAGGCCTGTTAAAGTCTAGAAGCTGTGCTAGGTGCTAAATAAATCAAGAAGAGTCACTTGATACTTGTTGATTGAAAGAGGAGGGTTCCCCTTTAAAGAAGGGCTTCATATCCACATTCTTATAGACTTGAGTGATGGCACCATACATCTGAGCTTGCTCTGGAAGTATTAACACTGAACTGCTTAGAGAGAGGACAAGGTTATTAGCTTCAGCAGGAAATGGACATTTGCCCTTAAAATACATGTAGAATTGAATTGTCTCTAGAACTAAGCTTTAGAGATCACCCATGCAAAATGAGAAAGCGATCTACATCTTAAATTGTCCTCAGTACCATGGAAAGTAATTTTGCAGCATGCTTGCCCCCCCCCCCCCCCACCTTACCACATTAAAATCTGCAGAGATTGGCTGTATTAATTTAGGTTTAAACGCAGGACCTGAGTCTTCTTAGAAATGGTTACTGCTAAGGGGAGAAATAAGCTTTTCTCAAAGTGATGTAGGCCAGTAGCTTTCTTCAGTGCATATTTGAGGATGCCTGCCAGATCAGAAGGATGGTTCAAATGTGGCAGACTTTTCAGACACAGGCTTACTGAGGACTCCTCAGTTACCTACTAAAAGTTTCAAGAGCTGGATAAAGACAGGGCAGACAGAGGCAAAGGACAGCAATTGATGAGACTTCTCAGTAGTGGAGTTGTTTCTGCAGCTGGCTAGCACATTGAAAACCTCCAGGGAGGACCATGCAGCCGTTTCTAGCGTTCCAGGTAGCTGTTTGTTTCAGAGAAGGGCTGATCTCATGAGTGATGTGCTGCAGAGGAAAGTCAGGCAGGCCATCTCTTTTCTAGGATGTAACAAGTCCTTGGTGTAGGGCTTGGGACCTGCTCAGCAGCAGAGCATGTCCAGGGACCTGTAACAACCTTGCTGATGCTTCCCAGTGGGAAAGAAAAAAAAAAAAAAGTGCCAAGTAGGATATCTTAAAGGTGCTGCTTCTCAGTGCTGATGATGTGTCACTTTTTTTAAAATCCAATCCAAGCTAAGTGATCCAGTCCTTTACCTCCTGGCATGGGAAAAAATAATTGAGATAGGGTAACAACTCAGCACTGCTTTGCCGCAAGTACCATATTGACCAAAGATATTTTTTTTTTCCCCCTCCACGGTTTAGCAACAGTCCCAGGTACAGTTTAGATTTAGGTGGGTTTGTCTAGGTTTCATCTGTTGCTCCTTGCCACTAAAATTCTGTGTAGCCCATGTATCAGAAGGACCGCTGTCATGCAGGACCTTCTGGGTCAGACACTGCTGTTTGTCTTGTCCAGCAGTCCACTCGTGAGCAGCATCAGGTACAAGAACGTCACAAAGCAGGACAAGAAGCCATGGATACTGCAGCTGTGGGTTATGTTCCTGGATGTGCCAGAGAAGCCTGTCCAGAAGACTTGTGCCCTAGATGAGGCTGAGGGCCAGGCTTTTAAGTTCGTTAAACAGCCAGGGCACATAGCAGGAAGGGTAAGCTTTTCTGGTGGGTGCAACCTTTATGTTCCTTTTGCAGGCATTGCTTTGCTGTATTTGCACCTGTATGATGTGTATGGAGACCCAGCCTACCTTCAGGTTGCCCACGAGTACATGAAGAAGAGCCTGAGCTGTCTGACAAGACGATCCATCACTTTCCTGTGTGGAGATGCTGGGCCCCTGGCAGTGGCTGCTGTCATCTACCACAAACTGCAGAACCCGAAGCAGTCAGAGGACTGTATCACTCGGTAAAACACTTGGTTATGTCTTTGCCCTCATGTTCCTCTTGCTCATAGAGCTGGTCTGGGCTTGTATCAGGCTCTCTCCACCAAGCCTGAATACATTTTGTAGCAGTCTTATGTGAGAGAGAATCCAGTAACTCAGCAAGGCAGCAAACTTGTTCTGCCCTGGGGAAAGAGCTAGGTTAAGAACAAACACACTTACCTGGCAGCCTGCGGGCTAAGGTGCAAGAATGTTGTTCAGCTGGTAGTACCATCTTAAAAATAATTCTGCTAAACACAGGAAGAAAAAAATGCCAAAATTAAAAAAAAAAACCAAACAAAAAACCAGAAGTTGAGGTTTGGTATTTTTTCAGAACTCTTAAATTTAGCTTTACAGCCATTTTGGTGAAAAGGAGAAATGTGGCAGGATTATTAGATTAATTTTGTGACTCGCTTCCACTTGCTATTTGTTAGTTGACTTTGACTTAAACCTAAGATTGACAGCATCCCCTTCAGCTGCTGAATGCAGCTGGTTATGATTCATTTATTTCTATTTCCTGCCTTTCCTCAACCATTTTCAAATGTATTTTTGTAGGGTACTTAAGACAAGAAAAGGACAAACAAGCAGTCCTATAGTCAGATCAACATGTGGCAGAGAAAGGAAAAAAGTTAAGGAGGTGCAGTTGCAAGCTTTTCTTGCTTAAGGGAGATCGGTGTCGAGAACGTGAGAAACAGCCCTGTAAAGATTTTGCATTTACGTGTGGTCAGCACAAAACCAAGACAAAACCCCTGACACTTCACAGCAACACTGACTGCTCTTAAACACCCATGAGCGAGTGATGCATAATACCAATTAAAAAAAGCCATGGGTGGGAATCAGAGGTGCCTGTATGATTTGAACACCAAGTTCCTACTCCCTTACCTTAGAATAGATTCTGGTTTATGTGGATAAGGTCAGTCTGAGGACAAAACTCTCTTCTTTATTCTTGAAATAATCTGTGGGTTAGGTTTTGCTTAATACTATGTCAAAGTGGTGAATCTCACTATGATTAATATATTTGCTAATAAAAAAGGAACTAATCTGTCAAGCGGTACTGGCCAGTTGTGGTCAATGCATAAGCCCCAAGTTGTGAAAAATCCCCAGTTCCTGTTTTCTAGCTGTAGCTCTCCCCATATGCCTTCTGTTCTGCCTACAGTTTTGTGGCAGAATGGAAACTCATGATTAATTCTGCACTGCCATCTAATGGCATAATAAAGGCAGAGATGTGGAAATTGGTTTCTTCATATATCTGAAAGGAGGAAAAATATGTGTTTCTCAAGGGAACAGTTATGCTGTCCTTATTCTGCTGCCAATTCCCAGTGCAGTTAGCCTGACCATGCTACCTGTAAAAAGAGAGTATTTCTTTGAGAAATAGCTCCCTTAATCAAAACTCTTTTAAGTGGGTTTTCAGTATGCTGTTTAGTTACAGAACAGTTGCTAAGCTACACAGTGCAAGTGCGTAGAAAATGCACTTCTATTACAGCTGTGGAGAAGGAAGGGCCTCTCTCCATTTTGTTCTCTGTCTTTTAAAGCACCTCATCTTTACAGAGCCCAAGGAGAGAATCCACCAGCCAGGTGTTACCTGCAGTGGAAGAGACAGAAGCTGGCTTTTTCTTAACTCGTTGCTCTGGCCTAAATGAGTTCATGACCAACAAATGTGCTTTTATGCTCTGGAGAGACTAATGTTTCAGGGCAGCCCATTTTCCAAGTGCCTGTGAAATTCTGAGCTGTGTTCGAGGAGTCCTCTTTTCCCTGCCATCTCCCACCAATTCAGAAGGTCAAAGGTTTGCTTTTAGAGCCAGTTGTGTACAAAAATCCCATCTTGCTCTACAGCTGCCTCGTTTTCCCTCTGTCCCGAAACTACTGATTTTTGACAATTGAGGTAATAGGCTGATGTGTGAGCAGGAAGGGCTCTTCAGGGACCTCGATTTGCCCCCTCACACCTGAGAAATACATTCTGCGTGCAGTCAGTCCAGCAGCATCCCAGGCATCTCTGCTGCATGCATGCCTTGCAGCCCTCCCCCACATTTCAAAAACAACAGAAACTGCTGGCAGACTTCCTCCCCTGATTATCCTGGCTGTGAAAGCAGCTAGCAGTAAAGCACCTGACATTTCCCTAACATCTCAGAGCTGAACAGTATCACCAGCCAGCATGTCTTCTGGCCAACCTGCTGCTGGGCAGAGTCCATCTGTTGAAATACTCTTTTCCTCCTTGGAAACCATGCTCTTTATCTAACTTCCCTGGATGTGGGGACAGCGGACATGAGGAGGCAGCAGGGCTTTCCTTTCAGCCCACACAGCTGAGACACAGACCCCTGCTTATTCCTAGTCTTGGATGGAAGATCTGTCTCTTGAGTTTAATCTGTGAGAAGACTCCCCCATGGAGCAATGCGCATCTAAGGGGGTACATGAGGAAATGAGGCCAGTCCACCTTGACACACTGCTCCCTCCTTTCTTCTTCAATATCCCTGCTCACTTTGAGGCCAGTGCCAAGGGAGAGTTTCCTGCCATGGGTATCACAGCCCAGCATCCTCTTTCTGCTTTGAGGGTACTCTGGACACTTCGTTGCTTCCTTCCTGTGCAACACATTGTTCTTCCCAGGAGCAAAGGCTGCCAAGGCACCTTTTCTGCTCCTCGCACCACTGTGTCAGGGAAGCCCTGAACACATACAGCTCTCCTGGCTGGTTTCTTAGCCTCGCCCTGTTGCAGCCACAGCAGGGAGCAGCTGAAGGAACAACCTCAAGCCACTTATGCCAGTATTTTAAAAGTGATGACATTTTTCAGATCGCTGTCTCAGGGGTGAACAGAAAAGTAAAGCCCAAACCAGTCACATCCCTGCCTACTGCTCTGACAGGGAAAGACATCCAGCCTTGTTAGAAGTGTGATGAGAGGCAAAACAAAGGAAAAACTGCATTGAGAGGGAACTGGGCTACAAAGCACCAGTGTGAAGAGCTGTCAGTCTCTGTTAGCACTACAGGAATATCACCAGCTTTGCAACATGGTAACAAAAAAATGGCAAAGAAAATACCTGACTGCAGCAGACCTCTCACTCTGCACTTGGCTACAGCCTGATGCCAGCCAAGCTGTCCTCGGTATGGGCTTGCACCCCAGGCAGCCCACAGCACTCACACTCTGATGAGGTGGCCTCACTACTGCTCAACTCTCCATAGAGAAGATTTCTTTACTGTATTGCAGAGGCTTGATGTTAAAAAACATTTCCAGCTGCTGCTCCCCACCTCTAACCTAGATTTTTAGCTCATGGAGACATCTCTTTCTCCACTGACAGTGTAGCCCTGGCCTCTTGCAGGGACAGAAAAAAAGGAGCTTTACTATCAGGACTTCTGAGCACAAGGGGTGAGATTTTTCCACATACCATCAGCACTAGTTTGACTTTCTAGCATTCCTTCAACAGCCAAATTAAACAGATATCAGTTTAGTTTTAAAATAGTAATTTTTGCCAGAGGGTCTGCCTTGCCAACAGCATCACAGGGAGGTAATGGTGGGCAGCCTTTCCTGAGCAGTCAGCAACTTTATGCTCACCCTTTCCTATAGCCCAGGTTTTCCCACAAACAGCTTTCCCAGAGCTGGTGCTCTAAAAAACATGCATGTAGTACAACTGCATTGTAAAGAGCTGAGCAGGCTAAAGCAATAACCCAAACAAAAAGCAGAGGGGAAAGAGGGATTCTGCACTTTGCATAGCTGGAAAGCTGAGACCCAAAGACCAGCCTGACATCTCCCAGGGTACCGGCAGTGTGAAGGAACAAACCATGTTTTTATGCTCCAGTCTCACTGCTTGGTTACGTGGCTTTGAGTGTCCTCTAATCTCCCTCATGAATTTTTCTTTGTAGTTTGCTCCATCTACACAAGGTTGACCCACGAGTGCCAGATGAACTGCTGTATGGGCGTATGGGCTATCTCTATGCACTGATATTTGTGAACAAGCACTTCGGAGAGGAAAAGATCCCTCAAAGTCACATTCAGCAGGTACTGTGGCTTCTGAACAGCAAGGGCTGAATTAGCCACCTGCTGCTTTGTTAGCTGTCTCTTCCCATGCAACTCACCTTTGAGCAGGTAAAAAAATCAGTGCTAGGTGTAGAGAACTCCAGCAACGAGGGAGAGACAACATCATGGTATCCCTACTGCTGTTCTTCCTCCAAAAGAGGCAAAGCACCACATGACCCCTGCTGTCCATATAAATCCATAAGCAGTACTGAAGTGGCATACATTTCACTCCCTCACCCACACTCTTCCCTCTGCTTGGGCAGAAAACCAACTCTTTTGTTCTGTGCCAGGATACTCACTGTGATGTGTCCAAGACAGCAGCATTTCCCTCAGCTGCATCTGTTCCCATCCTTAGGTCTGTGAAGCAGTCGTAGCCTCAGGAGAGAGCTTGGCCAAAAGGAGGAACTTTACAGCCAAGAGCCCCCTGATATATGAGTGGTACCAGGAGTACTATGTAGGAGCAGCCCATGGTTTGGCTGGGATTTACTACTATCTCATGCAGGTAAGAGGCACTGGAAGGGAGGAGTCCTTACCAGCTGTTTCACATTTTTTTAAACAGGGAGGAGCATTTGAATTGGCTCTTGGTGATATCAAGCTGGGCAAGTTATCGTGTCTGATGGACTTACTCCTAGGTTTGAGCATGCATCCCCACTTCTAAAGGTTTTTTCCAAGTCTGTGAGTTTGAATTTCGCACCTCCGATAACATCTGTAGAGAAATGTGACACCCCCCCCCCCCCCCCCCCCCCGCCGCGTTATACCAGCAGTTTCATGTAACAAAGCCCTGTAGGTCAGCTGGGTTTGAGCTTTCCCCTCTTGTGCTAATTGCTTTATAAAGTATTCCCATTTGTTGGTATCTGTGGGCTTCCTGCATTTTTTGAGATGGGTACTTGGAGCAGTCTCAGATCATTACAGAGTGAGAATCTCCATAAGAAAAGCATGGTGAAAGAGATTGTGTTTGTAGTAGGAAAGCAGGAAATGCTTTTGTGTCCAAATCAGGGCCATTTATCTAAATGTGAAAGAGGTGGGACTTTTTACTTTGATAAAGCAGCTGAGTTCTGTAGTGCCTGAATTAGGCAGGGCAAGAGGTTAGGAGCTGCAGTGCCTCTTTGCTTTGATGCTGCCTTTCTTACAATTCTGCACAACTCACTGGAGCTCTGGGAATCTTTCCTTCCCTGGCTCTGGAATGATGGTAATAATTCCCCTATGTGGGTCACTTTGTGCATAAATTTACAGTGCTTAAGCTCTTAGAAAAACAACAGCAATAAATAACATTCAATTTTCAAAGCATTAATGGCACCCACTGAGTAATGCAAATCATTTTAACATAGCACGGTTCCTAGAAATTAGTGGTATCTTTTGTTAGACCTAACTCTCACAGTAGGTGGGGGAAAAAAGTCACCAGGTTTCAAGTAATTGAGCTTTCCTTCAGGAGCCTCAGAGTTCAAGCTCATATACAGGATAAGTGGAGTTCCTGTGAATATAACCCTCTTATGTGACTCAGAGAGGAAGGGGTCGTTGGTGTTTTTTAAATAGAAAGTGATTTGGCAAGAAGAGGATGTGAGGTGATTATTGCACAGGAGTACAGAACAGCTGCTTGGGAGCAGGAGAGACAGCAGTGTGCTGTGAGCCCAAATTTGCACCAAGTCCCTAGACTTGTTCCCAGGCTGATGCTTTAAAGAATTTTACATGCAAGTCTCCTATAAAATACTGCATGGGCTTCATGCTTCTCTGCCATATGAAGTACAAGGAGCCTGGATCAGCCAAGTATGATGCACAAAAAGCCTTGGGGGAAGCAAACAAGGGAAATACAGAGAGGAGAATATTGGACTTTCATCTGTAACGGTTTTACAGCACAAGCATGGATTTTTAATTTTCAAGTTATTAAGCGTGGGAACAGTGTGATCCTTAGATGAGAGTGCTCATTGCATTCTTCAGTGGGAAGTCAGAACTGTACAGATTTCGTGTGGGACAGTGTCACTGGAAGAGGACACTGAAGCCACTCCCTTGCTTCTGTCTGAGGTCGGCAGTGAAGTCACCCCCTTGCAATTACCCAGAAATAACCATGAAAATCCAGCATCACAGCCTGCCAGCTGGGCTGGCCCAGCAGCTCAGAGCTGAGGTGCTCTAGGTGCTAGGAATCATTGCTGGTATTCATCCTTAATATTGATTTTATATAGTTTATCATTTCAGTCTAACTCTGGGTACCTGAAACTGTTCCTACTCATCTTTAGGAAGAAGCAGCAAGCCCTCTTGCCAAGAGGGCCGCGTGATGCGCTAGGGGCAGTCTTTGTTTCTGGGGGTGCAAGGGTATGACTGGAAATAAGTCCCTACCAAACAGCAGAGCATCCTGGGGCCAAGTGGGTAGTTGTGATGTGTGAAAGCCTGGGCCAAAAAAATTGCTTCATTCACAAAGAGCAAGAAGGAACATGGCCACAGTGGGCTTCCTTTCTGCCTTTCAGGCAGATCTTGTGCCTCTTAGGGACAGACAGAATGGTAATTCTCACTGATTTAACGCTTTCTCTCTTAGCCTGGCCTTGGAGTGAGCCAAGTCAAACTGCACAACACAGTCAAACCCAGCGTGGACTACGTCTGCCAGCTCAAGTTCCCATCTGGCAATTACCCTCCATGCACTGATGACACCAGAGACCTACTCGTCCACTGGTGCCATGGGGCACCGGGTGTTATCTACATGCTTGTCCAGGCCTACAAGGTACCAGAAATGTTGCAGAGACCCTTTGGGGACATTCATGTGGAACTTCATCATGGATAAGACTCTGTTGAGACCCCCATTGCCTGATGGCTTGTTAAAATGAAATCACCCCACAGGGACCACTGACCGAAACAGAAATTAGTCTTTTAAAAAATTAATTCTGAAAATACCCATCAGCTGCATGGGGTGTCCTGTTGCGGGTTACTGATGGTGGCAACTAGCTGTGTGCGAAGTAATGGTCATACAGCCCATTCATCGTATCAAAAACATCCTCCTTTAAAGCAGACAGCAAAGTCACAGCATTAAGACTTCAGTAGGAAACTAATTAACACAAGCCTCCCCACTCACACAGGGGTGCTCTTTGTGTGGAGGAAATTGCTCAGCAAGAGGGAATTTTTCTTGTCTCTACAGGTCTTTGGGGAACAGCAGTACCTAAATGATGCCTTGCAGTGTGCTGAAGTGATCTGGCAGCACGGGTTACTGAAGAAGGGCTATGGGCTGTGCCACGGGACAGCTGGCAATGCCTACAGTTTCCTAACATTGTACAACATCACTCAAAACATGAAATACCTGTACAGGGCCTGCAAGGTAACAGCCTGTGTGAGGAAGGGACAGGGGATTATCATAGAATGGCTTGGTTGGAAGGGACCTTGTAGATCCTCTAGTTCCAGCCCCCCTGCTGTGGACAGGGAGACCTTCTACTAGACCAGGTTACTTGGAACCCCATCCACCCTGGCCTTGACCACTGCCAGGGAGGGGGCAGCCACAGCTTCTCTGGGCAACCTGTGCCAGTGCCTCACCACCCTCAGAGTAAACAATTTCTTTCTTATATCTAATCTAAATCTGCCCTCTTTCAGTTTGATGCCATTACCCCTTGCCCTATCCCTACATGCCCTTATAAAATGTCCCTCTCCAGTTCTTTTGTAGCTGACCTTCAGGTACTGGAAGGCTGCAATGAGATGTCCCTGGAGCCTTGTCTTCTCCAGGCTGAACTACCCAGACTCTCTCAGCCTGTCCTCACAGAAGCTCTCATCATTTTTGTGGGCCTCCTCTGGACCCGCTCCAACAGGTCCATGTCTTTCCTGTGCTGAGAGCTCTAGAGCTGGACGCAGGAATCCAGGTGGGGTCTCACCAGAGCAGTGTAGAGGGACAGAATCACCTCCCTCACTCTGCTGGCCACGGTTCTCTTGACACAGCCCAGGATATGGTTGGCCTTTTGGGCCATGAGTGCACACTGCTGGGCCATGTTCAGCTTCTTGTCAACCAGCACCCTCAAGTCCTTCTCCTCAGGGCTGCTCTCAGTCAATTCTCCACTCAGCCTGTATTTGTGCTTGGGATTGCCTCGACCCATGTGCAGGACCTTGCACTTGGCCTTGTTGAACTTCATGCGGTTCATACAGGCCCACCTCTCAAGCCTGTCCAGGTGCCTCTGGATGGCATCCCTTCCCTCCAGCTTGTCGACCGCACCACACGGCTTGGTGTTGTCAGCAAACTTGCTGAGGGTGTGCTTGATCCCACTGTCCGTGTTCCCAAAAATGATGTTAAACAGCACTGGTCCCAACATGTTATTCACCAGTTACTCACTTTTGTCTTTTACATCACCACCTTTGAAACCCAATTTCTAGTGTAGCAGAGATGCAGCTAGATCTGACCAACTCCACCAGAGTAGTCCTTCAGCAGTGCAGTCACTGTCTGACAGCCTGTGCAGAAGGAATGTCCTGCAGAAGCCTTGCTCTGCAAGGGATAATGGGAGAATGAGGGTGGTATTATTTTTTTAAGATCCATCTTTAACAAAATTTGAACACTTCTTGTTGCTCTTCTCTCAGTTTGCAGAGTGGTGTTTAAGCTATGGTCAACATGGGTGCCGGACTCCAGACACGCCTTTCTCTCTCTTTGAAGGTAACATCCAGCTCTACGCTTGTGTTTTGCTCCTGGATCTGAGTCAGTCTTTGCAAAACTCAGTGTAGAGGATGGGAAGGAAATTGTATTTGCTGTTTTTACACCTTCGCAGAAGCAGTTTTCTTGTAGCACAGGCTAATGTCTTAGCTGGAACATCTTGTCCTCTTGGGCCTCCCACAGAGATTGTGCACACAGGTCTCAAGGGGAATGCTTTAACAGGTACAGGCCAAAGTCTACCTTGTGGTAACTGGTAGCCTAGCTTCTCAGACAGTCTCCTTTCCGAGCATTTTTAAGGATTAAAGTCCTTCATGGGCTTTCCAGCTCCATTCCAAAGGTAAGGGAGGAACAAATGGGGCTGCTTTGGTAGGCCTTGTTGGCTCCTATGGCACTTCTGGCTCCTGCTAACGGCTCCCCCAAAATCTGCCATCAGCAGGTCTTGCTGAAAGCCACTTCCTCAGCTAATGTAAATCTCCCTAGCTTTACTGCAGGCCAAGGAACAAGGCCAGTTATATCAGTGAGGACCTGAGGCAGCAAGGCCACAGAGTCCCAGGTTTTGCAAAGATATTCAGACTGTTAAAACTCTGGACAGTTAAAGCAGAAGGGAGGGGGGGCTGGGGTAGGGGAGACCCATCATGTTTTGCCAGGTGGCTTTCAACATTTGATTAACTTCAGAATGCTTTCCCCACTGAAGCATCTAAGTTGCTTGGGAAACCTGGGTTCAGACCTTGGAAATTATTTAGGTCCTTCTGGAAACATTCTCATTTTTTCTGTCTTCATGACCTATTCACCCCCAGGCTAACTGGTAACATGGATGCCCAAAGGGAATCTCTTTGAAGCACACTGTTTTTTCTTGTCCTCAGGAATGGCTGGAACAATTTACTTTCTTGCTGACCTGTTGGTGCCAACCAAGGCCAAGTTCCCTGCATTTGAACTCTAAACCTGAGCTTGGCAGTTCCCTGCCTGAATCCTTCTACCCTTGGAAAAGCAGTTGGACGCTGCTTTCTCCTTCATCCACACTCATCATTGTTCACCTAACTGAACATAAATCCATCCTCCTGAGGGCTTTATGAGTTCTCTAATATTTCTAGTCATCTCGTTGCATTATTTCAAAGACAGAATGCAGATTTTGCTGGTGTCTCTTAAAAACACAGGGCTGTGAGTGTGAGCACTGACAAAATGTACAGTATTTTGTTGGCTATAGAGTTTTGCTATTTTCTGTATCTGATTTCCTGGGAGAAAGTTTTCTATGAATACAAATTTGGCCATTTAATTGGTTTTTTTTGTGTGCTGACAGGTAGTTGCAGGAATTTAGTTGCCTCTGGAAAACAAAAAAAACCTGACACTGTTACCCTGCAAGTTACTTTTAAGTGCTTTCTTTCTGAGCACCCAGGGTGCAGGTCAGTAGCTGGGCTGCTCCACATGAAGCGAATGTGGTGGACTGTGGAGTCTTTATATACATTTTTTTAATGTCAGATCACAAGTGGCACAGCTGGAACTGACATGCCAAAGCCTTGTTTTGAATTTGCACCCGTCTGCTTTAAAGATAAAGGCTATATATAGCTCTTCTGTGCATTTTTCCAGTGGCAGACAAATAATCCACTAGCTTTTGTGCTTATTTGCCATCTTATGCTAAATCTTGCAAAGTCCTTTGATCATCTAATGGAAAACTCCAGCCTAGAAGTCAGCTAAGCATGCTTGCTGGTGTGGTCTTTTCTGTTTAGTTTTGAGAGTTTATTTTGCACTCTTTATTTAAAATTGTGTATGAATATTACAGGTGTTAGGTGGTGCCAGGCCCACCAGCAGCAGCATGGGAAAAGAAATGTATTCCACTGAGTTCTGTCAGTGTTTAACCTGTTACCTGTATAGATGTTGTTTACGGGCTTTATTTTATAAGATTTCCTCAACCTGGATAATTTGAGTCCCTTGTTTGTGTTGTTAGCGCTTGGTGTAGTTTCATATGCAACCACACATCTACCCAACTGGAAAATCTGCCCTGGGTTAAATAGCTTTGACCTGTCAAGCAGGCCACATACTTGCAAGGAATAAGTCTGCTTCTTCATCCTTAGCTGATGCTACACTAATTTGCAGCAACCCTGTAAAAGCGCTTTCTTAGCACTGAGTGTGAGCTAAATGCTGAGTGCAGTGAAAGTTCCTAATGCAGCTGTACCCCTTTGTGCTGTTTGAGGGCAGCTCCTCAGCCGGCACATGGGTGGACGTGGGTTTTGATCTTTTAAGGACCTAGCTGCTGAGTGCCTCAGGCCACCTAAGAGCAGGCAAGCAGCTGCAGGGCAGCATGGCCAACCTCCAAGCCGGCATGCTCCTGCACCAGCAGTAGTGAAGCAGGAGGACCAAACCTGGCACACTAACACCGCTAGCTTATGTGTGCCTAGCCACAGCAGACCCTCAAGAACCTCCTGGGTGGGCTGCTCCAGCGAAGAGTAGAAACCATTCCTGGAGGCTGCCAGTTTCCTCAAAGCTCAGCCTTCTGCTGCCATCACATGTTTCTGGAAGTTCATCAAAATACAGCCTGAAGCCCAGAGAAGCTCATCTGCTCTGGGCAGGGCATCCCTGTCAGAAGCCTCAAGCTCATGCAGACTCAACAGGCAAGGAGGAAGCACAGCCTTGAGAGCAGGATTAGGCTAATCAGTTTGGGGGTGGGATCCTGTAGTGCTTGAGGCCTGCTGTAAGTTACCTCCCAGCTTGGCTGGCATGATGGCAGTGTAGGGACACTGCTCTGGGCCTGGTTTCTCCTAGGCACTGCTTCTGTAACGGAGATGGTTCATGCAGCCTGGTGTCCTGGCAGCATCATGTCCCAGGGTTCGTACACTGATCAGGGGATCATCAGGGCCTGGTGTACAACTGCTGAGTGGAGCACTGTTTAATAAAAATGCTGAAACAAACAAGCTTTGGGTTATCTTTATCCCCTGCTTTGTGACCAGGATTCAAGTCTGAAGAGATCAAAATGTGCCACAACAGCCGCTCTGGTGGCTCCTGGAGGCTCACTGGCCTCCCAGCCACCCGAAGTGTTAAAAGTATTTCACGTTTTTCCCCATCTCCAATCCATCAAGGCCAGTCCTGTGCTTTCCCTCACAGGCTGTGCTTCTCTCGCAGGACAATGTTTTGTGGTGCTGTCTCTGTCCAAGGTTGCATGCTCCCTGTTGTGGCTTCCATTGGAAACCACAGTCCTGCAGGTTAGTTTTAATTAAAAAATACGTCTGTGTGCAGTGCTGGCCACCAGAAAGAGGATGTAAATCCTCCCAGACAAGCACCCTTCTGCCTAGCAGAAGGACGAACAGGCTGCCTCAGGGAGGCTCTGACTGTTCAGCACCAGAGGCTTTAAGACCAGACTATCAGGAACGGTATGGGTAAAGGTGATCCTGCCCTCCAGCACAAGCATTAATGAGGTTGCTTGAGGTACTATACAGCCTAGGTTTCTATAGTTTCCATTTCTGTTAAAGTTTGCGGCAAAGCTCTTCAGGGAGGGGGTCCAGCAGTCAGGGTGGGAAAGAAGCATAGTGCTGAGTTTTGCTGGGTGCCCTTCCTGTCTCGTACAGGGGTGTTGTGCTGCTCACTTCCACCCTTCTTCGTCCCAAGCAGAGGGAGCAGGAGCAAGACGAAGCCTGAAAACACACAACTGCTCCTGCTTCAACAAGCTACCTGAGAGGGACTTTATCCAAAGTGTAGACATTTAACACTTAGTTCTTGGTGGTGGTGATGTTTGTCCATGGCGATGTTCTGGTTTAAAAAAATCAGGTGCCTTATACGCCCAAGAAATAAGTAAAAGCTACATTTTTAATGCATTGCCACCTGTCTCAGTTTGTGTTCACCTCCTGTGTATACCAGTGTGATCAGTAAGATGAAAAATGTTCGACATACTGTTAACTGAACATCATCTGTAGGTGTGCATCTCCCCCAAGAGCCTGCTTTGGTTTCAGACCTCAAGAGCTGGCAGCAGCCTCGGCTATGAAAGATGTGGCATAGGGACAGTGCAAGGGGACAGATCTGTTACTGCTGCCTCTGCCCAACTTATTTCATTTCCCTTTCCTACATACTAACTTTTCAAATGCCCGCAAACTGCAGTCAGCATTGGTGCTAAATCTGTGGCTAATATTATGGTCCCAAACAAATCCCCCCCATGCATCCTGCTCTGGAGCCCTCAGCACAGGGAAGACAGGGACCTGTCAGAGCAGGTCCAGAGGAGGCCACAAAAGTGATCCAAGGGCTGGAGGCACCTCGCCTGTGAGGAAAGGCTGAGAGAGTTGGGACTGTTCAGCCTGGAGAAGAGAAGGCTCCGGGAAGACCTTACAGCAGCCTTCCAGTACCTGAAGCGGCCTACAGGAGAGCTGGGGAGGGACTTTTTACAAGGGCTTGTACAAGGGGTAATGGCTTCAAGCTGAAAGAGGGTAGATTTAGATTAGATATAAGGAAGAAATTCTTTACTCTGAGGGTGGTGAGGCCCTGGCACAAGTTGCCCAGAGAAGCTGTGGCTGCCCCCTCTCTGTCCGTGTTCAAGGCCAGGTTGGATGGGGCTTTGAGCAACCTGGTCTAGGGGAAGGTGTCACTGCCCATGGCGGGGGGGTGGCATGAGGTGATCTTTAAGGTCCCTTCCAACCCAAATCATTCTATGATTCTATAGGCATGAGTGGTCCTCAGCTCCAACAGCATTAGCAGCCAGAAACACAGCTCATCTGATAAAACAGTTTACAAACTACCACTGCAGTCATTTAACACACACTGGTTTCAGTTTGAAACCACTTCAGAGTTGGCTGTTGGCTGTGGCGTGGCAGATGCCTTCATTGTGTTGATAAGGAAAAAGCACAGCAGAAGACCAACTCAGCATCGTGTCCCCAACAGGGACATTGTTCCTGTCTGACAGGCACAGAGCTGGGCAAGGTGGAGAATTAAGGTTGCATGTCCCGCATGAGATACCACAAAGCAGCTGTGGGAGAAGCAGCCATGCAAGGCGCAAAGATGCTGGCAAAGGGCTTCATTTACATGAGTTACCCAGCCAGACCTCACTTCTCTCCAGCATCTCATCTGACTTCCATCCCTCTACACCACTACCTCACCTTTCCCCCTTTCCCCCTTCCCCTCTTTTATGTTGTTCACATTTTTCCACCTTGGCCAAATTTGAGTGGGATTTTCAGATGGTAACAGCCAAGGGAATATGGCTGGTCCCAGTGAGACCACAAGTCCTGCTCCAGGCCAGCAAGGTCCCAGAACATACAGTTGATTTGTTGCAAGAGATTTTTTTTCTTTTTTTTTTCCCAACATTGGGAAGAACAATACAGGTTCCTCACATCTTCCTGCCCAGAACAGCTGAGCCCTTTGGCAAAAGTATCATCCATGTCCCTTTAGCTGCACTCGGGAAAGAAACCTGAACTGAAGGCCAGTACTCAGACCAGGAAATCTAGAGTTACAACTCGCAATGTTATGAAGGGTCTGAAGACAAAATCCAACAGAGGAGGAGGCAGCAGATATGCCCAATAGAAGTACCTGAGGGAACATGGTAGAGTCCAACTAGGCTTGCCCCTGGTGGGGGAGCGGGCATGGGGACACCCCTTGCTGAAGGGTGGTTGGAGGTGGCCTCAGAAGGGGTCTGTGTGTCCCCAGCAGGTGGCAATGCAGCCTGACAGCAGGAGCCACCCTGCCGCTGCCAAGCACATGCACACACCCTCAGCCACTCAACCATACCTCCAGAGCGCTGGGGTTCAGCTCTTGGGTAGCCCTGGGAAAGCTGCTCAAACCAAAAAGCCCGCATGGATGAGGTTGTATTTGTATAATGTGTGAGATGACAGAGATGTGAGTAATGTGGAAGCCCTTCAGAAGTGCATGGCCTCTGAGGCATACACACCCTTGAAAAAGAACAAAACAAAGTGTATCTTTCCAAATCCTGCCTGAAGCTGCCCAAGTTCCTCCAGCCCCCACAGGTAGGAGAAGTCCTCATGCTCTTCAGCCACACAGGCAGGTTTTTGAGGAAATGCTCCACATTTTGGGTGAAAATGCTCTACGACTCCCCATGTCAGTTTTACAAACATTGCACAAGTTCTTCCACCAACTGCTCCCAACTCTCAGCAACTACAGAGCCAACAACCCCTGTCCCCACAGGCTGCTCTTGGCTCTCTGAGGTCTCCTGCACTAAACACGCCTCCCCCAGAACCCCACAGGGTTTGAGGACATCCTAAAAGGGCAAGAGCATCAAGAAAACCCAGCTGGGCTGGGTAAGGTGCCAAGGCTCACCACTGAGATATTTTGATGTCAAGGGAGAACCAAGCCTCTGTAGGGCTGAAATGGCTCTTGCAGATGGGCTTGCAGTGCGTCCCTGTTGGGACGTGACCTAAAGCCAACAGGGCCAGAGCAGCTTTGGGTCTCCTAACCATGCCGATGGACAGAATTTTCAGGCAACTCCTTGTTTCTGCCATGCGTGGGAACTGCGGAGCGCAAAGCAGAGAACTGGGCCCCATAGAGTGAGGGTTTTCAGGCCAGGTTTTTTTCAGTGGGATCCCTGTGCACAGTGGGTGTGCAGTGTTAGCATCTAAAGTCACTCTCAATGCAGCAGGAAGCAGATAAGCAAGCTCAGCTCAACATAGACTCAAAATCCTAAATTCAGTATCATAGCTGGTGTGGATGGATACTGCAGCATCTTTATAGCTGGGCCTATCAACTTACTGAGCATAGCTTATTAACCTTGGCAAAAGGGGTAAGCATGGATCTCCAGACTATAGCTGAAACTGAGAGGGTTGCTTCATTGACTGTTCTCCCTGAATCAATAAACATAGCATATACCTTCTGGTTGCCTTTTTGGTTTTGCTTTTCCTCCTTACCTTTGCTTTTCTCAGTCACAGTAATTTTCTGGAAAAATTGTTTATGTGGGCCAGATCTGGAGCTGTGTAAAGCCCATGGAGTTAAGCCGATTTAGGACGCAGCCCTTCTGCAACAGCTGAACGTAGGAGTCGGGGAGTTTAATTAACTTTGAACAGTAGATTAAATTTCAGGCCTTGCTAATAAACCTTTGTGCCTGACCTTAACAGCAAGTCTTGGTATATTCATTAAAGGCTCACAGCAAGATGTAACAGGTAGTTTTTTGTTATTTTCTTATTTCTTTTGGAAAGAATAAGCAAACTCTTCCATCATTTGGGATGTCCCTCATCGAACATCCCCTTACTGTGAGCTGGAAACCGATACACCACCACTCTCCTTTTAACACAAACATATTTACATCCCTCCTGTACCCCCTGTCTTTGCCAAAGATTACAGAATATCACTTCACCCCACTGGGCTTCAGAGATCCCCAGCTCTGGAGTGAGGATCAGGGATACTGCTACGCAAAATTGACATTGCTTGGCTTGGGTAGTGCTTTGCAAGCCCAGACAGGAGATGAGGGGCTCACTGTGCCAATGGCTATGCTAGCACTACTGTGAATGTGGCATCTGGTGTTTGGGGATGAGCATTGCCCACTGTCCTGGTACCACCCTGTTGGCACAACTGACCACTGAAAACAGAGGATGAGCATGAAGATCTCTGCCTGCTTGGGCAATTGCAATGCACGGTTGTTCCGAGACCCAAAAAGGTTCATCATATCTTTGCATCCTGCAGGACTTTTTGCTGTGTCAGAATCAAAACCACTCCCTCAAAAGCTGTTGGGGAAAAGCAGAACAAAACAGCTCTCAATACAGCTCTCAAGACTGCTGCTGTTTTGAAACAGAGCCTGCTATTGCCTTACCCCCAAAATTTGTATTCCCAAATGTTGCTCAAGCCAGCTTTCACCCTCAGCATGGTGGTCCCTGTTGTTTTCTCCTGAAGCAGAGCTGCCTGAAGACACTTCTGTTTTACCTCTCCCCACCTCACTCTCACCCACTTGTTTCTGTTTCCATGTTGCCTTTTGGGGAACTAGGGTGGTGGCTTTTACTCTGGATCATTTCACGAATCCATTTTACAGCATCACAGCAAGGGTAAGGCAAAATGCAATGCGGCAGAAAGGCAAAACCAGCTTTGCACAAGGAAACCTGTGCCCTCCCTGCTGCTCACAGGGAGGAAGCATTTGAGCACAGTCCAGGACCTCCCAAGAACAACCTCATCCCCGATATTAGAGCAATCTAGGTGATAGGAGTTGCCAGCAGAAAGGGGAGAAGAGGATTAAGTTCTTTTTCACATAGCCCTCAACTCCAAAGGCACAAGAGCCTCTGGGTTTTGCCAACCTCTGTGGTGGATGGGACACCTTGAAGCCACCCTTCACCCTCAAGCGCCATGCATCCCTTCTGCTTTGCCCAGAGAGAGAAAGATGGCAAATTTGGCCAAAAAGTACAATAGGTCCTGTAATGAATGGCCACCCTTGAAGCCCATGGATGATAGTACGCTGCTCTGCTTCCTCTGAAGCAAGGAAGACAGCCAACAATAGAGAAGGCACATAGATGTCGCTAAAAAAACTTTAAAGCCTTAAGAAGGGAAAAAGGAGCACGGCTGTGGGGAGCCATTTAACTCCATCTCCTCATGACTGGGGAATTCTCACTGGCAGGACACATGTCAGGCAGCCCTTGCAAAAAGTTCATTTTGCGGCTGTTGCAGTTTGCTGCAGCATTTGCAGTGATCTCAGGCAGTAATCAAATCCACTGGTAGTCCACAAATCCCATTGGAGCCAGGCCCATAAATAGTCACACTGTAGTATGCAGCTGCATACAGGGCAGGAGCAAATGTTCCAACATAACGGCTGTTGGCTCTAATCAGATTAATTGAGGAGTCGATCATATTACCACCATTTGGCTGAGTTTTATTATAGCTACCGCTTCTTAAGGTTACCACTCACTGGTGAAGGGGAGACCACAGTAGTGCCAAACTCTTGCAGGGGAGACCCAAAGCACCTTATAGTTGCAGGGGTTTCCTTGCTTTTTGGAGCTGCTTTGTAGCACTTTGCTCTGTCACTGAGATGCTCCTCCTCCATACTGATGTTCCCAGTAGTGGATAGTAAGGGATCAATCAGATTTTTACAAGTGTCTGAAAAAATAAGAGAGAGAGACCTCAGAAGACAAAGTCTAAGAGACTGCAGGAAGGTCACCATAAAAAATATACTTTGGAAGAGAGCATATCCTACATCCAGGGATACCCTTGTTAGGAATTTGTAGCTCATTTATTGCCACGGTGAAGAGGATGAACCCCACCTGGGTGGCAGCTACAGCGAGTCACAGTTTGGTGAAAGCCACACAAAGATACAGCACAGCATTTCCCAGAATAGGACTCACCACCCCACCAGACTGCAGTGCTTAATATTTATACCACCCAAAGGTTGGAAATACCCTGTTCCAGCAGGGCTGACTTCATGCTTTACAAGCATACGGAGAAGACAGTCTGATGTAGGGATCCCAAAAGAGTACAAATGTGTCTGTGTTTTGGGAGTGCACAGAGCCTTTTTAAAACAAGACAATCATCTTCCGTTATCTTTCTCCCCTCTCTTTTGTTGTCTTCACAATACCAATAGTTCCAATTCCCTGGTTTTCATCAGCAATAATCTCATTCGTTTGCTCCAATAACCACTTAGCATTGCACTGAATAATCTATGCATTGAAGTGTTGAATTACTGCTTTGTAAAACCCAGGAGCAATAACATTAGAACTTACTTCCCATACCCCTGATTTGTGACAGGTGATATGAACACAGGGGATATAAAGAGACATTCTCTGTAACAAGAGAAAAATGACCTGATGTCCTTTCCTTGCTTTTCTCACTTTAAGATTTAAATATGATAGGTGCTTTATAATAAAAGGGCCTGATTTGGGACTCTTCCCAGTTGCAATTTTCACATAACCTGTAGGAAGATAATCACCTTCCTACTCTTCTGTCCTTCTTTCTGATTTTTCTGAAATAGTCCGAAAGAGTCAGAAATATCACTGGAAGAATGCAGAAATATGGACAAGCAAGGCGAATCCTTAAGCCTCACCTTCTTAGGAAATCAGGCCAAGAAGAGTGATAAAATGAGGGATAAATTCCCCAAAGAATTCCACCATTTGGAAAAACAAAACCCCACTGCATTACTAGGCTCAACACGTTTTCTACTGTAAAAGGTTCATGCCATGTCCTTGCAGACAGGGCTGAGCCCTTTAATAATTTCAGATGACGGAAGTTTCACATCATCCTGCCACCACTTCTGATCTGACTGGGAGATGCAGTGTCTACACCAGACAGATCAGTTTTCAGGTGTGCTCCAACAACTGTCTCCTCTGTCCCATCAGCTCAGGATGGTACCTCCACACCACTTCTGAAGGCAGCTTTGGAAGCTCCATTAGCAACTGGGAGGAAGCCTCCGCCCACCTGAGACCACCAAAAGGTTAGACTCAAGCCTACAAAGCCTCTACATGCTGCCCTGACAATTCTCTATACATCATAATTTCATCAAAAGGGAAGAAACTTCAAGAACACGGGCTGGAGGTGATGTTTGAAAGCTGCTCGGGCAAGGCAGCTTGTTCCAGCGGACGTGCCTTGCCTTGGACTGGGACTCAGCAGGCAAATCTCCTTCCTCTGTCTACAGCTGCCAAGCTGGGGTTCCTCCAACAAGTCATTTGGCTGCTCTCTGCGTTGGTTTTCTCCCATTTCTTTGCTCATCTTCCAGCATCCAAGGCAGGGTTTCTCATTACTTCTTGGTGTGACACATCACATAGAGACCCCAGTTAGAGTTTGAAATCTAAAGATACCCCTTTTGCATTTGCCATACTGCAAATAGTAACATTTTTACAGCACTTTCAAAATGCTCAAAAGCTGCTGGGGAAGAAATCAGTACCTAAAAAACCAAATGTACAAATATAGAACTGAAAGCAATGCAAAATTAATACTGTGTCTCGAACATTATGCCTCCCAAGTCTTGTGACAGACTATCTGGGCGGAAAAAGCTTCATTTCCCAGACAAAGGAATATCTGAATCATTTCTCCTCTGATTAACCCGTTATCATCATACTCTGCTACTGATTATTCCCTGTACTTCACAGTCAGGAAGTACTACCATGGCAATTAAATGAGCCTTGGCTGGATTCGTAGCCATCAGGAAAAAGGAAGCATCCCACATCACACAGCTAGCTTCCAGCCCTTTTGCTATTGCAGAACTCCCTTCTCCCTGCCTCTGGCCAGGCCTGCCAGCTCATCTAGAGGGGAGAAAGCTGGGCAGACAGCCCCGCTGCTCCCAGCCAGCATTGCCCAGCCCTGGAAGCTTGCAGGATATGTGCTCTGTGAAGGCAGGTCACAGGGAACTATACCTAGGCTGGAGTATTATTTGTTACGATGTGGATCACAACTCTGTCCTTTGCCCACATGGAAGTCCACCCTGTATGAACCCCAAGGAGTAAACAGCCCACCAGCAAGGAAACTGCCTCTGGCTGTTTAAAAGACCTCTTCTGCTAGCCAAGACTGCCAGAGAGCTGTTAAAAACAGCAGGGATCTCTGGGCCACCTATTTACAGCAGGCCAGGCACCCCAAGAGCTCCACTAGCTGTTGGGCACATTTTCTTCAGCTCCAGCTAAATCACTGGACATAACCTTTAGATATGACACAGGACTGGGAGCCTTGCATGGGCACAAATTTAAGGCTGGGAGTAAAGACAACAGAGAGAAAAATCCAACTGGCAGTTGCAATGGCCATGGGAAGGTGAAAAGCTTCATCCTCCAGGAACATACAAAAGGTGGGAACAGATGCATTTTAAAAAAAAAAAAAAAAAGCATACTAGGAGTCTCTTCTGACCCTGAAACAGGGAGCTGGAAACCATACTGAATTGCGATCTTCTTAAAGTGAACTGCAAGTAATAAAATTCCCCATAGCTTTGATGTCCAGAGGGGTCGAACACTTTCTGTTTGTCTCATGACAGCCCTGGGATGGGAATTCAGGCCCCACAATGTGGGCACTGCACAGAATTGTCCTGCCCCCAGAGCTCAGAAAGGAAATGTGTGCCAGACCTCTGTTAAACTATTCCCATCAATTCAGCATCCAAGTATTTGCAGGTGATAGCACTTCAATGTCCCTGGTATGAAAATCCTGTTTGTACATATTTTCCCAGCTCTCCCTATACCTTGAACCCACTTACCAGACTGCCTGCCTGTATTTATGTCTTTTCTTTTATCCTCCTCATACCTTAGTTTCCCATTAGATTTTTTTCTCCTTAATTTGAACCCTAATCATGCAACATACAACATATAGTGTACTACACATTCTTGTGGCCCCAGAGACTTCATTAGAAGCAGACTTAGCTATCGCTTGCTCTTTAAAAACCCGTCTGTAGTAAAGGATTTTCAAAGTTAAGTGTGTTGAGACACCTTGATTTGGAGGATGTTCAGCTTAAAATCCACAAAAGGAGGCCATGGGGGGTTTTGTGTGATTTGTTTGTTTGTTTTGGGGGTGGGGGGAGTTTAAAAAGAAGTTCGTCACTTTCTGAAAACTCAAAATTGGTCTCTGAAAATCACTTTTGACTACTGAAATCCTTGGCGAATAAATAACAATTACCATCCTCATTACTGAGCAAAGGATGACAGGGAAAGCGGGTCTGCATCAGAGCACACAGAGAGGAAGAGCAACCCTCAGCCACTGAACCTGCCAACAACACTTTCCTCCTGGCAGATGTCGTCTTATCCCAAGAGCTGCCACTGCCATGTTCTGCTGGACTGTTTTCTTTAGCTGTCTAATCCTGAGCTGCAGCTGCAGAAAACACATGGCTCCACTCCTCCCAGCAAGCAGACAGACCACAAGAGCAAATGTTCACACTATGCTGTGGCTTTGGGTTTCTCCTTCCCTTGGAAGGGACAGAACTGTGGGACAAAATACACTTGTGAAAATTAAGAATTGGGGAATGTCAGTTTTGAACCCGACTGTGAAGAAAGCAGATCTCCTAAATTACATGTGCCTGAAGTGGGGGCAAGGTGCTTTTCAACGTTCATCACCCTCAGATAGAAAAGGAAGTGTGCTACCCAGGATTAGCAGCATGCTTGTATTAAGTGTTAAAGCCCACAGCAGACTGAGAGACTTTATTAGAATTATTCTTTAAATACTGTTAAAATGATTAAAAGGCTGTACAAAATCCTTGTGGAAATCAAACCTTTCAGAAGGGGAGGTAAAAACTTTGCCTCCATAATGGCAACTAAAGGGAACTGTAAGTAGTAAAAAAAAAAAAAGAAACAAAAAAAAAAGCACTGCAAAAAGAAGATAAGAAGATCAGAAGATGGCAGGGACTGCATCCACACTGGAAGCTTCCTTGGGGACATCTCTACAGTGATGCTCTAAAGGAGCATAAGCCCCATCTAATTTTAAGAGAGACTGAGAGTCTCAATTGATTTCAGATCAGCAAAAGCACAAATGGGAGAGAGATACTCCCAACTCCAAAAGCAGTGAGCACAAAAATGATATTCCAGCCTCAAACCTCACAGGCTGGTAACTATGACATTATCAAATGTACAGCAGCCCCCCTCTCCAACCTATCCTGTACAAGCTGTGCTAAACTGACATTCAACTCAGGAAGAGGGAGAAGGGAGGCACTGGCAGGAGGTTGCTAACATTACACCACTTCCCACCCCATGGCAGACACATCCAACAAGGTGAAGTTTCCACCCATAGCTACAGACAGATTTCCAAATGTCTTGATTCTAATATCCCTCAATTACCTCAATACGATTTTATCATGATAACAAACTCATACCCTCATTGCAGGAAATGGCATTCAAACTAGGGAGATTGTATAGTGACTATGTAAAAAGATACAAATGCTAAGTATCCAAAAGCTTGTCATCTAATTCTAAGCAATCTCCTTTGCCCCTGTCAATTCACTTAAGCACAGTAAAGAAAGAATTAATAATACATCTTAGTCACTATCTGTACGTAATACTCACAAGGGCAAATCAAAACACACAAATACATATGAAATGATTTCACAACAGTTTCTGAAGGGTAAGCACTGACTTCTGTTTGCTGCAGCGCATACAGTTTCATGCTATTGCTAGTTAAAACTATTTACACATTCATATAAGTTGTTTATTTTAGACATCTACCAGGAAACAAAACCAACTCCATGTGCCCCACAGGGCATCAGCCACCAAACACATCACTGATAAAGAGGAGCCAAAATGAAACATTCGCCAGTACCTGCCAGGCAGAAATGCTCCACAGCAACAGACGCTTGGAGACAACATGGCTATGTGGATCCCACATCCCATTCTACTCCTGAGGAGGCTAACGCTACAAGGCATTTGATATCACAGAGGTGAAGAAAGGTCCTTTGTGAGGAAGCCAACTTTATTATCACACCAGTTGCAAAACACTACTGGAGTTCTTCTCTCTTGGAACAGCACGGGTGCCACAGACTATTGCTGAAATAGCAGGTAAATACCAGAAACTAGCATTTCATTTCTACATGAGAGATGAAAAGCATGTCTGAATTTTGTAAAAACCACTAAATACCTTCATGGACAATGTTGTTGTGTGACTACAGAAAAAAAAATACTACAAAATACAAATTTAAATTTCTAAATCACTCCCATTTTGTTTGGCAAAAGTCTTCACCCAATCTATTCACTTTACAAAAGTTTTTCAAAGTATTTGCTTAAAACTAATGATAAACTTGTTACTGCAAAAGTTTTCTGCCAGCCTCACATTCTGAGAATTAGACAAACCAGGCAGGAAATAAAAATACTATGTGGTCTATTTGTTAATCAAGACTGTCCAGATTTTAAGTTGTGAATAGTTACACATCTACTCATCTTTGAGAGGCCCAGAAACTAAAATTCACTGCCAGAAAGAATGGGTAAAAAATTTCAAATGTGACCATTGCCAAACAAAAAGGGTGGCAAAACTAATTTAAAGAAGTCCTGAGGTTGGACCTTGTGTCAGGTGAATCTTGTGTGGCAGCGTCACCTTTCCGGATCTGATCTCCCACCTATTTCAGAGCCCCCCAAACTGCAGATGCGAAGACTTCTTCCACTGTACTTACCACTGTCATTTAAAGTATCCTTGCTACAAACATTGATCCAAATCAGCTTTGGCACTTAGGGTCCAGCTGCACTTGCTGTTCCCACTTCTATGATCCAATATTTCTCAAAAAGAAAGGTAGGAATAACCTTATAAGCAAAAAGGGTTAAAAGTCACTGCCTGCACGTACACACACAGCAGCCAACTGTTGCAGTTCTATCAGCTTAACAGAGTTGGCTTGGGAGAGATGAGTTTGGGACAAAAGTATTTAATAAAAATAACAGGCATTTCTGAACTACCTTTGAGGGTAACAGTCTTCATAAAGTATGTCATCAGCCTCTCTCTGGCAGCTCTGAGGCATCTCATGTTGCAAAGCAACTGACTTTGACAGAAGTTTAACGAGCAGGAGAAAAACCCTCAGGGCTGGCTATTCAAGCAGAAGTGGCTGAAATTGAAGCCTTGCTCATATCACACCCTAAGTGGACCTCCAAAGTCCTGATTACACGCATCTTACACGAAGTAGCGACTTTAAATATAATAGTAAAAGAGCTGCAGGTGGAGGCAGAGGCAGTTTCCACCGGCTGCCAAACACCGGGCACACAAAGCTTTCAGAGGGTGTTAAAGGTGCCCAGTCAGTCCCTACAGCCAGAGAGTCCCTCCCAGGGGGTCCTTCAGCCCTTGTGCTCTGACATAGCGAACACTCCAGGATTTCCAGGTCTGGGGATCCAGCAGCACCTTCTGTGAGAGTCACTGCATATCTCCTGCTAACAACCTCTGATCTCATAGGTCACACAAGAAGCGAAATTACATTCTTGAGCATCATCGTGTCACTTGCCTCCCTACAGCTAAATAAGGGGCACAGAAGCAGTGGGCTATTTAAAGAAAGCCAGCATAGCTACCTCTTAGATCCTGGAGGAGAGACATTATATGCATGTGCACCACTGTTCCCCGAAAACAGGCTTTCCTCCACGAGCTGCTTCAATGGGAGGATTTTGCAGTGCTTTACTGAGGTTTGTGTTCATACATAGAGGGAACACAAAGGTGTTATGAGCACAACACAACAGGCCAAGCTCCATCACAGCTAGTTTTAAACAGCTGGGCCAGGTTTATCCAGTGTATCACTGGCAGTGGTGAGACCTTCCTGCCTCCTGCAAGAAGCACCCAGCAGCTCACTGTATGTCTTGGCCCATTAGACCGCAGCACAACCAGTTCCTCAGTCTCCCCCCTCCCACTAAAAGCATTAAGGGACCCACATCACTTTTCTAAAAGGAGGGTCTTCTACCCCTGGCTGGCTAGAGCAGTGCGAGGACACCCTGCCTGGCCCTGCCTGCAGCCTCCTGTGCCTGCTGGTTGGAAGACACCTCTCCAGCTGTGGGCTGGGCACTGGGAATGGAAATTCTGCTGGCATAAGAGGACATAGTGCCATCAGAAAGCACCTGTTAATGCTATGGAAGAACACAAGTCCATAGACCACATCAAGCTGAGCACCATGATGACTGGGAGGCTGGAACAAAGGTGTAGTGTTGACTACAGAGGGCTGCTACAGCTTGGGGTGCCATGGGGAACAACCTGCTACCAGATACTCAAAACCCCAGACCTCCAATGCAAAATGTCAGCTCTGTCTTCCGAGTCAGTTCTTTTCATACAGCTACTTTTATAAGTAACAATAAACACATTAAGAAGGTACACAGGATGCTGAGAAACACTCTCACAGTGATTCATGAGAAAGCAGGAGCTCATCAAATGCTTTACGCTCATTTGTGTCCACTCAGATAACCATAGCACTGATTAGATTCAAGATATTGATGTGGATCTCAGGGCCTAATAAGCCTTGACAATGCTTCTTAGACTCTTTAAACAGTTCTGTGAGACATGTACAATGCAATTGATTATATAATAGTGTAGTTACAGCCCTCTTTCCCCAAAGAATATCATCTTCATGGCTATGATTCAAAACACACAATTGTTATCCAAAACGTACATAGGTTCCACAAATCCAAAGTATTTTCTGCTAGACATGGAAATAGCTGAAAAATTTTACTCCCTACAGCTTCCTTCTTGCTGGGCTGTCTCAAGGTTTGCATATGACTGAGCTACACTTGATTTCTAACACAACAGCAAGACTCATGCATCCAATTATAAAACAAGGTGTTCTGGTGTATCCAACATGTTCTGGAGTGTCTGAGCATTTAGCAATATTTAAGCAAACGCAGACTGCATGCTTGGCAGAGGCAGGATTTCAAGGACAAGGGCAGAAAATGTACGAGAGATGCTCACATCTCCAAGCTTTGGATCTCAAAAGCTATCCATACCTCCCATCATTTAGAAGAAGTCTCACTGATGGCCGAAGAGAAAAAGAGGTCTAGATTGTGACAGCACCAGATTTCCTAAAAACAGATATGATCTTTGAGTTTTGAGAGATTTCAAGCCGAGACCATGCCTAACAGAAATCAGCAAAACATAACCCATATCATGTTAAGCCTGGTGATTTATCCCACCAGCCAGTTTAGCCTTTAGATCCTGGGCTGACTCAAGATCTTCTGGAGCACTTTATACCAAAAATGAGAGGGAGGAAAAAAGTAAAAGAAAAGAGGTTGATGCCGCATATGTCACATTGAAACTTTCCAGACAATGCAGGTATGTTGGGACTCTCTGCCATATACTTAGCTATCCTTTAACGCCCTTTTCAAGTCTGAAGTCACTCCATCTCCTAGTAGATTAAAATGGGATTTGAGAAAGACACAGTTCATTAAATGGGCAGTAATTTAACTCCTCTATTGCATGCTCCAGGGAAAATAGAGGAAGGGAAAAGCAGCACATCTCTGCATTTCACGCACAGGCTGCGGGGCCCTGAAGCAGCAGGAATCCCAAATGCCCAAAGCAGCACCAAGTGGATTTTATCCTATGTAGTGTGAGAGAACATGCCAAGATTGACATCTTCTGCAGTGCCTAATCTTTACATTTAAAATTACACAGTACCCCTCCAGGTCCCTCAGCTAGTGCTTTCCTTGGTAGAGAGTCCTGCCTGATGGGATTTGATACACACACTCTGCCTCAGCCCCAGCCCTTGCCAAAGGCGCTAGGCAACAGGAGAAAGGCACAGGCCTGCTCATGCATATTTTGCTTACATTTATCCATATTTCAGAGCCTGATTGCTAAGTGATCTATAAACTGATGTTCGTGCAGAGGAAACTGAGGTGCCAAAAAAAAATGTTAAAAAGCTTTACAGAAGAGTGGAAAGCAAACTGCAAAGAGCACTTGGGTGACACTTTCTTCATCAGGGAATGACAGCATTGTGAAGGTGAGCTGCCCGAACGCGAGGTGAAGGCAGCCCCCGAGTCATCCAGTGAGAGCTGAGAAGCAGGCACACCTTCAGGATACTGCTCCCTGCCTCGTCAGCCCTCCTGGGCTGAGGCAGGGGGGTGATGGAGATGCTCACAGGCTCTCCAAGGAATGCCTTGTATGTCTCACTGCCAGTTGCTGGGGGATGCTGACATCGTCTGGGACAGAATTAGAAAACCTTGAGCAGGAGGGCAATGCGGCACAAGTGCTAAGTCAGCCATAGGCTATATGCGGCACACCAGTTGGTGCCTTCTTTCCCCCTTCTTCAGATACTCATTCTTCTGCCTGCTCCTTCAGCATGGTTTGACTTCAGCTTACACTGCCCTGTGACTGCTGTGTGTCCCTGGCTGCATTCAGGCTATCAATGCCTTATGCAGCACTTGAAAGAGCCAAGAAGTAAATCCTCCCTCCAAAACACACCCATCTCCTCCCTTGAGCCAACAGAGCCCTTCATTTGTGCACGTAATCCAACCTTTCTGCCTTTATATAACCCTGTCTCCAGCTTTCATCCATCATTGCCCTATTTCCCAGCACCTGCAAATCCCATGGTGGCAGCCCTGACTGTCTGCTGGTGACATTCCTGCACAGTCACCCCCAGATCTCCCCCCGTGCTGTGCCCTGCTCCCAGACCACCTTCCCAAGCATGGGGTACCCTCGTTGAACCCCTGAAACATACTGACCTCGCCATTGATTGGGCTTGACTCTCTTCTGCACAAACTTCCACAGCTTACCAGCATGTCCTGCAGCTGCAAGCACCTTGGGTAGCAAAGGGCTTTGCTTTTCTGTGTTGAAAGTGCCTTGCACGTTGTAAGCACTGACAAAGCCAAATCATTAGTAGATTAGTTAGGCATCCTGTTGCACATAGACAGCATCACAGCCTGAAGCTGAGATCCTGAGAGTTTGCTGGCAGCAGATCCCTGCCTTATTACTTTAAGCCCATGGTGAAACATGCGAGAATCAAACCAGACAAGCAGTCCAGCCAAGGCAGTAATCTCTCTTTTATGGCCAAATCCACACAGTGAAGAGAGAACATAAGGATCTCTGCAGCATCTTGGGGCGCAAAAATGCACCCAGTCTCTATTAGTTCAAGAGGTGCTTAAGCACAGTGAAATGGATTATATATTCCTTCCAAATTTGTTATGAATTATAGCAACTCTGATATTCTTGATAACTGCCTAAATGCCCAGTTCCTCCCTGCACCTCATTAGGTTCTTGGCCTCAAACAGTCCCCAGGCAACAAGTTCCACAATCTAACTGCTGTTGGAAAAAAACATCATTCCCACATATTAGTTTTGAATTTCACTGAATCTCCCTTGTTTGTGTTCAAAAGCCTTCTCCATGAACTTTCCTATTCTTCTTGTAACTTTGCATAATGGGATCGCTTCCCACTTATGGGTGAATAAAGTGGGTGGTTGTACCAGGGCACACCTCCAAACTATTGCAATCTTTCTCAAAGCTCATTGTTTGCCAAATGGTACATGTACACTTGCAATTTTTCCTGCTGACATCGCAGCCACTCCACCTTCAGAAGAGGAACACAGCAAATATTTAACAGCAACAGGTGTCAGATAGGAGTTGATCACAGGAAAGAGAGAACACGTCAGACAGCTGAAATGATAGAAGATAAGTGTGCATGGGACAGGAGAAAGGCTCCAAGAACAGATTGGAATAGGCTGACTGTCCTTAGGTGTTTGTAAACACTGTCTATATTCTCAGTGTTACACACCCTGCTGGAAAGCAAACTCCCACCAGAGCCTTCTGAGTGACCAACAACGCTTCCCCTAACTCTTGTTCTCATGTCCTGTGATGAACTCGCTGATGATTTCACAAAACAAAGCAAGGAAACCACATGTGAAGCAGGCCTTCAAATAGAGACACACTAAACTCGCAGTGGCCCTTTCGGTCATAGAGTAGTAGCACGTAAGTTAGCATGATCTTGCCCAAAAAGGATCTCTTCCTCTACGGCCTCCTAAACCAGCCATCTGGTTGCCCTGGCTATCTTGAGCAGAGTAAAGCACCCAGAAGGAAACCACTGGCCTAAGCTCTTCTGAGCAAACTTACCCTGGAAGAAGCATGGTTTACCTTCTGACCCCTGCACAACACTGCAGATAGATATACTGTGACTAGTAGAAATGTCTCTTGGGCAGTCATAGCATGTGTGGCTTGGTGGACATATCAAAAGTGTAAAAGGAAAACAAAGTTCTATGTGGACAACGAAAAACCAAGCACCTTGTTTTTAAGTTACTGGCAAAATGGGAAGTTAATTGCATTTTTAGGCATTTTAGACAGCAAAAGGCTAAAGTCTTAAAGAGCATTCATTGTGAAACAGAGCAGAAGCAGCAGCACTCACCCTTTCACCCAACAGCTCTGTGGCTTACATGCTCACCTGAAATACAGGAGATCTAGTCTCCTACTTCACTGCATGGATTTAAACCATCGCCTCCCTCCTCCTGGAGGGAAACCTCAAGACAGAGCCAGTGCTGGAATCAATGCCACCTGTGTGTGACTTTAGCCTGAAAAAAGGAACATGTTCCACTTCAGAACTGTCAGAATGAATCACATCAATGCTCTGGATGGAAAACACGCTTCTCTCATATTAATTCAACTAAATGCAGCCCAAATGCATAAAAGTTTGGAGTTGGCCAGAACCATGTCCTCATCAGTTGAACCACTTGTAAAAACCAGGCAAGCCCCAAGCAAGCTTATCCTTGTTTCAGCAAGGATTTTCTGTGGCCTTATGAAATCTGAAGCTCCGTCGCCGTTCATTATGCCTCTCTCAACATGGATTTTCCTGCAGGAGAGAAGCATTCATGCATGCCCCGGGAGCTGTGCATCCAATGAGGCAGATGCCAGTGATAATTCACATCCCCAGCTGCTGCTGCTTTGCCTTAGAAGTGGATCTCAGCAAGTCGCAGCAAGTGTGAGGGAGAGACTGGGAGTTTGCTCTTGTATTCCTGCTTTCACGAAGCTGCTGCTAAACGCAGAAGAGGAGTCTTCCTGCTGCAGCCCCTGGAACCAGCTCTGTAGCCCAGGGCAAGATGGTACAACACCACCAGAGACCTGTGAACAGCAGCTCCCATGCAAAAGCACAGGGACACCTCTCCTCTGCATCACCTGGGACAGCTTTGCTTCCTAGGAACAGACTTGACACACTCCCAGAAATGTCTTGAGAGACATTGAAGCTTGCCAGGCAGATAAACCCATGGTGTCCTGTTCCAAGCCCTTAAAATTGACTGGATCCAAATCCTTAACCCAGCAACTGAAATAAGGACCTGCCATCCTTCTCCTCCTTTGCATCTGTTTATCTTCTCACCTGATCAATAGACAATTATTTTGTGGCACCTCCTCACAAAACCTCCTTTTCTGGCAGCGTGAAGCATGTCCAGGAACATCTGCACTCTTAGGCCACACTGTGCAGAGCCAGCACTAAGTTCATGCTTCATTTTTGAAAGCCTGTCTTCCTTTTAAAATATATTTGATGGTGGCTTTCTGGCTTATTTCATTGCAAACCCTCAGGTGACCTTAGAAATTATTAGATCATCACTGGCTCTTTCTTGCAAGTACTTAAAATTCTCATAGGTGTAGAGATGCATAAAAGGTATTTTAGACTATTTCCACCCAAATTATACTTCCAGGATCCATTTCTGCTCGTGGATTTTGCTAAAATTTGGTTTGTGCAATGTAAAACATCAGCATCACTGGAGATGCCCTCATCAGGCCCTTTGGGGATGACAGCCCACAGGCTCCTGCTGACCTGCAGTGGTGCAGGAGAGGCCACACCATCGCGTTCCCATGCAGACCAGCAGAGCAGGGATCCTTCCATCAAGCACCTTGAATGCAGCCAGCAGAGCTTATAAATCACAGGCTCTTTGTCCCAAAGCATTCACAAAACTAAAGGCAGAAAAAAGGAAATAAAATCTCTCTTCGTCTGTGTTCTCTAAAGCAGAGACTGAGCCAAGGCTTCAAATTGTATGCATCAGTACAGGTCTATTGATTCAAAAGAGATGACTCAACTTCCAAAAAGTCTCTTGCTCAAGGTCATGGGCTGTAGCAAAGAAGAGTTCTGAGCACAGGTTTTCTTACATGAAAATACACCTTTACCGACTCTCCATCGCTTTTTCTGCTGTGCATTTTTGGAGGTTTACCTTCCTTAAAACTCATTAATCTAAAATGAAAGTGCTTGGATACCCTGCCAGACTTTGGATACCAGTGTCTGTCCAGGCCTTCATGCTCTAAAATTTCTAATTACAAAACATTCCACAGTATAGTTCATGAGACAGAAATAAGGGCCTCCTCAAAAGCCTTGCACTTAGTAGCATAGAATTTCAGGAGTCTGGAGAGTAAATGGGAGAGAGGTTTCTGGACAAGGGAAGAACAATCACAGGTTCTGGATTTTTCTGCAGAAAATCTCAATTATATGGACCCAGGGGAACCATCAAGTTTGAAAGAGTTAGAAGCTGTTTTGTTGTGCTGGAAAAAGTCTACTGAAAACAGAAAAGCCACCTTCTTGTCAAAGTTGTGTTTCCTGGAGAGCATGGGGAGCAGGGAGGTCGTTCAGGAGACTGAGGGGTGGAAAGAAAAAGAGACACAGGATGGGCAGGCAAACAAGATGAAAACAGAAGTGCCTCTTTTGCCTGATAACTAATTTCCCATCATAAATACATTACAAAAGGAAGATTTTGTGTGGGAAAACATAACATGCAATTGATCTCCGTCCTGTCTGGGCACAGCTTATCCCTATGAAGGGAAAAAGATCAAAGTAAAGATTAAAGGAAGTAATTTTCAACTTTAAACGTGGTCTTAACATGATAGAAAAGAAGAGTAAGAACAGCTGAAAGACACTCAGGGTCTGGGAGAGACGCCTTGGCTGAAGGTGCTGCAGTGTTTTCCATGTTTGTCTGCTTTATTTTTAAACACTCAGAGCCTTTGCTTGATCAACACTTCCTTGTAAAAGAAGGAAGCAGAGGAGGAGTGAGGGGCTGTGGGGAGACAGGCAAATGAGCTTGGAAATTGATGATCTTCCCAGCCATGAAAGTAAAAATTCCTAATTGAAACCAAATCCTCCTGGAGAGCTACACAGGCATGGGGGAAAAGGGGAGGGAAGGAAAGAAAGAAGATTTATTACTTAAGCAGAACTGAACTTCTGATGAGAAAAAGGACTGTTCAATCCATACTCGAATGTCAACAGCAGATCTGACACTGAGTTTGTCATATTTCCCTCTCCTTTGCACGCATTAAAAAAAAATACAGGGGAAGCGTTTGGGGTTTCTAAAGAGGCAAAAAAAGCCACCAAAGTCCCTTGATCTCATGAAGCCCTGAACTCTTATATTCCATTTATAGCTCGAGCTGGAATGACATCCCCCTTGATTAGCAAGCTGTCCAATCCAGCTGCATGTGTCAGGACTGTACAAGGCACTAAGTGAAATATATATATGCCCTTATAGAGTTTAGCACATTGGGTCCACCTCCAGGACACAGGCTGTAGCTCATTCTGACCACTGCTCCTCTCCCAGGAATCACTTTTAAGGGTTTGGGGTTTTGGGGTTTTCTTAAAGTTTTTTTGGGGGGCCACCTTTACTTTCAAGTTTAAGCAACACAAAATGGCACCAAAGAAAGATGTAAAGAAACCAGCGGCAGCCGCAGCACCAGCACCCGCACCAGCACCAGCACCCGCACCAGCTAAACCCAAAGAACCTGCAATCGATCTCAAGAGCATCAAGGTAAATGGATAAACGTGTGCTGATTTGGACCCAAGGCACTCCCAAAGGGGAAAGTTAGCAGAGTCCTGCCTGAGATCTGCAGTGAAGCGTTGCGCGTGCTTGGTTCCAGTTTGGGGACTGCAGTGAAATGAATGAGTAACCTCAGTCAATGGATTTGTTCTGCCTGAGCTTTTGATTGTTTTAGTATCTGGAGGGGTGTAAGGCATGGCGCATGATTTAACACAAGAGTGAAGCCTAGTGATTTCAGTAGTATTTTGGAGTGTGACCCTCAGAACTTTTTACCAAATTAGTATTAGTGTGACCTGTTTCTTAAAGCTAAATTTAAAAGAAAAAAACCCAATCAAACACACTCCCCCACCCCCAAACTGCTAAAGTAGGTGCATGGAAAAGTAGGTGCATGAGGACAGGAAAGGGTTACCGAAACTTGAAATGCAATGTTTTCCCATAGCACTGTAACTAAAACCAAACTTTATTTTGCAGTTTCCCCTCAAATTCCTTTCCAAATTTTTGCAACCACCTGATGACCCCTTTGGTCATGTGCTTTGAGATCAGCATGGCTTATCTTTTAAAGCAGAAACAAACCAGAACAGATTAGGGAAAAAAAAAAAAAAAGAGGGATTTGGCAGTTTCATCTATTTTCTTTTCATTTGTATTGTACAAAAAACATTGATAGAAACCATGAGCTGGAAAGCCATGGATGGAAGCATTTCAAGCAATTTCTTCTCATCTTTATATATTTGCTCAGAATTTGCAATTCGCTGCAAATTGAAAGCAACAGAGGAAGAGTTTTTTGGAGGTTTCCTTCTGACTGCACTTTCATTCAATCTCATATTGTCTTTAGACTCTGCATGCCAACATCACTGATTGTTGCCTTGACTCTTCAGAGAAAACTCCTCCATGTTGAGAAATTATTTGCTTAGGAAAGAGGAGAGGGAGGTTAAGCAGTTAAAGGGATGAAAAGACAGACCAGTTTCTCCGGGTAGGACTATAAATAGTTATTCTCCACCTACCTGACAAGCTGATTGGTCCCAGGACCAATTTGCTAAATTCTGCGGAAGGAATTGTGCCTATTATGGAGAAAAGAAGGAGCACAAAGTCTCCTAATAGGACCTCCTCATTTTCATCTCATGATGAATTCTGTTTCAGGTATCTTAATACATATAGTCCCAAGATCATGACCCATTTAGTGAAATTTTTTGAAGTTTATTTGAATTTTCACAGTCAGTAGTCAGTATTTTTCTGAAACAGTATGTGGCTTCTCATAAGATTGAAGCTGAATCCACCAACAAAGAAAGAGCAAGAAGGGAAAAAAAAAAAGACATTTTGAAATACTTTGAGCATCATGGTGAAGGCTGCACAAAAATCCCAGTGGTTTTGAGAATGCTGTCTGAAAATTAGACTAGACCTCACATTTCACTCATCTCCAGAGATGAAGGGGAATGCCAGCTAGATTTCCTACTAAATAATTTAGTATGATTTGATAGCTTTCTATGTCCAGTTCATTAGGAGAAAATAGAATTTTCAGCTCCAGTGATCCTAGCTAATATATGTTTACATAAATAGACTTAACAGTGTATTACCAACTAAAAAATGGCAGGCTGTACTTGAGACATCTCTGCAGTTCACTCCTTTACTTGGACAGCTCTCTATAATGGCAGGAAATATATACTGGTAGCACAGAAAGGACACTCCAGGTTTTGTCATATTCAGACTGATAAAAGAAGATAGTCTCCCTAAATTCTCCTTATTCTGAAAGATAATTTCAGACAAAACATTTTCCTCTTTTAGGGGTGGGGAGGGGGAACCTGAGCTAGTAAGACAAAACTATTAACACTAACGGCAGCATATAAGCGTTACTATTCCCATTTGCAAATAAGTGAAAATATGAGCTGTGTGATGGAGGTTACAGGACTACCCTGCAACGCGGTGGGTGGCACAACCCCCTGCCCTGCATGCTTATCACTAGCATATATCTTTCTACAAGTATCTCCTCTACTCTCCATCATGCCCTTATCAGACAAGGAGCAGGGTGCCTCAGAGGTACTGCAAGGGTGGATGGAGCACCCCCCTGCAGTGGGGCAATCTCCTCAACCACAGGGCGGGGGCCGCAAGGTGATACAGCTACCCAGGAGGATGACACGTGTCCCCACCTATCCCTGACCTTCCCCTCTCACCTGAGACCCCACATTGGTCAAAGGCTGCCCAGGCAATCTGTGGTACCTCCAGTGCTGGGCTCTTCGAGAAGGCACCAGCAACAACCACGATGTCTTTCATCCTGCCTTGAAGCAGAGGCACGGACTGGACAACCTCCCAAGGTCCCAACCAGCCACCCCTGGTTATGCTTTTTCATCCTTTGAGAGCTCAGGCAGTGAAGGGAAGCAAAGTTTTCTAAGTGATTTGCCTGGTAGATGTGGCAGAGTCAGGTATCAAAATTTTCTGAGTCTTAGCCCAGTCCCTTAATTAGCATTAATCAATCCTGAATCCTTCCATTCAGCTACCAAAGTCTCATCTTGGGAAAAGGCACAGCACCATTTCCAGCAAAACTCTGGAGCCAGGAGTAGTTAAAACAGTTTTGGGGAGCCACACAGCAGGCAAACACACAGAAAGGCTTTCTTAACTTTTATAAAGAGACGTCCAAGCCCCTGCTAACTGTTACAGCTGGAGTGGGGAAGGGTAGAGCTGACTAATAAGGGTTTATAGCAGCCAAATAAGCACATTTGGCAGTGCACTTCATTTTATATTGGCATCAGAGATCGTACTTTCCAAAACAAACAAGAAGGTGGTTTACCAGCATTGGTAGTGATTCTTTTGGTGGTATCCCTCCTCTCGGATGCCCTGCTTGGCCCATCTTCAGGTAATCTGGTTTTCTGAGCCTTTTGAGGTACATGCTTTGAAAGTTAGGCTTTTTTTTTTTTTTCCCTTAAGAGGTCTCAAGTTGGGCTCTTGCAGACACAGGCACCCCAAAAATGCCTGTCACCATCAGAAATTCTGACAGGCTTTTCACCTTCTTCTGTTCTTTTTTCCCCACTTTAACCCAATTAAAGTGAGTATTTGGTGAATTGCTAGTACTAATAGCAGCTGGTATGGGATTTTCTATTTTTGAGCACCACCTATTGACTACAAAACTGAGTAACAGGAATACCTAATTGCAAAGGACTCAAATCTCTAAGCTCAGCCCTTTCTCAGCTGACCTTAGGTGACAGTACAAAACCACAGGAAGAGAGCCAAGGCAGGGAGGAAGAACTTGTTTTCAAATAGAAATGTAAAGACTCTTTTGCCCTTACTCAGGAAACAACATAAAACTCAATCTGCTTTGCATAAGCCTTTCCAGACCAAATTTATATTTCCAGTTTTCCATATCATTAGCATGGCCTGGATTTGAACAATAGGTACAAAGGCTAAAGATTATATCATAACTGAGAAGAGAAGAAAAGGGTGATAGATGCACCTGAGAGTTAGCACCAGGAACCAACCATTATTAAAAACAAAATGGCCATATGGGTCATTTTCTCTAAGAAACCACCTAGAATTCTGTAGTTAAAACTGTGGCCAAGGACACTCCCAAAAAATAGCTTATCTGTTTTGTCAGCTTCCTTATCCTACATAAACCTGAGTGGGACGAAACATTGAGCTGATGAACAGCACTACTACTGTAGGTCTATATCTGCAATAACTGGGATGAGACATTAATGATGAGGATGTCTCATGCTAGGTTTTGCAACAGAGGCAGTGGGGAAATAATGGATAAACTTCATATTGGCCAAATCGGATTAACTCGATCCCTACCATCAACAGGAAAAGTGTGGGGTTTCTTACTGGAAGTCTAAGGGCCCAGCCCTTCCCAGCACACACAAGCAGTCCTTGGACCGAGCCCAGGCCCACAGCATTAACTGCAATGTTTAGGGATCTGGATGCTGGAGATGCTGAGTGCAGTGCTTCATAGGCTTCTGCTCTGCAGATGGTGTTCTGAACGTGTAGCACCCTGATCCAGTGTCACACCAGGCCCTTTGCTTCGAGGATACACCTGAGTATCGTTTCTTGAGCAGAGACAGAGACTGGGTTCTTGCAAGTATCCATGGTGTACATGATGTTGATTTGGCACACAAGGCTTCCCACGCTGGTGTTTTCAAGACTGAAATCCCAGGACACCAATTGTGCCATGCTTAACTGCAGATAAGCTACCTACACCTATAGAGGAAAAATAATTAAAAGCTATCAACTAGTAAAGACTTGCTAAGGTCTTGTGTAACTGTGTGATGCATGATGAAGCCTGCTGCATGGAAGCAAACCTACGTGATCATTTGTTTTTAAATACAGAGCTCTTAACACAGCAAAAAGTGTTTCTCCAAGTGTCCTTAATTGTTATTACATTCACTACTCAAGTAAGTCATCTCTGAACAGACATTGCATTGAATACAACCAGAGAGAGAGAAACTCACTAAAATGCACTGACAGAAAGCTTCTGGGCTGGAGGGCAAACAGGACTGCAGATGTCAGCTGAAGCACTCAAAGAGCTATGACACTGCAGACAAACTCCATGTGAAGCTGTAGAGCAAGAAGTGGAATGTTAACAGCAGCTTTGCTCATAGTGCTAAGGGCTTTCTCAGGAACTGGCTGGTTGTTGCATGAAATTTTTGGTGTAAACCTTCAGATTATGGCTGATCCAGCTCAGCGACGACTCCAGAAAGATATCCTAGGACTGATAAACCCATTGGACAAGGTCACCAGTCCCAAGTACTCTTTCAGGTAGGAAGCGGGCAAGCGCAAATATGACTTAGCCTTAAGAGATGTCAAGGTGCCTATCTGGCACCATCCAGACCAGCTTCCTGCTACCGCTTTGACTGCTGAGATAAAGCACTGTGTGGGATCTACCCCAGAGCAGAGCTGCCCCAGCCAAATGCCTTGCCCCTGGGAATCCTGCCACTGATGCCAAACCCACATTGGTGGCAGTTGCTAAATCACTGCACAGGCAAGGCACAGCATAAAGGTATCCCACAACAGGTAACTTGGACATCAGACCAGCGACACACCAAGGCACCCCTTTGGGACACTACTGAATACCAGAAGAAGAAGCAAGCAGACAAGCCACCACTTAATATTCTTTACAAAGTTTTCAGAAGAACTTTGCCTTCTTATCTTCCTAAAGTGCTGCTAAGAAACGAGTTCCTCAAAAGTAGGGACTGTCCATGTATATTAGTAGACACTTTTTCTTATGTCTGCTAACCTGAAAAACTATTTGGAAAATAATGATTTTTTAAAAGATCCATTCTTAGTAATTCACAGCTTTAGCAGCATTTTAAAAAAGATACCTATAGCCTTTGGAGGGTCTGGAGAGTGACAAACTTTGGTAGAAACAGTTGAATTTAAAGCAAATTACACAGAGAGTAACATTTCAAGAGCTCACAGTAATTTCAAGTGTTAACAGTGATTGTGTGGCATAACCTTTCTCCTATCAACTAACAAATCAAAACAACCCCACAATATTTCTGAAATACTCTATTAAACCTGCTTAGAGCACAGAGAGATTGTAACAGACAGTAAAAAGATATTTGAGTTTATCTTACGTAAGGCAAGAAGAGGGTGACTAATTTAGCCAATGACAAGTGAAGAAAGAAGTCGTCTGTAAGAAGATATGAAACAACCAAGCTGGAAATTTGCTCCCACTTCACTGACGCTTTATTACGTCTTATACCCACTGGCAAAAAGAACTTTCAACTGCCTGGTTTACAGCATAGCACTTCAATGTCAAGTAGCAATCATTTAAATAATGTTAATACTGTAACACGGCCGCTGGGAGGCATGTTAAAACAACAAATCCTTCCCAGAGCCGGGCTCCAGAGCCTCACATTTCCTCGCACATCCCCTCAATTATACACATTCACGCAAAACTAAATGCAATTAGAAAAGGGACACTTTTACAAATGAGCACAACAGAATGCACTCCCCCTCCCCCATGAAACTAGTGAAATCTGTTCAAAATAGTAGGATCAACAGTGCAGTAGAGCACATTTCACTCCCAGACATTTCAGAAGGGCACATTAATTAATCAGCGAGGCTCATCCAAAAGTATTTGCACAGCTGTAAAGCAACTGTGAAGCTACCAGTTTTAAAAGTAAACAAACCGGAAAGTTACACAGAATTCTTAGAAAAAATTCAAACTCATCTGCAATCTGAGTTCATTAAACTCAAAGAGATTTGAAACTATTCTTCCAAACCTCATGGTACAACACACAATTTTCTCTCCTATATTAATGGTGGTCATTTTTATGCTTTCTTCAATTGTATTTCCAGGCAGCTTTGCTCTCAAAACAGAGGTCTCTTTCTCTAGAGCTCATCTGCTCCTAATATTTCTCCACCTCATAAAAGCTATGAGGCTAAATCAATCAGGTTGTTGATTCTTACTTAAATAAGAAGTAGGCTTTCTAAAATCTGTGGCATTGATCGCACAAGCTATCGAACCGGGATGAGGGATGGGAGAATGACAGCCCGCTTTTCAGAGGTGTTTGAGAGCTGTGTAATCCTGCACTCAGTGATGTCTACTAGAAAACATGTGCAGCTATATTAATCAAAGAGCAGGCATTTATGGTGAGCGGATATCATATGAACTGCTGTAAGCACAATCCTAGCTTATCTCCACACAAAAATTAAAAAAATGCCTCTAGTCCTAAATAGAAGGCTAAATATACAATGAGTATCCTAGGGGACTCTCAAATTTTCTTCTCTCTGATTTTCCAAGACATCTGATATGTTCTGAGTCTCTTCTACAGAGATAGTACCTTGAAATATCTGGTGACTGTCTACTAAAATCCTAAAGTGATTCCCTTCTCTGTAATCCACCCAAAGGGTAACAGGCAGATGGAGCAGCTGAATGCTTTAACTCCCCAGCAGCATCTTTTCCCAGGGCTTTTAACCCTGTCCAAACATTTACACCTATACAGTGAGCACAAAGTGACTGTCACTCTGCACAGCTGTACTCAGTCCCAGTGCCCACCAGCCTAAATAGGTGAGCACTGCACCACACTGCAAAGGTCAGGGCCCTAAAGCCCATGAACTAGTCATTTGTTGGGAAATTAAACATTTTGGTAATAATTTGGAAATAAAGATTTGTGTGGATTGCGTCTTCTGCTTAGCTGGTGATAGAGTTGCATACAAACCTATCTACCCCACTCTATGTAACTGAGACGTTGTCAAGATGCCTCTATCTAGCAACAAGATGACTAGAAGGTATTCACAAACTATACAGGGAAACACCTTAATCTTAAAAACAGAACGGAAAAAAAAACCAACAAAAAACCCCAAAACATACCACCTTTTTCTAAGGCATTGATAAAATAACCTTCTGGATAATAACTTTGTCCACAAATAAGGGCTAAACCAAATTAAAGAAATCCAGGTCCTTCTGATCTTTCCATGTGTTGCAATTCCTTCAACCTTTCATTACTTCTGATGGGGGGGGAAGAGGGCATTCATTTTTTTAAACCAAACTCCCTGTAATTTCAACATCTTCCCTAAAGCCTTAGGATTTCTCATGTCCTCTGACAACACAGAGAACACTGCCAGGATGAGAACAAAGATCAGGTCACTGCAAAATACTTCTTTCTACCTTTTGAAGATTATGAAAGCTCCTTACAGAATCAGAAATCTTACCTTTAATTCCTTTTAAGGAGCATTTGAACGATTTTCTATACCGAGGCCATTTGTAGGCTACATTGTAGCAAGTATCATTTTAAGCCCCCAACAGACCCTATTGGCTTAAAGCAGGATGATTCTTAATTCAAGTGCATATAACATGCCCATGCTAGAATCTCCCTCCTCAGCAAAACTCTGTCTAGTGAACTTTATTCAAGAATCAGTAATAAAATGAAGGTGTGCTAGTATTTCCTCATCTAAATTCTAAGCCAAAGTCTCAAACGGTCAAAAGATCAGTCAGCTTATATGTAGACCCCTCTCAATTTACACATCTTTGATAGCCCATTGAAGCCAGATGGCCAAACCAGGTATCAATTTTCCGCACCCAAGACAAATGCTCCCCAATTATATTCTGCTTGGCATCTAAGGTCTTTTGGGATGAGTTTTGTTGTAGCCAGCCATAAAGCTTACCTGGAAGTAATAAAAAATGTCCAAGAAAATTAATCTAAGTTTTCCTTTAAAATTAAAAAAAAATAAATTCTGTTTTCAGGGGAACATTTCCCAGTTGCCATCACTGGCAGAGCAAGAGGCTGAGGGCAGAAGGAAAATTCCACAAAAGGCAACACAATGCATTGACCCAGGCAAAATATCAGCTCTGCCAGTCTTTAGAAAGTCCCTCTATTAATGCATTGGGACTGAAGGCCAAGACCTATATTAGCTTTCTCACTGCCCGAGCTCCAGCCCCAGCCAGTATTAATCAGGAAATCTGCACTGTGCTAAACCTATGTTAGCTAATTCAGACAAAAGCATCAACCCCCTTTTTTCTAAGCAACCACACCTGACCATGGCTACACTTTGTCCTGAATACATCCCTGTTCCCACAGGCTAATAGATCGCAAATACCAGAAAAAGGAAAAGTGAAGGATTGGCAGTAGAGCATTTCTCATGATCAGTGTATTTTCCAGATATTTCTCAAAAAATGCAAATAATCTGTTTTGGACAGAATGTTTTCCAGCTAAGAGGTGAGGTCAGAAAATTCTTTGCAGTTGTATCTTTAGTGTTTAAAATACAAGGTAGGAGGTTACTGTCTCAAATCCAACCAAATATTTTGACCTATTTTCATTGTTCAATTTAAGAAAAAAAAAAACCAAACCCAACAGTAAAGTCTACTTGGATTTGATTCTTTTTTTCAGAGTCCTCAACATACTGAAAAGAATCAGACATTCACAAAGGTTATGCTTATCTTCAGGGTAACTAAGTGAGCTACAGCAGAAAATTCCCTTCGCTAATCACATTTTGTTATTAGAAAACCAGGAGCAGTGAAAGCTCAACAAAGGAAATAAATAAACAGAAATTAGAGAGGGGATTTGAGTTTGTAACAGGGAGTCTGTTGTTGTCACTCAACTATTGCCACCTCGGCTCCGTGACATTCTTCACCCAGTTGAGGTGACAGGGAAAGGAAGAAGTTTAGGGCAAATTTTCCAGTACTTTTACAATGTCTTATAGCATCAATTTGGACATTTGACCTGGGCTTGGAGGATGCTACATGGTGGGACTAGATCTTTGCTACTGAAGAAGCTGCAGCCTCTACCTCCTTCAAGCTATCTAGAAACTCCCCAGTTGTAGTCCCACCATGATACCTCCACTCTGCAACCCAAAAAGCAAGTACCCCTTGCCCCACCATGAACAGTCATACTTCCAGTTTACAAAGCCTGTTGCGGGTGTTCGCTTCTATCACAGCTTCTCCCTTGTCTCCACATCCCAAAAGCCTCAGCAGCACCTCCTCTCACCACAGCAGTGAGCTCTGAAGCTGGCACACTAGTGCCCTGCCTAACCCCAGCTCTAGAGGAAAGGTGTCCTTGAGAGCACAGACTACTGCGAATACAAATTTCCCACTCTCCTGCAGAGTACATCTAGACATCAGCTGCTAACCTAGCAATACAGTTGGGTCCAAAATCCATGAATAATTTTTTCCTTAAAAATGCTCAAAATTTGGAAAATGTGACCAGTGCAGAGGAAGAGCGTCACAGTCAGACACCATCTCCGTCAACATGTTAATCTTCTGCTCAGTGCCAACAACTGGATCACACTGCGCAGACAAGCAGCAGCACCACTCATCTGAGTGCTGTATTATCCATATAAGGGGTTGAGCAAAGCAAAGCAAAAGTACGAGGACCATCCAGCTGCATCCAACACACAACCTGCAAGCCACGTCTAAAACAAGCCAGCTGAGCAAACACGTGGAACCTCTCATCCTCAAAGCTCCTTGCTCATATACTTTACAGCTTATTGGAGAAATAGAATCCTTCCCTACAAGGAAGTTTTGGTAGGTCTGGGCAAGGAGTATCTCCTCTTGACAGTACGGACCCAGAAAGTGCTGACATAAATCAAACTTACTGCTTGCTACTCCCTGCCCCTCTCCAGCCTCCTAAAAATAGCCATCATAAGATGTTGATCAAGACATGGAGCCTCCTGTCACTTTGCCCTAAGAAAGCTGAAGAACTCGCCAAGGGGAGGGACTGCATCCTTCTGACACCTAATCCAGGCAGTGCCGTCAGCACCACCAGATAAATAAGGGGAAGAAAGACCAGGAAAGCAGGACCACCCTCGAGACCTCTCAGCTAATCCCTCCTGCCCGTCTGCTGCTCTGCTTTTCCAACTCTCAACCATGGTGGGTTCACTGGAAAGCTAATGGTTAGCAGCAAGCCAGTGTATTTTACATAAGTAAATTGGGCTTCTTGCTCAAGTTAGTTCTAGGTGGGTGAAGGACAGTCCAGAAGACAGTTTAGGTTTGCCTGGGTTTCCTACTTAAACCTAAAGGACTATGCAAGGTTTTCCAGTTAGCCTTGAGTTCCGCACCAGGCAATTGCAGGCGTGCAGTTCCTGTAGCTTCAGACAGAAGGGTTACAGATTGCTAGTGCTGTCTGCTAAGCTTTTTTTTTTAAAATCGGATGCAACCTGCCAAAGTGGCAAAGGATAATAGCAATATTTTTATATAGAAAATATCATAGTTTAGTACTTTATGAAACAACGTACTGTCAAAAACTAATTTGAAACACAAGCCTTAAGGGATTGGTTTAATTACTGTGTTAATGTAAAAAAAGCTGCTTGTTAAGCAATATTACTTCAAATGGTCTTAATAAAACGGGTCTGTACTAAAACAGCAAATGAGATACTTTAGATTTTTGTTGCTTCTAGCCACAACTATGGCTTTCCCTGGGATGCAGATTTTAATGGAATCTTTAAGAACAGACCTGGTGATGCATTTTTACAAGGGAAGTTGCTGGTTTAGGGTGCTATGGCCTGATTACATTAGGCAAGACAGATGTGAGAGCACTCAGCTACTTTGTGTTATTTACTTTCTCTCAGTGCATTTTCAGCAGTACTAGTTCTCTTTTTTCTCTCTCTCTCCTTTTTTTATACCAACTGCAGTCCTTCACTCCTGACCAAATTAATGGTAAGTGAAATAAAAGTCAAACTTTAACAGGGGGCAGGAGGGGGAACATAATGTCTACCGAATGCTAAATATTCACTAGTCTTAACAGCTCTTGTGCTATCTGCGTTACTTCTGCGTGCATCTGACAGGCCACATTTTCGCTGTTTTGGAAGATGACTCAAGGATTGAGCTGGATGCTTTAGAAAACAAACAGGTTCTCCCCCAGCCCCCCCTTCCTAAGCTATTTTTTTGTGATTGATTTCCTTCCAACAGATCGAGTTCTCCAAGGAGCAACAGGATGGTAAGTTACAAGAGAGCCAATGTGTTTTACATGTGCACGAGTTCAGAGAGGAGCTACGGGCTCAGAAGTTTAACCTTTACAAAAAGATGAGTTAGGACTTCAGCTGGTATAAATCACCACACTTGACTTTAGAGAACCAGTGCTGACTTATGCTGAACAGGAATCTGACTGTAGATCTAATGTAATTTATCTGGGTGCTTATGTGCTGCCCAAGCTGAGAAGTTTATGCCATGGTACAAAGAGGAAACACACTGCTGTTACCAGCTCTGCCTACTGAACTTTTTTCAGTTGTGGTCTTGTACTGGCCGTTCACAAGGATGCTGAGAGTGGGTCTTACATTTGGAAGTCATGGGGTAAATAGGCAGATGAAGGACAATAAAAGGAGGCAGTGAGCTGAAAATTTAACTTCGCTGCAGTAACATTGCAAATTTACATGAACAGAAGATGCAAGAGGCCTCCATGTCACTTTTGACAGGAGGTGTTGTGGAAGGGGAGGAAGAAAGGCTGTTTTACTGTAAATACATTAATGAAGTATGGAAATAGTTAGCAAATAAATGACTTGTGTAAAATGCTGCTTATAAACACAATAGTCTGGATATGCTGCAATTCTTAAGCATCTTGCTGTATTCTCTGCTTCACAAGCAAGTTCCAATTATTTTTCGATCTGCTAGAAAAATCCGATTAAAAATTCTGACACGAACAAAAATCCCCACTGAAGCTCTGGAAATCTAAGCTAGAGTGTTTTAAATATCCTAAGAGATGCATTTGGGTTATATTAAATAACGTAGGTTTAAAAAAATGTGAAAAATTCAGTAACAAATACAGTAGACTTCTCACTGTGAACAAAGTATTTGGAATGAAAGATACAAGGTTTTACTAGAAATCCAGAGGGAGAGGAATAACTAGAAGCAGGTCTTAAGAAAGCCCTAAACTTCCTGAACATCAGCCTGCTCTGGGTACACCATCAAAGCAATAGGGAGAGGTATAGCGCAGTGAGTGAAACTGGAAACATTTCTCTTCCTGCAGTCCAAACACTCCTGGTCACAAAGAAAGTAATTGGGACTTTTCCTTACTTTTTAATTCTAGAGCTTTTGTAAAAGGAAAAAATGCCATCAATTCAAGGCTGCTGGCATATATAACAAAGCAAAATATTTCTTACAGCATCCAGCTGCTGTACTGCTGCTATGACTAAACCAAGCAGCGGAGCAATTAAAAGCTACTTGAGAGAGGGAGAATTTCCCGGTAACAAAGATGTTCCACCCTCAGTAACTATTTCCACCCACACAGGCTGATGCACCAGCAGCTGGGTAGTACCTTCCTCAGAGAGGGATTTTAGATGTACTTATTCCAGCAGAGGCATAAATTAGGACTAGCTACATTAAAAACAAACAAAGAAAAACACTAAAAAGAAAAACCTCACAGCAAAGATATATTGCAGCGAAATGCATGCCTGAGACAAAAACAAAATCAGGCCTTTTCTTCAAGCTGGGGAGCAGTGTTCAGAACACATTAAACATAGAATTTAATGGGATTTGCAAAACAGAGGAACTCTCCTGATGGCTTTGCTAATAGCAAACTGGCATTGTTTTATATCTCACTCTGGCTAAATGTCATTAGTGCATCAGATGAAAGATTGGATCATATGGTATACATGACTACAGCTCCATCAACCTCAGCTACTAGAACAGGGGCCAATATCAAGTTGGTATATTGTAAGGTGTAGCTCTACACAGGTCCAGCAGGCCTCGATTTCATACCCTGCAATAAAAGCTGTAAGGGGAGAGGGTTAGCAGTAAAGGGTTATAGGTCTCGCATCAGACAGTAAGAGGATTAGTTTCAGATGGATTAGATTACAGCCTAGCAGGCCGACATCCTGCATCAGCAGTTTTACTAGGTGCCAGCAACTCCTCCACTAAGGCGGTATATGGATGGCTAAAGCAAGAACCTAAATACCTCTGCATCACACGTCCCCAGCACAAGATGAATGAGGACATGATTTGAAATGTGGTTTACTACTCCTACAACTACACAAGGCACAAAGAACATTCCACCTACACAAGCTGTGAAACACAAAGCCTGTCTAGCTGCTGGAAGCACACCACAGCCAAAGGAAATACATTTCACTTGGTTTGCTTGGAGCTAAAACACTGCATTGTCAGATACTCCAGTGGAGAAAAGGTCAATGCACAGTCCAAGATGCTCTTGACATACGAGGTTTGAAGATGGCTTTTTAGCAGACCCTTGAATTTTGCCCCCCCCACTTTTTTTTAAAAACACATTTCTATTCATTGCAAGAAATACTCTAAAAAAACTGAAAAATATAGTAAGATGATAAATATGGAACTTTTTACAACAGAAGATGAAGACCGGCAATGTGATGAAGGCAACCGTCTGTGCTGATTTTTGTAGGAGAAAGGTCTGTACCCCAAGTCCTTGGTCAGCAGCAAGGGCGAAATAAGTGAACATTTATCACTTGGCAGCACTGACAGAAGCAAAGTCTCAAAGTGTACACACTGGAAATGCACTGGAATAAAGCACCACACAAGTATTACCACTGGAAAAGCCGGATATTCATGGATCTACAAGAAACAGGGACAGATCACAAAGGGCAGGATAAAGGAGGGAACAAATAGGAGTAGAGATGTCATTGTATAGCAGCTTTAAGGGAAAACAAAAGTAGAATTACTTGAAATCCACCTTCAAGTTTCCCATTAGCACTGTGTAGTTGAGATGCTGGGATTGCAGGCAGAACCCATCGAAGCAGGCAGATGTTTTGCACTGCTAGATAGTTTGACAGAAGAGTCCCAGTCTTTTGGCGAGATAAGGTGGAGTGGATAATAACAATTTTGCCTTCTGCTGCTATGTCATATAAAGAAACCTGTTCTTGAATGGCAATGCTTGTAGAAAGCTTATCTTTCCCCATGCTTGAAATAACTACAGGGTCAGTCACAAAACTATCGATGGCTATTAGGGCCAGGAAAGCTATGAAAGGTAGATATAAAAGTTTAAAAATAGTGAAACCAAAATGTCAGAGGGGAGGAGTTTTTCTTGGGTTCATGGGCCAAAGATTCCCCTGGCTAACTCCCCTGGAGCTGGTGGAACAGTGCCAGGAGACAACAGGTTCACATCTTTGTCAATACAACTTGTGAATAGGGAGCCACCTGGCTCAATTTCACTGTTGCTCTTCCCTTGCAGACTTCAAGGAGGCCTTCCTCCTCTTTGACAGGACTGGTGATGCTAAGATCACCCTGAGCCAGGTTGGCGATATCATCCGGGCACTGGGGCAGAACCCTACAAATGCTGAGATCAACAAGATCCTGGGCAACCCCAGCAAAGAGGGTAAGTACCCTACAGTCTCTCATGGGTCTTTCTTCCGGCTGTGGAACTGTAATTAGGCAAGATCAATAGTCACAGCAGGAGGGAGAGGAGCTTTCGCTCTGATGGGGAGCAAGGAGGACTCTGCAGCTACCATACATGGAATTTCACCAGCTCCTTTTGAAGGCAATGATGTTGATGGGGAACATGGTGCTCTCTGTAGAGACCATTTTAGTGTGAACCTGTTGTCGGTGTAACACACACTCATTGCTGCTCACAGTCCATTTGTGCCCCAGCCTTTCTTGAGGAGCTGTAAGCTCATTTTTAACAGCTGATACTCAGCTCTTCAGGTCCTGCCACTGCAGGATCTTCTGCATAAGGCAAGACATGCCCTGGGACTGAAAACCCACCTTATTTCTGCTGACTGCGGTGGTCTCAAATATCCTACAAACCTGGGCATGCTGAGGCGAAAGTTGGCATTTATTATAGCAGCCATTTTCTATTTCCTTTTCTCCCCTCTTACAGATAAAAGAAACTGTAAATACTGTAGTCACCTCCTAATAAGGACCTAGCTACAGGTCATACAGAACCATATTAAAATTGGCTAAATTGTATCCAAACCCTCAGACCTGGTAAAGTCAGCTCTGAGGAGCAATTCAGAAGACCCGAGTTAAGTATTAGCACCAGCAGGAAGGACTGAGCAGAGGACCAATACAGAGGACAAACCATGACAGTACTTTAAGTGACTACAGCAATAACTGACATTGATTTTGATATAGCTAAGTAGTAAAAGAATTTCTGTAATAACTGTATATTCAAAAATCTTTCTCATGTTTCCATATATTGTGTTTCATCACTGCCCAGACAAAGGCTGCTCTTTGCAAAGATCCAGGAGAAAGAAAAAAAAGAAATAAAAAGATCCTTTTATTTTGCAGCCTCGGTCCAACAAAAAACATTTGCGGAAGCCCTCACTGAGGACTACAACTTCTGGCTCATGAGAACAAAGGGGTTAGATGTTCTAGGCTTGTGAGTCTTTAAACCTTCACACACCCTCACAGAACATTCCTATTTTTAATTAGTTTATTCTTTCCCTAATAATCTCTGCTACCACATCCAAGAGACCCTGAAGAGGTCAGTCACGTCAGCAACCTCAGGAGCTTGTCTAAGTCACAACATCCCACTCTGGTTACCTTTTCGTACTGTTAGGGCTCAAGATTTCTGTTTTACTGTATTCTGTAGTTCCCCTACTCCCAAAAACTTTTCAAAGATCAACTCATACAGCAAGTTTCATTTCCGAAAGAAAAATACAACATGCACATAAGCATATAAAATGATGTAAGAAGAGGGCTGGAGCAAGGATGTGAAAAATCAGATGGATGTGCAAACTAACTCCCACGATAAGAGAGAATCCAGACTCTGCAAAGGAACTGTCAATTCCTGACACAAAGACTAGATTAAAGAATAGAGAGAGGTTTGCAAATGAGGTGGGAGGCTCTCCCACATTTCAGGGAAAATATCTCAAAAGAACACACATAGAAGTGTCTAGCATGTAGCAACTGGTGCTTTCTTTCCAGAGATGAATGCCAAGAAAATTACTTTTGAAGAGTTCCTGCCCATGTTACAAGCAGCTGCTAACAACAAGGAACAGGGTACCTATGAAGACTTTGTTGAAGGTCTGCGTGTCTTTGACAAGGAAGGCAATGGCACCGTCATGGGGGCTGAACTCCGTCATGTACTGGCTACTCTAGGTAAGGGATTATCATCTCTGTGAGCACTTTAAAAATGGCTGCTGTGTGAAAGCAAGAGGAAGGAAAGATATTCTAACCAGCTTGGAGAGGTAGGAGACTACAAAGGCAGACAAGACTCTAGGTTTCCCAACTGGGAATCCACAAGGAAAGCAAACACAAAACTCAGGAGAAAGCCCAATGGAAAAGGTTTGGTTTATTATTTCTAGACTCAGGCTAGGTATTAAGAGTGCCTGTTATTTGAGGAACAGAGAGAAAAGGCTGTACTCCTCAGTGACATAATGCACATGGACAAAGGTAGAGGATTTGCTGTGTAGTTTCTTTACTCTGTAGGAATGACTAGAATTCCTGTGTCTATATGCACGTACAGAACTTCTAAAGAAAGTTAAAATTAATAAAGCTCAGTTCATATCTAGTTATTTTTGTAACTAGCTCAAAAAATAAGGAAAGCCTTTCGAAAAGCTGTAGGGTTCAGCCTCAGTTGTCTGTCTGTGGAAGAATTAACTAAGCTATCTCCACTCTCCAGGTGAGAAGATGACAGAAGAGGAAGTAGACGAACTCATGAAAGGTCAGGAAGACTCCAATGGCTGCATCAACTATGAGGGTAGGTGCAAGAGTTCAACACCCTCTCATCCTACATTTCTGTTCCCTCGCAGAGTTTCATTGCAGTTGGCTTTTAGCTTCTCAGGGAAATCACTTTGACAAAGCTACAGCTGAGTTAGGTTGAAAGGCTTATGCATGAAAATGACTGTTGCAAGTTGCTTAGCCTGCAGTCACACCACTCAAAAGACTAGATTCAGCCACAGCATGGAAGGCTACTTCGGTCGACATCAGATCTCTAGACTCTTTGACTTTCTGTAGAGCAGTTGCAGTGATTGGAACAAATCCTATAGTTAATGCTTAGATGTCATATGTTTAGTCTTGCCACACTTCAGCAGGAAGAAAATTTTATTTGTACAATACTAAATACTTTGAACTTTCTTTCACATTGTTAGGTCAAACCTGATCAGGAACCTGGTCTTAATGCCGTCAGCTCATGAGCAGAAGTTATTTTTAAAGGTACTTCCGAAAGTAACACTTGCTGCTCCTTCTAACTAGCATATCTGTATTTTTTCACAGCATTTGTAAAGCACATCTTATCTGTCTAAGTGGAGTTCCCCAGATACCAAACGGTATGTTCTTCTCATTTGCACACTTAACCTTGTCTGTTTGCTAAGCTTAATGGCTTCTACATGCCCATGGCCAGTTACAGGTTACAAAACCAACAAGACACCATTTCCCCAGTGATAAAAATAGAACAAAATGAGACTGTTGTCCAAGAGAGAAGAAAACAGGAGTGCAGATTCCTGCGTCTTGTTCACAGCTCTGTTACTGGTTGGAAAATGTGTTTAGTGGATTTTTCAAACATACCTGAACTGTGAAAAGAAATGCTCAGTTTATTCATGAGCATGGAAATTTTCTGGCTCTAAATATCACCCTAGATCTCTGCTGTCATATAAAATTAGAGCTTAAGCTATGCAAAATGATAGCCTTAGACATTTATCCTATAAGCACATTCATTTTGTTTTTAAAAAAAGAAATCAGAGTAACGCCTTCTGATAATTTGTAGATTTCTGTAAAGACAGAGTAGCCTGAATACTTGTGAGAACAGCTCTTTAAACAAAATAATCATCTGTAAAAGAGTGTTCTAACAGTCATGATCAATAGACAAAAAAACTCTTCAAAACTACCCATTCATTTAGCAGTTCTTCTACAAGTAGGGAAAAAAAACCCCAAAAAACCCCGCAACCTTGATATGCTGCTATTTTGTCCAAAGAAAAACCCAGCAGCTATCTTTAAAATGCAAACCTAAAATATCATGGGTCTGTGGACTTATTTGAACTGTTAGTTATTTTATCTCGGGAAAGACACATTCCTAACCCCTGTATGAAACAACAAATACCTCAAAATAGAAATCAAGGGCTTGGTTTGTCATTTTGCAAGTTTTTCTTCAGCCAGCATTGACTTCAAGTTCAACTCTCCCATTCCTTCACAGAACAAGTCAAATTCAGAAAGACCTGATGGCACTTGAGATTTGCTTGAAATTCCTGCTCAATCTGTCATCATCAACATGGAAACTGCACAGAACTGGATGATGTGCTTCCAACCCCACCACTGTTTACCAGTGCTTCCATAGGTATCACCTCTGGGTCACTACACTTTCATTTAAAAAAAACTGAACTTTCACCAAGGCAAGCCAGATGGAATAAACTGCTACCATCCAGTATCCATCTATCCCAAGCATCTCTTTCCATGTTGTTTGCATTAAAACAATGTAGTCTCTTTGAAAAATAAAGCATCAATAAATCCTTGTGGTCACTTTGCGGCTATAAAGTCTTTTTTTCCTCTAAAGCTGTTCAAACCCACTCAAAGCAGCACTCTGCACTTAATTTATTTTCTCTGTATATTGTATTTCATAGAATAAAGTTTTATGAAAAAAAAAAATTAGACATCTCCAGGAGGTCACTCTACTTAATCTGAAGGAAAAGTGTTTTCTTTGCGGACCGGAAGGAGGAGTAATTAGGGAACTATTGCCTACATCAGCACTTAAACAAGAAGGACACCTGGTAGCTGGTGTCAGAACAGCTCCCAAGGTGGCACCTGCCACCAGGTGAGACCCAAAACTAGCCTGGGTGGCCCTGCTGCAGGGGGGCACACAGAGCCACTCTTCCCAGCAAAATCTCCTCCGTAATGCTGCAACAGCAGGTCCACAACACTGTTAGGAAGGGATCCTAGCTACTGCCTGTATTTATAGCTTTATGAACAACTAGAAAAAGCAATCAGAAATATCAGCCACCCCAAAAGGCTCTGTATCTGGGAACTGGCCCTTGGACTGTCATTCCTTGGGCCATGGCAAGAGGACTTCAGTCACCTCTTCTGCAGTGAGAGTGGGAATAGCCATCACTCAGGGAAGTATTGTTAATTGCACATCCCTGCCCTTAAATGTAGCTCCCTCTCTCTTTTCCTTAAGCGTTCATGAAACTGCCTTAATCCCCATCTGAGTGTCAGCTTGTTCTATTAAAATCCGACTTCACCTTATTAAGTCACTATGCATGAAATGACCATAATTCAAGGGCCAACAGGTGCAGCAGGGCACGGCGGGGGTGGCTGGCACCAGAACAAACCATAGCCATTGAAACGGCAGCTGCCTCTTTTCTGAGGCTTCCCAAAAAAATCTGCCATTTAAACCCTCACCGTGCTGGTAGACACAGCCAAACGAATCTCTGAATTATATCCCACCCAGGGACTTATGCCAGCATGTAGTTTACAAGGGGTTGCAGTTGCTACATGCACAATGTGAAAAAACTCTTAATAGAAGGAAGAGAGAAAAAAAAAGAGCTGTCATTTAACTTTATCCTAAAGAGGTAACAAAAAAAAGTGAGAGATACATTAAAGCAAATTATTTGCATGAACTCAGCCTGGAAGGCGTTTCTCAAGGGACTGATAGACATCCCCCTTTTTCTCAACATACTGCCTACACACTCATGTTCCCCGCAAATCCTCTTTCCAAGAAACTGTGGATCTCAGTTACTGGGAGATCGAACAAACAAAAAACAAAATGATGTTTACACCATACATGCTGCCGGCCTCCTTTTTACACTTGCCCTGTCACACTGCATTGTCGTGTAGTCACAGAACCAGCCTAGTCCAAGGTCGGACACAGCCCTAAAGGAAAGGCTGAAATTTCCATCATATTTTCCTTTCTGAAACTGAAAGTTTTATTAATTTCTAAAATATCTGGGGCCCAAACCCAGATGATTAACAAAATGGGATGACTTCTCACCAGTGCAGAAGTAGACAGATTTTTAAGCCACCCATTTTTAAAAAAATCACATTCACATTGTTGTTTAGAACAAAATGTTAGATTATGAAACATAACCAGCCTGACAGTATTTCCCTGAACTCTAATTGCAAGGAATCAAACTTTTGTTATCTACACTACTCTTACTCCTCAAAAATTAAAGCAGAAATAATTTATTCCGACAAAACAGACGAAAGCAAAGAATACTCCTTGCCTGTTAAACTGAGACTGAGTCTCCAAGTATGCAGTAGAGCTGCACAGGGAATAGATTTTTATGCTATCTGAAGGTTTTAGTAATTTTAAAGCGTCCCCACCCCAAATTTAGACCAAGACAAGTATCTGAAAAATGTTCATGTTCCTATAAGACAAAAACATCTTGGGGCTGATCTTAAATAATTCAGTAATTTATAAAGAATGGCAAACTCCTTGTACATTAGCCTCTTCCAGCTAGGGACATCTTCACCACAAACCAAATATTTTTTTATTTATTTTGAAAATGTAGAAATAAGATGTTTTGGAAATTTAATGACACTTTTTTTTCTTTAATTGAGAAACACACCCAACCCAGACCTCTCTCTCAGTCAGCTCTAATTCCATCAATAAATCCCATCCAAGAGATACCCAACCTGAAAGCATGGTATGGAAATGCCTAAAGGGCTTTGGTGCCTCATACATAGGGGAAAAGGGAAACCTCCTGTTTCGCCTCAAAACCATTTAAAGGTTGAACTTGTTTCAACGTACTGCCTCCATACTAGTAAGACAAGCATCACTCAGAGCTCTGATCCTGGGGAATGCTCCTCAAAAAAGGCTGCTTCCTCTTCTACTTTTTTGTTCATCTAAGGAAAGAAGTACCACTGCACTCCTGTACAGTACATCACGCACTATGACCGAGTGCACTCCTTCACCCGCAGAGAGAGGCTGAAGACCATGGCAGCTGGGGAAGGCCATGCTGCAGCTGCTCAGGCTCTGAATGCAAACAATAATTCTCAGTCCGTGTCATCTGACACCTCTTGCCATCATTACATTTGCTTTGTTTTTTAAATAGAACATTGTTAATGAACATACTTTCCATTACTCAATGCAACTGATGGTTTAACTCCTCAGAAGCAGCGCTAAATCCCCAGAGAAAGGTCAAGCTGCCAAACACTGGTCCTTGATATGCAGCACTAGACACAGTGACCAGCATTGTGGAGCAGGCACCCTACAAAACCAGGGTGGAAAGGTCAGAATGATTGAGGAGAGGTGGTCAGTTCTGCTCTTGACACAGGCTGTCTTCATTGAGAGAGATCCACCAGCAAAGACATCTCCACAGCTGTTTCTGCCAAGCCAGGGATAGCCGAGAAGTCCCTCCAAGAGGTGGATTTGTATGCACTGAGCAGGATGGATTTCAGACAGCAGGGAACTGAAGAGGAGCAGTGTCCCTCTAACTAGCTGTGTCCGTCTGTAGCACTGTCCAGATCCTTGGCTAGGAAAAGGCAGAGGTTGTTTTGTGCTACTCCTGGTGCTTTGCTTTGGAGATATCCCAGACGCAAATGCGCTTGCACAGCAGTCCACAGTATCAACACCAGCCAAAGAGACCGTCAGGCACAGCCTCCTGTCCCCATTGCCCCACTCACATTACAGGTGCTTTCTTCTTACACGCAGGAGTTGAGTGTCAAAAACGTGAACACTGGGCTCTTAAGAGGAACAACTGTTTCTGCACTCCATCAATGTTCTCCCTAGTCTTGGACTAGATTTTAATTTATTTCAGAAGAATGGTCTCCAGCCAGTGGTTGGTGCAGTTCTATGTGGAAATAGAGACCAAATGGACAGAACGGAGCATTCATCCAGAATAACAAAGCACAGCAGTCAGGTGTGCTTTATGTGTCAGGAGTTATTTACTAGTCTTACAGGAACCAACTTTTGCAAAGTGTGCTCCACCCACTGCCCCAAGCTCATTTGGGCAAAGGTTGCTCAGACATGTCTCCTCGCAATTCTCTCTGTGGACCTTTCTTTTCTCACTCCCAGGAGCTGCTAGACACTGGTCATTTCTCCCTCCCACCTATAGACTAAGAAACCAAGGAAACACAACAGTAGCTGTGTCACTCTTTCCTAGAGCAAGAAGGAACCAAAAGTGACCCTAACACTGGAGAAGCCAGTGTATAAACTCACTGCCACCTCCTAGCATCAGTCCAAGGCTCTGAAAACTTGCCATCTATTTGGAGATATCTGCAACACTTTTACACAACAGCAATATATGTGATTATCTCCTATTACTGAGGTACCTGACATCACTATATAACGTCACCTGGGTCCTTCACACAGATCTGCTGGCCCCAACCCTCAAGCCGTGATGGCAAATCCAAGAAGAGAAAGCTTGGAAAAGACGTCCTCTTTCTGGCAGGCAAACTTAGCTATTCATGTCACTAAGTCCTCTCAGCCTTCATATCCATCTTCTCTACATTAGTATTGAGGTATTAAAAAGCCACAGTATGTACAACATTCCTATCTGAACAAACTCCACAAATGTAGCCATCCCAGTTATGTAAACTTGCCTCCGTACTGAAATATTCTCATATTTTTCACATAACTCCTCTCTTCTAGTATTTATACTATTATTACAGAACAATAGTTCCACTTCAGCAGGTTTTCAATCAAATCTCGGGCTTTAAACATGACACATTCAATCAGTCTTCTTCCAAGTAATTTCTTACTGTCCATGCAGTCCTGCTGCAGCTTTAAATCTACACCCTTCTTATGCAGGGGAGGCTCATTTTTATAGGGATTCAAGAAAGTGCTCATATGTGTAATGAAGAAAAGATGCTTTCTCAATAACCTATTATTTCTCATTTATTTTATAACGAAAAAATGCAATACTTTCAGTTTCACAGGCACTTACATTTACTTCAAAATGAAGTCTGAAATGTTGCTGAAAATATAAAATTTCACTCTCACATCTACCTTCTAGATTAATTGGCACAGTACATATCAGACCACAGTTTATTAGAGCATTAAACTGAACTTTCCATTACCAAAATCTATGGTTTGGGAGGATGGTATAGATTAGTTCATAAACATTTCATTTCTCCACCAATGTATCAATGATGAATAGCAGCACTCCTAAATCAAAGTGTCTGTTGTAAAAGAAAGGCTATTGCCAATCCTCTGGAAAGGCCTTGCACTAAGAAATGAGTGGGGGATATTGATAAAAGCAATAAAAACACATGTGTGTATTTCCTCTGCAGCATGAAAAGTATTTCTAAAGGGATTGTTCACGCTAGTTAAAAGAAACAGCAATGATAATTATTATTTACCACTAAACTTTTAAACAGACAAATGCTTCCTCCCAGGAGCCCAGGTGAGAGATATCACTAGGAAACTTAGTAGCCTGGTGCAACCCTCAGACTACTACCTGTTACTGCTCTTCCACCTACTTCTTACTACCTACTGCGTGGGTGGGGATGAAGTTGCAGTACATAGCGCAAGGGTGATAAAAAGAGACTTCAGGGCCTTGGGGTGGCTAGTGAGAAAATCTGGGGCACTGGTTATTTTTTCCTCCCTCCTTCCAGCTGTGGGTGGTGATGTTGCAAGGAACAGGCAGACCGATCTATTAATACATGGTTCCACGGTTGGTGTCACCAACACAGCTTTGGCTTTTTTGACAACAGGATGGCTTACATGGCACCAGGCTTGCTGGCATCAGATGGGATTCACCTTTCTCAAAGGGGAAAGAAGGTCTTTACTAAAGAGCTTGCAGGGCTGATTGACAGGGATTTAAATTAGATGTGAAGGCGGAGGGGGAACATATCAGGCTTGCTTATCGGGTGACAAACTGTGTGGTGATATACAATGGTTGGAGGGATAGGGTGATAGTAAGGGCCCTCAGCCTGTTGCCCAGATGCGTGCTGGGGACACTGCAGCACAGTCAAAGTCTTGCAGAGACAAGCTGGGGGCTCCTGAAGTAGTAGGAGCCAACAACGAAACTTCCATGAAACACCTCAAGAGAAATAAGGGGTGTTCCACTAAGAAGGCGACACGGCCAACAGCCCAGATTAAATGCCTCTACACGAACACACACAGCATGGGAAACAAACAGGAAGAGCTGGAAGCTACCGTGCTGCTAGAAAGCTATGACTTGATTGCCCTTACTGAAACGTAGTAAGATAAATCCCATGACTGGAGTGTGGCTATCGATGGCTACATGCTGTTCAGAAGGGACAGGTGGGGAAAGAGGGGTGGAGGTGTTGCCCTCTACATCAAGAAATTAATACAGTGTGAAGAGCTGTCCCTGAAGAATAGCCACAAGCAGGTTGAAAGCCTATGGGTAAGAATCAGAGACAGAGGCAATAAAGGGAACCTGGTCATGGGTGTCTACGACAGGCTGCCTGATCAAGGGGACCCTACTGACAAAGTCCTCTTCCTCCAGCTCCATGAGGCTTCACACTTGCAGTCTCTCTTCCTGCTGTGGGACTTCAACCACCCCGACATCTCCTGGAAAAGTAGCACAGCAAGATGTAGGCAATCCAGGAGATTCTAGAGCGCACTGAGGATAACTTTTTAAGCCACGGAATTGACACCCCTACAAGAAGGGATGAAATACTGGCCCTGGTGGGCACCAATGCAAGTGAGCTCATCAGCAACAGCAAGATTGGAGGCAGCATGGGCTGCAGTGATCACTCATTGGTGGAGTTCACACTCCTGAGGGATATGGGAAAGGCGAGGAGTACACTCAGGACCAAAAATTTTAGGAAAGCCAATTTCCAGCTCTTCAAGGAGTTACTGAGAAGGACCTAGTGGGAAACGGTCCTCAGGGACAGGAGAGCAGAATAGAGCTGGCAGATCTTTAAGGATGCTTTCCAGACAGTGCAGGAGCTCTCAGTCCCCAGGTGTAAGTCAGGCAAGGGAGGGAAGAGACTGGCATAGCTGAGTCAAGACCTGTTGGTCAAACTAAAGAGCAAGAGGAACTGCACAGGCAGTGGAAGCACGGACAGGTAGCTTGGGAAGAGTATAGGGACGCTGCCCGGTTTTGTAAGGATGAGGTCAGGAGGGCCACGGTGTGGCTGAAGCTGAACTTGGCAAGGAATGCTAAGAATAACAAGAAGGGCTTCTACAGGTGTGTCAACCAGAAAAGGAAGGTTAAAGAAAGCGTCCCCCCCTGCAATGAACAAGAATGGCAACCTAGTGTCAACAGACGAGGAGAAGGCTGGAGGTACTCAACAACTTTTTGGCCTCAGTCTTCACTGGCAACCTCTCTCCTCACCCCTCTCAAGATGACGGACTGCAAGATGTGGACCAGAAGGGTAAAGCCCCTCCCACTGTAAGGGAAGACCAGGATTGGGACCATCTGAGGAACGTAAACAAACACAAGTCTACGGGACCTGATAAGATGCATCCCAGAGTCCTGAGGGAATTGGCTGATGTCATTGCCAAGCCACTCTCCATAGCTGGAAAGTCACGTCAGTCAGGCGAATCCCCAGGTGACTGGAAGAGGGAAACATTCTGCACATTTTTCAAAAGCATAGAAAGGAGGACCCTGGGAACTACTGACCTGTCAGCCTCACCTTTGTGCCTGGGAAGATCTTGGAATAGATCCTCCTAGAAGCTATGCAAAGGCACATGGAGGACAGGGACATGATTCGAGACAGCCAGCAGGGCTTCACCAAGGGCAAGTCCTGCCTGACCAAACAAGTGGCTTTCTATGATGGCATGACTACATCAGTGGGCGAGGGAACTGCAATGGATGTGATCTATGTGGACTTCTGCAAAGCCTTTGACACAGTCCCCCACAACATCCTTCTCTCTAAAATGGGGAGACACGGATTTGGTGGGTGGACTGTTCGGTGGATAAGGAATTGGTTGGAAGGTCGTATCCAGAGGGTAGTGGTCAACAGCTCAATGTCCAAATCGACGTCGGTGACAAGTGGTGTTCCCTCAGTGGTCTGTACTGGGACTGGTGCAGTTTAACATTTTCGTCAATGACCTAGACAGCAAGATTGAGTGCACCCTCAGCAAGTTTGCAGACAACACCAAGCTGACTGGTGCAGTTCACACACCAGTAGGACGGGACGCCTTCCAGAGGGATATAGACAAGCTCCAGAAGAGGGCCTGCATGAACGTCATGAGGTTCAACAAGGCCAAGTGCAAGGTCCTGCACGTGGGTCAAGGCAACCCCCGGTATCAATACAGGCTGGGGGATGAAGGGATTGAGAGCAGCCCTGACGAGAAAGACTTGGGGGTACTGTGGATGAAAAGCTGGACATGAGCTACCAACGTGCACTCGCAGCCCAGAAGGCCAACTGCATCCTGGGCTGCATCAGAAGCAGCGTGGCCAGCAGGTTGAGAGAGGGGATTTTGCCCCTCTGCTCCGCTCTGGTGAGAGCCCACCTGGAGTCCTGTGTCCAACTCTGGAGCCCGGAGCACAGGACAGACATGGACCTGTTGAAGCGGGTCCAGAGGAGGCCACAAAGATAATCCGAGGGCTGAAGCACCTCTCCTATGAGGAAAGGCCAAGAGAGTTGGGGCTGTTCAGCCTGGAGAAGAGAAGGCTGTGGGAAGACCTTAGAGCAGCCTTTCAGTACCTGAACGGGGTCTATGGGAAAAAAGAGGAAAATCTTTTCAGCACGGCTTGTTGTGACAGGACAAGGAGCAGTGCCTTTAAACTAAGGGAGGGTAGATTTAGACTGAATATAAGGAAGAAATTTTTTACAATGAGGGTGGTGAAGCAGTGGAACTGCTTGCCCAGAGAGGCAGTGGAGGCCCCATTCCTGGAAACATTCAAGACCAGGTTGGATGAGGCTCTGAGCAACCTGGTCTAGTTGGAGATGTCCCTGCTCACTGCAGAGGGGTTGGGCTAGATGACCTCTAAAGGTCCCTTCCAAACCAAAGCATTATATGATTCTATAAATTCATTTTTACTGTGTCTCCATAGTTTACATACATTGTTTATTTCCTGAAGGGTGTACAGTCTTCTGCTGGATGAAAGGCATGGAGAAATGTCACAGGGTAAATTGCAGCCAGTGGCATCGCTCTGAGTGAATTCAGCTCCTGCCCAACCTCACAAACATCTGCTGAAGCTCACTTGGCCTCTTCATGGTCTCATAAGTGAAACTGGGCAACAAGGAGCACATCAAGAGAAGGACCAGGATAGGTGGACAGCACAAAGTCTCGAGAAAGCCAATGACAAGAGCAGCACTTCACAGTGACTCCTCAGTTATGTTGCCTGCAGCCATCGGGAGCATTTCTCCTTGGTGCACTGTTGTCCTTGCTGACATTTTCCTTTCTCACCTCCCTGCCATATGCCAGGCAGCAAAATGGACAGACCACTGTGCCTCCGGTCTACATCAGAGCACATAGGTTTGAACAATTTCCAACCTCTTTTCAGCATACCTAGTAGGACAGTGCTATGTAGTACAGGTTCCACCCATTTTCCATGAGGCAGAACCTTAAGAGAATTGGAAGCGAGGAGGCTGCATAACACTGCTTCTACCTCACAAGGCTGGCCACGCTTGAGATCATTTTCCCAGGGCTTTCTACAAGGACCAGGAGATCACAAGTGAAACCCAGACATCACATGGGATAAGAGTGAGTAAATCTCTCTCTCTAATGGTTGCCATGAAACTTGTGAAGCAGGCTTAGAAGTGAGAAGGTGAAGTAACAAAGCACCCGTAATTTGTTACATTTGGGGAAAAACAAGTCTCATGTGTCTTTAAGCCAACCACATTTTGAAGCTTTTGGACTTTGTCCTGGGTTCAGCTGGGATAGGGTTAATTTTCAAAAGAAGACAGGAGGAGTCAGAGCCATCCGGCTGACCCAAACTGGCCAAACAAACGGGGTATTCATAGAATCATAGAATCATCATAGAATCATAGGTTGGAAAAGGCCTGTAAGATCATCAAGTCCAACCATCAACCCAACACCACCATGCCTACTAAACCATATCCCAAAGCGCCACATCTACACGTTTTTTGAACATCTCCAGGGATGGGGACGCAACACCTCCCTGGGCAGCCTATTCCAATGCCTGAACACTCTTTCAGTAAAGAAATTTCTCCTAATATCTAATCTCAGCCTCCCCTTGTCCTATTGCTAGTTACTTGGGAGAAGAGATGAACACCTGCCTCACTACAACCTCCTTTCAGGTAGTTGTAGAGAGCAAGAAGGTCCCCCCTCAGCCTCCTCTCCTCCAGACTATACAGCCCCAGTTCCCTCAGCCACTCCTCAAAAGACTTGTTCTCTAGACCTCTCACCAGCTTCGTTGCCCTTCTCTGGACACGCTCCAGCAACTCAGTGTCTTTCTTGTAGTGAGGGGCCCAAAACTGAACACAGTACTCAAGGTGCAGCCTCACCAGTGCCGAGTACAGGGGGACGATCACCTCCCTACTCCTGCTGGCCACGCTATTCCTGACACAAGCCAGGATGCTGTTGTCCTTCTTGGCCACCTGGGCACACTGCCGGCTCATGTTCAGCCGGCTGTTGACCAACACACCAAGGTCCTTTTACGCCAGGCAGCTTTCCAGCCACTCCTCCCCAAGCCTGTAGCATTGCATGGGGTTGTTGTGACCCAAGTGCAGGACCCAGCCTTTGGCCTTGTTGAAACTCATACAGTTGGCCCCGGCCCATCGATCCAGTCTGTGCAGATCCCTCTGCAGAGCCTTCCTACCTTTGAGCAGATCAACACTCCCACTCAGCTTGGTGTCATCTGCAAACTTACTGAGGGAGCTCTCAATCCCCTCATCCAGATCATTGACAAAGATGTTAAACAGGACCGGACCCAAAACTGAGCCCTGGGGGACACCACTCGTGACCGGCCGCCAGCTGGATTTAACTCCATTCACCACCACTCTCTGCACTCAGCCATTCAGCCAGTTCTTCATCCAGTGAAGAGTACACCCATCCAAACCATGGGCAGCCAGTTTCTCCAGGAGGATGCTGTGGGGAAGAGTGTCAAAGGCCTTACTAAAGTCCAGGTAAACAACATCCACAGCCCTTCCCTCATCCACTAGGCGGGTCACCTGGTCATAGAAGGAGATCATGTTGGTCAAGCAGGACCTGCCTTTCATGAGCCCATGCTGGCTGGGCCTGATCCCCTGGTTGTCCTTCACATGCCCGGTGAGCGCACTCAGGATGAATCGCTCCATAATGTTGCCCGGCACCGAGGTCAGGCTGACAGGCCTGCAGTTCCCAAGATCCTCCTTCTTAGCCCTTCTTGTAGACAGACATTACACTGGTCATCTTCCAGTCATCTGGGACCTCCCCTGTTAGCCAGGACTGCTGATAGGTAATGGAGAGTGGCTTGGCCAGCTCCTCTGCCAGCTCCCTCAGCACTCTTGGGTGGATCTCATCTGGCCCCATAGAGTTGTAAGCATCCGGGTGGCATGGTTAACTGCTTCCTCCTGGATTATGGGAGGTTTATTCTGCTCTCCTTCCCCGCCTTCCAGCACTGGGGTCTGACTACCCTGGAGGTAACCAGTCTCACTATTAAAGAGTGAGGCAAAGAAGGCATTAAGTACCTCAGCCTTTTCCTCATCCTTGTTGGCAATATTCCCCCTCTCATCCAATAAGGGATGGAGACTCTCCTTGGGCCTCTTTTTGTTGTTGATGTATTGGTAAAAACACTTTTTGTTGTCCCTTACAACAATGGCCAGCCTGAGTTCTAGCTGGGCTTTTGCCTTTCTCATTTCCTCTCTGCATGACCTAACAAGACCCCTGCACTCCTCTGGAGCTGTCTGCCCTTTCTTCCACAGTTGGTAGACCTTCCTTTTTTTCCTGAGTCCCAGCAAGAGCTCCCTGTTCAGCCAGGCCAGTCGTCTTCCCCGACGGTTCGACTTGTGGCACATGGGGACAGCCTGCTCCTGTGCCTTTAAGACTTCCTCCTTGAAGAATGTCCAGCCTGCCTGGACCCCTTTGCCCTTCAGGACTCTCTCCCAGGGGACCCTCTCAACCAGCATCCTGAACAGGCCAAAGTCTGCCCTCTGAAAGTCCATGGTGGTGGCTTTGCTGGCCCCCCTCTTAACCTCACCACGAACACTATCATTTCATGGTCACTAAGCCCAAGAAGGCCTCCGACCACCACATCTCACACCAGTCCTGCTCTGTTAGTAAACAGCAGGTCTAGCGAGGCACCTCCCCTGGTAGGCTCACTTACCAGCGGCGTCAGGAAGTTATCTTCCACACACATTCAATACCACGTGCCATCATGCTCAGTTTGGAGTCGGGGAGCTGGCCGAGGGGAGGTGAATCACAGCTGGGGAGTGCACTGGGCATCGGGCAGTGGGAGAGCTGCTCTGCATATTCCCTTGTTCTTATCAGTATCGTTGTTGTTACTGTTCACATCCTTCGCTGTTTTGTTAAACTGCCCTTATCCCGACCCACAAGTTTTGCCTTTTTCTTCCCATTTTCCTCCCCATCCCACCAGGCGGAGGGGCAATATAGAGGCCACATGGTCCTTTGTTGCCGGCCGGGGCTAAACCATGACAGACTTGAAACTAGATTCACACTTCATGTAGACTTGCAGTTGGGAACCACAGAATCTCGTACGGCAGGGAAGGAGCCTTGTGATAAGGCAAACTTGAAAAAAAGTTCATTTTTAGAATAAAAGTATTATTTAACTCAAAGCCCTTTCTGGAGCTGGCACAGTTGCATGAGTTTCTGTTTAAAAATCTTTACGGCATAGCCATGCTTAACTTCTGTCAGAAATATGTAAAGAAAGAGAAAATACTGAGAAACCCTGCAGTCAGGTACATTTTGTAGGAAGGTCAGTATAGCACAGCATTCACAACCTCGAAAGTCAAACTTTACTATCACAAAAACCCCTGTCGGATGTCTCCTTCATTTCACGTCCTCTGCGTAAGCTTCAAAGAAGCATGACAGTGATTGTCTCTGCCCACAGCTACAGTGAGGATGGTGGTATTGAGTTTCCTACAACCTATCTAATTAGCTAGTCATAACAACATAACCCTCTTCCACCCTGCAGTAAGTTTACCATGCCTGGGGACACCACACAGTATTAAATACTTGGAGGAAGGCTACAGAATGTCTGTGGTTCAGTTTTAAAGCCTTACAAGACCTTATGACAGAATAAGGCCTTAAAATAGTTACTAAAAAAGAAATTGCCATCCATCCCATTATTAAAGTGCAGAATAGTGTGGAGATCAACTTCCCAAAGTAAGAAAACAAAGTTTCTAGACTGTTTTCCAGAGTTCCTGGTACTCAGGACTCATAAAAGGTCTCTCTTCTCTGAGCAGCAGCTCCTTTTCCCAGGCTTTCAGCCCCCATTAACTAAACACTTTTCCAGGGCTCAAGCAAACACGTGATCTGCTGAATCCCAAAAGCCCTGGCAGAAATAAGAGAAAGCTACACCTTCTTCCAGGTAAAGGGGATTGATTGCTTCCTATACTTTTGTTACCAAAGACGAACATATCCTAAACTGGGTATTGTTCAAGGAACGACATGAACATTGTGTACGTTAACATGCCATGTACACCTAGTAACCCAGGGGAAATTGAGGATAAGCATTTTATGCTCACTCCTGAAGCTATTACAGTCCTCAGCTCTATCAATTCAAAGACACAAAACCAAAAAAGTTTTTCTCTATTATCTTTCCAAATATCATCTCTCCAGGCTGTTTGCTCAGGAAGGCATCTTCTTTGGCTCTTTGTGAGAGAAAACCAGATCCATTTTTTACTCCATGCTACATGAACTCTACCATTTTTCAAGTTTTCTCCTCCATGCAAATGACAGTGCTAATTAACTGCCTCATTAGTTTAAAAAGTGGTTGCATTTCAGGGTTTCTCATCTGTAACACTCCTGTATATCTGTAAAGATAAGTTTGTTTTTAGAAGACAACAAGTAAAACACCTCTGCCTTTGTTTAACTGACAAGGTTTCCTCTGGTCTGTTCCTTAGTCATTCAGGAACATATCTGATCTTCTGAGCAAGGGTTGATGTTATTACTGTATCTCTTGCACATCCCTGATGGACTAAAAAACAGCAATTAGTTGGACCCACACAGGCCACACCACACATAGCAAGAACACATTTTCAGAAGAGCAGGACTTACCTACCTTCTTGCCAAGTTTGTTAAGGTTGTGAAACAATCCACGCAAAGAAGACAGGCCAGTATCTACACAAACTTAGAGTACTGCCATACAATCACAAGGCAGCCTTGCTAATCACCACAGTGGTAATGCAACCAACCCAGCAGACCTGTCTACATCCTCTGAGCTCAACATCTACACCTGTGCAAGGGTGGTGCTTGAAGTTCTTGAAAGCAGCAAAGCGTCTGTTAAAGAAATCCCTCTTTTCCTCAGTGCAGATTAAACCCATTACACTAATTTGCTGTGTTCAGTAGTAGCTTCTATCACACCATTTCTGCCAAATTTGGTGCTACTTCTTACATACAAACCAATTCTCTCCCAGCCCCTTGCTAAACTGGGGATAAGAAAACTTCTTCTGTTTCCCTAGACTAATAGGTACAGCCATGGCTGATCAACAGCTCTCAGTCTCTGTGTCTAACACAGCACAAAGCATGGTAATAAATTCATACCACAAGCTGAAACTGAGACCTCTCAAGCTCCTTTCACAACACCAACACTGAATTGGTGAGAATGTTTTTGCTTAATGGCTGTTATGCTGAATTTCTGCTGAAGACCTGTGGAAGAAATAGTGAGCAGCTCTTTAGAACTACTGCGTCTAAACCCCCAGTGATTTTTAACTGAAAAAGAAGCGTTGATATTATACGTATGTATTCTGCACATAAAAAACTACGTTAAAAGAGAAGAAAAGATATAGAATTTAGGATTAGAAAACCCTAGCATCAAAGTTACTTGGCACTTACAAAGAAAGAGTGGTTCGTGAGTCTGGATCTCAGTGTTATCTTTATCATTTAAGCTCTATTAAGCCAGCCAAATGGACCAGCTTACTCACAAATACCAAAAAATAACGAACATGAAGTCTGAAACTGTAAGCATTGATATTGCTTGAACAGAGACACTTTAAAGTACTATTGGAAGTTCTTATTGCCACCACACAGCATGCCACTCATTTTGATTCTGATATAATAAAAAGTACAGAAGTATATTTTCATCCTTATACAAATACAATACTGATTACACATACACAGAGTGGCACTGTTCTGGACATAATGCCATATTTGCACACCCCTGTTTCACGCAACACTTTCAACCTTCAGCAATACCTTAAATATATCCATGTCTGCTGTGTTCAGTGAATGCCTTTCTGTGCCTTTCATATTCAAAACCTGCTGCTCTGACCTATGTTACTTGAAAACTAAGCACATTTTTAATACTTTTCAGCTGATTTACATAGGACAACAGCTCTGATCAAGAGACAAACTTGGCTGAAAATCTGAATTCTTCATAGCCATCTTTGAAAACTTTTATCCTGTGACACATGCAAAAGTGAAAGCAGACTGATGAACATGTGAGTAGCTGAAGTTTCCTTCTTTGGTACCAGACTTAAACTCTCCCTATGGAGGAAACCAGGACTTCTGTCTGTAACTTCCATCTTCACTGGAAGTCTTCCCTGAAACAGCTGCTTTTCTTGACCTTTGGTATAAGTGATTTTGAAATAACTTACTGAGCAGCTCATACAGTCCTGCTCCAGATCAGTATTGCCACATGCTGAAAACTGATGACAGCTATCCAATTAACAAAGATGTGCCGGCACAGACTTCAGGCCAGCACCCTAGATAGGCAACTCTTTTTAAATATGACAGTTTGAGGTTTCATATTAAAAGACCTGGGGAAAACAAAATCTTGTCCCATGGTGAGAGATCACCTTGCCACCATCATCTTCAGGCCTGCCAAGTCACATTCTCAGTTCTTGAGGCTCACGCAATTGACTCCCATGTCCCTCTTCCTGCCAATACCCAGCTATCACTGGACCTCATACACAGGTCTTAGAGGGCTATGTCATCTTTCTGGTGCTCCAAGTCACATGCTGAAGGAGCTGGCTCTCCTGTTAGTGGTGTGCCTACATGCCACATGTGGTCAGAGAGTGAGAGTGTGACTATGATGCTCTGCCAGGACAGAGGAACAAGAGCTGGTTACCAGGGGCCCATGCCCTGAGGAGGCCCACTTGAAGGCATGCACATCAGCTGCAGCCTGTCTCTCGCTGTCACATCGTCTCACACCCACATGACTAACACTGTGTGACCCCATGCAAAGGCACACTAAGGAGAGTCACATATCAAGGGAGAAGTAAGCTGAGAGCTCTGCATGTTATTCCAGCTTGCCAACATTAAAAAGTTGGATGAAGAACATGCAGGTCCCCTGATGGGGGTGCTAAATTGGCACCTGGGTTCTTCTTGAAAGAAGACAGCACATAAGCTTTAAATAACCTACTCAGAAACCAAACCTCCAGGCTATTCATATCAGACATGAATAGTTGGATGCATTCCTTGCAACACAGACTGAAAATCTAAAAAGGGGATAAAGTGCTTTGTGAGAGGGGTCAGTGCTGTCCTTTGCTGCGTTTTCAAAACTTCTGGTTAGATCCTGCAGCTTGGCTTTACAGACAATATCACCATCACATGTAGGAAGACAGAGGAGTACACATAACCATAGTGTTTTTAACAGGAGTCTCTATTATCCAAATACATAGACAGCCAGCTGGCAGAAATCACAGAATCACAGAACCACAGAATGGTAGAGGTTGGAAAGGACCTCTGGAGACCATGTAGTCCAACCCCTCTGCTAAGGCAGGGTCACCTAGAGCAGGCTGCACAGGACCTTGTCCAGGTGCGTTTTTAATATCTCCAGAGAAGGAGATTCCACAACCGCCCTGGGCAGCCTGTTCCAGTGCTCCGTCACCCTCACAGTGAAGAAGTTCTTCCTCGTGTTCAGATGGAACTTCCTATGCTTCAGTTTGTGCCCGTTGCCCCTTGTTCTGAAAACACCATCAGGGCTTGTACATGGTGTTTACCAGTTGTCAGGGCATCTCTTTTGACTCACTGATCAGCCAAGAGGAACATACCTATAAGCAGTTCTTCCACTTCAGATTTGTACCTTGGTTATAAAAAAAATAGTTAAAAGAGAAGTACATGCCAATGGCACAGGAAAAGCTCTGAGAAAAATTAGGACATTTGCACCCAAGGCCTGCATTAACTGGTAGTTTTCCACATTAACATACGGCAAACAGCATCTCTCTCCTGAGCATCCGTACCAGAGGTAGGGAAGAACGGATAGGCCATTTATTGGTATGGGAGATGACCATAACAAAGAGAAAGCATCACCATGAAGAGAGGGGAAATCAGAACCAGAGACTCACTTTGTGACTATGCCCACATGAGGAATGGAGGTGCAGGGACCAGACTGCGCTAGGAAGAGGTACACCACTGTCACTTAACCCTGGCTATGCTGTGTCTCTGTGAAGTCCCATTAGGCTGCTGTAATAAAAGCACAATCCCAAACTGGAAATAGCATCTAGAAGGCGGCCAGAAACACATTTGCACTCTCTGCCCTACTGCGGTACCTATTTCTGCTCTGTTTTCTGCAAGCGCACGGAAAAAAAAGTCATTGTTCTTAATGACCAATTTTTTACAACCACCCTTCTTCCCCAAAAAACTGGCGTGAAAAATATCAATGTGTTTATTGCTGTCTGTTTGAGGCATTTCCTGATCCCAGGAACTGATACTTGAAGCCTGGACAAAGTTTGCTTTTCTGTGGCTTAGGACAGGATCTACCATCTCTCAGCTCCCTTCTCACTTTACCCTGTGCATGGATGATGGGATATGTTCAGCCAGATCTTCTTGCTGCAACAAAACCACCAAGACTGTAAACTGGGTGATCAGGGCATCCCCAGGAATGCAAATCTCCCTGTCAGCCCCCTGCATGCTAACAGGTCCTAGCCCAAGGTGCTAGGCTCACCCTGGAACCTACGCCAGCCCAAGGAGGGCACTCCCTAGGAGGTTCTACCTGACAGCACCTTGTAGGCACGCCCAAATCTTACCTCTGGGCACCCAGCTTCAGTAATTCCACCAAACTCTGTTTTACTTTTTTTCCTCTCAACTGTCCCTGCATGGTTCCCTCCTGCCTACTCTGATATTATATGTGATCAGACTCCCAGATGAAAAAGTAGTACAAGTCTTCAGGCTTCAACTGGTTTTGTAGCGCGGGTGCTTCTGGCTGTAAGTACAGACAGACAGACAGCTGTCTGGATTGCCAGTATGTCACACTGAAAATACACATACCCTTCAAGCAGCAAGACTCCTTTCAGGCAGGCCCATCTATAGGAATAGCTGTTCCTGTAGTGACATCTTCTGGCTCAGGGTGTAGGAACACTATAGCTGATGGTGGGACAGATCAAAAGGCATTCATCTGTTAAAAAACATTACAACAGGTTTAGACTATGGCTTAATATACAGAAACACCCGAACCATGGCAATTCTCTCAACGGATTGCGTACAATTCACCTCCTAGTAAGTTATTCATTTTCAAATGACAAGATTTTGAAAACTATCTTCTGGGTTGATCTGCTTTGCCTTTTGAGCCATTACAGTCTTGTTTTTCAGCTTTTATTTCTCAACAAACATCAAGGCTCAAAGCTCACTTTTTCCATACAATTTTTGTGCCACCTCCAGAAGGTTTTGTGCCACTCCAGAAGGTAATGCCTGAAGGTTCCCCAATACCATACGGGGAGCGAGGAAAGCATATAAAATCCTGTTGATGGGGCTTGTATACCATTTTAACCCAGTCCTCATCACAACGATGATTGATGACATCTATTTTCTAGTCAGTTTGTGTCTCAGGGCTTTGTTGGTGAAGGAAGCAGGTAGGAGCTCCTTTCTCAGTGAAAGGTGCCCATTTACAGGTCAAAACTTTCCCAAACACTTGACTCGGGAGAATACTATCTGTCAGGGCTGTGCCCTGTCCAGCATGGCGACCACACGAGCCACAGGGAGGAAGAACTACAAGCAGCCTGTATCTTTACCATTACTTTACCAGATCTTTACAATTTCCCCCACCTCCAGTGTTTTTCTCTTCCTGAAAGCAATGCTCTCTCCATCCTTCGGAAAGCCCCTGCACATAATAATCATAAAACACCTTTTTATGGAAGCAGCCTTTAAAAAAAAAAAAGGTGCTGAAAGATTATGGTGTGCAGGTTCGCAAATTAAAGCCCACCAGTATCAAGAGGCCATCGGGTAGTTTTCTTCTTGCTAGCAGCTGCCACGGCCGGGACCCACAGGGGCAGAGAGCTCCCACCCTGCTGCCAGAATGGACCCTGGAACAGGCCTGAGAGGAAGGAGACTCAGGTTCCCTGCCTCGGTCTCTCGGCTGGCCTGGGAGAGCATCAAGCCCCCCAAAAGTGGGTATTATAGTCACAATAATAAATATTATATAAATATAGTAATAATACAGGTGTTTCATCGTAATTCTATTGCAAGCCCAGATGTATTAGAAGGGATTTATGCAGGAACAGGGATGAGTACGGGGGTGCGTGTTTCGAGAGAGGTTTGGGCAGCAGAAGCCCTTCCACCCGCTGCGCAGGGCGAGGAGAGGGAGCAGCCCTGACAGAACCGAGAAGCCCTCGCCAAACAGCCCAGAAAGAAAACGATAATAACAGAGCAATTACAACACGTCCAACTCCCCGGCCCTACAACACGGCTCCTTGAGTGGGCGAGGGCCCGGGCACACCGCCCTCCGCCCGCCGCCCCCCCTTTTAACGGCTGGGCCGCCCTGTCCCGCCCCGGCGCAAGATGGTGGTGCGGCTGCTCGGCCTGCGAGGCTTGTTGCGGGCCGCTAGGCCCCGGCCCTTCTGTGCCCAGGCCAGGTTAGCGGGGCGCCGGGCCGGCCTCGGTGGGCATCGCTGAGGCGCGGGTAGGGAGGCGGGTGTGCGCCGGGCCGGGCCGGGCAGGGCGGGGAGGTACCCGGGCGCCAGGGTCTGGGGGTCCCAGCGGGACGCACCGTGGGGGTGCACACGCGATCTGCACGCACACACGTATCTGTATGAATAGATGTGTGGTGGGTGTACACGCGCCTGCGTGTGTACGTGGAGGGGTATGGATGTGCGCCCTGTGTACGTGGGGAGGGAAGGTTATAGGCACAGCCGTGCGTGGGTATGTGTGTGCCGGTGCCTCCATTGCAGGAGGCGGCCGAGGTCTGGCCGGGCGGCTGGTGCCCGGCGGGCCTGGGAGTCCCCTGAGCGGCCCGGGCTGCGGCCTGGGCCCGGGAGCCCCCGCGCGTCCCCGTGACGGGGCCGACCTTTGCTCCGCTCCCCGTCGGCGCTCAGGGGCCGCCGGGCCCGGTGGTGGCAGCGGATGGTGGGCCCGGCGCGTCCCGTCCTTGCCCGGGCAGCGCGGTCACCCGCGGGCCCGGCGAAGGGGGTGTTCGGGGAGGAAGGATGGAGGATCGTGCTCGCGGCTCCTCTGACCGACGAGTTGTGTCTCCTGGGGCTGTGGCTGGCTTGGAGGAGCAGCCCGGCCCTGCCCTGCACGCTGTGTGGGCTGCGAGCTGCAGCCGAGCAACAGAGTGGTCTTCAGTAAAGATCAATATAATCTTAAACAGCTTTAAAAATAGGGTTCAGCTTTTGGGAGAGTCACTGTGTGCCTAGCGCGGGAAGTTTGTGTTGGAGGGTGCAGAATACTGAAACAGCAAGATGCCGTAGCCCACTTTCTCCAAATAACACTAGAAATAAGCAGAGTCTGTGTTTCAGTGGTGTTTAGGCCTTTGCACCAGGAACAGCGTGAGTAGCTTCATGTGGTAGTAAATAAAGACCTGTGTTGCAGTAACAGGGTAAGTAAGTGTGGGCACAGCTAAGCTATGTGGGACTAAGCACAATTGCTGTGCTGGGAAACTGGTGCTGAGGAGCTGAGGAGACATAAACAAAATAGTTGCGAAAGAACAGTGAATACCTTTTCCACTTAATATAGCTCAGCTCTGTATTTATAATTTCTGATTTTTTTTGTGGCAATGAAAGAAAAGAACCCAGTGCACAAATAGAAATGAATTTTCCTTTCAGATCTGAAGTAGTATGTTGTCCCTGACATTCTAAACACCTACAAAAGCTTTAAACCCTGCCTTATTTTTTTGTGATTATACTTCCCTTGCGTGGTTTCAACTGACATTTACCATGGTTTCAGCTTTTGGTCTTTGTTACAGAAGCATTTTGTTTTTATATGTTTTTATCAGAGATTTGGGAGGATTAGCCTTCCTGTACAACAAAAATACTGAAAGTTAGAAGGGCTTAGACAGTATGATTTTCAAGGTTAGAACTGTGCAGATAGATGTGATAATGCAGAGTATAATACAGCCCTCAGAGCATGCAAATCCACATTGTACTTGCTTTTATTTTGAGTGTGTGAATTTTCAGTGTCATGGATTTGCGATTTTGGGACTTCTCGGAGTGTGTACAGAATAAACATCCCACAAAAAAGTTCACTTGTTCAGAAAGGTCTATGGAATGTGGAAAGAGGGACAGGCCACTTAGGAGGAATACAGGAACGTTGTCAGAGCATGCAGGGAAGAAATGCGAAAGGCGAAGTTCCACCTGGAATTGAATCTGGCAAGGGATGTCAAAGGCAACAAGAAAGGCTTCTTCAAGTACATCAGCAGCAAATGGAAGACTAGGGAAAATGTGTGGCTACTGCTGAACGAGGTGGGTGCCCTGCTGGCGGGGGATACAGAGAAAGCAGAGTTAATGAATGCCACCTTTGCTTCAGTCTTTAGTGCTAAGGCCGGTTCTCAGGAATCCCAGGCCCTGGAGGTAAGAGAGAGAGCCTGCAGAAAGGATGACCCTCCTTTGGCTGAGGAGGACTGTGTGAGAGATCATTTAAAGAATCTGTATGCCCACAAATCCATGGGCCCCGATGGAATGCACCCACGAGTGCTGAGGGAGCTGGCGGATGTCATTGCTGAGCTACTCTCCATCATCTTTGAAAGGTCCTGGAGGACAGGAGAGGTGCCCGAGGACTGGAGAAAAGCCAGTGTCACTCCAGTCTGCAAAAAGGGCAAGAATGAGGACCCAGGGAACTACAGGCCGGTCAGCCTCACCTCCATCCCAGGAAAGACGATGGAGCTGCTCATTCTGGAGGTCATCACTAAGCAAGTGGAGGAAAAGAAGGTTGTCAGGAGTAGTCAGCATGGATTCTCCAAGGGGAAATCATGCTTGACCAATGACTGGCTGGGTAGATGAGGGGAGAGCAGTGGGTGTTGTCTACCTCAACTTCAGCAAGGCTTTCAACACTGTCTCCCGTAACATCCTCACAGGGAAGCTCAGGAAGTGTGGGCTGGATGAGTGGTCAGTGAGGTGGATAGAGAACTGGCTGAATGGCAGAACTCAGAGGGTTGTCATCAGCAGCGCTGAGTCTAGTTGGAGGCCTGCAACTGTACTCAGCCCAGTCGTGTTTTAACTTCTGCATCGGTGACCTGGAAGAAGGGACAGAGTGTACCCTCAGCAAGTTTGCTGATGACACAGAACTGGGAGGAGTGGTGGATACACTAGCAGGCTGTGCTGCCATCAGCGTGACCTGGACAGGCTGGAGAGTTGGGCGCAGAGGAATCTGATGAGGTTCAACAAGGACAAGTGCAGGGTCCTGCACCTGGGGAGGAACAACCCCATGCACCAGTACAGGCTGGGGCTGACCTGCTGGAGTGCAGCTCTGTGGAGATGGACCTGGGAGTGCTGGTGGATGACAGGTTGATCATGAGCCAGCAGTGTGCCCTGGCTGCCAAGAAGGCCAATGGATATCCTGGGGTGCATTAAGAAGAGTGTGGCCAGCAGGTTGAGGGAGGTTCTCCTCCCCCTCTACTCTGCCCTGGTGAGGCCCCGTCTGGAGTACTGTGTCCAGTTCTGGGCTCCCCACTTCAAGAAAGATGAGGAGCTACTGGAGAGAGTCCAGTGGAGGGCTACGAGGATGAGGGGACTGGAGCATCTGTCCTGTGAGGAAAAACTGAGGGAGCTGGGCTTGTTCAGCCTGAAGAAGACAAGGCTGAAAGTGGACGTTATAAATATCTGCAGGGTGGGTGTCAGGAGGATGGGGCCAGACTCTTCAGTGGTGCCCAGTGACAGGACAAGGAGTAATGGGCACAAAATGAAGCATAGGAAGTTCCATCTGAACATGAGGAAGAACTTCTTCACTCTGTGGGTGACGGAGCACTGGAACAGGTTGCCCAGGGAGGTTGTGGAGTCTCCTTCTCTGGAGATATTCAAGATCCGCCTGGACAAGGTCCTGTGCAGCCTGCTGCAGGTGACCCTGCTTTGGCAGGGGGGTTGGACTAGATGACCCACAGAGTTCCCTTCCAACCCCTGCGATTCTGTGAAAAAGTTACCTAATTGAGCTGAATTGCATTCTGGAGGTTGTGTGGCAGGGGGAGAAGGCAGTGATGATTTTCAGTATCTCTAATGAATAGAAATTTTATCCTCTTATCTATGTCTGTGTTATTGCTGGTTTTAATTTATTTCAAGCTTTAAGGAAAAGCCAGTCTTGCTTTTGCCTCCTTTCACAGCCCAGTGAAGTACAGTGTGTATTAGGTCTTTATATTTGTCGTGGGTGTACTTTGGACCTAACAGTGTGCTAGGCTTGGGATGTGAACTATGTTTAACAACACAGGTGTTTCCTTTCTTTTAACAGGGTTACGTAAATAGGGGTGTCTGTGTCCTAACAGATGCTTTCACTTGTTTGTTTTAGTCCTCTGCAAACTGAACAGCATGGCACAAAGCGCCCAGAACCATCTTCTGCTAAAAGTTTGACTGATATAGGCACTCGGAGGATCTTCTCGTCATATCATGATATCTTCAGGGAGAGTACCAGGAAGTTCTTTGAAGAAGAAGTGCTACCTTTTCACGGAGAGTAAGATAGCTCTTAAACATTCTGGTTTGCCAAATAATATGCATTTTTCCCAAAAAAATGCTTTTTGGGATGTTACTCTTAATATGACAGGATAAACAGGATATTTGTTTTCACTTACAAGCTTTCTGTTTCAAATTTACTCCATTAAAACAAATCTGCCTATGAAAATCATATGTGGAAAAAAAAAAAAAGAATCACACATAATCGAAATTCACTCCATTCTTTGAACTCCAGTGTAGGCAATCTGGCATCCTTGCCTTAGGCCTATGAGCAGACAAATGCAGTTTACAGAGTTGCAGCAAAAGTATCCCTGCTTGTAGGTGTTAACACTGACACTGATGTCTTGGAGACTTGCATTAGAGACAGCTCAGTTCCTATGCTGTTGCACTGCTGTCATCCAAAATAGCACTGACATTGTGTCTAGATCACATTGCAACAGATTTTGTAAATACAGTACGTGTAGGATGGTAAGCTAGATTATATATTACCAATAAACTTGCACAAAATATCTCAATTTTCTATCTTTTTTGCTTCTGTGGAAGTATGTGTGGTCTTCTGCACAGAATACAAGTGTTGTATTTCTGTTGAACTAGAGCTGGGAGGGTGTTTTTTGCCCTTATTTTAGCTATATCCAATCACATTATAGTTGGGGAAAGAAAATAAATGAACTCAGAACGTGTTTTTGAACAGAAAGCACTAGCTGCAGTAGTATCTTAAGCAATTCTTACTTTACTTGGAAAACATTCCTGCGAAAACACTGGGAGGTAGTGAAGGTTTTATGCTTAAGTCACGCTGGTAGATGAGTTTCCTGATGCATATCATAGTGTGTATCCACAAACAGCTGAGATGGCACAATTGAGTGGGTGGGGTGTTGCGGCTCTAAGGCAGAAATGAACAGCAGGAGGCAACAGAAACAGCTTGCATCAGGGTTATTGCCAACTATTTTTTTCATCCTCAAACCGTGACTTCAAAGTAATAGGCTTTTCCACTGTACAATCATATTCAGTCCACAAAAACAAATGTTTTCCCTCTTTTGTTAGCGTGACTTCTAATGTGGGTTTGTGAACAGGTGCTTGCTCTGCTTGAGGTTACTGAAGATCCTGTTTGCTAGCTTGCTAACACAACGATTTCCTAGGGAGACTGGAACAAGTTTGGCTTATATTACATCACTTCAGCGACCTATGAACCATTCTGTTCTCACACCTTTCAAGTAAACGAGGAAGCTTCAGGCCTAGTATGTTGATTGGCTGGGCTGACGTGAAGAGGCGAGCGTGGCAGCAGTCAATGCAGTTGTGGATTATTGTGAGGAAGAGAAGCTTTGGTGATGGGTGAAATAGAGACAGGAATGGCTGTGACAGGTGAGGGAGGAGGGAAGCAAAGATGGTCACGGGAGAGATTTGTTTAAGATTTCTAGTGTAGGAGTGAAACCTCTGGGAATGATCTTAAATGTATAGCGTAAGATACTTGATTAACTGTGGATAAAGTGCTGTGGTATAGCTCTGCTGCACACAGGTGTGTCAGAAGAGGGTGTCTGATATAATCTGTCTACCACACAACTTTAAAATTGTGATTTAAAAAAAACCAAAAAACCAAGAAATGTTAAAAAAAAAAAAAAAAAGCTGTGCCATTAATGGCCATCCAACTTTCTGCTGAATTGGCAGGCTCCATAGAGGCACTATTTTTCCAAGAGTGATTCCTGTGTTGTTAAAGTCTGCAAACTGTTAGCAGAATAACCTCAACTATCTATTTACAAACTTGAAACCACCTTAAAGCGGTAATTTACTAAGATACAGTCATGTCTTGTAATAAGTGCACAGGGATTGTTTTTTATATAAAAGTTACAAATATGTTAACACTTGGTTCTTATACAGCGGTTGTCATTGGTAGAGTTGAAATATTTCATAGAAGATACTGATGTGCTCTACTCATTTTGTACATGGGGAAAAATGGAATATCAGGAGGATGAAGACCTGCTTGTAATTATCCAGATGATTGTGGCTAAACCTCCTAAATCCCTGTCTAGTACTCCGACCAATAGGCAGCACTGCCTTTTGTAACAAGTCTTAAACAGATGTCAGGTTATATGGTGGAAGCAGGAGTTCAAACTTGTTACACAGTTGGTGTCCCTGTAGTGCCAGTGGCATCTGTGGACTTGAAGAAAAACCTGTTACTATGCCACCGCTGCTTAGCTTTGACATGTGGTTGTCTGTGTACCCTACATGTTGTCTGTTGGTGAGACTGAAAGTCTCCTCCTATGCAGTGAGACCTGGCCACAGGTGTTCTAGTGCGAAGCAGTGGCCATGACAAATAAACAGTAGCACATAGGGGATTTAATGTGTGATTCTGTTCTTGTGGACATTTTGCAGATGGGAGAAAGATGGCCAGGTGAGCAGGGAGCTCTGGGAAAAGGCTGGACAGCAGGGTTTGCTGGGTGTTGCTGTCGCTGAAAAACACGGAGGCATTGGAGCAGATATTCTCTCTTCAGCTGTGATCTGGGAGGAGCAGTAAGTACTAGACACTTCAAGAAGAATTTCAGTGATATTAGCAAGAGACTGTGGGGATTTTTTGTCCTCATTGTGGTATATGTTTTCTTACAGAACATGGTGTTATCTTTCTTATTGAAAGGATAATTAGACGTATGTAAATTCCTCATGCTTTCAGTATTCTGGATGATTGTTTGAGATAAATATAATTCTACTCTGATGTTATGACTTTGTGGCTGGGGGAAGCATTTCAGTTAGTCTGGTAGGTTAGACACTGATCTGACTGAAAGTACAATCTATAAATAACAGTACAAGTGCTGCAAGCTCAGATTATGTCTGAGAGTTCTGTGTGGTGGGGCCTTCTTTGTTGTTGGGTCTGTTGTAACTGTGTAAAGTTCAGTGTTTAAATCTTTGTAGTACTTCTGTTTGAACATTTTTGTTTCCCCTCATCCCAAGGATGTATGTTAACTGTACTGGCCCGGGATTCAGCCTTCATTCAGATATAGTCATGCCCTACATTGCAAACTATGGCTCTGAAGAACAGATTAAACACTTTATCCCTGAAATGGCTGCAGGCAAGTGTATTGGAGCTATCGCCATGACAGAACCCGGGGCTGGCAGGTAAGCTAAATATTAAAGCAGTGGTCTTAACATTATGTGCTGTCTGTTGATTTGTCAGTGAAAAAAATTCTGAGCCTTCTGGTTATATGGTCATTTTAGTGACTAGCAATATCCTAGATTAGGTAGGTCCTCAAAAAGCCTTACTTTTTTTTTTACTTACAGATTACTGTATTACAGCTTTGTCATTTCGAGATACTTGCCCAGAACGCGTTTCCATCTGATCTCACTGTGGACAAACAGGCTTTGTATTTGCTTTTGTAGTCCGAGTTTATAGTTATTAACTTGCTTGTTATGTGAACATACTTTTAATATGAAATGTAGACAGGAGAAAATTACATACCTCAGTAAAGATGACTTGACTTTACTATTAACTTTTTTTGTGGAACAGAACACCTTATTTTCTTTCCTCTAAATCCTTTCCAACAGAGAAATGTCCCTCCTTGCCCATCATCATTGAAGGGCGGACAGCACATGTTTGGAGTAGACACAGCTGATCTGGCTAGTTTCCAAAACAGAGAGGGGACAGGTGAAAAGCAAAACCTGTTGGTGTCATACTTCTACATTGCCAGTGGCTTTTTACAGAGCCTCCTCGAGGGCTGAGCCTGCTTAGAGGACCTGGTTTTGTCTGGCATTTGTCATCTGAGGCATACTGGTATAAGAGTTTGCTGACCTGTTGGTGTCGGTGCTTGTATTACACCCCCTTCCACAAGCAGATGCGTTAAAATGAGACTTCATACTGTTGTACAATTGCATAGATTTATCATTCCTTGCTATAGCAGGCTTGTGGTTTCTGTTAATACTCTAAGCATTTTCATTATGCATTTTCACTGAGCCTGTGCCTGGCCAGTATAAAATCTACCTTATTTTATACTGGGTAGAATTCAGGATACAAATTGCAGCTTCTGGAATGGTTTCTTGAAGGACCTTTTAAATTTCATTTTAGTGACTTGCAGGGAATACGAACATATGCAAAAAAGGATGGAAGTGACTGGATTCTTAATGGGAGTAAGGTAAGTGAACAGGCATATATACTGCTCATAAGCTTTGGGAGCTGAATGCATTTAGGCAGTGAAGGATATACAACACTGTTAGTATCTCCCCCCAGTCCTTTCACTTTTGGGTTTTTTTTGTGGGTTATGTTGTGGTTTTTCCCCCAGTTGCTTTTTCTATAGGAGTTAAGAAATTTCTGTTGCTGGCAATTAATGGACCAATTTATGGAAGGTCTTGAGTAGGCTTTTTTTTGTAGCTTTTAAATAACCCTATCAAAAGGCCTATTTTCCTTTTAAACTGGGAAGAAAAAGCAGAGGTGGAGGGAAGTCCTGCGTAGTACCAGCAGGACCAGGGTGGTTTTTAGTATGGAGGTTGGACAATAAAATATATATACTACCACTGTGAAATCTTCTGTAGCCTGAGTAAAACTTGTGTTGCCACAATGCAAGCTGTGTAATCTATTCAGGAGCCTGCTGGTCATGCTGGGAGAAAAAAATCCGACTTCATCAGATGCTGTATGTGTGTTGTCAAGCTGCTGCAAAGCTGGCAGCGTTAACCTCATCTTTCATTGCTATAATAAAAAAGTGAGAAGGCAGAAATGATGTTCAAATGGGAGTGTGGGTTCAACAGGGCTTTTTTTAAAGCTATAAAATGTCTTAATCTTCCGTCTTCCCCACTTCTTTTGTACTCCTGCTGATAACATGGTACTGATAGGGACTTCTGGCCTTAGCAGAGTTTCAGGGAATGAGAATATGTGCAAGAAAATATGTATGTACAGGTGTTCAAAAGGATACTTGCTCGTGCTGCACAGCTGAAGCCAAGCAGGACAGATAGCTCATTTATTTTGCTGGAGTTAAGATGGATCACTTTGGCAGGTTCATTACTCATTCTACAGGTTTATAGTAAGCTGTTGTGACAAGAAGCCATTGATAGTTTTGCATGTTATACCTTGCTAATTTAGTTTCTAAAAAAGAGAACCTCTGTGTTCACTTAAGATCTACATTTGATACCGTATTCCTTCTTTATCGTGGAGCAGACAAAAGAAACAGATCTGTGAATTCTTTAACTTCACACTTCTGACCCACACAATACTTCTCAAACTAATTCCTACTTTAATAGACCTTATTCCAAAACACTTAATTCAGAAAGCCTCAAAGCTTAAAATTCGTCTGGACACTTGCCTTTCAGTTCATCTGTGAAAGTGTCAATGCAATTTTTCTTTCTGCTGCTCTTCTAGCTTCTAGCCACCTAGCTCATTGCTTTATTTCAAGCTGCGTTTTTTGCAGGTATTTATCACTAATGGTTGGATGAGTGATGTAGTGATCGTGGTTGCAGTCACAAACCGGGAGGTCCGATCTCCTGCGCATGGGATCAGCCTTTTTCTGGTGGAAAATGGAACAAAAGGTTTTATCAAAGGACGCAAGCTGAACAAAATCGGCCTGAAAGCGCAGGTGAGTTCATACAACCCTTAACATGTAATAGTCTTGGAGGAAGTATAAAACCATTTAATGCCTGGCATTAGCTAAATAAATATAAAAAGGAACTGTGGTGCTGTTCTAGTTCTTGGGTTTTAGAGCACAGATGATGTACATGTGAAGTATGTATGCTGAGTTTGCCTATGGAAGTGAGAAGCATATGATGTGCAAGGAGAGGCTGAGGAAGCTGGATTTGTTCACTCTGAAGAAGCCTGGAAGGACAGGATCTTACTAGTGTCTTTAGCTACCTAATGGGTGGATGTAGAAATGGTAGGTGGAGCCAGATTGTTCTTAGAGGAGCACAGTTGAAGGGAGAGTGGCAAGGGACACAAGTTACATTAGGGAAAATTCAAAGTAGGTATTAAGAAAAAAAAAAAATCACCATAAAAGTGATCAGATACTGGAGCAAGGGTCCAGAGAGGTTGTGGAGCTTTCATCTTTGGAGCTTTGGAAAGCATAACTAGACGAGGCCCTTAGCTGCTTGCTCTGCTGGAGCTGCTTTGAATAGGAGATAAACTAGATGACCTCTGGAGGACCTTACCAACCTAAATAATTCTATGATTTCAAGTTAAAGTGTACAATAGCAAGAAAAAAAAATGGGGCAAAAGAAGTGGAACGAAGGGATGAGAATATCAGGCTATAAACTGTTGCATTGAAAATCCTCTTAGGACACAGCAGAGCTGTTTTTCGAAGACGTGCGGTTGCCAGCCAGTGCCTTGCTTGGAAAAGAGAACAAAGGCTTCTATTATCTGATGGCAGAGCTCCCTCAGGTAAGAGAAACATGAATGTTTTGCTGTCTATAGGAATAATACAGAGACAATTTTTTTCATTGCAAGAGTCTGCCTTACTCTTGAAGATTATGTATCGTGAGGCCACCTTGGGCTCAGAATTGGGCTATCTGTAGGCAACATTGTGTTGATACTGCTGCTTTTTAACTGAAGTACACAGTTCCTAGTGCCGAAAATGCAACATTTTGGGCATTGGTAAAAGTATTGATATCCCACCAGCTGAAAGCCAGAGCTTTTAATCAACAACCCAGCTACTGAAAAACCTGAGGGTAGTGTGTTTAAAAGAACGTACCACAGTTTTCTTGTATACTTCTAGCACGGCACCACTTTGCTTAGTAAATTAAACATAGCTTGGAGGTCTCTGATGCATTTGGCGTTCTCTTTAAAGAAATGAGCAGGCACTGCTGTTCTAGCACTTCTACCAGTAGAAGCATATTAAAGATATAAAGAATTTGTTCTTTGTCCATATAGCAAAGTAAAGAAATTGTTTAGTTGCCAAAATACCTTGCTAGTGGAAATAACAGTTACAAAGTTTTGGAATTATTTGGGAGGACGAAGAGGCAATGTGGTTTTTCAAAATGTGATGGTGCTCTGACTTTGTATTTGCCTCATCTGGTGGGGATCATGTTTATTTAATTTTATACTGTGAGTGAACCTGATCAAAGGAAATCTTTTATTCTTCGTTAGAGAAATAGTTGCACTCATGAGCAGGTTCAATACGATACATCAGATGATTTCAGTGGTTCTAGAAGTAATTATTCTGTACTTAGTTTATGTTTTTGAGCATGTTATGAGGAAGGAAAAAGCAGCCTTTTTTTTGTAGGTTTTTGTGGGTTTTTTTAGAGGTGTCTTATTGATTGTTAAATGCAGTTTTTGTTTAAACTGAGCAGTGAAAAGCAGTAACTGAAATGGAATTCAGTGTGATTTTTTTTTTCAGGCAGTAAGAGTCCTGTTGTTGATTTGTAGCTATTTTTTGAGTCATTGTTATGATAGAACATTACCCCAGAAAAGACTTAAAAGTGAGCTTCAGGCAGCAAGGCATTTGTCCCACTCGTTGATTTCAGTAATGCAGTGTGTCTTGTTTGATACTTTCTGTGACTTCTGCCCTCCTCCCTTAGTAAACAACACTGAACATCTGTGTCCCAATTGTGCATCTGATACGGACAAATGTGGGACTAGTTCAACTGAATTCTGCAATTTGTGTTTCAAAAGGAAAGGCTGCTAATTGCTGATATAGCTCTTGCCAGTTGTGAATTCATGTTTGAAGAAACAAGGAATTATGTGAAGCAAAGAAGAGCTTTTGGGAAGACAATTGCACACTTGCAGGTGAGTTTGAACTGAGAGACTTGTATACAGATTCCAGTGTGCATTTGCTTTACATCTTTGTATGTGAAATAGTGAGCAAGTGAAAATTGCTGGGCTGTCTTCAAAGGACTACTTGCACAGGTTTCAATGTTGGACTGTGGCTGCTGTTTACCTCCATGCCCATCATGCATTTTTGAAAAAAAAACCCACAAAAAACCAAAAAAAAACAACCTAGGACAAAAGCCTTAATGTATGTATTTTATGATTCAGTTAAATACCTCCCAGCAGTACTGCTTTTGGAAGTGAAACACACAGGCAGAAACTATACTGGCTTTTTGCTGTTGATGAAGGAAAACTGCCTTGTTGCTCTTAGATTTGCATTTTACTGCCAGAGGTCTTAATCACAGGGTCTGTTACACCTGCATGTATTTCTGTATCTGGCTGGAATCCTACAGACTGCAGAAGAGCTTGATGCGTATCCAGGTACAGTGCTCCTCTGCACATAATGCACTGTGGAGAAATGAACTTTGAGGATGGTGCTGATAGGGGCTTCCAGGCAGTGACCTTGCTGCCTGAGTGCCTGCAGAGGTATTTGTATTCGACTTTGTGGATATTGTAATAAGATTGCTCAGCTAGGTAGGTAGTGAAGTGACTGCATGTAAAACTATTGGGTCATTCTCTGTGAGCATACCTCACTCCTGACAGTGGTAGCTAATGGTGTTTTGAGACATTTATGTCGATGATCTTTAATTGCAGTCATAAACCAGATGTTGCATTCTGCAGTATTGTGGTGTTACAGTTTTCCTGAAAGCCACATTAGCTGTTAGGGCTGAAGCAGACCAAGCTCTTGCATGTTTGGTTTATAGGATAGAAGTGACTCGTACAGGTTAAAGGATATTGGCCGCCTCTTTTTATTTTTAATATGCTTTTGAAATACTTGAAAAAAAAAAAAAATCCGTTTCCAAGTCTTGAGACTTCCTTTGTCAAAATCAAATCTTTAGTTGTGAATAGCAGCAGAATTGGGTCATTTGGAGACTGGAATGCTAGGTATCTTTTAGGAAATTATGATCGCCATCTGTTTTTAAAGTTAACATTCAGAAATCCCTTATTACAGGTGGAATTTAGTATGTGCGGTGTACAGCTTTCAACACAAGAAAAAAATCTATTTTATGTTTTTTTAATGTAGGTAAGGCATGCTTTCTTATTGTAGTAGTTCACTGTGCAGACACCTGCAAAATAATCTCATTTTTTAGGCTAGCCCACTGCCAACCACCAGGTGGCCAATAAGCTTCATAAAGTATATTATTTTTGCCAAAATAATCCATTCTTGTATACCTTTTCAGTTTGCTTTTTGTTGCTGTTGCCTAGAATGTGCACGTAATCAAAAAATCCTTTCTAATCAGAGCTCTGACTTGCCTAATTCATTTAGTCATGCTACAGTACTGTGTTTGAAGTCAAATCTTTTCTCTGTAATAATAGGCTGGTCCGTTATATTTATTGTCACGGGAAGCAAGAAGATCCTTTTGTATACAGCTTTAGAACTGTGAGATTTTGTTACTGAGTGGTGTTTTTATCCCCTCCGTACCAGAACTACAAGAAGGTGGTCAGATGCTTGCCTGGTCTGGTTTTACATAACCTTAGTGACAGATTTTACCTCTTCTATCTAGAAGCTCTTTTCCAATGTGACAGAACACAGTGTTGAAAAATTTTCTGATAGTTAGCCTAAAATTTCCTTTGTTTTTGCTTGTGTGTCTCTGAATATGACTTAAACTCTGAAGAACTGAATGCATGGAAAAGGCATTTAATAGATGATGAAATGTTATTAGTTGGGTAAATTAGTGGCTCTACAGAGTGAAAGGACATTCCCCCACAAGAGGGAGCTGAGAGTGGCAGACCACCCAGTGCCTCCTACTCTGCGCTCTAGGAATTTGTTTTCAGGCTCTTGGAGTTTTTCTCTTAAGGTCATGTTTTGAGTTGGTCTTGAGAAGTAAAGGGTAGTAATTTTCTCCAGTAAGACTGGTAAAGGCATAATTGTATGGAAACTAAGCTGTCTTCTGGTGTACAGAGCCAAAGTGGGTTGAAATGGTGATTTCTAACAGAAATACTTTTAGAAAATCCTCCATTTTCTACTTCAGATATCACTTAAAACCTGTATTACTTCTGCTCTTTCCTTCCTCTGCCTCCTCTATCCGCTCTCAAAATAAGACAGTACAGCACAAGTTGGCAGAAATGAAAACACAGATTTGCGTGGGCCGAGCTTTTATAGACAACTGTTTGCAGCTGCATGCAGATAAACGTCTGGACTCCTCCACAGCTTCTATGGCAAAGTATTGGTATGTGGTTAAAGTAATTTGGAAGTGTTACTTGCATGATCTTGACAGGAGTCTAATGATAAAAACACTGAACTGTTCAGATCTAATGAAAAGATAAAATTACTCTCTAATTAGTAACAACGTTGTCAGCTTCTAACAGAGACTTTAACTTTAATCATGTAGTCAACAAAAAATCTTGGTTTCAGTGAAAACCAGTGTTGGTTAAACAGATCAAATTCAAAGTAATGGCATGCTTTTAAAATAGGCTTCCATTAATAACACATTCAGGACTCAACTTTAGCTTCAAGTAAAAGTGAGTACTTAATTTGTATTTAGACAAACATTTACATTTTACTGTAGCAAATTGTTGTTGGGTCTTTCTGTTTTGTGTTGTTAGTTTGTTTAATAGGGGAGTGTTTGGGTTTTTTTTAAAAGCACAGATTTGTTTGAAGCCTGTATGGTACTTTTTGTTAATGCTACTTAGCAATAGCTGTTTGGCCCAGCCAGTTTTTGAAGCTGTCTGGTTTTGGAAAGAAATAGTTGGCTACAGCTGTTGCTGTAACTGAGACTAAACAGTGCTTTCCTTTACTGGCCAGAAATCCTCCTCCCTCTCCATACTTGGTGGTGTTATCTTTTAACTTAGGTTTAACCAGAGAAAGCTGGATGAGTAGAAGCATCTAAGATAATGGAACATGAATTTGTGTAGTTTTATTTTGCTTGCAAAGATGGGAGAAAAAAAGCACATCAGACATGAGCAAATAATTTTATGGAAGATGCACAGGTTTACTGATTCTAGACTTCTAAAAATAAGTATAGAGGAGGTGAGCAGAGAATACTAAGGGAATCCAGAGAGAATAATTACAGTGAAAAGGAAGGATTTTGACTGAGTGCTGTTCCTGGCACTGATTACCTAGAAGTACCAGGTACATAAGCAGAGGCATTCAGTTTTGAGGAGGAGGAAACAACTAGTGCCAGCTCAGATATGTAGACTTACTTCCTCAACAAATTTCCCAAAGTGAGGCATTTGAAACTCCCCCCAACCCTCCCAACTGTCTTTTGCCACAATTTGCTGTGGACTTCCCCATTTCCTTAATAGAGTCCCTGTGACTCGTTTCCATAAGTTTCCACTAACTATCTTAGTCTAGAAAATGCTTGAATGTAGAATTGCTTTATTCCCTAATGTTTCAGGAGACTATCTCTGGAAGGTCTGTAGGTTTTCTTTTGTGGTGACAGGTTGTTTTTATGCCCAAATCAATTTGAAAATATGTTTAGGAAAGACGGTTGCAGTAACTCACTGCGGCAGACTTAAAGTTGGTGTAATAAACTGTAAGGATTTAACTGGATGAGGAGAAAGTTTGGAGAAAAGGACTCTTGCATTCTTCCATGAGAAGCGATTGACTTGAATCATCATTTTCTTTACTTCTGTTACCACTCTGAAAGTTGTATGCTTAGAAAGTAGGGTTTTTTTTTGTCTTTTAACTTTAGCTTGAGCTCCAAATGCAGTTAAAATCTTATTTTGCTGTTAAATCCATATTTTGCAGTGAGCAATCCTGTTTAAGAATGACAATGGTTTTTTTTGAATTGAAAACTATAAAATCTATTTAGGAAAATACGTTATCCCCAGGTGATGGTTATACTCAAAGAGCATCCTGGTGTGCTGCTGGTGGGTGTGGGGGGAAGCCTGTGATGCTGTTAATTTTTGACAAAGCTGAGAGATTAGGTAAGGAAAGAGACTATATCAACCTGTTTTACAAAAGAAATCTTGGCCTGTGAGATAGGTAAACAAGCTTGTCTGTTTTGAAAGCTTTCCTTATCTGAAAGCTCTTCCATAAGGAGAACAAATCTTTAATACGTTAAATTGAACAGTATTTATTTATTGCCAGTCATGAAGAAAGGAAAAACAAGTCCTTCAGAATATAAAGTATTTTAATAGTCAGCATTTAAGATCAGTTATATAAAGTAAAAAAATGTGGTTATATTTTTATCTTGCTAACTTATCTGTATCTCTAGTAATGTTTCACAGCATAACATCCTTCTAAAAACAGATTTGTTTTTGGCCATTTAAGGTCTTCTGACCTCCAAAACAGCATAGCTACTCAATGTGTGCAACTACATGGAGGATGGGGGTACATGTGGGAGTATCCTATTGCAAAGTAAGTGTAACATTTCAGACTTCAATGGTGATAGATTACCAGCAAAGTAAAATGAGGCACTTCCTCTACGTCTACTTGTCAGTTGTTTTGTGTTGGTACTGATTTACTGTTCCTTTTCACATCATGTTTATTGAAAGGTAACCCACTGTACAGATGTCTGCAGGAAGGCTTTGTTTTGGTTCTCCAAATAATTCATAAGCTGTTCAGCAATTATCCATTTTTCACAAAGTAGAAGTTCCTTTTCTAGCAGAAAATGTTAATTGAAAAACCAGAGAAGCAATGTAAAAATAAAAATGAGAAGAGCTAGTTTGTGTGTTTAGTCTGAAATTAAATGCATACATATGAAGGAAAGAAAACATGTTGGTCAGTCTAAATCTTGTGTGATACCACAGAGTAACAAATTGCCTAATAAACAGTGTGACTGTCTACATTCAGCTTTTTTCAGCTTTTTAAGTGAAAAAGCTAAGAGACTTATATGTAGAGAGGAATTTGCCATTCCCATTTTTTTGCTTCCTTTATGAATTTAGGGATGTTTGTGGAGTTTTTTATATTCCCTTGTATATTATCTGTGAAAATTTATTTCCTGTTGTGTACATGCCATTTGCCACACTAATGAGTAGAGCTTTTGGTGTTTGGGTTTTGGTTTTGTTTGGTTTTAAAAGAGAGGGTAATATTATAGTAGAAATGGCAAAAAAACAGTAACTGCTGTGCAGTTGTTATAAGCAGGTAACAAACTAATTTTAACTGCGTAGGTTTAGATTTTTTTACTCTGTATACATTAAGAGTATGAAATATTGCTTCAGCATAACTTTTTCTTGCATGTTTTTAATGACTGCAACTTTTGCGTGTTCTGCAACCTATCTTACTAAATAGGAAGGCCAGCAAGCCCAGTTCAGAGCGTCCTCGAACCTCTGCTTATCTATGCGGGCATTAGTTGTCCATACAGGGTTTTATTATCCCTGTGGTGCAGCAGCATGCGTGTTTCCAGAGAATGCTGCCATGCTCCTGGGCTGCTCTCTGTATAATGAAGGAGAATTAAAATGGAAAAGCACACTGTCATCATCCTGTGTGCTGTCGCCAGCTGTGCACATACTGGGTCCGGTTCCAGTATGAGGATGGAAATAGTTTGGCTGCATGCAGCTTTTCAGCTGCTGGCCCAAATGGAACTGGAGTCAGTAGGAGACTGTGGCCAGCTGATGTGAAACTAGTTGGCACTTTCTTTTGCTCCCGAGGTGTTTGAGTCCCACCTCAAAGCAAGAACCGACAGCACTGTTAGCAGTGCTCTTGACAGGATCAGACAGGCCAGAGCATTAGAGCACATTACCACAATAACTATCGGTTTGGCTCTGCAGAAGTTGTTTTTTCACAAGGAGGCACCTGGGTCTTGCAGTTTGTGCAGGCATGCTGTTCTGCAGGGTGTGGGTGAATGGGGGCTTTGGTGTCCAGGGTTGAGTTAGTGCTCAGGTAACACAAAGAAAGCAGGGAACAAGAATTGAGGTGGGGGGGTGGGAGTGGTAGGAGTCTGGATTTATAGAGCTTTATATTATTCTTTGTTTAATTAGGTGGGATATTGAAACTTCACAATGCAAACAAAAAAACAGGGAAGAGATACTGATGAAATGCCTAGTTTGGCACAGTACCTTGGAAAGGCAAATATTTCAGGTAGTTTGAAACTGCTCTGAAAATGTGAAACTCTTTTTAAAAATGGGAATAGCATATTTGAAATGAGGAATCTTTGAAGATAAAACTTGTTATCTTTTTCTTTTGATTGTATGTCCATTCTGAGGAGCTGTTTTTAATCTTTCCTTGTTTGGGTTGTTTGTTCTTGTTTGTTTGTTTTTTTTCCCCTTCAGAGCTTTTGTGGATGCTCGTGTTCAGCCAATCTATGGTGGTACCAATGAAATAATGAAAGAACTTATTTCTAGAGACATCATCAGTGATAAGTAGGGCAGATGCTTACTACTTCGCAGAGTCTTCCAGAATCTTTTTATGTTAATATATGACATAAAATCAGACATTAGAATGTAAGTAAAAGTGGTGTATTGTATTCTTTCAAGGAAGTGACACTAAAAAAAAGTGTTAGTAACAACAGTGTGCTACTATTTAATGAACTTTCAATTTAAATATCTTCAGATGACACAGAGTAACTCCCTGGTTTCAAAAAGTTCTGGTAGTGAAAGGCAATTTTGTGTCTGAAAGATTATAGATAGCTCTGTCTTTCAGACTTTATGCCGTTATTTGGAATTAAATCTCTTCTCCAGTGAAGCCACTTTCTTAACAAATAAAAAAAACTTATATGTTAATTCAACTTTGAATTTGTATTTCCCCTGGACAAATACCCATGTGTTGAAGTAGAACCTGAACCGTTTGCTGCATGCAATGTATGCCTGACCACGATGTCTAACCCAAAATGCCTTATTTTAATGTACATATAATAAAGGATTTCTGTGCAATCTCACGGTTGTCTGCATTACTTCAGTGCGTTAATCCCTCGCCGAGGCAGAACCAGGATCCTTCCTCTGTGCCCGTATTTGCCTCAGGGCTCTGGGGGCGAGTTTTGGGGAAGGAAACGTGATACTGGTGAGTATTCTCGAGTATTTCCAAGTGCTTATCTCTCATGAAAACGTCAAAGATGGTTTTTTTGGGGGGGGGGGGGGGGGGTTGTATTATTTATGCATAGTGAGGGCTGTACCTCACCACCCTTCCCCCTCACTGACCGGCCCTGGCAGGGGACGCCGCTGAGGGGCGTGCGGGGCAGGAGTGCCCTCTCCGCCTCAGGCCTCCCGCCAATGGCGGGCAGCTGCCCCCGTGCCGAGCCCCACCCTCGGGCGCGGCGTATTGGCCGCACTCCTCCCCCTACGCGGGGAGGCCCCGCCCCTCCCGCCGAGCTGCGCTTTAGCTGGGCGCGGACTCTTCAACCGCGGCAGAGGGAGCCGAGCTGGGCGCCGCGCGGGCAGGTGGCGGCGTCGCTGCTGTGGAGAAGGCGGCGGGCGGAGGCAAGCGGCGGGGTTGGCGCGGCAGCTGTGGGCGGCCGGCCGGCCGGCGAGGCCAGCGGGGAGCGTCGCGCTCAGGTGGGGAGAGAAACCGGGGCCGGGCGGCGGCTGCTTCCCGCGGCGGTGGCGCCGCTGAGGGCTGGCGCGCATGAGCGAGGAGGAGACCGGGGGAGGGAGCGGGGCGGGGGCCGGGGGCTAACGGTCTGGGCGCGGGGAGGGGCCGGCATGTCTGAGGCGGGGCAAGAGGCGGTGGGCAGGGCCGCGCCGCCCCCGCCGTTGCCTGCTCCTTCCGCCGGGTTCCCGTGTGGCTGCCGCGGGGGCTCTCGCGTTTCCCCCCCCCGACGCCGTGTGAGCGCCGCTTGCTGCCTGCCTGCTCCCGCTTCTGGGCGCGGGGCGCGTTGTGCTGCTAGCCGAGATGCGCAGCGCAGTGCTGTGCTGCCGGGCCCTTTTTATTTTACTTCTGTTTCGGGTCAGTAGAGCTGAGGGAAGCCTTAGCCTGCATTTTCATGTGTGGTGGGGTGTTCTTTTTTTTGAATTCCTGGGTTAAAACTTCCCTCTGATAACCAGGCCGAACAGATTGTCACACATTCCTTTGCCTTCGAGTGACCCTGACCGAGTTGGCTTCCCAGACTGCAGACCACTTACTTGTAAAACGGAATGCCTTAGGCAGGTAGCGGAGCTCTGGCCAGCAGCTCGGATCCAGGTGCGTCACTCAGCCTTTGCTCAGGTTTCCTGTGAGGTCTCTAGCAAGTCTTTTAATTCATTTAGTGCATCGGCTTCCTGGCTGCAAAATGCTGGAGCCTTTCCCAAAATAAAATGTAGCGCTGGCTGAGGTACTTGATACTCCTCACTGCTGGGAAGCAAAGTAACCGATTAAAAAAAAAAAAAAAAAGAGAAAATCAAAAAGTCTGCTTGTTGTCAAAGGGTAGATTCTTCCTTTTTGTGCTTAATTTAATAAAAAGGAAATATTAAAAATTAAACTGGATAAAGCATCTTTATAATGCTAGTAGGTGTACCAGCTCAGGTAGCTAGTCTGAGTGCCTTAGGACTCTCCTTCCTTACTGGCCCACATTGTGAAATCCTGTAAATTTTTGGGGGAGTTTAAATTCCGGTCATCTTAATTAGTGTCTGAGAGCTGAATGGGTCTTGTTTAAGAGCAGGTTTTATGTCCCTCTCCTCAAAGGCTGAGGATAACTGAAATGTTGAAATGGGCCTTACGATGGATCTGAAAGTATTACAGCTATTTATTGGAGACATATGTACAACCTACTTACAGAGGCACCTGTCATGCACTACAAGAAGTGTTTAAGTTTAGCATATGTTGAAAACAACTTCAGATGTTACATTACAAATATATGATTTTATAGACTGAACAGGAATTAGTTAATGACATGGTGATAAACTTCAAAATAATATATGATTATCTGTTCAGAAGCAGTTGTGACCAAGGAGAAAAACAACCCTGTTTGCAGATTTTAATGACTCATGGATTTTGTCATAAATGAATACTAATGAGTTCCGCTTGAAGTATGCCCTTTTTGATGTTTTTTGTGATTAAAACTGTTTAGGTGGTCTGTCTTAAATTGAGTTCTCTTACTGTTCAAAGAGAGATCCTTTTTAGGGGTGTGTGTGGGTTTTAGTTTTGGGTTGTTTTTTTTTTCAAAGAGGAGAAATTTGTGCTTATATCTTCTGGGGAGTGCAGAACACTGGAGTTTGCAGTTTTATCTATATCCTACTGCCTGCACAGTGAGTGCTGCTGAAAGCTGAGACTCCACACATAATTCTATTTGTTGTTGGGGGTTTTTTTCCAATCTATTAATAGAACAAAATACTAAAATGTTTAAGTACTCATCATGAGTAACTGGGCTGCTTTTGAACTGCAAACAAAAGCTGCCTACTGAGATGATTTTTGTTCGTAAAGGCTAGCCCCAGGTGTGTTAAATATGCACTTCTTTCCTTTTGCTTTCATACTCCTAACCAGGACATACCCAGTGGGACCAATATCTCTTTTGCAGCCATTGCTGCAAATTGTTCTGTGAGAAAATGCAGATTATGCTATTGAGCTGTTCTCTCTATTCTTAGAATTATTATGATCATAGAATTTTTGTGAAAATTGGGAGAGGTAGGTAATGTATACCCAAGTGGATGCCTCCCATTAGGTGAGGTTTGGAGAAGCTGGCCAGCGTCAACTCCTACCCGCTCAGCTTGGCGGTGGCTCTTGGTCCTGGCAGCACAGCACAGGCCGTGAGTGCCACCGTAATGCCTGTCTGCCAGAGCACTGCTTTATTTTTGTCCAGCGATTATCAGGAAGGCTGTCCAGGAGGAGCTAGGGCTTACAAGGCAAACAACACAAAGCTGTAGGAAACCAGGTTTCGTCAGTTGTGTTGTAGGCAAATCCAAGCGTGCTCATGTAGCTGCTATCTCTTCTGCAGATTTTGTCTAAGAGGCCTTAAAGCAGCTCTTGTCAGTTTGAAATACAGCATTTCTGAACATTGTTGCTGAGCTTAATTTTGGGTGTTTCACCAGGTGCTGTCTGCTGCCAGTGACTTTGCTTTGCTTTTGAAGTGCCTTCTAGACAAGGAATAAACATTGGAAGTTCGCTTATTCAAAACATTGTTGGTCTATGAATAAACTGGAAACAGCTGTATTGATTTGAAATGTTACTTCTAGCTCCCTGAATATGGAAGCAAAAAAAAAAGTAGTAAATGTAAAAATATTCTCCTGGTCTCCAGGAATGTCGTTATTAACAAGAACTTCTCAAGTGTTTGGGATGGATGATGAAAGACAACTCAGTTTACAAGGAGAGAAGGCTAGTACGGAGGAGCCTTACAAACCCTCGTGCAAATAGAGTTTTATTGTCATTGAAAACAAACAAAAAAAACCACTAAAAGACAAAGCAATCCTCCCCCCAAGCAAAAATCCCCCCAAACATTGTCTGCAGTGTTGTGTAACAAAAGTGATAGTGTTTTGCCAGGAGGGGGAAGATCAAAAAGTAAAAGCACTGTAAACAAAAGCTGGGAAGGGAATGCCACCCTGTGCACAGGCGGGTTTGTGGTTGGGTTTTGTTGCGTTTCTGACTACCAACATGAAGACGCTAGTTTCAGGATTTAGACAAATTCTGTTGAGGTAAGCCTGGTAAAGAAGGGTATAGTGCAGAAACGTTGAGCAAGAACTAAGAAAAAAGCAGAGGCAGCAGGGAGGAGAGGCGGGGTAGGGGAACAGGATCATTGGAGGATTAAGGACTTGTAGTTGTGGTGAGAGAAGGGAGCAGGGTGCAGGTCAGGGGAGTGCTAGGGAGGTGGTAAACTGCGATTCCTGGCTATATCCTCCTGGGTAATTAAGGCATTAGGGGAGGATAAGTGTAAAATCACTTTAAACATCAGTTGCTGAACTGTGCGTGTCTGGTACTTGTTTCTGCACTTTCCCGGTACTTATTTTATGTCAGCTTTTCTTTTTACAGTACTTTTTAGTCTTTCAAGTGGAGTGTGTATTCAACAGATGAAAAGCAGACTGTTTGCCGGTTTAGTAGCATTTCAGCTGTTCTGGTTTTAAAACTTCAAGTAGTACACAGTGGAAAAAAAATCCTTGAAATGGTTTACCTATGACAAAAAAGCTTTTCCTAGAATGAAAATACAGGCTCTTCCTGAATACCATGTTTCAGTACTTGTCTTCCCTCCCTCTGTGCTTCCCCCGCAGTCCAGAAGATAGTAGGTTTGGCTCTGGAAACTCACTTCCAATAAGGGTGGAGTGAAATTATTTTTGCTGCTCTCTGCCAAAATGAAATTGTGTCAAATTGTACAGTTCTCGTTGAGCCAAGTACTTATACTAAAATTTGGTTTTAATTTTTTTGCAGCCTATACTTTTTTTTGTTCATATACCAATGACTTTTTGTGTGTGTGTGTGAACTTCATGGAGAAATGCCAAGCACTGGAGTCTGGGACAGTACCAGCTTTTGTAAAGTCTTTTTGATGTCACTGAAATGAGAGGAATACACCTGATGTGTTTCACACAACTGTCTTCAGGGCAGAAGCATCGTGTGAACTTTGCAAGTTGCTGGGTAAGGGGTTAATTGAGTGATTTCTCTCTTAAAAAGCATTTTATTTTTTCAGCTATATTGTAAAATAAGCATCTTCTGTCGGAAATTCCTAATTAGTTAGTAGTTTGTCAGTACTCCTTAGTTTAATGTTTGTGGTTCAATTTGAGGGTACTTTGATTTCTTTCTCTCCCCTAAAAGGGGAAAAGAAGTCCCCCAGTCTAAAAAATATGTTAAAATATTTTGCTAAAGGTATTCATTGCAATTTAGGAGATCTGAAACTGTACCAGAAGGGTATATAGTATTTGAGGGAATATGATCAAGTTAAAACACAGCACTCTGAATATTTTGTGCAGTCAGTTTTTTTAATAGCCCCATCCTCGTGTACGTATGAGATGCACATCTCCAAACTTCCTGTTTGCTTGAGCAGCAGCTCTGCTGCATGTGGACGTTTCCTGGCTTTCAGGAGTGGCAATCTATGACTGTTAAACCACTTGGGCTAAGGAAGGTAGATGATAAAGTTGGAACAGTTATTAACTCATTGCTCAGTGTATGTAGATATCAGGCTGACAGCGTTCTTCTGAGAGCGCTTCTTGAGGTCCCCAGGGGCAGATCTGACATGGGGACTCCCTGAGTTCATAGTAACCCCACAGAGAAAGAGTGGGCTGCAGTTCTCTCCCCCTTACATTTTAGCCATGCTAAATTGCTTTGACTTACTATAGTTATTTGCCATATGCCCAGTAACGGGGCTCTTACTGAGAGGCTGTCCACCAGAGAGGACTTTGTGCACGATTCCTCTGTAGTCTGAAGATACTGGCTCATTGATAAAGGTTAAAATCCTGGAGATTTTAATAGTATCATTTACAATTATTTTTAGTTATAATGACTTTTAATTGTATCATCAGCATTGGGACGACCAACCCTGGTCCCTGTGATACTAGGCAGGTGATGTACAGAGGTGAAAACCTCATGACTGAAGTATACATGGAGCAGTGAAAGGTGAATAAAGCATATGGAGAGTGTTAAGGCAGTATTGGAGCATGTGGCGCTCTATGTTTTTCTTTATGTTTTGAGGGTTGAGGAGAAAGTATCGAGACTGGTATTTCTGAGCTCCTTAGGTTTCCATGTCTCCCTTTAATGTTTGCACCTTTAGCCTAAAACCTGTAGTTAGAAACAGGCTAAGACTTCAAACAGGGAGTTTTCTCTGAGATCCATGCATGGCAGTCTCAGAATCATTGACTGCTTATGAGATCTGTGCATTGAAAATTGCTGAGCTAGGCAATTGCTCTGGAGATCAAAGAAACTGAAGGCATTAAAAGAAGGGCAATGGAAATGCCGCTCGACTAGTACACTGGTTAAACAGAGAATTTACAGTGGAATTACTGTGCTACACTCACTGCTGTTACTACTCTCTCATTGTTTCTGGTTTTGTTTCTCGCTTCTTAATCAAGAACTGACTGTAGCTTGTCTTTCAGACTTTTGAAGGCCATGTTCAATTAAATCTTTAATTGAGTTTATTTAACTATCTCCTTAAAAAAGATGAATGTACAGTGCAAGGCAGTGAGTCCTGCACTGTAGGCTGTGGAATAGATACAGTGTGACATGGCAGCGTAGTTGCTGACAAGAAGCGATGAAGGTTGACACTGGTCTTTGGAATCAAAAGTTTGGGAACCCTTCGTCTAAGCTATAGCAAGCCACAGGCAAAAGGGTTTGTAAAGAAAAACTGTTTGTCTTTACTCAATTTGTTGTAAAAGAATATTGTACTATGCAGACAGTGCCTGATGAGTAAAGAACTGGATACAAAGACACATGAACGTTTCTTAGGAAACGTTTAGAACTTAACGGTTCTCTGTTTTTAAAGCATTAGCCTTGATGGTTTCTAAAGTGTATTTGTTAGAATATATAATAAATAATCAAATGCTTGCTTTATGTAGATTTACATTAAATACATTTCTCCCAATAGTGCCCCGAGTTTATTTCAGAGTGTTTTATCAAGTGGTAGGTGTTCTGCTTTGCTGAAGTTGTAACAGGTAGCTGGGTAGCTCCCATTTCTGTGATACTGTTGGTGTTGACTCATTTAAAAAAAACCCCAACACCTGAACGAAAAACAAATGCAACTCAAAAAGTAACTTACCTCTAGAACAGATTAAAGTAAAATCCAGCCAGAGTTCTCAGATGGAAATGTGTAGATGTGTGTGTGTGTGTGTGTGTGCATATACACATACATATACTCACACGTGTTTTAAAATGCATCCTTCCAGTCACATGGCTTGTGGTCATGTTTTTCAGTTTGAGGAAAGTTAGATGACGGTCTTGAACTTTGGGAGTCTTGCTTCTCAGACCGACAGGATCAGAAATGCAATGAGCCCACCTGGAGTACTATGTCCAGCTGTGGGGCCTCCAACATAGGAAGGACATGGATGTGTTGGAGTGGGTCCAGAGGAGGGCTACGAAGATGATCAGAGGGCTGGAGTACCTCTCCTGCGAGGACAGGCTGAGGGAATTGGGACTGTTCAGCCTGGAGAAGAGAAGGCTCCGGGGTGACCTTATTGCAGCCTTCCAGTACCTGAAGGGGGCCTACAGGAAGGATGAAGAGGGACTTTTCACAAGGGTGTACAGTGACAGGACAAGGGGGAACGGCTGTAAACTAAAAGAGGGCAGATCTAATTAGATAAGAGGAAGAAATTCTTCACCATGAGAGTGGTGAAACACTGGCACGGGTTGCCCACAGAAGCTGTGGCTGCCCCCTCCCTGGCAGTGTTCAAGGTCAGGTTGGATGGAGCTCTGAGCAATTTGGTCTAGTGGAAGATGTCCCTGCTCATGGCGGGGGAGGTGGAACCAGATGATCTTTAAGGTCCCTTCCGACCCTTACCATTCTATGATTCTATGAACACTTACTCCTCTGAGAGTTAAAGGCTTTAATTGCACATGGAACAATTTCTGAATGAAATAAATTAAAAACAGAAAGAGTGTTTGTTTGACTTGGGAGGGAGCATAGTCTGTTCTTTAGATAATGTGCTTTTTTATGGAATCTTTGAATAATGTTGAAATGTTGAAAGAATGAAATATCAGACAAAGTTGATGCATTTGTACCATGTCGTGAAAATGAGAAAATTTACATGGCCCATGTTATTTTCAGGTTTGCTGTAAACTACCTCCCGTAGCTATAATGACACCAGCCCTCCGAGAGGCAGCAACAAAAGGTCATGGTATCCACTTGTCACCTTCTTTGTCCTCTAGAGCTATGGAGTCTGATACAGCTTTGTGCATGGAAAATTCCAGAGCAGTGGAAGAGAAGATAAAAGAGGACTCCATCGCACAGATTACTTGCTCAGTCCTGAGGTTCCCCACTGCTGAGCCCAACCTCAGGAATGATATCTTCAACATGCAGCATTTTGGTTCTCCACCATCCTCCAAGTGCTATCAGTCTGTCTTGTTAATGAGTACAAGGGCATTTAGCGGCAAAACTGGTAAGCAAACGAAAGCGGGAGAGCCCGACTGCTCCAAGATGAGAAATTCATTACATAATGGTGCTGACACATCATTTGGTCAGGTTAGTCATTCAGAACCTGAGGAACAGGTCAAAGGGAAAACGTTTTCAGAGACCACATCTCCGAATTTAGCAGAAATGCAGAGACTTTCGGATTCAAATGTAACCGAATCCAGTAATGCAGAAGAAATGCAGCTTTTAAATGGTAAATGGTACAAGAAGAATGGTTTTTTGGGTAGGGCTTTGGAAGTCTGCACTGAAACAGTAAAAGGGGATTTACTACACCAAATTCTTCACGGGCCTGCAGAAGGGATTTTGAGCTGCACCCCGGGGGAGGTGTATGCTCGCTTTCTCAAGTGTGTCACTAAGCAACAAATGGAAATCAGTCGCGCCAAAAGAACTCGGAAACGTTTACAAATGCTCCTGGCAAAGCATGTTATCAAACACTGTGATCAGCAGCTGAAATGCTTTGTGAAACATCAGCTACAAAGAATGAAGGTTTTCCATGAGCCAACCAGATTTTCGAGCAGTAGCTCACTGCAGTGCACTGAAGGTTGGCCAGAAAACAACGCAACTACTTTGGAGAGTAGATCAAGCTCAGACATAGAGAATGGAGTTAGTGTTGCACCAGGTGAAATCCAGGCTTTTGCACTTTCCGCTGGAGGACTGCTGTCTCACTTGGAGAAGGATCTGGACTCTGATGCAACATGTGGCAGCTCAGATGAAGATGGTGAGGAACAGACTGTAAGAACAACTGTGGAAGCGTAAGTGTTAAATTCCTGCTAGACTCATGTGCTTCATGCTTATAAATGGAGATGGAAGGGTCTAATCTGCAGATTCCTTCTTGTGTGAGTCACCTCACTCAATAGATAGTCCTACTGAAATCAGCAGGACTGCCTATGTGAGCTAGGTTTGGCAGGGGCCAGACAGAAAGTAAGAACTTCTCCTAATCATAGCATTTAAGGAACAGTTACTTTACTAAACTGTAGAGAGCTAGATTTTGTACTGTGCTCTATCAGTTTGCATTACATTAGTACTGCTAATTATTCAATACTGTGATGATGCCGTAAATCCAATAGTGATAGCAGTGCTGTAAATGATATTTTTGGCCAACATTATAATAATTTTAGTTTTATTCTGTAGTTATTAAGAATTAGTCAGTGTTAGGATCTTGAAATCCACTACAGTGTGATAAAGAGTAAAAATCATCATCTGATGGAGGTGTCAAGCCAATCCAGTATTTGGGGGTTGTGTATGGAAAAAGTTTGGTTCTTTGAATTATAATTTAAAAAACATTAATTTACTTACTGAAGTTGTTCTGCTACTGTGGATGAAGCTAGCAGTGGTGTTTTTATTGTTGCTGGTATCTTTTTCAAGAAGAACCAAAGGGAAATTAGTATCATTAACTAATACTGTCTTGATTTGACAGGAATCCTGTCAGTACAAATTATTGTAGCTTTGGAAATCAGTGGTGATGAAGAGAAGTAGATGGTAAACTTGTTCCCTGTTCCTCCCCCTGCTACACTATTAACACAGTCTCCGTGCGAACAGGCTGCCCAGGGAGGTTGTGGAGTCTCCATCTCTGGAGATGAAGACCCGCCTGGACGAGGTCCTCTACAACCTACTGTAGGTGACCCTGCTTCAGCAGGAGGGTTGGACTAGATGACCCACAGAGGTCCCTTCCAAACCCTACCATTCTGTGATTCTGTGGTCAAGAAATTTTAGAGAGCGGTCAAAGGAGAGCTGCTTTCCCCTTCCTACAGCTGGAGAGAACAGAGTATCACTTAAGGTCTGTAAGGATCTGATAGTCAGGACAGTGACACACAGAATAGAGCTTCAAACAAACACAGCAGCTTGGTAGGAGCTTCATGGCACCTGCATTTCTAGAATTTAAAGTCGGGACTGGTTTTGTGTTTCCTGATCTCTTCTTATACCCTTTGCTGTTAGGGGGTGTCTAGAAAGCATTAAGAGTGACACTGGTGTTTGTGGAAGAATAAATATTTATAAGGGTGCCTTTCTTGGTCTGTTTTTTGAAAAGTTCAGAAGAAATCAGGGAAGCTTCATCTTAAGTTGGAAAAGAGCTGTGCCTTGTTACGTGCTTATAGCTTCAGTTTGGGAAGCTTCAGCGTAGCATGGTTGTATGAAGTCACTGCTGCGTTTCATAAAACTCTGTAGGCCTGGAAAACAGAGAGGAGACAAAGTGCGAAGTAAAAACTAATTTTTGTTTTCTTTTACATATTGTCAGAATGGTAAATACTGTACTAAAGTCCAACCAAAGCATAATGACTTGCCAGCTAACTTAGGATCACCTTAAATATTTAGGTTTGTGAAAGAATTATTCTCCTTTTGAAATATTTTGGTGAAAAAACAGCGTTTTTGACTCTTTGCAGTGTAACAGAATCCACATTCTTGTCATAGTTGATATGTTTGAAGTTCTGAGTAATAGCTCTGCCTCTAGGATTATCACCTTGTGATTACATGAACTGAAAAAGAAAAACTGAAGAGAAACTCTTGATTCTCAAAGGGCAGTCGATAACGTAACACTTGGACCGAAGTTCTGCGTGAGGGGTTTGGTTTTTTTTTTTTTTCTGCTTGCTAGGGACAGTCAAGTTTTGATCTCTGCCTCTCAGTTCTTTACCTTTATTTCTTCTTGTGGCTTTTCAATTCCCCAAGTTATCTTTCCACTTAAGGCTTACTCAGTTTGGTTTGTTGCACCGATGGGAAAAATCCCACATAGAATTATGAAGTACAAACACGCCACCTTTGGCTCAAGAAAACCCCAAGCTGCAGTTGCTGGCAGCTGAGGGAGTATTCTGGAGAAGCACGGCTCACTCCATGTCTGCCCTGTTTAAAGACTGTTATCTTGACCACGGCTAAGAGGCAGGAGACTGGGTAGATCATCTGTAGTCTGACTCAGTGCAGCCCTTTTTTCATGGGTTAGGCTTTTTTTCCCCGTCGCTTTTTTATGTTCTTCTTGCTGAACAGAAGTCAGGTAGCAGGGGTGACGAGGTTAGCAATGTGCATTAGCTCAGGCCTTGCTGCACTGGCAATGCAAGAATCACCAGTGTTTGGACTGTGCTGCCGGGCCAGCAAGCTCAAAGTTACTACCAAATTTAAGCAGAAGACTGTTTGTGTGCATAGACTGAGGCAATGCTTGAATTAACACTGCAGTGAGGGCAGGCAGTCTCTTACTTGAATTTATTGTTATCTTCAGCTTGGAACGTTTTTCTTAATTTCTCCAATTTTCCTAAGATCTGTCTTTGTGGCTAAAAGGCTGCACTTTTTCTTCTAGACGGCAAAGATATATCCGTTACTCACCAGTGCAGCTGCTGAGATTGCTGTTTCCTGAGCTTTGCCACTTTAAGGCTCTTTGCATTGCCTTTCACCTGGACAAAAGAAACAAAGTTAACAAAAGAAACAAAGTTAACATCCATTTTTATTTCTGCTAAATGGATTTACATTCTTAGAATTGTCTTTCTCTCCTAGGGATTTGACTCTCAGTGCTTTCCAGAAATAATGCGATCATGTGGGTGAGAGAATACTAATTTCCTTGCCTGTGATTTACTTTTCATAATGAAGAGTTTTACTGATCTGGAAAGACTCTTCTGCTGTGTTATTCTCAAAACACTTAGCTTTGGATGTCACGATGTTCTATTAATGGAGTGATGAATGGGAAAAATGTTTTGGTTTTGCCTATATTACAGTATCCTGATTGTATTTAACTTGAGGGCATAGTCACGCTGGTAGCTGGTCATTGTCATGACTGCGGTGATTTTTATAATTTTTTGGGGGGGAGGAGGTGTCAATCCATCAGGCAAGAGGAAAGGAACCTGCAGTTACGGTGTTTACCTTGGAACAGTCTGTTTCCCATCAGGACGGAGAGGTTGATTTCCAGCTCCAGTTCTTCAGGTTAGGAAAAAAACCTGGAGCTACTTATAGCATTTTGAACCTGTTTATTCTCATTATCCTGAAAAGAGTTTTGTCCAAGGAGTATTAACATAAGCTCTTCTGAGCTGTATCTCAATGCTTTGTGTCTCAAATAAGATTGTCTTTACCCATCCATTTCAATACCTGTGTTACTTAGTTGCAAATGGCTGTTGTAAGGTCTTTAGACCATTGTTCATCCCTTGTGCATTACATAGTGCTGCCCTCAAGACAAGAAAGACCCTTGGTCTGCTGGTGAAGGCAATTCTAGCTGACAATTCACAGTACTTATTGAACTTCCCTAGTTCCTAGAGTAATTGGAAAGCCTCATCTCATTTCAAGAGCTTAATCAAAACACGTTGGGTCCTTTAGGTATTTGGTGAAAAGAAGTACGAAAAACAGTTGGCTCTTTTCAGGAATTTTGTCACTTTGCTGCTAGTGTCAGTTCATTAATGTCTTTAACCTGTCAGTTTTCGTGGAAGGTTTCTTAGGCACCGCACCAAATTTCCATCGGTAGTTTGTAGTGTATTCTCGTACTGTTCCAGCCTTTGGGTATAGGAAGTTCCCAAGACACTACACAGGGGAGTACTTCTCTCTGGGTTCTCGAAGGCAGATGTTAGGCGCTGTTTGCTAGCTCACTGTTGGGCATTAGCAACCAAAGTAGATGGAGGGCCTGAGGAGGACATCACAAAGCTGACCATAAGTAATTCCTTCAGGAATTCACAACTGCCATCGACCACTTGAAATACAACATAGACAACATTGCACCAGCTGAGTTTACCTGGAACTTGATCTTCCTTGTGGGTCACGAAGATGGAAGATTATCCATAGAAATGGTCACAAGATTTCAAACAAGGTTAATTCAGGGAGGGTGTGAGCTCAAAGTTTTTTTCAACAACATAGCTCTGCTGTGGGAGCTGTGTATTGTAACCTTCCAGGCCAACTCCACGTCCTTATTAACGTATTTTGTGTGTGTGCCTGATGTTGTTAGAAATTCTGGTTGTTTACAGTGTACCACAAAGAAGAATGATGCCGAGGTGGTTATTTAGGAAACCTTTAAAGTTGCAGGGTACGGAGCTTTTCTTCTACATGTGCTATGTGTATGATCATCCAGAATCAAAAGATGCATTGCTGAGGTTCTTTGAAGACATAGCCACTCACTCCATCAAATAGTAATACATGCACCTAATTGATTAGCTTGAAATAGATTTTTCTGCAAAGTAAGTAGCTCTGTCTACTCATGAAAAGTGCTGTGCCCTGTGTCCCCAGTCTTCCTTTCCCCATCTGAATACAGTCATTTTGCATCATTTGGTGGGATTTTTTCCTTCTGAAATATTTTCATGCTTTCCCTCTGATGTTTGAAAGGTACGTTTTACTGGTTATCCTCCAGCAACCTCAAGCCTGACGAAGAAGCACTTACATTTTTCCATGCCCACAGGGTTTACTGTGCTTGGAAATTTTTATAATGAATGTGCAGAGATAGTAAATGTTTCTCTCTTTTTTTTTTTTTTTTTTTTTTTTCCTCCCCTTAGATTGCTAGTTGGAAAGAGAGAAGATGGAAATCTGCTTTTAGTGCAGATTCTTGGTGGGGAGGGGAGCAGTAAGGCATAGAGAATACAAGAAGGAAGAAAATACTGTGTCTGGTATCTCCACATCTAATCTGTTTGTTCTAGACTATTTTCCATTTTTCCTAGCATTTTTTTCTCATGAGTAATTCAGCAACATCAGTGCAGTTCTGCTGGCCCCAATATAGAAGGCACTGCTTCAGGGCTGGGGTTTATTGCATGTCTTTGAGCCACGATATTAAGGGGAAGCTGTTTGTTTTTGCAAGGTTGGGTCCTAATTTTCTACTCTGAGCTGTAATTTGGCTTCATACATATCAGAACTGAATTCTGTTTCCAGTTTTTAAGACCTTTTTAGTTTACAAGTCTGGGAAATGTCTTACTTGCATAGAAGATTGAATAAGTATAAATTCATAGGTGCTAATAATATGCTGATTTCAAAATGTTTTATACATTGCTTTTTCATTAATTCCATTCTCTCAATTCTTAGCTCCTGTCACTAGCATGTGGGAGCAGAATTGTTACCAGGGAATGAAAGAAAAGATAGCGTTATATTACCTTCTGTTTTCAGTCTAGGGATATGTGTATTATTTCAGAACATATTCAACCTCACTTGGTTGGATTCCCATAAGGTGGATTTACAACTTCTTTAGGGTCCCACATGCATTTACTGTTTTTCTTTAGAGATCTCATGTACAGCAATAATAACTTGCTTTTGAGCAAGACTTCCTTCTCACAATACCAGACTAATGTTCTTGTGAGTGAGGATCCTGATTTCTAACTTGTAATTACATTAACATTTTTGCAGTTGCTGAAAGCAGGCTGAAAGGTTTTAATGAAAGGCAGAAGGTTTGACAAGTTGTAACCTGCAAGGGAATCTCAGAGCTGGAAACATCAAAGCTTTTGAGTTAGATAGGTGTTGAACACAAATTAAATAAACACTTGGCATTACTCTTCTGAATGAGTTTAATACACAGTCAACATAGTTTAGTAGAATAGAAAATCTAATAATCAGACACGTGTATACATGATAACCTGGCATGCTTAATTAAATGGTAGACAAAAAGATTTTCAGGATATAAGATACTTGTGGAGGACCTTGCCTTGGGCACAGGGCTGCATGCTCTAAAATACTCTTTCCTGTGTTCACCATACCTATCTGAATCAACCTTCCTGGATGCTTACTATTAGTCCTGGGTTCTGTATTTTTTGTGCCTTTTAAACACCGCTATGTTTCTCCTTCATTATTTGTGAACTGTTTTTCAGGCTTCTTGTTTTGTTTGCTTATAAAAACAAAATATGCCGAAAAGGTTTAAATTCCACCCCTTCTCCTCTCCTGTAAACAAACAAACAAACCCATGCACAAAACCCAAACAGCAGTGTGTATCTAGCACAGCAATTTTATCTTGGTTAGCAGTTCCCCTTTGCACTCAGTTAGGTTGCCTGGATTTGTTTTTTGGGACAGACTGATCTTAGCTGTTTGGAAAACATAAACCTCACCACAACATAATGGAGGCACTGGAAATAATTGTCATAGTCCTGTTGCATTTTCCGATGTTGGTTTGGTTATGTAAAAGCACGGTTTGTTATCAATTCTGTTTTGGGGAAGGTGAGAGTGCTGAGGGGTTCATCCATATATTCTGTCCATAGATCATGGCTAAAAACTTCTTTCAGTTCAAGCAATAGTACTGACTGTAATAGCAATATATCACTTAGTGCCCTTCACTTGCCTCTTCAGTCTCAGCAAAAGCAAGTAGCTTTGAGATGCTTATACTACCTACATCTGCTAGTGCTGAAGATCCCCAGCTGATTTCTGTCCCATACTTTGGGACACAGTACAGCCTGAAAGTCTGCTTCCTAGTTATATTTTTGATTGTACTTTGTCTGCATTTGTGTCTGTGCTCCTTGCGGCTTTTTTGTTCTTTTGCATGTCTGTCTTCTCTTAGAAGTTGTGCAGGATTGATTTCCTGCAGTTCGACCTAAACAGGGGAAATGCAAACCAGTGTCTCACATGGAAACAAATTTTGCCTCTAATGCAATTCCAGCATGTTTTTCTAGGGAGATTGAAGTGACATGTTTTATTCATACGAAGTCAATATTGCTCTGTTCTCTGCCAATTCTAATAGTCCTGGATGAGTGCAGGAGATCATCTGCAGATTTTAGAGTCATCACAAGAGCTGTAAGTTTATATATAAGTTTAGTACTTCACTGTACTACTGTACTGAACATTAGAAACTTTTGAAAATGTAATGTGGTTTATATTGAGTTGCCAGCAGAAGAACGAATTTGAAATTCCTGTGGAAGATGTATGATGTTAAAGTCAAAAAGCATGGAAATGAAGTAAAGATGCTCTGCAAAAGGAGCACACAAGAAGCAGGACAGACAGAAACTTTTTTCTTCTTGTCTCATTCCAAACAGAGAGCCAGAGCAGGAGCTTCTACTTTAGCCCCTGCTCTGACTTAACTCCTTCAGTAACAGGTCTGGTTATTTATGTAACCATTTGTGGTTGGTTGGTTGGTTTTTTTCTTCTCTGGATTTGCAGAATTAATAAATTCACTGGCCCCACCTTGCAACAGTTTGCTTTACTGAGTGAATGTTATGTTGTGCTCTCTAAAATTCCAGGAACAGATTTACAGATTTTTTTTTTTTCAATTACAGTAATAGGTTGTCATTTGTCACTTGAGTGACCATACTACTTTGCATGCAGACAGCTCAGTGTAGGAGTGTGAGGATAGCTTATAGCGGTTTTATCATCCTCTGAGGAGTTACAAGGCTTTCTAAATAGTTTGTAGAGAAATAAACTTAGAGGCAAAGATGATAAATAAATAATTCAAGATCAAACAAATGTGAGTGACAGAGATGGGAACAGAATTTAGCAGTGCTCTAACCTTCTATCCCCTAAATATTAGCCTTGCCCTGAACTTCCTGCCCCTTCCCTTGTGGCAGTGCAAAACTGTCTGTTTGTCTGCAAGGCATCGAAACTGAAAGGGATCTAGACTTAAACTTGCTGCATTCACCCTGCCTCTGAAGTTAAAATTAACCATGAGCGTCTCTCTAATCCATGTCACCGTGTAGCTGCCCAAGTGCTTGTGCAGGTGCTGGGCGTGGGGCAGCCTGGGCTGGCAGGAGAGAGAAGCTGAAATTGCTTCGTTTGGCGTGAGCATAAAATGTTGGTGCTTAGTTCAGTGGAAACTCTTCCTTACGGAGGAGCCTAAGGATGTCATCATTAGAGTGTAATTAAATCCTGTTAGTTTAATTATATAGTACAATTTAAAGCCTTAAGAAATATTTGCATAGTATTTTAGAATGAAGCAGAAATATGCATAATATATTTCACAGTGAATGCCATTAATTCAAGATTTAATACTGTGTTTAAGAAAAAAATGCAAATACATTTTTAAGAAATAACTTGTAACTTTGCAGAGATTTTTTTTTTTTGTAAGACAGTAATAGAGGATATTATTTGTTTGTCTTAAGGTTACAATGTTTAACGGTTCTTCTGTTATCTGCTGTGGTTTGGTGTTGATTATGGATTCCCTTACTGCCATGCTGATTTTATATAGTGTATGTGACAAGACCAGCTCCAGCCCCTTCCATTCTGCTTCTTGTTTCCCAGCTGTCTGGGCACTTTTATTTTTCTCATTCTCCGTGGTCTCTTAGAGGATAGCTCACCTTTCTCCCCAGACCGTTGCATCTAGTTTGGGAGGTAATTCTTTCAGCGTAATTTATTTTCTTTCACTTGGGCTTCCTTGTTACTGTGTCCTGGTTTGTGGGGGTTGGTTGGTTGTCCATTTGTCTTTTGAGAAAGGAATAGAAACAAGCACCTGAACACCCCTTTTGGGTTTTTCTTGGTTATCCTCTTTATTCCTATTTAACTTTTTTTTATTAACTAAGGGATTTGTTACAGCCTCATTAAGTAGCTCTTTCTTAGGACTAGCTTTTTGCTATCCCGGGGTCCTGAGACAAATCCTAACTAGACCAGCCACCACACTTGTGTGAACGCATTATTTAATTGAACTCTGACTTGGGCCAATTAGGAATTCAGATCCCCCTTCTTTCCCTGCAGACTCTGTTTTGTGGCTTCCAGAAGCACAAACATGCAAAAGCTGTCAATCCTGAAAACGTTCTTGGCAAGAAGACCTGGTTAAAGCATAAGTAGCCAGGGCTATTTACTATGTGCTGGTGATAATGCGAAAGTAAAGAGGAATTAAGGGTTTGTGAGAAAAATGGATATTCACAAGATGACTTCATATGCCTTTTTTCGTAGGACAAAATCACTAATAGAATGTATAAAATGTAATGAGTTTATTATGGTATATATTTATATAGTTCTTTGAGTTTCTTATGATGGTAGTCCACTTTATTTGCTTGCATATAGAATATGAGTTGAAACAGGACATTTCAATCTCCTGTCTAATTTTATATGTTCATTTTGTCTGTGTAGGAGAGAGTTCAAACTGGTTGTAAATTGTGCAGGCAGATAATCACAGAATCACAGAATAGTAGGGGTTGGAAGGGACCTCTGTGGGCCATCTAGTCCAACCCCCCTGCCGAAGCAGGGTCACCTACAGTAGGCTGCACAGGATCTTGTCCAGGCGGGTCTTGAATATCTCCAGAGAAGGAGACTCCACAACCCCCCTGGGCAGCCTGTTCCAGTGCTCCGTCACCCTCAGAGGGAAGAAGTTCTTCCTCACGTTCAGACGGAACCCCCCGTGCCCCAGTCTGTGCCCACCGCCCCCTGTCCCGTCACTGGGCACCACCGAAAAGAGCCCGGCCCCATCCTCCCGACACCCACCCTTCAGATATAATTTATGTTAAAAGCAGGGCAAACTATGCCTTTTAGAGGTAACCTAACGAAAAGTGTGTCTGTTCTTACTATTTATGATAGCTAAAGTAGACAAAAGTTTTGAGTTATTGAGTTATACTGTGTTTTGTAATTTTTGCCCTGAAAATAGCAAGATTCTCAAATTTGATGATTCTGTACTGGATTCTGCCAGGAAACATCTAGCACCTCCTGCAGAGTGATGTATTACCTTTATTTCATTGATGAGGTAGTTGACACAAAATTCTGCATGAAACAATTGTGCTTTTGTGATGTTCCTGATGTTCTGCTTTTTCTTGACTCTTTTGTGATACTTAAGCCCTCTTCATTGCCTGGGGAACAAGGGATCATGTATTCTGCCTGTGCAAAACTTACATGCAGCGTCATCCAGGATTTAGATGCAGTAGTTACCCCAGTGACTTGAGGGAAAGCACTTCTTTTCCAGAAGAAGGTTGATTTTGTTTCTACAGTTCTTTCAAGTTAGCTGTGGCAAACTACATGACAACTTTAGTGGGAAAAAAAACACCAGTCATTTTCTTTAAATAAACTAATTCAGTTAATGGTAGGATACTAATGGAAGTTGCATACTAAAATATTGCATTGTGTTGTCTCTGTTGCTTAAACTTACTGGACACTAAGATTTTATGTTGAATGGTACCGTTATGTCATTCATTTATTGAATATGTAGGCTGAGTAGTGTTTGCTGGCACCAGTGATTAATTTAGCATAATAAAGTTAAGCTAGTCACAATGTCAAGTACCAGCAGGCATATCTTTTGTGTTACAGAATACACCTGTTTGCAAACAGCTCTAGTAAGAGTGACCTAATTATACTATACTGACACAGCTATATTTATAAAATAGCTTGAATAAAAGAAATCTAAACTACTTAGTTGGGGTTTTGGGCAGTGACTTGATATGTAGCTGGTCATTGCTGGATGGTGTTTTACTAGATTCCAGTTGTTAGCAAACGATATTCATGGAAACTTGTGGGAAGAAGTGTGGTGTAAGAATTTGGATTCTTGCTGATGGAGTTGCTAGAATTCTCTACAAGTCTGTAATCTTCATTGACTGATATAGTTTGATAATTTCTTCAGCTCTGGGTTTTATAATACAGAACAGAAAACTACCTTAGCCTGAGAATAGCCAGTGAACATTGATGACACTGGTTTGGGCAAGTTCTGTCGTTACAGAAATAAGCTGATGTGAAACTGGATGGGTATAACCAGATGTCTTCTGAAAGCAACTGAGATGCTTGCAACATGAGGCAAAGCAGCTGTCAAAAATGTTCTTGTGCAAATGTGGTTATCTTTATTTTTGGACTAACCAGCATTTTGTCTTCACAGCAGCTATACTTCTGAATGGAAGTGGCTTGCAGACAGAGCTAGAATTGGCAGCCGTTGGACATGGCTTCAGGCCCAGATTTCAGAACTAGAATACAAAATCCAACAACTAACTGACCTTCACAGGCAGATACGTGCCACCAAGGTATTGTCTATAAGCTCACAAATGGGCTTTTCAAATAATCTTTTGACAGTGTTTCTTGTAATATTTATTTGGTTCCTTGTTGTTGTTGTTTCTTTGTTTGTTTTGTCCTGGAGTTCTTATTTCTGTTCAGGCTATCACACGCAAAGGTTAACCAGAAAGGCATCAGGGGCTAAAAAGTATTGTGCCCTAGAGGCACTGGTACAGGACTGGGAGTCAGGAACTCTTACTTTCCTGTCTGTGATAGTTAGTGACTTTCAGGGGCCCAGCACAAGGTACTGCATTGATCACACTGGTTTTTTCCTCTGCAGAAGAGGCAAGATTTGGTTTTCAGGTCGGGTGGTTGGTTATTCATTTTTGTGTTGTGGGGTTTCGGGGTGGGGTTTTTTGTTATTTACAGTGCATGTTTATTCTGAGGATTAGCTAGTTAATGGTTGTTCAGCACTTTGAACAGGTCAAGGATTAATTATTACTAAAATTCCAATGTGTGTAACTCATGTACTAGTTTTTGTAAATTGAACTGGCTAGACAGTGGGAAAGTCACATTCCTAAAACATTAATAATCTATCTATCAGTTTAATGAGTTCCCCAGGTTGTTATCACATGCAAGAAGCCAAAACCTGTGATAATTTTGGTGGTGTGATGATAGTGAGGGATTTTAGAGGAGAGCTCTTTGACTCTCCATTGATGAGCCTCATGTAGGTTGTCTGATTTGTGCTGGGGTCATATAAGCACAGATGGAAAGGAGCCAGAAGATGCTTTAGACTTTATGTGGCTGAACGTGAGACTTAGAGGGAGTTTAAAAGGAGAGGGAAGTCACCTGAGAGAGCGTTTCCGTCTGATCACATAAAGAAAAATTATTCCCTCTTCTCCCTTCACCCTCAATAAATACCAGGTACACGCACACCATTACACCAATAAGCTGTCAGCCTTTAGGGTGACGTAGGTCTCATGAGCTGCAGAAGACGGACAAATAAATAACAAAGAAAGGAGAGAAAGAACGTTCCTTTAGTCATGCATTTTCTTCGCATTAGGTGATATGTTGGCTTGGAGCCTAGTCATCTTCCCGGTGGGGATCTGTAGTGACATTCCTTTTTGCAGACTTCATGCCCCTTTTACCTGCTGTGGTATTCAGTACTTGGCGTTGTGTCCCATAGTGAAGGTAGACATGTATTTTCTTCGGCTGTGATCTTTTTGTGTACGTGTTTGTAGTACACCAGTGCAGCAGCTATGGAAGGACATTGGGCTGACAGAAGAGCACTGTTTTCGTTTAGTGACTACAGAGTAGTTACACAGTGTCATTAGAATTTGTATGCTGTATTTAATGGTTTCAGAGTGTTTTTCGTGTGTTTTGAGTGGGAAAAAAAAGGTGATTCATAGCCAGTGAACAGTGATTTCGAGCAAAATGCCACTCCTCTAACACCATAATGCAGTAGAAAGGGAGGTGGTTAACTTGTGGGCAATTTCCTGTGTCTTCTCCATCTTATGCACATATAAGTAGCAGCTCTGGGTCTTTGAGAACCCTTCCATTTAAAAAATGTTTATCTGCAAAACAAAACAATTTCGTTTAAGGGCAGATGGGAAGGGACTTCATTGCCGAAACCAAATGGGTTGTAACCCATTTAACTTATAATTCCTATGTAGTCAGTATTAGTCTTCCAATTCTTTACTCTTCCTCTTTTTTTATGTGTCTCCCCTTTCAATGCAGTCTGTCAATTTCCTGCTTCTTTTTCTGCTTTCCTCTTTCCATGCTTGATCAACAGGATTCTGCAACTTAAAAAAATAAAATTCCAGTGGAAGTGGCAGTGGGGGAGGTGTGTCCCCCTCTTTTCACCAGTTTTCCTATCTGTCTTCCTATTCCTCTGACTTCAGAATTTGTGTTTTAGATTTCTGTGAGTTATTTTTTTGCGCTCTCTGTGGTTGTGACCTAGGATTCTTTTACTGAAAAGATATAAAGATTCTAAATTCTAAAAGAGCCTAAAGTTTCCTCCGGTTGTGGCACATAAAAATTAGATCTATACTTGAATTTCGTTGAACATACTGCCTACTTTGTAACTGCTGTTGGTCTACAGACTGTAGTATGATACTGTCTGCATTTGTTTCCATCTGCTGTAAATGGAAAAGGACGGATGATGGGTACTACCTGATAAGCAACATGCAAAATCTAGCATTGACTTGATGGAAATTCAGAATCTCTGTGGCCCTTTTGTGCACTAAAGCAAGTTTTCAAGCACCTAAGTATGTTTTTAGAGAATATCTTTGTTCTCAGCTTTGAATTTATAACCTAAACGGGAATAAGTTAGAGACTCAATGAGAACAGGACAATTTCACATTTTCTCCTAGTCTCCCCTTTGAAGTCTCTTTGAGACTTGCTTTCATGTTTTAGGGCAAGTTGCTGCTAAAGCAGGCTTCGAGGTGTGAGTAAAACTACAGGATCCTTAATTTTCCACAGCCACAACCTAACTGTAGTTTGTGTTGCTTCTAGAAATCATATAGGGATTGTTTGTGTTGACATGATGACAATCTTCTTGGTTTTAGTAGAATATTCTCACTAGAAAGAAAAAATTGAGGCAGTGTAATTGAATGGTCCCATTCTTTCAATATCTGCTTGATATTTGAGTAACAGCCGGTACTTAAAAGCAAGTAAGTTCTTTTCCTTTCTCTTTGGAAAAAGCTTGCAGAGATTTGATTGCCTTTTCTGAGTATTAAATTTATTTGCTCAAGATAATGACTAATTAAGGGGCTATTTGAGGAACCATTTTTGACTGGTACAAAGTTATTTTTGCTTATTATTTTAATGTTTTAAATTGTTAAAAAAATCCAGCTGAGATGTTACCCAGTATTTGACATGTATTTTTCTGATCTGTCATGTGCAAAACACAGTGGGGATATTCTTTTCCTAGTTCCATTTATGAAACTCTGTTATTTCCCTACTGTATGAAGATACATTTATCTTCCTAGGTGGCATTCTAGATGATAGAATATATATATATATATAAAAATATATCACATTTGTGCAGATTGTCTTGAAAAGCAATGAGATTGCTAGAATATTTAGGATAGTTACCTGTGTAATTATGAAACTCTAAAAATGCTCACCTTAAAAAGATGAATTATTGTAAAAGACTTTTGTTTTGAATTGTATACATCTCTGCTACATGAAAAATAACAACCTTGAAGTGATGCTTTTCTTAGAACATGGATAGGAATAAGAAAAATAGAACACTTTAAAATGTCTCTGCAAAATTTGTTGGCTGCAAAGACTATAACCAACTTCAAATCAAAGGGTGGTTGTTTGTTACAGAAAAACCGCTTCTTAAATCAGCGGGCAAAATGATCATATAGTTGCTGTGATAAGTATGAATTTCTGATTTGAACTTTGGCACAGGTGTTTAACCAGTGGTGTAACACTAGAGTGACTGCTGTTATAAGGAGTAGTATAAATGGTGCTGCTTTTCATTAGTGAACATACCTACTATTTCTGTATTTTGGCTGTTAAGTGTATTTGAAATCTAGTTTAAGTGCTCCGAAGAGTTGCTGGGAGGATTTAAGGGGGATGTGCCAGGTTCGACTGCTCCTTAAGAATGATTTAGGAGGGTTAACTCATTGTCAACCAACTGTGTTCAATTGCTGTTGTCTAGGGGATGGTGATCTTGGAAGAATTCCCATTTCCAAAAGACATTTTGAAGAAGCAAATGCAATTGACAGACCAAGAAGCTTTATTAAACGCCACAGGGAATTCGCAAGCTGCCATTGAGAGACAGGATTCTTTGCCGGAGCATGACTTTGAAATGTCACCCAGCAGTCCTACCCTGCTTTTACGAAACATAGAAAAACAGGTAAAGTAAAATAAGAACTGAACAGTCAATGGAGCCAAATGATTTACTTCAGAAATAGGGCAGGTTCCATGAAGATACTTCACAGTCCTGAGAGCAAGTGCAGATGAATTGAAGGGCTTAAATAACTACATTGTACACCAGGTTTGTGGTGTACATAACATGACATGTCTGCATTACCACTTTGTCTCCATCAAAGCGGCCACATAACAGCTTCTAATAGCTACTGCAAACCTGCCTCTCCTTTATAGTTAGGTTCAACATAGAGTTGCCGCAGATTGTTTCAGGAAATACTTACATGAGATGAAAGACTACAGCTGAAGATGGAGGTATGTTGCACTTGAAACAAAAAGAGAGAGCCCCAACAGAATATAATTGTTGGTCTGCCTTTTCAGGGGTCATAGGACTCGAATTCAGAGCCGAGGAATTCCAGGTACTTAAGAGGCATAGTGTAGGCGTGGCTGTGAGTGGAGTTTCGGTTCATGGCGTTCAAAACAGTCATTTTCAAGGTTAATTCCAGGAAATACAAATAGACTCCAGCAGGGTTTTCTTTTGCTAGAAAGTACATAAAGTATGTGGTAGGATCACATTGCTGAAGGAGATACAGGAAATTTGTTTTCAGAATGAATTTATGTGGTCGACATAAAGCAAACCTGACAATGCCAGTATGGTGCGTTAGTATGTTGCTCTGCTGCTGTACAGAAATTCTTGGTCATGTACATGGTTTTTAAGTGAGGTGAAAGCAGCTTTAGCTACTAATGCCTGTTCCTAAATTTCTGTGCCAGTTTTTCTTATTTAGTAGTCACACTTTGCAGTTCTTAAAATGCTTCCCCTGTTTGATAGATCTTATCCACAACAGAGAGGAGTGAGGAACCAGTGAAATAGGGTATTTGTATGTGCCCTGCTTGCAATTGCACAAGGTAAACCAAAGAGCATTTTTAGAATGTGGTGAATGTCCCCTCTTTAACTGATTGCTTGGAGGATTAAACAGAGTTTTCAGTAAGATGTTTCACAATTAAAGTAACAGTAGTGTGTTTCCTGGTCCTTAAGTAGCTATAAGCAGAGGACCAAGAACTTTGATGGTTTGAAAATTAGTTGGTAGTAAAGGTGTTCTTCATTTAACACATCTCACACATTACATCAGATTTCTTCCCTTTACATCACAAAAAGCTTTGGGGTTTGGTTTGCTTTTTGACTGTCAGTTCTGTAAATCAACCTTAACTCTGAAGGTCTGAGTTTCTTCTTGTACAGTGTCGGGAGTAGTGACGATGTAGGATGAAGTACATCCACAGATATTCCCACAGAATTCTTTAGTCCTATGTTAAAGTATTTCTGTGTTCAAAATAAATCATTTTACTTGTGAGCAAAAAAAATTTATAAAGAATACGAAGTGACTGAGCCTGCCAATTTTTATTAGTACTTGTTTCAAGTCCTTTTCCTAGCTATGAAACGTTTTAAAAACATGTATGTTTTTCCTTGTCTTTTGGAAGTCTGCCATTTTTTTGGTGCTTTTGTATTCAGTAGAGACTTTGCTCCTTACAGATTGATTTTAAAATCTCAACAGAATTCAACCTGCTAAATATTTTGCTGGCATCTTGTTTGCTTTGTCCAGAACCTTTGTAATTGACTTGCTATTTCTGTGCTTTAGTATCCATCCCTGTATATTTTATTCTGACATGAAATTTTTACCTGAATGCATCACTTAAACATGAACAGAAAAGACATGAGTTGTAATAAAATGGAAAATAATTTTTTCTGCCTGTTTCTGCATCAATGGTAGTGCCTCAAAATGTAAAGAAAACTTACTGGGTAACCTTTAGCAATTCTTATTTTAAACAAACTTCGTTCTGAATTAAAATCCTACAAAGTAATGTAAAAGGTAAAAAAAAAAAAAAGCCATTTCATATACATTTAATTTCTGTTTCATGTGGAGGACACAATTTCCTCTAAGAAAGTTACATTTATTGTCAGAACACCCTTTAAGTTTTGACATTTAAAACAAAAAAATCATTGTGAAACATTATCTGGAATCAGTCCACAATTCAGTGCTTTATAAGGAGTAATTCTCAGTCTTAACAAATTAGCTGCATTTGTGTTGGGGCAGTTCTGGAAGACCGTGATGGGGGTGGGGTACGATCTTCTTGTTGCTATTTTTGAGGATGCCAGAAGATTTTAGCCGTTCTGTCTGTAGTTAGAATAGTCCTCCTGTAGTTAAACTTCCGTTTATAAAAACACCTGTGTCAAACTAAGTGAGCAATGAAGAGGATTCTTTTAACAGGAAAATGCTTTTGAATAAAATGTACACTGAGTAGACAGCAGACTCTTTTTTTTCCCCATATTGAAATGCTTGTTGAATGGCCAGTTAGCAGCTCTGGGCTGCAGCTGTTGTAACATCGGCTGTAAAGTGTTCTCATTTCTTTTGCCTTTTTAAAAAACTTTGGTTAAAGTACTAAGATCACTAATACATTCTGTGTACTACATATTCAAATGTATAAACAATGTCCTTGGCTGGTTATTCAGGGTTGTGTTGTTTTTATGTTGGGGTTTGCTTTTTTTTGTAGGACATAATAATTGTGAAAGAAAAAACATGCTACGCTTGATTATTCACAAAAAGAAAATAAATATGATTATTCCACGATGTACGCGACTGGAATCCTGAGTAAGAAACAACAAAAAACAATGAGCTTTGAGGTATTGAGTCAGGATAAAAGTCTGACTACCTTTTATTTTTTTAATTTTTTCCAGAGTGCACAACTGAGTGAAATCATTAGCAGCCTAATTGCTCCACTCAGTCTGTCTCCAGCTTCTTCATCTCTTTCATCCAAGACCTGTAGGCCCAGACAGCTGGTCAATGGCATTTCCTTCAGGTAGGTGACAGTGCGGTAGCATTTTTTTTTTAAATAACTTTTGGTAAAGCCATGTAGATGGAACTGATAATCATTATGGTACTGAATCAGGAAAAGAGAGGTGCTTTCTGCAAGCTTCAAGAGGAGTCAAATCTTGCTTGTAAGGTTGAAAGTAGCTGTGTTTTGTTTTGTTCTTAAAGACATCGTAAAAGTATACAGTCACTGCAAGTACATTTAAGTACTGGGAAGATGAATATATCTGTGAGGTAGTGAAAGGATACAGTAAGTAACACCACTACTGACAATGCCTTCTGTCATCACAAGTGCAACTTTATTTCTGGAAAAGCAACAAACTAGATTTTACTAGAGTGGTAGAATACGTAAGCAATGTCACCTGTGCCTCAGCCTGGGTCAGTGTTAGCTTTTTGTGGCAGCTTGATTAATTTTAAGCCCGTCAGTCTTCAATACAAGGCCAAATTTATCTCTGCCAGATACTTTTTCAATAATTTAGAGATAGTATTTTTCCATTAGTGGTCTTTTGTTCTGGATGGATATACCTTCCAGGATGACTGTAGCTGTTTGAAATTAAGCTTGTAGAAAAATGTTTCTCAGTACTACTCCATACTTCTTAGTAACTCCATCTTTTATTCTAAGATTTTAAAGTACAGTACAGGCTGTAATCAGTATTAGTCTCAAAACAGCATTAAGGTAATTGGCTACAGTCCTGTCTTACATAAGAGTTAAATAGTATGTCGGATATTTCTCCTGAGATTCTGGTAGTGTTATTTTTGAGGATGGAGTGATTGCTGTTATTCATACATCTTTATTAAGGTCAAGTGGATGAAGAAAGTGTTCCCTACTAGAACTGGGAGGTTTATGGCAGTGTCTGCAGCAGTACATATTTGCCTGGCTCCCGGTTCCAGGAAGAGCTGGCCACACCGTCTGTTTCAGAAGCTTTGCCACAGAGGCTGTAGCCTCCCACAAAGAGATTATAATGAGCAGCTTGGATAGGCAGCTTCTTTAACTGCCGTCTCTTCCAAAGCGATTGTGTGACTGTGCCCGAAATTTAAGGATGAAGTGAACCTGTCACATAGAATTCATGCTCCTGACATAGCAGTTGTTTGCAGATAATGTAGGGGAAATTCAGAATCTGAGAGACTTGAGAGCTTTCTAGATGTCATCTTAAAAGTCAGTTAAATAGTGTAGTTTTAGTTTTTCACTTCTTGTGAAGTGTTTTGAAATTTGAAAATAAATACTGTTCATTAAAGATGGTGTTTAAGCATGATACAGAGTGGTTATCATGAGAATCCTGCAGGGAAATTTGCTGCCTCCTATTCTGGGTTTTTTGAGTGTGTTTCAGGTTTTTTGAGTGTGTTTCAGGTTTTTTGTGGTATTTTGTTGTTGTGGTAGTAGTTTTGTGTGCAATTAATTGAGAAAGTTACATACTGCAGTTCATTTCATTTCTTGGCTGCTTCTCCCCTCGCTCTTTCTAGAGCTCACTCTGACTGTATGAAGTATTTGAGAAAGTAGAAATCAAAATCACAGGGAGAGTAAGGTATTTTTTTCATTTTGAAGAGGAAAAAATAGGGATGACTGGTTTTTCCTTAAGTAAGTTCTTCAAATTAGTTTAGGCTCTTGATGGGAAAGATATAATAGTCCACGTTTAAAGTAAGTTTAAGTGTGAGGTGCTTCAAGGTTGGTAATTACGGGGTTGCAGTACGGTTGGTTTCTTGGACTGTTCTCAGTGGAAGTGGTGGTGTATGTACGGTTCCTGGGTGATTGAATGTGGGTAGCCTTGAATTGCCATTTGTCAAGGTCTGATTTCATTGGTGGCTTCTCTTTCTACGTAGCTTTTCTTTGCTCAGTTGAATCTGGATGCTAATATTAGCCAGATGCATTGAAGGTAAATGTTCATAGAAGCAGTTCCCTAACCTAGTGATAACCGCTTTCTTATCAGGAGAGAGGAATGAAAAAGTTAATTACATCAGTACAAAGAGTGCCTGTCTGATGGCGCGCTGTGCATGTGTGTGTATCTGTGAGTAAGGTCTCTGCACTTCAGCTAGGCTACAGTGCAGGAAAGGCCAACCTATGAGCTTTGAAAGGTGTGTTGCAGCAAATTGGTGAGTTTTACATGTGGTGATGGTTAATCTCCGCTCTTGTGTAGAATTGCGTTTTGGAAAACACCCAAAATAACATCAAAATAAATAGATAACTCGAACCTTGACTGGGAAGCCTATTTACACAAGTGGCAGGAAAACCATACTGCTGTGTACTGAAGCTCCAAGCCACAGAGCTAAGATCTCTGCTTCATCTGAAAATGGTGCCATGTATTGCTGTAAGGCACAGGAGGGTAAATAGAGCAGCTGGCAGAGACTGAAGAGAGATTATCAAAGACCAGGGCAGACCACCAGAACAAAGGCAGGAGTCACAGAAGTTGAAGAGCCAGACTGGGGAGCTTTTTGTTCTAATTTACCTGTCCAAGTTGCCTTTCATGTAAGAGGGAGGTATGTGGAAGCCCAGAAGTTGGGCTCAGCACCATCTGACTTCAAGGTCAAAGAAGACCTTGAAGAGAAAACTGAGAATTCAGAGAAAGTATTTTAAGAAAACTTTTTCAAGGACTTCAAACATTGTCTTTCTTAAGCTTTAAAAATTCAATGTTAGCATTAAGAATGTCATGCTTCAGTATTTTTGGCTTTTTCTTGGCACTAATGACTATCTCTTACTAACAACATGCCTTTAAATATGTTGTACCATCGCTCTTTTAATTAGCACATTTTTTTCATCGAGTCTGTGTTGCTTATGGGCTTGTTCTGATGTGTCAGGAGGACAGCTCAAATTTGTGCCCATAAAGCCATATTACCAGACCAGCACTGCATGGGATGGTGTTTAATCACAATTTCATAACAAGCACTTCTTTTTAATAAAATGTACTGTAAGAAGGTTTCTACATGTCAAATAAGATTGATAAATGGCCTTGTAATAAATTCATTTTCATGTTTTGTTGTGTGTTATAGCTTTGCTAAGAAGACTGTGACTTGGCAGATAAAGTTCATGAGAGAAAATAACATTTTGTGCAGATAGATGACCTGTTATGAATGAAGGCCAAAATATCTCATATACTTGCACTTCTCAGGTGGTTTAGAGCTGCAGTCAAGGTCTTCAGTATTGTAAAAATAAATGCACACTTCAGTGCTTTTTGCAGTGAGCCTTAAGCTTTGCAGGCAGTTGTTGCTACAGCAATAAAATAAATCAGAATACCTATAAAAGTGAAGTGCATTCTTCCCATGGAAACATTCCCACCCAAATGGGGGGCATTTTGAATTCTTATATTGTGGTGTTCCCTGTTCTGGTGAGCAGACAGACAATAGATTGGTTGAAAGTGATCCAAGATTGTTATACATAGACGTAGAGGGTTTTCTACCACTCTTGGCCCTGTGTTGTCACATAACTTTTGTGATTGCATACTGCATTACTAAGGTCATGAGTACAGCAAGTGTGTGTAGGTAAGGTTGTGGAGGGATGATGCTGTAACACTGAGGGGGATTTGAAAAGGATAGCCTTGGTGAAATGCAGGTAAGATGGAGATTTAATGTTAAAATGAAGCTTTCCGTGTGTCCATGTAGGCCCTGTTACATTGTGACTGGAGCTCAGCTTGCATTCTTCCAAATCATCTTTGTCTAACCAGCTTCTAGCTCTTAAAGACAGACAAACAGGCTGGGCCTTCCCTCCTCACCGAGAGCTTCCGCCAGGCTTGGCCTCTGTTGAGCAACTCTATTGGCATGTCCCTGAACGTGAAGTTTAATGGCCTTGTGTAGGTTAAATTTTGTGTGCAGAGTTCCTGATTTGCTTCACAGTGAGTTTCAACCGCTATGCTGAATGGATGCTGGTTTGTAAAGCTTTACTTAAGTTTCAGTTCTTGAGCAAAACTAGAAAATCTCAGAAGTTATAGCACAGGACCCTAGGTATTCTTTGTGTTGGCATGACTGCTGTCTTGAGTGTATGTTTGTAGGGAATTATTAATTGTAACTTAAAACTCCTAGGTGTTAGAAGTGTTAGAGTTTTTGAATTAGGAAAAACCAAAACCCGGTATATGCGTGAGGGCTTAACTTCATTTTGACATTTTTTTCCATGAGCAGAAAAGTGAACAGGAACGATAAACTTCCTTTCATGACCTAATTGAATTGAATTAATCGAAGAGCAAACAAAGCACATACATGGTTTCCTGAAACAGTCTGCTGAAACATTTTAGTGTTTGTAAAATTCTTAGAATTAGATAGCCCGTGCTAATAGGTGTATGAAATGTTGGCCTGTGCGCGTGGAGTATATTTAACTTTTTGTATTTCCTCCCCCTACTAATCATGAAATTGCAGAGCTTCAGACAACAGAGAGGTGTCCTCTTCAAGCAGCTGTTTGCTTGATCATCAGAACATTAAGAAAAGAAGAAGAGACAGGACAAGGCTAAGATCTCTCTCTGTGGCTAATGTGAGAACATCTGCCCGAACAATGCCACTTCATCACAGTTTCCAGAAGAGGAGACTCTACAGAATGCACGGTGCCTGTTACTGGAGTCAGCAGGTGGGCCATCACCTCTCTCTTCAGGAGACAAAACCAAAGAGTCCAGCTGCTAGAGTCTGCCTGTGTCTTGTCTGGTGTATCAGAAGAATAGTGCATGCTGTGCTGGTTATTTGTTGCGGTCAGGGAGCATATAGTATATGTGGCAGGAGTACTAGCTGTGTCAGCAGGAGCTCAAGAGTTAATGAGTTGAACATAAAAAATAAAGATTGTTCAGAATCTTGCTTATCAAATCATTTTTTTGTATGGCTATCCTTAAAGCCTTTGTATAGTCTTACGAGAGAACTTAAGAGCTTCCTTGGGAGACTTGACTGCTGAGGAAATATGCTACAGTGTAAATCAGCTGCTTGCTTGTTTTCAGAATATTTGTTTTAGCTACAAGAAAGTTTACACAGCTGGTGGCACATTATTTTCCAGGAAATTAAATTGCAATATATTAATTTGTTTCCATTTTTGCTGTTCCTTGTTAGTTATATTGCCTTTTTCATGGCACTGTATGAATGCTGTAAAACTCTTAAAATTTTCTGCATTACAGAGGAATTAATATTTTAATATGGGAGAAAAAACATTGTCTTGTGCAGGGCAAGGCATATCTGTTCATGTCTGATATTAATAGCATATTACTGGTAAGAATATACAATGAGTTTAGCTGTGGTGCTTAAAGCAACAGTCTAATTTGGGAGCTGAGACGGTATGAACTCGTTCTTTAGAGCAGTGTTAATCCCAAGTGGTTTTAATTTCTTGATTTTACTTTGCCCTTTAGAGGTGTGTTATACTGAGAGAAATCTCCGTGTCTCCTTGGCTGTCTAGGATTTACTAAGTGTACCACTGGTCGGGGGAGACATTTCCCCTGCAAGGATGTTCTGTGTGAATGTGCTGATTCAACATCCTCTGCAAAATTGCAGAAGTGTCCTAGTTCTAGCAAGATATTTTATTGAAAAAACTGTCCAGCTTCTTACTAGCTTAACTTTCCAGCTTTCTGGCAGTGGGGCTTAGAGACTTGGCAGCCTGCTGGGAGGGTTGATGGTGAGGGACTAGGGGTGGAGGGTTAGAGTTTGGGAGCTCTACCTCCTAGACACTTAGGCTTTTCATCTTTTTTACGTTAACCAAGGAGACTGTTGCTGACTTGGACTTCCTTCTTTCCCATTCAATCCAATCCATGTCCTGTTAAGGAGGTTGGAGGCCTCATTCCCCGACTGATGCCTCCAGTACCACAAGTGCTTCTGAAAGCTGTGGAGATTGCTCCTCAGCAAGACACTCCAGGACTTTCCCTTACTTCTACTTAAACATGAGGGCTTACCACTCCAGATGCAACTTCTAAGTAACAGGTTCTTCTGTAAGTGTGCATCTTGCAGGCTCAAGTATCTCCTATTTCTACAAGTGCTGCCTGTGTCTCTGTCTTTTGAAAACTGGGCCAGAGTTAGTGCAGTTCAGACAGTAACAGAAGAAGCTTGTGAACAGAAACCTTGTTTCTGCAACCCAGCAACAGGAGTTCAGAGCAGTTTACATTTTTGTCTTCAACCAGCCATATACCTGAGCTGCTTTGTATGCTCAGCAGTTTACCTTGACTTGTAGACTAAAAAGACAAGTTTGTAGTTTCCATTGGTTGTAGACTGCAATCAGAAAGTGCATTTTTTAAGTTACTAGTTAAGGCTTCAAATATTTGAGCTGGTGCAACTGTGTATCTGCTTCATGCTCTTGACATTTCTAGTGCTAGGTTACCATATACTAACCCAGCTCCGGTGTCTCTGTACTGAAAGTGCAGAAATGTCCCAAAGACGGTGCGGTAAAAACCCCTGTAGGGAATGCTGCTTATGCTTGCTGCAGCTCTCCACTCAAAAACCTCTGTTTAGACTCTGCTTTATGATGTCCTCTCCATGGGGAATTTAACAGAGAGGCAGTGTGGAGAACTGCGTCATGGGCTACAGGTAGGTTCTGCTCATGTTCCCAGAGAAAGTCAGGGGTGATGGCAGCAACCAAGCTGTCAGCTTCAGACTTCGTGCAAGTGCCGAACTCAGTTAAAGTTTTCAAAATTGTGGTAAAGCAGTTAACAAAGCCTCTTACACACTGTTGGTTAAAAACAGAGTATTGGCAATCCTGCTGGGGAAGTGGTAAAATTGGACTGGACGTTTCCAGCACATTCTGACAATCAAACCTAAATGGGTATCGAGTCTTTGAATTAGGAGCCATCGTCAGTGTATTGTTTCATTCAAGAAATCTTATTCTAACAGGTCCTGTCACTTTTAGTCCTGCACTTGCTATGCTTGGTTACCCAGCTGTTGATGAGATTGCTCCGCTTGTAATGGAAGAACACTGGCTATCAGCCCAGGCTGACTGCTGGATTAGGCAAATGGCTAAGGGTAAGGATCCAAAGTTGGGGAATGGCCTCTGGGACTGATACCTAGTTTTCTTTGAAAATGCATTTATGTTCCCAGTAGTAATCCAGCAAATTTCCTCTGGCCTTTTGCAGAAAAAGGAGTTACTTCTTAGCAGCATGGAAAATAGTTGGATTTTTAATGTAATATTAGTGTGACATCTCTCACAAGTGCTTCTCCCATATTTCTTCAAGTTCTACATATTTATATAGACTCTGGTGCCATGGTCTGTGAGGACCCCCATTTCTTTAAGGTCATTGGCCTGAGAGCAAGGTGGAGATAGGGAAGACTTGCTGTCAGCTCTCTGCAGCAGATATGGGGTTAACAGAGACCGGCTTGCCAAAGTCTGAGGAGAAGATTGAATCTTCCGAACACTGCCAGCTCCTGTGCCAGCTTCCTCACGGTGCCTGGTTCAAACAGCCAGCAAGCGAGCGCATGGCACTGCTGATGGGTGATGCTGCTCTGCAAAGTAATCTGAGCAAGACGATGACTAAAGAATTCTGACCAGAGAATCACAGAAAAATGCAGACTTCCCTTGTGTAGGAGATTAAGAAATGTTGGGATAACTTTGAGGAATTTGTTTTTTTGAGGCTGACTGGTTGTACCCATTGTGCTTCAAATGGCATTCAGAGTGTTGTCCTTCACATCTCTTCAGATTCATTTGGGAAGCTCATCCTCCCTTCCACCCCTCAACATCCATGTTAGGAAAAGCAAAGTATGAAACTGTGAACCGCTATCCCGTCTGTCAGTTCATAAGGTCACTGGGAAGACAGCCATATTTTTTCTCTTATCTGCTGCCATGCCACATACATTTACAGTGCTGTGAAAAGTTTGAGTATTTAGTGACCTAGTAGCCTCCCAGTGCCTGCTCAGAGATGCCGTGTATTGTCCTCTGTTTTGGTGTATTTCTTTTCTGAAGAGAACTACACCTTCCCAATATCTGGTATTTGACTAATGCTTATGCAGAGTAGTGTCTAAAAGAAAACATAGGGCTCTGTGAAACTCCAGAAAGCCTGCCAGATCTGCAAGATAGTTAGACTGTATTGGGGATAAATAAAACAGGATGCGGGGTGTTTTGTTTATCTGTCACCATCCAGAATTCTCAGGAACTTGAAACATCATTTGGGGCCAAATCCACTTGTCCCTAATTCAGAATGACTAAGTACCACAGATGATCTGTGAGTCATCTTTTGGCCGTGGAATCTGTTTTCTGTCTGTCTTCTTTCATTATCCAAATAGCTTGGTAAGAACTTAGGCCATTTCTTGATTGTGAGTCAGTGCACAAGCCACTCAGAATAATCCATGTGCACAATAAATCCTGGCATTGCAGTCTGTGCTTCAGTTTAGTGGATATGATTGCAGTGGTGTATTTCTTCAGCATGATTTTTGAATGAGTATGAAAACTTGCATGCAGGATGGCACAAAGGAGTGAACTGTGGGCATGCTTTAGTAGGAGCACATGTGCTTGTGGGCAGGGATTAGAAGTCTTCGTAGTGCTTCGTTCAAAACGCTGGATTTGCCACTCATTTGCATTGTTACAGCTGGCAAGTCAAACAACCTCTGGGTCATTGTCTCCTCCGATAAAATGCAGGTAATGTAGTTTTAACACTAAGAAAGAAGGCCAAGAGTATCAAAACATTAAAACCAAGAAAGTCTGTGAGTAGCAGATTGGTGTCAGGGCCTTAAAACATGAGCTCTAATTGAATTATTGCACAGTGGTTGTTGCATTTATAACTGCTTCCCCCCCACCCAGATTCTCCAAAGTCTAATGCCTGGGTGCTTCTGCAAATGCTTTTCCTATAGTAAGGACCTATAGTATCTCTCTCTGTGGCTATTTTTTTGCCTAAACTTGATGGAACTGAATTATCTGTGAGATATGAAAAGTTCTGTTAAGTTTGTTTAAATCAGACAAGTGTTGTTACTAGCCAAACTCTCAGGGAGGTCTTTGCTTACCTGACATGCCCTGGTGTTTTCTTTTCTAGTATTTTATCTGTGTGGCTTGATGCAGGGTTTTTTTAGTAGCAAGGAATTTGTTTTGCCAGTACTTTTTGTTAGTTTCTCATGTAACATCCTAACTAATGACATTAGTTCCACGTTTTTTTTTCAAGTTGTGCTTCGCCAAGAGATGTCGTTGAGGCTAGGTAGTGTTTTAATCTATGAAAACTTTATACAGCTATAAATAAAGATAAGAGACAATAAAGCAGTGAGATCTGAGTTCTATCAGTTTTGGTTCTGTCCTTTCCTTTGCAAGGTTGTAGAGCACGGTGGGTTTTTTAAATCTGAAAATTCTCATTGTATTTGTATCTCCACCTGCTGGAGGAAGAGTTGGTTGTGTGGACTGGACCACATGGAGAAAACAGAAATTCAAATTGACAAGGGTGCCAACACCCTGAAAGTTGGGAATTGGGGTGCAAAAGCTTACATTTTAGATACCACAAGCAAACAGTTGGTATAAAGTTGCCAACTCTTGCAGTTGAGTATTGCCATATTTTTTAAGTCCCAAGGGAGTTAAGTGAGAGCAGAAGAAGATCTGCTTTCATTTAGTGGTTAAAAAAAAGGGGGGGGGAGGGGGGAGGTGAGTGGTTCTCCAGAACGCTCCAAAACAGACAGGAAAAAAAGTATTTATATTCTAGGGTATGGATTTCTTGTTTTAATCTAGTTCTCATGCCAGTTTTACGGGTTTTGTGTCCTGTGTTCCTAGTGCATGCTTAGGGCCAGTGATACTTTTGGTAGATGCCACTTGATAAATACATATGGGTCTTTCACCAAGTCTTGTTAATTTTCAGTTTTTAGGGAAGAGTACATATATGTACACTTTCGTAGTCTGTATTATATCCAGTATTCAGAGCCGTTATCTGACTTGCAAAACCTCTGCTATCTGCCAAGTGGTCTGTAGCTTGCAGGAAAGGAGAATGAGGGACGGGGAGAAGGGGGTGTGTGCAGACAAGGTATTCTATTATAATATTGCATGTAGTGTGGAAGTTGTACCCTGTTTTCTGCCAGGTGATGTTTGTCTGGGATGAATATTTTGGCACCTGCTTCCTAGAATACAGTCCCATTTCCTTTACCGTATTATCCCGTGTTGTGGTTTGTTTGCATCTAGGGAGACACAGGTCAAGTCTTTGTGGCTGTTATCAATTATTGCTTTCTCTAACTCCCTTGATCTGTAAATTTCAAGAAACAGCACTGTCTACAGCAGTAACTATCCAGCATATTTAGTAGCCAGCTAGAAGTTTTGCCTTTCATGCAGTTGAAGTAATCATTTCCCCTTAGTTGCACTGAAAGGAGCCTACTGGTTGTCATCCCCCTCCTTGGTATCCCTAGGTATTGGCTCCACCACCTGCTTCTGCATAGTTCCCTGGCATTGCTGACTTCTAAAAAGCCATGAATACAGGGAATGTTCTTGTGTTGCCAAGTCTCCTGCAAAGTGGTTTCAAGCAGAGAATGCATCCGGCTTCAATGAAAATGGTGTGGTACCTCTGTGGATATGTCAGTCTTCTGGTCTGGGGAGGAGGATCCCTTGGTTATGGTTTACTAAGTTTGTAAGAGAAAACAATAGTTGATAACTTCCAGTGTTGAAATAGTAATTTTAAAGAAGAAGGTCTTCCTATTAGTTAAAAGTCAACAAAACCTGAATGGGGAAAAAAGAACTATTTGTATGCATTCAGCTATTCTGAATGTGTGACAAGTCTGTTGTCTGCTGAAGAGGAAGGAACAGAACACCTTTAGCTTTGCAAGACAGTGATACTGCCAGTGGAACTAAATCCATCCTTTGTGAGGTTTATGGCAAGCCAGTCAGCCTGCAAATTCTTTTTTTCCAGAAAGTAAAACCTGGAGTGTGCTTTTCACAGTTCTGCACCTTTAGCTTATTATGACATTTCTCTAGTGTTTTACTGATCACACCTACTCTTAATTTCTACATGGCATTTTTGAAAAGATAGCCCTGTGGATTAACATGTCTGTCCTTCTTTTGGTTTAACTGGTCAAAGATTAGTTACTAACCTTGGTTTTTCAATTGTTTTCCTAGTTGAACAAAAGGTCTTTGTTTCAGGATATTGAGAACAGCATACACTTTCCACAGAGCCGGTAAAAGAGCACGTCCCATTGGATTAAAGAAACTAAACTCCATGTATATTTATGAGAGGTGTGTGCTCTTCAAGAACGGTAGAAGCTACCACTTCTTTTATGACATTGACCAAAAATCTCAATTTGAGACAAGCTGGATGCTGAGTAAGTTGTCATTAGTGTTTTATGACAATCTCAGTTCTGTTCCTGGAAAAACTGGTCTCTGCCACATGATCTGCCACATTATCGACAGCTTCAGAGGGGCCAGATGCAGATAAATTTGTTTACATCCCAGGGTGGCTTGCTTCATTGTACCTGACCTGTGTATAGATTGCAGACAAGTACATGAGAAAGGACCGTCCATTTGACATCTATAGAAACTTCATCTGGAAGGAAGAGTCTGTCATATAGCATGGATCATCGGCACCAACTGTTCTGCACCTTCCCACGTCTTGGATGCTTTACCCATCTTCTCCCCCCACTACCTGTTGATGAGAGAGGAAGCCTTTGGGACTTTTCGGATTAACCTTTCACTATCTATGTATTGTATATTTCCTAAATATACAATCACTCTGAAGTCCTGCTTAGGGAACTCCTGATGTTTATCTTGTGAAATAAGATATTTCATTTAACTGTATGTTCTGCCAGAGGGACATAGCTCTGCTCAGAGCAGATCGGTTTATGTAGAAGAGGAAGGCCACGGAGGGGTGGACTGCTCTTTAAGACAGAAGCAAGCGAAAAACATGGTGCTCTGTTGATTTTAGCTGTATATAGGGCTTCTGGAGGATTAAAAGTTAGCAGCATGTTTGGTGTTTAAATAAGAGGCATCAGCCACCCACATGGTGGTTCTTTTGGATCGCAAATTAAAAGATACTATCTTTTGGATATTTAAATCTCTGCAACTTAGTTGGCTACACATATACTGGAAAACAGTTTTTAATATCGAGGGGGACAGCTCTTTGATATTGCTGAAAAGTTCTGAGTGTGTGTGTGTAGGGAGAATAAATGCTTTTCCTTGACTTTTTTGGCTTACAAGAGTAAGAAACAGACATGACACGTATTAAGCAGAGTGTAGGTGAGTTAATTAACTTACTGGATTCATACACATTGGTGTAATTGAACTGTGGCGCTCTGTACTGTTACATTTAGGCATGTTACCAAAAAAGGTAGGTGTTTTAGTGATCAGTAGCTGAAATCATGGAACGAATATTCACAGAATTTTTAACTGGGAGCACAAAACATTTTTGCTTTCAATTACGGTACGCTTTGTAGACTCAAATGTTTTTCTGCAGCAGGATGGTTGGCTGGCAGTGTTCAGCCTTCTGACCCTTCTAGAACACAGGCATGAGGCAGTCGAGCTTTGTCTAATGCATCAATTTATCACAAGCAAGTGCAAGAATTGTTTCAAATATCAAAATAAATTGTTCAGTATTTTCTGTGACCCAGTAAAACAGTACTAAAGGAAAAAACCAATCTGAGATTAAAATTCATAACACTTTAGAAAATTAAATTCATTCCTTATGAAGTTTAAAACAGAGCTGCTATTTTAGCTGAAGGTTTAAAGCTTGCACACTTCTGATTTCCTCTTAAATACAGTCTATTTTCTTTTCCTTGATAGGATCAATTTGATGTAACGTTATTCTTCATATCTACTTAAGCTCGGGAAGCAAGAGGTTTTGTATTTCAGTAATGAAGAAAAGTGTTCTAGGAGATGTACGATGTATAGTATAGCAGGGGAAAAAACTGATAAGAGTTTAATAACCTCTCTAGCTTTCTGAAGGGTTGGCATTGTGCTCAGGCTTGCTTTACAGGCCTGTCTTCCAAAAGCTGTGTGCCTTGGTTTTCATGAAACCACTTGTCATTGCTGTGGCTGAAGGGATATATTTGTGGGGTTGTTTCCAGTTGGGTTTTGGTGGATTTTTTGTTGTTGTGTTACAAAATCAATAATTAACTGCTGTAAAAGCAAGTTGGGTTGTAGACTGTGTTCTATACTGAATTGGAAGAGGGGAGAGTTTGGTTTTCCAATAAGGTGTTCTTCAGTTTTGTTTCAGGAAGGTTGAAGCACTTTCTTTGACTGAGCAACATGCTTTCATTCCAGAATGAAGGGTTTCAGAAATTTTTTCATCAAGAGTTGATTAAATCGACATTCGTGACAAACATCATGATTTCACTAATTCAGCATTTTCCAGTGGAAAACTACTCCATCAGAAATGTAAACCAGATCCGGTAGCTAGAAACACAGACACTGCCAAATTTTTTAGCTTTTGTCTGGTAACTTCACAGGCATTTAAATAAAATTACTCTTGGTTCCATAGAAGTCCTTATTTTTGTTTGAATTACAAACTGACTTAATGAAAGATAAATTATTCAGGTGCTGATGCCAGAGTATTCAAGGAAATAATGCACAAATTCAGGCATAAGATTTTGTAACTGCCACGACAGACAAGATGAGGAAAAGAATTTTACATTTACCAATGCTGGCAAATGGATGTGAATACTGTTTCAAAATATATGGAGAGCGTGTAGGTTATTTGACAGCGTATGCATGTTTTTGAGCAGACTTAGCTTTAAGCTAAATGTCTAAATGTGTTTGGAACTAAAGTGAATTAAAACAAGAAAAAGCGAGTTTGGACTAAAGGACTGGATGTCAGTCTGTGTTTGTCTTACCTATATATTTTCTAGGTTATTTTACTGATTAGTGTTTGGGGATTTCTTTGTAAAGAATGAAAGATTTATCATTTGCTGTAATGTGGGTTCATTTCTGTAAAAAAAAAAAAAGGCAAGCAGAAGGGGTGCAGTAGCAGCTTAAATAGTGGAGATTCAGGAAACTAGTTCACTTCTTAAAAACCAAATAGCAAGAGGAAATGGGCTTTTGTGCATTTTTGAAAAGCATGCCCTTACTATACTGAAGGTAGAGCAACTAACTAAAAGCTCTTTAAGCTTTAGTTCAGCGGTTCATATAATGCGAAACATTAAATTCACTTTAGCATTTATCCATCTAGTGTTTCCAAACACAGGTCCCAGTTCTTCCAACACTTCATAGATGTTTAAACAGATGAAGAGTCCCACGTGTCTGTTGCAGGAAAATGACAGAACATTGATCTGAAGGAACCCTGGGCTAGAAAAGAGTTTTTTTGCAAATTAAGTGGAAAGTACTTCTGCATACACCTGCGTATGGACATCAAGGTGGATTTAGAACAGTTAATGTTCTCCTGTGGAAAAAAAAGTGCGGTACAACAACCCTGCCACCACAGGGTCTTCTCTGCTCCAGCATCATGGCATGCTTACTTGATTTTGATAGTTGCTGCAATACGATACCGGTGTAGGGAACTTGTTGGTTGAGAAGAAGGGAAGAGATGGAAAGGAAAACTTTTTAATGGGATATTTTCTGAGTTAGTGTGGGTTGTGAATACTGGTGCCACCTGACAGAAGCATTGATTCAGTAAGTGGAAGTGGGTTTTATGTGGTGGATATAGTCACTGCATCACTAACAGATGCGTGGCACTGCTAGAATACAGCCTGGAATATTTCAGGTAGAAGGAAGCAGCTAAGGAGATTTCTTGGATTTGGAAAGCAGAAGTACTGAAAATACAAGTAGCGTTAATTTGATCATCTTGCCTCTGGTGCAATTGCTAGATATTTTCCTTTCATTCCATAAAAAGTCATAAGAAAATCAAAAGGACCACTTTTGTATTCATTGTTACAGATTTTTACATTTAAATCCATTTCCAGGAGATGTTAAATGTGGCAATTTGCACAGCGTTAGGCTGAGACCCTCCAGGTACCCCAGTGCCTCCCTTCCCCTTTATAGGATTCTGCAGCATTTGGCAAAGTATCAAAACCCAATGAAGGCCCTTAAAAATGTCAGGACCTTTGGGGTTACTACTGCTAGTATCCAGTAATGCTGAAAGTGGCATAAGCAGCACTGTTTCCCTGCGGTGTTTTTATAGCTTACTGTGAAGCACAGTTTGCTGCTGACTGCTGCCCTGTAGTATCACATGCAGTTCTTTCCTTCTGTCTTTCAGAGCTCAGTATGTTGCCTGAGCTCTGATGCCTCTTCCTGCCCATTTTCACCCTTCCTTTTGCCTTAGTGTCCTGCTACCTCACACCTACCAGTCTTTTGCAATCCATCATTTTACCATCTGTACTTTAACAAGCCTTGCAAATAAGCAGCTAAATTAGCCTTTCTTCACAGCTCTCCTCTTTCTAGTAATTGCTCTTACTACCTATTAGTCAATCCTTAATGCATCCTTCTCTTTATTTATTGCTGTGTATCTTCTTTTGTTTGTGTTGCTTACCTGGTATTTAAATTATAACAAGGTATAACTCTGCCCTCTTGCATTGTGTACACAGTATGCTCAGAATGTTTCATATTGTGTCTTGCATTAAAATGTATGAGCTCAAACTGTCTATAGAGTTCTCAATACTAAGAATCTTGCGAAGGCTAAGGGGCAAAATGGAGGAGACTCCTGTATTTAGCCTGGTGTTAGTTTTGTCTGTGCATCTATTTCATGCCTATTGTGCTGGAATGGAATTTTAAGGGGTGTTTGTTTGTCATAGGATATATCAGAATAACAATTGGAAACAGTTACATTTTCTCTGGAAACTTCGACAACTGTTTCCTGGCCCTAAAAGAAGGGTATTTTTGTATTCTTTGTATTGTGTGCCATAGTCCATGATAAGTGGACGTAAGTCATATCTAGACTACCAAAAGTTTGTAGGAATATTTTTCTCCTTCTCATATTGAAAAGTGTCACTCAGTTTTTGGTTCTTTTTTTTGCCTACTTCTGGTCTAATTTGAAGGAAGCGAGTAAAGGAAAAGTTAACCTTTGTTTCTCTATATCCTTGCAGACTTCACTATCTAGAGATGCCTCCTTTCCATACAAACCTCGGTTACCATGTATGGTGCCAGCCTCAGCTTTCAGTAGTAGTGAGTACAATGCAGAATCTAAAATACTAGATTATGTGAAAGAGCTGGACTCTTCCTTCCATCCAGTCTTATCATTCCCTTCAGGTAAGTAACTCAAACATAATGCCTCTAACAGAGGGTGGTTGTGCGTGTGAGAGCTGTAGAGTTTATGGACTAACTTTTCTTTTGAGTGATTTTTAGAACTTAGTTATCTTGCAGAAAACCTCACACTGGCAAAATACGTGAGTTTAGACTAAATGAAAATCTTAACTTCATACTGACATTTGAAAAATACACCTTCTAGATTTCCCATTTCAGTAACAGGATTACAACCGAGTAAAACTGGTCAGGGGGAAATTCTTGTTTAAGGTGTTCTTTGAGTGTCTCAGTGTGTCTAACTGAGTCAGTGTTAGTCCTTTACACCATGCTTTTACCAGCATACTACCATACCTTGGTTGTGTTGTTTGCATGAGCAGCATTCAGTTTGGGCCCTTTGGATCAGGCCCAAAAAGCTTTATTTAGTTTTTCTAATTGTTTTTGTGATAGTCAGCCTTTTTGATGATTTTTGAAGTTTATGGTTGCTGTCCTCTGATTCTTTAATCTTTTTGAACAGTAATGCAGATGTTTTTTCTGACTCTTGCGAGCCCTAAAACTAGTGCAGGTGCAACCTGCCAGCACTGCATGTTTCAAAATAGCATATTAAGTGCTGTTTCCAGCAGAAGGGACTGGATACCAGCAGCCACTATTAGACTTTGGTTGGTTTTTTTGTTATTTTAGGAAGAACCTATTGCCAGGTAGTTGCTGACCAATACAGGAATTCTGCTGTTCTAGGGGGCCTCTTTGCCACCAAACAATGCTGAATGTCAGGCTGGGACTTTGACGGAACTGCTTGAGTCTTTAATCAAACATACTGTCTTCCCAGAATGACAGTGTATACTCTCCAGCCTGGTACTGGGAAGTCAGGATTTAAAGTAAGTCTTGGGTTTGGAGAATTCACCACTGACCAGTAGGAAAGACCCAAGTGAGGGCATGGAATCCTGAGAAGGTCTCAATTCTTGCAGGTTTACGAGGGTTTACATCCCCTGTGTGGGATAAAAAGGAGTTTATTTTGAGGAGCAGATGGGGGAGAAAAACACTCACTCCAGGTGTGCAACAGCAAACATCCCAGTCAGCAGGACTCTGTTGTGAAGAGGAGAGAAAAACACTTCTTAAATCTTTCTTCTTTACACATGCTCTCCATCAGTTACCCCATGACTCTGACAGTAGTTCACAAATCCCTGCAGAGAGCTGGCCCCACACACTTCCTGGGTGACTGCCAGCTTTTCCCGGTGAGCAGATTGTGTGCTTGCTTCTGCTTCTATGCAGGGTTCACACTGTACCACAGTGTAGATGCTTTGGGATGTTTTTTTGAAATGTTTCTTTAGAAGCCTGACCAAGGATAGTCATATAAGGCCATGCCCCTTGCATTTATTCCTACCTTACTTTTAAGGGAGATTAGAAAATGTAACAATATTGAAATAGTCTTTCCTTGAAAAAGACTGCTCATGAAAAGAAAAAAACTGAGAGGCTCTGGATTGCATCGTGGCTACTGTTACTCACATTGCCAGGATGGAGGAAGAAAAATGTTACTTTTGCTTAATTTCGATACCAAGAACATCCTTCTTTTGAGGAATGTTTATTTTCTTTGCAAGCACCCTTACCCTTGCTAATAATAGTTGGGCCAGGAAAAAAGTGCTAGACCTACTGCCTCCTGCTCGGATGCAGTCCTTGCTTTCAAGGGAGGCTGGATTCATGCTCTAGTCTATGCTTTGTGTACTTTGCTGTCTCTACCTCCTCACAAAGACCACTAGTCTATTTGTCATTTTCTTTCATATGAAAGAATTATCGTGAATGAATGCGTGCTAGAAATTTTCCAACTTGGCTGGGTAGCCTGATTCAATTTCATGTTTTCTTTGCAGCTTCCTTAGTTAGCCCTTTCTAGAGGGATAACTTCTCTTAAATTACTACTTGTGGTGTGTCCACATCTTTTATCACTTTCTTCGGAATAAAAAAAGGTTTTCAGCAGTGTAGAAGAAAAGATTCTTGATTAATTTCCTCTGCTTTTTAAAAGATACTATTGGTGTTCCATTTTGAAACTCTGGGAGTTTGATTTTTCAGTGTGTGAGGAGGAATTCCAATTCAAGATTCAGATTTTGTTCTCTCTTGTACCTATTTTTTACTTTCAAAAGAGAATCATGATTTGCAAGCAACATAGTAATACGGTGCAGTGGGACTAGCCCAGTGTACAGGCTGCTGGAAGTATAATTGTCCTTACAGCTCTAAGTCTTGCCTTCAGAGTTTCCATGTTACCAAAGGTCCTGACCAAAAGTATGTCAATGGTTACAGCATCCCTTGAGCATAAAAATGCCTCTTTAAACTTGCACCCTGATAACTGGAAAATTGTAGTCAGATCCATGTCAAATTGAAATTAATTATTCTTTATAGTTAGCAAAATATGTAGAAAGTTTTGTCCTGGCAAGTCCTGAAGACACATGGGGCTTAGGTTGTATGTACATAAAAATAGTTTAATGCCCACCCTTTGGCCCTGCCCTCAGACCTCTTCTCGTTCTGAACATAGTAGTTGTCAAGCCTGCTCCTTACATTGTCATGTTTGTTTCTACTTAATTTGTCTTACTTCTTGCAATGTTGTTTCCGGAAAGGCTTTTCAGACAGAGACCTATTTTGCTTAAGCCTTCCTGCCTTAGAACAGTGGGTAAATCCCTTACCACTTGAGATGTTTTGCAGGCTAATTCTTGGTTAGAATTCCCTCAGGAGATGAGTTACATTGCCCTGCCATAGCCTTTGCCAGGCAGAAAAAGCAGGAATGTACCTTGAAATTACCTGTAGGCTCCCAGCAGTAACAATTTCCAAAAGCATTAATTACCTGTACTTCAAAGGCTGAACTGAAGGCTTTTCAGATTGCAGGAAAAATGCACCGTGTGCTCTCCAACATGCAGACTTTTGTGCAAGAGTTAGTCAAGAGGTTAAGACCCCAGTCTTACTCTCACTTGATACCCTCTAGAGCTTGTTTTCATGAAGAACAATTCGGGAGTAATTGCAGGTACAATGGACATAGTTTATTCCAGAGTAAGGCAGCCTTACTCTTTCTTGCTTTGACTTTGAACATAAAAAAAATTGCTGTTAATCTACAAAGAGCGTGTGCCTGCACTGGGATGTGTTCAGGAGCATTCCTCAGGCTTGAGTCCTACCTTGATCTGAATTGTCCTGTCAGCCCTTAGAAGCTGTTAGTGGTGGAAATCTTGGAACCACTTAAGCATACTGCTGCACTTATGGCAGCGTAGCTTTACAGCTAAAAATGGATTTGTTTTTATCATGGCATGACTCTCACTTCCTGTTAGTAGTAAGATAGGTACCTTGAGATTTTACCTCCAGGCAGTTGCTGGAGGTTATCTTGTATACTACTTAGACAACTAACAGAAAAGACTACAGGTCTGTAGTGGAGTATAGCACTCTTACACTATCTTGCTGAGAATTACCTTGCCTCAAATTTTCTTTCTCATGCAAACATCACATCTTTGAAACGCCTGGCTGGGCACTTTTGGGGTATTGTCATCAAGTTTTCCTTTGGCTCTCACCAGTTTCAGGACCTGTTTTCCTGTATTGTCTTCAGCGTGACCATGTGAAGACACTGCTGCTATACAGACAAGCGATCAGTCCTCACAGGAGTTACTCAGCACTGCTGTTCTTCATGAGTTGAAGGACGGACTCAAGGCAGCAATATTGCTCATAGATTATATTACATAGTGTTGTGTAATCGATTCCTACATAATTCATTGGCTCGTAGGTTGCCATCTTTCTGATACAGACTCCATTCCCTTTGGATTTCTTTTTTTGATTAGATGTTCCTCTTCACATATACTTTGAAACATTATTAAGGAAGGATGACATCAAAGGAGAACCTGTTGATACCTCATCTTTGGGAGTGGAATTTAAAGTATCTCCAGACAATGGTATGTAAAGCAAAATACTTTGATATTTGCAAGACCATTTTTCATTCATTTGCCAGTACTTTCTGACCTGAAGAGTGTCGATTTATAAACTTACCACAAAGCAGGTTATCAGAGAAGGTAACCAGCTAAGGCTTTATGTGGAAAAGGAATCTCTTCCCAGACCACAGTGTCAGGTTCTCCTTTGTTGCACTGAAATCATCCCATCAGAGCCGTAGGAGGGCATTAATACAAGTAGGGGGAGTTTGGACCGTGGGTTCTCTGCAGACACAGGTGCCTGACTGCAGTACAGTTTACTATTTGGATTCCTATCAGAAGTCTGGTTTTTTTCCCCACTATAAATAGTTCAGCAGCTGAGATCACCTGTAAATTGCACGAATGAAAAGTAAGTTTTCAACTTGATACATGCTTTTTCTGTTGTAGACTATAATAAACGTAACATTTCTGTCAAACAATGGAGCAGTGGCTGTTTATCTAATTCCGAATCTCAGTCAGTGTCAGGAACATCTGACCAGCTGTCGGAAGGAAGAAAGAAAAGACATCTAAGTGAGACAGCAGTAGGTGAGACAAAAATTAGTGTTGTTTAGGACAGCACTACTTCTTTAAAAATATGTACTGTATAGATTAGTTTATAATCACTGAGCTTTGAGAATTAATTTTGTCTCCAAAAAGGATACTGTATGAAACTTTAAAGGAGTGAAGAAATGGATTTACAACACCATGAAAATAATGTGCTGTTATAAAGCACAGTAATCTTTCGCTTTCTTCTTGAGCATATATTACAAAATGAGATAAGCTTCTGTATTTTATTTTTGGAATACTCTTAAAGGAAACTGCTCAGCAGTCCAGCTGTGTTTTTCTAATACTGGGTGTGATTAGTTTTAATATGAAGGGTTTTTTTTATAGTAGTCAGTGAAACAGACCAAATGGCAAAGTTATCTGTCAAATCTTGTGCCCAACCAAACTTCTACTATTCCTGGCATCTTTGGTCACCTATGTTTCATTTGTTGTATGCTGTCATTTGTGGTTCTGGTTTTCTTCCAGACTGTTAAGAGGACTTGTGGGTAGCTGGTGCTTATAAATAGTGTTTTCACCTGTGTCATCTTTACATTTTATGACACTGAATCTCTACTTCAGCACTTGATAAGTTAATGCAAAGTGCTCTGGAAGTTCTGTAGAATAATGTGATAATTTAGGGACGAAAAATTCAGTGTAAAGATAAATACCATTTTACCTCACCAGGCTTTTACAATGTAAAACCTAACAGATTCTGTTACAGATTCATTTATGTGAACTTTTGGAAAACTTTTGGCAAAATTCCTCACAAGACAGTTGAAGAAAATAAATCATTGAGTAAGAGGACAGACTATATTAGTTTAAAATTTCCCCTGAGAAACAACTAAAAGATGTAAATGATCAGTTAACATTGTGGAAAAATACACTTCTGTTGCATATCCGGGTAAAACTGCTAGTGTAATCTCGCAATAGAGGTGGAGACATGGGAATTACTGCAGAGATGATTTAACAAAAAATTAGGATCTATTAAAAAAAAAACCAAAACCACCACAACCCCAAATCAAAAAAAACTATTGAATAGAAGGTTATAGAAGAAAGTAAAAGGTGTTTTTGGACAGACTGAAAGCTGTCTCTGATTTAGATGAAGTTTTTTTTTCTCTGCATCATTCCCCTTGTGCATTACAGTCCTCCCCTTCGCTGTACAGCCTTCTGTTATGCTCTGTGCCTGTCTCCACGGGGGGTGCTGTGTCCTGTCCCCTCTCCCGTCACTGATGCTTTTTTCCGTACCATCCGCTCCCCTCACCAGTCACTGGTCCCTAAAATGTGGATGCTGACACAAGTGTTTCTTGGAACCATGTTGTTTCCCTAAGTGCACTGTCATGCACACTGAGATCAACAACTGGAGTTACTTGGGAGCGCTAGTAAGAGAGAAAACTTCTTGCTATAAACCTTTTGAAGTTACAATTAGTCTTCTGCCAATAGGATTTAGTTCTTTGAGTTAACAGAACAAAAAAAGCAATCTTTTATCATGAGGATCATAGTTTCCCAATGCCAGAAAACTGCGATGTGGTGTATTTGTGAGTAGCAGCAGAAATTCTAGCTTATTAGTGCTATGGGTGTAGTACTGCATATTTATTCCTAATTTGGGCTCCAAATTATCCATGGGGAATGTCAGCCTGATGAACAAGGCCAAAAATAAAAACTGTGTGCCAGGGAGTTGCGGAGCTGCCTGGGAGATGAGAGTTCGTATGCTTGACCCAGCCAGGGCAATACTTCCTTTAGGATCATTCTTACCTCTTTTTCCATGTTGGAATACACTGATTCTTTTTATTAGTTGGTATATTAAATATGAGTTCTCTTTTCTTACTGGAAATTAAGGTAGAAGGAAAGCAGAACACAGGTGGTTAAATTCTGAATTCCTCCTAAATGCTGCTTACACTGGGACTGAATAAGAGAAAACAAGAAATACGATTTGTCTGGTGCAGTGGACCACTACTAGAAGAAGTAGTGGTGGAGATCTAGAGACTAATTTTATTTGTTACCCTTGCTGCCAGTTTTGTTTTATCATTTATCAGGAAAGAAACTGCCAGTGAGGGCTTAGTGAACTGGTACATTAGTGAGATGCAGCCCAGCTGGAGAAGCGCTGTTAGGGGACACTGAGGAGCATTTCTCCAAGTCTAATTGCATTCACTGTGTGTGTAGTCTACGGCAGCTTCCAAAAAAAGAAGCAGGATTTTCCCATATGAAGCTGGTTCCATGAGAAGAAATCCTTTGTAGAAGGAGAGGGATGATTTTGTGGAACAACAATGACAGGATGAATAACAAGTGTTTATTTAGATGGCTTTTTTTAGTATTCATTAAATCGTAAGTGGTTAGCTGTGGGCTTCTAGAAATGACTTTACTATTACTGTATGGAAAAATATCTGTAGTCTAATAGACAACAGCTGGTATGCATTTTTATTATTATTATTTGTTTGTGACAGGCGAACGTAACACTAGGTTTGAGACATTCTCCTTTCAACACACAGAACCAGAATCCCATAGCAGTTTTGCTGCTGTGACCAATGTCAATGCGATGTCTAGGCCCACTCACAGTACTTCATCACAGGTAAATCTAAAATGTATCACTGTCTTAATTGAAATATCAAGAGAGTTGTGCAAAACCATAATCCAAAGAATTCTGCAGATCATGTAACTGGAGTGTAAGTTTAGTTTATTGTCATTGGGTCTTTTTATTTTTTTCCCCCAAATTTCATTAAATATACTGTGATTTACATCCCCAGTTTTACACAAGAGCCCTTACAACGCTTTTTTCTTGGTGCAGCTATGTAAAATGGCCTCATGGTGGAAATACAGTCACAGAATTTGTTACTTCTCAGCTTCACTATTTAAAACCTCTTGTGCGGAACTACAGGCAAAGTTTCTGGTGTATAAACCTGCTAGGGAGCAGCACAGCTCTGGTTCAGTGAAGTCCCCGCAGAAACATGCTTTGTTTTATTGGAATTCAAAGAGAATTTCATCATAATATTCAGATTTCAGTCCCACAGTTCTGCTAATCCTAGTGGTATGCTGGTGCTGTGTAAGTTGTGGTGTTTCTATAAGGTGATGACTCCTGGAGAGCTGAGTTTAAATCTGTATCCCCAATGCAGTTTTGACAATGCACACTCCTCCTTTTCTCCCTTGCCTGAGCAGACCATAGTCAAAGAACACCCAAATGGGCATTTTAGCATAGACTGCTTCCATTAATATTCAGCTAACAATGGTTATCTTGAAATATGGCATGTATCATGATTTAAAACTAAACTTCCTCCTGTAATCAAGGGACTTCAGGTATTGACCCATGTAGGTTCCATGCACTAGTGGGCAGAGAAAACCACCAGGAATCCTACTGTGGTCACAGCAAAAAAATTCAGTTTCTGTCTTTTGAACGTCTGTCAGAAAACCATTTTCCATGCAGGCCATTCTTCACTACTAAATGTAGCTTCATCATCTTGGAATTCTTAATCGTATCACACTGAAGAACTACTCGGTTTACGGGTTAGTAGATAGATTCTTCTCTAAGGTTGTCTTTAAAGACTGAACATTATGAAGAAGGCAGCATTAACTTTGAAGTTCTCGGAAGTGTTCCAAATTATCTGTAACTGAAATCAAAGAAGGGAAACTCCCACCGATTTCTGTAAAAGTTATGCCAGCAAGATCTGGCATCTCTCAGAGATGAGATAGTTTCAAGATCTGTTGAGATTCGGGGGGGGGGGGGGGGGGGCAGTCAGAAGTTACTAAGTCACTAGAAAACGTGTTCAAGTCACAGACTTCCTCCTTGTGCACTTCTAATGTTTGTCAGCTATCATGTAGTTCCTATGATGTGAGCTGATGAATCTCCTCTTGTACTGATTATGTTATAACAGCATAACTCCAGGAGGAGATTGAGAAGTGAAAGCTCCTATGATATAGACAACATTGTTATTCCAATGTCGCTGGTGGCACCATCAAAGTTGGAGAAACTACAGTACAAAGAAATCCTTACCCCAAGGTTTGTTCATGACCTCCTTAGTTGCAAAGAAGATACCAAAATGAACATGAGAACATTAAGAATATCATTAACATGTAGTTATATAATTTTATAATATTAATATGATCTTTTCATGCACTGGGTTTTTTTTTTCTGTACATTTCATTTTGTGTGACTGGAGTGGTGGGACTGTTGACAGCACGAGGGAAATAGTCTGATACACACAGAGAGGTGGCAGATGCACAGACTGGCTAGAAAAAGAAGTGTGTTTATATCATCGTAATTGTAGTCATGTTTGTGGCCTCAAATCTTCCATAAGGCTGACATGCTCTGAATTTAGAGGTTGCTGTCTTTTATGTGTTACGGTTCATAAGAAAATACTTAACTATTTTCACTGAAGTAAACAGAAATGGTTTTAGCATATATTTTTAAAATTTATCCATTCTGATACAGTAGAATAAGCTTAATTTTTTCCATACAGTGTAATCCTATAATTCACTATTCTAGATTCTTCCCCCCCCCCAAAAAAAAGAAAAATCTTTAGATTGTCAGGGTAGTTGATCTCCTGTGCTGTAATTCAGTGGCTTACTAGCAAATTGCATGAAATGGCTAAATGCAGTGGTTCCATATTTTAAATCTCTAATTTGTATTTGCTTTTATATTGTCTTTCAGTCTAATAATGTTATTAAGACTCTACTGGATAACTTAAAGACTGACTTGGGAAAAGAAAGGTTAGATACTGGGTTGGGAAAGGAAAATCTAAATTTCAGGCATCTGGTATCAGCACCTTAAATCTGAAATTATTTTATTTGAAATAAATTTTGAAGCACAAGCAGTGTTGAAGAAGGAGTAACTAACAATATAGTGTAGAAAGAAGAGTTGTCTCTACTGCCGAAATAATGAAACAGCACATAGGTAAATTAATTTGACTTTTCTTGTTTCGTTTCTAGCTGGAGAGTTGTTGAATTTCAACCTTTAGAAAGATCTCGTACTGATGAAGAAGAGGTAGGCTGTATTTTAATTAAACCATCAGTTTTTAATTACATTAGGTATAATATATAATTGGGATAATTAGTATATATTTTCCAAAGTCACTGACTTCATGCAAATCCTGGTAAGTTTCACATTTCAAAAATAGAGTATTATCTGTCAGATTGTGTCTTATCCCAACCTACTTGACCCTGTGGTGGATGACAGAAATGTGACTATCTCCATTAATAATCATTGTTCACTTCTTCATTTGGCTCTTCTGTGCCTTGATGCTGGCGCAGTCAGTGCCCCCAGAGGGTCTCTTTGGTCAGGCCTCTGCCTCCCCTGCTCCTGGGCATCGTGATGCTGGGTCTCCCAGTGCAACTGTCTCATCGGGGCCACCTGTGCTATAACCGCTGTCTTTCTCTCTCATCCTCTTGTTTGATGGCCAGTTCACATGGCCTGTGTCTCTTCAGGAGGTAACTGGCTATTTTGCCTGTGGGCCCAGCAGGTTTTTCCTCAGTTTTCTTCTCAGTGTTCTTTTTCCTGCAACCCTCTTGCTGGGAGCAAACTTTTTTCCTTTCTGCTTTGTCAGGAACAATGTAACCTTCAGCATTTCCTGCTTGCCTCTTGAACTAGGTTTGCACATCGTGTGCTACTGTTGCTTCCTCCAGACATGGGAGTCTACGTTTTTCTTCCAGGGAATGTCCGTGGGCTTTGCAGCTGGGGACTCCTTTCTCCCCTAATCAGGGCTTCAAGGCGTTTCCTGTGTACTAGCAGGTCTCTAGGCTGGTTTTCTGTCCTTCCAATCTTGTTGTGTCTCCTTTTCCAGAAACCTGCCAGTTTTACTGTCCGTTGGACCTCTCTAGTCTCCCTCCAGCCTCTGCTACGGGGCACTATCAACTGTTGTAATGTAGGACTTGTATTCATACCTTCATCCACAATATCTGTTCTTGAGCTCTTTTTTCAGAGAATCTCTACAACAAGGGTTTAAATGCCTTAGTAGAAGAAAAAGATTGCGTTTGGATAGCAGTATAGAAGGTTATGCTAAACACAGTAAACAATCATTACGCCATTCCTTTGGGGTAGAAAATACACTCTCCACAAAGGTGCTAGCTTCCTCAGAGTTTTACTAGATCTGTAGTTGCCTGATCCATGGAAATGAACCTTGCCTTTGAGAGAACATCATGGTCTCAGGTCCCTACCTGGTTATAGTTGCGCTTACTTGGAACTGTATTCTTGGAATGGAAGGAAGAGCAAACCTTACTCTTGAAAAGTGCCTTTTCTCATGCACTTGGGAAATTCTTGTGAAATCTGGTGGCCAGAGATATGTCACCTCCACCACCACCTTTTGGTTTGGTACTGTCTCTGCTAGCAGGAAGCATGCCTGATCTTTTGTAGTGAGAAGGTCGAATTACATACACTGTCCTGCAAGGACATTTAATTAAACCATTTGGAGAATAACTAATAAGCCAGCAAGGGCTCACTGTCCCTTGAGAATGTACTGTTCATTGCTCTCTCTTTGTCCTGGTATCTGTTGAGAAAAAAAGAGAATTTCAACAGTGGTTTGCCTTCAGGGCTTCAAGGGACTTGCTTGGATGGCTTTGTGGATTTCTTGTTTAGATTTCAGATCCCGTACAGATGACTTGCCTTACATACTTCTAGCTTATTTTGCTGACGGGACTTCAACGTATCTCTCTGCGAAGCTCATGGGCTAATCACTTGTTTAGTAGTCCTCCCAATACATTTGTATTTGGCGTGACTAGTTGATCCTGTATTATTCATCCTTTGGCCAGGAAATAACTTGAGTTAATAGTAAAGCAGCTTTGCCTCCTGCTGTGGTCCACTGCTTCTATATTGTCTGTCAGCTGCTGGGTAGAATGAGAGGGAAGAGATGTCAGACAGAAAAATTCTAAAGATCTTGTTTGTCTAAATCATCGTTTGCCAATTTTCCCCCTTTCTTTTGGCATCATGTTAATTGCTTTGGATGTTTTTCAGAGTACTGAGAAAACGTGGTTGTCTGATCATAATTCTTCCACTTCCTTGCTTTAGGTTTTAGGGTGAGTTAGATTTGTTACTGAGCAAGCTTGAAAAAATACAGGAGAAAACAGCAGCATTACCTTTCTCCAATGATACTCTGACATTCTTGAAATCGTTCCTTGTACTGAAATCAAGGCAAGCTTCAGTAGATAATTCGTGAAGGACAAGAGAGGGCAAAATGTACTTTCTGCTTTTATATAAAGTAAGCTTTTCCTGTGCTTTCTGCTGCGTAGCAGCCTGTGGTGGTACTGTGTAATAGTTTCTTTTCTGCGTATTTTCTGCATGGCTAAATGTAAAACTTCTGGAGTTGTCCTTGTGTCAACCAGCAGTTAGGGCTTTCTTCCACTTGACATCTTTCCCTCTCCCTCCCCACCCTTTTTTTTTTTCTTCTCTCTTTTCTTCATTTAAAGGCTTTCAGTCTAACAACTTGTACCCATGCAATAGACTTGCATCCAAAGTTTCAACAAGTTACAAAAAAATGTGGGGTCCCAGATTTGTCATTTTCTACAGGACCCATGCTGCCAAGGATGGGAATTCAGTACTTTCTGAAAATCAAGCCTATTCACTGTGCCTTTATTCGCGTACAAAAAGCTTACCTTTATGGGGTGCCTAATTCTTGTTTCTGGAAATTTTGACAAACGTAGCAGTTGGGCAGTGCAAAAGTTAATCTGCTGTCTGTGTCTACTCTATTACTTGCTCTAAAAATACTTAGTTTTCGGAAACACAGTGTTTGAGTTTCCTGGTTTGCACGTATGAATTTGCAGTTTGTTACTGCTTTAAGGCATGGGAGGGTGTGGTGCAGGTTTTCCTGTTTTATTTTGGTTTTAATTTGTTTTGTCCAGGTTAAAGTTTCTGGCAAGGCATGGTCGTAAAGTAATGTTCAAGTTTATTTTGTAGTTGTTTTAGTAGTGAGAAATACTTTGGAATAATTCTGTGTGTAATTAGTTTTGCATAAGTGTTTTCATGGCTTTTGTCCTCTTTCAAACTAACCTTAGCGGGGAAAAAAAAATAACAAATTTCTCCAGTTATGGCAACTTTAAATTAACCTAAAGTTGGTAGAGGAAATATATAAAGTGTTACAAAGCTGGAGAGGGCAGAGGCTGTACTGAACCAAGTGGAGACCTTTTACTCTGATGCAGTGTGATTTTATCCACAGAATAAAGAGCAATTTTTAAGTAAGAAAATGTATTACTTGTTAGTCTTCAATGGAGTAGGGTAAAACTCATTTTAAATAAACGAGTAGGTAAATCTGCTATATCATCAGCTATGGAAAAAGAACAGTAAGGCTTATTTCTATATTTTTCAATACTCTTTGCGTGCAGAGGAACGTGGACTTTGATTTTTGAAAGGAAGCTTGTTAAAAATGAAGTTTCTTCCCAGCATGAAAAGTTTTGGCAATTTGCTAAGAAAAGTATTTTCAAAGTCTTAAGTTTTTCTTTCAAAATTTTCTTTTGTTTCCACTTCAAAGGAAATCTGAGCACACAGAAAAATCCTGTATTTTCCCTGAGGGAATAGCACTTTTGTAGTTCATAAAATTCTCACTTTCACGCTATACATCATTGACCTTGAAAAGACAGAATCTGAACTGGAGCCCCATACCAATGCCATCCAAGTGACAGAGCTGGTGAATTCCAGAGAGAGGAGGAAACCCATTAAGTTGGCTTGCATGAAAGGAAACCAGCAGCTAACAAAGTGGTTTGTGTTTAATATAAATAAATAAAAGCAACGAGGAGTCTTCGAAAAGCAGTCATGAGATGGGCAAACAAAGCAGGCCTGTTTGTCTGAAGGTTCCTGCTGAGTGCTGGGGTGAGCAGGAACCAGGCAGCTACAGTTCCAGGTCCTGTGGCCGATGCAGATCGTGCTGAAGTCTTTGGGATGCTTTTCATTTGCCCAATTGAAATTCATTGTGGGGCTGTAGTTCGTGACCAGCCAGTAGGTTTGAAATGTGCTCTCTGGCAAGCTGAGTGCCACTACCAGGTATGCTTACAGCAGCATAAATGCATTGTAGTATTTTGCATTTGTACCCAGAATGGTCATGAACTACCTCACTGCTGCAAGACTCGGTACAAAGAATGACTTCTGCAGAAAACCTCAGGGTCGTTAGTTGGCTGGAGTGGAGTACTTCCAGCTGACAGTGTAACCTGTGTTGTATGGCTCTATCTGGTACTGCAGTGAAGACTCTGCATTTAGTTCTGTATTTTAGCAGACTCAGTCGGAAGATAAATGATGTTACTTGTATAACACCACTGAGGATTTTGCTTTATAGGAAAAATTTTATTTCTGTTCTGTGAACCCCGATTATTGGTATAATTCTTGTCCAGGACTGATCTGGAGGTGCAGCTTCACAGCTCCTATGACCAAGAATTGTTCTTTCCTAGAATTTCTCTGCTTTTAAGTTGGGAGTGGCTGGCATGAAATTCATGGCTGCAGCACATGTATGCACTGGCCAACATTAGCTTTTTAGGTGAACTTTGAACAGTTTGAATGGTTTGGAGCACTTTGAAATAACTCTGAGCTGTGCTGGAGGGGTCCAGCCAAGAGCTCACCCTGCCTTCTGGGGGGTGAGGGGGAAGGGCAGCAAAGTGCTCTTTGCCTAGCTGTGTCCAGGGAGCAAACTTCTGGTGTGCTGCCAACAGAAAAACGAAGATGGCTGTTTCAAAGTGAAGGTCAGATGTGATAGCTACAGCTGAAGAGTTTTACCTAAAAAGCTGCCTCGTCTGACTACGAGCAGTTAAAGTAATCACATTAGAGCCCTTTTTAAGCTGTACCAGGGTCATGCAAATCATTTGCTAAGGAATAGTCTCTTCAAAGCAGAAGCCATTTTCTGCTTGGTTTTGTAGCAGGAATGCGGCACCTCAGGTTTGCCGAGTTCCTCTCAGTCTGGAGCTACTGAAGTCCTTGGTGATCTCAGACCTATTTCTCTGTGCTTAAAGAGCACCTGGCAAATCCTGCTGCCTCTCAGCCTCCTAAAGCAGTCTCTGGAAACTCCTGGAATTTTTGTTTGTCTTTATTATGTGCTTTTAATACTGCCTTGATTTGCAAATGAATACTTGTCCTCTTAATTTTCTGTCTCTCACCATAGAGAAAAATGTTTTGCGTGGGGGGTTGTAATTTGTATATCCATTCAGATCATCCAGACATGTAAAGGAATAAAGTGAAAGTGACAGCATCCCATATACTAGAGCTCTAGTGAGAGTGTAATGCATTTATTTTGATGTGCCTTTGTACTGCAAGCATGCATTGTGTTGCCTCCTCTTCTTTGGTGAAGAATTATATAAAATATTGGCTGCCTTTGTTTCTAGTGATGTTCATAATTATGGCAGCAGCTATCCCTGTATTTCGTTACAGGTAGAAGATCTGTCAGATGAAGTTTTTTCCTTACGTCATACAAAATATGAAAAAAGAGAGAGAGCAAGGTGGTCACTGTGGGAGCAGAGCCGCTGGCCCAAAAGGAATAGCAGGCAGGTGTATTGACTTTGATAAGAGCATTCCTATTGAACCACTGGTGTCGGCTGTTGGTGCAGCAGTTTCAGAAATGCTGTCACAGGGAACTTTTAAAATGAGGGCACTCCTCGTTAATTAACTTGTCAGGGACAGTACTGGGTGTGTTTGGTTTTGTGGCTGGAAAGGGAAGGCCGTGCAGTTCTGAAGCATGCATACTTACAGAAATTTAAGCATGTTAGTGACCTGCTATCAGTGAATAAAAATCCTACTCCCATACTGAACACAGCTCTGGTGGTTTGTGGCACTCCCAGTTATGACTTTAGCCACTGAGCGTAACATGAGCCCTTCTTCACTCACTTGACTTAGATGAAAGTCCACTGCATTCACAGACATGTTACTGAAGGGTCCTGGGCTGTGCCAGGGACCTTATGCTTAGAAAAGTCATTGTGTGAGAAAGTTTAATTATCACAGGCTTGCTGTCTGGTGCAAAGCTCATCAGCTTTAATTATAACCCCTAAAAATCTTGCAAAAAGTAGTGCATATAAGAACAAACATCATAAAGCTGTAACTGCAGTTTGGCTCTGGGAAAATTATTCCTATAAATCACTTTCAGAATTTGCCAGGACAAAAAGCATCATATAAATGCTGAGATTACTTTTTCTGCTGTTTATCATATCCTTGTGTCTACTCTTGGCTGCAAGTGAACGATGACCCTATGAATATATATGCAAGGATAGTTTTTATAATGCAGGATAAATTCAGAGATAAACCATAGTAAGGAATTCTATTTTAAGCTATTTTGAACATAAAAAAGCTTCAGAAAGTGTACTGAAAAATACAAGTTCTATATGTACCCTGAATTTTGAAACTCTGTGAACTCCATGGTGAAATCTTAGTGCTATTTGAATTCAGAAGTAAAACTGCCCATTGACATGAGCAAGGTCAGACTTCCACCTGGCATTTAAGATGCATGCCATTATTTTATATCTAGTTCAAATTGGCATTAAAGTCGAGGTCAAAATTTTTAATTTTACTAAATTATTTTGACTGCTTTGGAGCTAAGTCCAGAGTAGAGGTGGGAAGGGGGAGCTCAAGGACCTGCTGTTTCTTCTCGAGTTGCATTGGCACAGTCTGCTGACAGTGCAGTTCGGACTCCACAGGCTCCTGCAAATTATGCCATCTTCCCCCAAGTGGGAACAGCCCCAGCTTACTGACTTCTGTCCAAAATTACCGTTCTGGTGAGCATGCGGAGCAAGGCGCAGGATTGGGACCAGCCATTTTGCTGCCAGAGTGTGCCTATTCTAGCCCTGGTTTATCCAGTTGGCTTCTCCACATAGCACTCTTTGCTTTGGCTTGTGACAGTGAGGTTGTCAAGAACCACGTGTGTTTTCATCTGCTCTTTGATTTAAATAAGTAGAATGCAGGTAGCATGTATGGAGAAACTGAACGCTTTGAAAAGAAGATCTGAACTGTTTCTGGTGATGTGAAATGGCAGGGGTTAGCTCTTAAGACTCGTCTCTTATCCTGCACTAGATCTTACAGCAAAAATGCTGACGGACGACACAGCCAAGATTTGGTGCAGAAAGATCACCACGGCAGCTCCTGTGCCTCGCTGCATTGTGCTGCTGAACCTGTTCCCAACTTGACTTCGGAAGCCCACAGTTCTGTTTGTTCAGGGATTGCACAACTCTGCAGAGAGAGCCAGGAAGCGAAGGTGGGTGCTGCCAGTAGCTTCCGGGTCTGGTCAGGTCTCCAGTGACCACTATCTCTAACCTGAAACAAAGAACCTGAACATATTCTCCCATCTCATGGATTAGAACCTCAGGCTGTCGCCTCAGTTTATGTAGACTGAGAGTAGCACTCCTGTTTGGAACTAGATTGCTCTGCTTTATGAATTAAGCCCAAGATTTGTCAACAGGTAAAAGTTTCATTGCGCAGCACACACGGCACGTGTTTTAGAGCAAAGTATGGCAGGCCTGGGTTCTGGGATGATGGATCTTTTCTCAGGGATGTTGGCCAAGGTTCCAGATGGGGCTGACTGTTATGATGTCAGGTATCCTGATGGTCTGGCACCCTGGAAAAGAGCTTCCCCCTTCCTGTACTGTGCCTGTTCAGTTGTAGCTCTGTTACTAGTTCAAAATTGTAAGAAGCCAGCTTATATTGACAGCTGGTGCCTAGCAGCGTCATATTCTTTATCTGAAGAGCCCTGCAAACATTGTAAAGAAAGACTCATTTGTTACTTGATAGCAGATCATTCTGCACATAGCTAATCAGTTCAGAATCAACTGAAATCCCTTTCTCCCCTCTTCTCTTTTTTTCACCCTCACTCCTACCCTTCTGATTCCTTTCAGTCTGGGCTGTGGGAACTTCGAGTTTTTCCACTAAAAGATGAAGAGGTAGAAGCTTTACTGTGCCAAGATCAAATAATGAATCAGACTGAAATGTCAAGTGCAGCTTTTCCCAGCGACTCTCTCTGTACTTCGTGCACACCCATTGGTTTGCCAGACAATGGCCATCCACCAAGAAAACAATCTACCGAAGAGTCAGAAGACTGTGAAAATATTTGCCTGGGAATGAACAATACAAGAAAACAAAGGTGACAGGGAATAATGTGGTTCATTAAGAAAGCCAATTAAGGTGGAGAAAAGTGTAAGGTAAAATCTCTCTTGTTCACACAGCGTACGACAGCACAATTCAAAACCTGTATGTTAGCTGCATATAATATATTTTCTTTCTTGCTTTGTAACAGGCAGGATAAATCCCAAAGACAACACTTTCTTCTTCCTGAACCCCAAGAGAAAGTAATTATTTCAAGCTGGAAGTCTAATATTCCCAGTGTCAGGAGTGGGCGCACATAAATTGCTGGCACCATTCACTTTCTGTTGTCATATTGCCACATTTGTTAATAATCATCATTTTCTGTTTTGTTTGTTTTTGAATGCATTTCTGGTTCTAGTGGAGTCTGGTGCAGCAGAATATGCTGTCTACCTTAACCAACGCCTTCAACTGAACACAGAAAAACTACTTGAAAAAATAGTGGGGAGAAGCGATAGCCTCAGATTATTTTTCTGTGTGGCATGACCATGGGGCAAAAATCTGCCTCTCTAAATGCATGTCTGTAACCCATATGTGTCAGATAAGGGTAGCTGAGAACGAGGAGTTTCAAACCAGGCGTTCTGGAAGCCTAGCATCTAGCTTAAAATCAGTAGCGCCAGGGCATGTTTCACATAGATGTCCTCAAGCAATAAGATAGAAATAGACCACTGCATTTCAATAGTCAGTATACCTGCCACTTGGAAAGTAGCGTTTCTGCTTCAGTTGCGTGGGTATAGAGAAACGGAAGGAAAGAGGAGTCAAGTCAAATCAGTGCTGCAGCTCTTTGGAGATTGTGTTTTGGGTCATCTTACTTCCTTAGTTCTTCAGTAGCTAATGAGGCTCATAATATTATGCTTTAATATGTTAAAGTCTTGTTCAAATTCCTGTACAGTGCCTTGTGAGAGTCTCATAAGTTTGCCAACATTTGGTGACTAGCTGAAAAGATGATTGATATCTAGAAGGCAAATAAAGAAAAAAGCCCCAAAGTTTTCCATTGTGATTCCAGATAGATTTTTAATTTCCCAACGAGTTCGCGGTGAGGAAACAAAAGCAAGTTGTTTAAACTTGCATCTAACTAGTATAGTTTGGAACATATCTGCAATCCCAGGAGGTATTAAAAAAGATAAAACAGTGAATGTAGGTATCATCAATCAACAGGAATTTTTTCTGTGTAGGACAGTTGAAGGCAATTTTATAGGAGTCTCTGGTTTTGTGCAAAATTTTCTTCCACATGTAGTATCTGGAATGGCACTGTACAGATGACCCAGTTTTAGTGACTTTTTGTTTGGTTGTTTTTTTTTGTCAGAATGACAGGAATTATACACTGGGCATCTGAAAACAGTAAAGTTTCAACACTACAACCTATTGCTACATTGTAGTTTATTGCACATCCTGATTATTTTTTTAAACACTTTTTTTAACACTGGTTTGTCTTAAACTTGAATCTTGGCTCAATGTCTGATACAATAATCTTTGATGCAAGGTTTGTTTTTTAATTAAAAGCTATTTCTATATATGTTGTATATAGTCTGAATTTGATGGCCTTTTAGAAGTGAAGAAATGGTAGTAATGCTTTCTGTTGGCACAGAGACCTGCCTGGCCCAAGAACGGCTTTGCAAACACACTGAGGTGGCAGTGGCACTAAGCTTTGCTGTGGTACTGAAGCTGCACCGGTGCTGTGAGGCTGAGGTCCCCTGGTGTCTGAATACAGAGGGAGATTGTTCCAGCCCTCTTGTCCTGCATGTGCATCTGCTGCCGGGAAAGGTTTCTGAAAGTTACATGTCTCAAATGCTTTGCAGGTCTTTTCCATACCTGTATCCATTCATTGAAACGCCTGATCCAACCAGCTCTCACCCAGCTTTGCTGTAAGGTCAGGGCTTCCTGCTCTGTCTGATCCCTGGGCAGCAGGAGGAGCTTATGCAGTTTAAGAGATGGTACAGAACCAAGTAAACCAGCTGGCTAGCCACCTGGTCAGGAAATGGAAACACAGTGCAGCATTTTACAGGAAGGAGCAAGAGGAGAGTGTTTTTCTCGACTGGGGGCGGGGGGGTGGGAAGGGTGTTAAAATGAGGCCAAAAAGGAGCTGGATTAACAAGTTTGGTCAGCCCAGCAGACTGTGAAGCTGTTCCTGCACTGCTATTCAGTTCTCAGTTGTGGTGTCCTGTTGAAGCATTGTGTTGCTTTTGGGTCAGTCTCCAGTGTGCTGGCCCACAGCAGCTGCTTGTTACCTTGCCAGCTGCAGGGGCTGCACAAACTGGTCATTGATATGAGCAAGGGTAAGCACGCTTTCTTTGTCCCTTCTTCAGATGTTCTTGTCAGCCATTGTGGGAACCAGCTAGCGCCTCACAAGGCAGCTATCAAAAGGCCAGCCAAAGAAAGGCCGCGTAGCCAGGAGACTGGAAAAAAACAAGATCCCTGTAGAAACTATAAAAAATGTCTGTTTGGTCATAACCTTGCCCCACCACCATCAGAAGTCTTTTCTCCACATCTGCCCCTCAGCTGGGTAGACCTGTGCCAGCAAACTGCAGCTGCCTTGACACAGAGCCACCTGAGCAATTACACAGCCAAACTGTGCCCAAGTATTACTTCCTCCCCAGAGGGCTGCTCCACAAGTGGTGGTGGTGCGCAGGCTTCTGCCATCAGGTGACGGGCCTGTGCAAGTGTGGCAGGCACAGGCCAGGGAGGAGGGGTGACCAAGAACAGGCTCCATTGGCTTTTCCCACGTCACCTGCCTACCTCCAGCAGCCTTTCATCTGGCAGGTGCAGATGGGGAACGCTGTGTGCACATAGTGAGCGAGACACTTTTCGGGAACCTCCAGGCTGCTCCTCACCCACAGCACCTCTCATCATTTGCCACCTTCTTGCAGCAGACCAGGCACTGTGGATGTATATACTGTAGTCATCAGCCTGGACAGTAGCTGAACTGATCCTGGTGATCACTGAAGCTGCCGGTGAATGGGTCCCTGAAACAGGGCGTAAAGAGGAAGTCAGGTTGCCAAGTGTAAAGGGTGTTGTCATGACTCTGCAGACCTGAATGGGACTGACATCGCGCACCTGGCAACCTGCATGAGCGATTGTCAGCAATTGTACATGCTCCCGAGACAGATACACACAGACTCCGCTCAAGAGCTGTGGAAGTTTTGTACAAAGCTGGCCAGAACAACCGCAGGTCACAGCAAAGCATTTATCCTAACTGGTGCAATGTGACACTTTTTCCTAATGATGAACTGTGCTGTCAGTAAAAATGCTGCAAGAGGGCGAAGCACAGAAGTACAACTGAGCAGTATCCTTTCTGGATCTACTCTGTGCGTCTTTGCTCCAGGCAGGCGCCCGATTTTTCAGTAGCCTCGTTCCACTACTGGGACAAGGTTAGAAAACTGGCTTAATTGAACTTGGTCACAGGACCATTCCCATCCTTTCATCTTCTTTCCCTGTGCTGTATGCAGCTGGAATTGGCACTAGTACTCTCATTTACTGCCTGCAAGCCCTTGTCCCTGCAGAGCTGGACTCCCACCTCTGGACAGTTCAGGTTTTGCATGAATGTTGGGGTTGTGAGGGAGCTGCTGGTGGTGGGAGTGGGCTGAGAGCTCAGAGACAGCCTCATGCCTGAAGCCATAAACTGTGTGAGAAACCCAGTGCTTATTTTTCTTTCCTTTTCAAAGTTTTAAACAACGGGAAAGGGGAAAACAAAAACACCCTGTTTGTCTTTGGGCTGTTAAGCTATGAAAACAGCTGTCAGCACTGCTCCTCATGTTTTGTGGCTGAAGGTATGAAATGTGAAATACCAACTTTTAAACATAATGCAGCAAGGCCCCCCCCATACACCAAACTGGGGTGTTGCAGCTTTGCAAAGAACGCATTTCCCTTGCACTTTGTTTACGATTTTCAATTGAGACATTTTTAAGGTCACTTACATTCTGCTCCCTGCTGCTGTAAGGGTTTAAATGCTTCATCCTTGCATCCAGGACCTTAACAGAATGCAAGTACAAGTACCAACTTCTAAGCCCTATTAAAGTTACACTCTGTGTGTGTATGTCTACTGCAGGTGTTTTTTTGTTGTCTTGCTCAGGGATGTGCGCTGTACCACCCTGTGGAGCACATGTCCAAGCCCAGCCTTACTCGGCTATATCGGTTTCTTTTATCCTGTTTTCCAGTGCAGGCAGAGCCTTTGCTCTGTCACATCAACCTGGACCACTCTAAATCATGTTACTTAATATAATTATTACCAGACTGTGCACTACCTTGTTGCTGAAACTTTGCTTTATCAATGTATTGCAACATCTAACAGTCCTGGGGTTTATTTGGCCCCATGGATACCATGCAAGCAGCTCTGGGTTTTCACATCAGTGTTCAGTTCAAGTCCTGCAGCTGTGGTGCTTCTGCTGTGGGGTTACGTTATCAAGTACAGGAGGGCAGGCCTAAATAAAGTCTAACAGATTACTTTGGTTAACGTGTAGAGGCAAGAACCTGGAACGGTCTTAAGCATTAAAAGAACAAGTATCATTACTGTTACTTCCATAAACGCTCTGTTGTCACTAATAGATTTAACCTTAGATGTGTAAAAAGCTGCTGCAGTAGTAGCCAGATGCATAAAGCCACCTGGGTGGGATTTAGATGGAAAGAATCAACTGAGTAATTTTACTGTGCGTGCAGTTTCTTTCTCCCACAATATTCCTAACCTGAGAGTCAATGGACTTGCAAACTACCAGATTTAAAATGATGACAAAGTGACTACAACCTATTAAAGAAACCATACTGTATGGTTCCACGCTCAGAACAAAGCACAGTACTGTCAATTAACTAGCATGACTTTGGGACATCTGTGTTCTCCCTGCAAATTAACTGGAAAAAAAAAAGCAGAAATAGTTTGATTAGTTTCAGCCCAGCTTAAGGTCAACTGCAGGAGGCAAGGATACTACAGCTGTTGTGCTACTGCATTCAACAGCATGAGAAGCCACACTTCCACATCCTAAACTAACATTTTCATAGCCACTTTGTGGCTGCTTGGCCTGCATTTTAGATACGAGAGCCATGACTGTTTCTCTATGCACACTATGTTACAGTCTACACAGGTTCTTTCCAGAAGTACGAATAAGCTGCTTTGACACATCTAACAGCCATTTGGACTATTCCTTTTCCCGGCCAAGCTTTCTTTTGGCAAACCTCTTCTGAAAGATGTTTTCAGTGCAGTAGGTCCAGATGACTCCATTTGTCTTTTGCTAGTTCTCAGATGGGGTTGCAAGTGGAAACAGGAAGCAAAGGCATTTGTTCACCTAAACCACAGTTAACCACACAGGAAAAACTAGTCGTTGCCATTTCAGACACTTGGCTATAGACCGTTTGAACTAGCCCTAGCTCCTCCTCCTTAACAACAGCAGCAACACACACTGTACCACAGCCGTCTCCTCCCATGGCCACTAAGCAGAGGCCATGCTGTGGACACCTCGCAGGTCCTGGGCTGAGAAGAAGGGCGGGGGTGCATCAGCCCTACCACTGCCCTAGCATTTCGTAGGGGACGCATGCCCAGCTTTGCTGCAAGGACAACTGATTAGACTTTGGCCTCGTGGAAATCGACTAGCCACGGCTGTTGAGCCTTCCAGCTGGTTCCCCTGGGGCACCAGCCTGTTTGCAACCCTCCTGTAATTACAACTTAAAGGGAAAAATACCATGCAGAACACCATGAAGTATTAAAGGAGTTGGCAATACTAATTAGTGCCAAGGGTGGTAGGTCTATCTAAAACAACCTGCTCAGATCCTCCTCTGGTGGGCTGTAACACTCACCTTTCACATGTGCAGGCAGGCCAGGCTGTGAAGTCAGCTCAGGCAAATGGAAGGTATGAGAACAATTTGGCTTTGCAGCCGAGAGGAGCTTTAAGCCGTTTTACAGAGCCATCTCCATACAGTGCATTTCAACCTACATACGCTGAAATCGCTTCAGGAGGTAACGTTCCTATATGTCACCATCTTAATCATTTGCTCAGGCATATGCACAAATGAAGGAGGCTGTGGGTCAAGGTAAAGTTTCTTAACTATCTGTAGGGTTTTAAAGTGACATTCTTCCATGGAATCCTGTCACTTCCAGGAATTTCAGACACAGCTGTCTTAACTGGCTATCTGAAAGGTAAATGAGAGGGTATGTCCCAATTTGTGACCCAGGTAAAGATGTTGCACTGACTTGTTTAATGCCTAACTTATGTAGGTCAAGTACTTCTATGCAGTAAAAGCAAAACATAGAAACATTTCTGGCATCTATGGGATTCTTTAGCTCTGTTAAAACTGCTTTTTTCCCCAACTTACTCCCAAAAGCACTCATTTTTGACACTCGGCTTAAAGGAAACTTACCACACCAAGGGAGGGGTGTTTAATGCAAATATTAGAGAAGTTTTGTAGGAATGCACTGATCAAAAGAAAAAATACAGACAGCAGAAGGCAGTTTGATTAGAGTCTTCCACAAGAAAGGTTGCTTGTGGTGATTCTACACTCTTCTAGCAAGCAAATCACTGACTGAAGTTTAGTTCAATCCAGTCAGCATTACAGGCCGTGCCATAAAATGAGCCTCCACAGAATCACAACAGGTTCAAATCATTGTATTTCCAACCCTGAAAGACAGCCAGTGTTCTTCACTGCTGCTTGCTTCATTGCAGCGAAGGAATGATTCCTCTGTTCAGCAGCAACAAGTTTCCATAATTAACGTTCATCCAGCCCTTCCTTACGCACAAGAATCATGGGTTCTCCTGCACGCATAGAGCCTTCTTGAACACTGCTCAGGTAGGTCTCACCGATCCAGACAGCGCTTTTGAGCTGCTTCTGAACACACATTCCTTAGAAGATTGATCACTGATCTTGGATCTGCGCTTTTCATAATAGCACTGCCAGATACAATCATATTTGCACCTGCCTGAAAGACATTAAACACCCACTCAATAACACAGAACAGCTCCGCTTCTTAAAGCTCTTTCCTGCTGTAAAACACATAAGGAGGTAGTGAATTCTAGGCTGGTGGGCAAACAAGCGCAATCTGTGGGACACAGCATAACACAGCTCTAACTACAACCACACAGCAAGTTCAGAAAAGTCAGCTCTTCCCCAAGTATGTAATTTCTTCATCGTTGCTCCTATTTACCCAAACATACAAGAAACAAAAAACTTCTCGAGCTTAGGGCAGGCTTCAGTAGCCGCTATCAAAAGAGGCACAAGAGCAGACCTCAAGTAGATTTCGGTAAGTGTTGCTTTACTGTTCCCTCTGAAAACTAACAGACAAAACACAATTCCCCCTAAGCTTTATTTGCCAAGAGGCCATTAAGTCTCTCAGCACAGTGACCGAGAATGCTGCTCTGCTTCAGCCTCTTACCTCTGCACACTTATGGATGGTGTCAGGCCCAACTCCGCCATCCACTTCAATATCCAACGAGGGAAACTGTGTCCTCAGCCACTGAACCTGAGACACAGTGTAAAAATGTTGGCACCGAGATCTGCACTCAGCTGCTACAGTTACTTACAGTTTCTTACACACCCAGACAAGGTTTACTCACTACACCACCACACTCCATGCTACTAACTACCTTTAAACTCAGTAAGTAAGGAAAAAGAAACTTAGTGTACCTTTGGCATCATGTCTTCCATAAATTTCTGCCCTCCAAATCCGGGTTCTACCGTCATCACCAAAGCCATGTCTATCTGATTGGCCCAAGGTGCCAAGTGCTCAACTGTAGTGCCAGGCTTGATCGCCAAGCCAACCTGCAGAAGAGGCAAGACAAATCCAAGTGCACCTTAGGATGACACAAACATGGTGAGATCGGCTTGAGCTGGATACAAACTCCTAGGAAAACAATTACGTGTCTGTGTAAGTGCAGTAAGAACAGGCTGCTTTAAATAACGATTCCCTATTTTTTAAAACTCAAATTGAAGACTGACTTTGTGCACAAAGAGCTTTAGGGCTGCGTGTGCCCATCTCTGACTACCTGAAACTGCGGCGATGGGTTTTCATTGCCAGAAACACAGGGGCCCGTTCAGCGTGCCACTCCGCGCCCAGGCTCCCCTCACCTTCATCCCGTTCTCCCGAATGTCTTTTATCAAGGCCCCTGGGTTGCTGGTCGCTTCCAGATGAAAGGTGTACTGATTGGCGCCAGCGACAGCCATTGGTTTCACCCACTGCTCCGGCCTGGCCACCATCATGTGCATGTCTAGAGGAGGGGAGCGGAGTGCAGGGCCGTGACGAAGCGCCGCAGCCCGGGGCCCGCTGCCCGCCCGGCCGCCCGCCGCCACTCACCGAAGAAGGGCTCCTGGCCCAGCTGCTTGCGCAGGCTCTCCACGACGGGGTGGCCGAAAGTGATGTTCGGGACGAAGTGCCTTGGGGCCGGAGAAAGAGACCCGCCCGGCCGCCCGCAGGTTACACCCGGCCGGGCCGGGGCGTGCAGGCCGCCCGCCCGCCCGCACTCCCGGCCCGGCCCGGCCCGGCCCCGACCCAGCTCACCCGCCCCCGGCCGTTACCCGTCCATTACATCCAGGTGGAGGTAGTCAGCCCCGCAGTCCAGCATGCGGCTGCACTCGGCGCCCAGCGCCGCCAAGTCACTATTGAGGACGGATGGCCCGATCCGGCACCCCGACGCCATCCCTGCCGCCCGCCGACCCGCGCATGCGCCGCCGCGCGGCCCGCCGGGACCTGCGCGCGCCGCCGCCCCGCCCCGCGGCGGGCTTCGCCATTTCGGGCGGCGGCCGCGGCTGGGTGCTGCTGGGCGGCGAGCGCGGGGCGGGCGAGATGGCGCTGCTCGCAGTGGCGTCCCGCCAACGGCGCGGCCGGCACGGCACGGCGGGCCGAGGGCTTTGGGGCCGCTGAGGAGCCGTTTCCCGGGGGCCCCGTCTGAAGCGCCGGCGCAAAGGCCCGGCCCTGCTGCCCCTTCGGTGCGGGCAGCGGCAGACTTGCGGGCTTGTTCCCCAAGTGCCCGAGCAAGGCCCGCCTGAGCAGCCGCCCTCCGGCCAAGGGCCTGAAACGGGGGGGGGGGGGGAAGCGTGTTTCTATAGCGGTTTGGTTTTTTTAATTTCCCAGCAAAGAGTGTTCTGTACCGCTGTGGCACCGCCGCAGGCAGCAGGGGTGGCTGACGGCCCGGGGCGGGGTGGCTGCAGCCCCTGTCGCTGCGCGGGTCTGGGCGGAGGCGTCGAGCGAGCTGCGGCCGGGCCCGTGCTGCAAGCGGAAGGGTGGATTTGAACAAGGGCTGCCCGTGTCCTGGGTCAAAATCGTGTCAAAGAGCAGGGTACCAAAGCCCCTCGGAATGGGACACCGACGCGGTGTTGCACAAGAGGCTTAAACACAGAACTCTGTCCTTTTGACGTTACTCCTTTGTATTTAGTTTGTGGAACAACGTTTGCTTAAAATGCTGAGGCAGTGGGGCCAACGGACACGCTGACGAGACTCGCAAGGCCTGGGTGGCTGTTGAGCATGGCATGCGCTTAAGGCCTCTAACACTATTTAAGCAGCATCATTTGTCATCACAGCAGAAACAGGCCAGTTCTGTTCCAGAGATACTGGAGGAAAACAAAAACCAGCGAAAGTACACCATATGCGCCTCATTAGTACAGTATTAAGTGCAACTGACACGACAGTAAAACACATGAGAGAACAGACAGACGGGTCTGCCTATCTGTTCCAGCTTGCAACAATTGTCCAACAAAAGCAAAGCCATCTGCCCGGCCACCTGAATAAAACTAAATTACAGATTACATCATTTATAAGCTGCATTAATTTCTAGCAGGGTAGACATTTTAGTCCTTGCTATGGCTTGCTACTGTGGATTCACCAGCGACAGTGGGAAACCTGAATGGAAACATTTATTACATACACTGAATGAAATGAAGTAAATCACAGTTATTTTTTCATTGTTAGAGTGGAGTACTGTGGCGAGGCATCTACTTTTCATTAAGAAAAATGTTTCCTTCTCACTTTCAGCAGAAAAGGTCACTCTGTAAAACACACCATGAATTCTGTACATGTTGCAACCCAGCTGTTTACGCAGCTCGCACCTGAAACTCCTCCCCCACCCAACTGCCGGTAACACAGCCTACCTTGGGGTTTGAAAGTGCACTGTGTTTTTTCTTATTTGTGTGTCACCGTTAATAATAAAACTCTGCATCTGGAATTTAGAAATTCTTTGAGCTAAGAGCTCCAAGCTAGGAGCTAATCCAAAGCAATTTCCTACAGGTAGGTAGGTGGTGCTGGCTCCAACTCGCTGAGGAGATAAGCAGCAGTACGGCATGGTTTGGTCAGCAGAGTAAGCATTTTGTCATTCAGGATGCACACTGAGCAGCGCATCGAAACACTGCCATCCTCACCTAACCATCTCTCTTACACATCCGCGTACACTTTGAAGTTGCATTGGTATCACCATATGGTGATACAGGTGGTGCACTATAAAAATAGTTGCCTTTTCAGCCCTGCTTTCCCCATGAGGTGCTGAAAGTCTCCATCTCTCACCAACGCAGTGGTAGCAGAGCATGCCCAACACCAGTGAGCCTGGGAGAAGGATGGCTTTTGCTATGTTCAGAGGCTTAACATGCGTGAGGTCCCTCTCCAGATTGGTGTGCACAGCTCCCGTCAAATTTGAGCATTTGGCAAATACCGGGCAGCACAGCCTGAAGACTCCACAGGTTTCAGCAGGCTGAAACCTGCTGTCAGGTATATGGTTATTTTTCCATGCAACAGTAAAAACTGCATGCTGCACTACAGCAGTGAGGCAGTCGTTTGTATGGCAGTATTTTAAACAGCATTTTTAGAGCTGTTGAAAAGAGATGCGAGTCCTTTTCTTTGGATGATGGGTAGGAGGATATTGTTCTGTCTCCTCAGCGAGGCTGTTTTATGATGCGTGCACCAAATTACAAGCCCTTAGGAGCCAAACTGGTAATTAGCACATTTTACAGACTCTCAGGAAGATCTAAAACATTTTCCTCTGCACAATAATGCAATGATTATAAAATCTAGTTCTTCTAATGTAAGCTGAGAAAGGCAGTCTATGATTCCCAAAGCACAGGGCAACCTTGGGCGTTGCTTATGATTTCATGGTTTGTTTCACAGCTGTTTTGCAGTTTGCCCGTAAGCAGCTAATGGCTAAATTCACATTTCAGTGTAATTCCATGATGCTGCAGCACAGCTCATAGCTCAGCTGTGACTTCAGCTGATCCCCCATGGGGATCTCCACCTACGTATAAATGTTACATATATGTATCTAATCCTTGCAGCCATGAACATTCCGTACATAAAAAGGAACCTTTTTAAATATGATCTCAAAATGCCAAAAATAGATTCTTTCATCAAGTTTCTGCCCTGCAATATCCATCTCTTCTTTACAATGTACATATATATTTATATTTTTATATATAGGAACATGAAAATACCATATATAAATATTTACTTTAAATCCTTGTATCTAAGTACATATGACAGCATCAGTGGAGCAGTTGCTAGGTACAGGAAGGTCCACGCATTCCACATGCAGTTTCTTGGGGTTTTTTTAAGCCGAGGAGATGAATTACTCAATACATTTAAGCAGGACAGCGTGGACATTTAAGCAGGACAGCGCAGACCACTCACCCCCTGCCCATCTGTATCTGTGCACAGCACGTGCATTCCTTCTTACGGTAGGTACTGTATTTAGTTTTACAGAGCAAATATTTTTGTAGCACAAGGGCAGTATCTTACTGAGTGGAATGAAACCAACAGGCAAAACTAAACTCAACTAAAGTCTACAGTGCCAAAAAAGACAAAGTCTAATTGCTCCATGGTGCTTATCATTGCTCTGCAAGTGAGAAACAATGGTCCCAGGCTTGTGAAAACCAAGCTTTGGACTGGTACTTTTTGTCAGTGTTTTCGCTGTCAGTACCAAGGTGTAAGAGCCTTGGATTCAGCTACTATATAGCCCTCCTCTCAGAAACGCTACAAAAATAAATTTTGGGCACAATCTCACACTAGGCTTCTCTCCTCTGTCTCATATAGTACAACAGCCCGCTTACCTAGGGAGGCTGCTGATCACAGTACATGGCTGCCAGACCAGGTTTTTATGGACCACATTATTTGCCCACGCACCCCTACCCTGAGAATTCCATAAAAATTCGCTGTTCCTGCAGTCTTCCCCTGAACTGAAATAGATTTCACGAACAGAAATTTGCCAGTCTGTAGCAACTGGCTGTTAGCTATTTTCTGATTTTGGATAATAAAGCGCTCTTGTTGTAATTGGTTACTAGTTACCAGGGGACTCAAAGGAGAAGGTACACTTTCTCTTCCTCCTCACACTACTCCATTTCCCCAAGAGTTAAACATGAGACTCATCTAGATCGACATCAGTCTCCCCAAGCTCCACATGCGTAAAGCTGAAGTGAGTGGCCAGCAAGGGGTTCTCCATCCCGTTGTCCTCACTGATGTGAAGGACAGTGTCCCCATGCTGCAGCAAGCTGGTGGTCTCGAGGCCAGCGTAGTCCTCAGTGTCAGAGAGCTGTGTGGGTGGGGTGCTTTGTGCTGTTGCTGGCTGGGTCTCCAAGCCCTCCTCTTTTTCCTGCTCCTTCTCAGCAGAAAGTGCCTCACTCTGCAATTGAGGAGAGCCCGTGGTCAGGCTCAGAGAAAGTGGGAGGGACAGGGGAAAAAAAGCAAGGGAACATCTATAAAATATTTTCTTATTCAGAAATACTTTTTACCATAAAGGGCCAGGCACTTGCAGATTGTAGCAATGATCAGAAAGGTTATCTGATTTCAGTCATTAACAGCTCCTTATTTCAGTTTCTTACGTATAGTTTCAAGACAGATGTCTTTCATGTGTTCATGGCAAAGGACATAACCCCCAAAAGACACTAGATGTCTGGGCGTATAAAAGTGATCTTGATGTCACTGATGTGTTGAAGTGGCGACTGTGACTGTCCCTGCACTGTCCTCAGTGGTGTCCAACACAGAAAAACATTCGACAGGCAATTTCTTTTGAAATGTGATGCTTTTGCTACAACAGTCCTGAGGTTTTGAAGGAGTCCTTCCTTAAGGACACATTTCTCAGATAGCAAGCTGTAAAGACCAGAAAGCTGTTGATGAAAACTTGCTCTGATGAACAGGTGCAGAAGGACAAGTATATGGGATGGGAAGATGGAAAGGAAATATGCAGGAAATATATGAGCACATTAAAAAGTAGGGGGTTGGACAGCAAACTCAGCCTAAAGAAAAGATGCACAGAAGAGTTTGCTGTCTTCACTCACCTGCCAGCTTTTGTTATAGTGCTGCAATGCAGCAGGCATTTCCCTGTCAATTTGCCCTGCAACTTAAATCAGCAAAACTGAGATGAAGCAGCAGACAGACACACGTGATAAAACCGTCAGTCATGTTACCTGGCCGGTGGTCTGGGTATGGAGATCAGCTATGACTATGGCAGGTGACGAAGTCAGCACAGGTTTACTTAGTGGTTCCTGCTTGCTGGTCACCTGGGGACTGCTGTGGCTGCAGCCCTGCTCCTGGGCTGCTGGAGCCAATGGGTCCCCTGGGGAGGCAGTTGTTGCCTCAGGCTGGGCTTCAGTGAAAGTCACCGACCGCTTCTGCTCCGCTGAAGGGTACAAAGCCCAGAAAATTGAGTATTAAAATGCTACAATTTGGGAAGGAAAGCACAACAAGAAAAGACGAGAGAGGATCCCTGGAGTTTTGACAACTAAGACAAGATTCATGACTCATTCCATCTTTAAAAGCTGTCTAATTGGAGTCTAATCTAAAAGCCTTTTACCCTGTAAAAGCTGTAAAGCCACAGCAAGTGTTGTGGATCTCCTGAAGACCATTTGCCCTACCTATCTTTGTCATGGCTTGGTGAGATAAATGGCACCCATAACATCTTTCCATCCCAGAAGAATATACTGAATTGAATTCCCATGTGAGCTAGGCATTTCTGCCATCAACTGAAAAAAGAAAACTGAGATGCAAATATATAAGTGAATTGCCCAAAGTTTTGCAGGAAATCTGAGAAAATAAACAGGGCAGCTGATTGCCCACCATTCCCGCAGACTGAGTCCACTATCCGGGAATAACAAAACAGCACAGGGTGAAGACAGCTAGACTAACACTTAACAGTAAAACTGATATCCCTGCTCCTGCTCTTAATTATTTTGGGTCAACTTTTATGTGTCAGACTTCTCCAGCAGCACTGTTGCCCCAGCACAGTCCTGACTGGGTAGTTAGAAAGCCCACAAGTTCCCAAGCAACCTTTGGTCTTCCAGGTGTTCCCTCCAAAGTTAACTGCTCACTTCCGGTGGTGCAGAATACAGCCACCTGCTCTGTTTGGCAGTGCTGACTCTTGGAAACATACAGCATGGACTAGAACAGCCCCATATTCAATTCCATATACAACCCTTAAAGCTTTGCACTGCTAAGCTTGCAAATGATGGGAAATCTCCTTCTTTCTACTACTCTCAATAGCAGCTTCAAAATTTGTACATCTGGAGGTTTTGGACAAGGCATCCTGAACAGAGGACACCTGTTGCCTAAATTCTCCACACCTCTAGGAGACATGATAATTCACTGTCCATGCCCAGTGTCATCTTAAAGGCCTTGGAGAAACCATCAAAGTGTTGTGAGGGGATGATATTCTGATAGGATGTCCACTTTGTGGGAAAAAGGTTAAAACTTCTGGGGCTTCACTTTGAAATAGGCTACTGAAGAGCAAATTAATGGTAATAGTTTCCAGTCATTGCCAGCTTGAACTGGGCACCAACTAGTAAAGAATGGCACCCCTTATTTCTACAGTGAAAACAACTTACGTACTAACTTTTCCTTTAAGCTAAAACAACAACACAGTTTTTTATACTTTCGGATATGAAGTGCTGAAGTTCTGGAAATGTAGCACTGCCCTACCGGTAGGTTTTGGTTTTGGCTGGATGCTCCGCCTCGTCGTTGAAAGTCGAGCTCCATGACGGCTACGAAGTTCGGTTTGAGTTTTCTGACGTGACAGCAGTGGTCGTCGAAGCTAAACATTGGAAGAAAGAGTTAGGCTGATGTATGTTCGCATATCGCACAACTTCTCTGTAAGGAGAGCAGATTGTCATTGTATATTTCTCTAGAAGTCCATTCACTCTGCTTTTAGCAGATACATGTTTTAAGGTTTCTGTGGCTCAGACATCTCCTTCATAGGAACTTCTGGGTTTTGTGCCGTTGGAGTTTCAATATTGAATGTAATGCAATGCAGATTGTGTGACCATCATTTAATGAGAAAAAAACCCAAATCCTGCAGACGAGTGATTGGAGAATTCAAAGTGCACCTCCACTTTTAGGGATCTGTCAGGGCTCTCTGCTACAACTTGTGCTACGGTTCCTGCAGACTCAACTGACTGCACTAGTATATCACAAATTAGGTAAAATGGACATGTCACATCCAGAAATAATTTCAAACCAGACACACACAAGAAAAAACAACCAAACTCAAACAGAAGGAGAGAAGGTTTGTTCACTCCCCATGTTCTTACCTGCCGTAGGCCTCTCTTCCGCCCCAGGGGCAGCTGCAGAAGAAGGTTCTGCTGTCCTGGTTCACTCTGCACACTTGCCACCCTGTTAGATGTTGACAGCATTAGGCCAAGCACAGAAGCACCCTGTATAGTAGGTGTCCTGGCAATTGCAACTAAAATAAATAAAAATAAATAAACCAACCACTAATGGCACAATCACTTCAAAGAGCAATACTGTCTTTGAAGGATGGAGGGGACGTGTCTGTTGGGTTGTAGCTTCTGGGGCTTAGGAAAGGGTGGGAGGTGGAGTCATGGCATTCAGGACTTGGCCACGCACAGGTAGCATCCAAATATAAACAACTGCAGATTTCAGTTTTCAGTCATTGATTGATGCATCCCACTGAGCAACACTCACTTCTCTGCATCCTTTGCCACATCAATAAAGGCAAGAATATCAGCTTCCTAGCTCAAAAGCCTTCTTGTTTGCTTTTCCTTTTTCAAGGACAATGATGTAAGCTATTTTTGTTCCTCCCAAATAGACTCCACAGACTCATCATAATTTTGTCATCTGGTTTTAATTTCAATTTAAGTCAACAAACAAAAAATAAACACAAATTGACAAAGGATCCATTCACATAATGGATGCATGAGTTATGTGAACAAGGCCCCACACTCAACACTTGCAGCCTTAAGTCTTTCTGTGGCTAACAAACAAAAAAGACAATTAAACATAAATTATGTGTGTATATATATATATATGTTTATGAACACAGCTTTTTAGTTTTTAATATCTTGGTGCAGTAAAAGAATCTTTAGCAATAAAACATACTCAGCTACATACCATCTCATTCTGCCATTCAACTGACTATTTAATCTACTTAATATAAAAATACCACCCTCCCACCATTTTTGTCAGAGCATTGCTTTACTTCAAACAGATAAAATTGGTCATTTGGCAGACAGTGGTCACAAAATATTTTAGCTGAATGAACTATGTCTGAGAGACATATGGTTACAATAGCAACTAACATTTAAGATGGACTTCTTTTAAACCAGGCAGCTGTTTATTTGGGACAGACTGGAATTCACTGAGCCACATGTCCTATTTAAGCAACTTCCAGCTATATCTGGTATGCATTGTTGAAGATTCAGTGCTACAATCCATTTTGCCTTTGGCATGAAGTAGTCTAAAGGAAGCCAACATCCTTTTCTCCAGATGTTTTCCTTGGATCTCCTTGGAGGAGCTCAGAAGCACCAGCAGAGTGAAGGTTTATTGCCTGACCTTACAGGAGCGGAGGAAGAAGACAAAACTAAGAACATGGTCAGACAAGATATGGAGGATATCTGTGGAGAGGCTTAAAAAGTTCTGTCTCCTGAACAGCTCATTCTTTGTTTTGGCAGAAGTTATTGCCCTTAAAAGGTTTGGTGGAACAGAACATGAGAGCTTCCTGGTCTGCTTCAGGTTAAGGTCTGGTTACCTGACCTGAAAGTCCTATTCTTTCCTCCCTTACCAGTTTAAAATAAAGCCAGACTTTGCACTAAACCATACGTGTGTGTTTCTGCCAGCACTACTGGGGAGACAATGGGCAGCTTCAAGGAGAGAGAAATTATCTTAAGACCCTGAAGCTGTTACTCTTCTGATTATCTGACCACAGCCTAATAATCCTAGGCATGCCCTCAGCAATCTCATCACAGCTGCAGTGGTTTGGAAAGAAAGGAAAAGCTTCTGCAAGCTCAAAGCCAGGACAAACAAGATATATTTGAGTCCTTTTGTCCCTCAGATAGCTCTTCTAAATGAGATCACCAGTCTCTGGAACATATTTTCCAGCTTTTACGTAGGGTATTGACATGAATTACATACAAAGCATCCTAAACATCATGCAAGCACCCGCCTATGAGTAAGCAGGGTCCTCATAGTGACTTCCTGTTAGTAGGACTGTGTTCTTGACCCAGACAACGACAGCGGCACATATGACTGGTAGGTCAAGAAGCAATACATCATTCCTTATTAAAGCAAAGAGATTGTTCTTAAATTGGTCTTTAGATTTGTGATCCAGACTACCTGAAATTACATCTTGTAGAATTTTCTTAATTTTCTGTTTCTAGGATTACATGAAAATTTATTCCTCTGAATTTTAAGATGTTTTAGAGTAGTTACCAGTATGTGAATTAGGTGAAGTAGGTACGAGCTGAAGAACGTCTTGAAGAAATAATTTGCTGTTGGACTAGTTTTTGAGAATACTGTTACAATTTCTGATGAAGGAACAGTAACAACTCTTAGTTCTATGAGTGAGGAGACATAAATGTCTGTAGCAGAAAGACTGCAATTATATTCAGTAAAAAACACTCTTTGTAGTGGTGAAACAATCTCATGTCACACGCATCATGAAACACTTTGAAAAAGTCATTAGATAAAGGGAGTACATGGACCCCATGAGGGCACAGAGGCTATACATAAGGAAAAAAACAGTTCTCATGGAGTAATCTGTGCACTGAAGACGAACAATAGGAGAGCAAAAGAAAGGCTGGACTTTGTGTCTTCCTTCTGGAGTCTGGGATTTTCAGCCTGGCTTATATCATAAGTGAAATGAGTTTAGTGAGCTGATGGATGTCTATTTCCAGTACTGAATCATTACACAAATTGGTATAATTTGTGCTGAAGTGCAGGTATCTATTGCAGACAAATGGTGGACCCAAGAGAAGCTGAGTCTTGCAGAGCTGCCTGTGCACAGCACAGTCCTACTGTGGTTGTCTTTTTGCCTTCTATACCCAAATTTTGAAGGAGGTAAAGAAAGAGAGAGGGAATCATAAAGACCACAAATTTCAGATGAGTGACTGAATTTTCAGATATAACCCTTTCACTTCATGAGGGTTTCTGAGCATTTTTTTTCACATCAAAGAACAGCACTACTGATCTTGTTTCCATGAAAATTAGTGTAGCAGGCAGACTATTGGCTCTGTGTAGCCATCCCTCCCTCCTTTTCTGTCTCTCCTTGTTTACCAGACCCGACCAGGAGTATACTGTTTTTCTGGCAGCCCATGGGACCCAATAAAGGAGCACAGAATCAAATGCCATTTCAGCTGATAGTACGCTTCCCTCCTGTGGCAATGTCATTGATAAGAAGGGGTTTTATGCAGTACATAAATCAAGTACTAACAAACCAGAAGCATTTCCTGCCCAACACAAAGATACTCTGTCACTCTCTGAGTATCTCTGTCAGGGGTTTTATCTTCACAATAATGTTACTCCCATTACATAGTTAGGGCAGAGACAGGTGAGCAAAAGATCAAATGAACCCAGCTTCGTGGAAGCATGTTGCCAGCACTACAAGAAATGACAGCCAGTACAGTCACACAGTGGGGGCTGAAAGAAACTTTGTCAGGTTGGCAATTATAATAAGTGATGCTCATGAATTACAAGAAAACATGCAGCCAAAAAAAGAAAAAGAGAAAGAACAAAGAAGAAAACAAAACAGAGACAAAGGAAGAAAGGTGTTTAAATGTCTATTAAAAAGATGTACATGTTTGCCAGGCCATTATGGAAGAATGTACACACTTTGTGTCCCAAGACATCTGAATGAGAGGTTTAGTGGACAAAGGCCAGTGGAGAATGAGTTAAAATGTAGACGAACTCCACCTCTTGTACTCCCAGACACATCCTAGTCCACTTAGTGTTAGATCTGCTGCCTTGCCCTGGCAAGGTGAATTCACTCTGATTTTCCCTATTAGGCACCATTAAGCTAAGATAGGCATAATGACAAACATTAAAGGGAAATGTGTTTGTACAACAGATTTCCATTACAGTGACTTGTCATTCTTCTTTTCTGTTTTGGGAAAATATACTCTCCTTTCAGATTATAACCACAACAAATCACAATGCTGCACATGTGCTCCTCAGCCCTGTACCCCATGCTGTCTCTTCACTTCTGAGCACTTAAATGCTATCCCCCTCCTGTCTTCCTTGCTTTTCTACGTGGCTGGCTCTAACTGCTGTAGAACAAAGAGAAACAGACTTTATTTGTTTTTGTGTTTGTCACCATTTATTTAATTTATTTAAAATGCCTACCTGCTGTAACCAGGGTGATAGAATCAGTTAACCATAAACATGAACAGTGCTGCTATGCTCCTGATACAGCCCTACCCACCTGGACATTAGGTCTGGGAACAGAGGGTCTAGTCTCTACGTAACCATTAACGCTAACCGTAGTGGGTAATTGTGTTTCTGTCAAGAGAAATGATGGAGTGTGGTTCTGTGAAGCGGACTGAAGGAACTGACCAGGACTGCCAAGCTTGCGAGCCAGCAGGTAAAAGGTAATTCCAACAGGGGGAGATCGCAACCACAGACTCACAGACCCCCTACTCAAGTAATACCACCTACCCAAAAAGGAACAATAGAAGATGGTAACTGAGTCTGCGCAACTATTTACGTAAGAAGTGAGACAAGTTTACACCAATCGCCAAAGAGAATAATACTGAATATGCATGAATAAAATAAATATGTATATTTCTGATCTATATAAACTGCATGAAAAAGGTATGAGGTATGCACGTTCGGTGGAATTATCCCCCGTGCATCCAGTGCTGCAATAAAGAATGCCTGCCTTTTAACACTACATTGGTGTTACGAGGTTTTATTCCCGGATTTTCGGTGACACTGCCATAAGGGTCTAGTCTCTGTATGATTTATTTGTTTACATCAGTCCTGACTAAATATCAGCTTTAGAATTCAGAAGGCAATCCTAAACATTTGTTATCATTGTGCTGCAGCCGAAATCAAAGTTATGTAAGAAAAACTCAAGCCTGCTTTATTCAAAACTAAAGTACCTGAATATAAAAACACATTAATTCTGTCCCACGGCACAATAAGCTCCTACAATGTCTGCTTTATTACTTCTGTCCTTTAGAGGAGGAATCCAATTTGCACATTTAGCCATGCAGTTGAAACATCTTTTCTTCCTCACAGAACTCTAACCTAGCCTTCTTATAAAAATTTGCAGTATTTCCCTCGCTTTATTCTTTCTAAGGCTTGGCAGCCCTGATGCCCCTCCTTCATTTGTTAGTACCTGCTCCTTGCAAAGAATAATAAACCTCAACAGAACTGATTCCCACGTACACCTGTTACCCTTTTGGTCTACAGAAATCTCTGTACCATAGAGCAAGGTAGACGATAGTGTCCTGGTCCCTAGCGAAAATTGGTGTGACAGAAATTAGTAGAAACCCACTGTACAGCTGATTACATTTCAGGGTTCAAAATAAATTATTGCATTTGAACTCACCTGTTGACTTAGCTGTCTTATATTCCTCAGCCTCACCACCATGAGGAGTGACTCCCTCCCTCCCCAGTTAACAAGATCAAAATATTTAAAATTCAACACTGATGTAACCTGGTATCAGGTCATTATGGCTTTAACTCAGATACGGACTTCTCCTATGTCATCCTCCTCAACTATAGTGAGTTTTTAGCTCTGCTTAAGGGATGATATGTAACTCTTCAGCTGAATGACTTTTGTTCTCTTTAGGCCCCAAAACGTGCTCAGATGACCATGCAATCCATTTTACTTTATCACAAAATCAGATAACAATATTCCTGCCTCTGCCAACAAGCTGATGTCTTTTCCTGACACCACTCCTACAATAGGACCAACTAGAGACCAATTTGCCAAAGCAGGATTCATGCATGCAAGGGACACCATGAATCGTGGGATGATCTCGGTGACACCACCAGTGATAAACTCTACATTTGTCAGCTGAGAAGAATGAACAAAGCAGCCTGTCCCCACCCTGAAGAGGCACTACTGATATCTAAAACCACGATAACAAAAATCATTCACACAAATGCTTCTCAACACATCCACATCTTCAGCTGGTGTGGTAAAGTAATGAAGTAATGTGTTACCCTCCATGTTGCCAAGGCCATGTTCTTCTGGAAGGAAACAAAGATGATCTTGGGACTAACGACAGCTCTCTGACCTCACGAGGATGGGTTGAGAGGTGCGAGAACAGCATCAGGACAGTAAGGATGATTAACACAACTGAGCTGGCTGTTAAAGGTGCAGACCTCCCTTCTAAACTCACTCCTGACCCATTTGACAGGCACAGCTGTAACAGTGTTCGCATACAAACTCCCTTGTCCACTGGTAATGGGGAACAGCTAGACCTGAACTCCGAACCGACAGGGCAATTTTAAATACGTATTAATTGTGTTCACCTGCAAGCTTCTAAGGTGCCATTTGAGAATTGGAAAAATATCAAGAAGGACTGTAAAGCATCCACAGAGAACTATATTCCATAGGAGTTATCATAATTGTTTAATTAGTGAATGTTAAAGAACACAGCTTGATATCATTATTAAGTCTTTTGTGGTGACAGCTTTGTGAGATGAATGGAAAAACAGATGTGTCTGTTTTATATAAGCCTCTAGAAGAATGCTTATAACAGGCTACAGCTAATGCCTTATGGATAATCTTTCTCATACCTTTCAAGCAATTGCTAAACAAGAGGAAAACCCTGAGACTAGCCAGCCAGACCAATATTTCACTTGCTATAGCTTTTTCTTTCCTCTTCCCCTTAGACTCCTTAATGTAGTTGGCAATCAAAGCTGAAAACTGAAGGTGGGTTGCTACACCTTTGACTTGCAGGCCTGAATATCGATGAGCCACAAGAGACAGAGATGGAAAGAGCGACAAAGGGTGAGGGGAAGAGACAGAGGCGATTGGAAACGGCTCGTTTCCCAGCACACACACTGACAGACAGGTAGTGTTCACACTGTACCTAGAGAGGCTGCCCTCAGTGGTCAGGCTCGGGGAGTCATCGAGGACATTAGGTTCACTGCAGGAGGGGCAGGGAGATTAAGAATTTAGGGAAAGAAAATGCAAAAAGCATGTGATTGTTTCTGTTTTCAAGGGAAAAAATATCAACGGAAAAAAAAAGTAAAAAAAGGACGGTAACATTAATTGGTCTCACACGCTCAACAGCACATATATGACTCAGAGGAGCTGAAAGAACATCTGATAACGGAGCAGTCTTTAGAGGGAGTTTACACTACATGGAGAGTTCTACATCTCTGCTGAGAATCAGGGAGGTGAGAAGTTCGGTAGGCTGTGTTTCCGCATGAAATAGGGGCAGAGAACTCTTTTCAAAGCCATTTTCCTGCAGCATGTTCATTTATTTTGGTTATATTTACTTCCAGCTTCACAGAAAGCTTTTTTCTTCCCCCTTGCCTGTGAGCTACTTCTTCTTGAGGGAGAGCTAATCTATCTCCTGTGAGCTATAGACCACTATCCTTCTGGTATGACCCTCAGGACAAGCATCTGGAAAACAAGGTCTTGTAGTGCAATGAAACCGCAAGTAAACAGCTGGCGTGGATCCTGGCAAACGAGTACAGAGTCATATGGCTTTTCTACTCTTCAGCCATTCAGGCAGGAAGCAGCCTTCTCAGCCATAAGAAAAACATGACAGAAAGCAAGCAGTCTGCTGGGTTACCAGCAGGAAAGCTGTAATAACATTACTTAACATTAATTAGTTTACATTTGTGTCGCGGTCTGCAAGCCCAGAGACCATCCATAACTAAAAATGGCATTATGTTGTGAGCTATGATTATGCTTGCTGAGCTTGTACTTGCTCTACATATACAAAAAGCGATTCTCCTGGTATACCATGTACTTAAAAAAGCAGAGAGCAAAGCTCTGTTGTAATTTTTTTTTTTCTCAGCATCACCATGACTTTGGCTTGCACAAAGCAAACATTGCTGTCTGTCAGCTGTGACTCTTAGGAATTTTATGCATTGAAGATGGTAGTGAAAGATTGGGGAAAATGCAGTTTTGCATATTAATTTTTCAAGAAACAAAGGCACTGAATCACCTGAGTTAAAAAGTCAAACGAGTTCCTGTAAGTACTTTTTTGAAAACTCACAGACAAAATCTGTGTAACTTCTTTCTTGTAAATCACTTCTATCTCTGCTGGTATGTATCACAGATGTTACTTTTTCTTCATGTGTCAAGGTTATTTCTTTAATTCCAAGCAAGAGAGGGGAGGGAACAATGTTTGATTTTCTAAGGCTGGCCAAAAGATAATGTAGAAATTATTCTTTAAAAGTTCAAAGAAAATAACATAAATTAATCTGCCCATTGCCAGGTATCCTTGGATAACTATGTTGCAGACAGTAAAACAATAAACATTGCTTACTCAGAAAAAAAAATCACACTTAAATGCAAAACTTCTCTCTGCATCTTCTAAAGATGCACATTTCCCAGATTCCGATCTATTTCATACTACTCCATGTTAGCCAGGAATAAAGCATTCAAAGTTAGTTCTATCAACATGTATATTTCTGTTTTTAAACAGTATTAAATCCCATCTTTGAACTTGACATTCAGTTTCTGTGATGAACTAGTTACTGTTCTAGCAAGGACAAAGACTGCATGGAAGAAAACAAAGTAAATCAAACAGAATGCCTCTCCCTCCTTTCCCAGCATCTCTGGATTCCTCCCCACTCCTTGTATAGGTTGTGTATGGCCCCCTGGTTCAATGGATAACCCCCAAAACCATGTGTTTTCTTTTGCTATCCACACTAGTTGCAGAGGCAAATAATAGTGCTGAGGGTTTCTGAAACTGTTTAAGAGGAAGGTTTCTATGGATGACAGCTTGTTCTCATGCACCTTACACAACACAGGTCATCCTGGAAAACAATTATTTCCAACCCAGCACCCTTGGTCCAACACTATTTCAGGATTAATATATTCAGCTGACACTGATTCTACTATTCCACATCTCTGATGCACACATGCCATTTCTGCTTTCATGAATGTAATGGGAAAGGTGAAAAGCCCTACCTTTGGCTGGGTAGCATGCCCACCTCAGCCTGAGGTGCAGACATGCTGGAGAGATGGCTGGAGAACCGCCTCCTCCCGATGGCACCCGTAAGGTATGCTTCTTGTTCACTTACCACACTGGGCATGCTCAAGGAGTCATCTAGAAAGAAAAAACAGGAAAGCAGAGGAAACAACTGCCCCAAACCCCACCTACATATTTACAGTTGTCAAGAGTTAACAGGATGCCAAATGTGTACCTGGCATTTACTTAACAAGACCCCAAGCTTGCAAATTTGAATACTTCCATTAGATTTTACAGTCACAGTTCAGAAAGACATAAAATGCTGCAGGATGAGGAACCCAGCACACATGGGGCAGGGATTTATGTATGCTTTCAGCTTATATAGCTCTTGGGAAAATATGTATGGGGAATTCAGCTTCCACTAGGGCTTAATTCTTGTAATTAATAAATTGTTTGTTAATATACAGTGTTTTCTGGCATGAAAGTTGTAACTGGACATTTTGCTGGTGTGAAATAAACTGCTGCTATGATATAGCAAAGCACTGTTACAAAACATAAAATACATAACAGCAAAATGTAGAACTGACACCCTTTAACATCCTTTGGGACATGAATTTTAAAATGTCACCAAAAAATTGGATAAGTTGACTCAAATACATCATACTGCAACTAAATTATGCAGACAGTTGGACTGTGATCAGGACTGTTTGAAATTTTCAGTGCTGTTTCAAATTATATAAACTACCTGGAAAGAAATTACTCTTGTGATTTTTACCACAACAACTTCTAATTACAAACAAACAAATAAAGGGGAAGTTTTGCATATTTTCTGTTCTCTTTATGACTTTTTCTAATTCTGATACACTGAAATATTTTATGACAGCATTAAGCCAAGGTGGGGCTGAGGTAATACTGACGCAAGCAAATAGGAAGATAGCACTCATCGTTCCACATGGTGGCTCAAAATTAGAGTAAGGCTAAAACCAGAGTTTGCCACAGTGAGTATCTGAGCAATGTATCAGCAGTACAATGCTGCGTGGATTGTACAGTGTTTAGTGATGAACCCAACTAAAATAAAGCTGGGCTGAGCCTGGAAATTTTCAGTCTAACTGTTCTTTCCAAAAGGAAGTTCTGCTGTAGCTGCACAGGTCTTTCTTTTGAGCCACCCATTTTCGCTCCTTTTGTTTAGTGTCTTTGGGGAATAGTCAGCAGTCCTCAAATACAGAAGTGAAACGCCAGAGTTTCAGGCATTGAGGCAACCAACCACTGCCGTAGCAGACAATATCCCTGTCTGAAGCAGGGGGAAGCCCAAGCCTGATGACATGCAAGCGGACTTTTCTACCCTGGCTTTCAGTGATGGACAATTCAGAAGCAGAGAGAAGGCAAAATCCCAAGAATAACATGAAACTCAGCTGAAATGACAAAGCAACATTCAGGTCATTGCAAGTTAGTCCCCAAAAGATTCATTATCCCATTCCTTCTAAACTGGCACCAGAAAGCCTGGCAACCCCAGAGCCTGCCAGCTGCCCAGAAGGGAGATCAAGATTTTGTTGTCTGTAGGTTTAAGGCTTAATTTCCTCTTTGTTAATGAGTGATACAAGCACACAGACATTCCACCCTGCAAAGAACCACAGCTGGATCCCATGCAGCACAAGGACAACATACTCCACATCAGAGCATCTGGACAGAAGTGATGAGTAGGAAGTACTAAGATCCTGCAGGAAGAGGAGTCTAACTACAGAGCCAGCCACAGCCCCTGCCTACTGTCATGATGAAGGTCAAAGAGAGAACTGATTGCCAAATGCCTTGTCAGCACTGTGAGGACTGCATGTCAGCCCAGGTCTCATATACTAAAAATCCAACAGTTCCCTTCCCTTTTCCCTACCCAGAACTCAGGAGGGAATGAGGAGGTACGTAAGGACCCAAGCTTTAATACCATGAACTGTGTAGCAACCACACCGGTTTTTCAGCCTTGTGCCTCTATGGGGTTTTTGTTCACACGGGGGCAGGGACAATTGTCTTCCCCTCCCAGCCATCCTCTGGGGCATCAAGAAAACATCTTCAGTGTTGGGGGCTTAGCTCAAATCAGTTGCCACGTACTTTCTTCATCCTCCTCATCTGTGCGGCTCAGTGTGTCCTGCGAGGCCTGCTGGGAAGGCTCACTGTCCTGCTCCCAGACCGTGCCAGTGCCGGTGTTGGAGCGGGACATGGTGGCCAGGCTCAGGCGGTAAGCAGAGGTGGAGGTGCCCACGGTGCTGACAGATGTCTTCCCTTGGTAAGCTGCACAAGAGTGGGAAAACCAAACCCAAGTCAGTGATAGCATGGGAAATCAATAACCAGCCAAGCATTTCTGTCATGTTGGACACCTGATTCTGCCCAGACTAGTGGGGCAGGGCTGGCAGAGGTGATAAAACAGCCACCTCTCCAAAATCTCTGTCTGTTTTTCTTATGCAGTCTGGTTTTCTCCCTCAGCCTCAGTGCCAAATTTTCCAGATCAGCTTCAACATTTAGGATCAAGTCAAATTATTCCCAAGGAAAAAAGGGCTGAGGCATTTTCTTTTGAATTTGTTTTCCTTTCTGAAGAACAAAGCACATAAAATCTCTTGCCTTGTGTAAGCAGTGGCTGCCATCTCGTGGCAATATGGGTGACTGTTACAGGAGAAAAGTGTCCCCTCATGCGAGAGAATCAATACAGTACACCTCGAGCTCGGGGATGCTGATCTGGACCTCGCTAGTACCAGCAGAGAAAATCAGAACGAAACCAAGAGGAGAAAGGATGAGACAGGTCTGCTGCTGACAAACAGACAGACGTTTCTACACAAGCAGTTTCAGATTTACAGAGATGTAGGTAGCGGCTTGCTGTGTTGTGGGTTGGGGCTGCACAAGTCAGCTGTGACATCGAGAGGCGGCTGCTGGGAAATGGAACACAGACTTAGTGGAATAAATGAGCATGATAAGCTGCATTTCACAACTAACCTGGACTTCTGGTGGCCATCCAGTGGCAAGGCTGGGGTGGGCATAGGCCCTGATCCAGGGGCAGGCTGTCGGGGTGCAGGTGGATTATCCCATCCCCCTCCTAGGCAGCAGACAGGTCTGCCTCGCAAGTTAATTTACGTGTGAGACGGCAGGACAGATGGGGCTGATGGCCCTGAGCTCTCCCCGCTCCTCCTTACCAGACCCGCTGTGCACTGCCTCCTTCAGGATCTTCAGCTCGTTATTGAACTCAGCGATGAGGGAGCTCTTGCAGAGCGGGCGCGGTATGAACCGTCTCTCCAGCTGGTCAGCAATGTGCTGTCGGGCAGTCAGCTCCTCATGGTTCTCAGCCGCCTGGGCCAGCAGCTGCAAAATTGGGAAACATTAGCATTGCAGGGAAATGATGCCCAGGGAACAGGGACTGGTCTCCATGAGCCTGCAGCCAGCAGACTGCCCTCTTTGTAGGCATGAAGTTTTGACTCCAGCTATGAGGTTTCCACCTGTCTTTCAAGGACAACCTTATGTTTGACTGAACAGATATCAGAATCTCACTGTTTTTGGTACATGGGGATGAGGGCTTCATTATGCTAAGCTCTACCCTCAGATATGAGACAGCTCCTTCCTCCAAGATAATTTAGTCTGTCCAAGTGGTGAGACATGGCAGCCTAAATAAGGTGGAGTACCATGTACTAGTCTACCTGGTAAGCAGGGAAGAGCTGTGATTAGCTTAAGCCCTGGCTGCCTCAGCCTAGCAGCTGTCTGACCATCTGCAAGTGCATTGTCAGAATCTTCCCCCACAAAATGTAAAATGGAGTGGTCCTTCCTTACTGTTAGCTGTATTACACAGCTCTGTGCAGAAGAGAGACTTCTTGAAGATTTCTGCCAATCATGCCAACCCCCTCCTAGGTTCAGAGTGTCCACACCACTTCCAGGTGCTTTGAATATCTTTGTTGCAAAACTAAATCCATGTGCAAATCCTCTTTGTTGAGCTTGATAGTACTTTCCCACCCAGGGGAACTAAGACTAGCTATACTCCGTGGCTTTGTGGATAAGAGTTCCTGTATGATTGGCATACTGTTTAGTGTTGTCTTGGAAAAAGCTGTGTGATTTAGTTTCAAAGGGTTTCCAGGCCTACTAACTTCTTAAAAGTCACTCCCTACATAAAAAAACAGTTCTTCCAGGTGTGCCGTTTCTCTGTTCTTAGCAGGGGAATAAAGGATATCTTGCCCTCAGCAAGTGATCTAGCAAGAGCCAAAGCAACTGTTACCTTGCACTGGATGAAGGGCCGAAGGAGCACAAAGATAGGGATCCGTGTTCGTACGATAAAGTCGAAGAAATCCCACAGGGCCAGCCCTCCCACCTTCCGCAGTGCCATCTCTTTGACTTGCAGGCTCAGCCAGTACCACTGGCTGTCCAGTTGGCGTTCAAAGCAAACAAGGATCACCTTCAGGGCTACAGGGGAACACACACCAGCAAATGGCAGTCAGATGTGTCAGCAGTGTCCATTGCAAGCCCTGAGTGAGGAATGAGGCAGGCGGCACAGTGGGCACAAGCCTACACAGGCATGCATGCATGCACATGCACATGCACATCAACACACCTCAGAGTCACAACTGGCTTTTCTATCAGTCTCCAAACGTGGCAGGGAAGGAGGGTAATCTTCTTATAAAACAGCTCTCCGGATCAGGACTGAGAGTCCCATTTCCAGAGAAATTTTCCTACCTCACACCTAAGTTCCTCTCTACCTTCTTGCTCTAGCTTCCCCTCTCCTTCCCTGCAGAGTTCTTTTGTCTTCCTGGTATTCAGATATTTTGAAAGCAGCTCAGGGGGGAAATACAACCCTGGCTGATAAGACAACCTTGAAAATCCTGATCAAGCAAGTCACCTTGTGAGCACAATAACCTCCAGGTTATTTATGGGGTAATGAAAAAAATCTTTCTAGCAGTGCAGCTGCATGACTCATGGCCAAACTGTGATCTAAACAAAAATACGGTCCAGTAAGCCAAGGGCCATAATTCACAAGAGCACTGCATTACAAATGGGAATGAACAGTGATGAAGTTCGAAACAATGCTCTGTATTAAAGTGGACAGTGACCAGCAGTTAGCTCACAGGAGAAACAAGGAATCTCCTCTTTCCACGCTCCCCTGGTCTGGAACAAGGAGGGAGGCCTGGGAATTGTTGGGGGAAGGTTGACTACTCCATCTTTCTTGATGGGATGGCAAAGACATCTTAACCATCACACATCTGTATCCAGGTTTGTTGGGCTGGGGACTAAGTTAGTGGTGAACTGTCATTTTTTTCATCAGTGTTACCCCATTCCTCAAATATGGGTTAACAAAACCTGAATATAAGTCTTCGGATAAATGCCCGCACAAAATCAGAAACAGAGAAGCTGTCTGAAAGAGTGACAGCTTTGAGACAAAACTCTCCCCATATGGCTCCGATAACGTGCAGTGCTGCTGCATCTCCAGTTTGATTATTTTTTTCTTTCCTTTCACCTGTGGGTCATATGTGAGAAAATATAGTACTCCCTTGCAGCAGCATACAGTGAGCAGAGGGAATACCAGTCAGTAAGGACCATGTGTATGCAGGGCCAGCAGGCAGGCAGATTGCATCACACTTCAGCCTAGCTAGCCAAGGGCCAGTGAAGCTGTGATATTAGGGGCTGATACGCAGTCTAATTTGCCTTTTGTGTCTTCACTGCTATATTCTGGTAGTATGAAAACTGAGCAACTTCTACCTGTGCTGCAATCTCCTCTAGCTGCAGTGCAGACACTGCTCATGTTGCAATACATTCCAGAGATACTCCTGGCTTCACAGTCTGGCTTGGCCCCTTGTTCAGGACAAGACCTAAAGCAGCTCTAAAGAGCTCAGTTATCTCCCGCCTGAGACAGTTTTCTTTGGCGCTGTCTATAGTCTTGAATGCTCCATTTTATCTCTCTCTCTTCTCAGTGGTCAGCAGAAGCCATCACTCACCCAGGTAGGCAGCCTGGCTGGTGGACTCTGCGAGTCCTTCCCGCCGCAGGTCCTTCCCCGCATCCCCTGGGGTGGAGCAGTGGGCAGGGGAGCTCTCCAGCATAAAATTCTTGCTGCGGGAAGTGCTGATGATGCGAGGTGGCAGGAGGATATTGATAACAGTCTGGAGCAGCAGCAGGACCTCAGGCTGCTCCAGCCAGGGGCTGTCTGAGACACATTGGAAGGGGAGAGAGAGAGAAAGATCAGGCTACATCCTGTCAAAGACACCCAAAAGAACCAGACCCTGTTCAGTTCGAAAACTGAGGTGTAATCTCAAATGTCCCCTAAGCCAAAACTCTGTCCCCCACACCTCGTTATGCTGCTTCTCCTCCTGCAAGCAAAGGAAAAGTTTATTTTAGCACTAACACAAACAGACACGAACACAGAGCTACAGAGCACAAAGAAATGTCCCATTCAGTGGTCTCATGATCTCATTTCCTTTAGACATTCTCCTCCCCCTTTACTCTTTGCTTTCGTTTAGGGATTTACCAGTGATCACCCTCTATAGAAGAAAGCAAGGAGCAGGACTTGTGCCAGAGAAGTGGCATGGATTGGGCAGACTGTGATCCACAGGGGCACACAACTTCTGTGACCTCTGCTACCCTCTATGGCTTCTACTATAACAGATTTGTCTTGCCCTGCACTCCAGTTTCAAAAGAAGGAGCACACCTGTGTAAGACCTGACTCAAGAACCACGGCACAGCTGAAACAAAGAGAAGAAACAACAGCTGCTCCCAACAGGGCTCTGTTCAGTCTCGGAGCCAAAGGGCACTTAGCTGACACACTGCCAGTGACAGAAAACAAAATTTAAAAATAAAAATAAAAAATCAACAGAGGGCAGGGAAAATTCAAACATCAGTTTTCAGAAAAGCGGGAGAAAAATTCTTTTTGTTAAATTAGTCAGACCTTTGCTTCCAGATCCTACTGTGAGCACAAATGGAATCAGTAGGTTTAGAAGCATTCCTTCCCTTCTTTCCTGATTGGTGAATGGGGAGACGACATGGCTTAGGGGGAAATCTTCTTTCAAAGCCTGTGCAGTAATAATAAGAAAGGATTAAACGATTTCATCAGCAGACCACACACACAAGTTACTGCAGGGAACTACGATCCCTGTTTACACAGTACAACACTGGCATTGATGACCTGATTGAATTAGAAGCCCTGAGACCACTTAGTCAGGAGTAAAAGGAATTCACAGAGTAACATAGGTGTCAACTGCTCTTGTCATAGCCAAGATGTAAGAAGCTCAGATTCCTAACTCATAGATGTCATTAACAAAATTAGATGTATCCCACAGGAGTCAGCTGAGTGTTAGTCCTAAACTCTGCAGTGCTGTGAATGGCATCAGGATCTGACCCAGACTTTGGGGTATAAAACAAGGAACAGAGGAAATTGCACAAATGAGAAAATCTAAATAATTTTGCTGTCTGAACATGGAGGTTATTCCCAAACACATTTTTTGTTCCGCCTCACTTTGTGCTGCCCAATCATTCTCCTTAATGCAAAGAATGAACTCCTGAAAAATAAACTGAAAAATAAACAAAATGCACATTTACTTCTTGACATATAGCCAAGCCTAATTGAAAGGTTTTTCATCTTCTTTAGAGGAAGTAATACAAATGACTATCACTAGAACCTCTGCTCATTTACAACTTCCCAGTTGCTACAGACTTAACTGTAAAATGCAACTGAACCTGGCAACCCCTCAAGCTTGCAGACCTGGGCTGAGAAATTCCAGGAGAAGATGTTTTCTGATGGAGTGTGAAGTACTTCTGTTTCATATCCTGCTGGAAGTATTAGGAGTTATGACTAATCATGTGTTTTTCTGACATGTTTGTTTTTCATTATGTTCAAAGCCCATGAATGAGTGAACAGGGAGAAGAGGAAAATAGAAGTAAATACTCCCAATGCTTTTAAGACAATGATTAATTTGATATCTGGTTTTAAAAAGGAGAAAAGATTTCAGAAAAGGTGAAGGTGGCCTTTTTTTTGCTTTTAATTAAAGAACCATTATCTCAAAGTTGGAAGGAATCTATCCTCTTTCTGTAACAGTTGGTACCAAAAAGGCCTTTTGTGCCTCGTGCTCTGAGGGACAGCACTGGTTTGGTCCCTACAAGCCTTCCTTCCCAAGCTGCCCTGCTGCTCAGAAATACCTGCTGAAGTATTCAACTGGATGTGCCAATGCATACTTAAAAATGCAAGTTGGAGCTGGATTAGGAAATTTGTTCCTTCTTTGGTCACCATTCTGTCTGATTTCATGTCAATGGGGAGGGAAAGGGATACAGAGGCAGAAAGACTCTGTAATAGTTATGGCACTGCTATGAGAAAGGAATAGTGATGAAATTCTCAAAAAAGTCCAGGATGTTTTTTTTTTTTTATTCTGGACAACAAGGATGCTATTGAGTCAACAGCTGAAAAGCTAAGTTGCACTGTTTTTTTGAGCTGGCACACTGTGTGACCAGCTCAGGTAAGAGCAGAAGAGCACAAACTCCACTCTCAGTTGCACACACAGTCCCACAGGAAAAGAGGTAGGGTTGCATGGATGTGACCCAAGCCACAGCCTGTCTGCCCATGGCAGGAGGCTTATGCTTACTCCTTAGATCCTGCAAAGAACCCTAAAGTGCTTGTGAGAGCCTTAAACAGCATCAATCAGCTAAACTCCCTGGACTTCAATGTCAGTGTTAAGCTGATGGATGCTTGCTGTGGACTTGGCCTGAACAGGTGAAGTCTGAGCTCTGTTCAAGCCTTCAAAAAGAAGGGAGAATTTACACATTGCTTCTCTTTCATTTTTGGTGTACGTTCCACAGTTTTTGCCCAGCTTTTGCAGAAGGAAAACAGAGCACCAATGAGTTGGTGTCTCAACCAGAAGCTATAACAGGCCTGGCCACAGGCCAGGGCAGACACACCTGTATCTGCAATGCTACAAGCCGGACAACAGCTGTGCTGAAGGGCAGAGGTGGTGAGAGATAAGGGCTGAGATGAAGAAGGGGTAATCCGTCAGCCACACTGGAGGGTCCTACCACTCCCATCACCTGCAATACAAACAGAGCACATCACCACAACTGACTACTTACAGTTTCATCCATGCCATATCCTCCAGCATCAGTGAAATGGAGGGGCCTTCCATCAAGCACTGAGTTGGGGTGGGTCTAGGAGAACCAGTCCCCCCAGTGGTCTCTGTGGGAGCCGGGGCCAGTGAGGTGAAGGAGTTCTCGCAGGCAAAGGAAGGGGAGAAGAGGGAACTAGCAAGGACGGGAGGCGTGCACAGGTAACCTGGTACATTTATAAGTGTACGCAGTACCAGCCCTGAATGACTAGCACTGGACCGGTGGAACAGTTAGAGCTGGAGGATATGTCATGTAACAGCTGTAACAAATAAAAATATTTCATCAAAGCAAGAAGTCTGCATTGAAACTGGATATCGTTTCCCTTCTCTTGCTGATCTACTTGAAAAATAATGTCCTAAGTCTGACCCAAGCCTGGTTTTGTACAATGTTCAGATTCCTCTCAAACACAGTCTGTTCTTAGGAACTCTGATTCATCTCACCTGACCCCAGATGTCTGAAGCAGAGTCATCTGCATGTGACCTGGTTGTCTGGAACTTCTTGAAATACCAGCACAAGAAACTAGCACTTCTAGGGGAGAGTTATTTGAACTGTTTTGGATGTGTCCCTCAGGAGGAATTAAATCACAGGCCTGCATATGCCTGTTTCTTTCTATGACTGGGCACATCTAGATGACGGGAACAAGGAGGAGCTCCCTGGCAGACACCTAAGCTTAGGGTAGATGAATGTCCTTTTTTTTCCAAATTCAGCCTGGGGAAAAATGCAGTAACCACTTTTCTGCCAGAAAACCAAAGGACAATTTAGAAAGGGAAGAGGCAGATCCCTTTCTTTATACCACTATGGATTATCATTTAGACATTTCCCTGCCTTCCTGGCTGCATTTCGTGATACAATTGGTCTACACGTGATACAGCATGCAGTCAGAGGTACTCCCACAGCTCACAGTAGCCATAGTTCTGACTGCTAAAGGGAGAGGACTCCTAACAGTAAGAGGGCATCTTTTCCTGGTAGGTCTCCCTGCTGTTCCCAGCCAGCTGAATGTAAGCATGATGACTGCACTTCAGCACTGTGGAGCTTTAAGCTGTTTTTAGGGCACTGGCTAATTCTTCATGCAGGCCCTTGGGAGAGCTTGCTGGCATGATTCATCCAGCCACATCTGCTAGCCAAACTGCAAGTCCATTCTAAACTTGTATTTGAGCTAACTCTGTAGCAACCTGCCCATGAAGCAACCCTAAGTAGTCTGAGAGGCCAGATTTGCAGTGTCTCCAAGTAGCTACCTCTGCTTGAACAAGGGAGAAGTCTTATGGACTCTGACAGGTTGAAGCTTCCCTGCCCTTGCAGCGATGAGTGCTGTATGGACTTGAAGGACAGGAGCCTTGGAAAAACTGATATTGCATTTTAACTGAAAACCCTTGTTTTTAAAGATCTTCAGAGCACTGGTGAAACCTGGGAGGTTTTCTGTTATATCTAGAAAAAGTCACAACATTTATGTTCCAAGAAGAAAATGTTATAAAATTCAGTAACAATAAAAATGCTAGTGCAGCCTTTCCCCCTTTATTTGTATTTTTTCCACATGGAATGAAAGCGTACATGTTTTTCCAAATGTCTGGAGTTACACTGATTATCAAATTGAGGGTTTGCCTGCAATGTAACAGCTGCAGAAACACTGCAAGCTATCACTGAATGACCAGACAGGCTCTGTCTGCATCATTGCTCTGTTGTAACACACTTAGGAGCATTAATTCTACTATGAGTGGGATCTGAACATTGTACATTGCAAACCTGTAATAGATCAAGCCAGGGACATTGCAAATAGCGGAGTGAATCCACTTATGTAAGCCCTTCTAACTAGCCAACACCTGACAGCCTCTGGCAGAGCCATCAGGGTCCTTCCCCACTGGAGATGGTAGGTATCCCCAGTGCCACCCTCTTCCCATCTCTACCAGGTGTGTGCAGTCTCCACCACCCCACTCTCCAACTTGCAGCCCTCAACTCTCAGCTCAATTTGGGAAAGGTGGATCTTCAAAGTGGTGCGTGGGAAGCAACGGAAATTAATTGCTTGACCACCACTACTGGTCACTCCAGTATCTCCTCATGCACCACTTCAAAAATGAACCTTGCTTATCTCTAGTGTCACTTGTGAAGTCCCCTTGTGAGGGGTAAGGGGGACAGGTAAAATGACAGGAATGGGAATGAACTGTCATCTTCAGTCCAGAGAAGTCAGCTGCAGGGGGAAGTTTAGCAAAGGTTCACGGGGTCGCTGCTGGGCTACTCACCAGATTGACACACACATTGATCAGAGACCTAAGGTGAGGCAGGAAGGATATGACTGGCTGCCTCTGAAGTGTCAAACAAACCCCTTCAATCAAATTGCTGGCAGGCTCCCACTCAACCTGGCGCCTGCAATACAACAGTAGGTGCCGTTAGCTGTGGGCCTCCTGTCTCCCACCAGACGCTCGCAAACACGGCGACCGACACACACTGACGCCCACAGAGGAAACGTTTCAGACAGCGACGACGTCCAGGATGAGCACATAGTGCACAACAGTGAAAAGGTTTTACCCACGCAGCTCAGGAAAGCACAGAGCCACAGAGCACACCAGGCATTTGAGAGAGACGAGAAACGTAGCAGAGGGGTCTGCACTAGCAACACAAACCCCCTCATGACAGCAGTGGCGGATGAGCTGTGTTTCACTCCCTGATGCTTCCCTCTGACAGACAGTGAATGAAGGGGAGCCACCAGACTCATGTCTCAGGTATGCCTGTGTGGGGAAAGCGGTCTGCTGTGCCATGATCCGAGCTGAGAGCGACTCCTCCATTTCTTGTGGCTTGTGGACATTTTTACTGAAGGGAACAAACACCACCAGCTGTGAGTGCCCCCGTCAGCTACTTTGCAGTCTAGTCTGCTCTGCCAGAGTGACTCCCAGACATAGTCTGCTCTAAATGTAAACTGGCCCAGCAGTACAATCTTTACCTTCCTCACCTTGTGCAGACGGGCTGATTCATCCCCTATCAGCACCAATATCCTTCATTCCAGGATCCTTTCTTCCCTGACACTTTGCTTTTTTCACCTAAACAGCTGTTAGGGCTCAACACAGATGCTGCATGGAGTCCTTCCTAATCATAAGCAGACACAGCACAGGTATCATCAAAGTGGTTCACACCCTTCATCTCAGGGCCTGACTCCTTGGAATAAGTATAGTTCTCAAGCCTACATCTGACTGTGCGCTTATTGGGACAGAAAGACAAGGCTTGTGTAACTTGTTAGATGAAGACTAAACAATACTCTAGACAAGCTCCTCAGTAGACTTCTTAAAGACACATGGGTGATTAAGTGTTCGCTATGTAAGTTCTTACGCAGACCAACATACATCTTGTCTTTCAGCATCCACTGTTCCTAAAGCTCCACAATAGTAGTTTGTTCTCGTACTTGTTCTTACATGTATACTACTCTCATCAGACACTGGTTGTGGAGTGGGGTGCCCACAGGAGGCAGCATGTGAGATTCTGATGTGAGTACCCCAGTGGATGGCTCCTGGGGTCTGGCACCCAGCCCCACCTCTAAGAGGCTGCTTGGCCCAGTCACATTTAAATGTAGTTGCTGCACTTTGTCCAGTGGCTTTGCTGTCTCTGTCCCTTTGTGTATGGAAGAGCATTTTCAGCCAGGCATAGGTACAGGCACAGACAGAGAGAATATGAAGGGAATTTTAATTTATGAGCATTCATTCAGCTTACACAAAGAGGAAAGATCTTCAGGAACAGGAAGACCCCTAAGCTGCCTTTGAGGCAGAAGAAAGTATGAACAAGAAAAGAAAGAATGAGGAAGAAGCAGGCAAGACATGGCAAAGAATCAGACCAACAGGAAGGAGAAGCATCACAATTTCTGCTTCTATATTCCCTACAAGGGCAAAAGTTTCTTGAAGCAGATTGTTAGCCAAAGGAAAGTGACAGGTAGTGACATCAGAAAGAAGAGATCACCTCCCTATTATTTGCTCCATCTTAACTGGGTACATACGATTCCCATTGGGACCTAAAGATTTTTGTCTGAGTCCTAAATTCTGATACTCTCTAACATGATTTGGCTTCTCAGCCGAGACTCCCAACAAAGTGACTGATTCAATCATATGCCCATGAGGGTAACTGAGACTAATGATTCTTTTTACTCAGATCACTGCGAAATCCACAGAGCTGAGAGGTTTTAGACTACTCAGACCGAATTTGTATCACTGCCTGCGAGGCAGGAATGCTCCATATTGAATATTTTTTGAAATTGTCAAAGCCTGCACCATAATGCTACTATGTGACGCACCAGGCTTTCCCTAGGCACTGCCTAGATACAATTGAAGCAGTTCTGTTCCCTTTACTAAGGAGCATTTAGAAGCTACTGCACAGCTCCAGCCCATGCCTTTTCATGAGAAGGCATGCTAGAAATATTCTTACCACAGTTTAACTTTCCATTAAAAATAAAATCAATCACCTTAACTTACAGCTAAAATAAATAAAGAGGCTAGTGAGATGGTACAAATCTGAAGACTTATTCTGGAGAAAGAAAAACAGGATTTCTGGAAGTTCTCTTAATAACCATGCATTTCTTCTCTTGCCACCAGAAGACACAACAAATATGTCAACATAAATGCACACTTTCAGAGATAAAAACATCTATTCATTTTTTTTATGTTGTAACGGTTCACTGCAATGTGACAGTTTTGATTTAGATAACATACCCACACTTCAAGGCTTGCAACATCAGAAACGGACCCCGTAGGGTTTCCATTGTACCTGCTCACCTCAGGGTAGGCATCTTGTGAATTTTATTGAACATACGATCCAATCTCTTTAAGATGAGTATAAGGGCAGGTCTCACCGCCTCAGCTGTCCAGTCAGTGATGGGCAGCATCTCCATGATGTAGCGCCGGAGACCTCGGCTTTCCATTGTCTGTGTGTCATAAGGTGCCAGTTTCAGCAGGGAATGTGCAATTTCTGCCAATCTAAACCCAAGGTTTGTGAAGAGGAAAATCAAATACAACTTGCATTTCTCCACACATGTGAATGAACTAATGAATAAATCTTAAGCAGCCTACTAAAAAGATGCAAATGTCAAATGTGCTGCTATTTTGTCTCTGTCTTAGACCTCATACCACAGTTCCTGGTCTGTTAAGTTTTATTTGCTGGAATCACTGTTTGTATTTATGCACCCCTGAATGGTCTAAAGAATAGTTCTACATTGATATTAAATGCACCAAAGGAACATCAGGAATCACAGATTCGTGTAGCTAAAAACAAAGTACCTGAGCTCTTAGTAAGATTACAACATTGCAAATGCCTGTGACACACAGACCTGACATCATGTGTATGTCAATAAGTGATTTGGTTTGGTTTTGTGCTTGTTCTTCAGTGTCACCACTTCAAGAGGTCTCACTGTGCAATTTTCAGGTGTTAAATTTTAAAAATTATGTGCCGTCCCATAGGTTTACACAACATGTACTTTGTATGATTACTCCCTGAAGCTTTGATACGTTTCTCCTCACACCTCTACAGATGGTGTTGCTGTTGCTTCTTCTAAACCTCCCAGATGGCCTTGATGATGGCATTTTCTGTATTGACTGTGAAATACCATTGCAACATTTAACTTACACTTGCAGTTTGACAAAGACCTGGTGAAATACTTGAATATTTGCGGAAGACAAAGACATGTAATAAAGCTACATCTACTAATAAAAGGGATAGAAACCTGTATACTCCCTGAAACATCAGTACAGTTCATAATGGATGATTACAGTACAATCCTGTTCATATTGTGGGGGCTTCTTCTGAAATGCCTTCAATTAATGGAACATATTTCTATTCTCTTTAAAATCTGCCGAGCAATATCAAGGGGAACAAGTTCCTCAGATTAACAAAAAGTGCTATAAAAGTGTTTCTTTATCCAGTATTTCTTTATTATTACCTTTTACAACTACTTTGTCCTACTATGGAGTAGGTCTGTTTTTCTTAAACTCTGGGAAATTTAAATTATCATATAATCATGATTTTTTTCTGGCAATACAGTATCAGTGGCACTTAATGGTATTTGAAATCTTTCATATCCATTATAAAATGTGAGATCCATCTCATCTGACTTGAGATGTCAACCTCAATTAATCTAGCTCTGTTCATGCAGAAATAAGCAACCTCGGAAATTCTTATCTTCCTGAAATACTAGAATAAAGAACTTATTGGATATGTATCTCCCTTTCCATTAGGTCCAAAAAGATCTTCATGACATTTGCAGACTAAACATTTATCTTTTAAATGGCTAAAACTGGGTGAGATTAATCCTGTCTGAAGTGACTAGCATATTATCTTGTTTTTTGAAGTCTCTGAAATGGCATCTGTCTGCCTCCCAAGACCATGGCTCTCACATCACATTCTGATAAATCTGCTCTCTGCTTAGAACTAAGTTTTTTTCCTACAGTGCTTAAATCCTGTCAGTAATTTCACTGATACTTATGAAATGAATTTATGTAAGAATTGAGATGTTTGCTTTTATTTAGAGCTAATTGTGATAAAGTAATTCAGGTTCTAACCCAAATAAAGCAGTTATATCTAGCACTTTCCAGGAGACATAAAAGACAACTCTTTACCTTCTGCATATCAATCCTTTGTTGTTACTCCTCTAACCTTTGACCATGAAAGACCTTCTCTCTTGAAAAGAATGCAGTATCTGCCAGCTACTACTGTGTACATATGCTGTATGTACACATTGCCCTACATTTGGATTTAAGTTTGTTAAACTAGTCTTTTAAGAGAGGGATATAAAATGGTTTAAGCACAATTAAACTCCAATATTCTGGAATATAAAAACATGTAGATATTAAGTTCCCATATTACTGTTAAGCTGCAAATACTTCTGGGTAGTACACTAGAACACTCTTATGTTACATACAAATGTAAAACTAGGACAGTAAAAAGAAGCAAGCCCCTTACTTTACTGCACTAAATAAAGTTAATTCATCAGACACATGTTCCTCAGTCCCATTGAAATCATAAAAAAAACACCTCAACCTGTCTAATCGAGGACATAATCTGTCCTGAGAATCTCACCTTTGTTTCTAATACAAGCTTTAAATTCTTATCTCAGGCTTCTATTGCTAACAGTCATGGCATTTGTAATGCAGCTAAACATATGCATTGATTTCTGAGGCTTGTGTCCCTTGGAAAAAATGTAAAGATGGCACTGCAGAAATAGCCATGTCCATCAGATTTTCAGTTTGTTTGCAGCCAAGCACTACATGAGAATGACATGCATGAGTGGAAACAGATATCTCATGTTTAAAATTGCCCTCTGAATTATTAAACATTTGCCAGAGGGGGGAACAGCAACATTCAATTCATATGCAAACACACAAACCAAACAAAAAACACCTCCCAACTCCCAAAGGAATTTGGGGCATTTGTTAGACAACACCTAAATTCAATGTCAAACACAATTTTGTGTTCTGTAGAGACAGTCTGAATTCAAAGATCTCTAATCGTGACAGAATCTGGCAGCAAAGGGGCTTTGCCATTTTTTTCAGAGCATGCATGTAAAAGGTAGAAGAGTTTTTAGAGGGTTTTCCTTCATACAGGGACAGAAACAGAGCTGGTTAAGTGCATTGCTAGGATCTGTCACCCTTCATCTTCCTTTACAGGGTGTACCTGAGGAAAAAAGTATAGCACTCAAAGAGAGGAATAATTCACCGCCAGAGTGGCCTCTTGGAGTTCAAGGAGCAACAGAAATTACTGCTAAGGTGCTTCTGATTCACTTTTGAGGCCAGTCCCAAACAGTGTAACATATCCTTGCTATCTTTCTTATTTACTTTAATACTTTACTGAGTACTGAGCATCATTTTCCTTAGGCCATAAAAAAAAGCCCCTTGGTATTTAGCTATTCTATATTCAAAGAGTGATCTTGAAGTATTTCTCTGTCTCATAAAACAATTCAGATAGCTATCTCCCTGTGACCCACTGGCAAGGGATACACTAGGACCGCCTCATATGAATCCTTATTTTCCTTCTGACGAGTGCCAATCAGAACAGTGACTGATCAGAACAGTGACTAACTCTGAGAGTATCTGTGCTGTTTTCATTTGAGTTTGTGTTTCCTGAGATAATAGTAAGTAAGAAAGGAGTTTCCCTTGAAGTGAATGAAAAATTGACAACAGAATTGGGTCCATTCCCTCTTGGCCCACTGCTTTTTTTGTCTTTTACATCTGGACAAACTTCTCAGTAGCAACTTGCGCTGTCTTGTGTTTGCCATGAGCTACAAACACAGAGAAGGCCGTACCCCCAACTCCTAGGTCAGCACTACACAAAACAGTTCGCAGTGAGCATCCAACCAGCAAGCTGGGCTCAGTGCTGCACCTTAATAAAAGTCTTGTGCACTTGCTGTATCACATGCTGAGGTGGTGGTCCTGTAAATGCCTTTTCCCCATCCCCCCCATGTATTTCAGGCATTTATGCAATACAGTGCAGTGGTCACTCTGCACTTCTTGCTTGTTAGCAGCTGGTTCTGATGCACATTGTCACAGGAGAGGATAAAGGCCATATTCAGCCAGCTCAGCAGCTTCGCCACTCCTTGCCCTGCAGAGGCAGCCTTATCTGCTCTGCTCCTCACTGCAACTTATTCTGATGTATCAGATGGGCTTCCACAGAGCTATTTCATCCACTGGAGATGGGGGTCTGATTGAGACCAGAGGAGAGCATATGAAACCTTCCTTACATGCAAGCAGCATTAGGTACAATCTAAGGAACATCCAAAAGAAGCTCTGCATGTTTCGGATAGCAACACGCAACTACAGTACCAAAAAGTGATTTAATCTGCTATTATGATACATTAGGAGCCAAAAGAAAGGAATCCCCCTGAAGTGAACAAATAAAAGCAGAATGCCTGTGGAATACCTCATGTGGGACTTCACATCCAGCAGCTCCAGAGAAGTCACTCGGGGCTCACCAGCCAGATTCTGCACAATTTTCAGCCTTGGACCACAGTGCTTATAAAACTCTGTGCAGATGTTCAGCAATGACTCCCGTGGCCTCCTGAACTCCTCTCTGGCAATTCGTTCATCCAGTTCCTCTCGGGGAAGACCCTGGCCCTCCTCCAGTAAGTGAAGGTTCTCCCTGGAGGATATAAAATGAGAAAAAGTAGGAAGTGCTATATGCAGTGGAATAGCAGGGATAGATTATAACAAACTCTCCAATTTATTTTTGCAACAGATGCTTTCGGCTAAAAATGAAAAGTAGTTACATCTGCAATAAAAGGAAAAAAAAGGGAAATTATAATCTGCAATGTCTTGTTCAAAACGTAAATAATTTCGATATGAACTATCACAGCAACAGTGGGTGAGACCCAGTGAACCTGGAAACTGCTTGGGAAGCAGTTCTTCACATGTCAGGGAAGATTGGGCAAATGATTTCACTGTACCTGATAAAGTGTAGTTTGGCTCCCTGTTCTGGGTACCTGGAAAAACAGAAACAGTAAGGTTGTAAACAGCAACTTAGTCGTGCCTGATCTGTGCCTTTCTGAAAGAAGGCAACACTGTTCTAGCCAGAAGTATACTCACCATGGGCAGGATGATACCTTGTGTCACTGGAACAATGACTACACATAGTTAGTGACCACATTGAATGGCCTTCATCTCCCTACTGGCAGCAAACAACAGATTCCTATAGTTATTGCCCTTGTTATGAAAGGAAAAATTCAGGCTTAAAAACCATAGCCCTCTTTCAAGCAATTTCTCTTACTGATTTTCACCCCAGTGCTCAGTCTTTCTCATGAAGCCAGAGCTCACCTAGTGGAAAGAATACCTCAGCATGTTTTTTGATTTTATTGTAAATTTCTCTTGCACTTGTTGAGAAGGCATGAACAAACCCTATACCACTTGGCTGACACATCCAAGGCTGTGACCATTCTACCATCACGAGACTCCTGGTGTTGCTAGCCAGTCTGTTGCAATGACAACACAACAGAAGAAACTGAGGGCAGGAAACCTGGAGCAGTGCAAAAATATTTTGGATCAGAGACTGTATGTTTGGTAATCAGAAAGATCTGGAAATGTAAACCAAGATGTTCGAGTCACACAGTATCAGGATTCTACATTGCCTGTCAGCAGATACATATTCACTGCTCTCCAAAGTCTGCAGACAAATAATAAAGCACTACTTTCCATTGCACCTTGTTTTCCTTTGACTGGGCAATCTTGCAATGGAAGTAAATGGCATATATGCGCTTCAGACTTGAGCATGAAGGAGTTTATCTTCTTCTCAGACCCAGGATAGAAAGTCAAAGCTGTGTATCATCCATGCCTGAATCAGTCTTAAAGAATAACAGATTCCAGGAGTTACCAACCAAGAAGTATACACTACACATCTCTGGAAGAACAGCTACTCCAGCTTTTGCTAGGGTAGAATTCCCTTTCCAGGTCAGCACAAACTTCAGATTTTAAGCACAGTAAGGCATAGCCTGGCCAGGAGAAGGCAGGGCTGCCCAGAAGAGTAAAGAAAACCTTCATAATCGCAATTGCTTGTGGATGGATTTTCTATCAAGACTTCTTAAGCCCTTGCTCTATGACTAAATTGTCCAGTGGCCTTGTCTAGTTTGCAGCAGCCTAATTGGAATGGAGGATATGGCCAAAGAGAAGTCTGCTGGCACCATCTCCTTCCTTATTTCCTTCTTCCATGTGAAGTTTTTTTGGGGGGTTTTTTGTGTGTTTTTTTAAGAAGGACAAAAATATTCCAAATCATTCTTCTCTTTCTCTCAAATTCTCTGCCACCTACTCCTTTGCTATCTGCAACTGCAAAAAACACCCCAAACCACTGTGGAGGTAAAGGAGATAGAAAGAGACCATAGGAAAAGTAAAAGTAAAAGGAAGTGGGAAAGGGAAGAAAACTAAAGGTGGTGCCAGTCTCTGTGAGTCCCAACTAACATGTAGTTTGAGCTGATACTGCTGCTCAGTCTCTCAGAACAATGCCAGAAGGATCCAACCCTTCTGCTGTCCAGGTGTGCTCTGCCCAGTGGTCACTTTGACAGTGGATCCAGAAGGAAGCAAAGCAGAGAACTGAGCGACGTAGCTGCTTTGTTAATATAGTTCTAGAATGTGAGGAGGGAAATAAAGAAAAAGACACTTAGGATGGGCGTCCTCCATTTTGATATCCTGGTCCTCTATTTAGTCGCATGGTTTTAAACTAGAAATCCTAGTCTTCGGGATTTGATTACTGTCAGAAATTCAGTCCTGGGCTATGTGCTCTTTTTCTCTGACTGTTTTCTCCCACAGTAGCTAGTACACTTCCTCAGCCTGCTGAGGAAGTGCTCCAAGCACTCTGAGCAATGAGATGTTACTTTAACCACACACACAAAAAACCCCAGCTGTTCAGAAAAATGAGAACTAAAGAAAAGCCCATTGACTTACCTGGTATTCACACCAGCTGACATGGTGTGGTTTGCTGTTGTGGTCCCTTTATGGCCTTGGTCACATCGGCTCATCTGTGGGGCTGTCATGGGCCTGGGAACGGGAAGGTGAATAGCACATTAAAGACTAAATCTAACAAGTGCACTGAAATTCTGCTTGTGATCTGGTGAAATTTGGCAGTAATTTTACCATGTCTAAAACTCAACCGTTATTCAAGCGAAGTTGCATACCATGACCTCCTGTGCATTCCCTCTCCCCACACTGGTAATGAAACACAGGCTCAGACCTCTGAACCATGTGGGTTACCTGGTGAGAACTTCTACACTGTACAAGAGGGCTTGTAAAGAGGTGGCAAGGGCAGCCATAGCAGCAATCTCCTCACGAGCTGCTGTCACAGTCTCCACTTGAGAGGTTTGTCGCTTCAGTTTCTGCAAGTAACAGGGAACCAGTGCTTCCAAGACCATCAGCATCTGGAGGCTGCAAAAATAACCAATACTTGGTCTGTTTTATTTGGTCAATCCTGAAACTCATATCAGGCAGAGGCTTATGTTTCTATCTGAAGACCCTTGGATCTCTCACTAGCCTTGTGATTTCATTGCTTCTCACTAGACGAGAAGTCCTGGGCCAGAAAACCTCTTGGATCATGGACATCTGGGAGAAAATTAGCTGATGCATGAAACAATAAAAACAACCCAGACTTCATGGGTATCTTCTGAATGTCATCCATTTGCAGACATTCATTTTCACTCCCAAAGACTTTCTTCTCTTGTTCCCTCTTGGAAATTAATTTTTCGCGTTATCACTTTACTGCCCCTCTCTCTGTATCTTCCTGTTCTTTCCATCTGCCTGTTTCTCACCCTCCAGTTCCCTCTCCATTGTCTCTGACGACAGAAACCTGCAGGACACAGGGTGATCACCACCTAGAAACACAGCTTACATGTTGCTGCTCAGACCGCCATCCAGCCTAGAGCTGCAGCCAGCAGCTGGCAGGTTCTGGAGCTGGTGGCCTAGGAAAGGTATCAACAGACAGAGGTTTGGCCTCACAGAGAAGCCTCATGCTTGAAATGCATTCCTATATCTTTTGCCTCCATTTGTCTGTGTTGCTTTTGCATGCCATATGCAGCTATTATGCCTTTTCTGAATCTGCACAAACCAAGAAAACAGATTAGCACCTTCTGAATGATTCAGGAGCATAGGCCACCACTGTCACACACAGCTTGATGGCTTCGCTGATCGAAAAGGTCAAGTCTTCATTCCCATAGCAGAAGTCTGAGGGAGTAAAGCAATATGAGAAGACAATCACACAAACATACTGAATATGAAAGCAGCTAGCACACTCCCTCCTTTTTCCCCTTTTCAATTGCTTGCTTCTCATGTTAACAATCCCAAACAGGCTCTTGATTTTTGACAAAAATCTGTCTATAAAAAGGAAACATATGCTGCACTCCTACTTGCACCCTGTTGTCCAAGAACTCAGTAGGTGGGAAACAGTTCTCAGCATGTCAAATCACTGCTGAGCATAAGGCCTACAGCTGCTACTGGAGTCCTGTTTCAAACATTGACCATCACAAGCAAAATCTTAAGCTTATACATGACAAGGACACCTGTCAAACTTTATTTTTATGCTCCCTCCACTTTTTCCTGGATGTTTCCCCTGCACTGCACTCAAAATGATTTTGATACATCACTTATGACAGAAGATGGTCTCACTGCTAAAAAATAAAGCCTCTTCTATACTGGTAGCCACCTGGATGCCAGCACAGAAGTGAGACTGATTTGCTCCTGATTTGAGAAAAAGTTTTCAATAGCATTTAAGTCCCATACTACAAATATTACCATGGGGATAATGAGCGCCAGGCACCAAGAAACTGAAGTATCAAAAGAATAATATTTGTCATACAACTACAGTCCCATTTTCAGAAATGACTTTGGTATGCAGGAGCCCAAGTTAAATTTAAGGTCCCAAAGTGTGCAAATCACTTTGAACAATGGACCTTAGAAGTCAGGTATTTTAGATAATTCTGATCTTCATATGCAAAATACCAGGGACACAACATACTCATCCACAGTCTCATCGTCAGCACACATCTGGGAATTTTTGAAGATGCCTTTGAATAACCCTCCACAGAAGACCCAAAGCTGTTACATAAGTGTTTACTGCAATCTACACAGAAGAATAAATATGTTCTGTTTCTGTACCATTTTATATTATCACTTGTGATATAGTTGTGCAGCATCATAAAATCCCAGTATATAACAAAGCTTTAACTCTAGGGCTAGACAGGCTTCACAGTTCATCAAAATCAGTATTATTTAAGGGTAGTGCAAATTTGGAAAATAAGTTGACGATACTTATAAAAATCAGCTAAAATTACTTCCCTGCAAATCACAAAGCAGCCAAATTCTTAAATGCTGCATTGCATGGATAACTATCAAGAGACACAATGTCCTGGATACATCATACAGCCGTATATATTCTGCTTTGTGATAAATCAACTCCCCCCCTAGAACACAGCACTGCTGAATGTCTGAATGGCATCCATCATTTACTAGTCATAGTCTGCCCACGGGAGAGAATGCTTTTGTTTCCTGCCCACATGGAGCAGAGGAGACTGCTCTTGTCAGCGTGATACAGTTTATTAGGCATCTTTATTCTTCACCCACACATGATGTCTCAGACTAGCAGGCTCAATGTAGAAAATGTAACTTTGGAATAAAATAAATTAATAACTCCCTACAGAAAATATCAAAAGGATGGTGAAGATAAACCCAACCTTAAAAGCCTCATGAGGCATAAGAAACAGATATGACTGCATTCAGGAAGAAGAAAAGGGCTCTGAACAAATCATGCTGCATGAAACGCATGTTGAATCAATAAACAACCAACCATAATTACTGAATAAAGAGTGCTTTGCTGTTACCTAATGACTTGAGAGGCTTTTCAGCTTTCACGAGCTCTAAGATGTCCAAAATGTCTGGAGTATCTCCCTCTAAAGACTGCAGCAGGTCAAACAGGCACTGAGCTGACACCCCTTTGCTGGTTCCGTTGTTTATAGCATCCTGTTCAACAACAGACAGTTGTGGTTGATTTTCTGAGGGCCTGTGGGCATTCCAGGCATCTGTATCTGAAGATCTGGGCAACCTTTTTTTTGACAAAGGGCCCACGCGGAGTTCAAGAGCTTACTGCTATCAAACAATAAGCCTTGCCTGACCAACAGATTGATGCTGCAGTGGAAGCACGATCTGAAAACTGCACACAGTTTTGCTTCCCAGAAACAGCAGATCTGTGCTGTGAAGGAGAAAGATGTGTGTGCTTACAGTGTATGTGCAGCTAGATTAGGCAGTACCGCTTCAAATTAAAATTCCATTAATTGTTTAAACTCACTAAAATGTTAAAAAGTAATCAGTGAATATTTCAAAACATGGATAATCCAGTCTTATAGTTCACATGTACTAAAACTTGGTGTTAAGCTTTTTGTTCCTATCTGTTACTGAATTCTAAGAAACGGTTTGTGTTTAAAGAGTTACAAATCATTATTGTTCTTTTTACCCTATTTATACACAGAAATTTAAATTGAGACCACATTTACTAGCCTGGATACCAGTGGCCTGTTATCTCAGCATCCTGCTCAATCGGCTGAAGAACAGAAGCATGCAGAAGAGTAAGTTCAAGAAATGGTTCTGTGCAGCACCATGTGCAGTAAGAACATGTTCAGTAAGAACCGTGCTGCTGCTCCATCGGTTGTCTCCTTGTGATATCTGATGGAGGGCTGGCTGCATAAACAGGCTTCCCAATGCTGAGACTAGGGAATGGCTTTTACTCACAGGGAACTCCAAGAGAGGGGCCACACTTGCAAACAGCTGCAGAATAAAGGGCTTGCGATGCAGAACGTAGAACTGGCGGCACGCAAACTCAATTGCTTGGCGTAACTGTGGGTTGCTTTCATAGTCAGCGTATACCTGAGCAAATGATAAAGGACATGGGAGCATTACTCCAGCAGAAGGGCTCTTCATCTCCTGACCCCAGACTGAATCAACTACAGCCTCATCATTCCTGATATGTTTGCCTAACTTGTTAAAGATGGAGACTTGTCTGCCCTCCCTGGCAATGCATTTCAGGGACAAACTCTCCTTACAAAAAGCGTTTTCTTGTCAGTCTTGAACCTTCTTTGTGACAGCTTTAGTCCTTTATTTTTTGTCCTACGTACTAGAGGTAGATTCCTTCCCTCTCCTTCCTAGAAACACTTTTGAAGCCAGTTAGTGCTTTCTTACTCAGCCTTCATCTTTTTCAGTTCATCAAATCCCAGCGCTTTTAGTCCTTTCTCATATGATATGTTTTCTAGATGTACATCCATGTTCCAGTCTGCAGTCTCTTCAATAACTGATGCTTTTTGTGCAGTGTTACCTAATGACTTGAGAGGAATTGCTTTTTTGCCTCCCAAGAGTGTTACTTTATTAATTTGGTAGTTGGCAATAACTGGGGGGGGGGGGGGGGGAAGGAAGGAAGAAAGAATTACAAAGCTGATTTCTCTCAGTATGAAAAGTGAAAATGAAGGGACAGTCCTTCACAGGACTGAATGGTTACCGCCAAGTACTTCGAATTAAGTTATTTTATTTCAAAATGTCTTGTTTCTAGTGAATAAACACATACACTGCAGACTTGTATCCAATACATACTTACCTAACCATGTAAGTTGTGATATTCGAGTTTCCAGTTACTAAAGAGTTTGTTTAGATAACTAAATTCATCACTGGTCCTCATTTTTGTCTCTGTTAACTATGTTAAAATGAACATACATAGGGTTGTCATGGTTATTGGTTCTATTGCTACAGAATCAATAGTTTTTTCTGTATTTCCATTATCATACTAAATCTCTATTTAGATATTTTCTGTGAGCCCTGCAGAAATAATCTTTTTGTCTGTAAAAGAACTATATTGGGCTTTTTTCATTTTCAGTATCTGATTTTTCTCTAAGGTCAACAAGAAGAAAGGCATACTTGTACACCTCAAAGTGAAGAGAAACTACACTTCTAACACTTGCAATATTTGTCATCACTCACATGAAAAGACAACATATAGTTTTTCATAAACACTTAATGTTATTTTCTGTTGCTATTTAAATTGCAGATAATACAATTATCGTGCTTAAAGAAGTGAATACAATTTAGTTTCAATCAGCATGTAGCAAATCCAGATATTTCAACTATTCCCCAAATTTCAGCCTTCTCTGGAGGAAAAAACACTGGGGGAGACCCAAGGTCCAAAAATTTTCTGGAAATTTCACATTTCCGTGTGGAAGTACATAGTAAGGGAAACAGACATTCATTTATTTAACATAAATAAGAAAAGAAAAAGTAGTCATTTACTCAAGAAGAAAAGGGAATGTAGTCTCAGGAATGCTGTTTTTGGCTGTCCTACCTGATCTGTTGTTTGTCTTCTTGGGGCCCCCCAAATCTGTTACCTCACCAGGCCTCAGCAGTTTAAAGTTTCTCCATTAACAGTCAGTTCTACAACAAAGTGCTCGCTCAGAAGTCTTACATTGTATTGTTCATGGAAATGGCTCACCTGCAACATGCTGGGGAGGACCCACTGGTACCCGCTGAGGGAGAAGAGGTGGTTAAAGTGCACGGCTGTGTTGATGACTGTGGCAGCATACTGCCTCAACAAGGCACTGTCTTCAGGGTGCAGGATCAGGGCACCATTGAAGACATTCAAGAACAGCATGATCTCATCCCCCCAGGGAAACTCGCTGGGCATGCCAAGGAACATCTCCTCCAGCAGCTTAATCCATAAGCTTTTCTGAAGAGTGTCCAGACCAAAGAGCTCTTTCCCAGCTGCCAGGAAGAAGAGGCAACAGCAATCAACTCTGTCAACCACAGCCAGCCTCACAACATTCCCAGAGGCCAAAGGCCTATCCAAAGAACCATCCCACAACACTGACCATTGTTCTGCCTTTTTGAAATTATTTCACCCATTCTGTAATTCTAGAAGTTCCCACAGGGCTTGAGCAAACCTTGACTGAAAGCAACACACATGAAGATGAAGAATGATGAGTACCACACAGCTCATTAAATCTGCTCCCCACTGGCTGGAAATTCTCCTTTTAGAAAGCGAAAGCAGATCTGAGCTTGTACACAGATCATCTGCCCCACAACTTGAATGGCTGTGTGGATTTTTGCTGAATTTTTATCCTTCATGTGTCCCACACATTACAGGACATTGATGCAGAGTTACAATAAGGCTTCTGAAAGCAATTGCCTTTAGGGCCTGTTACAGAACTTGTGAATGCTTACCATCCTGCAACAGTGGCCTGTTTAATCCTCAAGTCAGGCTAGACACCCTACTTGACTTTCAGAGAAAAGTTTCTAAAAAGAGGACTGTTTCTATATCCCTGCTGCAGAATTTGCCCAATCTTCATTGAAAGTCCATTGCTTCCTCAAAGTGGATGGCAAAGGACTCTGAGCAATCTTTTTTAGGTGTAGTTATGCTACTGGACACAGTATTCCAGCTGTAGTTTCATGATAGTTTTAATACATAATTATAATTTATTCTCACTTGGGTCCAAAGAAAGGTTTGTCTGGAGACCTCTAACAGCAAAGCCCTTTCTGCTGTTGTGCTTACAAACCAACAGCTGTGTATCATTTTCCCTAGGGAGGGATCTATCAGCTTTCAATAACACTACAAGTCTGTACGTTTCTAAAGCAAATGAAGCACCTCACAGAAACCTTCTGGGCTCTGTTCAATCACATGAGAAAGCTGTCAAGAGGCCATACCTTGAGGATCATTGAAGAGTGAGAACTCAGCATCAATGGCACTTCGGGGAAAGGAAGGCAAGCGAAGGAGGTCTTCCTGGAGCATAGATACATGGGACTGTTTGTGGGCACTAGGGATTTTCTGTGTCAGTGATATGAGGAACAACACCCGCCCCACCTCTTCTAGCTTGCGGGTGAACACCTAAGAGAGAAAAAGAGACAAGGATCAGAATTGGTCTGATCAAAAAGTTCTTTAGAATATATATGCAGTTTTCTATGTTAGCTTCCATGGCTTTCTCTGATGGGAGGGACACTACACTCGTGGCCCAGAGAAACCTATTGAAATTCACAGGGCTAGTGCTGCACCCTTCCACTGGAATTTGTGCGGCCACTGTTTTTCAGCCCAGCTCTGCAAAGAAGAAACATGTTTGTAAAAGAGTTTTTAACAACTTGAGTTGTTGAGGACCCTGAATGGTTGAAACACACTATGCAGTAGTGCCATGCAGTCTTTTGCAGAATAATGTAAGATTTGCCAGTGTGAACCCCAAGCTGGTCAGAGGCAAATCAAATCTAAACTGAATGCCATACAGTTGCAGTTGCTCCCTGCAAGCTCTTAGACTATAGTCAACGTGAGGCTGGAATTGTTATCTACCTTCTTGGCTCATGTCTGGCCATAGAAAGTGCATGTGTAGTTGCAAAAGAAAAGTAGTCATAAAACAAAGCAGATCAGGTCCCTAGTTACTGCAAATGAGCAAAGTCCTGCTGACTTCAGATTATCGCTTTTGGTTTACAGAAATGAGTTCCATTCTACCAGACTTCTGTGAACTTCTCACTGGTAGGACTTGATTTAAGTTTTACCTTATAAATATTTTGGCCTCTAAGTACTCTAAACAGAAAAAAGTGAAAAGTAAAATAATGCCCTGACAAAACTGGATAGTCCATTTTAATATTTTTGGGTCATGTAGGACATATCAGACTAATTTATTTGATATGTGGGGGACATCTCCTAGAACCATAGTGAGAATAATGTCTGTCAGAGAAGCAATCAAAATGATCTCAGGTAATTTCAGCTTTTTATAGACTTTCTACTGACAGATACAGCACATGAAATATTTCCCTATTCTGTACCATACACATACGAGATGGCATTAACTACATTCTCCATTATTATAGCTGCTAGTCTCTCAAAGTAGCTTTATAGCTGCTTTTAATAACCATTCCTGATTATATTTTCCTGTCCCTGCATTCACATTGTCAGGGACACAACTACAGTAGCTGCTTTTTGGCAAGAATTATACAACTGTTAATACCAAACTCATACAGTTTAACCACATTCCCCCTTCTTTTTATTTCCTGCTTATTACCATCCTTTGCAGATACAGCTAGAGTAACTTTTCCCTAAACACTCAACCCTGTGCTACTGAGAAAACTTCGCTTTTGTGGAAAACAGAGCATATGGCTTCTACAGGTAGAGTGACCTTAATACCATTGTCTTACTGTCTAAAGAAATGATACTTGCAGAGGTTTGCAGCACATTAAAGGAACTGCCCTGCCACTTTACTCACAGTTTAGTTCCTAATGGAGAGCTCCTGGGAGATGCAGAACATTAGCAGAATCAGACAGATTATCAGGTCGTGAGGCTGGAGAATAGGGAGGACAGTGCTCTTCTGAGGGCAGATATTCCCCCAGTGAAAATTGCTACTGCTGTGCCTCTGGGACTAGCTATGGTAGAAGACTAATATCTGAGAGCAGGACAAGGAAGAGAGGCAGGTAACATTCTTTACAGTGAGAGGGCAGAGAGGAAGGTAGAACAGGTAATTCCTGCTTCACAGCCAGAGATCATGTTAACGAAAGGAATAAGCAACTTTTGAAGCTGAGGCAACTGAAGCTCTTCTGGCCAACTGTAGGAGAATGAAAAATGATCCACCTAAAAGAAGCTGGATGGAGAGAGTAGGAGGCAATTCACATTGCATTCTTTGGCTCTTCTTAAAATATCATACACCTGTCCAATGGCACCAGGGCAGATTTCATGCCAATTGCTACTTCTCCAGCAATGCTCTCTGTCTGCATGCAGCACGAGTAAAGTCCTTTACCAGGAAAAGAAACGTTTATTTACAGGGTTTTCATCTGGGCAGTGCTTGGTGCCAGTAAGATACCTGCTTCTGAATGAGCTCTTGACCCTTTTCTGGATGCATTTGCACCAGGTTGAGCTGGGGAGAAACTGACCTCCGGAAAGGATAAATGTCACGGACATAGGTCTGCAGGAAAGGAAACAAGTGTATTTTAAACAAATGCAATCATTACAGCATCACTCAACAGAAATGAATAAAAGGCGCTTTAGCCCTTTATGAAGCTTTTGGGTAAGGGCTTTCACACAGTGTCAGGCATCATTGAAGAGCATAAACAGAAGAGAAATCTGCTCTTTTATAAGAAAGCTAGACATTAGTGACTTATGAGCAAGGGACTCCACTTCTGCCTAATCCCTCTTCTGTCAAACTCCAATCTTTCACCACACACAACTAAACATCCAAGATGTGGTGCCCGTAAGACAGAATTCTGTCTATTTATGGGCTGCTTGTTGTCCTTTAGATAACCCTGATGTTTAAAAATGGACAAGATGGAAAGAATAACGTCATCTCGACCTGAACTTTGTCTTACCTTGTTGTAATGAATGAGATTCCATCGCTTATCCATTAAAAAGTAATGAGAAGACTGCGTTTCAGGTATATTAAAAAACTCCAAGCACTCCTGAAATGGAAGAAAGAAAAACATCTTGTTACTTATTAGCTGTCTTGTACAAAGATCACAACATCCAAAAGAAGAATACCCAGCTAATAATGTATAAAGGCACAAAACTCCATGCCTCAGTCAGGCTGGTACATTGTTCTGGCATTAATTCTTAATTTCTTTTTTTGATCACAAAGTACATGAATATGTTTGTGATAATCAAGGCATGTTGATATCACAGTCCTGAAGACTGATGTTACTTATTCCAATATGTTCATATAGCACATGTATAAGCCACATGGGTATTGCAGCTTCCATTTCCATACTATGTATTTATCAAGCTTTAGTGAATAGGTGTTGTACAGACACACCAAAGTTCCAATCCTTCAAAGCACTGAGATGTGTGATTCCCATTAAAATTTAACAGCTGGACAAACTGAAGGCTTTTACAAATCTGTTTCCTATCTGGCCCAGTTAAGGCCATCCAGGAAATCTTTGGCAGAAGGGGGAACTGACCTCACATCTCCTGGATCCCAAGATACTGTCATACCTACTGAATCATGATTTCCATTCTGATCTTGATCATTCTGTCTAGTCTTTGGTGTTGATAAAACACAACATTTAAATGATTTATGTATTTATCTAAAGGATAGTATACAGAAAATTCCGAACAAGCTGCAGTGTCTTCAAATGTAGTTGTAGTTGTAGGATTTTGGCTGTCTGTCAGGTCAGGTTATTTCTGTTATTTAATGTGGGATCCTGTTTCTTGCAACCAAGCTCTCCTCACAGGGAGACAAAAATGCCTGTCAGCAAAACTTCCCTCGCAATACTGAAACAGGATAACCAGGTAGAATGTATTGCTGGCATACAGGTATGGCAGGTAAATGTACTATTAAGCAGTTTGTTCAATTAAAAAACTCACTCCTACCTTCAGAAGAGCCTCAAACTGTGTGTCCTCATGGACTGGTAACTGAGTTGGGATATCACACTCATTCTGTCCATGCACGACAAGCGTTTTTGTGCCTAAAGGAAGAAAAGCAGTTGCATTCTCCCTGGCCTCTTTAATTAACTGAATTTCAAAAGACTCCCCATGGAGGAAAAGTGATAGTTAAAATACATTACTGGGCTGACAGGCAGTGCCAGTCCCGTCTGGAATCCATTAAGGAGTGTTAGCATAGTCTCACACTTCCACAGTTAATGAGAAATCGATCTGTTCTTAAAGGATGACCTGGCTTTCACAGCAACTCACTCTGAGGAAGGAGCAAACCTAAACAGTCAAATCCATTTTTCAGCAAGATATCTCTCGCCTGACTCGTGACATCCTAGGCTCACAGCTTGCTCTTCTCGGGCTCTCTCAAGACTTAAAAAAGAGGCTGCATCAAATGAAATTGAGTCTGAATGGTACAGTTTTGCAATGATCATCCTGCCAGCCTTTCACGGCCCAGCTGGCACAAAGCTCTGGGTTCAAAAGAGTGTTCTCATTCATCTTCTGTTTGCTTCTTTTAGAGCTCTTAAAGTGGTTTCCTGAATCTCAGGTGGAATTTACCAACTGAATCCTCAACTCAATGAAAACTGACAGAATATACAGCTATTTGTAGCAGAGCTTTTTTTCTGATCCAGTTCTGGTGGATGTCCTTACAGGTAGAGTGGGTCATGAACTTGGAAGTGAAGGAGATTTAAAGACTCATTTCTGCATATTATACCTGGCATTGAGGCAGTCACCAGCAGCTTCACTTCGCATTGTTCTTTCTTCATAGTCTGTTTGAGATCCTTGAAGAAGAGTCCTTCTACATAACCCACCACTTCCCAAAGGAAGGTAAGCGTGGCAGAAATGGCATCCATGCCCCATTCACATGGAGTGCGTACAAAATACATGATCAGTCCTACCTGCAGATAATAAGTAAGAGGAATATCAGGCTATACACACTCTTATTTGTGCAGAGCACTGTGTAAACACAGAACAAGAATATTGTTCTTCTGTGTTTCTTCACTCAGAGAGATAAACTCATTAAACTTATGTCCTGAAAGTTTATAGATACTACAGAACAATCTGCCTCTACTACTCCTCCTTTTTCTATAGAGGATGATGAGTGGGGGCAAAAAGTACTGTTGCAGCCCAGCCTTAAAAGCCATTCTAGATGAGGAAAAGGGAGAATCTCTGTAGTAAGAGACTTCCTATGGCTTCTGCTCTGATGTGCTGCCACGTAGACAACTCACAAACAACAGAGGGCTCCTGGAGAAACATGTGTCTTGTCTATGTCATCTCCTAACTGCAGTAAATGCTTTTTCCACAATCTTGAAAAAAGCTGCTATATTTGCTCCAATAGGACTGCCCGAGAGCAAAGGACTTTCTGAATCAAAATTAAGTAAAATAATTTAAGGTTTCTGGCACTGGGATCCTTCTATTGGTGTACAACTCATTGTCCACGGTTCAATTCAGCAATCCATGACAGGTTGCTTAGGGGTTTAATAAAAGGTTGAAGGTTCCTTTCCTCTCCCTAGAAGGACTGAAAGGCTGGTGTAAGCCTGGTGACTTGCATGCACAGTCAGAAGCAGATATGAGCTGTACAGGAGAAGTTAACAGCATTTATTTCCTTGCAGATTGTGACGTTAACTTTCTAGGACACATGCAGGCAGAGGTGAGATTCTGGGCTGCACAGTGGACCAACAAGGTACTCACCAAGTAGTTAAAGAGGATGTGAGATGTCTGGGCAGGGAAGTCTCCAATGTTCAACAAAAGCTTCCTTAACATATACATCAGTTCATCCTGGAAAAAGAGCAAATGTTTTTTCTTTCCATTACAAAATGGAGAATGGATTTTTCCCTTTTGTCCTCTCTGGCTTTGTTTCTTCCCATTTTTCTATGCTCCCTTGTTCAGCTCTGTCTCTTGGTGCATGAAGCAGAACTATCTGCTTGTGACTGCTCCCACATTTCCCAAAATAAGGCTCAAGACATAGCACCCAGGTCTCTGTCTTTCTTTTTCATCTCAGAGAGGCCAATACCTCCTTATTGCAATTTGTACTGACAGTAGCATCGTGACTCTGCACTCCTCTCCCTGTGATAATCCCTGTGTTGCTTATCACAACAAATGACTACCTAGATGATCTGTGAAATCTAGTTCAGCTCAACTCAACAGCTATGGGCAGAATCTAACTTTTCTTCCTTTAGTGGCTGCCTGCTTTAAATGTAGATTAATACATTTCTTATGGTGGGAAGGGGGTTTAGAGGGGAAGGAATTTCAGTGTCAGCTAAGGACAGGCAGGCTGTATCATAAATTTCTTCTATGGCCCTCATCTTCTTAACCCACAGCTGTTCTGAGCTAGTGTTATGCACATGAATATGCATAGAACAACACATGCCAATGATACATTTGCTAAAACCTTCCAAGGAAATACACCTGCTCTCTGGGTTCTGTACTCATGGTTGTAGCAGGCCTATGAAGAGATGGTAAAACAGCAGACTCTGATAGCTCAGAGGCCTCAGAGGCTGGACAGTGTATAGCTCCCTTCTCAAACATGCTTAACAAACAGAAGTGATCCTCTGAACTTAAATAGAATCTTTGGGTATTATGGCTGAGAAGCCTCAGCAATAGCGAGACCACTGAGACCTGATTATTCAAGGAACTAAAAATCAGCCTTTCCTGACCTTTCTTAAGGATTAATATTAATTTTGTAGTCAGTTCTTAGGTGGTGGCTTGGAAGATGAGGACAGTGATATTATTGTACACCAAGTGTGCAGTTGAGGAAGTGATATGGAGAGTCTCACTGCCTTTCATCCAGTCAGAACTGGTATGCCTTTCTGCCATAAAGCTTAGCCATGGCCTAGAAAGTGGTCTAATAAGCCAGAGAGAGACAAGGCCATTCTGATCTTCGACAGAAAGCTGAACAGAGTGGCATGGGTGGAGGCAATATTGCTTATGTTGGAAAGGGTTGTGCTTTTCTAAGCAGCTGTTCAAAGCCTGGCTGAGAGCAAGTCAGATCCTTAGTGGTGGTAAATCAGCTATGTCCCATTTACAGTAGTGGACAAAGATTGAAGCCAATTGGTGATATGGCCTAAAAGATTTTGAGCTACATCATAATAGCAGATGTTTTTCTCCAATGATGCCCACAGAGTGATTCTGCTTGCAGCTGTGCTTCCCTGCTCTAAGCAATACATACAGCCACTGGGGAGAGGAACAATTTACCTGTCGGTTGCTGATTGTGAGCTTCTCAAGGAAATGGCGCAGAACTGTAGAGGGGTCTTCAATTAAGCAGTTCCACAGGACCTGCTGAGCAACAGCGCTTACTGTAAAAGAGAAAGAAAACAAGGTCAGAACCATCTTCCTTGGAAAAGCCTTGAGCTGGTACGCTTAAATGCAAATGTTTCTAGCCTTCTACTACAATTGTCATGCTTTGCACCAAAACACACAGAACCCTCTCTGAGGCACTAGGATTCCTGGTCACCAGTGCAGCTATCTCAAGTGGTAATGACAGGTCTAATATTTAAACTTTCCTTAACTACTGGTGATATGACAGGAAGAACTTCATCACTGTTGTCAGAGGAATAATAAAGAAATAACGATTTGGATTCACAACTCCAGACGGACAAATCCATCAATTAAAAAACATAAAGTCATGTACTTTTTTGTTCATGCATAGACGTTCAATTTCATGGTGATTTATTGAGTGATTTTGTCTGGTATTCGTGAACAGTATTAGATAGTCAGCAGGGAGTTGTGTTGATGATCAACTCCCCAAAGTGTAATTATTTACAATCCTGTGAACATTAACAACAACAGAGAATTATTCATTATTTTGTTTTCAGTACTCTGTTCCTGATCACAAAATGACACATACGTTATTTAGGTGGCTGACTCCATCCACCCAAAACTGAATACAAAGTGTAACAGAAAGTTAAATGTGTAATCAGCTGACATGACGAGTGATGAGAAAGGAAGGAAGGGCAACAGTTTACCATCTATAAACATTTTAGAGAAACAAATACAGAAAAATGCATTATTACAAATACATCACAGACCATAACCAAAATGTTCAAGTTGTGTATAGGCATCTTGTTAGTGGGAATAGACCTCTGGAGGTCTCTAGTCCAAACACCACTTGGAGCAGAACTGTCACCAACATGAAATAATTTCAACCATGGCTTGCTAACCACTGTGGATGGAGTATTCACGGAAATTGCACTATGCTCCTGGTTATGAAGTTCCTCCCAAATTTCTAACCTGAACTTCCCCAGTCGTAATCTCCAAGTTAGAGTTCCTCTAACTCTTTGTTTCTGTTTCGTCACACCAAACAAGCCCAGCTTTGGCAATCACTCCTCACAGAACACCTGTTTTAGGCCTCTTACCATCATTAGACCCTTTTCAGCTTCTCAGGTCAGGTTGGATAGGGCTCTGAAGCAAACTGATCTAGTTGAAGATGTCCTTGCTCATTGCAGAGGGGTTGGACTAGATGACCTTTAAAAGTCACTTCCAACTCAAAGTATTCTATGTTTCTATGATTCTCAGTGTCTTTCTTGAATTGGGGACTTTTTTAGGAGCCCAAAAGAGCAACAAAACCTCAAAACCAAACACAAAACATGGAAAAAACAGGAAAAACCATACAAAGTCACATTTCTGTTGTGAATCTACTTTCAAAATAGTCTATGAGGATTTAATAGCTTATTCATTAACTTTTAAACAAACATATATACTCATAACAATCTGTAGCACATAATAATTCTAGGAAACAAAGACTGTCAGCAAAACCGAGATTGCATTACACCTCTTTTCCACTTTAGTTACGGCACCTAACAAATCTAAGCCATTGTTCAAAGTGCTGGCAGGTTCTGTCACCCTTGAGCAAGAATCTCTTAAAATTTAATCTAGGTCAGTACCAGCTACTCCATCCTCCCGGACTTCTCCATCTTCCATCAAATGGACAATGGGGAGCACTGCTGCACAGATGCATGCTGGAAACACAGCTTGAGGTGGCTGTGGCATGTGATGGTTTGGAGTATGCTCTGTAGTATGTTCTTCATCTGGAGCAGTAAGAAGAGTAGAAGGTGAGTGTTAGAGAATAGGTTGTGGTATTATTCAGGTAGGCTAGACAAACATTTATGTTAGGTGCTGTACATACAGAACAAAATGATAGCCTCTCTGATCACTGTGTAAGCACAGCAGGTTTACTTCTATATCTAAGAAAAAACTGAGCCTGCAGCCAACTTCTTGATCAAGAATTTTCATTGGAAATATATATTTTTTCAATTTACTTTTGTCTTCTTGTAGGGAACCCATTTCCTTTTTGATGAAATCCCAATTCACTGCCATTTTTCAGCCAGAGTGCTCTCCATAGCACTACTCTGTAAACGAAACATGAGAAGTATGGGAAGACATTATGACAGCAGGAATGAATAAAACAATGCAGGGCAGAAATTTATGATAAAAGTGTCTCAAGTTTGGGAACACACATTCAGCAAAAGGAAATGCCATCAGCTTTATGGGTCAACAGCAAAGGCTTCTAGTGAACAAAATCCTAGGAAAGGATACTCCAAAGGGAAGTCAACCCACCTTCTGCACTGACTGCTGACCGCACTGACCAGACAGAGCCACGGCGGAAAGAATAGTTCCTATGAGATGTACTGGAGGTGCAGGAAGGACTCACAGAGAGACGGCGGGAGGCCAGGTTGGCAACTTCTTCTACTGACAAAGAGAACAGGAAACGTCAATCCAGATCCAGCTGACAGACCTCAGGGAATTTTCTGAAGGACAGCACTTACAAGCAAATTGGAACATTGAAAATTCAAGTAAGGTAACACTCCAAAGGCACAACTTAAAATCTGTAAAGATCAATCAGATAGGTAATTTGTTCATGCTTTGGGAATTAGCAGAGCATTGTTCCATAAGAGTGTTCAGTGCTTTGGTGAGTCACATTGCAACTGAGTTGGCTCTATACTTTTCAGCTACATCCTGTTAACCATCATGATTGCTATAGTCCTTAGTTTTTCCTAAGAACTGGGATTTCTGCTCGCAGATTTCCTAATATATGTTTAGAACTGAACATCACTGTGCTCACTTAGTGACACATACCTTGAAATGCCTTTAATGAAATCTTTGTGCTCTGTTAGCATGGACCAATGAAAATCCTTACCCAAAAGCTAAGCTTTTCATGACTCATGTCATGTAACTTTGGCCATCTAAAAGTTTGGTACTGAGGTTGAGCTGGTCATCTGCTAGTCACCATAATGGTAGAAAACCCCAGAGGCAATTCAGCCTATGCCAAGTTATGTGTCTTAAGACAGATACTGCCAAAGGGTGATTCCTCCCACCCTTTAATTATTAAAAGGTTAAAGTTAGGAAAGACAAATTTCATTTCTACTGCCTCATATTCTCATTGTGTAAAATGCTGCAAGATGCTAGGAGTTTTGAGATGTTAAATGCTGGGACGTTCCACTGAAGTCGGGGGGAGAGGGGTGAGGACTTTCAGGTCACACAGTGAGCACTCAATACGTACAAGGTTTTGTGGTTTTCTTGCACTAATTTTTAATTACACTTTTTCTCAATAACTTGGACTCTTCAACAAATGGATGTGGTTTTGACTTTTCTAACACTAAGAGTCAATGTTCCTGGACATCACACCCCTAAGCAGTGCTCTGTGTTGGTGGCAGGTGCTCTCAGGTTCCTGGAATGCAATTCCTGGAGCACACCTTCTTCTTCCTGCTCTGAGCTTGGTGTACATGTTGGCTCATAGCAGGCTTCCTGAGTGATGGGGATGGCAGTGATGAGACTGGCTTCCCGGCCCAGGCGCTTCTTCTCTTCCTCCTGCTGCAGGTTCTTCAGGATGTGCTCTGCTCGCTGATGGGAACGCGATACAGCTCTGGCTGAAAATGACTTCTGTCAGGAAGAAAACAGAAGAAACACAGTCTGAAGCTGTTAGTTAAGATGCACACATCCTGTGAGACCTCAGTGACACTCAGTCACTCAGTTTCTAAATACAAATCAGACTAATGCTAGCTGAACAGAGATTCACAAGGAGACTCCTCTTGGAGCTATGTCTACAATAAGCCTTGGTGCAGACTTTTCCCAAGAGACACCATATGAACCAGTGCAGAGCAAATGGTCTGTCAGGCACTTCAAGTGAATTAATATTCTCTGGGAGAGAGAACAGCTGTGTGCTGCTAAGATCCGAGTTACTCTATCTCATAGGGATATGATATGCAGTACAGCACCTCAGTGAACAAACAGAAAAGCTTTATGCCCATGTAGAAAATTCTGTGTGCCCTACACAGACAGTGTATGAGATTTTTCCCAGCTGAGGAAGACAAGAAAACTTTGAGTTTAGCCCACATTTTTGGGTTTAGCTTTGCCAGTGCCGCTACAGAATAAAAACAGTGCTTACTCTCATGATGGCTTACCGACTGATCTTCATTTATAGGATCTTGCACGCTCCCACTGCACTGAGGGACCCAGGGAGGGTCAAACATGGGAACAGATGGCATCCCCAGGACAGGAGAAGGCAGAGTGAAGTTTATACTTGGAGGAGGGATCTAACAAAATGATGAAAGACATTTTGTTACAGAAGACTATGTTGGTACTGCTAATTAAACATGAGCACAAGTACCCAAGACATTAATTACCTCTGCAAATTTTTACCAACTCCATATCTCACTACACTGTAACACCATGTATGACACAGTTTTCTTTCTTCCTCAGATGTTTTTGCTGACCTCTGTCCCTGTTACACTCTCCCCATTTTATACAGTTTTACACATCACCTCCCCCACTAGTGTGACTTACACAACCATTTTTTTTCCTCTAAACAGATTTTCACGCAATTTCATGGCAGCATGTCATTACACATCTATCCCACAAGGCAAGCTATAAATGGCAACTTTGTGTTTCACATGTGCTATCTACCTTAAAGATCTGCTGTGCGCCCTCTTCCATCCTTGGCCAGACTTGATACCTAAATCTCCAGAGCGTGTGAAATTTGAGAATGGCATTCAGTCTTTGCACTGTCTCTGGGTGATGAAATTCGGACATCAGCATGTCGGAAACGGCCTCTGGCACTTTCACAGCACACAGCAGGAACATGGCAGCTGCAGGGAGAGAACATCGGCTCATCTGGTTTCCTTAGTAATGTGTTTGTTTGGCAGAGAAAGATTGCAGCTGTACAAACCCCCACCAAAAGAAACCTAATCTTGGCTCCAGAAATGAGATCAGCAGTCTACCAGACCTAGCAAAAATTATACTTCTTCATGAAGCCAAGCACGTGTTATTCCACCTTTTGGAGCCACACAGCATTTCATGTGATGCTTGTAAAAGGTTCTGGAAAACCTGCTTTTAAAATAAAATACAGCTTTGCTCTTCTCACTAAAATCTCAGTCATGACTGGTTTAAAATGAGAAGCATCTCTTGATGTAACAGGAGTAATTCAGTTTGGCTTGCAAAGATTCCACTTTCAAGCGATTTCTGTGATGACTAGTAAAGGCTGGTTTACCAGAAGCTAAGCCTTCCCCTCAGAGCAGGAGGCAGTGCCCCAGTAGAGGTCTAGCCTGTCTATTTTCATGGATAAAACCAAAAAGAAAGGTTCTTAGTTAAATGGGAGCCATGCAATGATCACAGTCTGCTTCCAAGAGAAAAAAGAGTTGCTATGAATTGAGAGACAAAGGACCAGACCACAACAGAAAACAGCACAATGGAAATTGAGCTGGCCCATAGCTGTTTCATTGGAGCATATTTGAATATAAACAGACATAGTCCAATTCCAGACAATGCAGACCAATAAATTTAGATGTGTATCTGAGGGGCATTGAGCAGGAAACAAAAACGAGGAACAGTGTTGCTAAGGGAGTTCAGTGGGTGTCAGAGAGCCCATGGCTTCTTTGACCAGTAGCTCACCACAGATTGCTGGAGACAATTTCTCTAGATTTGGTGGCTGTTCCTCCACAGCATAGAATCATAGAATCATTAAGGTTGGAACAGACCTCTAAGATCATGAAGTCCAACCGTCCACCCAACACCACTATGTCTGCTAAACCACGTCCTGAAGCGCCGTATCTACACACAGAAAGAGGACATTTGTCATCGTGTTTGCCTCAGCACTCATTCAGAAGGTGCCAAGCAGGAGAGCTGTACTGATTGGAAGCAGTCTGAACATCTGCAGAAAAACAAGTCTGCTCTTTGCCTAGGTCCTGCCTTGCACTGCGAAGGCTCCTGTTCCTGCTCTAAAGTCCTGCTCCAAATCTGTAGGGACCCTTCTGTTTCACCAGCTCGGAAAACTGTCTACTCTTTGGTCTTTTCAATGTTACTATGTCAAGTCTTAGTAGGACTGATTTAAAAATGTGAGGTCCAACGGACGTAACCAAAAAAAGAAAAACAATCTTGGAAGGGGTCAGTAGGTGGTACTGTTGTACATTAACACAGGAGTTCAGGAAAGCAGTTTATGCTGGGGCTGAAATCACTCTTGCTACTGAAAAAACTACTACAGGCCTTCGAATGGGTTTTAATCCTTCTTTCAGGAAAGGGAGAAGGAGGAAGACGTAACTCGGAGGCTGCTCCTCCTCAGGAAGAGCTGCAAAGCTTTATTCCCTCACCTGTGAACCACGCTAAGTTTTTGATAAGAGAGAAATAGTATCCAAAATTAGTTCCCCCAGAAAGGGACTTGAAGTGCACTTGAGTGCAGTTTCAGGCAGCTTATTTTCTTTGTTTTGCTCCTTTCTCTTCGTGTCTGCACATTTGGCCTGGGAAAAGCAAAGGTGAAGGGGAGAGTACAGAGAGGACCGGTGGGCTGAAGAAGTGCACTGTACACTGGTGAAGAACGTGATGTGGAGTTAAACAGTGGACTTCAGGGCAGAATTTACTGGCAGTTGTGGAAAATGAAGGACTGGTAAGCGAGACTGAAGCGTGGCAAAAAGGGGGGGAGATGCCTGAGGAGCACTTCAAAACTGTTGCATTGTTAGCAGCTTCTAATAAATGTCTGTAATTTAATCTCCAGTGTAAGGACACCTATGATGGCTCGCTTAGGTGTGCAAATCTATGGAAGATGGCAATCTTTAAACCATTTCCTTGGGTGCTGGAGGAGGAGAAAGGTAGAATTTGAAAGTTGTGGGAGGTTGACTTACAAACAAATTTGATTAATTTATGCTTTGTTTAAGCAATCTCTGTGTTGTGTGTGAGGGTTGGCCACATTTTCTAGGGTTGTGGCTCATGACTTCTGAACATCTGGCATTGGCACACACTGGCTATGAGTGTTTGAACAGGACAGTAAGACTAGAAGTGTCCTCCTGAGTCTCATAATCTAATTCCTTTCACAAACTCTTCAATCTGAGTGCATTTTCTCTCTTTTCTGGTGGTTAGAAATATTGTGTTGTCCAGGTGAAAGAAGTCATAAAGAGTTCATACTCATCTTCATGCTACCAGTGTTTAAAAAATTCTTCCCCCTTGCCTAGTCTGCTGTATTCATGGATAGTAACAGTATCCCCTCTCAGTATTCACCTGAATCCATTAAATAATATCCTCCTCGTGTAAGCTCTTCATTCTTCCTCCTGTCCTAACAGTCTGTACCTGTCCCATGTAAATGTGTCTTTGATCAGTGACCAGAATTGTGCATGGATGTGCTGTGTTCTAGGTAATTGTACAATGTGCTTTACAACAGTATTAATACTTTGAATCTCTAATGAGATACCTCTTCTGACATATCCTGACTGTATTTATTGTTCCCACAACTGAATTCTACTCGGGAAGTCAGTCGTCTTCCGGCCGACTGATATATTCTGAATTCCTCCAAACCTATATCAGTTCCATGGGAGAAGATCAAAGCTCATAACAGAACAATTCTTCTTACTAATTTGCAAAGACATAATCTTACACTTTGTAGTAATAAATTTCATCCCATGTCTGAAATTCCTTTTTCAAAGTAATACTCTCACAGGTATATGATGTTCTAATCTCTTCTGTCTTAAAGATACCTCTCAACTATTTGTTATCAGAAAATGTCATCTGCACAATTTAATACCAAGTACAAATGGAAAATGTAGATAACATAGCATAAGACTACTCATTGAGCAATGCTGCTGTCTCCATGCAACATGAGAATTTTCCTTTTAGCACAACACAGGAGCTGTGACAGTTCTACTCTCATCCTGGACAGGTGACATGTTTTCTCTGCTTAGAAACCCAGATAAACACAAATACTAATTTTGATGCTCTCTAATCATCCACCACAACCAGGGTCTGAGTGATTGCCTTCCTGATCCTTCTGACCACCTCTTTCGTACAGAGCAAAAAAACACATGAAGGTCTATGGAAACCAAACAGCCCCCAAGAAACCCTTTCTGTCATTAAGACTCATCCACTACAAAGCTGTCTTTGCAAGGCCCTGTGATTTACTGTGAGCTGTGCAGCCATGGTAGCCGTACTAATAAGTTTTGTTCTCTTACCTGCTGCTCCAGCCATGTGCTCATCCACACTGAGCAGGAGCTCCCACGCTGCTGGCTGGATGTCCCCATACATCTCCTCCGTGAGGACAGGAGCTGCCTTGATTAGCAGTGACAAAGGTGCAGGGGAGAGGCTCATTACCTGTAAAAAAACAAGCCGTGCCTTACAGCTGAGCTGTGCAAACCATCCACAGCAAACAACACGCTCAGCAGTTTTGTCCTAGTTTTGGTCTGCATATTACCCACTGATAACTTCTGGTTTCAGCCATTTCAGACAAAGTTCTGTAGAACGATGCTTTCAGCCTACACTGAAAGAGCAATGTTTGCAAGCTAGTTCCGCGAGTCTGTTGCTAGTCACTCAAGTCACCAAAACACTGACAAAGAGGACAGAAGGAAAGCCAAGCTCTCCCAAGCTGGTGTACAAACAGTAATATAGATCCGTTAAAATCTCACAGACTGCCAAGGACAGGCCTGTGAAGAGCTTATTGCTTCTTCAGGAACACTGAACAAAAATGAACCAAGAAAACTATTGCTGTAAACTGACAGGTTGTATTTAAACACATTTGTGGATTTTAATTTTTTTTTAATTTTTTTGTATCCCCAGTTTTGATGCATGTACCACTGTGGAAAGCCAGAGATGCAGACTGTGATTTAATGGAGCTACATGTTTAAAGGATTCTTTCATGGGGTTACCCTAAGAGGCTTAGATTTAGCATTACTCAGCTGGGGAAAATACACAGGGTTGAACTGTCTGATATTCAGGAACAACAGTTCTTCCCATGGGCTGAAAGATCCGTATACATTTTCCTTCATGTTGCAGTCTAACCTGACATTTATGTATCAGCTTCCCTAAGTAGTATATGGCCTAGCGAGTACCTGCTGCCTGATGTATTTCAGCATTCCAGAGTCCTTCTTCCCATCCAAGTTGATATCAATCACTCTCTTTTTTAGAGAAGGAGTTCTCAAACATGACTTGTCTGAGCACTGAAAGGAGGAAAAAAAAAAAAAAAGTGGAGTTGACATTTAGATTTCCCAAAATGTGGAAAGGGAGGAGGTCATATACAACAGGAATTTTCATACACTAGGAGCTATCTAGTGTCAGAGTTGTAGCATGTAGCACAGAGCCTTCTCCTGTGCTGGCAACATGCCTAGTATCAGTGAGATGACATATCTCATCCAATTTTCTTCTCTTTTTAACAATGTTTTTCCCAATAAAAGCTTAAGGCAGAAGCCAGTAAACCAAATGAGGAATGTGAACGTGTTCTGTGTAATCTTCACAGGTGGCACAGCCATGTATTTCAGAACAGTATTTTAAGCACGTTAGAGGTAAAAAGTCTATAGCTTCCCTCTAAAAAATTACCAACAGAGGTGTTTAGTGTATACAACACTGATTCCTCTCAGCTACATTTATCTTTCCTTTCTCAGAAAGCAGAAGTGCCAACACATTTCAGGACTTGAGCTCATGCCTGCCTGAGAGTTGTCCCTAGCAGATTGCCAGTGACAGTGATAATGACAAGTCCTTTTTATGTTTGCTATTCATAATACCAAGAACTTTTCCCAGAATGCTAGGTTGCCACAGACTCTTCTCCTCAAGCTGGTAGCCTGCTGATTAACACAGCAGTCCTCGTTTATCAGAGCTCACAAGCCCCATGGAGCACATACCCGGGTTTGCACACTGTGCTTACCTCCATCCTTTCATTCTGCAAGCTGTGAGAGTTAAAAAGAGATTCGTCTGGAACCCAGATAAATGTGCAAATGGTGCCCATGCAGTCAGAGAATGACATCACTTGGAGAATACCAGAGCATGAGGAATCGTGATGAAAAGTCTACTGTTACATAAAATTCAGAAGTCAAGAGAAATGATGGAGTGTGGTTCTGTGAAGCGGACTGAAGGAACTGACCAGGACTGCCAAGCTTGCGAGCCAGCAGGTAAAAGGTAATTCCGACAGGGGGAGATCGCAACCACCGACTCACAGACCCCCTACTCAAGTAATACCACCTACTCAAAAAGGAACAATAGAAGAGGGTAACTGAGTCTGCGCAACCATTTATGTAAGAAGCAAGAAAAGTTTACACCAATCACCAAAGAGAATAATACTGAATATGCATGAATAAAATAAATATGTATATTTCTGATCTATATAAACTGCATGAAAAAGGTATGAGGTATGCACGTTCGGTGGAATTATCCCCCGTGCATCCAGCGCTGCAATAAAGAATGCCTGCCTTTTAACACTACATTGGTGTTACGAGGTTTTATTCACAGATTTTCGGTGACAGTTTCTGGCGACCCAGATGGGACCCTGCTTGTGAATACCGACGGATCTGTGGAATCATGGGACCTCCAGCTGGCATCGAGGGATTCTCGAGGAGAACCTCTAATCCCCAGACCAAAGGATTCCAAGTAAGTCCCCTGGAAATTAATTAAGGCATTCTTTTAACAAGTAACAGAGCTCTTGGTAGGACGTGGGTTAGAGACCCACGGGAGGTGGGTTAGAGTCCCGCTGAAGCCTGCTTGTAAGGCACGGCAAAAGCCACGCAGGGTTGGCTAAAGAGGTACCTTGGTTGGTAAGTCTCGGTGAAAACCGGTGGAGCGGGGCCCAAGGGGGGAGTCTTCAACGCGGGGGTGGAAATCTCCAAGGTTGGGATCTCCGGCAGGGGGCTGGGATCCCAGAGGGAGCTCCAACAAGGGTTGGGGTCCCTCTGACTAGTGCCTGTGATAGTGCACAATCACAACCACTGGCCGTTTGGGAGATGGGCACATTTCCGAGTAAAAAGCCCATCCCATGGGGTACGCCTTTGGGATGTATTCTAAAACATAGGAAAGGTCTGGGGGGCGATCCTTTGACTCGGAAGCAATTGATTGAGTACTGCAATCATTGGTGGCCAATGTATACCTTGGAAAGTGGGGAAAAATGACCAGGGAGTGGGACACTGCGTTATAACACCATCTTGCAATTAATGTTGTTTTGTAAAAGGGAAGGTAAATGAAATACTATATGCAAATCTGTTTTTCACACTGAGAAATCATCCGGAGTGGCAGAAGCAGTGTGGGATACATCCACAAAATCCTAGGGTGATGGTTTTAAAGAAAGGGAAATCTGAAGAGAATTTTTTTAAAATGTTGTTCTGCTTGTAGTATTGGTAAAAGGTGTTTAAAATATGAACTTGAGGAAGATTATGTTAAATTAATGGTTGTGCCTCACCAGAGATGGGGAGTTGGTCAAGAAGAGCAAAATTTGGAGGCTGATAGTCCTTCTGCTTCTGCTATGGTGGGGGGGGGGCAGGGGGATTCAGCCCAATTTAAGGAAGGACACGGAGAAGAACGGAGGGGGGAGTGGCTGAACCAGCTCCCCTCCAAGCCCCTCTCTGAGAAGCCAGGGAATGAGGAAGTAAAATTTTTAATAAATACAGGGACCACTTATTCAGTATTGAACACATGTAAAGGGAAATTTAGTCATAAATCAGTAGATGTTGTTGGTGCAACAGGGCAAAAAGAAAATTAACCTTTCTTAGAGCTGTTGAAATTTAGATTGGGAAAACAGTGGGTAACTCACCAGTTTCTATATATGCCTGAATGTCCATTGCCTTTGTTAGGAAGAGATTTATTAAGCAAATTACAGGCAGAAATAACTTTTAAAACTGGGGAAATTGAATTATTAACACCAGAATCAAAAGTCATAGAGGCAAGAAAGTTTATGTTACAGGATTCTTTTAAGGAGGAACAAATTCCAGAGGAGGTGGAAAACGCAGCAATTCCCTTGGTTTGGGCAAATGAAGTTCCGGGATGGTCCAAATTAGCAGAACCGGTAAAAGTGACCTTGAAACCTGGATCCAAACCCGTAAGACAAAAACAATATCCTATTAAGGGGGAGGCTCTAAAAGGACTGAAGGGGTTAATCACAAAATTTCTGAAATATGGACTTTTGGTAGAATACGAGTCAGAATATAACACTCCTATATTACCGGTAAGGAAATCTGGAGGAAAAGAATATCGACTAGTCCAGGATTTGAGAGCTATAAATCAGATAGTTCAAGATATACACCCAGTAGCAGCCAATCCCTATACTTTACTGACATCTCTGAAAGAGGAACATAAATGGTTTACTGTACTAGATTTAAAGGATGCCTTCGTTTGCATACCTCTGGATATACAAAGTTAAAGCATATTTGCTTTTGAATGGGAGAGCCCTGCAATAGGACGAAAGATGCAATTGACGTGGACTGTACTTCCACAAGGATTCAAAAATAGCCCCACAATATCTGGGAATCAGTTGGCAAAAGAATTAGAAATATGGAATAAACAGAACCAGGAAAAGGGAACATTGTTGAACTTAAAAAGGCATTGATGATGGCCCCTGCCTTGGGTTTACCTGATCTAACCAAACCTTTTGAGCTGTTTGTTCATGAGAGGCAACATCTGGCCCTTGGAGTGCTGGCACAACGTCTGGGATCCTGGAAACAACCAGTAGGATACTTCTCTAAACAGCTTGACAACGTAAGTAAAGGATGGCTGGGATGTTTACATGCTGTGGCAGCAACGGTATTGCTGATTCAGGAAGCTCGAAAATTGACAACGGGCCAAAAGATGGTGGTATATGTACCACACATGGTGGTAACTGTTTTAGAACAAAAGGGGGGTCATTGGCTATCCCCCAGCAGAATGCTGAAATACCAGGTTGTCTTGCTGGAACAAGATGAAGTGGAATTAAAAACCACAACTATTGTAAATCCAGCAATGTTTCTGTCGACAGAAAATCCGACAGGAAGTCTAGAACATGACTGCCTGCTAACTGTTGAACAAGTCTATTCCAGCAGATCGGACCTGAAAGATGAACCTCTGAAAAATCCTGATTTGGAGTTATTTACAGATGGGAGCAGCTTTGTGAAAGAGGGAAGACGAACGGCTGGATACGCTGTTGTCACCACTACCAAGGTACTGGAGTCAGGAACGCTACCTGCAAATACCTCGGCACAGGAACTAGAATTGGTGGCATTGAAGCCAGCCTTGCAAATGGCAGAAGGAAAGAGGGTAAATATATGGACTGATTCCAAATATGCATTTGACGTGATTCATGCTCATGGGGCTATCTGGAAAGAAAGAGGACTGCTCTCAGCCCGAGGATCATCGATAAAACATAAAGAAGAAATCCTCCAGCTCCTAGAAGAGGTGCAGAAGCCAAAGGAAGTGGCGATAATGCATTGTAAGGCTCATCAATTTGGTCAGACAGCTGTAAACATAGGTAATCGATTGGCGGACAAAACAGCAAAGGAGGCTGCGGAACAAGGTATCCTTGCACTAGTACCAGTAAAACAGATAAAAATCCTGAATCTGAAACCAAAATATAGCAAATTGGATGAGCAATTGGCGGAACAATTAAAAGCATCACAAAATACAGAAGGGTGGTGGGTAACGCCAGAAAAGCAGGTAATAGTAACCCCGCAAGTTATGTTAGAACTTACAAAAGAAAAGCATGCTCAGACACATTGGGGTGTAGATGCTATGGTCTCGAGTTTAAAATCATCTGTAGTGTGTGTAGGAATGACAGGAATAATTACGTCGATAGTGGCCAAGTGTCCAATTTGTCTCAAAAATAATCCCTTAAATCGGAGAAAAGCACCCTTAGGAGTTACAAAATAAGGTAATTCCCCAGGAGACTATTGGCAGGTTGATTTTTCTGAATTGCCCAGGCAAAATGAATTTATTAGTATTAATGGATACATTTTCTGGATGGCCGGAAGCCTTTCCTTGTCACACCAACAAAGCAAGAGAAGTGGTTAAAATATTGTTAGAAGAAATAATACCAAGGTTTGGAGTACCAATAGGCATGTCTTCTGATAGGGGACCACATTTTGTAGCAGAAATAGTTCAACAAGTAAGTAAAATTTTAGGAATAAATTGGGATTTACACACCCCCTGGAGGCCGCAATCAAGTGGGAAAATTGAAAGGATGAACCAAACATTAAAAAGACAAGTAAGTTAGATTTGTCAAGAAGTATCTTTAAAATGGCCACAAGATTTACCATTAGCACTTCTGAGAATCAGAATCCAACCAAGACCTAAAGATGGTGTAAGTCCATATGAAATCTTGTATGGCAGACCTTATCAAACTCCTCTAATCCCAGGGGATATAAAAATAGCAGAGGAAACAGATTTAAAAATGTATTTGATTTCTTTAGGAAGAACCCTCGAAGCACTCCGAAAATACATTGTGCTGACTAGATCGCTTGCTTTGGATATATCTGTGCATCAATATCAATCAGGTGATTTCGTGTGCATAAGGACTTGGAACTCTGAACCACTGCAGGAGAAGTGGAAGGGACCTTTCCAGGTACTGTTAACAACTTACACTGCGATCAAAGTAGAAGGAGTGGAACCGTGGATACACTACACTTGAGTGAAGAAGGCCCCTTCTTGGAGAATCATCAATAGAGATCCAGAGACTGCAAAACTAATTTTAAAATATGTCTAAAAGGGGGGCTATCATTGTAAAATATGGAAAGAATGAAGTCTGACCTGGAGATTGATGATGATGGGAGCATTGTTTAAAGTATTAAAAGTGAAAACAAGAAGTAAGGATCCACTGTCAATAAAAGTGGAACAGTTAATATACTTCCCTAGAACTCTGGAAGAAAATTGGCTGGACAAAATTTTTAATGGATAGGGGTGGAATCTGAGTTCCTGTGTAAAATCCTTAATTAGCACGGGGCTACATTTGTTAATCATATTTTTAGTGATATTATTTATTATTGTTTAAAAAAGGAACTCGCCAACAAAACAGCTTTCAATCAAATGATTATTCAGGCAGTAACCAAAAGACAAGATTTAAGTGATTCGGTCACGACGCTCCCACCACCATATAGTGGACAGCGGATAATTGAATTGTTATAGAATCATTATTGACAGTAGAGTATTGAATCAGTGTATAACTAAAATATAATTTAATTTAGGATGGAAGTATTGAAAAAATGGTGATTTCAAAACTTCCAAAGGGGGGAAATGTAACCAGGGTAATAGAATCAGTTAACCATAAACATGAACAATGTTGCTATGTCCCTTGCACAGCCCTATCCACCTGGACATTAGGTCTGGGAACGGAGGGTCTAGTCTCTACGTAACCATTAACGCTAACCGTAGTGGGTAATTGTGTTTCTGTCAAGAGAAATGATGGAGTGTGGTTCTGTGAAGCGGACTGAAGAAACTGACCAGGACTGCCAAGCTTGCGAGCCAGCAGGTAAAAGGTAATTCCGACAGGGGGAGATCGCAACCACCGACTCACAGACCCCCTACTCAAGTAATACCACCTACTCAAAAAGGAACAATAGAAGAGAGTAACTGAGTCTGCGCAACCATTTACGTAAGAAGCGAGAAAAGTTTACACCAATCGCCAAAGAGAATAATACTGAATATGCATGAATAAAATAAATATGTATATTTCTGATCTATATAAACTGCATGAAAAAGGTATGAGGTATGCATATGCATACCTCATGGAATTATCCCCCGTGCATCCAGCGCTGCAATAAAGAATGCCTGCCTTTTAACACTACATTGGTGTTACGAGGTTTTATTCACAGATTTTCGGTGACAATAAGCTTTTAAATGACCTTATCAGCAACTAAGATTCTTGTTAATCAGTAGAGATTACATTCCTTCCATAACTGCTAAGTGACTTAATAAGTTTTTTTACAGCAAAGCTGTGTTTAGGAAGGGCTGTGTTCATTTTGTCATGAAACAACTTTCTGAGTACATTATGCAGTCCTTGAAAGTAATTACGACCTGCCCAGACAAAACTCCAAAACATTCTGCTTTTTCCATCTACTCACTTCCTTTTGCTTTTTGCCTCTTGCCACACTGTTCAATGTGCTGTTTTCTCGCAGAGAGTCCACTGTGTCTCCGTACAGGAGTTTGATGGCCCGAACAAGGCGGGCACAGGACCGGCTGTGGTGGAGGTAGCAGTGTGGGTGACAGTAGTCAATGTGGGTACATATGAAACTTTGCTGGTTGCATAATAGGATCATAACCTTGAAAAGAAAAAGAAATAAATTATCTATAGAATATGAGTTATACAGAGAATGGCATAGGGCAGGCAGTGACGGGACCAGTCAAACTAACTTTTCCACAGCCTAGCTGGAGAGGCATGAAGCTCAATATAGCTTTTTGAAAAGGTGTATGTGTCTGTGCAGAGCTCCATACTTGCAAATGATTTACAAACTAGCTAGGCGTGGCTAAAGAAACATCAGTGTTAACAAAGCAAAGAGACAGAGCTGCTGTAGATGTGTATGTTTGGCAAGATTAAGTCTGAGGAAAACGGTATTCTCTCAGTTTGCAGAAAAGCTGTTGCACTGCCACTCTGAGATGAGGGGGGGCTTAGACTAAAAATTGTCAGCTACTCAATCATCATTAAAGCTGCAAACCCACCAGGTTCAGGAGTTAGTTTCCTTCAAGGAAGGGGAAAGGAAATGTCTCAGTATGCTCTCAAGTAGGAATAAACTGTGCCAGTTGTTCTGCATATGCTTCCCTCACTGTTCTTGTGTAGGCCCAAACTAGCTTTATGTTAGCTGGTTCAGTTACTGTTTCTAGCAGTGCTGCCACATGACGGCAAAGAGCTGTAAAATCCATCTAAGAAATAGAGTAAATATTTGGGCATTTAGCTATTCTGAGCCATTCTTTGCTGTATCAACACTGCTATTAGTCCCTAAACTAATTAATTAAAGACAGCCTTGGGTAATTCTACACTTCAGTGACTGCTCTCTGGTGTAACTCAGATGGTTTCTTTCTGGAGTAGCAGAGCTCAGTCCAGCAGCTCTTTGTACATTGGTCTTCATGTCACACACAAACACTTAGCAGCACTCTCAGAAAAACACACAGGCATCCCCATCCACTGTAGGTCATAACTGGCCCTTATGAATCCTTCTCTTCATCCCATAACCTAGTGCAGAAATACCCAGAGCTACCAGAAAGAGGTTATCCCACCTTTTCCATCCATTTATTGTCTGTGCAGCTACAGTCTGCTGGCTCTCTCAAGTAAGGCAGCCACATCACTCTCAACCTTCAAATATTTAGGTTTCCAAGAAGTCAGGACTTTAATTTAAAGCAAACCTGCACTGCATATGTGGGATTCTTGTCTTTGCTTGCCTGTTCTGGCCTCACGTTATTTTGGGTCAACCAGGTATAACTCAAGCCACTACTGTTGTATCAATGTACAAATGGTATAACTCTGATCAGCATTGTATAGCCTCTACCCAGCCTCTGGTCCACTGTTGTTACTTGTAGTAATGGTACACTGACATAGAGTGAGGACATAATGCGTCAGGCTGCCGTAAACGACAGGCAAAGGAAATGCTGCTGCATGCATAGAAGTAACTGGAACCAGAGATCCTGTTGAGTGGTTTTCTCATGATCATTAAATAAAGCAGGTTTTTGGTTTGCCTGTAGTTTTAGTGACCATCCACCCACACTTTCTTTCCAACAAACAAAAAGAGAAAGTTCTCATGTGATATTGATACTTATGTGGCATTAACTGGAACAGGTAATTTTTCGAATCTTCCTTTCTCCTATGCAGGCCAATCACATGTAAAATGAGACAAACATCTCAAGTTCCCGTCAGTCTTTGACTTGTATTTATGAGTCCATGCGTCCTCCCACACTGAGCAAACGCACCATAATTTATCCTAAGCTGCTAGCTGGGGAGATGTGTTTTTCCTCTAAAAGTTCATCACCTCGTACATGCTCTCATGTCTAACACACTAACTTTAGTACACTGGAATTTCCAAATCTGACAGAGAAGTGGGGTAGTCCAGGTAGACCAGATTAAGGTACTAGCTTGGAAGACATGACATTCAAGTTCCCTGCCCTGCCACCCTCTTCCAAAGACGACTGGTTTTCAAATCAAGAACTGCTTCTGACATTGCAGTATTTTAGATTAATCTTGTTCTTGCCTACACCCCATAGGAATGGGGCAGTTGAGAGCAGACTGTGTGAAATACCTGGGGGAAAGAGGGGAATATCAGCTTGTTATTGGCAGCTGTCTATCCCAAAGGCAACTCAGAAGTCGAAAAGCATCTGTCCTCATACACATGTACAGGATACAATCAGTCTGCACACAGGCAGTCAACCCAGCTTTTCTGCAAAGCATGTGCACACGGGCGCACTGACCATACTGCACCATCACAGTGTGACATGAGGCAACAGAGGTAGAGGTGTACAGTCCTTGGATACAGGTGGACTGAACGGGGTAGACTTGCCCAACTGACTTTTGGCATGTCTAAGTCACGGGTACAGAGATCACTAAAACGGATGTCTTAGGCTCTGCATGACCAAATCACATTCACACTGTTGTACTCCCCAGCTGTTGGACAGAGTTGAAACTACCCACTGGGTTAGACATTGTGACAGAATGCATCTAATGGAATCAAAGAAAATGTTCGAAAAGTATTTTCCTCCCCCAAAGGTACGTAACTAAGCTCATTGCCATAGAGTTAATGGAGACAAAAACATGTAAACTGGCTAAAAAAGGGGTTGGAAAAACTCCCTTAGGAAAAATCTTCTGGTAATTAATAAACATAGTGGTCACAACAGAACCTCCAGCTCAAGTAGCTTCTAAAATGCGATTTCCCAGAAGCTGGGAGCCCAGCTCCCATTGTAGACCATTATGTTACTCTTCCTGAACTACCCACTGCTAGCCATGCTGGAGATAAGATACTGAGCTAACGGATTTTTCAGCTAAGGTGGCATGGTTGTCCCTGCATGCCTGGAGAGAAACTTACAAACTAAATATATGAAATGGACAGAGGGAGCAAGACAAAAACTTCCTGGTTTTAGTCCTTTTTTGAAATGGCAAACAGATGATTTCCAAAAGTTGCAGCTTGCTTACACTTCAGATCCTTGATGCTACGTGGAAAAAGCACAGATTGTGATCTGGTTATTGTCACACAAAGGTTTTCCTAATGAAAATGCCATGCTTGAAAGTGCTGCCGGCAACTCATACTTACATGCAGCCATGACATGTTCTGATGATAGTTCTCCTCCATGCCTGTGTTGCTCAGCACCTCGGGCTCAATGCTAGGTTCACTCGTGCTCCAAGGGCTCCCTTCTTAAAAAGAAAAATACCCAAAAGGTGGTTGTCTTTATGGCTCCCTATGTGCTTAAAGACTAGGGACAGCACTTGTAAGCCAGGCCAGCCTTGTGGGAACAGACCAGAATACACGGAATATGCCCCACTGTGTTTGCACACCCCTCCCCAGTCCTTGTATCAAGCTGGCTTGACAATTACAAGAACCATTTAGACTAGGCTTACGGGCCATCTTGTCAGTAGCAAACACTGCTCCCTCCCCACTTTTTTTTTAATGGAAGGGGAGAAGGTAAACAAAAAACATCAGAAACAAATTCTTTGCACCATTCAGATGCTGCAAATGGTTGGTGTAGTGATCTGCATTGACTGGGCTCTGTGGTTAAAAATGTCAATAAAAATCCAACCAGAAGTGGCATCCAACTGGAAATGCCAATGGGCAAAGTCACTGCTAATTGCCCATGGAAACTGCTAATGTCATGGGGATGAAAGGGGAAAAAAATCCTGGTTCTAGCACACTAGTTCTAAAGAACTCAGGTGAGGGAGAGATTGCTCTGGGAATGTCACTGATTCCTGTGTTTCCTCTAGCCATTCCATAACTATGGGCATCCTGTAATACTAATATTAATGCTGTTAAGAGATGGCTGGGGATGAACTCCAGTTAATACTTTCTTTCTCCTCTTTAAGTGAATTGTGACTGGCCAAAACAAACAGAACAGGCAATCTCACTCTCCATGTTCACCTACTGAAGCATCTTTTGGGCAACATAAAAATGACCATTAAGCTTGGGAATTTATTTCAGCTCCAAATGTACCCAAACCATAGTTTTTGGTTAACACCCCTTGCAGAGGGAGCCCCTTTAGTTCAACTGTGACGGAGATCTCTCATGGCAGGATGCACATTTGTTTTCCATAAGATAAATATATGAGGATCCATCTTTCAAAGACTAAGGCAGGCATCTGTAAACTGTAAAAATACATGTGTATGCCAATATGCAGAAACATAGTGTGTAGCATGTACATGTTATGTTCTACATATAGGAATATACATATTACATGTCACAACATGCCTGTGGCATCATAAGCTACATAGAATATGAAGTGCATGTCCATACATATATATATCTCCTATCTGTTAATATGGACAATAAAATATCATATATGCATATGTCCTCACGTATTCATTGTATCATGTGATTTAGTGGTGTGTGTGTATGTGCATATACACACATGCATGTGCTCCCCTAAAGACAGCATGCATTTAGCTGGCAGGCACCAGCATTCCAAGAGCTCATGCTCTAACACAGAACTCTGAATTGATAACCAGTGTGCGGAGCCAACTCTGCACCCAGGATTTGAACCATGTTCCTCCCATGCCCTAGCTCAGGTAGTCCCTGAAGAGGACTCTAGGTTTTTCCTAGCCTGCTGGGGTGGGGTCCTCTTGTCATTTCTAGCTCTGCTGCAATCACATGCAGAGTTTAGGTCCTGCCTATTGCTCCCTCCCTTTCCACCCACTCATCTAAGTTACCTATATCAGTGACAGTGTCCCTGCTGTGGGACAGCTGCAGCTCCTCATTCTCAGACTCTGAGTCCTGCCGTGATAACTTGGTGCTCTTTAGGCTGCCGGCCCGGCGAATGCTGGAAAGGGAACCCCCCTTCTTCACCCGGAAACTGCGGGTTCCTTTAATCTGGAGCAAGCGGGAGCCTCCTATCCTGATCTTCCTGCTGGGAACTGTATTAAAAGAATAAAAGAGGACTTTTTTCCCCTTAATTTTTCCCCATTTAAAAAAGAAATATATCCTGGCCCTCCCCTCCCTCCCGACCCTTTGCTGCCAGCCTGTATTGCAGCATCTTTTCTTCTACCAAGAAATGTGGGGCCAGAGGCTCCATCCAAAGCCACCGCCAATGCAGTTCTGTCAATCAGGCAGTAAAGATGCTTTATGGAAATACGTTCAGCACCTCCTTTCCTGGAGACCTGGTACATCACCTCAGGCCTTGCTAGTATTTGGAATTGGCCCTTGTTCAATCACCAGCAAGTAGAGTCAGCTGCTCTAACAGAAACCCAAAATGTGGACAAGGAAAACCTACGTTTCACACCAATTTGAATAAATTCCTACCAGGAAACAGGATCTGCCCATTGGATGTAAATTGCGTTTTTCTTTGCCAGCCCCTGGGGTCTGCATTAGTGCAGAATCACCTCTTGCTAGGAAGAGATGGCTGAATCCCTAGCATGAACAAGGCACCATCAACAAACTTATTTTCCTGTGAGTCTGGTTCTGTAAACCTCACTGAGCTCTGCAGTAGGATCAATTATTTACTCATGCAGCACATGTGACTGCAGAAGGGTAGTCTGCTTCATGAGGTTAGCACACAAGGCTTCTTTGAAGTAACATTTGCATAAATCCGTGTCTCTGCATGTTACTCTTCATCATTAGAATGCTTTGGAGGAAACCGGAGCATGTAGATCCTCTCCTTCAGACAAATCAGCAGCTTTCAGGCATTAACAACATCCATTGACACTCTGCATTTTTGATGAGCACAGACATGAAATGGTTCAATGTTCAAAGCACTGTCTGCGCTTTCATTCTCCTCTTAGTTCAAAGGCAGTACATGGCAGTATGTCAGTCCAAATGTTGCAACACTCAGTCATTTTACTGCAGATCTAATCAGGCAAGGCCATGTGTGATAGATTACCTTTTGGTGTGTTGTTGAAAATGAACAGGATACAGCTTTTTAGATACCATGGGTAAGCAGAAATAATTTAATCGAATTGTATTTTGGCTTCAGGAAAAAAAATCAAACACACCTTTACTCCTGAGAATGCCCCTAATTCCTCCAGAACCCAATTCCCACTCCCACTTCCAGTGGCTAACATCCTGGCCAAAGACTGCTGGATAGGTTTTGAGAGCTACTTCTCAGTCCTCACAAATCATCTGGGCAAATCACTGTTGAGTGACCAGAGAATCTCCCTCCAAGCGACTATGCTGAGTACCTTAGCAATCACTACTTATAACTGCATTTCATGAAGTCTGCAGAATCCCATTTTAGCACTCAAATAGTACATATGATCCTCTGAGAACCTGCGTCTGTCTAGCTTTAGTGTCTGTATTTCAGACCTACCTGGAGTAGATTCTATACAGTAAACTCGTAGCTTTTGGATAGCTGTTAAGCCACACCTGGGGTGAGCAATGAGAGCAAAGTTTTTAACACTCAGGAAAAAAATGAAAGGAAACAGATTAGTACTCATCAAAGAGGTTGAGATACAGAAACCTGTCACTGCAGGCGAGAACAATTTAGTTATATTCACAGAACAGCATTTTCTTATCTAGAAAGTGTAGATTACAAAAGATGCCTTTGCATCTGTTATGTATGGCCCAGGTGGATCCCCAGAAGAATATGCTGTGGCCAGAGAAAATAACATAATCATTTCAATTTTAACACATAACATTATCTTGCATTTATTTAGCTTCCAAAATACTGCAAATACAATTTTGATAGGGTATATTGTGATTTAGCCTTCCTACCATATCACTTTTCCCATCTCTAAACGTAGTAAAGAGGCAGCATTAGCAAAAGAATACTACATGACAGCTTAGGGGAAAGGGAGAAACGGGAAAAAAACCCCAACTGAAAATGCAGGGAAAAATGTAGTTTAACAGAGTCAAGGACGCAGACAGTTAATACTGTCTTTGCAAAAATAACTCAGTTCTACATTATTCCTGTAGCATAGCAACACATGAAAGAAAACCTAAGTCAGCATTGTCTCTATAGTTAGAGACTGGCCACCAGCATTTTCCAGCAGAACTGCATGCCTGTAGGCATTCTCTGACTCAGGTTGCATCCCAGTGGATAGGACTGTTGCCTGAGAGGCTGAAAAGTGGTTTTGCATAATTGTCATAACTATCTTCAAAAAAAAAACCCCACACCAAAACCAAGTTTTCCTCATCTAAATAGTTAGAGACATCTTACCCCACTGATCCTAGACTCTCAGACAGACCATAAGGCTGTGTGCTTCTATGGGCTGCCAATATGCCAAGAGTACAAAAAAACGAGGTGAAGCACGAATTTATTCACCTCACCTTTCTTAGGTGGATACTTAGCTATCTTCACAGAAGTAACTGTCCCACCTGACACACAATTTTGGAGGTGGTTTTATACCATGTAAGTCTTGGAAATAGGTCTAATATTTTCTCTAGTAACTGTGGCAGGGTCACAGCTGAAGACAACACAGACTTTATCCAAAGCCCCCTGAAGTCAATAAAAGCTCCTCTGAATCATTAATACACATTACAGTTCCTACAGGATAACAGCCAGAGACTCCATCCTTTTTAAACAATCATCAAACATTTATCCTTTTCAAACAATCATGAAAATTATCATTCAAACATCTGCACTTCTATATGGCTATTATGAGACAGAATGTAAACAGTTCTAGAAAACTTATTAGAGGGAGAATCATTTACAGGTAACTGGCAGTTTAGCCTCTAATTGCAAATACGCATGATGACTGTACATTGTATTGCAACACTTGTACCATCAGACAGTATGTGAGTTTTGCATGAGATGGCTCAAAAATGGAAACAATCTGCTGTTCTCAGCAAACACAGTGAGCTTGAAGTTTGCTTCTACAGTATATTGGTAACATTAATCTGCTAGCCATCAAAAGCCACATAGGTGTGTGTTTTTCATGTGGTAGCAAAGAATTCAAGAGATCAAGTGATCAACCACTAATTCTGTGAGATGCCATGACTTCCAAACCAGTACAGATTTTCACAGAAAGATCCTGGTCTTCCCCGCTATCTGTGGTTTTCCCAAAATGAGAAATTGTAATCAGAATAAAAAACAAACAAGAACACTTTTGATCTTTATTTTTTAAGTAAATCAAATAGTGATGCTTCTCTCAGCATACCACTGAGACACAGTTTCAAACAAGGCATTCTCCTTTTTAGATATCTTGCAATGCTCTGAATTGTTTTCAGTCTTAGCAGTGTTTTATAAAATTTAACATCTTTGCTTCTCACATTTGTTATATTGAACCTCAGAGGCCAGAAGCATCTCAGAAATGATTCAAAGCCACGTGACTCCATGGCCGCCTGCTTTTCAACACAGTCTATGCAAATGAAAACATAAAATCAAGCGCCACTTCACAAGCCCTGAGAACACAAAAGCCTGATACTGCTGACAAACCTTTTTTCTCCTCGAAACCAGCCTCAGATTTGAGGGTGTGGCTGCTGCTGTGCAGGGAATCCTTTGAATCTTCATTTTCATCCAGAACCCCAGCAAAGCTGATTTTTCTTTCATACCTGTGCCGGTCCATCTCAGGGTCCAAACGCAGCCTGCAGCTCTCCAGATCCTGTAGCAGAATGTAGACCACACAGATGTGCCAGCAGTATGGCCCCCCATGCTTTTCACTGCAACCGTAAAGGCTTCAGGAAGAACTGCTTCAGATGGGAATTTATTTCTATCACACAGTTCTCCATCAGCCCTGACACTTTCTAATCCAACTACTCTATGGGCTTGTAGCACACTGACCCACACTGTAAATGCCTCCCGGATGAAAGAGTACCAGGTGTTAACACACATTTCTTGTTAACACTGCTGAGTAAGTTGGTACCATGTCTGCAGGCTCATGAGGGGGAAAACACGTAAATGGTGCCTAATGGATAGGTGACAATATAACGTGGCTGTTGCCCAAGGTGCTGGGTGGATGGTTAGGTCTCTACTCCAAAAGGCTCCCTGTATGCACTGCCACTGTACTCATCAGAGGAAGAAAAGCTGAGAGAAAGCTAGCTGACAGTGTGACAGTCATGACAGCATGGCCCAGAGCAAGCTTTCTGTGTGTAGATCAGGCTGAAAGGACACAGCAGAAAACAAGAAGTAATAAAAATGTTGGTTGTACTGAAGTTCTGGAAAATAAACAACATTGCACCAGAGAAAAAGCTAGTTTGCACCATCATTTTCTCCTATGGCACCATTTGTGCCACGTACTAGCTACCAATTTGGGCCAAAAAAGCAAAAGTCCTAAGATTCCACATGCAATTATCATCCACTTTCACTAACTACAACTAGAAAAAGGAAAGGAAGACTGTGAACACCCACACTGGCAAACACAGTTAAAATGCTGGGCTCTTTAAGAATATCATCTGTGCCTTTTGAAATCATCAGCTTTAAGATCTCTCAACTCAAATGTAACTAGCTGAAATCTAAGATGACACAAAGCTCCTTGCTGTGAGTTAACAGCTGATAGATGTGAATGATAACATTACTGAAATTATCCAAAGTAGTAATTCCGGATAAAATTCTGTAGGCTTAAGAGATCTCATACTTGAATTTGCATACAAAACTCCTGTAGAAGTTACTGGGAGCTACCTGGGTAGTGACAAAGTCTGCTACTCTAAGAGCTGGTTTGGGGAGCAAAAAAAAAAGGTCTTCTCAAACACATGTTCTAGACTGAGCTGTGCTGAAACAGATTAACTAGCCTATCTAACACCAGCCAAAGGTCCCAAACCATCTGCAGTCAGCTTTGCATCTGCAGGGGAAATTATCATAAATGATTGTCAGAAAAGCTAACAGTTGATTACCATAAGGGAAATATTTTGACTTTGCTCAGTAACAAAACCTGAGATATAAAAAGGTGGGTTCCTAAAGTAATGATTTGTAGTATCTCTAGCATTGAAAACTTCCATGTAAAAAGTTTAAAACATATCTAACACAGTTTAGGATATGAAACAAAGGCTAAAGCATTTCAGGATAAAAATCGGTGATGAAATCTGTCTGAATTACAGCAGCTTCACAAACTAGCATGCATAAGCTGAGTCACAATAGCAGTACAGGTATATTCTTAGGGCATGGTCAGAGTTCCCCTCCCTGGAGTATTTAAACACAGTATTCCTCCCAGCTGTTTGCCAACATGCTTACACTGGAAATTGCTGCCCCCACAAAATAGCCAACAGAATGAAATACATACTCTTAGCACACAGTTAATCTGACTTTATCTATCTTCAGCAACTGTCAAGCCAAAACAAATGACTTTCCACCACAGCAAATTACAAGTTCCAGTTCTCTGGCTCTACTGTGTCAGTAGCAGGCTCCAGGTGAATGTATTCATCACTCTCAGGCATTTGCAAAGCGAGCTTGTATCTACTCCACCAGCTTCAGTAAAAGGCTTTGATTGAAACTTCAGGCAGGAATGCCTGTCTCACTCAAACATAGGTAAGGGTGCTTGTGCCCTCAGCCTGGCAAGTCTGGATGGACTGTGGTTAGTTAAACTGGTTCACCACAACTAGTTCAGCTGCAAATGCTTCAGTTCTTCAAGGCTGCTGAGCCTGTACTCATATCTATGGCACAGGTATGCCTGCAAACACCAATGGAAGTGCGATTTCTTCTGCTGGAATTTCAGCTTTATGGACCATAACATTAGGTACCTGAATATCTTGGAAAGGAAGTATCACTCCATAAATACAGAGACTTCATATTTTGATCTAGAGTGCTGTTAGCTCCTCCTCCTCTCCCCCATACAAAGTTAAAACTAGCACTCTATGGCCATTTTCTCTAAAAGGCTCTTGCATAACATGACCTTAAGGTTTCTTCTGCCTATGCATTGCAGAATAATTCCTCCTCTTTCTCTCCCATATACAAGTCTGAAAAGCTATTAATCAATTGCATTGCTATCTGGCACAAAAGCACAAATTTCCGTTGACCTTCATTATCCAACATATTCTTAGTTCCAAGCCTAACTACTTTATTGAGATGAGTTCTAAACCCTGGTATTATCCTGCTTTTGGATGCAGTAATTTATTATGTAGTAAAAATATCAACAAAGTGTTTAGGAAGACTCCTGCTGAATTTAACCCCGTTTTTTTAAAATTACGCTTCTTGCATACCTGAGGGCTGAGTCACTTCATCACAGGTCATCTACAGCCTTTGAAACCAATTTCAGAACCTAATTACAATAATGGCCAGCTAAATTAGCCTGTCAAGCACAACTGTCATCAGTAAAATTTGATTTCAGTCTGTCATTAACAAAAAACAGAATAGTAGGGCTAAGTCCTTCATGTTCACTTGGAAACTTCTCATTCTTTCTTTACAATTTTTATCCTGATTTCCTAAAAAAATTAGGCTTAAAAGATGAAACTGCCATTCAATTCTCATCTCATTCCATGCTAATCACCTCTGAAGCTTATGGTCACCTTCAACCCAATTTGACAAATAACTCAGTACCTGTGTATTTTGTGAAACAACAGTCTGAAGGCAAAATTGAACCACATTATTAGACATTAGGAAATCCACACAAGCATGAACCACTGGAAATCGGGTTTCATGGGTTCTGCTGTTCACAAGATTAGTTGTCACCTAATCAGTCATTTAGTTTACTATTCATGCCAGGATTTGCCTGTGCCTCTCTCAGTCTCATTGAGGTTTCTTTCTTTCTTTGCTCATTTGTCTCTGTTTCTTTCCTTTCTTTCCCCAGTCCCTTCAATTCTGTTGTCTAACCCAAGCCAAAAATCCACAGCTTTTAAGCTCCAGCAAATTCTCTGTAAACCATCCTCTTCATTTTCTCATAACTGCTCAGTTGTCTGTCAACTGGCCCTCCTAATCAGCTAGGTAGCATGTGTGCTGTCACCTCCTACGGTCCATCTTCCACACCTCTCAGGCCACCGCACTCCTCCACCTGCTGCCCTCTTCTCTATTTTGAAACTTTCTTGAACTTCCAGTACATGTGCTTCCACAGCCTTCTCTTCATCAACCCGTTTGATGTGCGCTGACCATGGCTCCCTCTTCAATGTGTATTGTCCACTTACCACAAGAGGCTCAGTACGTGGCCTGGGCATGTAGGGAAAGGTCTCTCGAAGAAAAGTGGTTATCTCCAGAAGAAGCTGACAGGCTGCCATTTTCAGTGCAAAAGGACAACAACATTTGGTAGGATTCACAGTGCCTAGGAAACAAGATTTCTGTGGTGAGCAAGGACATTATTCAAAATCTGGAACCAAGAGGTGATGGACATTTCCACATGTGGTGCACAATGCAAGCTAACGAGAAGGAAAACCCAGAGTTCTACCTATGCTACTTTTCCTACACTAAAAGGAATCTAGTCAAACAAATATCAATCCATGTATTTACCAGCACATGCAATGACACTAACGCACTACAGTGTACAATATATTAAATTAGATTACATTATATTATAGTGAAGAAACACTAATGTTCTATAGCATATATTATAGTATATTATGGTGAAGTACCTACTAAACATCATCTTATAGCATTTTGTATACTTTTCATTTAAAGTTAAGAAGTAGGTACCCCTATTCCACTTTACAGTTTTGCATTCAGCCAAATCTTCTGCAGTTCCAGAAAAGATCCACTTTAAAATACAGGAAAATTTCTCAAAATACATGGAGTTATGACTAGCCAGCAAAGAAGTGCTGTGCGTCTTATTAGTTACTTCCCTGAAAACTGGAAAAGACAGCCTCCTTTGAAGTTAGGCTTCTTTATTTGCGCACAGAATCCAAGCACTATTTAAAGATAATAAAGAAAAAAATCTCAAACTGTTTCATCAAATTATACATTCAAATGCTTAACCTGACAAAGGGAAAGGGAAGAGAGATTATCGAAATACTTGAAGTTTTGTCTTCACTGAGTCTAAACAATCAGCTTCAAAAGCCCTATGCTTTGTAACCCAGTTAATGCCATTCAAAGCTTGAGAAGTATGAAGGATTCTTTAGTGCATGATCAATTTGAAAAATATTCTTTAGGATAATGGGCAGCAAAAAAAGGAAACAAAAAAATTAGCTGTGACAACAACTAACCACACCCATTGTTTAATAATACCTGATATTACCATCTTAAAGACACTTCAGAGAGTTTTCCATTTTCAGTTGCTTTCCCCCATGTGATCTAATTAATTTTTGCAAAGAAACAGTCCAAACCAAACAACTGAGAGGATGCCACAGTGACCAGATAAAACCAGATTAATTCTATGATGCTTGCTAATTCCTCTGTACACATTACCAGTAATGAATTATGGACTTTGTAGAAACTAAAATAATCTGAACTATCAAATACAGATGAGGCATACAGCGTAATGGAATATCCAACTGCGTATTTTATGCTCTTCAGTCTACTCTCTACAGCATACAGGGCAGTTTTTGAAAAACCTCTGCCTTGAGCAAGAATATAGATCAATTATTTTCAGACCCTGGCTTTTATGAGAGTACTTGAGCTTTTACATGGCTTTCTAGGCCACAACCTCTTCTCTCTGTTTGCTTGTCTTAGACCACCGTTTTAAAGCAGCTCACATCCCCTTATGAATGCCTTATCAGTGGCTAAACAGGGACAAAAAATGCGATTCTGTCACTTGGTCATGGGAATGCAGTTGTTCTTCACCTTTCAAAAGTCATTCCTGGTGCAGAAGAGGGAAAATTTTATGTGCACTCTCCTGCTTTGGATATATCCCTTAGAGGGCCAATAAAATATCCAGGGCAGCTACATACATTCCTGTAGCTGCTAGCGCTGGCACGCCACATAATGGCACATGGGAAGGTCTAGCTTAGGGCCAATACCTTCTCTTGAGATCATTTCCCACAAATGCCATTTCACTGCTCCCAGCTACTCCTCTCTACTCCAAAGTTGGCCTAGAACCACAGAAAAAGAAATGAGAAGATACATAAATGGTGCTAGCACATTACATCCAATAGCAAATAACAGTACATATACACAGGAACTACTACATTACAGCACATATGTATATACAAATGGTGCCTGGAGAGGTCATAATGTTTGTTACCACCTTCACCTACGCCTACAACAGTATGTGTTCTGACTTAATTTATTTTGATTGACAGGCTGTGTTATAATTTGCATGCCTGTCGAGACTTTCAGTATCAGTGATCTGTGACTCTCCCCTCCCACCATTATGTACACACACACATAAATGTGTGTTTTAATCATCTTCTTGTTACACAGGTTTTAAATAATTTTTATACTGCTGTGCTATTTCTGCCTGAGAATCAGGCAAATATACTGATGTCAAGATTCAAAAGCCTTTGTTAGAGCCGTGCCAGTTCACATCAGGTGGGGAGACTAATGTTAAGAAACAGAAAAGCAGCTGCTCTTACACAAATATTTTGGCAGAAAATAGCTGGGAACAATGGGAGTCTGAATGACTTTTGGCACTCAGGTGACAGCAAGACTCCAGAAATAAATTATTATCCTGCTTATAATTGCAGTTGCCACTATATAGAAATTGCAACTCACTGCCTGGTTTCCCCTCCCCCGCTTCCTTTCCTTCGAAGTCTTTCAGTGCTGCTACCTATCTGCCATGTTGTACATCAAAGCACAGAAAGAACAGGGGAGGAAGCTGTGGTGAAGGTGAGGGAGTGGGAAATACAGCTGGGTGGCAAGAGGATGTAAAGAGAAGAAAAATTAAGTGCTCCTAAAGCAGAGGTTCTTACAAGCGGGGGTTCTTGTAGTAAAGGGAGTCTCCTTACTGTCATCTAAAAAGTCTTCTTCCTCATCCTCCTTTCTCAGATGCCTCTTGGTCTCCTCATCATAAATGAGGCCCAGCAGGTTGGCAGGGCTCTCACTCTCAGCATGGCACAGCTCGTTGAGGCGAACACCGATTGCCTGCAGAGAGGGAGAAAGAGAAAGCAAAGGAAGTGAGAATTTCAGCCCAACTCACTGGTGGTCAAGGGCTTTATCCTGTGCAGGCTGTGGAGATGTACTAGCCAGAATAGAACGTCCTGACTCTATTTTTATTGTCTGTGAAGTGCAGTAATGTAGAGAAAGGGATTGTAATAAATGTATACATATAAAATTTGTTCTCAAACCGGCTGATGGAGAAAGAGGAGAAGCCCTGTGATGAATGAGTTAACTTTGTTCATGAAATCGCACATGGGTGTTAGAGTTTCTTTTGCAACTTAAGCTGGAGCTGCAGACATCCCGAGGAGTGAACAACCATTTGCTGATAAGTAAGGGAATGGCCTATCTGCTGATAAGCAAAAGAATGGCTTGGGGGATGAACGAGCAGACAGCAGGACACCTGAGAAAGACTTCGGCCTTCATCCCAACGACCACCGAAAGGCAAAAAATGACCACCTAGCAACTAGTCACGCAAGCGCAAACACAACGCAGAGACTACCAGAAGTCACGTATGCAGGAAATAGGAACTCTATAAAAATGGGGGTTGCATCCACTATTGGTGCGCACCGTTGGTAGAGCAAGAGACTCCCCGGTCGCCCAGCACTGTTCTTGCCTGCTTTGCTTGCTTAAATAAATTTGGCTTTAATAAATATAACTGGCTTTTAGCCTTTATAACAATTTGGTGCCGTGACTCGGATACAGCTTAACTTGGTTCGGGAATCCAAACTCTGGGGAGGCGCCCCATCCCATCTTCGGATGGCCCCTGGGTGGATGATTCCCTCTTCCAACATCTGTACCTCCGAACCCTAAATTAAGGAAGCAGGCAAGAAGAAACTGCAGTACCCCGTAATTTTTGTGCACGAAGAGTCGAACGAAGACTCCAGGACGCATGAGTATTATTAAAGATTTCTGTTTGGTTGGGGTGGGTTTCCTGAGGTGCGATTGGTACGGAGGCATCTCGGAAGATGGGACAGGGGAAAAGCAAGCCCTCTGGACCCATGGGGAGGGGGAGGAATACCCCCCAGGATGCCCTCTAGAGCTGATGATGAGGTATTGGGATAGCTCGCTGAGGAAGAAAAATAAGTCTAAAGAAAAGATGATGAAGTATTGGGCTAGCTCGCCGAGGAGGAAGGATAGGGCTACCCAGTATACCGCCAGAAAGTCCCTTAGGGTTAATGATTGTCCACTGGGGAGATTGGCTGTCTAGGCGAGGAAAGAGTAAAAAAAAGATGGTATATTATTGTATGCAGGTATGGGGTGGGAAACAAATAAGAAGGGACCACCTATATTGGCCCATTTTCGGTTCCTTTGAAGACTGGATTTGTCAAGCTCTGAACATATATGTGAATTCCAAAGAACCTTTTAGCTTAGAGGAGAGCGAATATGCATTTAAAGAAAGAAATGTTCTGCATGCCTCTCCGCAAAGCAGTAATTTATCACGTTATTTATGCTGTGCTGTCCACCCTAATATTAAAGTAATCATACACAATCCCACAGCTTCCTACCTTATGAGCGCTGAATTCCTAACATGTATTATCTGCATCAATTATGCTTGGTTTTCCTACCAAATGGAGAGCATGCCACACTTCCAGAGAAAATGTCTCTTAACAGAAACAGCCAAAGGAAGTGACAGACTAAGCTGATCAGAATAGGTTTAACACTGTATTATTTAAAAAGACAGCATAACAAGTGAGATTGCATGACTCTGATGCCATGAAAAGCTGGAATTGAAGACTCAATAGTCGGCAGACTATTAAGCAGGTATTCTTTATTACGGGGCGCCGGGCACACGGGGGATCTCTCCTCCAAACATGTGCACCAAAGAGACACAGTTACTAGGTATTTATGCTATGTTAACATACATATTAATTACATTTGCAAGAAATGCTTATCATAGTAATGGTTTTTCCGAGAACTCATTAATATATAGTAATGTCCGTCGCACATGTTTTCTTGGCGTCTCTCGGCGGGTTCTTCAGATTATCCTGCAGCCTCCTTATCTCTGTAGTTTGCATACCTGTTCTCCCAAGGCCCAGGCGCCTAAAGGGGTTATTCAGGAGTCCCTTGTCTTGCAACCATCCCAATTATTCACAAAGAACCAAGACTTATTTTGGTGTGCAATGATTCTGACCACCTGAAGTGATAACATCCCCTACATGTTACATTTGTTACATTTACAGTTATCAATCCCTCCTTTTCTTTTGAGGATTTGTAGCTAGAAAGCTCTGAATCCTCACTATTTTATTTTGTCATGGTCAGCATTAGCTGAAGGTTCCCTACCATGTGCTCCACTGAGAATGAGTGTGCATTGGTTTATCCTAGAACAATACAGGTCAGCAAGGCTTTTTTGGTGTGGGTTATGTAAGTACCCCAAGACTGCAGAAATACACATTTTTCTAATTCCCCTGAGCCTTGGATTTTGTCTTTTTTTGGGGGGTGGGTCATGACACTCACTGTAAACATCTCAGATTTTATGAAAAGAGCACAAAGCTCACTTCCAGATAGACATATGTAACAGGCATCACAGAGGTCAAAGGAACTTCCCCACTATTTTGAGTTGTGTGAAATTACTTGCAGTAAGTGTCAGACCTTCAACAGGTATACCCTGATGGTCTTCCAACAAAATTGCAAGTGGCACTGACAGGGCCAGAGAGGTCAATTGCCTAGTTCATGAGTTGTAAGAGATCATGATCAAATAAAACTTCAAGGAGCCAAGCTCAAAACAAATCACAGAATCACAGAATGGCAGGGGTTGGAAGGGACCTCTGTGGGTCATCTAGTCCAACCCCCCTGCCGAAGCAGGGTCACCTACAGCAGGCTGCACAGGACCTTGTCCAGGCGGATCTTGAATGTCTCCAGAGAAGGAGACTCCACAACCTCCCTGGGCAGCCTGTTCCAGTGCTCCGTCACCCTCAGAGGGAAGAAGTTCTTCCTCATGTTCAGACGGAACTTCCTGTGCTTCAATTTGTGCCCATTGCCCCTTGTCCTGTTGCTGGGCACTACTGAAAAGAGTTTGGCCCCATCCTCCTTGACACCCACCCTTCAGATATTTATAAGCATATATTAGGTCCCCTCGCAGCCTTCTCTTCTTCAGGCTGAACAAGCCCAGCTCCCTCAGCCTCTCCTCGTAGGAGAGATGCTCCAGTCCCCTCACCATCCTCGTAGCCCTCCACTGGACTCTCTCCAGTAGCTCCTCATCTTTCTTGAACTGGGGAGCCCAGAACTGGACACAGTACTCCAGATGAGGCCTCACCAGGGCAGTGTAGAGGGGAAGGAGAACCTCCCTCGACCTGCTGGCCACACTCCTCCTAATGCACCCCAGGATGCCATTGGCCTTTTTGGCAGCCAGGGCACACTGCTGGCTCATGGTTAACCTGTCGTCCACTAGGACACCCAGGTCCATCTCCACAGAGCAGCAGCTCTCCAGCTGGTCCGCCCCAAGCCTGTACTGGTGCATGGGGTTGTTCCTCCCCAGGTGCAGGACCCTGCATTTGCCCTTGTTGAACCTCATTAGGTTCCTCTCTGCTCAACTTTCCAGCCTGTCCAGGTCATGCTGAATGGCAGCATAGCCTTCTGGTGTATCTACCACACCTCCCATTTTGGTGTCATCAGCAAACTTGCTGAGGGTAAGAGAGTAAGAGACTGTTCTTTAGATGACATGTAGTAGCCCTGTAGAATTCCCTACCAAAGAACAATGATTGCTAACAGCTTGCATGGCTGCGAAGAGAGATTGAACAAGTACATCAAAGAGAAATGCATAACTAAATATACAGCACCACGTCGAGCTCAAGCAGCCCTGGACTAAAAATATCTGGAAGCTAGAAAAAAGCACGTAGCATTACACACCCTGCTCTTCCTTAGGCATTTACATATGACAAGTGCTGGAAACAGGAGAGTGGATGAAACGGATCCTCAGAGGGAACACAGCAGGGGGAGGGGAGTGGAGGGAAGGGAACATCATTATGTCCTAACAAAGTCTGTTTCCATTCACAGGAAAGCTGATCCTGGCAGGCCATGAAGTACAAGTTGGAAGGGAGGCTTAGGAGTCTTCATTTTACTGGAACTGAAATTCTGCATAGAATCCAATTACCTTTACATTTTGGTATATTTTTAAATGTAAGTAGAAGAGAAACAAACACTTACATCTCCCCACTGGTAGAAGAGCTTAGCTGCATTCCACTGCAGCTTCTGGTTCCTTTTATTGCCCACGATAGGAGAACGCCCACGGGACAGCCCTTTCTTAGTAATGTTCACGTGGTGGCCCTTCATCCACTCGGGCCAGTTGCCACGATTGCAGCGGTGAACGAAGCGCGCACACTCAAGGAACAGGGATGCTCTTGCCACTACAGGAGCTTCCTGAAACATTTGCAGAAAATCACCTTAAATACAAATACATTGGAAAAACTCTTTAAACATTAGAGGATGCTGCATTTTAATAAATTGCTTCACAAGTTTGCCATGAAGTCACACAGACTGAGCAATCTCTCCATCAGAGTCTGAAACCAAGATCTCTGCCTGGAGTCACATCTCTTGAGTTAACAAAAGCAAGGCTTATAAACACTGAACAGTTACACTTAGTCCAACCACTAGTGGGGCAGAAAGAGCGACATCATAAAGTTACAAACAACCTTGTTTCAGTACCCCTCTGTAATCCTGTGTTTCAGAAACCATGTAACTGTCAAAAAGCAGAAGCGTGCATCTGACACTTTACTGGACAAACAAGTCAAGTTTTCTTTTCACCTTTGCTAGTAAGGCTGTGAATATTGCAATTGCAAATGGCAGTGTGGCCACATGAATCCTAGCATTTGTCATGTTGAGTTCTACTTGTGCATCTTGGGGGTGGAAGCATGAATGGAGGCTTGCTGAAACTAGGATGAGTGCTATTTTGCACTTACAACAAGCAGATATGGAGAGTGAAATCCGTTACTGGTGTAAGTCAACAAAATTTCACTGGTCTTACTTCAAAGGCCTTAGCAAGGATCAGACAATTTAGTATTGAAACTTAACACCAGGCAGCTGAATTTCGAAGTGATGGCTTTGACTGTATTCCAGGGGAAAATCCTCCTGCCTCCAGCTTGGAAGAGCACTTTTCTTTAATGGGAGATATGATATTGAGTCTATTTCAGTGTGTATTAAATGCTCCAGCAGGATCTGTGTTACACCATGAAGCATCTCTCCAACGTGTTCAAAAATGGACACTGTAACGCGTTTCCTAAAGGGTAGCTTAGACTCATCAAGGAGCTGTCTTCCCAGCAGTCTACAGATCAGCAAAAATAGCATCTTTACAGACATGGAAAGTTACTAAAAGCAAATGGTTCTCCTCATTTCCATTTAACTTCCCCCCTCTCTTCCTGCAATTTTCACAAGCAAAAACCCCTGTGGCCAGCAGGTTGTAAAAAAACCAAAAAAACACACAATGTCCACAATTCACAAGCTGTCTTTGAATGGTTCCCTAACAGGGATTTCACAGAGCACAAACGTGTGTGTTCCACACATTTAGATGCTGACAGTTCTAAGAAGACTATTTAAACAGATCAGTATCTGTTTATAAGGGGAGGTTCTTCATCTGTGGTCCGTAAACAACAGATGGCCTTGAGACCATGGAAGATGGTCTGCAGGTGATCTGTGGAACACTATCAAGCAGTGTCTCTAACAGTGCTTTAATCAAAAGTTGAAAGCAAGAAATTTTGGACCAATGCTCCAAAAGTTTGGGAACTGATTTAAGAAATTCTGTACCACAGCTACACTTACAGCCAGAAATTACTATCAACAGGACTGAAAAATGTCATGTCTTTTTAGGGGACTGGCAAAAACAACAAAGAAAAAGGATTATGTTTTGTCTACATTACAAGAAAACACATATTAATTGCTTCCTGACACAGCATCCTGTTGCAGCTTTTTGTTTGTTTTATTCAAATGTTGGAAGAAAATAGCAATCTTTTAGCAATTCTCTTGAATAAGGAGAACATTAAAGATGGCCCAATGCTCTGATGAGGAAGGCAGAAGTCTGAAGACAGACACTTACAACCAGCAACAAAACTATTATCTAGCAGCTGGAAAAAGCATGACAGATTACTTGTTGCTTACATGCAATATAGAACACAGAATAGGTGAGGTTTTTATTCTTTTATTCTCACAGAGTAAAACCTTAGCCAGACCTGTAGACATACATAAGAAGATGAAGCCCCAGCCTTGGTTTCCTCCTGTTTTAGTTCACCACTGGTAAAGTCACAATTTCTTGGCATATAGGAATGTTGTAAAGATTCATGTTGTAAACATCATGGAAGCAATCAACTACTCTAACTAAACTAGGATATGTAGGATGGGGGGTAAAGGGGAGGAAGGGTGTGTCCTTGGAGCAGGAGTTCCAAAATCACTGAAAAGATCTCCTCGTGAAGGAAGACCTTCTGAATATCGTGGGGCACAGGCTCCCTGCAGTTGCTTACCTGAGGCTCAGAGAAACCTGGAGCAGCAGCAAGAGAAAGATGAAGATGTAACAGAATGGACAGGGATGGATTCACACCACAGAGAAACACATCACAAATGGAGAGAAATGAATCAGGCAGGCGATGCATAGCTGAAAAGAACACAAGTTACCATGATCACTGTCAAAACTTAACACAGCAACAATACTCTCATAAGCCTGCCCATGCCTGTGAAACTGTTCACAAGTCCACTTTTAACATTAGACCTACTATATTGCTTTGCCTTCTGAAAATCGGTCTTCTACTATATAAATTGGCATGAATAAGAATCCACCATTTTCTTAACAAAATTTCAAGTACTAACTTCGAAGCTTTTCAACAGATACACTGATTTGCACTAATAACAACAAAAGCAATAACCTGGGTGAGAGGGAGCAAATACAGAATGGATTTGGAATTTTACAGCATCACATTACTGATCAAGTACAGCAGATTCTGCAGATGTGTAGGTCCAGTTTTGTTTTCAAGGACAATGAATTTTATAAGACTAATCTACCAGTGGTAATTTTCTTGTGCCCTTTCTTATACCCTGCAAGGCACTTGGAGCAAAACCTCATTTCCACTGATCTCTTAAAGGGGGGAAGGGGTCGGCAGGAAGCAAAACAGCAACAATTTACTTTTCAAGAAAATAAAATAAATTCAAGTACTGTCAAAAGATGCTGACTGGATAGCTCTTCTTTGTCTAGCCACAAGATAAGTCTGGCATGAGAAGTAGCTTAGTGGCACATGAAGACAGGTCATGAGAAATTACTAATCAATGTCTAGGAGAATTGCCTCAAAAATGTTAGTTAAAATCTCTGATTATGTCTAAAAATAGTCAAGTACAATCCCTGACACAGCTCCTTGTTTCTGTTCCCAGACACCTATTCTGGAGACCTGTTTGGAGCAATCTCTGACTTTCTTCCAGGTCATATGCCCTCCTATGGACAAATATTTCTCGTATGGAAACAGGGACATGGGAACAATAGAGCCTGCCTAAGACCCTTGGTGACATGGACTCAGGATACAGGCAGGTATTCTTGCAGTTTAGACTTTGCTTATGCCCTGCCAATACTTGGTAGGTCCTCTCAAACACAACCTTATCATAAAGCAGCAGTGCTATTATGGTATTTCAACAAGGATGAGTTCACACATCTTATTGGAGAATTGTAATGGGGACAGGTGTCACGCATTGCTAAACTGGTTGAAGGAAAGCTTGCATTTCCCCACCTGAGTCATTTACACTGGTCTTATTAGGCCACTTTAGGTAGCATCTTTATACAATGCTAGACAGCAGTTTATTGGAATCCCCTGCAGAAACTTGGCCACAAACTGGCATATCATATTACTTGCCTTTCAACCTCCAAATTTTCTTCAAAAGGGAATGAAAATCAGTTTTATTATTGCCAAGTCCGGATGTAAACTGGTGACATAGGGATGAAACTGCCTGCAACATATTATCAGCTGTCATTGAATGTTTGCAAAGCCACAAACTGATCGCAGTTTTACAAAATTTGGACAAGGATGGATGCTGATTCTGGGAAAACATGTTAACTACACAGTTTCTAAACCTAAGGCAACACAATTTAATATATAAATAAATCATTACCTCCATAAGGATGCAGCCTTTGTTTCATTTTCTATTTCCTTTAAATCACTGTGGCAAACCAGTATAAACATCCAGGCTGACCAAAGATCTTGAAGTTGGTATAAGAATGGAATTTTTAAAATCTGCATCAAAAAGCATGCTTAAAAAGTTTATGAAAGAACTGAAACTGGAACTGTTTGCCGTTCATTTTTTAAAGGTTGCCATAGCAACTGTGCTGGATGAAATGACTTAAGAAGCTTTTAATTTGCATCAAATCTGATTCAAACTTTACTTCAAAAGCCTGAAAACAGGAGTTTAAAACCCAGAATGTTTTCTGTTGGTTGTGCTCTATTGACTTAAAATGTGGGAACAACATACGTTGCCATTAAGCAAAGTGAGATGACAAGCTGTCATCTTTTGAAACCTGCAATGCATATGACTTAACTTCCATATATCTCTAAAACTTTGTAGACAAAATTCTAGCTGAGCAGGTACTTGCAAGAAGTCTCCCAAGTCTGTAATTAGAACAAGGCTGCTTTCATCTTTAGCTGCTGACCTTCTAGAAAATCTGATACCAAAGCCTTCTGCATTATTCAATGGAAACAAAACAGAGTCAAACTGTATTTTGTAAAAGCCAGCTCTGGATGTCAGAACAGACATCTTCAAACAGTGCACTGTGACCAGTAGTTTTCGGCTGACTTCATACATGGGCACAGAGTAAGTTGGTCTGTGGCTTCAGCATGCGGCAAATTTAGAAAATAAGACATTTACAGGCAATAGGGACATAATTGCCAAACTCCTAGTTTATCAGTTGATTTATTAGCACAGAGAGCAGCACATCCCTAGAACGATATTAGTAACATACTTGACATCAATGAGCTCTCCCTGCCCACACACCTTATACTCGGTGTTAGTTTAGAACTTGCAATGGGGTGGCAGCCAGGTAGCCTTGAAGAATGAAGTTGTCTTTGTGCAGCATACCCAGCAGGAGTGACTGTCTCCCCAAACCACCTTCTGAGCTCACTGCAACCCTGACTGCTAGGAACCACTTCTGACTGTAAAAGCATTAAACAGCCTTCCTTACCAGCCACTGCTTCCATAGTTTCCAGCTAGAGGGCCAACAATCTGCAACAGGAAGAGTGGGAAGTACTGAAACTAGGTGTTTTCTACACCTGTCTACTGGAAGATGGATGGGGACTGGTTCAAACAGTAGACCTAGATGTGAGCTGCTAGCAACAGCAACTTTGAGCCAATATTAATGCAGACTTGCTTGAATCTGCAGCCTAAATATGCAAGGTTAAGAAGAATGTATAAACACATGGTGCACAGAGTATATCATCCCTAGAACTATGGAGCAGACAAGGCAGCACACCTCAGGGCACAGCAGTAGCAGAATGGGAGAGTCCATAAGCCTGATATCTCCAGCAGTGAGCAAAAAACCTAAATAGGAGCAAAAATGGCATGACAGTCAAAGAGGCAAGGGGCAAGGAGCGAGAAGATAAAGGGATAGAGGATGTGGTTGCTCTGAGAGCAGTGGCATTCAATCTTTTTCAGTTTGCAGACATCCAAACGCTTGTGGAAGGAAGTAGAAGAGCACTGTGCAGAGAAGTTACTAATAATTTGCTGGCTTTTCACAGCTGTCTTTGCCACACTCTTGTGCTTGTCACATAAGTACCTCACAGCACCCCACCGGCCCACGAACCACAGGCTGAAGGCCACTGCTTTAGAAATGGAAGGGACTGTTAAAAAAACAGCAGTTACAAGGAAAAGAAGGAGGGAGATGCAGAAGAGACACCCAGTGTCAGGAAGGAGGGACTGAATTGTGTCACTTCTGTGATTTGGATCTGCAAATTAGCAATATCTGCATTTAAAAGCATGCACAGACATTTGAAGTTTTTTCCACTGACTGGCTCTGGTGACTAGCAGTTCAATATTGCCTAATGTAATCAGAACTCTGTCAGAACTCCTGAGTGGAATTACTACACCTCTCCAGGTAGTTATCCAGTCTTCAGTCCTTATTCTATAGATTATTATTGACACTAGGAGCAGAAGCAGAACGGGTGTGCACAAAATTTGAAGTCTGACAATAAAAGCTTTGTGCTGGTAATAATCTAGTTATGGGGAGCTATGTAATAACAAAAGATCCAGTTTGTATGTGTCCTCACCCAGGCACAGATGCTAACATTCCACCTACTAGCAGCACCACTAGTTGGCATTGCTATGATGCTTTACCTGCTTTCTGTGGGGGCATGAACAGCATTAGTGAACGACAACAGACCACCACTTATGCACATGCTCTCACTCAGCAGGTAAAAATACACCAACGAATGACTTACAAGATCTAGGGCTGCTGCCAAAATGGAGGCATCGGGGATAGTGCCTGGTTCACAGCAGTTCAGGAGAAACTGAAAACGCTTCATGCCTTGGCGGATTGCTCCCAGGTTCACAACATTCTTGGATTTTCCTCCTTCTTGGTTGGAGGTCAAGTGATCATCAAAGCTATGGCAACCTAAAAGAGGTAGAGAGTACAGAGGGGATGCAGGGAGGGGTGGCGAGAAGGGAACACATTCTCTCACCAATAACAAAAGTGGCACAAAAACCCTGATGAGTACGGTCTTGGTCTAAATCCCTTTCTCACCTCAAGGTGCTATCTTGAAGATAACAAGGGCATTTTTACAATATTCATAACTTCCATGAAATAGACGTACAGGAAGCCAGATTCTGGTCTTGGTTGTACCAATGTCTGCCCAAAACAATTCCATTATACTCAGTGTGGAAGTCCAGGATCTACTCCAACATAGGTGAACCAGAATATGGCCCTTCCTCCCCACCTCTTTAAAACAGAACGTCATGCTTACTGTCTGTTTTTCCTGAATAATCTCTTATCTTACTTCTCTATTGTCTCTAAGTTTACCTTAAAGTGGAGCATGCATAAACCTTATTCCTCATGTATCAATTTAGCAACATATAATCTACTAGGACAGAAAAATCAGCAACAAATATTGGAAATGTTCTATGTGTAAATTATGTACTTTTTTTAGTCATACATCTTCTGCAATTACCAGAACACTCAAAGTGAGATTGGGCTCAACTCTTAGGTATCGTCATCATTTCAGCCTCTCTCCCTTGAAATATTTTGCACTCTTCGGGACGGAAAGCTCCCTAATAAGATTTCCTTTTGAAAAGGTAGCTAGCACCCCCCTCTAGGGCTTCTTTCAAGCATGGCTTTAAACTCTGTGATTAGAGTTCACACGATAAATTAACTAATCTTATTGTCGATTGCAATGAACAATTCTGAATGCAGAAGATCATTATGCAGTTGGTATTCAGAGTTGAGAGAGTGGTGGAAAGATACAGATGAGAAATGAGGAAAGTCTCTGAAGGCCAAGGTGGCTGGTCAAAACAAAAGTATTCAGCTTCTGGGCTTTTTGTCTTTAGCCATAATAATCTCCCTTATTTACAAGTGAAAGCACAAATGTTTATCGAATACTGCAGGATAGAGCACTGAAGAAGAAAACACTGAGTGGAGAATTCAAGACTGGCTATAAACATGGATTTGAAAGACAAAAGGAAAAACATCAGCTCTACAGGACTTTGTGACTTCTCCTTCCTCGGGAAAGAATAACGGCTGAAAACTCAAAGTCCCTTTCAGATTGCACTCCCCAGAATTACTTGGAAAGCACTTAGGCACCACACGCAATAATCACAACAAAAAATAGCAATATGGATCTTCACTTTTCCACTGAAGACAGAGGTATATCAAATTTCAAGTGACTTCTTTACAACATCTGTGGCTTTTGTCTCTCCAGTGAATCTGTACATAGTTTTCCAGTAAACAAAATGTTCCTATGTTGGGAAATATTCCATCAAAATGGAACAAACAAATAAAGTAGAAAGAACGGGTAGAACACTTACATAAATGAGCAGGCACAAATACCCTTTTCTTCCAACTCCTCCTGTTTCCTTATAGCCTGTACCATGCTACCTGAGCCTTCCTACTATGGCTGTTGTAACACTAATGCATTTGAGGTACAAACTAATGTTTCCTATTCAGGGCCCTGTTAGGATTGTGCCTGTATGAGATAAAGAACAGAAATTTGACTTTCTGATACAGAAAGGCATGCCTAGGGCATCTCCCTAACCCCCACTATAAAGATCCAGCAGAGGCTGTGTCCATCTGGGCTTACTGGTACTACCCTGTTGCTTACAGCCCTTTATAGTCCTAGCCTTACACTTTGTTGAAGCTTCGCGAGAGAATCCTTCAGAAGCAGCTGATGACTGTCCTCTGCTGCCCCTGGAGTAGCCTTGCTGTAAGTAAGGTAGCCCTCACTGGCTTAGTGTTAATGTGACTCAGCGAGTAGAGACCATTTCCGAACATAGGAGGACACTGGATGCCCAAGCTCCTGCCCTCACAGTTGCTTCCTGTGAGTGTGCGGGATCACCCCTCAGAGCAAGCATGTGCTGTGGTTCACCTGTGCTATATGCTCTGAACACCCTGACAACTTCTATGGTCACTCACAATGTTTTCAGTAAGTGCCCAAAGGAATGTTCAGGGTCTCATGCAAACACACTGTAACTCACTCCTGTATATATGCTCTGTTCTTAGTATAGGTAAAAAGATCATTAAAATAAACATTTTGTTATGCATGAATGTGCATATATTTATGTGTATATATATGTATATATATGCACACATACAGATACACACACACACGTATCTTTACATACATATCCAACACAGAACTTCCATGATGTCTAGATGACATATCACAATAAAGATTACAATTCATAAACGGTGTGGCAAGTTATTCTACATTTCTTTTTTTTTTTTTGTACTGTAACGTATTTCTCTTCTCTGTTTTCTTTTAAATTTGGTCTACTACGTTAAAAGACCCAAAAACACAAGAGGAAACACCACATGGAAAAAGCATGAGCAAAGTAATGGCATAGCATCATGAATGACAAGAATGGGAAGGCAGAAATAAGTACCAAAACAATGCTTCAGGGTCGGACCTTGAGGAATTTAATATTATGCCCATCCACCTTCAGCAGGCTTTTATCCTCTTCTCCATAAGCACATAAAACCAACTGATCTTTATGGAAGATACAGAAACACTGGAAATTTGAAGGCCCTCTGTCAAGTTGCTGTCCTACTGTGTTATAAACCGTTCCACCCCGAAAAGGCCCGACATCAATTTCACAATGCACACAGAGCTACATACACACAGAGGCATGTACAACTACACTAATGTATTTGCTAATGGTATGTGGCTCCCACTGCATACCAGAGATCCTTGCAGACATGGTAATACAACTTCCTTAACCGTCACACTTTGCCTTATAAACTTTAAATACCCTCCCTTTGCTTCAGTTAGTGATCAGGCAACAGCCCAACCATCCCCCATCAACATCACTGGACAATTTGCCTGTTTCTCATACTAACATGCAAGGGTCTCTGTCTCCATTGCATCACTTTTATTATGGCATTTCTAATACATGCATAAATCAAAACCAAGAATGTGTCATGTACATCTCTCACACATATGTAAAAGATATTTCAAGTTCTAATTACATAAATTCTGATGTTACTCAGAGGAGGCTGAAGTACAGACAACACTTCCAAAGTTCAAAATGCCAATATTAATGTGTCATCTGAGTTTTGTATAGACATAAGATGTGCCACACTTACTGAACAAGGCTTTGGATGCTCACAGGGCCAAGACTACCTCTGTGCCATTAAATCAAGAATATGGGCACTCTAGGCAGAAGCAAATTCACAGTGGCATAAAATCAGCATTAGCAAGATGAAAAAAATTTATTTAGTACAAGAAAATAAAAAATATGAAGGATATCTCACATAAGCACTGTAGAAACAGCTGTGGCAGTCTATAAAGATCTCACTGCCCCTCAGTTCTTTGTTCACAGTAAAAGCTGGGGGAAAATATAGTGGAAGTATTTCACACCTACTTCAGCACGAAGTGGTGGATGAAAAAAACAATGCAGTTCCTTCCTTTGTGGGATTATTCACCTTCAGCTACCACGCTATTATAAGCTGTTGGGATGATGCATTCTCCTTCTAAAGGAACGACACTTTTCACTTAGAAACTAGTTGAAAACCATCACCAGTGTTTCTGCAGTGGTAGAATGATGACCAGTTTACCAGTACGAGAGATGCTCATACTTTCCTAGCACCACTTGCCTGAACAATGCCTCACATGCACTAGATTGCAGGTCTGGAACAGATGATGGTGAAATACACACAATGCAATGTCAAAGTGTAATGTCAGAAAATAAAAAAACATAATGCCAGAGAATGTAACATACTGTAAAGCTACAGAAATCATGGTGAGAAAGAAAGTCTACTCCTTTTTGTGTGTTTTGGGCAGTCAGGTTGGGTCTTCTTGAAAAAACAGTAACAGAACTTCAAGATACAAGGTTGCCTCCCTGACAACAAGGATGAGCTCTGAGGACATGAGCATGTGAATGACTGCATGACATTTTAAAACAGAATATAACATGCCCTTGTACTATTCATAAAGGCACTTTTCAAACATTTCTGGTTTTGAAAATGCATTGAAGTAAATATACTTTCATGGAAAGAAAAGTAGTGTTGTTATTATGTTGTGTGCTAAGAAAAAGGGACAGCAACCCTAACGAATGGTATGCAGACACTAGACATGCAAACACAGAAGAAAAGAGATAATTATAACAAGGTTTGTGCAGGGTTTTCCATTTCATCACTGCTGATCTTTGCTAAAACTGTCAAATGGTCACAAATCGGGAAAAAAACAAAACAAAAGAACTGATGGAACACCCATTTTTACATTAGGTAATAAAAGGTTTACACACCTAATTTTGAACTGAATAAGTGCTTTGAAGCAAACATTAATTTTTCAAGTGTTGATCAATTTCAATTTGATTTAAAAGCCCAAATGTTGTATTTGCATAATTTATTTGGGTAGTCTTCATTTTTTAAAAAATCGACTTTAGTAGAGTTTTTTTTCTAAATCAAAACAAAAGAAAGAAGGAAGGGGAAGAAAACAGTTACAAAGACTAAAAAGTTGGAGAAGGCTAGAATGGATACAAAAACTACGGAGAAAGCAGGAAAAAAGGGAAAGGGGTAAAATACAGAAAGAAAGATTAAAAAAAAGAAACGTTAAAAAAACCAAAGAAAAAAGGAGACGAGAACCCTGATTTCTAACCATCTTTTTCTTCTGTGTGATGAAGCTTGGATGGGTGTCTTCGGCAGGTGCGCCATTTACCAAGACGCTTGAAGAAATTCTCCTCTTCATCTCGTCCATTGTCCACGCCACCTCCTGGCCCCGCTCCTTCTGACAGCTTCACTGCACTGGTAAACTTCACCTGTGTAAAACAGAGGGCTGGGTCAGGCTGCATCATACCACTGTCTCTTAGTCTTCCTTGCTTAGACATAAAGCATCTACAGCAGGTTTGTAACACAGTGGATCACCATAGCAATATAAGTGGGTCTGCAGATTTACATACGCCGAAGCACTTCATCTTTTAAGTTTCTGCTTAAAGGACTGGTCCTTTGCAAGAGGCTGTAAAGGCACAAAGAAGGAAGGAGAAGCATGACCAACAATTAAATTTTAAGTGTGTTGACAGAGCCTGCATTTCTCTCTCAGTGAACCAAGGCAGACTAACAAGTACAGTTTAGGTTTAACTTAGTCTTCATTGTGAGCCGCAAAAGTCCAGTATCAAATTCTCATGGCACTCTACTCTGAAGACTTCTGTAACCAAGTCTTCTTGACTGCAATGTCCATATTTAGTAGAGTGTTTCTCTGGACAGCTAAAGCCAGCCAGATCCTGTCCTTCAAAGGTCTCTGCGATCCCACCTGACACATTTACCTTGGAACTCTGCCTGATGAAAGACAGACGATCGACAGAGCTGATATCTAGGAGATCTTCCACCCCATCAGCCAGGCCAGAGAGGGAGGAGCGCTTCAGCCAGTTCCCTGTTGCAGAATAAGCCACTCAGGACAATTCTGAAAATGCTTCCAAGAAGAATCTATTTATTAGCAATTGCAGCATATTTCCCCAAAGTGGCCATGCCAGGGTATGGGAAAACGGGAGGAAAGGGGAAGGCAATCCTTTGATATTACATGCATTAACTACCATGCAAGGTCAGGTCTGGGGACTTGTAAAGGATGTATTCTCTGTCTATCAAATGCTATTTGGAATATTTCCTTTCTACAAAGAGGAATAATGCCTGTGAGATTAAGGTACTAGCCTACTACTTTGGAGACACAGATTCAGTATTCTATTTTGCCACAGATATCCCCTGTTACCTTTGGTAGATTGCTTAAGTTTCGCTTTGCCTCAGTTCCCCATCTGTAAAATGGAGGGAACAGTATTTCCCAGCTTCCCTTGGGAGAATATACAATATACTTGGACAATACGGAACTGTGTTGCAATATTTCTTAAGAAACATATATGTGTCTGTGTTTCTCTGCACATGCAATAGGTATATAGAATAGGAAGAGACATACATTTACCTATGGGGAGTTTGAGTTTCTTTCGAAGGGAGATTCGTCGGGAACGGGAGCGGGAGCGCCTGTCTGTGGTGGTCCCAGAGTGAGCAGTGGTGCACTCGGATGTGTCCTGCTCAGACTGACTACTGGTATCACTCGCTGCACTCTGTGACTTGAACATCTTTCTCCAGAAGTCCTTGCGTCCCAGAACGGCCCCTTGGATTTGCTCATCACTGGAAGAAAAGGGATGCAGAGCACGAACTGCATTTCAGGGAAATTTCGATGCTCCGGGGAATGAGGCCTCACTCCCATAGCCCCCTCCTCACCTTTCTATTCTTTGAGGTTGTTTCATTTTGCATTCTAAACATACTCTTTTCAGTGGGACATAATCAAGTTTGAAAACATGCTCAGTATTGTTAAAAGGCATAAAATAACCATATTTTCTACCCTGAGGAGTTTGTTCACTGAATAGTCATTTTCATTTTTAGTTTCTACATGTGAAAACCAAATCATCTTCTTTAGGTCAAAATTACCCATACTGGTAAGACAACACTGATGTTTTCTACAAGCGTGTGTACTGGAGAACTGTTGGACATCACAATAGCCATTTGTGAACCTGCTGGAGTCACAGTTCTCATTAAAATATTGGAAACGGGACCGCATATTTTGATCTACTCTTCAGATTTCCCATGGCTGTGGCAGGGCTCAGAGCAGAAGAGCTTGCTGCAATTCTGTAGAGCTGTAAAGGGCTTTGTGTTACCCTTGCAGTCTCAGTTAATGCAAGAGAACACATAATATAGAGGAACCTTTGCCCTGCTTTAGGCCCTTGTGCAAGCAATGTCTTCGTACAGTGCATCTCAAAGCACTTTAACAAGACAGACAGGCAGTCAGAGGCACAGAGAAGTTAAATGACTTGTCCAAAGTTACATAGGGACCAGTGGTCACTTGTAAAATTTTCTAAAATTCTTAAGAATAGTGATTAAATTTATTTCTATATTAAATGGCAGAATTCTTTGAAAAAAAAACACTTCAAGCATGCAATGCCTAACAGCAGGTAGATTTGCTCATTAAGAAAACAGGTAGAACACCTGTGCTGATAAGGGAAATGCAATAATGTTTGGAGACTACATACCCAAGATAGGTCAGGAGTGGGCTGGCTCTTGGGAAGCAGTAAAGGATCAATGATCCTTAGCAACAACTTGGGAGATGAAAATTAACAGAATCTTCCCCCAGAAGTACAAACAAAGCATAGAGAACAGCTGTGATGACATCTCTGAGGAATTCACACTCTATTCATGGCTAGGATAGTATGTGATACTGACAAATCTACTCCACTGTCATTTGAAAACCACTGGTGTTCAAACACAAACCTGTGTGATGGAGAACCACAGGTTCTCCATCAAAATCAGGGTGGGTCCAGTTGGCAGCATTGAAAACAGGCACTACCTGAATGTTATCAGCAGCTCCTGAACAGACACTCAACACATTTGTTGTACCATCCAAAGAGATAAATCCGTGCTGTCCTCCCTGTTTGTACTAACCTCAGAAGGAAGCTGCTGGCAATAATGCATGAAATAATTCAATATTTACTTACTGCTCTGGAGTTTGCATTGGGCGACTTGAGATGTAACTACGGCATTCATCAGGGGCAGCTGATGCCTGGCTTTTGTCAATGATGACACTTCCCACCTCGGATCTATACAGCCAATACAAATCATCAGCTAAACCGAACAGATGGCCCACCTCATGATCATCACATAGCTACACGACATGGAAACCAGCATGGCTAAGCAACAAAGCAGCTTTAGAGATGTACCCTCTCTTTAACAACTTACTGCCTCTATATATATCATTCATGAAAAAGACATCAGCTTTTAGAAGCAAAACTAAGGGTTTTTAGGAGTTTTTCAACTTTCTTAATCCTCCTTCCCAACATTTTAATATGACGAGACTCAAAGCACCAGAGAAAATTTCTTTTGCATAAAGAAGCATGTCAGGATTAGATTTCTTCTGGGACTCATTTCGCATACCAAGGTGTACCCGTCAGATAAACAACACTAAGGATGTGATGCACATTAAAAGCTATGTCCACACAGTGTTTTGGGACTGACACTATGCTTCTTACTTCTCTTAACCTTTCCTCCTTCCAGTGTTTCTGTTGCACTGTTCTCTTAGGTCTCTTGTGTGAGATGGTTAGCACTTTTTCCTGCACATCTATTACTGTCTCAGTTCATTAAATTTCAAAGGAGACGCTGCCACAGTACAGTTCTGTACATAAGGAACTGACATTTGCTATCAAGATAAAACACAGAAGCCCTTGGACTTTCTACCTTTGTGTTCAGTGCATGTAGTCATACAGCCACAAGTCAGTCACTGATTTGCTTTCTTCCTCCTAGACACCCACCTTTTGCTCCCAGAAGGTTTCATTTCTTGCTCCATTTCCTCTGCTTTTTTTCCCGGTATTAACTTTTCAGCGCTGTCTAAGAGGGCACTGAGTGCCACTCTACGAAAGACATTCCCATGAGCCTCCTTGATAAACTGGACCAGCTGTCGGATATCGCAGTACAAGCCCTGAGCAGCAAGACATCATGCAAATGAAAGAAGTCAGTCTGCAGTTGGTGAAGAAGGGGGGAGAATCAATAGTTTCTAAGGTACTTCAGCAGGCCATTATTTCCTCTGGCTGTAGTCTGATATACTCTCCATTCACAGGGTTTGTGTTTTCTGGCTGGGATCAAAAGCTGGAAACTCAATTTAGTGCACTCAGAAGAAGCACACAATGAGGAGCATTATTGTTTTGGAACATGCTCTGCAATGGGCTAAGGCAGATCTAGAGGTATCAGAGGCTAAAACAGCTGCAAAATGAGGGAGATGCAAAGACAATTTAAGGCCTGTTTTATTCTATTCATCTACCCCTTAATCATGAAAAAGCTAAAGGCGGGAGGGGGAGCAGAGTGCAAAAAATTGCATGTTTTGTTTCAAAACCAGTGGATGTCTTCAGACTTTTCTTAATTATTTTAGAGCTTTGCATCATGGGAACAGAGGGGAATGACTCACTCATTCCCCAACCTACTCCTACACTCAAGGTTCTTTTTAGTTCTGAACATTCATACACATCTGTGATGTGACAAATCACCTCTATATCTGATGGCAAGGGGATAGAGGGAACAGTTTTACAGAACTGGATTTTTGATCTGTGAGCTTTCCTGAAAGATCTTGGATTATTCTGAAATTTCCCAGCTAGGAACTGCACAGCCAGCTTTCAACAAATAAAACCCTAACAAACAAATAATTGGTTCTGTATACTGACTGAGGTTGTTTTTCATAAGATATTCAACACAAGACTGACTTTAAAGAGTGACGCAACAACAGGAAACCCTCATATTTACTCTGCGTACTATCTTCTCCATATGGACACACTTAACGGTACTGTGCTTAAAGATAAATTTCACCTTACACACTTGCTAAAATAGGGTCCAGAAAGACAATTTATAATTAAAATTTACACTTGCAGTTCCTAATCCAGGTCCAACAGTGGCACATGTTTTTTTGCATGCCACCACTTAACCAATTCTGCTGAGAAACATTCCAGAGGAGGAATATCCATAGGAACAAGAGGACTTGGACACAGGCAGACTACTCTGCTGGTTTAAGACATTACTGTGTTTTCCTTCTCCCTCTCCCTTCCCCTCCTAGAGGATTACTCTGCCTTTAGCTGCACTTCAGTGCCTCTACACGTCTGCTGTAAGGATGGAGCACAAGAATGCTTCTTGGTTGCTTGCATGAAAAATCCTAATTTCCGATAATAAAGGAGGTGGTTTGAGACTAACTGCTAGATTCTGCCCCAATTTGAAGAAGAGAGCTCATATCATCCATTCTACTGACTGCTCTGGGTACATGGCACACAGGCAGCAATGAGCTGCACCTTACTTTCCTCCAGGTGTTTGGTAAATTGAATGACTGTCTAAACCTTGGGAAGACCTATGAAATTTCCGTTCAGTAACTCATACTCTGTCACGGATGGGTCACATCCTTAACTAAGTAAACTGGCTTTAACTTTGCTGAAAGTTGATTTATGCTGGCTGCGGTCTTATTCACTAATCCCTTGCTCCAGACTATGCTATTAATCCGTTTGGAAAAAAAACCCAAAGAAGCTGCTTGAACAGAGAGGGGAAAATGCAGTTCAGAGTGCACAACTTTTATCCTGGCTAAGTCCTCAGGTTCCAAGGCAGACATGAAAGGAGGGCATCACATTTATACCATGTTTCAGCTGTGAATGCATAGCTTGCTACGCTCATGGGGTTTGGCTAAATTGAATTAACTCTCCACTGTAAAGCCTCACTGGTGACACCCAAGTGACAAAGTAACTTTGTTAACATGAAATCAAGTGCTTACCAGGTTTTCTGGGCTGTGCAGCTCATGTGTAGTGGAAGCACAGCGAGTGATCAATGACTTGAACATGGCACTCACAATAATACCTTCTACGCTCTGGGCTGTAGACTTGTTGTCCACTGTGGTGAAGTTATTCCCAAATCCAGCCTTGTCTGTGAAATTCAAGTACAAGCAAGCCCCGATGTTAGGAATGGTTTAAACAAATATGGCTTAAAGCACATATAAAGGGATTCAGATACATGAGACAAGGGCAATCCCACCCCACACAAAGCAGAAGGGAAGGGTAAAATAAATGAGAAGAACAAAATATTCCTAGAAACAGTTGTAGTATGCAAAAGGATTGAAAACATCAGGACCACTCTGGCTTCCTTTCATTCACATCTCTCAGAGATGTACAGAATGAGGCATAACATTTGAACAATACCTGAATCTTTTGTATTTACTGTTCTAAAGCACAAGAGATGTTCGATTAAGCTGAAAACTGACAACACTCATGAAAAGAAAATCTTCTGAACTACAGGAATGCTGTTCTTGCAAGGTGCACAAGGAGACCAAGCTCTCAGAAAGTCAAAAAAGGGCTACACACTTATACGAATAACAAGAAACATCTGTTGCGTTAGGTAAGAGAAAATGCTTTCAAAAGCTGCATGAGCTGCCATGCTTCAAAGCATGAGCCAGTCAATAATTGATGAATACTTGGGGAAGCTTCCCATGGGCATCTTTTTTACAAAAGTCTGCTATATAATAGTTTTGATGCTTTCTCTGAAACGCCTGAGATCAGACGTAGGCTAATAGACTAGTCAGACTCCCCGAGTGCTTCACAGCAGCTATTCCTACTCTGAAAAATCATTGTTAATTGCTCTTGCAGGAAGTAACCAAACAAAAATGGTCATTCTAATAGCACCTGAAATAATTTTCCTAACTTAAAAAAAAAAAAACCATATATACATACACACACATGCACACACACTTGTAACTGCAGACGTGAGCATCTGTGTGTTCATGTTCTTGTTTATTCAATCTGTTCTCACTATTTACTGCCTCACCTGAGGCCCTACAAAAGGTTTTAATGCTCAATTATGTCTCCTTTCAGAATAAACGCTGGATTAAACAGGCCATTCCAGCTGGTGCATGGTCATGTCATGAGGCAGAAAACTTTCTGCCTGAGGCATAGCATAGTTGAATGAAAATATTTTCTTTGAAGACCCATGAACAACAGCTAGGATGAATCAAAAGAGAGGCCTTCAGATTCAGGTGCAAGATCACTAGGTAAGATCACTGGGTGATCAAATCAGAAGAGATCCAACTTCCCTGACCCACACTGGCTGAGAATACGGTCTGTATATTCTAGGGATAGTAATTCACTTTTTTTTTTTTCTTTCTTAAAGGAAAAGAAAAAGGTGTGGCTTCTTTCTGATTGTACAGTTTAGGAATATTCAAGTGAGAGCTTCTGATGCCAGCTATACTTACTATCAGTGACTGGCTCCATGCAGAATCCCAGTAAAGCATGCAGGAAATCCACCACATTATTGAGAGAATCCCTGTTCACATAATCCCTCATAGTCTGCCGGAACTGCATCTTATCCAGCTTGTACAGCTTTGTGAGGCAGTTTTGAGCCTGCAACGATATCCATCGAATCACATCACATCAAAGTACATGTCTGAGTTTTGCTAATAGGAGCAGGGTATTTTTTGCTCCTGCTTAGCCAGTACTCTGCTGTGCTGTCTAAGGTAACCTCCCCTAGGAGCTAGAAAGTTTAGATCCTGTAACAGAAGACAGGTTCGCCTCTGAAGCAAACAAGAAGTTCAGCACAAGGATACAATGCTGAAGGCACCAACAAGGCACCAGTATGTGTGCCACTGTTTGGAGGTGCTGGTGCAGTCACTGCCAGCCATGTCTCTCCTCTCCCCAACCCCAAGGTAAAATCTAACTGGACATGAATGAAGTAGGAATGTACTACCTCAAGGCTTACTGCCCTGATGAAACAAGTTCTTAGCCTCAGGCATCTGATTTTCAGCCTCTGGCTCAGACCCAACCCATCTGATGCACCTGTACTCAGTGACTAATTAATATCATGCAAACCATTAGCTTTGTATTTAAAAGCTATAGATTGTCAACTTCTTATCGCAAAAGTGTCCAACCTACCGGGACCCCATGCAAGCTGGAGTTAAGAGAATCTGAAATATCAGATCTATGGGAAATATGAACTTCCCTGCTACTGCAATAGGCTACTTAACTTTCCAGTAAATGCAGACATGTGATTGTCCATGCAGTCAACACAAATGGTTCATGCAAAGCAGTTTGGTCAGACAAATGCACAGAAAATGCAGCAGACTTAGACATGAAGGAAAATCTCTTCCCACAAAGACCTCAATTCAATGAGTCTGATAAGAACTTGGGTCCAGGAGACCTATTCATTTATGCTTAATGTTATGCACAGGCCTAAATGTTTTGCTTGGCTCAGCTCCAACACAACATAAAAGCCTAACTAACATTTTGATGAATATGGGTATATATTCAACCAGTGCTCGGTGCAGACCCTTTCTGCTGTTACCAGTGGGACCCTTTTACCCCATCTTGTCCCACTGTGTCCAGAACTAACATTACTGCTGCAGTCCCTCAGTACTCGGGAGTGTAGCTAACAGAATAACGCTGCACGATGCGGAGGCAGCCAATCCATCTCTGAGCCATCTAGCTCAGATCCCAGAACCAAATTATGGCTCTGTTGGCATGGCTCAGGCTAGCCAAAGCCATGGAGAAGCACCTGGCTCTCACTCACGCTGTGTATAGGTACAGTGTAAATTATTATAGTCATCAAAAATGCTCCCTGCTGCAAGCACAGAAGGGGAGGAGGAGGCATGTGCTGGAGAAAGCCTCTGAAAGGCTCCCATTTGACAGGGCATTGGACTGATCTCAGGGAGTCAAACTCTTCTGGATGAAGTCAGATGTCTGGGCTACATCCTGAGCATTTTTCACTGCTTCAACTTGGGCAGAACTAAAAATGTAAGGAATCAACAGCGACCATCCACTCTGCCCTTCAACAGGGCATGAGTCTTCTACTTTCTTGCAGCACACTAATACGCCTGCAAGCACAGCGCACTCCAACTATCACGAGCTGATGGAGCAGCCCAGCAGCAACTAGTCATTATCACCATTAGGAGAGGTGGACATAACTACACCTTAGACTTCTGAATTCAATTATGCAACCCAAGATAGCTGCACCTCTTGTAAATATCGTACTCTGTTGGGGTACCATCAATGTGAAAAATTACTTACACCTGCTCACACAGGGAATTTGCTCCCATATATTTGTCCCTTCCCAGACATCCCATCCATTGGGGTGCTCAGAAGTACCCTGGGGTTCCAGTGCGCTCTTAGCAAGCCCCAGGGGCTGGAAGGCAACACGATAGCTGAAAATCTGCTATGGCTGGGCTGCAACACAGTCTGTGAGCTGAGGCAAAGAGCAACACATTTACTGCCAATGCAGAGAAAGCTACAGAGGTGGCAGACAGCAATCTCAGCAGCTGATGTCAAAAGTGCAAGAGGGATGCTTTAATGAGCTTTAGTTCTCTTACATTCTCCCAGAATACCTGGTGTCTCAGGCGATCTCCAGAGAGCCCTCGGTGTCCTTCTCCACAACCATAGGCACAACCTAGTGACTTCACAATTTTGATCAGCATTGTGAGTGCTAGCCTATGGGTGCTGACAGATGGGCCTTCATCCTGAGAGTCACAGAGGGAAAGACGGTGTGAAACCCTGGCACAGACACTGGTATTTTGTTAGCATTTTACTCTTAACAAATCACTGTCCATTTCTCCTCTCAGACACTCCATTACTGAGTTGTTACTCTTGAAATGTTTACTCCAATTATTTTTCAAGTTTAGGGACCAACCTGCTCCCTTTCACCTCCTCTCAAAAAGTCATGCTATAAATGTGAAGCCCCCTACATGCTGCTATGAATACCATTCAGCATTTACTTCAGAAAAAAATCTGCCTAAAAAACAGAGAGCTGGCTTGCTTGAGCAGAAAAACAAGCATCTTTTTAAAATGTCTTAGGTATTATGCTTCCTGTATTGCAACTTTGGAGGTCAGCAACACCATCTTCTGCCAATTCTCATCGCAATACTGAAAAATTTATGATTTGTGGCCACCAGAGAAAACAAACTGGGCTCACACACTGGATTCTGTTTTCTCCTATAAGCTATGAATAATAAACCTGAAAAAAAAAATCATTGTGATTGAGGCTTGCAGGCACTTTAACAAGATATTGAAGCTGTTCATTCAAGGTTCACACTCTCTGCTTTTGGCAGCTTCTTCACTGGAGCAATTACAGTGCTTGAATTCCCAACTGTGTTTCTTCAGTGGAACCCCAAGTGAACACCAGAGCAAAAGAAATTAATTTGTGATTGTGGTGCAAAAGAAAAAGGAGAGAAAACAGAAGGGTAGTTGCACACACATGCATACTCAATCTTAACAGATCTTACACTGCATTCAGGAACTGTGTAAAGGGAAAGAAGACAAACCTTTTCTTGTTTTCTGTCATTCTTCTCGTATGGTCCTCCTCCTCCACCACCACCTCCATCATTTCCACCTCCTCCACCACCTCCTTCTTCTCCTCCATCTCCAGCTCCACTAAGTAGGGGAGGCCCAAATCCACAAGCTGAACCACCAGAAGCAGCCGGTTTGAGCTGGAAAGATCCTTCACTTGGTCTCTTTTCAGGGGCCTCATTTTCTTTGTTCTCACTCTTCCTCCGAACCTTCTCTACACAGGGCACCACACCAAGCTGAAGTAAGCACTCCACAATGTTCAGTGCCACATCACAAATCCGGGAACTGATGTCATGGTTCAGGACTAAGTAAACAGCCTTCAAGACCACCTGGGAGATTCAAACATCATATTTAAAGTCAGATTTATTTTTTCTCCTAGTACTATTCAGTGCCTGGAAATTCTAGTCACAGACCAGAGACTCATTATAGCAGGCACAGTACAAATTCAAAATGAAGTACACACAATCCTCAACCCCAAGAGCCTACAATCTAGATATAAGACAAGAAACCACAGGCTGGGCACAGTCAGGCAGAAAAAGAAAACATGAGATGACATCTGTGAGCCTGAGAACACTGCTTCAGTGCACCAGGAGCTGTCAAGTCATTAAGGGGAAATGCAGAAAAGGTGAGTTTTAAGGTGCCATTAGAATAAAGGTGCTATTCAGTTTTATACTATTTTATAGGGAACTTGGTGCATGCCCCAGGAATACAGCCATTAAATAATATCACTTAAGATTTGATGTGTGCATTCCACATGCACATGCGCTCCTTGCAAGGAGTAATAGGAGTTGCAGTATCTCAGAGGAGACTTTTACGATATGCACAAATGTATCTGACTGACCTTTATGTATTGCTGAGAGAAGTCATATAAAAAGGTGGAGGAAAAGCCCATCAAACCCCTGATCTCAATGGTACAGCTATATTGACAGAAGAGGGACCTGGCTTTCCTCATTCCTTGCCAATTACCGAGAGATCCAGCATGCCGTTCTTGTGGACAAAGTTGTTGGTTCCATCAATGTGATCCGTATCCTCCAAGCAACTGTAATTGATGCAGGAGTCTGTCAGGCTTCGTGGGAGGTTGGCACATGTGAGTGGCTCATGGGGCATCTCAGGGATAGGCACCTGGTTGCAAAGCTTCCTCATGTGCTCACTGAAGAAATCTGCATAGCCCACATTGAATGAGGCAAGGGTAGTGTTGAAGGTGGCCACAGTGATGGTGGAGATCTGGGACCGCACTGCAGGGAGGAAAATGGGTACCTGTGACTTTCCATCTCTGGAGTTATGAAATAGCAAACTGAGGCTGTCCTCTTTTACAAGAAGGGAGCAGCTCTTTATGCAGCTTGTAATGCTGAAAGACAAGACAGGTTCCTAATTCCTATCACGGGCACAGGGATAGACTCATTTCTTCCTCTAAGCCAGCGTAAATCAGAACAACCCCAAACTTGCTCTAGCAGTACAATTCCATGGCAGCTTAAGTTGATCTTGGTCAGCTGGGCAGTTAAGTAGATCGGGGAGCTCAGCCAGCCTAAATCTAATCCAAAAGGGGCATTAGATTTTGGCTGGCTTTGCTCCCGGTACTGGTCCAGTGCCTGGTCTTAAAAACAATACTGCCCCTGCAAGGGGAAGAGGAAGGACTCTGCAGCTGGATGCAGGAGTGAAGGTAGGGTAACAGCAGCACCAGTTTGAAGCAGTTTTGTAAGTCACACCAGTCTGAAGTATTTCATCACCCTAGTTGAAAAAAATGAAGCAGTGTGTTCCTAATAGCACCTCTGACAGTCTAAACCATCCCCAAAATGCAAAACTAACTGATGAGAAAGGCAATGTGGTGTCTAAGTTCACAGTGCTCAGAGAAGGAACCTCATGACATAGCCAAGCTAAACTTTAAATGGGTTAGCTCAGGCAGTGACAACATTTCGGCTACACAGGCCAACTTTCATCAAGGATTCACCATGGATTTACAACTCAGGCTGAACTCCAGGCCACGATGTTAGTAATTTCCCACACTTGGTCCTTTGTAAATAGTTTTATACACCCTGTAGTGTAGAAAGAACCTATGTGCCCAACAGTGATTGGGCCACCTTCTGCCAGACAGTACAGTAACACGACTTTGGAATAACAAAGAACCTCTATCTAAGGTTATTTAATGTTTTCTAATGAATAAAATAACATACATCTAATAAGAATCTTCAAGCACTGACTCAGTGATTGACTGGTTATATTATGCAAGTAACAGCTTGGCAGAGTGGTGACAGCATTTCCTCATAGCCTGTGCAATGCTTCCAGCACTGAACTAGCATTATTTATTAAGGGAAATGTTCAAAGGCCGACAGCAGTACCTTGAGCTAGGCTACAGTTTGGTCAATGATCAGAGCAGAAATTAGCTGCCTGTAATTACAGGATTATTTGCTGGCAAGTGTGACTTTTTAATGGCATTCACTGAAATTTGCATGGTGAAGACAACAATAAAGGTGGAATTAGCAAATTATGTTGCTGAGCTACAAAGTTTGATAATTACCCAAGGGTAGTTATTTTTTGTTTCACTAAGATTTTGCTTAGTTTGTTTTGAAATGGGTAACAAAAATCCATATCCAAATTGTACATAAAGTAACTTTTCCTGTGTTTTATATTTCATTATCACTGATAGAGCTGACTGCTAAACGGGACTCGCAGAGGCGAGGAAGGAGGACTAAAGACTCTTCATTTACATCCATGGAGGTCTGCAGCATGTGCCCATGTGCCCGTGACGTCTCTTGAGCAGCTACCTAGTACCTAACTAATTTTTCATCTCTGCTTTTCAGTGTGTCAGCCAAAAGAAATAAGTTAATTAGCAAATGTCTCCTGGCCAGGAAAAGTAGACAACAGGTGGGAAATCATGAACAACCAGTATGCTTGGGATATAGTTGGTCACGCAAAACAAGAGACATATGTAATATTTGTACTCATTCTCTAATTACAGAATGGTTCATTCAAAGTCATAGACTACCCCAAGAAATAGTATGACTTATCCTATTATTCATATAGTTGCTGCACAACTGTACCTGGGATACAACTAGAAAAATAAGCATTTCGTATGGCCACCTTTTAGAAAGTACTTGGCTAGGACGCTGGTGTAGTGAGTGGGATTACTGTCCTATAGAACAACTGCAGGTCGGGAAGACAGACTCCACAAAATTGATCCAGGAGAAGAGCTTTGGAGACACAGAGCAGAGATAAAGGAGATGTGTCCACACTGGGTTAGAGCTGATGCAAATCCATTCTCTCTCAAGACTATCCAGATTTGTTGTGCTAAAAGAGCATGGATCTTTGAAAGCTCCAAGGCTACAGCACATATCATGCGAGTGCATCTGTAGCCTCCTAGGTATGCTGCCTGCCAGCTTGTGCAGAGACAGACTGTGCCTTGCTTCATGGAGTGTGTGATATCCTGTTCCCTCATGAAAGTTTCAGGTTGCACTTGCCATAAGTGAGGCCCAATCTCTATGACCAGGTTTTGCCAGCAGCACTACGGATGAGGGAGAAAATAAATTCACTGTGTTTAGGCAGTAGGAGCAGTGCCAGCAAAGTGCTCTGGTGCAGACAGCCTTGCTGACAAAAGAGAGCTTTCACCTGCTTGGCTAATATTGTTTGACAAAGGTGGTGTTGCCCTGCCAATAGAAAGACTCTTCCTTCTGGAACAGGCTTCATCCTATCAGAGGCTCTCCCATCGTGGTCACACTGGCATTGCTATTTCTGCAGAGGGCTCCAAGAGAGATGGGCCCCAGGGAGATTTCAAGCAAATTTAAAAGCCTGGCTTCTATTTGGAACCAGGGGAAATCAGAAAAAATTGTGATACTGAGCACAATCCAGAAGCTGGGAACTGCAAAGTGGCATTAAGTACCACAGGATTACCCGTGAAACCACTAAAGTTAGCAATACCAAGTTTCGGCCCAAACTTCTACGCTGTGTTGTGGTAGGGCAAAAAAAATCCACACCTGTCTTCTCGCTGCTGATGGCTCCCAATTTTTTTGACAAACTGCACCAGATAAACATGAAAGGTTTGGAACATTTTTCTACACAGAACAAAAACACCCCTCCAGATGCAGGGAAAAAAAAGAGGAAAAAGCAATTAGTCATATACTCATACACAAAACCAGTAACACTTCCTCAGCTTCTTGGAGTTGATATTTCAGTGAAAAGTTTCTTTCCTGATTTGTTAAATTTACCTTCTTTGACTGTGTTCTCTCCATGGCTGTTTGAGTGGTCTGGCAGATCAGAGACCAGCGTGTGATGAGAGTGTGCATGCCTAGCGCTGAGGCTCTCCATCTCGGTTGCTGTGTCAGAGCTCCCCCGTCTGGTAAACTTTCCTAGGGTGAAGACAAGAAATGGATCTTTAGTTTACTCATCTGAGAGGTGCTTGGAGGCAAGAGACAGAAACTGAGGTTAGGAAATGAAGGATTGGAGTCAGCAAAAGTCAAGGCCTTCCAGGACCCAGCGAAGCAGAACCAAACTTTATAGTGAGATATCTCGCAGGGGTTCATTGACATGAAGACCAAACGCACAAAACTCTCTGCAAGGCTCTTCCCCATAAGCACATACTGATGTGGCTGATACCCACATTGTCACCCTCCAGCAGCTTCAGGAAAATAAGATTCATCAGCACTGAAAAGCTCCACGCTTTGGGGCACATTATAGCAATTTGGTTTCTTCTTCCCTTGTCCAAAAGAACAGGGATATTAGGATGGGGCAAAACATCTGTTTGTAAAGCAAAGCATCTGTTGACCATTGGATCTGAAATACATGATGTTACCAAGATGCCACAATGAAAGAACTGTAGATTAAGCCAGGACAAGAACCTGAAGCCTCTGAGATGAAAATTCAACTAACTTCCTGAGCTACTGAAGATATGGGGAAGAGGATTTGGGTACTAAGGTTGCTATTCTTGTACAAATCTACAGGTGTTTGTGTATTAACCATTGGCAAAACACATGTGAATCTTTAAGAATTCACTTGGCTAAGCTCATTGTCCTCTGTCACAAAGAGGGACATGTTTACAATGGAGAGGTTACCAAATGATGCCATCTAAAGCTGGTGAAAATAAGAAGGTTCTAGCATGGCCGTAGGCAATCATTTTGCTGCCTATTGTCTCCAAGAAAGGGTGCCAGGATGAAGATCTATGACATTAGGAGTAAGTTTGTGAAACAGAAACAATGTCTAGACACTGTTCAGTGAACTTGGAAGCTTGAAGGAGCCAATATTAGATTTAAACACTGTATCTTTGCAATATCAAGACAGTGTAAGCCTCACTATCTGAGACAATACCCTATTTATTTTGTAACCACTTGAGGAAGACTGTGACTATATTTTTCCATACCTACATGCCTAATGACCACATTTCTGCCTTTCCAGAGATTTCTCTTTAAAAGAAGATGATGCAGCCATTCCTGGAATCTATTTTAAGCTGCATATTTTAAGCAATGCTTGCTACCACTCAGGGAAAGTGTACTGAGGTGGTACAGACCCGGCCAGAGGTTGCTACAGTAGCTATTATTCCAGTAAAGATGGCAGTTTTCCGAGAAAAAGTGAGCTAAAGCAGAAATCATTCAAGGTCTGCTGTCAGCACAGTCACCACTTCTGCTAACAGGTGTGTAAAGCTGCAAACAGAGCCAAGGATATAAGGTGGCAATAGGATGGATGAAGAAATAAAGAACCTCTGTTATTCTCTGAATGTTCAGGACAGGAACGACACAGAATCTGGGGCAAACATAACAATACCTCACCTAATATGGTGGTTTGCCATCCTCCTCTCTCAATGCCACGCCTGTCCTCTCCAATCCCAGAGAAACTGCCGAATGAAAAAGTGCTGCGAGTGGGTGAGACATCCAAATGATCCTCATGGAGGAGGAAGGGCACCCCCATTCTTCGTTGTCGCTTCTTCCCAGTATGGTGGAAAGGAATTGACCCTTTGCGCTCACGCTCCCTGTCCTCTTTGCGGCTCTTAAACTGCAGGAGGAAGAGGAGCAAATATACGAGCAGGTAGGGGCTTTGAAGCATGGCAAACTACCATTTAAGGGAAAAAGATAACACAGATATGTGGCCCAAATGTAACCATCCACGCTGAGGTTTTTATCTTGGCTATTTACCCTGACAGCAACTATCTGTACTCTGAGACCATACGAGAATTTAAAGGAACTCAGTCTAGATTCGTAAAATCAACAAAACTCTGCTAAGTATCTTGGATGGCTGCAAACCAAGAGCTTCATGAGGTAAAAACATCAGAAAAACTCACTGAAGTAGCTGGAACTACAGTGAGCATCATCATTTAAAAATCAGTGCTGTTTGAGTACTGTCCTCCCATGCGGTTTCAGCAGGACAGTTACTTGTATAAAAATTGCAGTATTGTGTTTGGAATGTGCATATAAAAACCTATTTACTAACACAAAGAATCACTTCCAATGAAACGAGATGTCAATGTCGCATACGGCATGAATATATAGTCCAAGCAGAACTTCAGCGGCTACTTAGCAGGACGCTGAGGTACTGAATCATAGGTAAATTAAAGTACAATTTTCTTCCCCTCACCTTTTTGAAGATGTTCATCCCCAGGTCTGTGGAGAGATCTGGAACTGCTGGTCTACGCAAGTTGGTCAGTGAAACCTTGGAAAATGCCTCTGTGCTTAGTGATTTTTCTTCCTCATTACATTTCATTGTAAGATCCTGCAGTTCCCGAAAGAGGACAGTAAGCACAGGGAGAAGTAGAGGATAATCAGCTTAACAAAAAGAGCTACTTCCAAGAGCTGTCATAGGAGCACTGCAGAGGAAAAGGACCTTCACTTTGTTACACAAAACACATTTAAAGAAAAACAAATAAACAAACCAAGAAAATTCAGCAGGTCTTGGAATTATTGACCTTGCATAACATTTCTGTCACCACAGAAAAAAAGTACAGCATATTGTGCTCCCACAGAAAGCTTCAGCCATTGCTGTCAGTGTGGTATAGTGGTATGGAAGACTCATGTTCCGTTCTACTCTGATTCTGATCCTAGGTATGACTCTGAGTGGCTGACGAGCTTCTTGAGGCCTTGGTTTGCATTTATGAGCAACCACAATGGCTACCCTTTTTGAAGAGTTTTGTTTAAGATCTAAAAGAATATGCCCTTAACATATGCCTTTAAACATATATTTTGGAACTGAACTGCAATAAGCAGCACTGTCCCTTCAAGAGACTTGATCTGTAAAAATTTTATTTACTCACTAAAGAAACCTAAGACTTCTATGTCAGTAAGCATCCTTCACTTGTCTTAACAGTGCTCCAAGATCTGTCCATCACAGTTCTCATCGTAGTTCCTATTTGTGAAAGCCCCTACAGCTACAGCACAGAACGTCCCACGACAGAGTAAACCTTGAGACTAACGTGCTGGAAGTTCAGCAGAGGGCACTCTACTCCCCTTGCGCACCGACCAAAAACACATTACAGTTGCCTACTGCAAAGAAAAGCTTTGCTACAAAAGGTGGCACAAGCTCAGCTCCTGGCCATCTGTTCTCATTAAAGATTTGATGCCGCTTTTCATTAGATACTTGAGCAGCTAACCTGACCAAATTCCCTCAGGTTCATTTTCTTCTGCCTATATATCAGCTTGTTTCCAATGGAGATGCTCTTTATCCTCGCACCTCCCCCCCCCCCCCCCCCCCATTAGAAAGCTTGTCCTAAACAGCTGGTTCAAAAGTACCTTTTTGGTCTCAATCCAGAGATAGCCATATGCCAACTATAGATAAAGCAACTACTATGCTACAGGAAGTTTAGATTCTGGCTAGCCAGACTGTGGCCAGAAGTATGCAGTTTTGTGCACATGAAGGACCAGCAGAAGACAGTGGCAGTCTTTGCAGCTGAAGTCTTAAGCATCAGGTACCATGTTTGCAGTACTGGGGACCACACATTCTTCAGAGACTTTTCAGACTAATCAAAGACTACCCTTGAATCCTTCCTATTAATTTTATCAACATAGGACAAAGGAAACACACAACAGAAAGATTTCTCTTCACAGCTGTTTTCAGTCACATGCAGTCAAGGTATTTTGCATATATGACTAAAGATTCAGGGGAGAAGTCATATATAAAACACATCAGATGACAGAACAGGATTCAACCTAGGTTATCTCAACAATGAGGCCAGCATATATTTCATATGGCTTGGTTCTTAGCTTTTACAGCTCTCTGTTCTCTTCTAGCTGGAACACATATGAATTTATTTCATATTCATTATCTTTTGTCTGTTAGTTACTAAATTATTGGGTGGCTTATGGACACCAAATGGACAGAGTGAGGATCAGAGCCTACTGGGGTACAAGCCATGCAAACACACAGAAAGACACAGTCCCAGCTCTGAGATCCGCTTAGGGTAGGTATCAAGCAAACAACACTCAAATCAGTTAGAGAATCACATTAAATGTACAGTGTGGTTAATGAAACAAGCTCACACTCTTGTTGAAGACTGATTAAAAATGTGGCTATTCTGTGCAGTAGGCTATGTGGCAATTATGATATGCACAGGATGGATAAGAAAGCAAAATAGTTTGGGGGCTGCTACTCTAGATTTTGTTGTTTCTGTTTTCTGTTGCCTTGCTTCTCCACGACTGTATGGCTACCAGCTCATTAGCCCTTCTCTCAGCTCTGAAGATATTACACTTGAGACACTTGGCTTTATATTAGCATTGCAGCAAGCACTACAGCTGCATTGGTCTTATGCTCAATTTAAGCTTTGTCTTTTCTGCCCCTGCAACATTAGTGCAAGACTGTAGACGTTTGTGAGCCTCTGAAGGTTTCATTTCCTAGACCTGTCCTTACACTGAATTTACTGCATACAGGTGCAATGTAGGTTTTCTTTTATCACATGTTGCCAGGTCTGAAATATGTTTAGACTAAAGTCACCTTCCAGAGGAAGCTAGTATTCTTTTTATTGATGTTCCATCCAGTACCCCTTTTCCTATGCAACAAGGAGTGCTGGCATGCTGCATTGAATTCTTTCTACTTTGCTGTTTGATTTACTAAGCAATACATGGAGGATATTTTTCATGTTCTCTCCATCCCAGTTCCTTTAGCCCAAGTTTATATTTGAAATGTGACTTCAGGCACACAGAAACCAACAAGAAGTGTGAGAGTTTTTCTAAGGCTTAGGGAGATGCAGCAACTTACCCTGACAAACTGCAGAATAATACCAGAAAAATCTATTGGTCCCTGATGTGATTTGCAGGCAGCCGTTTTTGTCTTGAATCAGTTTCTGCCCGCCACTTTAAATCTATCCCGCTGACACAGAGTGCCAATATTTTCGAGAACTTATTGATCAACCTGAAATGATGACATTGCATTAGGAGTTTAAGATCTAGACCGAAGAAGCAGACTTTAACCATATCCCTGAGTCAGATGAGCTGGTGAGGTCTCAGCATAACAACCCCCTGTGTTGACAGAAGGAAATGACAAATCTTAGCCCTCTGGAGGTGGCATTCTCTTCTCTGACTAGCAGAGAGCCTTGAGTGATGAGACTCTGAATTTAAGAACAGCAGTTAAGTCCCTATGGCTAGCTGAGATGAAACAGAGTCTAGGTTTTTCTGTGTGCTGCAAAGATTTCAGTCCTAAGAGTTGTAAAGAGGAGCACGAGCTGAAACTTTTGCTGCATGGAAGACCGTTTCACCTCCTCCATCACAGCTATTCTGCATAAACTTTTTAAACAGGATTCCAATTTGATGAAGTACAGTAAAAATACACAGCACTGACACAGAGGTTACCAAAAGCAATCAAACCTAGCCCTAGAGGGAAGAATGCCCTGAACAGAATCCTCACATTAACAGCTAGAAAGTACCCAGTGGAATTGCCAAATCGATTTAACGGAAAAATGTTAGTGAAGAGCAACTGAACAAAGGAGTCTTGTGCAAGAGAAACAGCCTGGAAAAGCAAGATATAGCCAAGTGTGTGAAAGGAGAGAAGTATTTCAATGTATAGAGCAGAACCACCACAATACTAGTGCAAACATCGCCTATGGAGGACAATGCCATTGATGCTGCCACTGTGCTGAGAACCACAGACTGCACTCCCTGTTGCACTAATAGCTAAACTTGTTAATGCGCAAAATAACCAGGTTGTTATTAGTGAAGGCAAAGGGACAGTATATGCATGGAAACAGTGAACCACATCAACAGCAATATCTTTCAGTTCTCCCTCCAGGAGATTATACTAAGGAGGGTTTGCTGTACATGCACAGCAATCCTATAAAATCCTGATGCAAAGGTAGATTAAGACTGACTAGCAATTTGTATCACCTGGTCTTTATAGAGATACATCAAGCTTTTACAGGGATGAAACTGGCATCATTTTCTAGAAATGACACTAAAATATAATACAGTTTAAGCAATACTGCTGCTCCTGAGCCCTTAAAATCACAAGTAACCACCAACCCTCACAAACATCATAAGAGTGGCTATAAAATACTGAAACTCAAAAGTAACAGTACTAAGGTTTACATTGTTTATGCTTGTCTTCTGGCTTATGAGCATCTGGGCTGTACAGGAGAAAAGATATTTCATCTTTCTCCCTTATAAAATGACTAGTCAAAAACTGCCAGAGCTCTACAATATTGAAAGCAAGGATTTTAAGAAAAAACACCAAAAATTCTGAGAGTTCTGACTCAAAAAAGACATTTGACAGCAACAGTAACAGAATATAGAGCCTTTTACTTGAAGTGTGTCATAAAATTGGATGGCATAAATAGAATCTGTATTAAATTTTTTTAGGCAGTTCCATCAATTTATTAAATCAGAATTTGCTGTTAAAAGACCACGACAGGAAAAGAGTGCACAACCTAGAAGTAGCACAAATCAACAAGGAGATTAACTGAAACTGCAGCAGTACCCCCTTTTTATCCCTGCAACAACACTGAGCTACCCAAAAGAAAAAGCATATGATCTCCAACAGAAAAATCTTTACTGCACCAAGGTCAGAAGTCTGGGGTCCCTTTTGCAGCAAAACAGGGAGCAAGGCTTGATCCCTATTAGGACAGTCTGTCTACTGAGGTTTTGTTGGCAAATATAAAAGTTACACAATAAGAATAGCAGCAGGAGAAGAGGTAACGACATGGAGGGCTTTCGCATACTGCCACTGTTTGCAAAGTCTACTCCAGTATTTTAACCCAAGTGTTTGCCTGGTGTGTGTAGTGCTGTACCAAGTACAATTCCTTTTCTCTCTTTTGAGGGGTTACGCCAAAGAAGCTCAGTGAGTCCTGAGCATTACACTGTTACTCAAAGGCAGTCTGATTTCTTCTGATAACTACATCAGTATATTTTCACATTAAAAAATAATTGTATCACAGTTCACCCTAGATTAATTATCCCAAATCAACTGTCAGGCTTTCAGCAGTCACCAGCTCTGACTCTGCACCAGATTCTGTCTCAGAAAGCTTCATCGCTCTCAGGGTCTCTTTCTGAATCGATGCACATATCTGACCCTCCAGCCAGTTTAACCAACACCAAAGCTGTGCTTTTCACTAGTGCAGCTGTCACTTCCCAGCATCACCACAACAGTTGCTATTTTCTTACTGATGGCAACTGCTTACCTGAGTTTTGTGGGTATTCACCAGAGAAGGTGCAGCAGCCACCATGGAGCTGCTGCGAGGTCTTGGTAAAGGGATGATCTCTGGCTCAGGTGGTTTCTCCGGCTTTTCCTGTAGCATATGCCTCAGCCTCTGCAGGTAGTACATTAGTGACCACTGTGTGCCCTCCTCGGACCAATGTGGCTGCAGAAGGCAGCGCAGCACTGCCACATCAAAGTATGTGGCATAGCGAGACTTCTGGCATGGCGGGATCACCAAGGACACCCTGTTCCAAAAAGTAGGAGTAGGAATGTTAGTCGCCAGGCTCCTTAGTCATTCTTAGATAGCTCTCTGAATAAAGAACCACTCCACAATGATCTGTCAAGTTTGACGTTCAACTGTTCTTAAGGGTTCACTCTTGATACTACAAAGCTTTCTTTGATAGTTGGAAACCAGCTCTGTCCTAGCATACGTGCTGGTCCACTCCAAGAAGACTCCAGAGCTCTACAAAGAGGCCTAAAATTTAGCCACTTATCAAGAGCCGTAAGCCATCTGCAGAAATCACCAGGATGTGCATACAGCTATGCCTGCTTGAGCTTGCAGGGACATTTGACACCAACCCTTTGGGACTAAGGCCCTGACTGAGGAAAGCATTACAGAAGACACCTAAGTAGATATTTAGCTTTCAGCTCCCTAGAGAACTCAAGTACATGCTTTGCTACGTGTTTTCTTGGATAGGATTGCTTTCTTAAACTGTGGTCTGAAGATAAGCCTCCAGCACCTGCACTAACTGAATAACCTGTTCAGCTGGAAACAGACAACTCTTGAGCAGCTGTTGTTCAGGTGTATATGCAGTATATATTTAGGAATGGTTTACATTTGTACACATAAGGCCTTATTTAAGAAGGAGCAGGCAAGGCAGCTAAGTTAGTCAACCCTTTAAACCAATTAAATTGATTCTCATACAAGTAAAAGTTACTGTTATGGACACTGTTTTCCAATGTGTTCTAGAGAAAAGGACCATTTTTAGCCTTCGTTATCATTTTCATGCCTTTCAGGTGGTGTCATTTCCTGATGGGTTTTAGTACGGAATATCATAGGTATTGTAGAACTTAGTGCATACAAAAGCAAGATGTCTGTAGTAAACCTCAGGAATGAGACTCCAGATATCTCAGACTTCAGTGGGTCATATCTGTTTTCAGAGCCAGTCTTCTTGTAGTAAAATGCCCCAACTTTTCATTCCTTGTTTTTTACACCACTTCTCTCCCAGCGGAGTCCAATTGGCCTGATCTACCCTCTGTACAGTCACTAGCTGTTATAAGACAATCTGTCAGAAAAGAAGCAATGAAAGGGAGTGGGAGTATGAGAATCATATGGCAAAAGTAGGTGTGAAATGCTGGGGGTGGGGCAGGAACTCTGGAGATCTATTTCTTTTTGTCTGCAGAAGTACACAATTTGAATGTTTCCACTTAGTGTCTTAGAAACACACCTCCATGAACTGAGTACTTCTGTGATTTTTGGATTCTACAAAAATCAACAGCACTTCCATGAATTGTGTTCTCAGGCATTTGCGAATCATCACAAGAACATAAATATTTTTTTTTTTTAAAAAACCTTTACAAAATCAATTCTGCTAAACAACATGCAAACAGCATTGGTGGGACACCTCCATCTCCAGCTAGGTACCACCACATTCTGAACAGAGGCGTCCAAGGCCACAGTCCAGGAAAGCATTAGGGAACAAGAGGCAATACTGCCCAGAGAAACATCTAAGTGCTTAAAGTGCATGCTCCAAGTGCTTTGCTGGCTTGCTGCCCAGTGCCACAAAGCTGCCCTGTGAAGGAAGGGGTTAAAAGGGATTTTACTAGAAGTAGCATTACCTAATAGTTGCTGTGCATTTAAAAAAAAAAACTGATAGTGCTCATCTATTGTGTATATTAACTGAAGCAGAGAGTCTTGCATCTCCATACAAAGGGGTTAGTTCCTGATAGGGGCTGGGAGTCGCCTAGAACCGGTTAAGACCAACACTGCTGTATGGATGGGAGCCAGAAGAGAACTGAGTTTGCGCAGAAACAAAGGTCAATCAGCGAACACCGTGATGAAGAGGATGAGCCTTCATCTTGGGACCCCCGACGACCACCACTAGGAGGCACTGTGCAAGCGCAGCTGGGAGGAGTCTATGGAAATTACTTGGAACTGATTTTAATATGGAAATTACTTCTTGGAACTGATTTTAATATGAAGCAGGGATAGGTTATGCATAGGTATAGGTGTATTGGTAAATCTAATGCATATGTAATACTTGATTGTATAAGTTGAAGAGACAAGTTGCTGCTGGGTGCACACGACTTCGGTAGGGCTATCCCACCACCCCGTGCCGCCTGGCACCAAATAAACATACCTACTTTACAATCTTACAGATTGTGGAGTCTGCTTTCCGCATGTCACCCTGTGTATCCAAGGCAGTTATAGGACTGGCAAAGGAGAAAGAAGTGTGCAGTGAACATTGACACTGCTTGGAATACCATGTGAACCCTGCTCCATATTACATGCTTGGAAACAGGGAGCAGGTGGCAAGGCTGGGCTTAGAGCAATGCGTGCATTTAGAACTCAAACCTGCAGGAGCTGGTTTGCTGCCAGCCCCACAGGCCAATGTTGAAAGCACTTGGTGACTGCAGACCAGCCTGTTAGTGTCAGCATATGTCACTATATGCAATCTATAGATTCAAAGCTTCTAGCCTAGTGCTGTATTCAAGGTAAAAATGTTACAAATCTGACGACTTTAAAATAAGCTGTTATAAAAACCTGAAACACTGAATTAGGAAAGAGAAAATAGTGATAAATGGAAATATGCTATAAAGATTTCCCCATAAACCCACAGAGCCGCTTTTGTCACAGTCAAGATTGTGTCACATACATGAAGCCTGCAAAAAAAGTAAGGACAGCTGGGATACCCAAAGCATCCCAGCAAAGGAGATAAAGCCCATCATCTCAGTAGCAAATGTAAGGGATGATGCATTGCTCCTTGGTCACTCTGCAGCACCCAGATCACTGTCTGAGTCTAAACGGTCTTTCATGCTCCCCTGTATGCAGCATCGGCAAACCTGAGGCATAACACAGCTTGGAGCAAGGCATGTTCTCCTTACGAAATACTTGTCACTAAAGTCCTTCCTGCAAAGTCTATTTCCCAGGCAGTGTGTTCAAGACAGTAGCTGGATTAAGGGTTATGGCTTTATTTGCTTCAATGTTAAACTGTATCATCTGTAAACGGAGAATTTCACTGAGTGGAGCAGGGATAATTAGCTATATCAGAGGAATAAGCCATTAGCTCAAGCAGTGTTGGCGGAACCAGAAATTAAACTCTGTGCTTCATTTAGAAGGAAACCTAGTGTTTATTATAATCAGCTTTTGGTTGCCTGTGGCTGCAGGGAGAGTGGAAAGGCAGCCTTCCTTCAACCCCTGCCCAGGGACAAAGGAATACTGCCGCTGCTTGTAAGTAAACAACATTTGTTCCCCAGTTGTCTGTTGCTCGGCAACCAAAGCTCCCTGTACAGTTTTAACCTATCGATGAGTCCTGCAAATGAGGAGACAAAATGATGCTCTCTTCAAAGCCTGTCTGAAGCTTCATCCCCATAGCAACCACCAGACCCAGCTTGACAAATTGATCACCTGATGCTGTCTTCTTGAAAGGCTGCTTATTTCTTTATGGTTGTGTGCTCTCTGAGCAGTAGCGTTCACACACAGAAAGGCAGTTCTGTCCCCAGCTTCAGTTTAACTGGCTCACATTAATACAAATTAAATAAAGACACAGAATTGACAGCAGGCTTGATACAAAATCCCAAGGGAAGCCTCCTGATGGGATCAGAAGCCTAGAGAATAGCTTTGCCCTTTCCACTACTGAAAGGGTGTATCAAACTCCTTTTTGAGAAATCAGAGCCGTTCCTAGATTATATTCAGAAATCCACTCCATCCCACATTTCTTCTGTCTCTGTAATGAAGTAATTTCTTAAAACACTGCAGTGTTTTGGATATGACATTTCCCAAAAGACACAAGCAAGAGGAACAAAATTTTCAGGAGTAAGTGACATTCCTAGACCCACAGAGAACTAAAAATATAGCTAGGCTTCCCTCCCTCTCCACCCCCTGAAAACACTCATCAGCTTCATTTACTTTATGACACTACTGAGTGTCCAGCACTACTGAAAAACTGGTTCTATCTTTAGCTGCCCAAATCTAGATTAAAAGAAGTTAATTTATTAGAGCCATGCTGAAAAACCATGGCCTGAACTCTGCATTACAAGCTGGGGATATGCTTACATGGCTGTGCTTCTTTGTCAATCTGTTCCTTTGGGCCAGCATTCCAAAGCAAGCTAATCAGCACGATGCAGAGAAGGCATAATGAAGGCAATGGAGAAAGGCTTGCAAAAATCCTTTGCTAAAGGCAAAGAAAATTTGCTCAGAGGAAGCCAGAAAAGATACCCGCTGCCTGAGGCTGAATCTAACTAAGGAGGGGTCAAACCTGCACGTTATCTTTTAGTGTCTTTAATCTTAAGAAACCAACATACTAGAAAAAGACCAAAGAAACTGCCCCAACAGGCCAGTTAGAGATTTCTCCAATGAAAATGGCATTGAATATCAAGTGTCACCACCTTCTTCATGACCTAGAACTGTGATTTGTTGAATTAAGAGTTTAAGATAAACATCCAGCACCCTTGGTGTTTTCAGACAACAGCAGATTCAAGATAAAGGACTTCTGTGACCTCCACCATTGAGTCACATCAGTCTAACTTTCTGCTATAGGGGTTTGTACCTGGGATGTGTGGTACCTCTCTCCTGAGAGGTCTGGGAGGATACGCTTCCATCCAAGGAATTTCCACGGTGACATGCTGAAACAATGGCCTTTGAAGGTACAGAATCTGGCTGGGTTGTCTCACAGACCACCTGTAGTCCCTTTGGACAGTTTTAATAAAAGGAAATAGGTATATAAACGTACTTATCTCTCCCATATTAGTTTTCTCATTGCAATTTGTGCTTAGACATGACTATTATTTATACCATAATACAACGGTAATACCACGGAGAAACTGATCATGCCTAGGGCTTCTCAGTAGCAAGCATTGTACAGGAAAAGGGTAAAACAGGGCTCTTGCCCAAGAAAATACATAAGATCAGGCATAAGGCCAAGGAGATCCTGACAAGTACACTCAATACCCTTTGGTTCCACTGCAGACAAGGCTGGGAGCCTTCAGAAGAACTGTGAAGAACTGTAATTTCTGGAGATGGAATACTTTGGGGTGGTAACTTCAAGTGCTGTTTCAGTATTAATTTTCCCCCTCCCTCAGCTCCTTATTCAAGCTTGTCTTACCTTAGCATAGAACTTACCTCGGTATGTCCACTGTCCAGATTAGGGGATTCACATGTCACGCTCTCATTGTTGGTGGGAGAACTTCTCTTGGCTGAGAAAAGAAGTCAAAGGAGGACATTTCAGGAACTACCTCTAATATTAAAACGTACCGACAAAAGGATAAACCAGAAAACAAAACCAAACCCAAAGCATCTCTCTGCTGCAGACTTAATGCAGACTGCATTAGCCGCAGCCATAAAAAGAAAAAATGACTGTTTTAATTTTTGCACAACTCTTTCAATTGTGTTGTCAACAACACTGTCTACTGAAAATCTCTATTTCTTTAATATTAAGTTTGAATATAAATTTTATCCTAAATCCATTTGGCATCAAATCGTGTTTTCCTGTGCATGCTAGTGCCTTTTATTTTGGAGCATTTCCTTCTCCTATTTTCACATATATTCATCTCCTTTTCTAGGTTACATCTCTAAACATGCGTTATGATTTCCAATTTGACAAATGCCTTCATCACAGGAAACATACGAATGTCATACAGAAAGTTTGATCAGCAATACTGTAGAAGAACAAGGGCATCAAAAAGACTAAGATGACAATTCTTCAAATCCTGTCACACCGCAAGCTATTCAGATGTGACTTAGTATCAGACTGATTCTGAACAAAACATTGCAAAGCTTATTCAGTAGAATTTTTTTAAATGTGTTGTTTGAAGGAAAATTTAAGTAAATTTAACTTTTTTGTCCCAATTTGAGACAACAATGCTAAGATAGCAGAATGGTGATATAAAGAACTCATTCGAATTTCTATTTCCATTCTGCTGACAACATTTTCAAAACTTAACAGGGTATTTTCATTTCAGACTTTACTCCTGAAGTTATTCTTTAGGGATTTTCTGGACACACTTCAGACCTATGGAAAAAATTCCAACAGTCAAAGAAAACTTAGGACTAATTCCTTCTGTTCGTTCCAGGGTTGAAATCCTATTTGTGAATTCCAGAAGATGAAGCAGAGGGAGGAAGCACTAGATGTCAAAGATGGTTTTAAATCATTTGAAAGACTTGAATCTTTTCAATTCTGGACTGTCCCAGGGGTCTACAAAGCCTTCAGAACAAAATATGACATCCGAAATGACTTGTCATCAGAAAAATCTGATTTAGTGAACTACATTTTCACTACTGTGAAAATTACAGTTCTGTGCTTTTGAGAATGAGCAAGCAAAGCTACAGCAATATACCCAGCAGACTTTCAATTCACTGCCTTGCAGGAATTGTGCAAAACTATTGTCTAGAAACATAAATGTAAAAAAAGTTTTTTAGAACTAGGCCAGACACAAAGGTCTGGAAGCCTAAGCACCCAACTCCAGTCTCCTTATGGCTGAAGTACAAAGGCGGAGCAAACCCCTACAGTATGCAAAAGTGAATTCACAGCGTAAGCCTTCTTTGGAGCCTCTTGAAACTACTTCGTTTAATTTCATACCATAGCAAAATTAAAATTTTAAATAGAAGGACAACCTACACTGCCAACAGTGTTCTCTTCATTGTTAATTTTTGTCTTTTGCCAGTCTGGGAAAGCCTTCCCCAGCCGTGTCAGGTGCCTGCGAGATACTGCCTTTGCCCTTCTTAGCAACTAAGGAAGATACAGTGAAACAGAGATATGAGGCTGACAGGAAATAATAATTCTACTGAAGAGTTTCTCATTTCCTGTTTGTGATTTCTCTCATCTCCTGTTTAATTCTTATGCAAATGTCAGTTGACTCTGAGGGGAAACAATCTTAAACTACTCTCAAAGGTTTGACTAGTTCCCGCAAGATTAACATACTCCTTCAAATATGATGGCTACAGTATGTAAGGCAGCATCAGGCAAAAAAAGGAAAGATTTCCCAGTTCTACGGAGCTACATTACCACTGCGAAGTCACAGACCTGTAACGATGTTCCTGATTGGTTTTACCAGGGCGTTAAAAGCAGAAACTTCAGGTTGCCTGTGTTCCCACATAGGCTGCCAAATAACAAGGCCGCTAGCCAACCGAAATGTCAGGTCAGACTCCTAGAAAGACAAACAGAGTTTGTATCACAGAAGCTCACACAAAAGAATGTTGTTTCCAGTCTAAAAGGTTTGTCATTTCTCCGAAGCACAGATCTTACAAGAGAGGAGTGATACCATGTGCAGTTCTGTGGTCAGAATACGCTAACCCAAGGGTCACTGACACTACTCAGCAGACATTAATACATTTTAAGTATAGCCATTAAAAAATAATAGGGACATCTCAATACAAAAACCTAGAATAGGCTTTTCCAAATGAAATTTCTATAGTAGTTAATGAACCCCATTTTTTCCAGGACATTAAGCTGTAAAATGAAAGGCCATTCCTGCATCAGAAAGCATCCCTTCTGACCACTCATAACTACTTCATATTTAGTATGCAATCTCAACCTTAAGATTTACACTCCGAGACTTGAGTTTCTATCCCCAAAAGAACACTAAATATTATAACATCACTTAGAAATTGAGGAAATGTGAAATGTTACAAACTACTATGAAACAGCAGTATAAAATAAAGTTATTATTATTAGCACTGTTAGTACATGACAACCTGTCAATATAGAGACATTGGTACTACTTACGCTTGTGCCATCATTGTTATACACGTGCAAGTAGCCGAAAAAATGTATAGTACACAAGTAAATCCTAGCAAGATCAAGGTGCAGGTATGCACTTACTTGACCTAAGGTCAGATCTACATTAGGAGGCACTGATGCTGGTATAGTCCAGCTATCACCCACAAGGCAAACAAACATGGTAACAGCAGTTTTGGCAGCATAATTACAGCTGTACCACCATAGAATCACAGAATCACAGAATAGTAGGGGTTGGAAGGGACCTCTGTGGGTCATCTAGTCCAACCCTCCTGCTGAAGCAGGGTCACCTACAGTAGGCTGTACAGGACCTTGTCCAGGCGGGTCTTGAATATCTCTAGAGAAGGAGACTCCACAACCTCCCTGGGCAGCCTGTTCCAGTGCTCCGTCACCCTCAGAGGGAAGAAGTTCTTCCTCATGTTCAGACGGAACTTCCTGTGCCTCAATTTGCGCCCATTGCCCCTTGTCCTGTCACTGGGCACCACTGAAAAGAGCTTGGCCCCATCCTCCTGACACCCACCCTTCAGATATTTATAAGCATTTATTAGGTCCCCTCTCAGCCTTCTCTTCTTCAGGCTGAACAAGCCCATCTCCCTCAGCCTCTCCTCGTAGGGCAGATGTTCCAGTCCCCTCACCATCCTTGTAGCCCTCCGCTGGGGTCTCTCCAGTAGCTCTTCATCTTTCTTGAACTGGGGAGCCCAGAACTGGACACAGTACTCCAGATGAGGCCTCATTAGGGCAGTGTAGAGGGGAAGGAGAACCTCCCTCGTCCTGCTGGCCACACTCTTCTTGATGCACCCCAGGATCCCATTGGCTTTCTTGGCAGCCAGGGCACACTGCTGGCTCATGATCAACCTGTCGTCCACCAGGACACCCAGGTCCCTCTCCGCAGCGCTGCACTCCAGCAGGTCCGCCCCAAGCCTGTACTGGTGCATGAGGTTGTTCCTCCCCAGGTGCAGGACCCTGCACTTGCCCTTGTTGAACCTCATCAGGTTCCTCTCTGCCCAGCTTTCCAGCCTATCCAGGTCACGCTGAATGGCAGCACAGCCTTCCAGTGTGTCTACCACACCTCCCAGTTTTGTGTCATCAGCAAACTTGCTGAGGGTACATTCTAACTCTTCATCCAGGTCGTTGATGAAGAAGTTAAACAAGACTGGGCCCAGTACTGACCCCTGGGGGACACCACTTGTTACCAGCCTCCAACTAGACTCAGAGCCACTGATGACAACCCTCTGAGTTCTGCCGTTCAGCCAGTTCTCTATCCACTTCACCGACCACTCATCCAGCCCACACTTCCTCAGCTTCCCTAGGAGGATATCATGGGAGACTGTGTCGAAAGCCTTGCTGAAGTCCAGGTAGACAACATCCACGGCTCTCCCTTCATCTACCCAGCCAGTCATGTCATCGTAGAAAGCTATTAGATTGGTCAGGCATGATTTCCCCTTGGTGAATCCATGCTGACTACTCCTGATAACCTTCTTTTCTTCCACTTGCTTGATGATGGCCTCCAGGATAAGCTGCTCCGTCACCTTTCCCGGGATGGAGGTGAGGCTGACCGGCCTGTAGTTCCCTGGGTCCTCCTTCTTGCCCTTTTTGAAGATTGGAGTGACATTGGCCTTTCTCCAGTCCTCAGGCACCTCTCCTGTCCTCCAGGACCTCTCAAAGATGATGGAGAGTGGCTCAGCAATGACACCCGCCAGCTCCCTCAGCACTCGTGGGTGCATTCCATTGGGGCCCATGGATTTGTGGACGTCCAGATCGCTTAAGCGATCCCTCACACAGTCCTCCTCGACCAAGGGAAAGTCGTCCTCTTTGTAGGCTTCTTCTCTTACCTCCGGGGCCTGAGATTCCTGAGGGCCAGTCTTAGCACTGAAGACTGAAGCAAAGAAGGCATTCAGTAGCTCTGCCTTCTCCGCATCCTCCGTCACCAGGACACCCGTCTCATTCAGCAGCGCCCCCACATTGTCCCTAGCCTTTCTTTTGCTCCTGTTGGCATAGCTCCACATGCCTCAGTGGCTGAAACCGATGATGCAGACAGGGCTAAGGGAATGGTACGAGCTGACTGCTTGTAGCTCTCCAGACCCTCTATTCCCTACTCTTCATTAGTGCTGTATCACCATAATGAGCTCACAATCTTTGTTATAAACTAAGCTTGTTTTTAATGACTATTTTTACTAAGTAGCACCTTGCAAGGCTCTTGGAAGTGGTAGCAGTAACATGTTGCGTTTTTACTTTGTACTGCTAGCTTTTAGTGACATGCCAACACTTATCTACAGCTGTGAAGTTATAGGATTACATGCGTCCCTCTCATCCCCAAACGCCTCATTTAAAAACACATTGCTAAATACACAAATCCTCTCAGAAGTTAGCAATTCCATCATTTAGGTCTGCTTGTGCAAACAGGTATCATCTTCCTTGAGCACATGCATTACTTTGGTTATCTGATCAGATAGTATTCCTCATCTGAGACCTCTACCTCTGTGAAACACAGAGGAGACAATGCTGACTTAGAGAGCCAGTTACAAGCCTCATTTAACTCACCTTTTCTGAGCTTTGCTTTCATGACAGAAGCATGCATGTTTTCATGGGCTTTTCAATTTTCATTACTATAGTATCTCAGAGATCTCAGAGATTTTCAAAGCAAATCTGAGGTATTGTTATTAATCCCATCTTGTAAATGGGAAACTACATCCCAGAAAGATTAATTAAAAAAAAAAAAAATTGGAAACCCAATATCTAATAGCCTGGGTCTACCTCCAGTTTAATTTCATTTATTCAAAGGGCAGCCCACATTTGTGTGTGTAGCACTGGGAAGAAATCAGCATTTCTTCCTGTCACGTCCCAGTAGCTTACAGAGAAAATGTGGAACTAGTAAATTGAGCAACACTGTACAGGAACTCAACAGCAGAAGTAGGGAAAGAATCTAGTTCTCCAGACCTGCATTCACCTGCCTTAAACAAAAGAATATCCTTTATCTCCTGTACTTTCTTATCCTCTTCAACTGTTGCAGCATACAAGGCAGGATTAGAACAGAGAACAGCCTCCATCACTTCATGACTTTATAGAACTTTCCCAAGCACCTACTTTCCAGAGTCAGTTTCTCTTCTGAGACCTACCTGGAAATGTAAAGGCTAAACAGCAGCCCTCCAGAGAGACTAAAGACAAGAGGCAGGAGTCAGAGCACATAGAAAATGTCTCCTCATCCCACCACTCTGCAAATGTGATGCACTCAGCACAAAACCAACAGAGGGACCCTGGAAGACAGGAAGCCTGCAGCGTGTTTTCAACTTCAGAACAAAGGAATGACCAATTACTTCTGCCACTGCCATGCTTATACCACTATCAGGCATTCCTGGTAATTAGCATCAAAATGACTAGTAATGACAACAACAAATCCCAGTGGCAGCCCCATGGTGGAATCCCTAAAAAGCTAGCAAGGTCCTTCTGCGCTATGGTTGAGAACTACTAGAGCAAGCTAAAGCTCACAATCCTTTCTGCAGGTTCCAGGGTCCCATAGACTTCACAAGGGCCACAGATCTTTGACATTCCCGAGGGCTGAGAATGCCTCACTTCAGATTTATTTCCCTCTCTGTCTGCCTGATGATGTGGTGATTGATCGTATCACTGTAAGTATTTCTTCCTCACGGCAATGGGATTCTGCCAGCTTGTTAAAACATTTCCAGTGGTCACCCAGCATGCACTGTAGGCTGTATTAATTATCAATCACAAAGGCAGAATCATTCTTCTCCTGCTCAGCGGTGTCTCCACACAAGTACCCCACCAGTGTTCCACTTACTTTAATCCTGTGGACAAGGGGAGCAAAAAGGAATACAAAGAGCTCCACTGTAGCCATGGAGTTCTGGAATAACTTCCTTCTGTTATTCTCCTCCTCATCATTCGTGGTACTGGGCCGGTGATGTCCTGGTGATCCCTGGTTTTCAGCCTGGTGGATAAAGGCGCTACTGCTCCCTCCCCAGCTAGAGCCTCTGTCTCCTCCAAATCGGTCATTACTGCAGTCCTGAGGGGCCTCCAGCAGCATCCAGTGAAGAGTGTGAAGAAGCTTTGTTTCAGCAACTCCAAGCTTATCCTGATGTCCTGTTTTGAAAAACGCATCACAGTATCTCACAGGGTTTCCATTAAAGGTACTGTTGAGATTTTTACAGCCACACAGGAAACTGGGCATCCAACCTCCTGATAATCATTTGAAAATTAAAATTCTTCCATTAAAAGTATCAGCATTCTGTTTCATTATGTTTGAAACCTCCTAATTCACAAGTCTCCATTTACTTCACAGCATTTGTAGTTCAGTCCCTGAAATGTCAATTGCAGGGCAACTGAATGCATGGACACAGAACGCTCCTAAAAGGTGCCAGCTTGAATGTCTTCTCTGTTTGACTAATGAAGGCATGTCTCATGAAGCAAATTCCTGCTGAAATCACAGCTGAAATCAGTAAAAGACTAGTAAATTAAAGTAGATTTGGACCCGGTCCCATCCTTATTATCCAATTGACTTATCTGCTGAGAAGCAAATGCATTAGTCTGAATAAAAAGAAAAAGAAGAAAAAAAAAGGAACTGAAGATATTAAAAGTACCTGCTGAAATTGGGCATTGCACCATGCCTTGAAAGAAACCTTGTATTCCTTCAAGAAACCTATGCCTGCTAGGTGGTAAGGCTTTGGCTAAAGCTAGTTCTACTATCTTTAGAAAATAACTATCAAAATATTATTGAACTACTTTGACTGTTTAGCTTATCAGACCATTAACTTCACTGGGTTAGCTCTCATAGGTTACCCTGCAATAAATTAAAACAGATCAAGAAAGGTAATCCATGGAATGAACTAAACTGGGATTCTAGGATTTAGAATAAGTTGGCACCCAGAACATCAATCTGTCATATTTTGACTGATAACTTCAGTAATGGAAAAACAAACTCACATGTGCACTAACCTAGCTTGTTTCGGTTGGAGAGCAATGTTGCAGTGCAGTGCAGCACATGCGGGAGCGCAGCTTGGACAAGTTCCCAGCGAGAAATGCTCTGGATGGCTTCAGAGAGAGCTGGAGAAAGGCCATGCAGCTTGTTCTCTACTAAAACTCTTTCAAAAGACTAAAAGTAAGAACAAAGAAAAAAAAGACCTTGTTTATCTATTTCTGCACTAACCTTCTAATACATACAACATTATCTTTTAAACACCTGTAATCTGTAAGTTTTCGTTATACAACTAAAGTGCACCTTAGAAGAACAATTTGCCTGAAAAACACAGACTGTAGCTAAAGCTCACCAGACATATCGACATACTTGGCTAAGAAATGAATGGGCCACTAAGTATATTTTATGTAATAAAAGAACTAAAGCAAGTATGATATGTTTATTACTAAGTGCTAACAACAAGCCAGATTTACAGTTGTGCTGGGTATTAATCTGGCATGCCAGTAATCCTTCTGGAGCTAATGAAGCCTGTATTTGTGAAGCTGAGAGCTGGATATTATTCTCATACACACGCACTCTTTCAGTTTAATATAACATAAACGGCAACCCATTAAAGGTATTTGGGCCTTAGGAAATGTTTTCACACCCTGTCACAAAAAGTAATCCGTGTACAACATTTTTTGTCGAGTCACGATATAATGGTTTCGTGAATACTTAAAAAGAGCTGATGGCTACGGCAAGTTCATTATTTCCACCTCAAGTAACACAAAATATGACTATCTGCCTTTGAAATCCCCGAGGAAGTTCCTTATTGCTAGTTGCTCCAACCATTTCAATAATTTCTTCCTCTGACCAGATACAAAGATCTCATTATAGGTCAGAAAAGCAGTTCTGTTCCTTCACTGAAGTTCCTTGACACCTGTGAATGTAACAAATGTAACATGTAGGGGATGTTATCACTTCAGGTGGTCAGAATCATTGCACAACCAAAACAAGTCTTGGTTCTTTGTGAATAATTGGGACGATTGTAAGATAAGAGACTCCTGAATAATGCCTTTAGGCCTTGGGAGAACAGATATGCAAACTACAGAGATAAGGAGGCTGCAAGATGATCTCAAGTCCCCCAAGGATGGCAGGACATTAACACCTACTAATGAGTTCTCATCGAAGGACATTAGCACCTACCATTACTATGATAAGCATTTATTGGAAATGTAATTAATATGAATGTTAAAATCGCATAAATACCTAGTAACTATGTCTCTTCGGTGCACACGTTTGGAGGAGAGATCCCCCGTGTGCCTGGTGCTGTAATAAAGAATACCTACTTAATAGTCTTCCGACTATTGAGTCTTCAGTTCCTGCTTTTCACAGCATCACCCTAAAGCAAAGAAATATTTACCAATAAGGCATGCCCTTGCCATATACCAGCTTAGCCTCCTGGCTACCTATTTCTTCACAAGCCATTTCACCAATTTTCTTGGGCTCTGGGCAAACAAGTAACTGTTGGCATTTATGACCCAACAGATACTTCAAATGCCCTCACTCCAGATTCATAAAGCCTATCCTTCAACACTAAGTCATAATGATTTTTCCTGTAAAATTGAGGGGGTAATAAGAATAGACTTAATTACAAAGAAGAAAAGCAAAAAGGGCAGCAGTCATAACCTAGCTCTCCTAAATGACCAGCCACTCTTAGACGTAGCATGCTAACTAGTCATAACATCCACTCTTCTGCATACTCCAGCAGCTGTGCACATTTGTTCTCTCACGTTGTGGCCACATCTATTGGTGTGGGCAAACATGAGCTCCTCTCTTGAGAGGCAGCATGCCCTAGTGCAAGGATTGTGCCTCACCATTGTGGTTCTACAGCAGCCCCATAACAGCTCCACTCTGGCCAGCATGGAGGCAGAGAAACACACATCTATTTATACTTACAACCTAAGACAGAAATACCACAATAGCACCAGGCATAGACAGACTAAGAGAAGGGCAGATGGACTGTATGATTCACACATGTATTTGAGAGCTGAGTGTGCTTATAGAGGACGAAGCCTCTACAACAACACAAATTGAACCGAAGGAAAGAGCTGCCAACAAATCCAAGTCCATAGAACGTCACACTGCTCACCTAACTAGAAACCCCAGGGTCTAGTCAGAAAAGTCAATAGCTTTCCTTTATAGACCAGTGGCTGAAATTGGAGGGCATTAGTTGTAATATGTGGACAAAAATGCTGGCTTCCTGAGGATTAGTCACAAATAATGCGCCATGGATTACGTGGTCAGCAATGTGTATGTTTTAGCACCAGGATTAGATAGTAAGTCTGCCATGGGAAGGATGCCCCAAATCACTCTTACAGAGATCTGCTGGGGGCCACATTGCCCACACAGGGGAACAGTCTCCTGCCATTCATTCCTATCAGTTCATAAACAGAGGGAAGAAAACAACCAGAAACACCAGCTACTTTGGGCAGTTTGGCAGGGCACCCAAGAGCAAAATGCAAAGTCCATTGAGATTAAGGGATGGCCAGTGCTTGGAAAGCCTTGGCAGGTGGGGGAGCCGGGGTACCCATTGCAAGGTCTGAGTATTCTGTTCAGTTCAGGAACTAGAAGTCATTGAACCACAGCAGCAGTTGAGAGCACATTAGAATAAAGATAACAGAGGTCTAGAACAACTATCCCAGACAAGGTTACCTAACAAAAGGGGAGAACACAGCAGCAAGGTATCCCAGAAGGAAGACAAGAGGTGCAGCGTTAATGCATGGTTACAAACAACACAAAGTCTGAGCCAGTGAAAAACGTAAGATTTTATTTATTTTTATTAAAAGGGGACAAGGTACAACTCCTCATTCTCTGCTCTAACAACACACTCCCACCTCTACTCATGCCCCAGCTCTGTGGCTCACTGAAGCCTTCATTCAGCCAAGTCAAGCCTCTACACAAGCCAAAACGGAAGCTCAGCATAGAGGCAAGTAGTTTCTACCAGGCTAGAGAGCTGAATTAGCTCACTGAAAGGCCTGCCAAGCACCAGAACCAGTGCTGAACTAGGTTTATCAGAAGAAATTATTTTCTCACCTCCAGTAGAAAAGCCAAACCATAAACTCTTACTGTTGTACTCAGTACAGTGACAAAGCTATTCAGTTTACAGAGCAATCGGCAGGGCGGGACAGGGGAGGAAAGGAAAAATCACTGTGAGAAGCAACACTATTCTGAAGCATGACGGAAGACACATTGTTGCTCTCGGGCTTTCCTTTCAAGGTCTTATTTGCAGGTACTTCAATGGCATCAGGGAGATATTGCCCCAACAACTGCCTTCTGGAACCTCTGGCCCACATTCTGCATACTTCAGAAATTCAAGAGAAAGCCAAGGAGTCTGCAATTACCCTTTTACACTAGGCTTGCTCAACATTTTTGGCGTCTGAGCCACATGAAGCTTTTCCTACACAGTTGGGCACCAGATTCCTCTGTATTTTGCTGGCCTGAGCAGAAAGCTAAATATATTTCTGTACCACAATGAAAGATTAGCTTCCGGAACAGCATATGCGATCACAAGCATCTGAGACAGAAGTACTGCATGTTGCCAGAAAAATGCTAACACAAAGGCTAGTATAATGAAACCACTGAGTGTCCCTGTGTGCTACAAACACTGTTCAATACACAATTGCCCCGTGCATGCGCTGACAGCACAGGACTTAGTTGGCATAAATCGCCGCACTGATAACTGCCAGAAGCAGCCCAACAAGAACATGCAGTTCTTGGGACAAGTGTTCCTATGGGATTTGCCTGGAGTAGTCCATAAAGGTCCAGCTCACAGCAACTTCTGCCCACACCAGACATTCAAGATGCAAGGCCCTGTGTTAGCATTTGCTCCTGTAGAACCTCCCTTTTGGTCTGCTATGGCTCTATTCCAACTTTCAGGATCTGCTATAGAGAATATGCAGACATTAAGATGAAAGACCTAATATTCATCCCCCATGAACTAAGCAACCACTGCTACAGCTGAGAGGAGTTACGTGCTTCAACAAGAAGGCTGAATGAGAACATCTGAAGTAAGCTCCCTGTAAGTCAGTCAGAAAAGAGATATTGTCATGCTATGGATATGTCTGGAGCTGCAGTCTTAGGGTCGTTGCTTGGCTAAGAAAACAGTTGCCTACTTATAGCAGGCTATCTGTGCCTGTAACACCCCACGTGCCAAAGGACAATAAAGAACATCTGCCAAGGTGGTAATGAGGAAAGTCAGTGTTCTGCCTTGGCTTGAGAAAGGGCATCCTTTCAGCGGTGCTCTGTGTGTGTGTGTGTTCAGCTCCCTCAGGGCCACTTACACAAGCATTTTTCCTTTTAGCTTGGTGATACCTTCTGTTTTCAACAGGGAGTGGCAGTCAGTCTTGTCTGGCTGCCTTTGCATTGCTGCTGTTCTCCTTTTACCTTCTGCTCCACCAAGAACCAAAAGGGGCTGCCAAATACCTGTGACCAGAGTCAGCCTGTGTGTTACTTTGCTGCTGGAACAAGAACAGGTAGCTGCCTGAAGAAGCCTAGACAAGCAGTAAAAGACAGGATAGATTCTGCCTGGGCTTTGCCATGATTTCCTATACAGCTTTGCTAGAGTCACATGAACTTTCCCTGCTCTAAGCCCAAGGGATCTGTACCTGCAGCAAGCTGCATAAGGCATCAAGGGGTCAGCCAGGCCCCCATCCCCAGTAGACAGCCAGGACCTCGGGAAGTTCAGCACCTGCCTGTTCCATCCTCTCAGGAGTGCCAGACGAGCTGCAGGTCTCCTCCAGGGAAGTAGCCCTAGAGGATCTCACTTGGGGAAAAAAAAACACCAAACCAAAAAAAACCAAACCAACCCACAAAAACCCCCACCCAGTAAGCTAGGAGAGCAGGGCTCAGTGCTTAGCCTAGTATGTACAGAATGACCCTGGCAGTGGCACAGAAAAACTATTAATGCTTCTTGAGCTGGACTTCTGTCCTTGGAGGGAACCTTACTGCCCTGTTCTTCCAAAGCTCAGGCTCCATGGTGGTGGAAAGAAGAGACCATTGCTGAAGTCACTTCAGACTGGCTGGAAAGAACTTGAAATGCAGACAGACAGTATTGTCAGTCTGGGGAAGGTCCTCTGAGTAGAGAAGAGTTCCTAGAAAGACCTAAAAACATTAATCTAGGAGTTCATAGCACAAGTGATGGTAAGGCTCAATTGTTCACTAAAAATAGTAATAGCACAAACATTGCCAAGCAATGAAACACAGATGCCAAGTACTTCATTTACAGAAAATTCCCATGTCCAAAACCTCAGTTTTCTGCAACCATGTCTATGGGTCAGATAAAATAAAGGTGGTGTCCTTTTAAACTTCGTTCTATAACTATCCTTTAATCATTCATAACAACAACACTTGTTACTGCATTTGCAAAAACAAGTAAAATACTAGAAAAGAGGTAAACTTTGAATTTGCAGGAGCCCCCCCAGAAAAGCGTAGGTACTTCCACGCCCAACGCAATCCCATGTAAAACAATTTAAAACTTATTATTGAGATCCTTACCCTCACCCAAAAAAATGCATTAGCTTTGTACAGCACTCACATACATTCCTGCGAGGCCATTTACAGCTTTGATTCCTGCACATTAGGAATGACAATTTGTCACTGCAGAAGAACTTCAGAATGGGGAGGCAGAAGAACATTAAATCCATACTGAGGCACAAGAGCATTTGGACAGTGTAAGACAATGGTGGTGGTGGGAGAAGTATTTATCTTCAGTTAAAGGCATAAACCAATTGAAATCAGTGTGATTGTTCAGGTAAGGCAAGCAAAGCTACAAAAGGGCAAGGTTTTTGGTCAAGTATTATAGTATAAAGCAAAGCGCAAAGAAGCAATGGCAATCTGCTCTTGCAGGCCAGATGCTGTACTCATTGAATCTACGCCTCCAGCATCTGTTTCCTCAATGCACGGTATGCAGCAAATACCGTGCAGCAAATTCTACTGCAGCAAGTTTCAAGCTCAAAATAATAATAGAATGCTGCACAATGCTGTGTCATATGCATTTCCAGACAGTTGACAGCCTATAGACATGCCTAGAACAACTATGGCTAGAGAATTTAAAGAGAACAGATTATATAGTAGGTGCACAGTATTTTTAGTTACACTAGTCAATACCGTGGTGTCAATACCATAATCAGCTTTATGTTTCAGAAGACAAGCCAACCACCTGTCAAGTTCCAGAAACCCTGTCTCACGTATGCAGGCAGCACTCTGCTATCCCATTGTATAATACAGGTGGTGTTGGTGTGGGCAGATATTTCTGTGCGCTGGCAAGGATAGGAAACTGATGAGCAAAAGAAGGTGGCTAATGAAGCAGCTCAGGCTGTATCCCATCAATGGCTCAAAAGTCTGTCCCACCTTTGAAAGCTTTCTACCATAATTTAATTATAATGTTAAGAACTGGAGAAGAATCAAGTTCTCCTTCATCCAAGGGGCGGATGTGGATTGGATCTTCATGAAAACTAGTTAAAAGTTGCATCAAAATTCCATGTTTCCATATCTGCAAGAGCTAAACATAATTTTAAGAGGTGTTTGGTAATCTTGGATCCCTTTCCAGGTATCAATACAGTCTCTGCATTCACTGTACACACATTTCTTCATTCTCCCCATCTCCTGAAACATTAAGCTCCTCTCTCCCTTTTGGGTGTTGGGGTTTCTATAAAAGCCTGGCACCATAACCTTCAGGTCACAAAGATGCAGTTGGTTTGAAATAAAAATACTCATCTTATCTGTGCCCAAGCTGTGACTCAGATTGTTGTAGCTCAGTCTGCCCATACCATTAGTTACTTTATTTACTTACTAATTAGTCCAATTACTAATATCCAAATCAATATATTTTTGTTGTGTCTAGAGATACACATGATATCCAAAGTCTCTAGATGGGACAAGGTTTCAAATCCTTCATGTGATACAAGTACAAAATTAAGCTGAATGGACTAAATCCACTTCTGGCGTAAGCTGAGAAGCTTGCTGATCAGCCACCATGGTCAGATCAAGTTGCATGAAAAGTTAGTTACTAATAAGAGTTGAAAAAGAGAAACATGTACATACCACACAGGAAGCTTCATATTGTTTCCCCAGTTTAGGTCTTAAAAATGCACTGAAGGAAGGGAGAAAAAGCATTAGAGCCCCAGTACTTCAGGTATGGATTTTGCTTAGTTATTTTTAGGATTTTTCTCATGTTGGTTGGTGAAAAGGCTAAGAAACTTAATGTTAAGGAAGACATAAGGCCAAAACAATGTTCAGATACCTGTTGATGACATCTGACAAAACGCTGTTACCTTTTCTAGAAGACAAAAGACCCGTATCAGTATACGTCAAGAGGTACTTAATCCACCCTCAAGGAAAGTCCTGTTCCTCATGGATAAAATCTTCCATCAGACAGTTTTCGGCCATTTTACCTTAGTGAAAGATTTTCAGTATACTGTTTGAAATATGTTAACTATTTCTGAACATTGCCTTTCCAGTATTTTAAACCAGGAATCCATTTGTCTGTTTTGTATTAATTATTTCCCTCCACAGCTGCTGATGTGGAAGGCTTATGATGAAATGCAGGCCTGTATCCTGTAGCTAGAGAACACCCACCCTCTGCTGTCATTCCCCTCCAGAATGGGATCAGAGCTCCCTATTAAAAAAATTAATCAGGTCACCTTATTACAGCATTATAATTTTTTTTGGAGGACAGTAAAACTGTGGAATAAAGCGATTTTATGACTGAGGCCTTAAATCACAGCCACAGCCTTCCTACCTTCCAATCTCCCTGAAGACCCTGCAATGTTTTCAGCTTAGAATCCTGTTGAGACGGGAGACAGACAGGATTCATAAGGAACATAAAGCCCCAGACATGCATTCAGCCTGCCCCTCACATATCATTACTCTCCAATCCAATGAAATAAGGTGAGACTTTGACGTATCTGTTTGCATGCTGGCCTCTCAAAGCATAGATTACACTTCCAGAACGGCTGCAAATACAGATACAAGCAAAGCTGCAAGTCCAGTGCAACACCGAGGGATTCTGCTTCTGGTACCAGAGCTCCAGTAGTCCTCTTAAAAGTGGGGATGGGGGAGGGGGAAACGGGACAGGGAGAAGTGGAAAGGTACATGGACACACATACACATGGATGTTCTAAAGACAAATCCAGAAGCTGCTTGGAACTGCCTCATGTGGCAGCTGCAATAACAGCTTCCTCCCCGCCACTGGGCAGCAGCTGGCCTCCTCCCCCCTCGCCCCCCCCAACCCCCCCAAATTCCACTGCCTTGTTGCAGCTGTATCCCAAGGAACCAGGGCTCGCTGCTCTCACCTGGTTTGCCTCCATAGGAAGGTCTGGATGGGCAGAGGGATGCCACGGCCGCTTTCCTGCTCCTGGCCCTCTGAGCTTTTCCTTTTCACCATGTTGCTGATGACAGCTGCTGCCGTGAGCCAGTCTTCACAGACATACCAGCCGGGATCTCCCACGGCTGACTCTTTGCTCTCCGTAACTCTTCACCCTCTTCCCTTCATCCTTTTAGCCCGCCCCCTCCCTCCACTCTTACACCTCCCTTCGGCTTTGCTGGTGCAAAATGGCTGCAGAAGGCAGGGAGGAAATTAGGGGAGCGAAGATGTCCGCGTCCCTCCGCTTCCTCTCTGCCTTCAGCACCTCCCCCTGCGGACAGCTCCCAGCACCGCGCCGCGGCGGCAGGCGGTGACAGGGGAGGCGGGCGGGCCCGCCAAACTTTCAGCGCCCGGGGCGAGCCACAGGGCCCGGCTGCCTCCCCGTCCCTCCCCCGGGCGCGGCGGCACCGCGGGGCCGTTTCGAAGCCCCGCCGACCGGCAGCGAGAGGAAGCTGCGGAGCAGCCGAGGAGCGGTGGGGTCAGGAGACGTCTCCCTCCCTCCCCCGCCACCCGGCTGCAGCAGCGACAGGCTCAGATCGGCTGCTCCTGCAAACCGGGTGGGGTCTGGCCAAACTCCCCCACGGACGCGGAGGAGCAAAGCTGAAAGGGGGCTTTCCGAGGTGCCGGGGAGCTCACAGTTTGTAAGGCCAGCTTCCCCTCCTTGGATCTGCAAGGGCAGGAGCCCTCGAAGCACCTGATACGGCACGGAGCAAGGCTGTTCAATGGGCAGATGCTCGTTTATCTCGAGAGCTGGAGAGAAGGGAAGCAAGTAAAAAACCCTCTGAAAGTGAAGTTGGTGGTAGGAGCAGGGGAAGTTTGGGGTAGTTATTCCATGGTTTTTTCTTACGTAGAAAGGGTTGAGACAGAGATGGGGAGTGCCCAAGCAGATTTACATGTGTTTCCAACTAGACACCAGACTGATTTGACTAATATCAAGGCACATTTTAGTCAGGTTTGCTGGAAATATTTCTCAGTCACTGTTAGATAACTAAGCATATCAGAAGATAGAATACTACTACAAATAATAGAATAAAATGACAGAGCAATGCAAGTCCACCCTTATCAGTTAATTTTTCACAAAAAAAGAGCGATATTCCGTTGCTTATACAAAAAGATTGAAAGTTTAAAGAGAGATGCTCCAACAAGCCAAGGTCATATTTCTTGCCATCTTTTAATCTTCCTAGTTAACATTCAGCACTTAAGGACTCACCGAGGTTATCCCTTCCTGGAACAGGAGCTGAACTGATCAACACCACCTATTTCCTTCCTTACGGGTCCTTTGAGAAACAAATTTGCTGAAACCCCAGTGCTACTACTTCGATAGCCTGCACTCACTCCCTCTTGGGGTAAAGTTTTTGCTGGTGCCCAGCCCAACACTTCCTTGACTTCCAGTGACTTAGGCTGGTCTTAGGCTGCCAGTGACTTACGGTGGTCTTGATCTCCACTCATGGAAAACAGGACCCTGTGGGATCTGCATTTTGCTCAAATATCCCTCTTGCACAAAAGAAGTATTAAGACAGTTAATTAGAAGGTAATCTGTTAAGCAAAACCTAAACAACACGTTTACGAGCAAAAAGTTAAGTTAAAATCACAAATCTACCCAAGTGCTGAAATGCCAGAGTAGTTGCTTTTGTTTGTCTTGTTTGGTTGGGTTTTTTGTAAGCAGTAACTTTTTCTGCTGGTGCACAGAAGTAAGGCCTTTTTATTCACAGCATTAGCTTGCTCAGACAGGACCGGTTTTAGTTACTATCTTCTCTCCTTCAATTAAGTGAGGTCAGGAAGGAAAAAATAATCTTGATTTCTAAAATCTTATGAGAACTAACTATAGAGAGAAGAAGGTTAAAACAAATTACTTCTAAATGCAAGGTATGTATTAAACATACCTTGGAGTTTCCCTACTCCACATCCCCTCAATGGATCCAGGACTTTTTATACAAAGTCTTCTTGTTTGAAAAGCAAATATGAGTTTTAATTCCTGCCAGCATGCCTCTTGACAGTCAGAAGTGAAACATAACACAATAGGAGTGATAAACTTATTTTTAAACAATTGCTTTTTCCAGTCCTCTAATGTGTTATGAAATTATTGAATAAAGCATAACCTCAGTTAGCAACAAATCTGAAGTCTAATTTTATTTGGAATTTTAGTAATTATCAAGCAGGAGAATCACTCTTCTTCCAAGAAAAGTATGAGGACTAATGAAAGTTTTAATGCCATTTGCAATTAAAGAAAAAAATTTAACTGAACTGATCTGTTAAGGCCTCACAAGATGCAAGGTCAGTGTCTTTCTCATGGACACTCACATTACAAATAACTAGAACTCGTAGCTCCACCACAGTTAAGAGGATTGGTAACCCTCAGCCAGGGATGAGGGCTGCAGGCTAGGGATGGCTTATGTGGATGCTATTGTAAGTGTTGTACAGTCTCACACTCAAAATTAGCACCATCAGGCATTTTAGTTATAATGTTGAACTGGTTTGAGTTTAAGACACTTGCATTCTCTCAGTAACTGGTAAGCACAGTTCACATACGGTTTTTGGTTTGGGGTACATTTTTGGTTGGTGTTTTTTTTTGCTTTTTTTTTAAATGAGTATCTCTCCTTATTCCTGCATTCAAGAAGCAATCATTTACAATAGCTTCCAGTTTGCTGCTCTAAGCCTAAGCTTTGTTACACATTCCGTGCTTTGCTACACAACAGGAAACACAAGAGTGAAAAAGAGCACTGCAGCTTGCTTGCAGACTACAGATGAAATCTCCTACAAATTCTCCTGACTGGCAGGGATGCCAGAGGCACTTGGTGTGGTCGGTCCAGGGCAGCTGCTTAGGGGTAAACAGACAGGGATGAAAACATGAACACAAAGCTCCACGAAAAAGCAGGTTTAGTAGGAAAACAATGCCATTTTGAGTCCAGAATATTCCTCTCCAACAACATGCAGCCATACAAGACACCTAAATCCCTCTGCACAGAAGTTTGAGGTTACAGAACTTCTGATGCAAACCAAATCAGAAAGCAAAGAAAAAGATTATCAACAGCTGGCACTGTCATAAGGACTGCAGTCACAAAGATGTAGATTCTCCAATCCAGCCAGGCTGTGACCCGCACTAAATCCAGGTGGTGGCAAAGGTGGTTTATATTAGTTTGACAGTGGCTAGAGACCAACTTTGTTCTTGCTTTGTTTTGGAGACAACACACACCCCCCCACTCACCACAAAGGGCACACAAAGCTGAAGTGATCTGTTACCTTTGTAAGTGAAACAGCTTGCAACTTGGGAATTGCATGTGTAAGAGAAAAGAACCTTTCAGCCTGTTATAGATGCTCGCCTCCCGTGATGAATCCAAATTGAGAAGCCAATTGTTAATTAATCAAGTGTGAATTTATTAGCAATAGAATTTATTTAAGCAAGCGATGAAGCAGGCAAAACAGTGCTGGGCGGCCGGGGAGTCTCTTGCTCCGCCAACGGTCTGCACCTCACCTCCCCCAGAGTCCCTTTTTATAGTTCAGTAGTTCCGGTTCCACGTAGCACATCCTGGTCTCCTTCTATGGCTGCGCATGCTGTTGCTAGGGGGTCGCTCTGGTCCCTCTGGTGGTCATGAGGATGAAGGCCATAGTCTTCCTCCGCATTGTGGATCAGTTCCTTTCCTTATTTGGTCATGTTGACCCAGTACATAAAAATCCCCGCTTTATTCTTTCGACAATGATTAAGGAAGTGGTTATGCAAGGGTTGCACATTAACAATACAGCAAATACCAAGGTAAGAGGGAAGGGGGGGGGCCTCCTTCACCTTCCAACTGGTTTGAGAACAAATCTTATATGCTTTGGTTTATTACAGCCTGGAAGATTTTACTTCTCTCTATACTGAACTTCTTGCAGCAGAGGCTCTCAGATTTGCAGTCAGCATCTGATTGTACCTAAATACTAATGCTGCAGTGGGTGCTGCAAAGAGAAAATCCTTCAAACCAGTCTCCCACTTTCCCTTACAGCGGGGATAGAGAGGAAGCAAGCCCACTCTTCAGCGATGTCATGGTAGTAGTATAACTGCAAGGTGTCCTGAAAATCCACCTGTGCTCTGTTCACTGGGCTATGATGGCATCTTGGTCTGGCACAGAAACACAGGCCTGCCTACCTGCAAAAACATTAAGAGTAGTGCAAGAAGTGATTGCTTTCAGGAAGCAGGTGTGGGGAAGAGCGGAGGTGGCATCATTAGCTTTGCTGTACTCCAGCAATTCCAGCCCACCCAAGTGCCTGGGCACAAAAGATGCCCATGACACTATTTTTCCATTTCTTCTCTTACTACGGGCAGCATCAGTCTGACATCTTCCCAAATCACATGATTCTGCTTGATCACTCCTTTATTCATCACACAGTTGTGTTTACACATCCATCAGTCTTGATCCAGAAACAATCAAAGCTGGCAGCATGCCACAGACTGGGAACACTAAGCAGAACCTGAGCATGAAGCCCCGACTCTACACAGGAGTGCCCAGAGCAGGGAACCACTCTAAACCTCACTGTCTTACACTTGTTTTCATGACGATGCCCTCCAAGTTCCCAGCCTCAATCCCTGCCACACACACTCCTGAGTACTCACACCTTTAATACATGTTCTTCTCTTTGTGCAGAAAGAACCAGAACCCAAACTCTCAGGAGTATCTCCAGCCTTTCTGCCATGCAGCAGCCTTTCCAAGAGCAAAGATGTAAACAGCTCCTAACTGTACACCCCAGAGGAGCGACCAAAGACAACTGTTTGGCACACTCCTGAGAGCTTAGTCTTCCATAAGCTGCCAGCAGGCTTTTGTCCTTGGCTGGAAGGACCCATGCTGAAGATCCTTTCTCTCTTGGGAGAACCAGTCACATAAAAGTCAGCACTGATGAATGCCACTCGTTTTACCCTTTCTCATGTGGGTCTGTCAGGCAGAAGCAAAATTTATTCCTTCATTTATCCATTTCTCTGCCTAGGAAGTCTTTGGACCTTGTTAAGTAACTGCACCAAAACACAGCAAGAGCATCAGCAGAATGGGCACAGAAGGCTATCACACTGGCGGTATTATATACACTGTCCTTTACATCAAGGCAAAGAGCAGATCAAAGGCTGCTGTTTCAGCACGGCAACTGTACACATCCTCTTCGCACTATCAGTAACTACACAATATAGAAGTATAGAGCAGTTTAAAACAAAAGGTTGTTTCTCTCCTTCCCAGGTGTTTGTAAAAATTAAAGAAACCCAGGAAAGCTCTGTTTTTTCTTTGAGGACTTTTAAACTTAGCATGATAACATTTCAGCTAAGGTTCTTCAGAAGTCTCATTCACAGCTCTTCCTGCCATCCCCGCCCAAACACAACACAACTATGCATTCAGAAACGAGCCCCTAAAACTCTGCAACGAATGTCCAAAATTACCAGGTTTGCTGTGGCTGCTACATGAATTTGGGCAGCAGCAGACTATAGCTGGATCAGATTCCATAAGGACAATCACATATTTAATCCTTGGGCCACATTTAGCTGGAAGGAGTAGGAGTGGCATAGCACTCGTGCATCTGAGAATCCAATTTCAAAATAGAGTGGAAACACAGATGCTCCACAGTCACCGCAGAAAGAGAGTTACTACCTTTGCATAATGTTCAAGCAACACAGGGCCTTTAACTGCAATTAAACACATAATAGGCACAGGTTATGCTCCAACTAGATAAGGCAGGGAGAGATGGAACAAAATCCTAAAGATGACATGGGGGGGCCATTTCTGGATAAGACTGGAAAAAAATCCAGCTTTCACTGTCAGGGTATCACGCCACCCCTCGGATGACGACTCATCAAGCTCTCGAATGTGACTGCTTTAGTAGTCGCTGCAAAATTTTTACTTCCTTTTGGGAAAAAAGGAATGAACCTCCTCCCTCCCCCCCTTTTCACCTTCTTCCTGGAGAAGAAAATGAGGATCATTTTTTTCCACCGAGTTACCAAACACGTCTTCCTCTCCATTGCTTGGAAAAGAGCAGAGAACTGCCTCTACATGGTTCTCCTTCCAGAACAAGGGCACTCGCACAAGCTGAGTTTGGGAGCCCCTCCATCAGGGCCACACCGCCTTTTACCTTCAAAGCAGCAGTGGGGACTTCCGCATGGACACACACCTCTAGGTAGAAGGCCTTCTGCCTGCCACCCTCTCCACCCCTCTGACTCACCCACCTGTTTTTTCTACCACATATGATGGAACGAATACCTCAGGAGCTGTGCTAGGCACAGGAAGGACAGATCCTCTGTATGTCTAGCAAACTTTGTAGGGGGATTCCTGAGCTGCCTTCACTTTCAGTGACACTGTAGTTAATCAAGATTTTATTCACAGCTTGTACTCACCTTAGTGCACCAACATCACAATCTGCTAGAAAATTATAACACCTACCACATGCTGCTAATAAGCCACAACAATCATAGAAATGTCACCTCTCCTTCGTTCACTTTGAACGGAGGAAACGGGTTCTCACCAGCTGCCCTCAACCATTGCTCTAGCTGTGAATACTGAAATCAGGATTTACCCTTTTGTTCTCAACCTCTTAATCCTTTTCCTTTTAGCAGATGATACATCAGTTCTGCCTTGTGCTTAAGCACCCTCAGGAGGGTGCTTCTAATCGATAATTAACAGCACTTAATTATTCCTCGAGGTAGTTCGACTGCATTTATTTATGAACATTGCAGCATTATGTGAAACGTCCAGCTTGCTCAGGGGCTGGGAAACTTACAGCAGTCTGCTCACTTGTATTTCCCTCCTCCTGCTGCTTCCAGCCACGGTCAGAGGATTCTTCTGTTAGCAAGTCCCACCGCTGCTAGCCAGCTCTGCAGAACACGCAGAGCTCGCACAGCAGCTGACACCGAAGCTCTCATTTCACCTGTGTCATTGCATCTACAGCTGCATGGCACAGGCTTGAAATCCCTCCAGGGCAGGCGGCAGAGCAGGAGGAGGCATCCGAAGCAGCCTTGCTTGAGCAGGTCCAGAGCAGGCAGTGCAAGGGCAGTTTCCCCACACCGCAGCCCCACGCCGAGAAGGCCCCCGGTCCGCACCAGCGGTTAGGGCCAGCACACAAACGTTTCCTGGAGCATTTCTTTGCTCCACCTACAACACAGAGCTGCACGTCCTCCCGGACCTGAGCCAAGGCAGGAGTTTAAGCACCCACCAACGGATCCGAAATAACAAACTACTCCAAGCAGCCCTCAGACTTCGGGCTGTTTCCCCGCTAGTTCTCAGGACCCCAAGAGCTCGTCACCCGCTGCTCCCCGCCACCTTCGCTCCTCAGCAGGCGCCGGGCAGCCGGCCCCGACCACGCTCCTCCACGCCGGGGCCGGGCGCATCTCCTCACGGCGGGCGAGGGCAGGCAGCGCCGTGCCGGCCGCGCGCGACGCCAGACAGGCAGCCACTCGGCAGCCGTTGTCGCCTCCGCGGGATCTGTAGCCCGCCGGAGCGCGCCCCCCTGCGGGCGCCAGGCAGCCGTCGGCAGCGCGAGCCGTGCCGGGCGACGGGGCGGTGGCCGCCGTCCCCGTGACGAGGGGCGCCCTGGGGAAGGGGGTGGCGCGCTCGGCCCCGCCGCCCCTCACGGCTCCTGCCCGGCGGGAGCGGGAGGCTGCCCCGCGGCTCCGCCGTGGTCTAAACCCGTGACGAGTCCCGGCCCGGCGCTGGGCCAAAGGGGTGGCTCCGGCCACGGCGACGCTGTCGGCCCACAGCAGCGGTTCGCTCACCCGCTGTGCGGTAAGCCAATCTCACGCACAGAGCCTCGATACTGCCTTTGTTGCATGTTTGCGCATATATGGGTGCTAGGTGAGAATTCCACAAGCCTAGTGCACCCTGCTAGCAAAGAACTGACATTTCATACACTTCAAGCAACCGCTATCACCACATTTCGCACCTAGGGTTTAGTCCTCCTTGTTTCTACTGGTCCTGGCGAGGTCTCGTCTCCGCTTAAAGCCACAGCATATTTCTTTTTAACTACACACGCCCTGGGAAGAAGGGTCTTTCCTCGGGCCGAGGCCTGCTAAGCCATAGGTGTGATTTTTAGTGTTATAATGAGGCAACCTTCTCCAAGGGTACTCTCCTCTTTGTTGATGCTGACTCTGCTAAACTGTTATCTAAAGAACTTGACTGGGCGCGTATTGCATTCCTCCAGGATGTACCAGGACTGTGCTGACTTTCAGAGCATCCTGCAACGTCCATTGCTAATCAGCTGCTCCTTCATAAGTCTTGAGCATGTGTTCCTTATCTAAGTCCAGCTAACACAGTACACTCCTAATTATCTAGCTATTTAATTGCAGCGTTTGACTACGCTGCATTCGCACGCCTCTGTGCTGAAGGCAGCCGAAGGAAACACTGTGGCAATGGAGGGGACGCTGTCTCCTGCCTGGGCCTCCTCTGCCTGGAGGGCTCAGCTGCTCCATGTGGAGTGATACTAAACCTCACCTCCAGGCTGGCACCCCAGCATGAAGGACAGAATAACGTATTCACGCAAAGCAGGGAAATATTACCCTGCAGAAGAGGACACTAGCTGTAAAAACTGATTCTTTTAGCAAGAAGTAACAGGGATTAGCTGAGAAACATGACTTAACCCACTCCGACATCTCCTGGCAAAACTGACTATGCAATATCAGCAGGGTGCATGATGCTTTTTTCCCATGCAGGACAGAGGTGCACAGTGGTTGAATGCGGGAGGAGCTGTATCACAAACAGTAGAAACCAACACAAGCAATTAGATGACAAGCGATTTTATTTTGCAAAACAATCACTATACAGCAACAAATACAATTGCAAATCGGACTGAAAAACATGAACTACCTACCACCAGCCTTTCAAGAAATGCCTCTTTTATGGTAACAGGCTCTAGAATTATCAGAAAAAACACACGTTTGTAACAGCAGGCTGTATTCCTTGACATCCCAGCACATATCATGTTTATTTTTTGGCTTTTTCTCTTTGCTAAAGTTGAAGGGGCTTTTATACACTTGACTTTACCAAGTGTGAAACTGATTTACTTTCCTGCAGTGGTAATTGCTGGAGTTTCAGAGGGAGTTGCTTTAGCAATCTGACTCCTGAGTGAAATTGACACACACCTAGGCTAGAAATCTACCTGTGTTGATTTTCATAGCAAACGTGATCTACTCTTCAAGGTATTTGTCTTTGAAGGGACATTTGTACTTGGGTTTTGAACAGTATTTGGTCCAGCATGGGAAAAACTTCTGCTCACATGTGGTAGTCCATGCAGGCTGCCTTTCGACTCCCTTCAGGTCATGTATACAGGCAGACTTAGATTTGTAAGCAATCACGATGAGGTTACTACTGTACCTTAGCAGTGTTGAACAGATAATACCATTTACTGCCATACAGTGGAAATATACATAGCACTTGTGGGCACACAATTTGCCTCATCAGTATTAGTTTTTCATTTACTGTTGCTGGACAGAGGTTTGCTCAACTTTGATTTCTTTCTGCTTGTGGTTACATAGAAACAGAACTCTGCAGATGGGGCAGAAGCACTTTTGTCTTTACAACTTGGATTATTAATTTGGGTCTCTCTCCTAGTTACCCAAACAATGTTTCAACATTCCTTTTCTCTGAATTATCTCTGCTTTGTTACAGAGTTGGGTCTCAGGCACCCAACATACCTGCTGGCTCAACATGGCTTTGGAAAAGAAACACAACGGATGCAGTTTCCAGGAAGCTGGCTCCATCTTCTTTAGTGGGCATTACATATTTACAAAATCGTTGTTTTTAAAACCAATACTTTTCTTGAGAAGTGAAGATTAATATGAGCTTTATCAGTGAACATATAGAGTCATGTAACATAACTGGGGTTTGGTTTTTTTTTTCATTTAACAGCACAAAACTCTTGATTTCTTTTCATCTAAGTCCACAGCGTTCTAGGATTCTTTCTGTGGAAGGATGATCACAATTACAAAGGTATTTGCTTGAATCAAGACAAGAAAGCTCATTTTAATGCATGAAATAAATGATTTTGTGTGTTACACCACTCTAACTTTGGACTCATAGGTGGATTAACTAAGCTTCATTTTCTAGAGTATGTCAATTTCAAAAGCAGAATAAAAAAACTCCAGTCACAGGTTAACACTTCTCCCTAGCTGGTGTTCAGCTTCAGCAAAGCTGAGGTTCAGTAGTACCAGACTCTCTCCCACATTAGCAAAAGGCATAAAAAAACCTCACTGCAAGTCTAATTTATATTAATTGATAGTATGATCAGAGTAATGTGATATAAACAGCTTTTTGTTGGTTTTATTTTCTGTCCGTCGCTTTTCTGGAAAAATGGGAAGAGGCTTTTAATGCACCTCACTCGACACTGTTTCCATGTGAACTCTCAGGGTTACTCTAAGCAAAAGTATAACAAATACAAGGCAGAAATCAGAATCCTCCAGATGCACTCAGCATGGTTCTAAACTCACTGTCCTCTGTATAAAACAACTGACTTACAAACAGTATTAGGTACTTTACAGTGTGAAAAAGCTTTTTGCAGAGCTGAAATAGTGTGTGTGTGGCTGTTAGGAGTTCATCTTCAGTAAAATTTTTAGAGATTTAACCATTTTGTTTTGCCTTTGTATTGCTGTGACAGCTTAGCCAACATTCCCCTTTGGTCCACTGAATATTTACTGTCTAGTAACTGTGCATTTACTACCTGAATTTAATGATGGGGAATCCTGTGCTATTAATTATTAGAATCCTTCTCCACAGATGTAAAAATCTTCTCTGTGAGTCTTTTCAGATCAACCCCCAAACACACACACGCACATATACAAACTAAGAAGGAAAAAGAACAGACCAAAAGCTTCCAACACACAATGTTAACCTAATACATGTATCAAGTGTAGCTCAACTGACAGTGCAAAGTTTAGTTAAGACATTTCAAAAAGAGAAGATCAAAGCATCTGCAAGAATGTAAACTGGTCATTTCATAATGTCTACTGTACATATAGCATCAGCAGATTATTATCCACTGATGAATAATACTACCATATTACCTTCAGTGTTCTCTTAGTGTCCATAAGATAGTGTTGGAGTTCTCACAGGTAACTCCGTTAGACTGGTTGTTTATGTCTCTGCCCTTTACCTTTCATGCACACCTTTTCTTACACTTTTTATAGTCAATATAATCCCACTTTGCTCAGATTTTAAGATGCCCTATATATTGATGAATCACTATGGCAACCCAGTCTAGGGAGCTCATTTTATTTATTCACGTACTATAATCGACAGGCATCACTGTTATCTGAGTGCCTGAGTGTATACATAAGACATCACTGAAGGAGTGGAAACAATGTCTTAACACTTTTTTTACTTCAACTTTAGCAAAAGAAAAAAATAAATAAATCTAACATTCACTATTACTACAGGAGTTAAAAAAAAAAAAAGAAAAAGAAAGAAAAAAAGCCAGAGCCAAACTAGTGTGGATTTTTTTAAAAATCCAGAATCCAAACTCAGCCATCTTTGGCGATCCTTTTACAAAAATCTGGACCCCACAAAAACCATACCTTTGTGAAGAAACGGAGAGAAGGGAAGAGGGAAGGAATCCTTTTTCTAGCATCACAGAAGAGACTTGCATCTGGTACTAAAACAGGGTCACGGCTCTTAGTTGTTACAGAAAGCAACTTCATGCTAAAATTTTCATCTTTTTAAAATGTATTCTTATAAATAGGGAAAACCCCCCCTGCTAACATCTACTTTTACATACCTAAAATTGCAACACCAAGGGGTGCAAGAGACACAGATACTGTGAATAAAGAAGTAGAATATTCAAGTATATGAGGAGGGCGTATCACAAATGGCCACAGAGGAATATATATATATCTATAATACTGTATCAAACACATGGAAAGGATGAAATTGGTGGTGCGTACACACATCTAGCTGCTTAACCAACTTTCTAATCAGACACAAGTCCATTGGGGTGGAAGTGTTTGCTTTCAACAGCTTTTTTACGTCACTTCCCCAAGCATGGTTCAAATGTTTTAACTATTATTTTTAGTTATTAGTTAAATAATTTATTGGCTTTTCAGCTATACACTGACATAATTAACCAGGTCAAAAAAAATGTTAATAACGTAATTCAACTTTCATTCTACTTCTTTATACAAAATAACACTTTTTTAATTAAACTTGAATTTCTTTGTATGCCCTTCCTTCTGGTAAGCAGACTGTTAGTTTAACCTGTAATAACTTACAATGGGCAACTTTTCTTTTTTTATTTTCCCATCTATCAACAAAACAGTGAAATGAACAACCTGGGATATTAACAAGGCTCTTCAGAAAGAGGTGGATGGCCTTCAGGCACATGAAAGGTAAAAATGCATTTTATCATAGTACAGTACTCCATGCAAGACAGAGCAGAGCAACAATAATTGTCCAATGTAACATACTGCAGTTGTATACCCATATAAAGCCAGTGTCTTCCTGTTGTAAATGGAAATCAGGTCAATTTCTGTATCTATTTATTTTTTCCCCCTGTTTTTTTAACTGTATTATAACTACAAGTCTTGCAATGTAACTTAGTTTTAGACATGGTAAAGAATGAATGTAACACCTGCTCTGAGCCCATTCCTGCCAAGAGCTCATGCCTAAATATTATTACTTCATACAACGCAAAATGAACAAATTCATAAGCCCTGTTTAGCGAGGGCTGCTGTGACATCTTCAGCAAGGGTAGCAAGCTGGGGCGATTCAAGCAGGTTGATGCTTCCAGAGGACGAGACATTGCTGAGTCTGCGTGGTGAAGCCACGCTGGACCTGCCTGGTGACTGTGTGATGATCTCAGCCCCATGATCGACACGGGCTTTAGCGTGCTCTCTGAAGTTTAGCTTCTGGCTGTCAATCTGCTCCAGGAAAGCAAAGATTTTAACACGTTATATATTCACCAAATTATCTCGTTATAGCTCATCATTTGGATTTCATTAACTGAAGATTTTTTCACCTTGTTGGTTGGCTTACAATGTTACATTCTCTTACTATTTTTGTCTCTGATGGATGTCTTAATGAGCAGTATGATTGTTCCTAGCTGTATAAATTCAATAGACATTTTATGGGCATTGTGATTTGTTTCCGAAATCTGTTTTTTTCAAATGTTTGTGGAGTGATCTTACTTTCAAGATGTCTTTCTCCTGTTTCACAAAGCAGTCCTGATCCTCTGGGATACCCACACTACAAACTTACTAGATCATACCTATGCTGTACAGTGGTCCCAAACAAGGCTTATCTTTTGGGGGAAAGCCAGTGCACAAACCACAGGATGTTTCACTTTAAGATTCAACCTCAGCTTTGATGTGGATGCAAGACTGATCATTCCAAATACCAAAGGGAGCAAATGGCATGTGAGTGTGCCTGAACAAGAACAGATGTTTCCTACTCAATTCAGAGCCATTGCTGAATTCACGGCTCTAATACTTTCACTGAGGCAGAGGCACAGGGGTAGCCTGTTCTCTGACAGCTGTCCCCTTACCTTGACGTTACCACCACCAGGTACATGGTGGGCGTTTTCCAGTGAACCAACTTTAGCCTGAGCTTTTTCTTTGAAATCCAGTTTCACGCTCTCAATTTTCACACGCCCACCTCCTACATAGAAAAAGGAAATACAGATTAAGAGGCTGGAATGGCTCAGGAGAAAGTTTGACCTGATGTACATGGGTGCACTCATGTTACTTCCCTTTTAGTTAAGACCTAATTGTTTTAGAGAAGCACAGAATACCATGCTGCATGTTCATAGAAAATCTTCAACACATATTCAAACTTTAAGCATGTGCTGCAGCCTTACTGATTTTCATGGGATTTAAGCACATGCTTAAGTATTTTACTGACTTCAGTCTGCATTTCAGTATCTTATCAAACTGACATTATGCCACAGCAACATCTCTCTGCATTGTTTTTTTATCGACTCTCTATACTAGATGGTCCCATACTTTTATGGCTTTACATAAAGTAGAGTTAAGAATATTATTTTTGTTACCAAAGTGTATTTACTTTCTCTTGGACTATAAAAGAGAATGGTATCATCCATAGTTTCTCCTTCACATAACAGGATTAGATCTTTGCTTTGTCCCACATCCCAGAAATTCCTACAATACCTGGCTTGTGGTGGATATTCTTGAGCGAGCCACACTTGGAAGTCACGTGACTCAAGTCAATCTTCTTGGTTACGATTTGTACCTGTCAAAAAGCACACACACGCACAAATTACAGGAATGAAAATAATAAAGTAAATGAAAAGCCAGGCCCTGCAGAGGAAGAACCCAAGCCTCTACAAACCACTGGAAAAGGAGAGACGGTTAGTAAAAAACACACCATGCCACAAAGGAGGAAACACCTGGATTAACACAGCAAACTTCCTTCCCACCTAGGGAAATGACAGAGGTGGGTTAAGCTGTACTGGTAGCAAAATGAAGAGGAGGACAAAGCAGATCAGCTTGTGGGTTCTTTCAAAATGTTTCTGGGCCTCCTCTCAGGGTGGATGCTCTGAAGCCCTGCATGCAGCAGGACCCAATCCCATTTGCTTCTGCTCTTGAACGTGCATCCTGGCAACTAGGAATATTTTGGTGACTGCTTTTTTCCCTCTACCATCTGTTTCATATTTTTCTGCATCTAAATATGGTATGCATTTCAGCTCAATCCACTATGGAGAGTCTGATGAATCTACAAGTGTGACTTCTGCGGCTGTACCTGAACTAGTTGGTGTCCAGCCAGCTGGCTTGGCGATGCTCACTGGACAGCAGTGGCATCACTCTGCTCAGCCAAGCAGCAGCACAGGCACCCTCCCTCCTTCTGCTGCTCTGCACCCTGCTGCTGGCCATACTGCCATGACTGTGCTGAGTCCACTTGGCAACAGCCACAGAGTGTCACTCCTTCCTTGCTGCTCTCCCAACCAGCTCCCAGATGCAGCCCACAACCACAGTGACTGTGCTAGCAGGTCTTGATAAGCTGTAGCCCCTCCAGGCCAGTGAAGAGCTCCAGGAAGACTGCAATGCCACTGGTTTGCTCACATCACCAGCAATGACTTAAGCCAGCACTGGGGGCTGTATTGAATCTGTTTGGATAAGACATGCTCACACCGTTAGCTCTTCCATCTGAGGGGAGATCATTTCTATCAGAGGGGTCAGAGCCGCCTTAAGCTATTTCAGCATGGCTGCTAGAACTGATGGGTGTCTGGTCAAACCCTGAGCAACTTCAGTTTGTTGTACTGGAATAATGCTGTGGCATTAGCACTCAGCACACCCTGGCTGACCGCACCCTCTCTCTGAGCTTTCTTTGTCCTTATGTTTTATCCTTCTTCCTCTTAGGTTAGCTGAGGATGAACACATTGGAAGATGCCCAGCTGTGAGGCTGGAGTCTCACTGTGAGCTGGAGTCTCTTTCTGGAAATTACTTTGAGCTGGAGTCTCTTTCTGGAAATTACTTTCTTGGGCCACTCCCATGAAAGGCAATGAACCATTTCAGCTCACACGTCAGCACCCTTGGGCTTTTAGAGATAACCCTTCTTTTTTCATGTCGTTTTCCTGTCCATATTCTGGAAATGTGTTGTGCTCTGTGGAGCAAGATCAGGAGGCCACCACTGCATACACAGGGCTCACACGACTACCAGACCAGACTCACGTGTGAAACAGTAGCGGGAAGGAAAGTAGTGCTCAAAGGAAGGGAGACAGAGGGGGCTGGCTGTGCAAGGTGGGTCACCACAGTGGAGGTGCCTGTTCACAGGTTGTCTGTACTACTTACATTTCCTCCCCCTGCAGAATGCTTGATGTTATCTCTGGAACCACACCGCGACTGAATATCGCTAAAATCAATCTTCTTGTTTAAAATCCTAACCTAAAAGGAATTGGAGGTAACTTACTATATACCATACACACACTCCATCATGGTGCAGGACAAGGAAGCCTGCAAAATTTTGCCTCCTGCTGTGACCCCTTCTTCTGACACTTCTATTGAAATCTAAGAATGTAATCCATGCCAATCTCTACGCTTAGTATATGTAAATGTACTATGCTCTTCTTTTGCTACCTCACAAAGTGGTTGTGAAACGCAAAGGTGCAAGTTTTTATACTGGGAGATATGAGAGGTGGCTTTTCCCTGAACAGCTCAAAGAACTCCTTGCTTGCCTGGACTGGACATAGTCCTTGGACAGCCTGTCCTAGGCTCTCATGAGTGATGGCCTGTGTTTCTGCTGAACTGGCCACAAGCAGAAGATGGAAAGCCTCCTTCCCACAGCTCAGCACTCCAGTCTTTGATGCAGAAATCCCAGATCCAGCCAGCTCAGGCATGGACTGAAATCCTGAGGTATTTCACCCCTTTCTGCAATACAGCCATAATAGCAGCCACACTCATACAACAGACCTCAGAGCACCCTGTGAAAGCAGACTGACAAAATTAATTAACCTTGTCAGAGCTCTCTACTGCTCTCTCTCATTACTGTCATCCACTAAAGGCCAATGCATAAAAAACATCATCTGGAAAACTACAGTTGCAGTGACTGCTTCTTGGTTTCTGGTGCTGGCCATAAAGTTGGTCACAACAGCTTGCTGGTGCTAGCAGCACTGTGCTTGTCCACTGTGCTCTTTGTTATCAGCAGAACAAGTACCCTTGATCCCTTGATGGCACCAGCCTCCTTTACAGATGTCAGGAGCCCACATATTTTCTGTGTTACCTTCGGCACAGATGCACTGCAGGGATACGACAGTGTCTGGAGGTGAACTCTGTGAAGGGCAGGCCAAGCTGTCCTGTGCTTGATACCCACGTCAAAGCAGTTCCTCCACCTGGCAGAGCTCAGGTGCCACCAAGGACTGTCCTCCCAGTGAACGATGTGCTGCTGGATGGCAGTTACCAGCAGGCAGCGACAACTGGGTGCAGAGCACATATCTGAGCAACACCACTTCCAGACTTCTTTCTGAGCAAGGGCAGGGGATTGTGCTTACTAGTATTAGGCTTTTCAGGTGTGTGAGAAGGTATTTCTGGCCAAGGCTGCACCTGCCTTCTTTGCCCCAGGAGCTTTTACTTACTCAAAGAGTGCTGCCTGCACAGCGTATTCTTTCTCTGGGTTAAATATGAAGTCTTTATCCAAATTTTATGTTGGATTTCATTTATCTCAATGTTATTAATATACAATATGAATTTACAGAAAGCCACAGAATTTTGGCTACTGTCTATTCATTTTGCTAAATGGTACTTGTAGAGCCTTCACCACCACACTCCTTAGCATAGCCCTGGTGTCTGGCTGCTGTTGTGGGTAAACCTGCAATGACTAACTGATATTGAGATAAGAGAGAGGGACAGATACACCAGGGTACCTTACTGCAGCTTCTTCCCACTCTAAGAACACAAAGCAGCTGCAAACCAGCTTAAGTGGTCAGTGGGACGAAGGACAACACTATGTAGTTTCTGCTTCCTGGCTTCAGGTCCCCCAACTCCCCAGGCTCCCTGATAAATCCGAGACAAATTTCTCCCTCTGTGCCTCACCGATCCAAACTAGGAAAGGCTATTTGCCCCTTTACAGGGATATCAGATTTCGCAGCTCTTGGCTTGTGCACTGGGGATAAAGTTGTATTTTAAGATGATGAGTCAAATCCTCTGGCACCGAGTACTTGGAGTGCAGTCTTGACTTAAGCCCAGTAAACTCGAAGAAGAAATTTTCAAAGGGCCATACTTTGCAGCCAATGTGAAGAATTTTTTCACAGCAAGCTATTTCATGGGTCCCCCTCGTTACATATAACATAACCACTGCATCAGTCAAACCATTAGGATGTTAAGTGTTCTCTTGTTTTAATAGGTAAAGAACTGTGGTGATGGCATAGTCAGCAATAAACGTAATGACAGCACCATACACTCCACAACTTGTAGGTCACCTTCAGTAGGCAAACTGACCAATGTCTTTCTCTCTCCTATCTGCTTGATTTGTCCAAGTAAACCAATGTACGCTGAAACATGAAAGCAAATACCTTTACAGTTTTATGCTTGTGATTTCTCTCAATATACCATTTGTTTAAAAATGTACCCCAGTACTATACAAGACAGGTGTCACATCAGTCACAGAAACACACATCAGAAGTGCAGTCATATCTGGGTCCCAGAAAGCTTCAGGCCAGACAACTGGGCAAAACAGAAAGTGTTCCTAGTGCTTTCTGAGCACATCTCTCTCAGCAACGAATCAGCAGCACCTCTTACCAATGGCCACAGGGATGCATTTGCTCTGAAAATGCTGACTTACGGGTCATGACAAGACCTCAACGCTGTGGACTGGAGGCCTGTAGCTTAAAAACGGAGCCAAAGCAAGATGGTAGGTTGAGAGAGTGCCTTTGATCAAGTGCCTGAAGGTTGATTTGCACCCGGAAGTCTGACACTTTACGAGTCTCATGGCCCATGGACCTGGCTAGCAGATATGTAAAGGACCAATCACCTCAATTGTTCTCTCTGTCTCAGTAGGTGAAATGTGCCCCTGTCTAGAGGGGCCAGCAGGAGCCCTATGCATCATTTATGTCCTATGCTGAGGGCTGAAGTGAGCCGAGTGATGTGCATGTGTTCTGCTGGTCATCTGGCACTGGGAGGAACTGCACTGACCCAGGTTTTGCCTGATGATCTATTTCTCCCTTTCCTGGAATATATCAATACCCCTCCCCCATATTTAAATCTTGACTGCCCTCTATAACTAAGTGTTCCACAAACTAATGGAGCCTTATTTCCTGTAGATTAAGTCTTTAAATTGCTTAATCCCTCCATCCTATATTCTTCAGCAAGCCCTGTCCCCTCTTGCCATCAATATCTCCCAAGCTTTCTCCCAGGTCTGCTAGACTGGGCAAATAGAAGCCAATACACAACCGGCCAGCCATTTGTTGTTTCTGATTGTGGAAAAGGGGCTGAGTTATCACTGCCTTTTCTCCAATTACAGTGTTTTGCTGAGTCTCTGTTTCATATCCAGTCAACAAGTATCACTCAACTTTGAGGGACTGCCTGTGTTTCTAACCATTGTTCCCTTGCCAGCACTGGTTGAAATGGGCCAACCAGTTACAAATGAGTTGAGGAAGGCTGAGACTGCCAGCCAGACAGCATGACTGCATGAGCTTTGTTTCCTCTGCGAAATCAGACTGTAAACATCAGAGGGAGAGTACAAGAGAGGGATAGGAACTATTTAGGCTAAAGAGAATCTTTGGCTTGCAAACAATGTAAACTAACTGTGACTTATTTGAAGATGGAATCTAGAAGGAAATTTCTAACAATCAGAGCAGGGAGGTTCTGGAACTGTCTCCCAGGCGAGCAGAGCTACTACAAGAAAATGGTAAACTTTTAGGATGGCACTTGATGAAAGGAATTAGATGATGCAGCTGCCTGCAATAGAGGCAGCATGAGTAGCATAACTCCCCAGGAAGGTCTCTGTGTTCCTGAATGTACATCTTGTGTGGGGTGGAGATGTGTTGGATGTACATATATGCACTTCAATTGTGCTGCACATTAAATGAAACGTCAAGCCTGCTCATACTCTCATTCAGGAAAGGGAACATTTTAGTCTGTGGCAGAAACAGGACTGCTTTCTATTCACACCCACTAAACATCGCAACAAGATAATGTCCTGACAGGCTCCCTCATAACCCTTGTGCTGACCTGCCACTCTGAAATGTGTACATTCTCTTCTGATTGGATGGTGGTTTGCCCAGGTATACTGCACAGGCCCTGGAAGTTAGTATTTTGATCAGGGCCAAGCTGAGGTTCCTCAGTATTTGTCATATCCACATGAAGTTAAACCACAGTGGAAAAATTAAGCCTTAGAGACAATGCTGGTTTTATTCCACAAAACCGCACTGCCCAAGGATAAAAATGGCTTTTGTCTGAAGCCCTGGAAGCCTTACAGACCTTACCCTCACTCTGCCCTCTGATGACTCCTTCAGCAGTCGTCCAGAAGTGAAGTCCAGGGCAGACTGTGTGCTGATGTACACACAATACAGCCTCACTGACTCACACTACTTCTAGGTAGTCTCCAGCAGCAATCAGACACCACGGTCCCACACCTGCTGTGCTGTTTGAATGCTGCCTGTCAAAGCATCAAGACATGCAGGGCGTTCATGGGTAGCCTGCTAGGAAACCAAGTGTTGAAGGTATTTTTCTCAGAGTTCATTTAGATGAGGCATATATTGACCTACACTCATCAGGCTGAACTCATAACTCCCTTCCTACATACAGTGGCCTGACTGGCAATCTAAACACCAAGGGGCTGTGGTCCGAGGGCAACATCTATGCTAAATCAGAGGGGATGTTTTGGGTTACACTGGCTAACATGAGGAGATGTGACAGACTGGCAATACCTGTGAATCTCCCAGTTAGATATATGCCTCCCTGGGGCTGTTCACAGAAAGTGAATTTGGATTTCAAAGTCTCCGTGTACAATGTTCTCCAGTCCAGGGACCTGGAGCAGACTCGCTGTCAGTACTGCACCACTGCATTCAAGATGAGCAAAAATTTGTAGAAGCACTGAGTGGAAGGCAAAGAAGTGTAAGATAGAATTTAGCTCAGTTGTGCCTCACTGCTAAAGACAACATCAGTGATTGAAAAGTGCTCACAAAAGAGAAAGACTTCTGTTCCATTGCTGCCCAGAATCATTCAGTTCAGCTGCTTTTCACCAGAGGGAACGCCCCTAATTTATCAGCATCTGGGCAGAGAATCCATAAACAGCTTCCCTCCTGTGGCTTACTAACTTGGTACACACCAAAACAAAGGTACTCAAAGAACAAAAATTGCAATGCTGATAAAATTACAGACTCTGAATATATTTTCCAAGAAGCTGATGATTTATGTTCTCCCTGTTCTGCAATTACGGCCTCTGAGAAGCTCTACCACAAACACTGTGCCTAAAGCATTCAAAAAGACTCTAGCTTGTCTCCACTTGCCACTTGAACATGCTATGGGGGCTGTGACATTGGCAAAAGCTCCCAGACTCCTAACAACTTATCAAAGAGGGCAGGTTCCTTGTACTTACCGCAACATTGCAGTAATTTGACAGCTACATTCCAGGAACTAGACAATGTTTCAGTGTTTGGTCTCCTGCTTAACACACGGATCCAGTGAGACAAGAATTGGTCTAGCATAGGAAGCAAGGTTAAGGTTAAAACCTGACTACAATCAAGAGGAAGTTCTAAGTGCTTCCAAATCTGTATGCTGCCAAGGACAGATGATCCTATAGTTTTCATGCTCCTGGCAGAAGCTATAGGGATGGGAGTGGGAAGGGTATTTATTTGGCCTAGCAAAGCCCTTCAAGAGAAAGACTGTGCCTCAGTCTTTTGATATCCACAAACAGAGCTTCTGATCATGTTCAGCCTTTGCACTCCTGAAATTAGTGGTTACACACACTAGGTGAAGCTGCCAGCCTACACGCTAGTGAGATTCAAAACAAAGGGCTGCACTGGACATAGCATAGGCAAATTAATGTACTATCCTCATCTTGTTCTTAGCAAAGCATCAACAAGCCAGGTTCATTTCTAACTTTTAAAAATGTACCCAGAAGCAGACACCGAGTATAGTCTTTCAGCCTGAACAGTTAAACTGTGAAACAATTACAAACAACTGAAAATAGGTACTTTCAATGGGAAGTATCAGTAAAATGAAAGAAATGTCTTGCAATCAGCCATGTCTTTTATACTTACATAGGACAACAATGGCTGATTTACAAGCTTCTTTCTACCTATTTGCAAATCACTTTATTCATCTAATTAATAAGGCGGCCACACTGAACTATGCATGTCCCTATCAATAAAGGGAGAAAGGCCTACAGAGAAACACTGAGAGGTTTTGCATAATTGTGCTGGGAAATGCAAAGCAAAATGACCGCTTCCCATGCCAGAGAGTTTACAGTCAAGAGACAACAGCTGAATTAGACAGCTCAAGGAAGTGCAAGATCCATGTCAGATGAACTGAAACACATGTTCTGAAATCATACTCCTCACTAAATCTGGGAAGCTGATCAAAAGAATCACAAAATAAATTGAAGGAGATTCATGCACACCAAATAAAAAAGATCCTAGGAGCACCATTAATTCAGCTGAAACATGGGACCCTTGTTTTAGTACTCCCTTAAACAAAAAAACCCAAGGAAACAGATTTTGCTAAACTACAGAGTCTGATACTTAAATCTTAGAGGCAACAGTCCATACTCACGGAAAGAGTACTAATAGCTTCAAATACCAAGTGTTCTTATCTTTAAGAAGGGATGAGTTTTGAGTCACTAAGTCTGGCTTTTGTTTACTCCAGCATAATAAAGAAAATTAGGTTGTTCAGTTCAAGTAAAAAAAAAAAGTCTTCTGTTTATCTCTTCATGCCAGCTGACTTTCCAACAGCTCAGCAGCTTAGCATCTCTTTTTATTGTTCAAATCCAAATTTCCAAGAAAAAAACTAAGGTTTTTACCCTTTCCTTTCCTGCCCTTTCCCATCTAGAAAAATAAACTCATTTTCTCACCTTTCTGAGCAAGACAGAACACTATTATACGACTGAACAGCTCTGATCCAGATTATATATTGCCTGAACATTTTTCCCCAAAAAACAACCTTCCCCACTTTATTGCCCAAATCTAGACTAGTTAGAGCTCAGCTGAAAATGCCTTCTCTGCTGAACTTGATCCTGGGATGACTCAGACTTTCACAGGAATTTATGTCCTGGTAATTTCAATTTCAGAAAAAAATACAGTTTCTCCCCTTGCTATTAAAAAGAGACCAACAACATATGGTACATCATGGACAGGATTTGTCTCCTCTAATACTAGCCAGCTAAGAGTTGGAAATGGTTGATTAAGCTGACACTGTAGTCAGTGGAAAGACACTGAATCCTCCAGAAAGTGACACCTTCAACTCCAGCTAGAGAGATCACACACACCCCATCCAGCTGGTAGAAATCAGTGCACTGCTGCTAACTGCCTTCAAAAGAGGGACAAGCATTGGCTTATGGTTACTGTAGTCGGTGGAAGTTCTGTTACTGTCTAGAGCCCCATCAGACAGCTTGTGACCCTCCTCACTGTGGTTCAGTTTGTCCTCAATGAGCATGATGCACATTTTACAGATGGTTGAGGCACAGCAGTGATGTTACTCTGTCCCAGCCACATAGAAAGTGAATGTCAGATCTGGACAGAAAGTCCCAATTCCCTGCTCATTTCCACCAACCAAAAACCTTTCCTCAAAGAAACTTTCTGAAACTTGCTAGAGCCTGGTAACGATTGCTTCATTCTTCTAAAATACGAGTCAGGAAGAAGGATCTTATTTTTATCAAGAGTAATTCAAGGCTTAACTGTACAGACTGCACTTGGGCAAGCCTTCCATTAAATGAGTGCAGTCTGAACACAGGAGCTGCAAGATATTATTTCTGTACAATCTGCAATGATCAGCCAAAATTCTAAATTTCAAAAATTTAAAAATTATGGTTTTGAGCTATGATATATTTTTGAAGTTGTGCCTGAAACTCCTGATTTCTCTTTGCACTTGTAGATCTGCAATTAACAAGGTATGAACTAATTTCTGATTTTCAGTCTAGAACAAATCCCTTCTAATGTCTTGTAAATCCACAAAACCAGGAATGTGTAAAGCAAACAAAAGCAGACTGACAGAGATTAATTTATCTTACAGTTATGAACTGTTGACTTGGTAAATGCACAAACTTATTCCAATGAATGCAGCTAACAGTGTGGAAACAATTGCTTTCCAGTCTCTCATTAGTTAAGTACTTCAACAACAGCCATGTTACAACATCAATCCAATCAAAACAGCTGCCTCCTGTGGTTTTCCAGGTTTCCATCGTTTGGGAAAGCACCAAAGCTTGAACCTTATAGCTCATTTATGTTCATCACTGTCCTGAGCAAGGACATTCTCAAAGCGTTGGCTCATTTATGTTGCAGATCACAACAGACTGGAGAAAAAGTGCATGATGTGCCAGAAGGAGATGGCAGACAGAATGCGAGCCAGTAACAACTCAGATTGCATTTTTTGTTAAGTCTATATTCTCCACTACATTTTAGCACATTCTTCATCAACCAGTGCACCAATAGCATTAACTTAGATCCTCAGACTAATTCTTGGGCCATCCTTAGTGTTTGTAACATGGTGCAAAGACATGTGAAACAGGAGGAAGAGGAGTTGTAAGATGCCATCTCAAGGGGAACTTGCTGAACACCCTTTCAAACTGCAGTTCTCCCTGGAGGTGCTTGGCTCTTGGTGGGCCACCAGACCTGTCTGTCTCTGCATCCTGGCAGGCTGTAGCTGAGGCAGGGAACACTTCAGGAGTTTACTGTTCTCTGCAGACTGGGTCACAAATTGTGATGATGGGTAGGGGGATAGGGAGGTGGGGTGGGTGCTGTGGGGGAATTTCTCCTGCCATCCAAACTGATTTTGAAGCTAACCAGAAATTGTGCAAAGACGACAATTAATATCCATCCAAGTCTCCTCCTCTGCCCAGCTCTGAGATGTCTTATCCTTCCCTGTGCTGGTCTCTTTTATCATTTAGTGCAGATGTCTATTCTCCTTGCCCGCATTTTTGTGGTTTCTGGACAGGTTCTACTGAATAGTTGTGTCATTAATGTATTTAGACTTTCTGACCCTTGACTAAATGCACGTTGTTTTCTACAGTTTAGGGAAGACAGTGAAGTTCCCTCTTAATCTTCCTAAAAACCTCCAAGAAACACTTTGTTCTTCAACATGGCTCAGATATTTCATTTTCCTATTTGTCATCTTACTTCTTATAAGGTGCCTGGCTGTTACTATAGTTAGTGTTTCAGAATGCAAAGTTTAAACCTTACGCATGCCATTCTAGTCTGTACAGCTCCATTCACTTTGATGAAGCCATGCTGATTCACATCCTCTGAAGTTCTTGCCCATGGCTGAGTTTTGATGCATACATTTTAAGATGAAATTAAAAGATATCTAGGTTGGCTTTATCCTTGGTTGCTGGCCTATGATGCTTTATAAATACTCTGCCTGGTCAGTAATGAAAAGATTCAATTGGTGCACTTTTGTACTCCAGTATGGTACAAACCACATCCAGAGACAGAATTTCAAGAAAAAAAAAATCCAACCAGAAAAGAAAAAACCCATTCTTGGCATCTGAAACAGATCTCCAACCCCTTCCCTCAGTTCGCCTATGCTTCCCTTGGGCTGTCTGAGAAATAACAGATGCAAATAGGTTACTTTTGAAAGCACAGCATTTCCTCCACAGCTGATGCAGTGTGAAAATCCATCTAAAACCCAGCAGACATATCCATGAGCAAGTCACCTCTGAGCTTTGCCAAGAATGATACATTTCACCATACTCTACTATAAAACAAGAAAACTACCTACTGGCTGCATCACAGAGCAGAGAAGCCCCAATTTCTTCAGACTGCAGAATACCAATTAAACACATCCCAAGCCATCTCTTCCTAGTAGGAGCTTAATGCAGTGCAAAGTTGGCTTGCTCCTTCCTCTAGAAGCATGCTCTTCCCCCATCCCGTCAGGTGGAGCTATGTCTCTCCCTTTCTTTGTTTCTGTGGCTGGCAAGTCAGAGCTGAACTAAAATCAGTCTGATGTCTGATGAGCTTTTGATGAAATTCAAGGCTGAAGCACTGTATTTCTTGATTTATTTAGCATTCAGGCTCTGCTTCTTCATTTCTACACCTCAGCCTCTGGCAGTTTCAGAGTGTGGCTGCTTTCTCTAGGGCAGCTGTAAGCTAAGAAAAGACCTTGTGCTAGGTTCAGATATGCCTCTGGTAAAAGGACAGTCTGCCTCCAAATGACACTTCTGGGCTGCTTATCTGTATTCCTTTAGTGATCTGCATGTCATGTTTATGTACGTCACTTGCCCAGTCAGATGCTGGCCTTTTGTCTGCTTTTTCCTGTGGTTCTTGCTATCGGCGCTTCCAGTTCAAGTTATAAAACTTGAGCAGTTTTCTGTTTATTTCATGTATCATCACTAAAAGCAGATAGCAGATAACTGCTCATTTTAGCCAGCGCAATATTTGCCACCAGACATTAAAGAAGAGACCAGACACAAGGAAAAGAAATTAGTTTTCACGTGCTCCTCTCACAGAACCTATAAAATTGAACTGCAGACACTGGAAAAGAATTAATCCCAAAACCTCTTGTCTAGACTGAGCAACTATGGCATAAAGGAGATAAAGGAAAAACTCAGTGAGTCTCTCTTTGCCTAACCCACAGCTCAGTGGCCACATACCACAAGGAATTAAAAAATGCTTTAGCTTCAGTGACATTATATCCACCCAGCAGTTTTCCCCTGTGATCCCCGAAACAGTGAAATGCCAGCTGCTGTGCCATTCTTCACTACCCAGCAAAGACTCTGTGCAGCTCCGTAGAACTGTTAAGAAAATGTAGCTGTCTAGGTACGGTGTTTACAAAGAAATACAATTTGCTGTGGCCCCCTGGTCTTGAGTGATTGTTAGAGTCCACAGAGAGTAACAGCGAGGAGGGGGATCGGCTAACAGGGTGTTGGTTTCAAGCCCCATGTCCCACAGCCAGGCTTGCTATGGGGAATGGTAATCCAGATGCACAGTGTGAACTCGTGTTCCAAGCCTCCTGGAGCCCCTGTGCACACCCTGACCATCTGCTCTGCAACATGTCAAATGGGAGTTGAACTCATACAAAATAATTACACAGACACTTGTCAAAGTAAAGGCAGAAGAATCTTTGCTGAGGCATTATCTTCTTGACTTTATCTAAGTAACTGGCTACTGTCCAAATCCTGGAAAGCAGTGCATGTGTTGATTTACCATCAAAATAGGATCAATGCCTAAGCGATACCTTACTGTTTAATATATGAGCCTCTTTTTTTTTTTTTTTCCTCTGGAAGACCTGCAGTAGGCACAGGGTTGCAATGTTAAGTTTTGATCAAATTTAGTATTTTTTTCTAAGACAGCATTAGGCAAACCTCACTGTTCTGTATGTTCCACTCTGTATTCCAAAACTCAGATATATGTAGAAGTAGCTGACCTGGAAATACTGTGCCACCCAGCGTTTGGAAATGTCTTGTTTTCAAGACAGGTGAACAGGGGAGCATGTTATCTACCCTGATGCCCTGCCCCTGGAGGTAGTTGAGAAGTGAACCTTCCATAAAGCACTCACTCTGCCACTGCTGTCACTCAGCAGTCTCAGGGAAGTAAAAGGGAGTTGGGGGCACTGGGTGTTTTCATCGTGGGGTTGTCTCCAGAATCAATATGAAATGCATACGTACTTTTCACAAAAAATAAACCAACATGATTATTTACACCCACAAGACTGAGTTGTCCACATTTTTAGCATAAATGTTAGTAAGCTATATTTTTTCTTCCTCATTCAGCTTCTTTGTTTCTAAATAAAATAAGATTTCTTTCAGGTTATAAACAGTTTTATAACTCTTTAAACTTTAATGAAATGGATCGCTTCATCCTGTAAGCTAGAACAACAGTTCTTCCAAACAGAAAGACAAACAAATTGCTTGGACATAATTTTGGCTTGTAATGCCATCTGTGTTACTATTTCTGCATTGCCCAAAGATGAGAGAAGACTATTCCAGCTCTGGCCATAGCTCTGCTTGGTAGGGCATCAAACAGAGCCTCTTCAGAGGAAGGTATAAACGCCATACCTCAGGAAGATTTATGGTACTTCCTATCTGATCTTTCCTCAGTCTCCAAAAGCTTCTGCTTAGCTTAAAAGCCTACAAGTTTACTATCCTTTCCAAAGTTTGGTACGTTCTGTCTGTAGCAACAGGGGATTTTGCTACCCTACACATATGTTCAGTCTTTAGCCAAAAGCAATCCTCATGACAGTGTGCTTCATTGCATAACTCTGCAAGGTATGAAACTATTTTTTTTTATCTTTTAATGGCATCAAGATGTCCCTGAATTCTTGTTCTTTCAGACAGTGAGAATATCTGTCTTCTTACACATTCGCCTTTTGCTTTTTTATACACATTCTCCAATTTACACAATTTAAGCCCTGTTCCTACTTATTCAAACCCTGCACCAAGAAAAACAGTTAAATCTAATATCTTCTCCCTCCCACCGTCTTTAACTTGGAGTGGATTTACCAGGCTGGAGGCTGCAACCCTCATTGACATCACCAAACACAATGCACATCACATAAAATGACACAGGAAAAGGTCATGGTGCTGTGAAATCCTGCTAACATCTATCTAGGTTGAATTTGAACTTGCTTGAATTAAAACAAATCTCTTTCATTTCCTGGTATTGATAAAGACTAAGTAGCAACTGCTGAGACTCAGGCTGAAATATATCTATTGCATGGAGTGCAAACTCTTGTTTCAAGTTTTTCAACTGATCTCAGTGATGCACTGTTAGTTTTCAGGTGACAAAATACTTTTCTGAAGATTGTCCTGGCCCCTGCCATTTAACATCACTCAAAACAACCAATGTATATGGACAATAGAAGCAGCACTTGCAAGGCTCCTCAAAATAGCCCCCATACCTATCCCAAAGGTGCACACACAAGACTAAATCACATATGGATGAACATACAGTGTGGAATCCTTACCTGGCCCCCTTTGGGCTGGTATTTGATGTTATCTGTTGATCCAATTTTGGACCTGACGTTCTTGAGGTCAGGTAGAGGCTGATTAATAACTCGTAGCTGCTTCGGAGTGGCTGGAGATTTAGGAGGAGTGCGAATTATGGCAACTTTTTTCTCAGTAGGTACCAGTATGGCAGATTTGGGGGTCCCAGGAGTGTGTGGGGTTCTGCAGTAGCTGGGTGTCCCTGGAGTGCCTGGGGTACGGGAGGTGTAGCTTGGTGGTGTCCCTGGTGTTATGGCAGTGGAGCCAGGTGTAGTGGGGGTAGAAGTTCCACTTTTTCCCGTTCTGCTACGAATTGGCTCTGACCCTACATGAAGAAAAAAAAACAGCATTAGACCCACATAAATAGAGCTCTTCTTCCCTCTGTACCTCCCAAGACTGCATCCCTGTGCGCCAAGCAAGATACAGCTCTAAGATGGCTGTTCTAGTGCTGTAACCGCTGGATGTCACAGAATCATAGAATCATAGGTTGGAAAAGACCTCTAATATCATCGAGTCCAACCATCCACCCAACACCACCATGCCTACTAAACCATATCCTGAAGTGCCACATCTACACCTTTTTTTAAACTCCTCCAGGGATGGGGACTCAACCACCTCCCTGGGCAGCCTGTTCCAATGCCTGACCACTCTTTCAGTATAGATATTTTTCCTAATATCTAATCTAAACCTCCCCTGATGCAACTTGAGGCCATTGCCTCTCGTCCTATCACTAGTTACCTGGGAGAACAGACCAACACCTGCCTCACTACAACCTCCTTTCAGGTAGTTGTAGAGAGCAAGAAGGTCTCCCTTCAGCCTCCTCCAGACTATACAGCCCCAGTTCCTTCAGCCACTCCTCGTAAGACTTGTTTCTCTAGAGCCCTCACCAGCCTTGTTGCCCTTCTGCCAGCCTCTTGTAGAAAACTTCATCTACCTCTTCATCCTAGTTCAGTGGTCTATAACGGACTCCCAACAGGATGTCTGCCTTGTTGGCTTTCCCCCTCATCTTTACCCATAAGCATTTGACCTTGTCATTACAATCATCGAGCTCTATACAATCGAAGCAGACCCTAACATACAGTGCCACCCCACCGCCTCTCCTTCCTCGCCTGTCCCTTCTGAAGAGCTTATAGCCATCCATCGCAGCACTCCAGTCATGAGAGTCATCCCACCACGTTTCTGTGATGGCGACCAAGTCACAGCTGTCCTGCTGTACAATGGCTTCCAGCTCCTCCTGTTTATTGCCCATGCTATGTGCATTGATGTAGATGCACTTGAGCTGGGCTGTCAGTCTCAACCCTGACACTGGCATGCCACGCCTGGGCTCATCTCTAGTGAGCCGGGTTATATCCCCTTCCCCCTCTGAACCTAGTTTAAAGCCCTCTCAATGAGCCCTGCCAGCTCATGGGCAAGAACCATTTTGCCCCTTTGAGACAGCTGGACTCCCATCTGTCACCAGCAGGCCCAGTGCCACGTAAACCTTCCCTATGACCGAACAAACCAAAATTCCACCAATGGCACCAGTCTCTGAGCCACCTGTTAATCAGGTGAGTTTTCCTACCACTGATGGGATTGAGGAAAACACCACCTGTGCCCCTGATCCTTCAACCAATCACCCCAGTCCCCTGACATCCCTTTTGATGGCCTTGGGACTTCTCTCCGTGGTCTCATCAATGCCAACCTATATTACCAACAGCGGGTAATAATCAGAGGGCCGCACCAGACCAGGGAGCTTCCTAGCAACGTCTATAACCCGGGCCCCTGTGGGATGGGTCTGGTCAGCAGATCGGGCCCTCTGTTCCCCTCAGAAGGGAATCGCCTATGACAACTACCCTTCTTTTTTTCTTAGCCGGGGCAGTCATAATACCTGGGGATGACTAACTCGCTCTAGGCAACCCCCTGGATGGAGCTTCACCCACATCCTCATTTGCCTGGCCCTCACATTCCAGAGCCCTGTATCTGTTGCTTAAGGGCAACTGGGCAGGTGAGGGAGGCCGGGGGGGAGATTCGCTTGCTGCCCCGAGCAGGGACCTGTTTCCATTCCCCCCCATCTCTTCGGTCCCCTCTTTCTGCTTGGTGGCAAGAGGGTAGGGGGTCCTCTGCTTCTTGTGGAGCTGCCTCCTGCTGCCTTGGCCTCAGGGATGGCAGGGTGCGGCTCCACCAGTTCATCTCCCTCTCACATTCCCCAATGTTCCTTAACCTCTCCACTTCCTCCTTCAGCTCTGCCGCCAGGCTGAGCAGGTCATTCACCTGCTCACACCAAACACAGCAGTTGTCTCTGCTGTCCTCCGGTACAAGCACCAGGCTCAGGCACTCCCTGCAGCCAAAGACCTGGACAGCTGTGTGTTTGTGTGGGACCTCTGTCTGGGTCCCCACGCTCCTTCTGGCAACAGCTTTCCTGCGGGTGGAAACCATAGCTAGAATAGCTCCTGGAAGGGTGATGTCCACTAGCCTAGTTGCCGGGAGGTGGACTGCGCCCTGCCCCCACGCCTTCCCTGCACGCCCTGCCTGCACCAACTGCCACGCTGCACCCTGTTTGCCGGTCCTGGTCACTCATGCTCCCCACGTGCTGCTCTTGTATGTGCGGGGTTTGGGTGCTGTCACACTCGACCCTGCCCGTGGTGAGTCAGAGCTGCCGCTCGTTAGCAACTCCCGGCTCGGGGCGGGGGTGGGAGGCCCTGAGGTCTGCTCTCTCCCCCAGCGCTTTTGCCGCCTTGCCGCTGTGATTTTGCCACTTCAGGAAGGGTCCCTCGGCGCGAGCCTCCGCTCCAGAGTCCTTCACTTTCAGTGGCTTCAATGTCTGTCTCTACCTCATTTTGCTAATCAATCTGCCAGGATTTACCTTGTCACGTGTGGCTGAGCCGGTAAATTGCCCACACGGTGACTGAGCTCGCCGCACTGTAGCACAGGTGTGCTTCCCACAACACCTATGCTTCCTGCAAAGCTCACTAAACAAGGCATACTATCACATCGATTTCTGGAAGCACTCTTAGAATCTAACCTTTTGGACTTGATCTGACAACCTGACTAGCCAGTAATGTTGCACCAATTTCAATAGATTTGGGTGTTAAATGAGAGAGTGCGGAAAATTCTGATTATAATCCTGAAACTAAAGGCTCTGAGAGCCTGGCTGATGCATTGTGCTTTCTGCAGCCAGCTCTGCTGGTAACTCTCAAACGCAAATGGAGAGAAGCCAACATATCTCCACATGCTGCTTAAAGCAAAGCTTTGCTGTGAATACTCCGGGAGAGAAAGACCATCCAACCCCCCAAAGCCTGAGAAGCCCAATGCTGAATGTGTGCATGCATGTTTTCACCTTTAAAATGTTCAGGAATTATAAATCCAATGGGCCTCTCTAGAGCATCCAGTGGGACTAATCAACATCTTAAGCTATTTGTTAATCATTCTGTTTATTTCATAGAATCATAGAACCATAGAATGGTAAGGGTTGGAAGGGACCTTAAAGATTATCTGGTTCCAACCCCCCTGCCATGAGCAGGGACATCTTCCACTAGACCAGGTTGCTTAGAGCTCCATCCAACCTGGCCTTGAACACTTCCACGGAGGGGGCAGCCACAGCTTCTCTGGGCAACCTGTGCCAGTGTTTCACCACCCTCATGGTGAAGAATTTCTTCCTAATATCAAACCTAAATCTGCCCCTCTTTTAGTTTACAGCCGTTCCTCCTTGTCCTGTCACTACACACCCTTGTGAAAAGTCCCTCTTCAAACTTCCTGTAGGCCCCCTTCAGGTACTGGAAGGCTGCTATAAAGTCTCCCCACAGCCTTCTCTTCTCCAGGCTGAACAGCCCCAATTCCCTCAGCCTGTCCTCATAGGAGAGGTACTCCAGCCCTCTGATCCATCTTCGTGGCCCTCCTCTGGACCCGCTCCAACACATCCATGTCCTTATGTTGGGGGCTCCAGAGCTGGACGCAGTACTTCAGGTGGGGTCTCACCAGAGCGGAGTAAAGGGGCAGAATCACCTCCCTCGACCTGCTGGCCACGCTGCTCTTGATGCAGCCCAGGATACAGTTGGCTTTCTGGGCTGCAAGCGCACATTGCTGGCTCATGTGGAGCTTCTCATCCACCAGTACCCTCAAGTCCTTCTCTTCAGGGCTGCTCTCGAGCCACTCTCTGCCCAGCCTGTACTTGTGTTTGGGACTATCCCAACCCACGTGCAGGACCTTGCACTTGGCCTTGCTGAACTTCACGTGGTTCACGCAGGCCCACCTCTCCAGCCTGTGAAGGTCCCTCTGAATGGCATCCCTTCCCTCCAGCGTGTCAACCACACCACACAGCTTGCTGTCGTTGGTAAACTTGCTGAGGGTGCACTCAGTCCCACTGTCCATGTCGCTGACAAAGATATTGAACAGCACCGGCCCCAGTACCAACCCCTGAGGCACACCACTTGTCACTGGTCGCCACCTGGACATCGAGCCATTGACTGTAACTCTTTGTGTGTGTCCATCGAGCCAGTTCCTTATCCAACGAGTGGTCCATCTGTCAAATCCATGTCCTTCCAATTTAGAGACAAGGACATCATGCAGGACAGTGTCAAATGCCTTGCACAAGTCCAGGCAGACAATGTCCGTTCTTTGTCCACCAACGTTGTAACCCCATCATAGAAGGATACCAAGTTGGTCAGGCACGATTTGCCCTTGGTGAAGCCACGCTGGCTGTCCCCAATCACCTCCTTGTTATCCATGTGCCTTAGCATGGTTTCAAGGAGGATCTGCTCCATCATCTTGCCAGGCTCAGAGGTGAGGCTGACTGGCCTGTAGTTCCGCTGGTCTTCCTTTTTTCCCTTTTTAAAAATGGGGGTGATGTTGCCCCTTCTCCAGTCGGTGGGGACCTCCCCAGACCGCCAAGACCTCTCAGATATGATGGAGAGTGGTTTGGCAACTTCGTCCGCCAGTTCCCTCAGGACCCACAGATGCATCTCATCGGGCCCCATGGACTTGTGCACCTTCAGGTTCCTTAGGCAGTCTCAGATCTCATCTTCTCCTACAGTGGGTGGTTCTTCATTCTCCCAGTTCCTGCCTTTGCCTTCTGCAACTTGGGCGGTGTGGCTAGAGTACTTGCTGTTGAAGACTGAGGCAAAAAGTCGTTCAGCACCTCAGCTTTCTCCACATCCCAGGTAACCAGGTCTCCAGCTTCCTTCTGGAGAGGGCCCACATTTTCCCTAGTCTGCCTCCTATCACCGGCATACCTATAGAAGGCTTTCTTGTTCCCTTTTGACATCCCTGGCCAGATTTAATTCTGTCAGGGCTTTCCTAACTTGCTCCCTGGCTACTTGGACGATTTCTCTGTATTCCTCCCAAGCTACCTGCCCTTGTTTCCATCCTCTGTAGGCCTCCTTTTTCTGCTTGAGTTTGGCCAGGAGCTCCTTGTTCATCCATGTAGGCCTCCTGGCGTTTCTGCCTGACTTCCTCTTGGTCAGGATGCATCGCTCCTGAGCTTGGAGGCGGGGATCCTTGAATACCGACCAGCTTTCCTGGGCCCCTCTTCCCTCTAGGGCTTTATCCCATGGTATTCTACTAAGCAGGGTCCTGCACCTGGGGAGGAACAACCCCATGCACCAGTACAGGCTTGGGGTGGACCTGCTGGAGAGCAGCTCTGTGGAGAGGGACCTGGGTGTCCTGGTGGACGACAGGTTAACCATGAGCCAGCAGTGTGCCCTGGCTGCCAAGAAAGCCAATGGGATCCTGGGGTGCATCAGGAAGAGTGTGGCCAGCAGGACGAGGGAGGTTCTCCTTCCCCTCTACACTGCCCTGGTGAGGCCTCATCTGGAGTACTGTGTCCAGTTCTGGGCTCCCCAGTTCAAGAAAGATGAAGAGCTACTGGAGAGAGTCCAGCGGAGGGCTACAAGGATGGTGAGGGGACTGGAGCATCTGCCCTACGAGGAGAGGTTGAGGGAACTGGGCTTGTTCAGCCTGAAGAAGAGAAGGCTGCGAGGGGACCTTATAAATGCCTACAAATATCTGAAGGGTGGGTGTCAGGAGGATGGGGCCAAGCTCTTTTCAATGGTGCCCAGTGACAGGACAAGGGGCAATGGGCACAAACTGAGGCACAGGAAGTTCCGTCTGAACATGAGGAAGAACTTCTTCCCTCTGAGGGTGACGGAGCACTGGAACAGGCTGCCCAGGGAGGTTGTGGAGTCTCCTTCTCTGGAGATATTCAAGACCCGCCTGGACAAGATCCTGTGCAGCCTACTGTAGGTGACCCTGCTTCGGCAGGGGGGTTGGACTAGATGACCCACAGAGGTCCCTTCCAACCCCTACTATTCTGTGATTCTGTGATTCTGAGGACGCCAAAGTCTGCTATCCTGAAGTCCAGGGTAGTGAGCTTGCTGCATACCCGCCTCGCTGTCCTAAGGATCTTAAACTCCACCATTTTGTGGTCACTGCAGCCAAGGCTGCCCTTGAATTTCACATTCCCCACCAGCCGCTCCTTGTTGGTGAGAACAAGGTCCAGCACCACAATTCTCCTCGTGAGCTCCTCTATCACTTGGAGGAGGAAGTTGTCCTCAACTCATTACAGGAACCTTCTTGGTATTGGAACAAAAATAGCCTGTGGGGCTCTGATTTCCAACAGCATACCCAAGACCTACCCCTCTGTGTAAATGGTAGGGACACTTGATGCTATGCAATGTGACAAATCTAACAAGGATGGGAGACATTCACAGCAGTAGGAGAGAGTTAATATGCAAAAAACATACGGGTTGTCCGTCGCACTGAAGAGGAAAGGGAAGCTGTGAGGGAGAGAGAGTTCTCCTCTCTGTCTCGGTCTCCTGATACACCTCTTCGAGGAGGAAGGATAGAGGAAGGTCTTGGTAGAGAGGAACGCTTTTCAGGACTCTTGCTGACTCCATCCTAATAGTAGCAAAACAAAAAAGGAAGGTTTAGTTTTCAAAACTCACTCTTTGGGCTGTGATTTCTCTCAGCCTATATACTGAGGGGGGAACCTCATGCTATGGGCCCAGTTTATTACTCACACAGGAAGCTGTGGGGATCCATCTCCCTCCCACGCTCTGCTTAGCTCCCTGGTGCTTCTTTACTGGATCAAAACACCCAATAGTCATCTTCTGAGCTACTTAAGACAGATGCAGATACTCTTGGATCTAAATACGGATGGATTCCACATTTGGTTCTTAATAACAAGAAAGTTTTTTTTTAGTGCAAGTTGAAAGTAAAAAGACTCTCTGGAGCTCAGGTGTGAAATTCTTATGTAGATTTACCTGCAAAGTAACTGCAGTAATGGTGCCCAGAATACACCCAATGCTATATTGTTAGGTGATGTGTGATTTTTGCATTTTCAAACACTAACTTGTAATTTTTTTTATGGAGAAAAATCTTTAGCTACAGCTTACTTTTTGAGTGCAGGACTATTAATCCTGGTGTCTTCTCTTAATTACTTCCATACTTATCTTTTTACGTTTTGAAATCAGATACCTTTTTTTTACCAGGGTTAGAGTAATGGGCATGTACGTTAGAATATTTTTGAATTTATGGGATGGGCAGCCAAAGACAGTCTTGCATAAGCAGACAGTCCTCCCAAAGGCAAATATGATGATGGTCCCAACCAGTAAAAGACACACCAAACATAGCGTTACACAGAAAATGGAAGTTAATAGTGCAAACAAATTTTAAATGGGAATAGCCACAAACTCAGCATCAAGTAGATCTGAAACACAAGTGAAATGTAAACACGGGGAAGCAAGAATGGACTGCCAAACACCTCTTTAAAGTTATACTGCAGCTTCTTCAACATGGTCACACACACACCCCAAATTAGGCTCCTTAAGCATTTGGCTTCTGCCCCTATTGCTGGTGAACAGAACTACACCCTTCTAAACTGGGGACTGAATTTATTTTCAGAGAATAATAACTGGCTGAAAATTACATTTTTTAAACTTTGAAGGCAAATTAGTACTGCTGTTCTTTGCCACTTACCCACGTGCAACTGAGTGAAATTTCTTAGCAGCCAATGAAGCAGCATCCATATCATCAACAGAAAGAAGATGTGTCCTTCTAGTTACAACTTACATCACTTATGTTTCCTTTGGAGAATCTCCTTTGTTTTTATCCACTTTGTAGCACAAATCTTCTAGCCTAACAATCAGTTTCCCTGTCACTGAATGTAAGTAATCCCACATAAACTTCACAAAGAATTACTCAAATTCAGTGGGGAGAGAATGTGATCCATTGAATTCACCTACATCTCCAAGCTAACTCTCTCTACCAACTCTGCTACCTTACCTTAGCATCTGATTTTGAGTAGGGCAAGCAGTCTCTTGGGCCTGCTGAGGAGGGCCGTACATAATAACTGTCTGTATCGAGAAAAGTGGCCCTTTTAGTAGTTAATGAGCAAGCTGAGCTGGGTCTTGGAGGAAGCAATGACTTTGCTCTACACTTTGAGGCAGGAATCTTTGACAAAGAGGCAGTCTAGTCATAAGAAAACAAACAAACAAAAAAAAACCACAATGTGAAGCTGAACAAAAGAAAAACACATGCAACATGGACAAAAAAAAAACCCCACCAAGCTATGAATTAATACTTTTCCTGTGTGTGGTAATGGTGTCTATGCAGTTCTGATATGCATGAAAGTTTTAGTTCTGTGTTGTTTGATTGAAGCCATCTGGGTCTGGACAGAGTGATTGATTCTAGGAAGTGCCTTTTTCTGCAGATGCTATTTTTGTCCTGTGTTAATAGGACAAAACCAGTGCCAGGTACAGCATTTAACTGGTACAACTGCTGGTTGGCTGCATGAGAAGCAAGTGCAAAAGTACAGGAGCACCAAGAGATGCTAGTCCTTTAAAACCAAGTTGTGCATTTGAAATATATCCCTCCAGGCTACAGTCAAGAATAAAACAGTCAAAATCATAAAAGCAAAGTTACATCAGTATTCCCAGAATTGCAGAATGGCATGACAATACTGCTTCTTGTGCCATTGTGTGCACATAAAATTCCTAATGCACCCCAAACTCTGTATTCTGTGCATTTGGGTGACAGTGTGGAGTCCTGGGATGAGGAAACCTGTATATGGTTGAAAGGCTGGCATGATATGTCATTGCGATCAGATACTTGTCTGATTCTCAATAATGGTATTACCCCATTGAGAAAACAACATCAATAGGATAGACTGAAAATTGTTTGTTGACACTTAGGAGCACCTAACTGCTTTGCAAAAAGGAATTTCCTTGAAAGAGAATAGAGCTACTTGCTTAAGCAACACTTTTTTTTCTCCCATGGGTATAATTGATACTACAAAGAACAACTGTAAGGCTGTTATCTTGGCAATGCAGTCCTGATTCTCTCTGTATTCATACAAGCATAAAGTTATTCACAGGAGCAATCTCAATGGGCCTGTTATTATGCGATTTGGCATGTAACTTTAGCCATGAAAAATCTGGCACTTGATCTAAGTCAGTCACCTACACTTTCTTGGTGTTTAGAAGTTGTCTTTGTTAGAAAATGAGAAAAGAATGGGCTGTCAGCTCTCTACTGAAAGGCACCTGGCTTAGGCTACATACCCAGCCTACAGAAAACTGAGGTCGGTGTGCTGTCATCCATGACATCATCAACATGATTAAGAGTTGCAGAACCACGTAACAAACAATTCCAGTCCTACAACACAGCTGAGAGGACTTTCATTGGGTATCATCATCCATATCAAGTAGCTCCACTGAGCAAGACAAGAAATTAGTTCAAAGGATAAAGTGCTTTACTAGTAAGAATATATTCATAGAACGAGTTTTGCAACTTTTTTATGTCTTTTTTTTAATACTTAATTCACTGTTTGAAAATACATAGAATAAAATTAGTGAATAATTGTTGTAAACAGAAACTCAATAATATGTGTCTCTGTCCCATCAAAGGCTTCTCAGACTTTGACTGATTTCTCATAATTCAATTTATGGATCCCATCCATTTGTGAAACTTTGGGCCATATTTACAAATCCACTAAGGTACTGATTGATGCTGAAACTCTGTAGAAGCCGGGTATCTATGTTGGGTGTTTCCAAGCAACAGACATTCCACAAAAACTTTTCACCTGGTTTTCTACACTTGAGATATAACTAAGCATGCACAGCTTGAGGCCCAAATGTTCACTCAGTTGTTTTTGCCTTTTTCAGCTTGTAGATCATGCAAAATGTTTCCCCTAATGAGACTGGAAAACTCTTAGCGACTAAGATTCTAGGCACAATGTGGAGACCTTGCTCTTTTTACTGGTATTGCATACAGTGTCTTCTGTGAATATGTGCATCTAATGGGGATGCTAAAGATGGAGAAGACTGAGATCTTTCAGTGGAACAGCTGGGGAAGAGGCATGACCTTGAGCTAATGCACTGTTCCAAGATGATCATAGTCGAGATCCCCTTGGTGTTGTTTAGGGAGCAAGGCACTTCTTAGCATCAGTAATAACAGCAGAATCTGGCCCAACCAGATTTCAGGGATATGCTCAAGGCTGTCAGAGCAAGCAAAGAAACCAAATGCCTCAATCCCTGACAGTGCTTTACCCAGAAAACCATTCTTACTCTCTGTTAGCAATTCATTACTTTTGACTTCTGCTGTAACTCATGTTGCTGGAAGTACCAGTTGTCCACAGGACAAAGATCTATGCAACCCTGACCAAGACTCAGGGATTGCCAAAGTTGGGATGCAGAAACCTCACTTTATTTCAGAGGTGTTCCTAACACACAGCCAATGTTCTCATCACCTCACTACCGCAGGTACACAGCTCCTTCCAGCAGATGGAACTGCTCAACTTTTCCTGAACTATTCTGCAAAGCAGTATGTCAACTGCAGTTTGAAGATGGATAACAAAACTGGCTGGGCTGAATGATCTAACATTACCAGTGGAGAGGAAAAGACTGCACTTGAAGGACATAAAAGCTGAAAATCAGGAATAAACACAACATCAAAAAGGAAGAGGTCTTTATAAGAGCAGAGGTGAAGCCAAGGCACAGAAGAGTGCAAAACATCCAAGAGATGCAATCAGAGAAGCGAGGCAATGGGGAGACAAAGTAAGCAGGGGGCAGACTTCTGATCTTTGTCATAAAGTAAGCGAATGGAATAAGAAAGGTGTAGAGAAAGCAGCTAATTTCAGAGAATGATTTTGCAGTGCTTGTACTTAGAGCACTCCATGAACACAGGTGACTGAAAATGGGCTAGTATTGACTTCTTCTGCTTAAGTGTTGATCACCCCCAAGAAAAGACAGTAACAAACCATATTGTTGACTCAGACCAGAAAGCTGTCCAGATATTTCTTACTGTACTAGTAAAGAAGCTCTAGCAGTTTCCCAGTTACGAGGTGAAATGGGTTAGACCTGCAAAACCACATCCAGAATCCATTGCTGAATTCGGGTCTAAATTTCACAGCTCCTCCAAAGCCTCCAATCAGTTATGCTGCTATCAACAATTTCTTACAATTCATAAATAATATGCAGCGCTTTATGAGACAGAGTTTTTTGTTCCTCAAAGAACTGATGACCTGGTTAGACAGATGAAACAAGTCAGCCATGGAATACATTATGAAATTTAGAGGAATCCTAATGAACTTCTTCATTGTCAATGATGGCTAAAAATGACAAAGTATTGTTGTGCTGCAGAGGTGAATTAGCACATGTCAGTGTCATGTAAAAAATACTTGCAGAGGAGATAGTGAAAGGAGGTTGGTTTCCTGGGGATTTTGGAGTGGTGGGACAGGAAGAGCGTAGGGCCAGAAAGACTGCAGGGCCAGCATGGGAACAGGGCAGAGAGGCACTGCAGCATTTGCTGAAGGAAACGGCAGAGGAGAGCCAGACCACAGAAGTAGAACAGGCTGCAAAGCAGCTGAAGGCAGGGCACATAACGGTCAAGTTAAAATACAGACAGAAATCACCAGTCCAGGAAATGGCCATTCAGAAAGTACTTAATCGCATATAAAATGCTACTGGCCAATAACTTCTACAGAGGCATGACCTCTGCAGATTGTACGGCTATGTAATGGTGCACCAAAAGACATCCAGAGAGTCCTGGGGCAGGGTTTTTACCTGCACAGCAAGTGAGCAAGGTGCCAGCATGAGTCGGGTGCTGCAGAAAGGGCCAAAGTACACAGTTTATTCCAGAGGATGACCTGGCTCAAAATGCTGAACCACATCCAACTCCTGCAGTTTGGAGTCTGTGTGCCCCCTATGGATCTGCAAACTGTTGTCATCTACTACCCGGGACTGCAGTTCAGAGGTTTTTCAGGAAAAGTGGTTTTAATTAGCCTTTTAAATGAATAATGAATATGGCAAACAAATTCTAAATGGAACACAAATTTTAGATGGAACACACAATTACTTACTGAATTAACACAAAAAGTTCTGAAATAAGGACAAAAGAAGATTATAAAGATGAACGATAAGATGATTTTACTCACTGAGAGTTTTTCCTTTGCTTGTTTAAATGCACCAGGAGCCTGGTTTGTTTCACCACCTGCTGCTGAGAGACCCAAAGAAAGACTTGATAGTTAAAAACAATAATAATAAGCATTTCCACTTACTACACTTGTCAGAACAATTAAATGCCTTGGAACTACTGTGTAAAGCAACTACCTTGTGAATCACTCTCAGTGAACTGTATGCAGAAATGTACCTGCCTCAAAAATGTCCTATATTCATCATATTTGAGGTAAAATGGTATTTTACAAGTTTCAAACAAATCAAAATTTTGTATTCATGTTCCTAGAAGTCTAGAAAATACAGCAGAAAGTTCAAGAAATAGTTTACAATTATAAGAGGCTCTAGTTCTGAAGGTCAATCCTGAGATACCTTAGCATGTTGATTTTCAGGACTGTCCTCTCAAAATCAGGCTCCTTTAAGTAATCCACAAATGAAAATTTTAAGAAAGGCCCCTGGAATCACCACATTTCAAAATATTAGCCAACATTCCTAACGGAAAGAGATTCACTGTTGAATTATCATCCTAGTTGCGTCAACAAGGTCAGTGTGCCATGGGTCAATTAAGCCCTCAGACTTTAGCAATTCAAATTGTATCTGGGATATCAGATATGTTAATTCAGTATTTCATTTATTTGATACAACATTGTTTGAGGTAAAATTTTTCGCTCTGATGAAAAGTTTTGTAATGGGACAGCTTTTCGGAAAGCAGGTTATTAGTTTCACTCCAACACTGCTGCTCAGGAGGTGATCTGCTACACAAAAACTAGGTGTGAAATCTTTTGGCATCTGTGCCAGGATGCCCTTCATGAATGCTGAAGCAGGACAAGTGGGCAGAGATGACAACCTCTAGCTGTAAACCCAATAGTTTCCAGCTGTAAACCCAACCCTAACACATCATACAGGATGAAACCGATTACTGTTCTCTTTTCCCTGTGCAGTTCCCAGGCATGGTGAGGAGATCCCTGGTTTTCTGCCACACTTCCCACTCTAGTTCTGCCCTCTCAGTATAATTTCATTGCTGTGTTTTTTAAATTGAAGGAGTAGTAGAGAAAACTTGTGAGGAGGAGAAGAATATATAACTGAGTACTTCAGTTCTTCTCAATTTGTAACAGGGGTTTCTGCATCACATTTGACCACATCTGTTACTGCTGTTTTTGGTCTGGTTTGCATCTCTTCCAAATAATAAGCTTCCTTCCTCCTTCCCTTGGTATTGAACCCTAACCAGCCACCACTATGCAGTGGAATGAATAGCTGTGTCACTTGTGCTGACTTACCTGACAGCACAACTTCTCCACCTGAACAAAAGATCTCTACAGGCTCTGCTGCCAGTTTAAATACACAACAAACATGCTTTACCTCAGGGGGTGACCCCAGAATTGAAGACAAGGATCAGAAGCGTATCTCTTAGTGACTCTTGCTCATAGCCAGGTAATTGTCCTGGCCTTGCCACCATAAACACTCCTCTGATGGCACAACTGTAGTGGCATCTCACAGCCACTAACAAAACACGAGTCACATTGGGGTATCATTCATGGAACTAGACAAGTTAATGCAAAGACTTTACAACTCTTTCCTCAGAGTTGGGCATGCAGCTTCTTTGTCAAATGGCAAGGATGAGTCTCTTAAAAAGCAGTCCCTGCCTTGTTGATATGGCCCTGTAAGTTACCAGTATTTGCCAGTGTTTACCAGTGACATGGAAATTTTTTCTGGTACTCACAGGAAATAGGGGAAAGATGTTATTTCCTGTACCACTACATAGAAAATATGAGCAAATATTAACTTTTTTTCCCAGACACTCCTATCTTATGACTGGACATATTTCATTTTAAAGTCACAGTAAATGCAACATGGAGGTTTTAACTGACTACTACGCTCAAAGCTGTATAGACTATACTGCTGAGGGACTTTTGGTGGGGCTCCACTACCCAGTCATCATTAAAGCTGACAAGACCATTCCAAATAGGACACACTGACAGTCAAAATTGGCTTCAAGAAACGGTGCTATATTTTATGTAAAAGGAAAATGTGAGGGACATAACGTCCCTCTAAATTCCAGGTCCTGGAAAGAGCTGGATGACTGGTTCAGGCTCAGGGATATGTAGGTTAACATATGGCCACCTACACTCTTATGATATCACATAGCACTGCACTCATTGTCATGCCCTCCCCTCAAGTCCCATCAGTAAGCATAAAAAGGTGAGGTAGAAGAAAACAAAGGACACTGTGAATTTTCCAGCAACACCGAGTATGGTGAAACATTCTAAGAGATATTTTTGTTCACCTTGTGGTGCGGTTCAAGCACCTCTGCTTTAGAGCCCAAGCCTCAAAGTTAAGCCACATTACTGAAAATTTTATGAGCAATCTGAGTCCATCATTTTGGTTGCTCTCCATCTCAGGATTTAAATGTACTGAGACGTCATTTTTGTATTACATTTTTCACTTTGAATAACGCATCTGCTTCCCTACGTATTGAAGTGACAGAGAAAAAGCTCTGTTAGTTGTCAGGCAGCACACATTTAAGGCACCAGACAGATTTCTTTATGCCAGTCTTACCAGTACAACTTGGGCCTCTCCAGGATGCTAAGGGCCAGAAGAGTTCAGAGGAGTTAGAGTACCTGAGGCCAAGACAGCATTGACCACATGGCTGTGTAAGTGCAGACAAAGTTGAGAACACTATAAAGCCAACACTTTTTCCCCCCTTTTCCACTGCTTATCAAACCCCCTCAGTCTTTGAAAAGAACATGCATTATGGGTCGTAACTTCTGAGCTGATGAAGCTGTGCTTCAGCAAACAGCAAGAGGTAGCAAGAAGAGCTGTTTTAATCCTTTTTAAAAATTCCTCACTCTTGTGTAGAGGTCCAGAGTGCAAGTTAGGATGGCCCAGCAGCTGCAAACTGAAGAGAAGCCATCACTGCAACACAGAGGGGCCTGGAACAGCCTTTCCTTCCATTTTTCGTGGCCGGGAAAGTGAAAGCGCCAGATTCCCTCACAGAAGCAAGGTGATGGGACCGAGTATTTAGTCCTGTTGTTCTAACAGAATACAACCAGGAGACAATACACACTTCATAAAGTTGAGGCACGATATTAAAGCTACCCTCGCATAGCTATCCTTTTACTGTATTTTCACTTGTCAGACCTCCACACTGAGACTAGTCTAAATTTAGAACAGGAGTGACTCATTGGTGCAAAACTGGATGGGAGCGACCTTCTTAGGAACACTTATGGTATTGCACTGTTTAACTATGGGATAGGTAATAAATTCTGTTCTTAATTTCTAAGCCATGAGAAAAGGCCTATGTAGTTCTGCATTGCTGTGCATGGTTCTTCTCTTAACAGCCCTAGTTCCACTCATGAACAACCGCATTGCAGCATGCTGCTCTGTTACACAACAGAAAACCTAGCCTCTTTTAGCAATATTTTTTTTTTCCATTTTAAGATTGCCAGAAAAGTCAAGATGTTCATTCTTCCACCCTGAGGTCACAGTAACAACAAGTAATATGATGAAAATTCTGAAAGTGTTCTTTTTGGTCCTCTAAATAATGATACACCTATGAAGATGTAACAGGAATAATTTGTTTTGTCTTTTCATCTTCCTCTACCAAATGTTAAGACTTTTGCTTGGAATGCATTCGTAGTGTAAGCCCAGATTTCTTCTCTCTCAGCTTCATGGTGCATGTGGCTGAATTCCCCCTGTGGATTTTGACTGTACAGCATAAACATCAGTGACAGATCGGGAAGTGTCAATGCAGATAACATCAATCAACAAAATGTAAGTCTGAAACACTTCTTATTATGCATGAGAGTGAAAAAGCAAAATAATGGAAATGAATACCATGGTTTAAGCTGTCAACATTTTCTCACCAGAAAAAAAAGGCATAAGTAAAAAAAAAAGAACAAAATGATGCTTAGAGATTCCTACAACACCACACTACAAGCACGATGCCAAGTTACAACCACAGCACTTAGAGCTCCAAGCAATGATAAGCATACATGATCATGGCCTCCATTAAATAAAAAAATACCAAGAAAAGAAGAAGAAAAGAAAAATGATACAAAACACTAAAAAAGCAGTACTGTTTGTGAAGATTGATATTCTTGGAGGACAAAATAAAAAACAGAGAAGCTGCTATAGCCATGAGATTTTAAAAAAAAAAAAAAAGTCTATGTTTGCCAGCCACATTGCATAACTGAACAGAATGCAGTCACCTGTCTGCTTCCGTTTAACACAGGAGAGATGAGTTGGTCTAGTATATTTGATAGCAGGTTTTAAAATTATTTTCCTGGAGGGAGAGTGGGCCTGAACTTCAGTTTTTTTAGCAAGTTCAGCTTTCTTATACACTGCTATGGACAAGAAAACACAAAAACACAGAATCAGAGAAAAAACAGCAAGTTTCATACGACAATACATCAAGTGGCAGGCCCACTGCTCCACAACACCAACCCAATGTGTCACTTCTACTGGGGTGAACAAATCTCAAGTCAGAAGAGGCGGAGCACTGGTGCATTAACCTTAGATGTGTTATCCAGTGATCAGTGAGGATGCCTACAATTGAAACAGGACTGGTGGAGCAGTGAGCCTTGCACATGGCTTTTCATACAGTTGTACAGTGTCTCATTAAAAAGCACTACCGTTAATACTATTAAGGTGTACATCATCTACAACAGAGTAACTGTATAGTACTGTACAATAGTTACAAAAAAAAAAATTGTAATAGGGAGTGTTAAATGAACCTTTTTTCCTTCTCACTTCATCTCTGGAGAGTGTGCTAGGTTCCTTTTTAGCTATTTTCCTTTCAGGAGTAGAAATCCTCCCTCTCCCAGTTTTAAAAGGTTTCTCTTTTTTATGCTTATCAAGAGATGATCTTCGCAATTCTCTCTCTGCTTTCTCCTCTTTAGGAACAGTCTCTAACTGTTCAGTCATGATGCTCCTATCATCATCTGTAGGATCAGAGCAAATTATAACAAAGAAAAGATTAGCAACAAATGTTAACAATAATGTGGTGGAGTGGGGAAAAAATATTTGAAGACAGAGCAGATGGAATAATAAAAAAAGGCAGACTATTTTACCATGTTTCTGAAATATGCTGATATTACTATTGTAACTGTAATAATTTTGCTTTTTGATCATTATGATTTAGAAGCAAAATATTTAACAGACAAAACAGAAAGGATAATGCACACCTTGAGTATCTGCCCAGAGACTGTCTGTGTCCATGATGGAGTCATCGATTGTTGTTTCATCTTTGTAATCATCACACGTCTCTATCTTGTAGTCCGTGAGCAGAATTTCTTCTCTCTGGGGTGAAGCAGGAGCTTCTGGGGAGCCTTCCTTGGGCTCAACTTGAATGTCAGCCACTTCTTCAACCTCCAGCTCCTCTTCAGCCTGGGAGTCCCCTGTTTTGATGTCTTCCTGCTGAGTAGCGGCAAAGCGCACACTGTGAGAAGCAGATTCACCCTCATCAACTGTTGTCTGCACCACTGTGATAAAGTCATCCTCTACTGTCACCACTGATTCAATAATGCCTTTCAGTTCAGGCAATGCTTCTGGGCTACCCTTAGCTAGCATTTCTTCAGCAGTAGGTTTCCCAAAGTCTGTTTCTGGGGGCATTTCTGATATAAGATGCTGTTTATCCTCCTCTTTTTCCTCTTGCCCTGCTTCTACCTCTTCTTCCTCATGTTCTTTCCCTTTTGTGGCCCCAGCTGTCACTTCACATGGCAGCAGCTTTTGGATTTCCATAGGTTTCACAGCTGTATCAGGAATCTTTTCAGTTCCTTCTGCAGGCTGTGGTATGCTCTCCATCTGAATCTCAGCAGGCTCTTCCTGGAGTTGCTCCACAGAAGGCTCCTTTGCCGGTAACTGTGCAGGTGTGTCTTCCCCAGACAAAAGAGGTTTTGGAGGCTCTGCTTTGATATCCTCCGGTTTCAAGGATTCTCCATTCAAACCTTCTTGGGCTTGATCATGCTCTCCACTAGATTCATAAGACTCCTCTTTATCAACTGCCTCTTGATGTACCAAATCGGGCTTAGTTACTTTTTCCTTAATTTCTGTTTCGGACAGTTTGGTGCTGTCCTTCACGTAACTAGGCTCAGTCTTGGAAAGTACATCTGCATCCTTTGCTTCTCTGGACAAGATGGTCTGATCTTTCTGTTGAGCGTCTTTGGGTTCAGGCTCTGCTCTTTTAACAGAGGCTTTGTCCTTCCCTGAAGGGAGAGAAACAACCTCACTGATTTTAGTATCTAACTGACTCTGATATTCTTGGTCAGCTCTCCTTGCAGCCACTTCCAAATCATGCTTTATAGCATTGTAATCTGGTTTTATTGGAGCTTCTATCATCTCAGCTATTTCAGGAACAACACTAAGAGTCTTCTCCTCCTTCTCCATCAGCAAAGAAACTGCATCCTTTTCCACTGCTGTCTCTGAAGCTGTTATTCTGTCATAGATGGTATCATCAGCTACATGAACTTTATCAGCCACACTTTCTTCTTTCATTTCTAAGATTGCCTCCGGTCTTGTCTTCTCTGGCTCTGCACCTTTAATGGGATAGACATCTTTAGAGTCAACTTGATCTTCACTTTTTTCTAGCACAGTATCCAGCTTCTCTTTCTTCTCCTGCTCAAAGTCCTTTGCCAAAATCGACTCACCAGTGGCATGCTGACCTAAGTCTTTTTCACTGAAGAATTCTTTTGATTTTTCAGCTGCTGCCAGTTTCACTTCTATTAAAGACAGGTCGGGAGCCAGGCCACGTCTAAGTTTTTCATCTGTGCCTTCGTAAAAGGGACAGGTTTCACTCATTAGATTCTCACTGTCCTGAACTGGAGAAGGGAGTGGGACTGTGTACTTATTGAAAACACAGTAGCCCAAGTCTTCTAGCTGACTTTCAGCTTTTAGAATTCCATGGTTTTCATCTGTCACAGGTGGCAGGGCTGTGCTGCTGTCTTCCACAACAGTGTCAGAAGGAACTGACTTCTTTTGTACCATTTCAGCATCTGCACTCACAGAGGCTAATCTAGATCTTGTCCCGGCTAAGTCTAACATTTCAGGCAGGTCAGGAGCCAGGACAGCCCCATTTTTGTAATGTTCTTTGGCCAGGAAAGCTGATTCAACCAAGTTCTCTGGCTGGACTTTTTCTTCTGCCATTGCTTTTTCTTCTTCAACATGCGCATCTTCCTCTGTACTATAAATGGGGAAGCAGGGGGCCTTCTCCAGTGCTGGTGTGGCTGCTGGCAAGTAGTCATCACCTTCATCCATACTTCCACTAGTATTAGTCAGAATATCCGAAGCGAGGGGAGAAAGATCATGTGCACGACCAAAGCTAAATCCTAGAGCTATTGAATCCAGGCAGGACATGGGCAAGTTAATAGACATACTTCTCTGTTCAATTGCAGATCTCCCCCCAAGTCCCAAGCTCCTGCTCAGAGTTAGGTCATCTTTATTTTTACTGTGGAGTTCTCTCTTATCCCCATAGACTTTGGGGTCAATAGTGAACATTCTTTCTGTTGGGGAACTTGGTTCTTCAGATTTGTCTGGTGTAAAGCTCTGAGCCAGTGTGCTGTACCCAATTTCATGCGCAGGCCCACTCTGCTGCTGATCCAATTCTGTCTGTAGTTCTTCCTCCTCTTCCTCTTTGTCTTCAGGTATTAGACGATCTGTCTGATAAGGCTCATACACACTGTCTTTAGTGTCACTTAGCTCATAGTAATCACTGCCTTGTTTCAGAGCGTCTGCTTTGAAGGCTTCCACTTTCAGAGCAGAGGTTTCAAAATACTTTGACATTCCAGATTGATCTTCCTCATCCTTCATTTGATGAGGAGCTGAAATGCTTGTCTTATCCTCCTTGGTATCTTTTTTAACATCTTTCTCTTGAGAAGGTTCTACACTAGGAATCTTCTCAGTGGTTAAACTTGCTGCCTCAGGGGCTTTCTCTGTTATTCTGGATAACTGAGTAGTATCGGGGTGCTCTACTGTTTTCTCAGGGGTCAGTTCATGGCTTAACTTGGCTGGGGATACCTGTGTGCTTGGCTGGATCTCCTTTTTCATGTCTACTATTGCTGGGAGCCCACTTCGGTCCATTTGTTTTTTCGCTTTGAGAATATCAGGTGACTTTTTAGCTTCATCATCCTTTTGAAAGCCTGCTTTGTCTAGGGAAAATGTCTTAACTTCAGGTTCTGTGGTAAATTTACCATCATCTAATATTCGTGCCTCCCCTTTATCATAGAAGTCATACCTTTCTTCCTCATCACTCTCATCCTTGGTCATGTCCTTCTCCTCTCCCCACGCAGGGATTTTCTGGGTGCTTGCCATTTTCAGGCCATCTACAGTTATGGCTGAGACTTCCTGCAGAGCTAGTGTCCTGTCTCTGTGGATCTGTTCATCTTTAGTGAGATCTTTGGCAAACAGTTGGTCAGTGGGTTCCTGTTTTGTTTTGGAACTGTCTTGGAGCTGAAGCTCCTGGGGGACAGCAGCAGATGGGCCTGAAGGAAGTTCACTTTTGGCTGCTTCTACCTTGGTTTCTGATGGCAACAAAGAACTTTCACCATGGCTGATGGCAAGATCTCGGACATCTTTCAGGTCATCTTTAAATTTCACAGACATAACTTGATTGGATGAAGAGGGCACATCTGCAGTTCTTTCTTCTGTTTTGCTCCCTCTGGGCAGTTCAGAGGACAAGTCCTTTTGTTCTTGAGAAGCATGAGGCTTAGCAGCACATTCTGCAAAACTGGCTTCCTCTTTCTTTTGTGAATCAGTTTCCAAGATCCGTTCTGACAGAGGTGAAGGCATTTTTTCTTTGTCTTTGCTCTGTGAACCCTTTTTATCTGCAGCCTCTGGTTTTACTGGCTGTGGAACTAAGACATCATGTTTAGGTTGCTCACCAGTCTTACTGTCTTTCCCAGATTCATGTCGCTTGGTGTCTAATGGTTCTGCTGTGAAAGGGCGTGCGCCCTCCTGGACACGGAATTCCATCTTCGTGGCTGCAAGTAAATCTGAAGTAATTTGTTTGGGTTTTATAACAAAATTCTTTAAAGCACTTACAGGCAAGCAGGCATGTGGCTTACAACATCATCTTGGTATGAATGATGGAAAGGAGAAGGAGAAAGATGCAAACGTGCAATCCACCTAGAAATCTGCTTTCAAGTGTTAAACCCTAGTTTCCTTTCAATATATGAGGTTTTATAGTGAAAACGTGAGTTGTACACACATAAATATGTGACCACTGAAATGAGATGATGTCATGGGAATTATTCATCTTCATGGTTTGTATACACAAACCCACAAATAATCCTCACTTCACTGATATGCTTTGCTGAAATCTAACTTGCGTTAGTTTTGAGTTAGTAAAGTCTGCAAGATTAAATCCAATCAGTAGTATCTATGTGTGTTGCTGACATTTAAAACATATGTAGTTATACATTTCTATATCTATTTTACATTTTTCTTCTACATGCAGCCTAAACTAAATAAATAAGGCATATAAAAGATTTTGCAAGTGTCAGAAGAGGCTGGTTTTTTAATTGTACTAACTTTTGACATTTACTCTTTGGTAAAGGACAAAAATTCACTGCTGCCATGAAAACTGCACGTGTAAATCAGCAACAGTTATTAATAGTCCCAGATCGTGGAAGTCTGGTCTTCAAAATGGCCAGCCATCTTCAGCTGCAACTGAAGTCAAAGAATACTTGGCATGTTTCAGTCACTGTAGATCAGGCTCTAATTAAGTTAATTTGAAACTAAAAATGTTACCCTTACAGTCTGCCACTGTACTTTTAGGTACAAATACCTAATTAAGTTTTTTTTTTAATACACTCTCTGTTAATCATTAATAGCTTGCTCTTTTTTAATATCCTACGGAAAATAATCATTCCTATCACATGGAACTCTTCCTATCATGGAAAATATGGAGAGAGATACTATAGAATGTAGCAGAACTTTCTGCAGTAATCTGTAAAAAAAGTATTACGAGTTTTTGTCTAAAGCTTGTTACAACAAGCATTGGGCCAGCTTAGAATCCCCTCATCTCTGATTTAAAGTCCATGGAGCTATCTTTTTGCTCTGATGAATCTGAATTTTTTTGGAACAATTAGTATCAAAGTATTGGTCATTCTTTAAATATTTGCGTATATTCACATTTAGTCAAAAAAGGCAACTGCCTTTCTAAACCCTACAGGCAGACAGCGGTCTACAACCACAGTAATTTTGCTCCTTTATGCTTTTACACTTGTTGACTTACTTGCAAACTCTATGAAGTATAAAAACATGGCCATTGAGCTGATGTCATCCTCGTTTCTCAGAAATCAAATAGCTAGATACTGACTTTCTTTATGTAGCCTACTTTGCCTCTTACTGTAGTGCAAACGAACAATACCAATAGCATCAAAACATGTTCTGACTGCCAAAGGAATGTAATACTCTTTAGCTGGGCCAGCCAGAACACCTGCCTCTCTAATGCAGCATTTCTTAGCCAGGTGGTGAATGGGAACATCACTACTCCATACAATGTGTCATTAGATCTTGTTGCACTGGTTGAAGAGAAATACCATTAAAAGGAAAATCTTGAAGCCTAGTTCTTACGTACTGAAAGACAATTGATTGCAGTAAATATGTTGTTCAGTAAGCAGATCAGAACTTCACCCCATGCGCCCAACTCCAAACTTCACTATGCAGGCAAACACCCCCATGGAACTGATGGACGTTTTGCCTGTGAAAGGCACTCCAGCAGGGTTAAACATTTGTAATAAGGTAAGACACACAAAAAATCAGAGTTCTGGCAATGACTGAGGAAAGGAGAGGTGGACTGCAATGAATGGCAAGGATATGACATAAGAAGCGATAGCTTTAGGGAAGCTAAGTCAGAATGCACTGAAGCACACAAACACAAAAAAAAAAACCACCAAACAAAAAACCTGCACACCGCAAATGAAAACATGTTTACAGTTTAAGCTTCTTTATGTAATAGTCGAAGTCAATAAATCTATTTTTTGCAAGAAAAGCAGATGAATCTCTGCACCAAAAAGAAAAAAAATATACATCGATTAGCAATGTGACTGGCAAACACATCTGAGATGGGGGGAAAAGGCTTACGCAGAGGAATCAGCTGAGCTGCAAAGCATATTTTATCACAGCAAAGTAAAAAATCAGGAATCAGCCGCAGTGGTGGGAAACTGTCATACAGCACCTATGCAATCATATTATGTGCTACACACTCTTCAAGCATAATAACAAGAGCAGTCATACTAATAAATGGGAAGAACAAGAAATGAAGCAGCCTTGGAAAGCACTGGAGAAAGCTGGAGAAGGATTCACTGGCAGCAAACTCATGCAAACCTAAGGAGACACACCTTCCTCAGCCAAGGAAGGGGATGTGTCTTTCAGAAGAAGCATTTCCGTCATGACGGTTACACTCTCCTTGCTGGATGCCACACCTAGCACTTTGACTTGATGACACACTTTGGCCTCCGAGCCAGAATCCGACTGACCCTCACAGAGGCCCTTTGCCTGGTCCGAAGGCTCAATGGGCCTGTGCTCTTTCCCCAGTTGCTTCCCAGGAAGAGCAGCAGGTTTTGCTTCCACAGCCATCAGACTCTCTACTGGTTCTTGTTCTTGAGGATGGAGAAAGGAGGTGACATCAACACCAACAGTAAACACCATACATACAGCTCAGTAGGACTGCTTTTGCATAACACTTTCAGCTCTGAACATATCAGATTTAAGTGTGTCAAAGGACTGCTGGTATCCAGCCCATTTTAGTCATTGTGGAACTGAATTTTCATTAGGGAAGAAAACAAACCAACACAAAAAAAACCTGTCTCCCCCAGAGAAGCATGTTTATGCTGCAAAATGAGAGCTGAAAGTGTTTTACAGGTATACCTCTCCCAAAGATGACTGTGGGTCAAATATTAATTGCAAATGGAGATGGTATTGAATGATGGATGGCCCTGACAACACCGATGCATCAATGAGCTCAAAGTACACTGGTATTTTTCTGACGAATGTGCTATTTAATCCAGTACAAGACATTTAATTGAGGTGGAGGAATGTATGAGGCATTAATTTCTTTCCACTGACCTTGGCAATACTGACTGCTAAATGCCAGCAAGTCAATCTATCACATGGATCCTGGATTTTGCAAAATATTGAGCCACTTCCATAGTCTTAATGAACCTTGTGCATAGCTAATAACTAATAGTTTTCCAAGAATTCAGCCAAGATTCCTATACTGAGCAGGTTTATAAACAGTTTCTCCCTTAGGCTGCCTGACACCTGAACTCTGTATGTGAGAATCACAGGTTTAACATAAGGACCCTTCATTTTGTTTTCTGTTTCCCCACTAGCCCCCTGGCTCCTCATCAGGGATTAAGTCAAAGAAACCAATGAGTGCAATATAACCATTTTTTCATGTGAATTTCTAAAACACATTACTCAGCCTATGGGCTGTCAGGATCAATGCAGCAGTATCAAGAGCTGTCTTTACTGATCACATGGCAGAAGAATGATTAGGAAAGTCTCCATTCTGGACTGTACTCCTGCCACTGCTGGTCAGATAAACTACTGCTGTAGTCTATTAGTACCCCTTCTGATAAGAAGTCAGGATTAAGTGTGAAACCTTTGATTCAGCAGCACACTTAAGCAGCTGACCAGCAGCCATGCTGCAGTCAACCTGATGATCTCCCTGGGTTTAAAGCGTGTTTCATGCTTAAGGACTTTGCTGAATCAGACTTAGAATGAAGTGGTTTCAAATCTGGAAGTGGCTGTACCTAGCCTCTTGGTATTAAAGTAAAACCTCTTTACAAGGGCTTTATTTTTCTCCTGAGATTGGCCCAGTTAAAACTAGGCAATCAACCATCCACTTCAGTTATGGCCTGTAAAAAGTGATTTAAGGAACACAAACACTATGTGAGGCTGAGAAAATATGACTATGTAAAGTACAACACATTATTAATAACATACAGAAATGTAATCAAGGTTAGATACTATATCTTAAATGAACAGAAGCCAGAAGATTCAGAATCAGAACTGGACAGATGCCTGAGTGTTACAGGGATATTTACACATGAGCAGATTGTAAAAGCAGCCTGGCAGAACAGCAGGTGTCCAGCTACAAGAGGCCCGGGCTTGAATAACTTGCTTTACTTTTCTTTTTCTGGTTTTATGTAGTTTTGTATGTGCATTCCTTTAAAAAAAAATTTAAGGAAAGTCTCTCATTTTGCTCTGAGCAATTTCAGTTATACACCTCCATTTCCTGAGACACTTGACACAATGCCACATGACTAAAATTAATTACTAACTAAAGTAGTAAGTTATCCCTGACTTAATCAAGGAATCCTACAGACTCCCTTTGTGCAGCAGACTATTTTATGCCAAAGGGACTGCTTGTTTACAGGCAGCAAGTGAGGAGGGCTGTTTCATAATGCTTGTCCTTTCACTGATGATCCAGCTTCTTTCCCTTTATTTTTTTTTTCTCTCCTCAGAGATGTTTTGAAATCTTGTACTTTCACCAGAGGTAGATGCATATGACTGAAAGAGAAGCTGCCCATGAATTAACCAATCCAGGAGTGCTGTTAAGTACAGCTACAGGTACACAGATACAGTAAGACTACTCCTGTGACTTTCTACCTCCCCTAGCTTCGGGCAGACCTGCTGACATTAACAATCTTCAATTATTAGCACTGATCTCTTTCTGGTGCTGTTGCAGTATTAGGCTGTGTTATCCTGTTAATTTTGAACTCTGGTTTTCTTTAAATGACCCAGTGAGCAATTTCAGCTATACACCTCCATCTTCCCAAGACACAAACCTTCAGAGGATTCGGTACTGTTTCTAACTTCAGCTCCTGTGTCCCAAAATTAAGTTAGCCAAATGCTGTGAGATGAAACACAACCTATTATGCCTTGGAGAAGAAGTCAGCATTCCTGTTAGTCAATGAAATAGATTCTCCTCTTGATTTCTCAAAAGCCATTTCACTCTTCTGCAACCCCCACCAATAAAATCATACTGATGTACTCAGACCATAGAAAACGGGGGCAGAGAAACACAGTAACAGTAAACTTTTTTTTTTCTTCTTCTTTGCAGTTAGCTGACAGAATGTTAACTGGCTGTATCCATAAAACAACTGGAGATCAAACATTACCCAATACTGCCTGAAGTCACCTCTGTATACTGGGCTAAAAACTAATTTCCTTCGCCTGCTGGAGAATTAAAGACCTTCCACTGCTATCTTTGGTATAGGCATGAGGTTTTTCCCCATTGTGTTAACAACTGACTTACCTCCAGTAACAATCTTTTGGACTGTTTTGCACACTGTTCTTGTAGTGATTCCCTGGCACAAAGAACAAATTAGCTTACGCTTCTTTTAACTAGCTCCTCCTTTTGCTTCTGCTGTAAGCCAGGCCGGTAGACCAAGAGCCCTGATTTAAGCAGGAACCATGATTTCACTGACCCCAAAGTTGCATTCATTGCTCATGCTGCAGCTTCACTTTGAGACAGATTGACTCCGGACGGGTGTCACTTCCATGTGAGGAGAAAACACAACTAGGTTTCCCTCCCCAGAAAACAGCAATCCCAGGCACATATATAATGGAATGGATGGCAGGTGGGTAGAGGGGAAGAAGAACAAAATGGGACCATGCTCAGTTCACCTTCATCACGGCCCAACAAGACCTCCGTGCTCTTCACTGTGGCACTGGGACGTGTACTACAGCCAGACCACTCCGAGCTGAACAAAGGGTGTTCATAGTACTCCTCATCCGAATTGTAGGGCTCATCATCGGGCACAGACACTGAAATGGAGGGGGCCAGGTGTTTCTGCCACTCCCTGCTGGCAGCAGGCCCACAGCCTGGGCAGTGATGTAGCGGTCCCACCTTATCCTCTGGCCCTTCATCTACAAATAGACACACACAGACAAAAACTGCAGGACAGGCAGACAGACAAAGAAAAGACAAGGCAGGATGGATGCGTGCAGTAGCAACACTAGCCGCTGTGTCATACTGCAGAATGGATGAGATCAGAGAGGTTACAGGTTAATGCAGGATGGAGGAACGAGGCTGCTGTGCATTTTAACACATGGGCCGTGTGTATGTCACATTTCCTACAGTGCTTGTGAACATCAGAAACCAACTGTCAGAATAAGTGAATTTCAAAACTATACACTCTTTATTTAGAGGTATACATATTGTACGCAAACCACATCTCACAACTTGCACTGATACTCATATGTATCATACATCTGACTGACTGTATTAAAAACCTTTGAAGTATCCCAACACAGTTGTATCCCTCATAGTCCTCAGGTGCAGGACTTGAAAGTGTAAATTTCAAGAAGTCCTAGCTACTTTTTTTCCTGATGAAGGCCACACAAAGCTGCTCACAGCAATCTCTGTTAGTCTGTATTTTACACTGTTGTGTCATGTTTCTGCAGGTGAACTAGCTCCCACCTTGGTGTTTGCCAATGTTTTGGAATGACAGCTTTATTCACCCATCACTGTAGCACTGCAGATAATCACATAGTCATCTCAGGACTACATCAGCTACCGACAGCTGCAGGGAGGCGCAGCTTGGGTTTGGTTTTGCAAGACAAAGAAAAATAATACAGACCAATAAAAATGATTGGCCTACCATCTGATCCATACAAACCTAAAGGGGAGACTTGAGAGCTCATGTAGGCTAAGGTGCCCTATCACCATGAATGCAGCTGTGAAAATCTCAACATCTAGTACTAGAGAAAACGTGTTTAAGCTCATTCTTTGCGTATGACAACCGGCAGGTTGACGAACCCTACATTCATGGGGTGCCTTCAGCAGCTGCAACTATCCCATTGTATTTCCTACCAGCTTCAAGAACAAGTTCACGCCTGATGTCGCTGACCTTTCTCGGGGCAATTATAACTTAACGAGTTTCCCCAGAGCTTCCAAAACTTTCAGATCTAAAACACAGAGTCAGAAAGCAAGGCTTTAACACGGCCAGTGTAACAGATATTAACCAGATCTCTGTGTGACACCCAAAAACAAGATGGCTCATGAATGCTGCTGTAACTACCATTACCCAAATCTTGGAAAGCAATTTTTATCCATCCGCATCATCTGGTGACATATTGTGACCAATCCAATTCCATCTGTAAGAGCTCTAAGCTTCTTCCTGGCAAATAACAGTAAGTTTTAAGTTTCTTTCTGTAGCACACCATGACAACACAATATCTATGTCTTTAAAAAAAGCACACTCTGCTTTCTGCAGCAACATGGGAGCAAATATCCTGTAATGTCATGATATGTATTTCTTCCACCTGCAAAAAGAATGCTGTAGTTTCAACCCATTCAGGCTGAATCACCCACAAAAATAAAGAAAAATTATTAATCTATGGCAATATCAGTAGCTCAAATATGTATCATTGTGCTGCAAAAGGAAGATTACCCATGTTTAAGATTTCATGGTGGCCCTGAGGCTCACCAGGGCTGATGATATGCTCTGCGCACATACACAAATACCACACACGGAACTTAGTTTAAGAGAACCATTCTCACAATTTCTTCCAGGCCACACAGAGTGTCTGAACCACTGCTGGTTTAGTTAATTCACTTTTGCAGTGGAATCCAAACCCCAGATTCAGGGCTTTACGCATGCTTAAAAGAGGTAGGTGTGGAAAGATAAGCTGGCAACCTGACTCTGCCAAGCAAGAAGCTCTCCAGAGCACTGCAATAGGAAATGCTAAACATGGGGCTGATCCTGAGCCTCCCACTGTTCCCTAGTACTTAAGAGCTGGCAGCAAGGTTGCAGGGAAACATCTTGATCCACCTGCAATGCAGAACCTGCATTTCTTCTCCATCGAAGCTTCTACAAAATTCAGTGACAGATTTGAGGCAACTCATGGTTTCCAAAAGGCTAGTTACAGGGGGTGAGGACACATGTCAGGATGCGAGAGACCAGGAATCAAATCCCTTCTAAACCTGAGAACATTCAAAACTACAACTCCTGCTTCTTTGCAGGGTGCCCTCAAACTAGTCCATGTATTGCTGTGGACAAGAGTGGGAAGGGTTGATGAAGTCGCCATCTCTTCTGCTAGAATTGGGACATTGTGGAGAAAAGAACAGAAGGTTGATATGGTCAGAAGCAGAACACAGAGAAGAAGGATGTGCAAAAGGGGAGTTTCTCCTTCCAGCTGTGGGTCATATTTATCCAGGGGCCCTTCAGAAGTAAAATGCAGCAACAAGAGTGAAGATGAAACCTCAGGACATCTCTATACTGACGCAAACCAGGCTGAAAATTCCTTCTTTATAGGCTCTGAATGGATTGTAGGCATGAAAATACAGGCCCTGCCTCTGCTCCTTAAAACTGCAGGAACTGACAACAGTAAAAATGGTTAATACATATTATTGTGACAGTCCAAAATAATTAGGAGTTCAAAGCCTAGTATTGTTTGGGGCTGTTATGTCTGTGTCTATTACAGATTTACATTGTTTATGAGTTTTAATAGAGATATTTTCAAAATTACTTCAGATAATTTCATTAACAGGATAATGATGTCTTTAAAGAAGGATATGCTTTTATTTCAGCAACACGAAAAATCCCTTCTTTGTTACTTTACTCCCTTCTAACAGTTCTTTTCATCTCAAAGGGTGGAAAAAATCCCATATGTATTCTAAAGTCCAAGATTAAAATCACTTCTCACAAAGGTTAATTCTGCTTTAGCTTCCAGGTATCCTTTGAAAATGCCTCTCAACAACTAATTTTCACTGTAAATAGATCAATTTTTATAGGACACTTGGTTCCTTTCAGTTCGTAAAATGTTCTTCTTTGGTATATAAAGCCTAATCTGAAATACCTATTTCAAAATGGAAGACAGTCCATCAAAGGCATCCTTCTACCTTGTACCATTTAGAAAATTTTTTTACATGAAGGCGCTGTTGACCATTGTAAAAAGGCACAGAGCACAACAGTAATGGCAAGCTGGCAAGGGAGTATCGCATCAACGCTGCACAACCAGATACGACTGATAAAAAGATTAGACAGGACTAGGCAAAATTTCATTTCCTGGGCAAAATTATGTTATTATAGTTGAAACAAATGAAGTCATTTCAATAAGGCAAATTAGTTATCTTACCTTCTGCAGCAGTAAAAAGGGACAGGCTCATTTGCACGTTTCTCTGCAGCAGAATGAAAGCAAGAAGCCTACATCCACTGACTCCTTTTCCTTGTGAAATACTCTTGACCCACAAACCTCTCTGTCTTTTCTACTTTTTTTTTTTTAATTTGTGTTTGCTGCATGGCTGGCCACATCCACCTTTGTCATGTCTACAACAGTGATTTCCTTCTTACAACGACTGAAGAAAGTCTCTTTTGGATTCAAAGCAATGCAACACACACTGACAAGTGCATTAGGAAAACGTTCTAAGAGTAGGGGGCAAAAGGAGGCCTGAGGTAGATAAACACACCAAGCGCTCACCTTTTTGCTCAGCAACTGTAGAATTGAGTTAAATTCATAAATTGTATTCTACTGAGACAGACAGACAACACAAAGCTGCATGATGATGGATAGCCAGACGGTATAGGGAACTGAAGGTTTAAACAAGTACAGTAAAATCGGGTCAAACCCTACTGAGGCAAGCTCTTCTGAATGGGAGCTTTGCCTGAATAAAAATGACAGGTCTGGCTCATTCAAGTCAGCAAAAGCTCAACTTACCCACAGAAAATAAGGATGACATCTTCTAATACTGAGCATAACACAAGATTTTTACTACCATTAACTACATTGAAATGACAACACTGATATTTTGAGAAAAAGCAATATACTATACTCCTGATGAAATTCTTTTTCAAGAAGTTTCTTCTGTTCATCAACCATCTCTACTATGAGTTCCACTTTCAGAGCCAGACATAAACAAGCAGCTTCCAGTAGAGTGCATTAATGACTCAGCACATCATTTCTGTCCATGCTTCCCCTACAAACCTACACTTTTAGGATTTAGGATTAGCCACCTGCTCTGAAAAAATGAAGAATTGCATCAAAATCTTGTCATGGAAAAGTCTCCTTTCACTAACGTTAAAGGAAATTATTTGAATGTATTAAAAATGGTGAAATTGCATAAATCATCAAAACATCTCCCTAACACTGATCTTTCAGTCCTTGTAGCCAACCCTGTGGGATGGGTAACTAAGTGGTATTATCTTAACTCAACTCTGCACGTAAGTAAAGAGAAAAACAACGTTTAGTGACTTGCTGAGTCATATGCACAGCTGGGAACAGCAGAGTCTGGTAGTTCATAATAACCTCGAGTTGTATAGTGCTTCGCCACCTTCTTGTGTTAATACAACTAGCAAAATGGCTTCCATTTGCTTAGGGGGGAATCTACAACCTCCTGTCAATTAATCAATGAGAGTACTTTATGAAATCCTAAAGTATACGGAAATAATACTGCTGATGGAAACAGTACACAAAGCTAATCCTCAGCTAAAGATATATGATGTAAGAACCTTGACACTGGCCTGAAGCAGAAGAACAAATCCTTTATTGTGATATGAAAAAATCAAAAAGCATACGCTGAACTAGTCAAGTGAACTATGTATTAAAAAATAGTGGTAAAACCCTGGTAACAATTCTAAATACCTTTGCTTACACCCTACTAGCTTTCTTTTCAGTTAGTAGTTTTGATTGCCATTAACCTTTGGGTGATGCATCTAGAACTGTTGAACTATTTTTTAAGCAAACAACATGCAGATGACTTTTTTTTAAAAAACAATTAATCAAATTTGTTTATATTGGTTACTAACAGCATCCAGTAGGCATTTCCAGTACAATTGACTGACAAATGTTATTAACACAGCCTGTAACTGCAATATCTCAAAGGACTGCAGGATGGAACATGCTTAATTGCAGTGTCCTGATTAAAACTGAGAGTCAGCACACGAAATACAAACTGTCCACTTGCAAAATTAATAGAGGCACTGTGTTAAAATACCAACAAAGTTTGTTCAGCAGATGATAAATTATTTTCATGCATTTATTTAACAAAAAGAAAAAAAAAACGCCAAAAGAAAATCCAAGAATGAAATAAATGGATACATAAAAATGCTATTGACATGGCAGAGTTCAACTGATAGTCCCCTGGAGATTCTGAGCTCAAATCCTTCCCTCATATCCTCATGGTATGGCTCAGTTCTAACGTATTACTGTCACCCTATACTGACGGCATTGATGCAGCAGACTTCTTCTGTTGAACAAAGAACTCATGCACATTCTTACCATTGTGACAGCTTCCATGGGATTTAGGCCTCTGCTTAAAATTAAGCCAACGCTTAAGCTCTTTGCCAGAGGGGATTTTAGCGGGAGGAAAATACGGTGATCATGGGCTACTGAAATTGAACATTCATTGTGCAGAACAAAGCAGAAATTTGCTTTGTGAGACTAGAATTTGACACCTGTACTCTGCATACAGAACCCCCAATACATGTAGGCATTGAAGCACAAGTTACAGGTCAAAGACCAAAGAAATGATCCAACTCTGAATCTCCTTGCTTTTGTGCATTTAAGATTCCAAAAACAAAGCTAATGGTAATTCAAAAAAGCAGCCAAACAAATCCTAAGAAAAGAAGGATGACACACACTGAATCATAGTTTTGGTGACTGCATTGGGACAGCAGACATCTTGGCTCATATCGCATATAACAGATAAAAAGGTGAGCATCACCATCTTTTTTTCTTTTATATGGATGTACTTAATATATCGGTTCAGTTACCTCTGTGCATATCCATCTACCTCATTCACGTATTGCAGCTGGTTTGCAGATGGGGAGTTATTGCTGGGGAATGCCTTATCTTTTCACACGAAGGTGCAGAAAGTATCTCCATTTTCTGATTCCCCCATCCTTTAGATTCATCTCTCATCCCTCTGCTGACAGCTGTGCACTGCAATGTCCAGGAGACCCTTACCTTCCTCCAGAGTTCCAGTCTGCTCGGAAGCTGGCGAGGGAGGCGGGGAAGGAGGCAGGTTGGCTGACTCTTCGACTGCCAGAAATCAAACCGTGAAAACGAGATATAGCAATTAATTACAGAGAGATCGATGCTTGATACAAGCTGCAGTCAGTGTGTTCTGCCCAGCTGAGAGAACCATTCAATGGGGACTTGTGCCTAGTACATTTTCAGATAGACCCTTTCAGAATACATGGATTTTTAAAGTTATAATGAAAGGATTTTTTTTTTCAGATGGTGTGAATTATTTTCAAAATTCTGGTCACAGAACAATAAAAAAATCAACTATGAAATTATCTTTAAATAGTACTGCCACTTAGAAAACCTTCAGTCACCCAAGGCAATAACAATAAAGCATTTGAGTATGAGAGATTTTTAGAAATTTATGCTGACTATCAGAAACTGGCATCCAATCTCTTCAATTTACCTTGACTACATGAACAAAAAACATTATGCACGCTTTTTTTTTCTTCTGCTGAGTTCAAGGTTAAATACAGAATATATGCAAATATTGTTTCTCTAAATACAAAAGACATCAGCATAAGGACCTTACGTCAGCCATGACATATTTGTGATTCAGCTGAACAAGGTGCAGTGAAATCTTAGATCCACTTAGACTACATTTCAGATTCATTCCCAGTCACGAGACTAGATGCTGAAACCAGATGATGTTTTTTCAATTATTTCAAGTACGATGAAATCCTAATCAAACTGCTTCTTAAACTCAGCATAACCTCTGCATCTGATTTCATATAGATCACTTTGAGACTTTTTTTTCTTTAAAAACAGATCCACTACTGGGGCTTAACCACTGTTTTAAAAATAAAATAAAAAAAAGAAATAACAAATACGTTTTAACAATTCTGTCTTATAAAGAGCACCTCTCAATAGGCAGATCTGTTTCTCATTCAGGGCTTCTTTCCAAGCACAGAAAGGCCAGATTGAAAGCCCCAGGAGAATCTGCCAGGTCTCCTCCTATTGATTTCACTGTGGTTTGGAAGAGACCCTTATGTCACTTGTCCTTCAGACGTGCTGTCCAGGGACAGAGTATTTATATCTTCAGCACAATAAAATTCTACCTACACTTATTTAACAGTCACTTACCACAGGAATCAACAGTTGCTCACTGACAACATACTTCTCACATATTTTTAAAATGTCTTCTCTAACTGGATGGAACCGAATACTCACTTTCCTCACCCAGGCCACAGTGGAGCAATCTATGCTTAAATATGTATGAAATTTTTTGCAGAACTGTGGTCTTTCATGTAAAATTGAGTCTCTGTCAAGAAGGGAATTAACAAGCAACACCAATTACAAGCAAGTGAGCAAGCATCCTTGCTGCAGTTCAAAGGTAGTTCAATGAAGCAAAAGACCTTGGGAACCAAATTTCCAACAAATATTCTTAATTACTCATTGACTTTAATTCATTCCTAAGCAGAGTCTAGGCACTGTACCAAACAAAGCAGAGTGCCTGTGGGGAAAATACCACAAGGCATTATTTTAATTTGATCACAACGTATGTGCACTCAGCAGAACTTATCCTGGGGCAGGCTTGCAAGATTTGCCCTACCTCATGACAGAGTATGTCCTTTCTCTGGCCTTTGGTGTCCATGTTTTGAGCTTCTGTGCAAGTTTTCTGGCAGGGAGGATGCACTGTAGGTATGAATGGCTGTATACTTTTTTTTATATATATATATATATACACACACACACACTTGTATTTCAAAGAGACATTTCACAAAGGAGCCAGCAGGAGGATAGGGGCACATCATGGACCAGTTGCAGTGGTACCATTCCCAGTCTGGACCACTGGCATTTGCTTCTACCATATGTAACTCTCCCACAATCTCTCCTCACCCTGCCTGGCCGCTAATCCCTCTCCCACCCTCACCTGGCGTGTCCCATTCCTCTCTGCTTCCTGTTGAGGTGCTCCTCCTCCACCTTTTTGAGTAGCTACCACCCAACCAGCAAAGCCTCACTTTCTTTTTATATGCCTCTCCTCTAAGCTTTGCCTCTTCAGACATTAATCTTTCTTTCTCACGTTGTACCTGGCTGAACACAAAGGGGCTCCAAGCGCTGCTGGGTCCCACCAAACATGATGACACTGCTACCACCGATCACACTCACAGCGGCACCACTCAGGAGTCAGAAACCAGGTGGAGAACTGCTGTTAGAGCAAACGGCGAATGAGACAGTTGCAGGGCTGTGAATGACTGGGGCAACAAGGATACTGCTACTATTACATGGTCCCACCATTTATCCAGCGGTGCTGCAGTTTACCCATGACCACAATCTATGTGAACACACAGCAGTAACTGTTTTTTGCAATATACATACATGTAACATCTGCAGACACAAGGACTCTTTGAACATTCTTTGTCTTGTTTTACCTAAAGGTAGTGGTCCAGGCTGATCTTTGTGCTGGGCTTCTTTTTCCTGTTCACCTTTCAGGACTGCTACAGCTTCAGCTGTTACTACTTGTACTATCCTCGCAGACACTTCTTCTGTGGCAGCAGCAAAGTTAGAAAAAACAAAGAAAAGTATGTTAATGAGAATGATGTTTTAAAATTATAAAGATGAGCTTAAACAATAAAAAATGGAAGCTGACAATCGATTTTTAAAAGGTAATTTTTTTCCTGAAATACAAGCAAATCATTAAAAATAAAATAGAAAGACCAGATATTCCAAAGATCTCAGTGGAAAACGCTGAGTATTTCTAAAAACCAGGACCCTGGCCTTTTCAGTAAGATGCACAAAGCATCATTATTAAATGCTCTTTCTGTTAGGGACAATGTGCAGCAATGGCAAAATTTTAAGATGATCATTTATTAAACGTCTAGAACTTTTTTTTGCAGGTACTGTTTTGCAAACAGAGGTAGAATGGCCAGCTGAGTAATGGGATTTCTTCACATTTAATATATGGAGTTAGCTGCATTCTTACATGCGCTTTGGATGATATCTCCTCCTTGTCAGCACACAGTTAGTACGCATTAAAGGCACTTCCCAGACAGGCATCTATGCTGACGGGGGCCTTGAAAAAGAAGGGCCAAATAACATTTCTGTATGATTAAAATGTATACTTTGGCCTCCTCCCCCCTTTTAAGACTGTAACACAAAGCTTTATTTAAACTGTACGTCTGAATATCATGCAGAGGGATTGCAGAGTATAACATTTTTTTGGTGGGATGTGCTCTCAGGCTCTGGTCTCGGACACAGACTTGGCTCCTGGCTGCTCACTCTTGCTGTGCTAGGTGCAGGGAAGGGAAACTTGTGTGGAGCCAGCTGAGGCATTGCATGCTTGACAGACCCAGGTGCCGTGGGACCCATCCTTCACTCTTCCTCCACCCTCAGTGTGTGGCATGGTCAAGGGGCTGAGGAACCGGGTGCTCTGGTGAGTGGAGGATGGCAGTGGGACCACCTGAAGTGAATACTTCCAAACTGAGAAACTGTATCTCATCTCTCCTCTAGACCCACACAAAGGTGTAGTGAAAGGTCATCAGGCATACAACTGTATTTGGGAGTAAGCAGAGAGGTTTCCTGCCCTAAGGGCAGTTCAGGCATCTTTGATCTGGCAAATCAAGGACTTAAGGGCTGATCCAGCAGAACCACCTACAAAACAACTCAGAGAAAAAGTGTTTCATTTTCTTGTCTGTGTATTAGCCCACTCTTCCTTACTCATGAATCAACATAGCCAACAACCCTCTCATAGCCAAACTCCATGGAAATAAACCCCTTCATTCTACAGCTATTTCTGAGTGCTGGCTGAGAGTCATTTCAAATGCAGGGTGTGGGACCCAACATGGAGCTGAGCCCTAGGGAAGGCAGCAAGCTGCACGGCCACGGGTCCACCAGCTGCACAGCTGGGTACACACCCGGAAACAGAGCAAGAATTTCAGTGCTGCTTCACCCCTCACATGGAGACAGAGGTTTCTAATGGCAGACAGCAATACACCCTGCTCCTGCCAGGAGACACTTACAGAGCCCCCATTAATCACCATCCCGAGGGCTGAAATAAAAGCTCTCTGCTCACCCATTACTGTGTCCTTCAGGCAAGCAGCAGCTGGGAAGGGGAAGCATATTTAAATCAATGCCCTACATGTAGCTTTACAGCTACCACCCTAACAAGGGATGCTGTCCATTAGATTAACAATGATGATTTCTTCCCACAGTTAGTACTCTCACAGAATTCCTTTGTGCTTTTAATGTAAAAGTTACCTCTCTCTGTTTGTTTGTAATTTGTTACAATTCAATTCCATCCTGACTGGTCACCAGGAGGGCAGTGACTGCAATAGTTTTGTTGGCTACAGCCAACAGCAAGAGTAGATGGATGAATATGTCAGAACAATTATCAAGTAACAACTACAACAAAAAAAAGCTGATTTAAAAAACTGTTACCCAAGAATACATGAGTATTAACTTGCTAAGGATAAATTCAGACTAGAAATCTGAAAATGCTGCTTTCCTACTGTAAGGGATGTGAAGTTCTGGCAGCCTTCCACACAGCAGGAAACAACTCAACTGGTTTTGAGATGGAGCTCGACACATTTACGAAAGGGACTATACATGATATAGATGCCTGTATTAGAGGGAGACTCCGACTGGCAGCTGTAGTTCTCTGTCCCTCTCTTCAACAAAGTGCCCCTAGTATGAGATGAAACTCCATTGTTAAGTAGATTGAATCAAGCACCATAACCCCATAAATCATGTCAAGTATGCAGCTAGTCCCATGGACCAAAGAACAGGGATATTGACTGAAAGCCTGTCAATCTTCCCAGCTGCCTTGCAGTGGCCTGCACCTCATTCTGGGGCTTTTCAAGTTTCTCCTGCTTCAACACCTGCTGGACGCTGGGAGTGCTTCTCAGCACCTCTGTGTTCTTTTCTCTTGTGAGAAACATGGAACAGATACCTCCCAGACTGTCATGTGAAGCTGTTGTTGCAGAGCTGTGGACTGGACACAAATGGTCCCTCAGAATGACTATAGGTCCTGACAATTCCCTGTGTTGTGAGGCACAGGCAGACGGCAAAGCACAAGTGATACAGGGGGAAACCGGGAGAATGAACATGTGGCTTGGCCCACCCTCTTCCTACAGGCATGTGGTGCCCTCTCCCACCCACAGCACCTTGCATGGGTGAGACACATGGGTAGAAAACAAGCCACTCTTCCATAAAGCGTCCTTTGAGACTTGGTATATCCCTGTTCAGATTCTGCTCTTTCAGAAGAGGAAAGAGTATCGCCCCAACTGCTTTGGTGATCATGAAGAACAGCACAGAGTTCCACAGCTCCAGAAGATCCCACGCTGATCACCACCACCACCACTTTACACCCGGAGCATGTGACACGTGACCCTTCTGTCTAAATTTCCATGAATCTACTAATCACGACACTGCTGACAAAAGAAACATCATGAAGTCTATATTGCTAGCTCAGATAAACAAATCAAGACTCAGTTAGGAAGACTGCTAACAGAACCAATTTTTTAAGCTTATTTTCACATGAAAATTTTAAGAAAACACTCCAATTAATTTTTCAGATATAGAATATGCAAATGTATACCAGATTTAATACCCTGGAGCATATCCAAAGGAAACCCACTCAGTCACCTCCTCTCCATCACCCAAGCAAGCCTCCTCCCAGCAAGGTAAGACAAATCCCTAATAAAATGGTCTCCTTTGTTACAGAATTTATACTTGTTCACACCTAGCCTGGTTCTGGGGTGCAAATGGGCCTTCCAAGGCTGAAAACAATTCCTGCCCTCTCAGCTCTCTTCGTGATTTCATTTGCTTGGGGCAAAGATTATGTTCCACAGAGAGATATACCTGGGGGTGAAAGTTGTCTCCTGAAAAACGGAAATTTCAATTTCAGGCTATGCAAGCTAAGTAAATAAAAATACAAATGGCCTCTGGGTTTTTCGGGGGGGTTGTTTGTTTGAGGTTTTTTAATCAAGAAAGGCTCACTTCTGAACACTCTGTTGATGAATATTTTGGGTGACACAGGAGGCAGAGGCAGTGCCAGAAGAGCAGTGCTTTTGCTGTACATGACTGCTGCAAAAGGACAGACATTTTTGTACTAATGGACACTATAAATAGCAGATCCAATGGGTAAGTCAAATCGTCACAGGGCAGCTACTGAGACTTTCCATAGTTTCCTTACGGTTCAGATAAAGTTCAAGGAAGCCTAATGATAAAGAACAAAAAAAAGAAAAGGGAGAGTTAGCCAGCCTGGATGCCAGGCAAATTCTTCACAGCCTAAAATCTTTGGCTTCATTAGAGATAGCTTTGCTTGTAGAGATTTATCTTCCCTCTCTTTAAGCGGGTAGACATTCTCTGACTCTACTTTGTGCCACAAAGCCAGCACTAACAAATGGTAACTAACACCAAATATATGTTTCTTAAAGGCAACAAGGACATTTGCTTCACATAAGACTCCAGCACAACAAAGAACAGCAACATAGCTTTCCTTTGCATTTTGCAGAGAGTAAAATGCTGCTCCTTTTACCAAGACGTCAGCTGCTCATTATAGAGAACACAGACTGAGTCTCCCAGTTTGACTTCAGGGAATGTGGCACCCAAAAGTACAGGTGGTCCTTGAATGTGATGTCCGTAACAGAGAGGAGACATTGTGAAAGATCCTCAGCATGAGTTTCCAAAAACCTCCTGACAATGAGCAGGCTGAGTCGAGAGGTCAGGAGCTAACAGACACAGGGATGGTGCTTCCACCACTACCTTAAAGGTTGTCACTTCAGACCAAACTCTGATGGGGCTGTCAGGTCAAGTCTGCCCAGTTGCTCCTAGTGCCACGGCTGCTCTCTGGCAGGACCAGAGGACCCTGCCCTGCTGAGAGGGCAGGCACCTGTCTTGGGCACTATGTTAATTTAAACCAAAGTTAAAACTCAAACCAGTAAGCACTCTCTGCTCGTGGTTTTGGAAGTCAGCCCAATTCTTCCACAAACCCCAGCCCCCAGCATACCAAATCAGGACATGTAGAGTCTCCCTGCCTCACAGACAACTCAAAGACACAAAGCCTTTCAGAGGACTGGGATGCACAGGGATGCTGAACCAGCTGCTGATGGTACGGGGAGCTGCACCCTTTCCTCTTTGCAGTGTTTAGAAGGACTTGTGCCTCCACAAGCTGCTGAACTCCTCGTAAGCACACCCAAAGGCACAAGAGCTGCCCAATCCCCACTCCAGCTTGCTCTGGCACCAATGTTTAAACTGTAGCAGGCATCATCCAGACAGTCCCTCCAGACACCTGAAAGAGCCCCCCTTCACTGACGGAGACTCAACCAGGGGCCATTAAAGCAAGGTTACATGCCAAACATGGCTACAGCAGAGCCGAAGATCTGGGATCAGACCTTGTAGAAGACCAAGATATGGTGTCAAAACCCTCCTTCATTTGTTATTGATGCTGCTGTGGTTGTCAATGGACTGCAGATGTCTCTACTGGCACCTGAATCCACTACCTACAGTATTTTCATTTCCGAGGAAGCCTTTTGTCCTGGGTTTGGCCAGGACAGGGTTAATTTTCACTGGAATCCAAGAAGGGACATAGCCGGGCGGGCTGACCCCACCTGGCCAAACAGAGCAGGGTATTCCATAACATGTGCTGTCATGCCGGGTTCCGGTGGGGGGAGCTGGGCTGCGGGAACTCACTCACGGCTTGGGAGTTTGCGGTGGCGGTCGTGGAGGGCGGCTCTCTGGGTTGTGCGGTTTGTGTTGTATCGTTGTTTTTCCTGTTCCTTTTGTTTGCTGTTCTGTTAAACTGCCCTTATCCTGACCCACCGGTTTTTGCCTGTTTCTTTCCATTCTCCTCCGCACCCCAGCAGGGGGAGGGTCGGCCGCATGACCCGTTTGTTGCCGGCCGCAGCCAAACTGTAACGCTTTCCAGTCCATTAAGTTTTTTAACAGACAGGTTTACCAGCTCCAGAGACAGATGTATAGATCGTGGCAAGAGTCTTTAAAAAAGGTGTCTGAGCTTTCACTAAATATTTCCAGAAAACTGTTAGAAATTATTGGCAACTGTAATGGCAAGAGCACAAATTAGATTGGTGACACATCTCCACAGCGATGTGTGGTGTCTGTTCCCTTCGTGCCCTTTTCAATAGTTTTCCTTCAGCTTCAGGCACTTCTTCCTCTTCCAACCTGCCATAACTTCCGGCTTAACCCATTGAGGAGCTGAGTTTGCTATGAACACCACTTCAGAGGTGAAACTGCTCAGGCTCATGGGTTTGCCTCTGACAGCCCTCATCCAGCAGTACCTTTTATCTTCTTCTCTCTCCCCCCTACCCCTCTATGCAACGCTGTATTATGATTCTGAGGAGTGTTTTTGACAGGAGAAACTAGCTATGGGCAAGGCTCACAGCATCTTCCTGCCTTGCAGATAGGTGTCCTGACACTGCTGCAGGTATCCTGCCAGCAGAGGAACTGGGGCTGGTACAGCTCTCCCTAGGAATGGCCGGCTCATCAGCTCACAGAACAGTGTCAGTGATTTCTCAGGCCAAAGCTGACCCGGTCAGACCAGAGTTTGTCTCCTCAGCTCTTCTTCTCCTTCCACAACTGTATTCGCCTGTGTTTCATTACTGCCATTCAGTCAGTTTGCTCAGCCCACCTATCTATCACTTCTTCCCACCTGAGCACCCATTTCACAGCAACAGGGACAGCTCTTCCTAAAAAGCATTTCATGTCCCCACAATTTTAACAGGACACTCTTCCCAGACTGGAGCAGCATCACCCCCTCTATCTGATACCACTACAGTGGCAGCGGAGCTTGAGGTCACCACAGCCACGGAAGACGCCATCTGGTCTCTGTAAAGGAGAATTTGTTTCAGGCATAAACAAAGTTTAGCACGCTAGAACCGCACAGCACAACAAACGCTCCAGGAGAAAACTGAGGGAAACAGATTATAGGAAGGAGGGACAGAGAGGCAGAGACAGAAAATTGTGTCAGAACTTCACACGCATTCACAATGTCACCACCCCTTAGACACCTACCAAGAAAATTAACAGTGATCTCAGTTAAAGCAAAGGGTAATTAACACTCCTGGAGCACTGAGGCTAAAACAGCGACAAAGAAAGATGCAAACAGATGGAAAGGATAAAACAATATGTTTCATTAATTTTGCTGTGTTTTAGGGAAGGAACACAGGCAGAGCACAGCAAAAGCATTAGCTACATGTGTACTTGCAGAATTGGGAAAATAAAGCAATTTCAGTCAAAATCCCCAGCGGGGTGTAGAACAGTTTCCAAGGTAACCAGCACTAACTGTTGGCACAGTGGAATCAAGTTAACAACAAAAGCATAGAGCAACCTGCCCTGTTCAGTGAGGCAAAACATCCCAAATATATTCCTACAGAAAGGAAAGATACAAAGTGGATATTTGCTATCTTTGACAATTTGAAAAGCAAACAAGACCTATGGATTTTTTTCCCCCTGGGTACTGCAGTTCTGAGTGCAGCAGGACTACTAACCAAATAGCTATTCGATTTGTTCAGAGGCATTAGCCAGTCCCCTAAGGACAGGTCCTGAATTCATGCTCAGCTCTCCTGCAAGCTGGTGGACAACTCTTGTTTGATTAAAGCCTTGCTGAAACGCTGGGTAAAAAACACCCAGGCTTCACCAGTGACAGTTCTGATAGAAAACCAAAAGACACATCCTGGACTTCATCACTGGGATCGTGATAACTGTAAGTACTGCCTTTTGCGCTTGGGTTAAAAGAGAAATGCACAGCAGCAATCAAAGCAGTATGAGTATGTTACATAAAACCCAAATAATGCCAACAGATTAGCGTGTGTGATTAAGAAAAAAGCAGTAACATAGCTTTACGCAGTAACATAGCTTTACAGAATTCAAATATTTGTTCTCAAATGGCTTTCATGAGTGTAAATATTTTGCTATAAGTAGGTCCTTGACCTGGATGTTGGCAATTTCAACAGTAATTGGCAGGACATATGAAGGCAAATAATGGGAACATCAGCTTTTAAAATAAATGAAACCACAACATAACTGGCAAGTATAATTTCCCTAATAAGCTCATTGACTTCAAGCTACTGTAGCATCAATGAGGATAGTGACAGATGAATTTAATCACCAGGATTTACCAGCTAACCAATCGAACAGGCCAGAAAAGGCTTGTGTTCGGGGGAAAAAAGAGCTCTAATTGTTTAAGGCATTGAACCCCAAAAGTATGAACACTCAGACTACCTTTGGGGAAAGATCTATTGCAGTGACTACATGAGAAGAGCATGCACGGGGGAGGTACAGCTGGATACCTGACACAGCAGCTCCACACCCTGGAGAGCCTCACAGCAAATGGCTCACACCCCCCTGTTTTGGGGTACTTCAGGTACTCAACAGCCCCTCCTGCATTCTCCTTAAACTCAAGATTATAAATCTGAATCACCATTATCCAGCCCCTTAACATATCTGCTTTATAACAGAGTAAACTTGGTACAAAACTGGTGTCCTGGAAGCTGAGCTGTGTCAGACCAGTTGTGCTCTGGCACAGATGAACAGGAGGCTGCAGGGTGGCTTTCCCGTGCACCCCCAGCTGCTCTGCAGCATTCGGGGATGCAGCAGGCCAGAGCTCAGGCTGCCTGTCCTTGGACCGCTTCCACACCTTCTGCGTGTACTTCCAGCTGCCCTGACTGCATTTTCCTCATCACCTTCTTCAGCAAGAGAGTTGGACAGACAGTCCAAATCTCCGAGGCACACAAGTGGCAAAATCCAAAGCAAACTCGTGCTAGGAGTCAGGAGCAATTCAGAAAACTCCAAAGAGCCTCCTCCTCCAGCTCTCCAACACCACAGAGCACGTTCATTAGGCAGAGGCCTCTGCCATGCTATCTAGCAGCTGCAAAACAAAACACCAAAGGGACAGTCCCCACACCCCCTCTCCCCTGAAATACACAAGTCTGTTAAAAAGGAGTCATACAAATGTCTGTACAATAAAGCAATGCTTTTAACACGAGCCCTCATTACTGCAAATACTTGCTCCCTGTGCATCCCCTGAGCCACATCTTAAGTCTACTGCCCGGAATGAAATACCTACTACTGTCAGCATTTCCCAGCCAAGTCAGATGTGAGAAAAGCTAATCGGTTCTGTTTTGTCTGATGCATTAGCAACACAATTTACAGCTAACATGCAATATTGAAGCAGACAACACCAGACCCTCAGCCAGGCCAATGCAGTGAGGTCCCACTGCCTTTCCTAGGACTTGGTATCAGCTAAAAATATCATTTGCACGATGAAACAGCTATATCTATCTTTCTTTAAAACACGGACTCCTTAGGACTCACACAGGAGAAGCCACTTTGGCTTCAAAACAAAGAACCACATACTTAATCCTTTGAGTGTGAGTAAATACACATAACAGGTAACTTGCTTTTAAATCAATATTTGTTTTGAACTTCAGTACTTCTTAAGAGTTTAAATAAACAGACTTTTAAGAACTAATTCTCTTTCAATACAAATGGAAGAACAGCCCATAGAAATCAATGGAGCTTCAGCCACCTACAGTAAGAGGTGACATGTCCTTTAAGGTTCATTTTTAGCTCCTTTTGTGCTGATTTTAAACATCTTCTAGTATTTCCTGTGGTCTTTCTAAAAAGAATTCAAAGTATGCTGTATGAACTACTTAAGTTTAAAATTAACATTAGCCTGTGCACGCGTTGTGTGGGATTTCTAGTCGTGCTGGTTCAGAAGGACTGAAGATCATTCAGTCAATGCAACAGAATTTTGGTTCATCCCATCAGGGGATACGGTGACACCTAAAACACAGCAATACTGTGCCCTGTTCGCCCTAGGGCTCACACTGCCAGTCCAACCCTGCTTAACCAGCTAGCTCTGCAATGCAGGAACAGCTGCACGGCTCATTTCTTCCCAGCTCTGCTTCCCAGCTGAGCCCCGCGCCTCTACCAAGGCAGACGTCTGTCACCTGCTGACTGTGAGCAGCAGCATTGCATACTTACAAATGAGCGCATGCGCGTGCTCCCACAGACAGGCGGAGCAGAACAGGTCCCCTGTCACACACAAATGAGCCAAGTCCCACAGAGGTCATGTTGTGGGTGGATCTTCAGAGCAGTTCTCAGCTCTGCTCAGCAGTTCTGCCATCTCTCCCCCTCTCTTCTGGCACTGTCCCAGCAGGAGGGAGTTTCATCTCTGCTGGGTCATTGCGGAGATGAAATCATCCTGGACCGCTCACACAGCCTGCTCCCGCCCACTGCCTGACCACCCTTGGAGACTACTGGCCCAAACCTCTAAGTGGACAAAGTGATTAGGCAAGAGAAATGTGTACCTACTCTTGCAGAAGGAAGGTGTGAGAGATGCACATAAAAGCCCTCAGTCCACCTTCTGAACTACCTCTTGCACTTTTTCTGACCTACCTGTCTTCTCTGGGCACTTAAATGCCTGCAAGCTTCTGCAGCCACAGTGCTGGGAACATCTGGATGCTGTGGGAAGAGCTGAGACCGGGATTTGGGTCACTGCAGACACTGGGAGAGGTCCGCATCCAGAGACAGAGCTCTCAAGTGTACTGAAAACGAGGAGCGGATGTGGAAATTCAAGGTCACAGAAGAGCTACATTGGATCACTGGGATAAAGCTGGGAGTACATAGGGAGTACAAGCGGGGAAAAAAGCTAGAGGCAACAGAAGTGAGAAGAGAGGAAAAGAAGCAAGAGCTGTCAGAGCAATTGTTGAGAAGGACAATATATTCTTAAACAGAGAGAAAGGATGACAGTGAAAGGAAAGATAAAGCAATTCATGGACAGGAACAGCAAAGGATTAGTTCCCTCCACAGCTCACCAACAACCTGTGCAGGCTGCGTTACCCTGGATTTGGCATATACTCTGAATTTGGGGTAAAAAGCAAGAGTCACAGCTGACGCCTTTTCCTTCTCTCATATGTGGTGCAAGGCTACGGATGAAAACAGTTTGGGTATGTCAGCAAGACTGCCACATCTACGTAGCACTGGCAGCTGACACTTCTGCTCTTCTTTATTAACATATCCGTCTTGCCAGATGCATAGGCTGCATAGATGGAGGCCAGACTGTAAAACTGTTTTATCATCACCACCGTAGGTTACATGGGTTGCTGTGAGCTGCACCAAACTGATCATATATCACTATGAATTAGTCTGAAGGAAAGAAATAGGAACAAAAAGTGAAACACCTGGGGTTTATTTCCCCCCCTCCCCAAAGTATATAAAGCCTCTAAGTGAAACTGATTTCCATGAAGTACTCAATCTACTCAGTCCTGAGTGAAAATCACCCTCTGGGAAGCGGCCAACAGGTTTTCCTGCCTTGGATATAATGATATCTCACAGTTATTTTTCCATATACTGCATGCAACTAAAGTATTAAAGTTTTGACCAGGTATTTTCCGCACACAAGAGAAGGGCTCACTCACATGATCTAATGCACACAACTGGGGTGCCTTGAGTTTCCTGCACTTTCTGCATGTCATGAGGAGCATCAGTAATAAAAAAAATCCCTGAAAACAACCCAGACTAGGTTTCTAAACCACCACCTCAGAACAGGTTTTCCAAGTACCACTGACTCTGCTCTGCAGTCGGTCTCTAAAACAGCACAAGAAAATGTAACTGCTTCACTCAGCACCTCTCAAGGAACAAATGACAGAGTCAAAACCAGCACCTCTTGCTTTGAGTCTTGCCTTTGAATTTCCACATCAACCTTTTCACAGCTGCTATTGACTGGCACTAGATCGTGTGCTCATCTGCCAGCTAACGCCAGCTGCTTTATGCTGACTTCCATCCCTTTGAGCAAAGGCAAGTAAACCTGTATTAATGATCATTATAAGAATTTAATTTAAAGTGAGCAGTTAATCTACCAGTAGCAACTCCACAAAACAGAAAAACCCAAACCAAAACACCAGTACACGCTAGGTTTTGCTGTTCTTACTCAGGATACAAATATAGCACAAGAAGAGATGATTTCTTTCTCTAGATTGTAACCTCACAGACAAAAACACCAGGGAACACAAAGACAGGGGATTTGTCCCTGGTTTCCTTCTAATATTTCCTTCGAGTACCTCACTCAAATTAAAATCCAGATTGCCTTTGCTTTCCAATTTTAATATAGAGTAGCTGATCAGGGTTAGTCAAAGCAAGAAATTTGAACATATGTATCACACATTTGTATTTTGTACTGTAAATACACCGCAAAGTAATATTTCATTTCCTTTGTCATGAAAGCCATGCCTCTGTGAGGACAGCAAACTGAGGTCCCCATTGCAAAGTGCTCCCAGTCTCTTTCCCCATCCACCCTGTCTCCCTTAACCTTGAGAAGCAACTGCTAGTGGAAAAGGAAAAAAAAATTAAATCCTCCTTTCCTTTGTCAGACAGTCTGGCTGTGGCTCAGAGACGTTACAGATAGGCTGTGCTCTCCTGAATGCTGAATAAGCTCCCAGGCTACATGCTTTCTCTCAGCGGAGCTTAAAAGAGATCTTACTCTGTGCAGGGATGTGTTGGCATGGCAACATGGAAAAAAGAAATCAGCAATGCCTGGCACTCCTCGCAGGAACAGCAGACTGTGTGACTCTCGTTTTTCTAAGTGATCCGATGGCACCTACCTCCTTTCCACCCAAGGTTAACCCTGCATCCGGCTGCACATGGAAGGGCAGACATCCAGCCCTCACGCTGGGAGGACCTGCCTCCATCAGGAGCATCTGGGGATGGCAGGGAGCTGTGTCTTGTGCTGGGCTAACCTGTGGTTAGCCATGACTGGAAAGCACATCAAGCCACACACGTCAGCTTCCCTAATGTGAAGCACGGGGTGAGCAGGTTAATGACTGTGGCTCCGAGCTCTGCAGCTCCACAGCATGTGACCCTGAGAGCTGCTAATTACCTGCACACAGGGCCAGGGGCCAGAAAATGAGGCAGGCAGTGCCCACCAGCATGTCCTAGGCTGCCATCTAAGAACCTGCTGCTTCCCTTTCAAGGTGACTTTGGAAAAGAAATTGCCATTTCAGCTCTGCCCGAAACAAGAGCAGCAAAACAAGGCTCTGTTGTTTGGTAATGAACCTTCCTCCAAATCTTCCTGCCCTCAGATCAAAACTGGAATGGAAAATTATACATTGGCACAGTCCCCAGCGATACCACCTTGCAGCTGCAATCACAAAGACTTCTGACTGCTGCCAAATATGGCCCAGTGCTCCTGCATGTCCTTCATGCTGCCATCCTGGGGATGGAGAGCATGATGGCTTCCCTTCAGACATGACAGGGAAGAGCCATTGAAGCGCTCTATCTCCATCTCTCTGCAAGGGCCAGAGCTGAACCAAGCCCAGAGGGCAGGAGCCTGTAGCGAGGCAGAGCACAGCTCTGCACAGGGCCATGCTGCCTGCCTGTGGCTCTGCTGCAGCCCTCCTGCATGACCTGGAGTAGTTCTCTTCACATCCGTCTGCCTTTCCTGCCGGCTTTTACAAGCCTTGTCTACTGTACGAAATTCATACATGTACAAGCTATCTCCTACCATATGCTAAAAAGGACTCCAGCACAACAGGCCATGACTCAGAACGCGGTCTCTGGACACAACTGCCCCACCAGTCACTCAGCTAAAGCCAGCGCTGGAGGGTCGAGATCCAACCCACAGAAACAGCAAAGTCTGCATTTACAGCCCCCACCAGGGCAGGCAGCCAAACATGGATTGCAGGGGGAAGGGCAGACATGAACAGACAAAGGACAAATTTTTGTCCACAGAAAGGGGACACAAAGGCAAAAACTGAACTCCTAGGATGTGTTCTGTATTTGATGCGATATTCATCCTGCAGCAGCAATAGCTGTCCTGGCTACAGTAGGCCCACGAGAATGGCTGCAGACCTTTTCAAAAGGCAACTTCGATAAACAGAGCTCATGGCGTACAGCCTGAAATAGCGGTGTGGCTGGAACAACATATTATGAAAGATATTTCTTCCATACTCTGGCCTCGTTGCTCCTTGTTGCATCTGCGAGGTTCGTTATCGACTATGTTTTCTGGGAACACTGACGGCACCAAGTGAGCGCTGGTTGCCAAGCCAACACACTTACAGGCATTTCATTCTTACTCCTTAAGGAAGCACAGCTGCTTACGCAATTCCCTCTTACGATGGTTATACCGTAACAAGAAAACACCAAAGTGAATCAAAACACCAACAGGGAGCCCAAAGGAAGTGGCTGGTTGATGCCTTCTCTTCGCCAAATTCAAGGCTGACACAGCACAATGCAGTAGTTGGCTCTAACTGTGTTACTGCATCTGGTTTGTTTTCAAAAGTGAACTGAACGACATCCTGACATTTTCGGAAGAGCTTTAGGGATAAAACGGAATGATGGCTGAACTTCTCCAGGTGTCTGACTACCAGCCATGGGAGTCAGTGGCCCCTGCACACTGGGTTGTCCCACCCCACTCCCTTTCAGGCAAGAATTTGTGCATGCTTGCACTGCCCAAAACTGTGCCAGACCCTCCTGCTCCCACCAACACATGTCAATCACTGACCGACTGATTTCTGAAATCCCGAGAGGAGGTGGGAGGGCAGAGCCAGCCCCTCAGAGAGGTGAGGGTTGGACAAAATGCGATATCTCACTGTATTTAGTGACCGATAGTGCCAGCTGCAGAAAAACCTGCCGAAATTGGTCTCTGCAGCAGTTAGTGAATATTCGGAGTCAGCGAGAAGATAGCTGGGGCTGGGAGATGCATGGGAACAGACAGAGTTTCTCCAGCCTCATTTCCAGTCCTCTGCAGAGAGGACCTCTACAGCAAGCTTAATAGAGAATGGTAAAAAAGAAAACATTTCTACGAGTGCCCCAAAGAAGTTCTGCTGTCTCCATCTATGGTCTCTTCAGAAACATAATTTGAACATGTCTAAATTATTCCAATAACGTGTCCCAGAAAATTACACTTGTATTACTCTTCACACAGAGAATAAAAGTTTCAGAAGTCTGGTGTGTTTGCCTGTATCTAAATCAGCAAATATGATGGCGCACAGTAATTACTGTCGCATTTCCTGGGCAAAAGGAGGGAGATTAAAATGCCTAATAAACAGCTTCTTTCCCAAGGAAGCCACCAATGACACAGTTAAGATGCATTCTTCCAGCTTTGTAAGACAAACAACTGAAATTGGACAAACACAGCAATCACATTCACCTTTGAACATCACTGATTTTGCACTCTTCTGTGTGTTCTGTCTGTGTCGCTCGAGACATGCTGCTTGCTGAAAATGCACACCTGACAACAAGGCTGGCAGGCTCCTTTGGGAACGGGCATTCAGGGAACTTGTGGGGGGCTCTGGTAACTCCAGGAGGGCTTGGACAGCAGCAGGACAGCCAGTGCAAACAGCCAAACGAAAAGGAAAGCTTTGACAAAGCAGTCCTGTTGGAAAGACAGACTAAAAAGGCCTCTGTACAAAGAAGCCCTGTTTGTATGTTTACTGGCAGTGCCATCTGAGTATTATCACTTGTATGGCAAGAAAGAGAAAAAGACACACAAAGGAAAAAAAGATCAAATGAGAAGTCACTAGAGAGGGAAAAAAACTATTAATACACCATGGGACGAAGTGATGACTCGGCGCAGTTTCAGCCTGGAGAGGCTGTTGTGAACCCTTGCACAGAGCTGCAGTCCTGCCCCTGCACAACCCACCGTCACAGCTCCAGTCCCGGCCCTCATGGGCTGAGCACCTTGAGCTGGCAGAACTAAGCATCATGGTGATTTTCTAACGGCGCAGTGGTGGTGAGGGCCGTGAACAAGATCCTCATTACCTGGAGAGTGGATACTATAAGGAAAGGCTAGGAAAGATGATGGGATACAGATTGTTTCCTTGACACAGTGCCAGGTGGCTAAAACCAGCACCAACCCTATCTTCACCACGACTTTTTGGCATAGCCAACCTAAAGGGACTCCCCACTTCTGCTGAAGTATTTACTGGCCATGACAGGGCAGACTTTCAGACTGACATTTCCTACAGCTTATTTAAATATGCTTATTTAAAGAGTAGCTGGTCATAGGAATAGATCTGCTGCCCATTTGGTCTGGCTGAACAAAGCTTAAAATAAATGGCTAAATCAGGATAAATTACATTCAGGGCCATAACATGAATTGCCCCTTGCCACTTTTCTCCTTCGCTGTTCTCTGCAGACTGTGCTACTCCTGCTGTCTGAATCCCCTCCTCTCTGGGGTAATATCTGCCATCATGCAAAAGCCGTGTTGGCTCAGGATGAACAGACAAAATTGAATCTCTTTCTACTGTCCTTACTTTATCTTAAAATTTTCCTTCTTTCCCTGCCACTTCCCGCTCCTGCTTTGCTCCCTCACAGCTTTCCTCTCATCAGCTCTCTACACTGTAGCTCTCTCACTGCTGGGTCTTCTCCCCCACCACTCCTCAGCCCCTCACTCCTCCTTCAGCTCAGTGTTGCCACTTCTTCATTCCTCTTCACAGGTCTAGGGCTCCCCCCTTCTTTCTGTTCCACTAACAGACTAACACATACCAGTCTCTGGGTCCACCCAGACACCAAAAATCCTGGCCTCCTTCATTTACCTGTCATAGGTTTGCTCTCACCCACCTTTCCTATGAGTCCTGGGCTCCGAAAAACAAGGCAGGACTGCTAAACATGCCATTGGTCCACTGTGCTGTGTCAGGAAGTCTGCTACAATTTTCCAGCAGTCTCTTTGCATCCCACATAGTTTGGGTATTAATGAAGGGCTCTGTTTATCACTCTGGCAGGATGCATTACTGTCCTTAACATCAACTGACACCAGGACAGAGCCACTGTCCTGAAGCTCTGGCAATAAGATTTCAGAAAGCGCTTTCCCTTCATCTGCCAAAAAAATAATTCATCAAATAACTGTGTGGGTAATCCAAACCCCCTCCGATTATAAACCTGAATTTGGCATGTAATGAAGAAAGCACTCAATCAGCTGAGTCACTGTACATAAAGACATATTGTAGGAAAAGCTTCACAATGCATCTAACTTACGCCCAATTATATAAATTTGATAGGTTAGTCGTTATATCACTGAGAAGAAAATTAAGTAATTTTAAGTAAAAAAAACCCAAACCTTTGTAGCTTGATGTTCCCTGCAAGTCAAATATGATGGACTGTGTTGAATTGCTGGTTCCCAGGGAATGTTGCAGTGCATATGTACTGCTCCTCAGTGCTTCATCCGGGTTAGCTGAACGTGACTTTTCAGTTAGTAAAGAAAAGGCTGCCACTCTCATATTTCATTATAAGTCACACATATCCTGTGCTCTACCATGGGGTCCAGCCCAAAGCTCTGCACATCAACCCACTTCAGAGTGAGTTTCTGGAGATTACGCTGTCATCCCTCCTTTGCAGCACACATCTCATGTGATGTGAAAATGTTTGTCTTGACAAGAGCTACAGATGTCATTCTCCCCTCTTAGGTGCTTCCAAAATCCTCACCAAAGACGCTGTGTGTGTGTGGAGGTGAGAAAAGACATGGACAGGCATGGATCAGGAAGAGCACACCAAAACTTGGTGGATCTTGGACTGTGGGGAGCTGCAGACAACCCCAAAGGCAAGGTGCCTTCAGGAGCTCCTTGGGAGCAGCACGGCACTTGTGGCTGGCAGAGACACAGGGCTGAGGATGCAGTGGGGTTGAGCTGGTCTGCCAGGGGCAGCCCAAGTATACATACACAAATACATATAAAAAGGAATAGCTGCTTTACCGCCCTTACTTCCAGGACATCCAGAACAGCTTCCTTTGGGCTATGCCAAAAAACCCGACCTGTTCTCTCACACGTATTTGTCTGTGACTTCAGTGGATGCAGGATCAGGCCTTGAGGCTGCCTTGTCCACAGCACTGTGCACTCTCCCAGATTCCCATCAGTCCATTTCAAAGGAAGGCATTGCTTTGTCCATAATGCAGCCATTACCAGCACAATACTGAGACGGATCAATCAAAGGCAACACAACAGCCAGATTCAGAGGATTCCAAAGTTGAGGTCAGACTCAGTAACTCAGACAGATGTCGAGAGAGACAGACTTCTATAGAGGAAGGCAATTTTTAACTCTGCAAACCCAAAAATGTCACTTGCAGTGATGGATTGTATGTGTTTTGGCAAGAACCATTATTTCCTCCCTCGTTACCACCCCTCGCCTGTGCACCACTGTTGGCATAAGGTGCCTTTGTCCTGGTGGCCTGATTCTAACCCTCCCCTTAACACATAGCCCTCAAATTTTACAGCATGAGCCCTGTCAACGGATGTCCTGCTGCTTTGCTGTGCCCCAAAAGGACTACTGCACTGCTGCAGAATACCTCTCCCTAGGAGCGGCCCATTTCGTGACTAAATCCCAGCTCCTGGGTCACTCAGGTGCTTGGAGAGCTTCCCTAGGCAAAACGCCTCAAATTGTAACCGAGCTCTCATTAGCTGGGCTAGGACAATGGGTGGCTGCCTGGGAAATGGCCTGTTCATGCTAGTGCTCTGCTGCAGATGAGCTAGTGGTTGCAGTTGCAGGGGATTTATGGACTCTTGACATGAAGGCTGAGAAGTCAGAGATTTTCCTAGGTTATGGTGTTGGACTTGCAACTAGGGAAAATAACATCCTTGAAATCCACTCAAACCCATGGTTTGGCTTAATTATCTCAGTCGATCTTGGCTTCCTGTGCATTTTCACCTCAGCTGTTTGGAGTCAGTGAGCTACTACAAATGATTAAGTGATTCACATTATTGGTAATTATGTGTATCAGAGTGGCATTTAAAAATCCCACCTGATACAACACCCCACTGTATTTAAAATTTACAAGCAGACAAACACAGCAAAGATGTGGCATAAAACGTGGTGGCAAAATGGCAATCCTGATTTCATGGTCAAACTCGGAATCAAATAGCAAAAATCCACATCTAAATTTCTACCTTCACAATGCATTAAGCACATCAAGCTAGTAAATATTAGTGTAAAATGGCAACACACGCCCTGGTCCATTTCTATCACCACAGTAAGTTGCCAACAGGTTTCCCCTTCACAAAGAGAAAAATGATTAAAAATGTATCTTCAGTATCCTAAGATGGTTTACGTTGCATTAATTAACTATGGGCTTAGCTGGTGTGTGAATGTGCAGTGCACAAGTTTCCAGAGAGCTAGGCATTCAGACATGAAGGCAAGCAGTTTTAGGGACTTCTCTGGTGTTCAAGGACAAAGAAAGATGCCACAAGATAAGTATATTAAGACTCCCGAACAAAAACTGTATGTATCGACACTAAGTCCCCACACCAGAGATCTTGCAATCTAAGGAGACAGCGAGAAAAAAGCAGGGGAGGAGGAGGATATGAGGCCACAAAGCGGCGATTTAAGTGAACTTCACCTGGATCAAGAGCAGTCTCATTCCCTTGGCAAGTGTACATCCATAGTTGCTTCCTCTAGACTATACTGCTTCATTTTTACTTGTTCTGCTGTTTAAACCCTTGCCTCAAAAAGCAACATGAAAATACACTACTACAATGCCTGCTGATGGGCAGCAGTGGGTTCCCACCTCCTCTCATCCATTAGCTACAAACTCCTCAAACATTCAGGTCCCTCTCAGACACTGACAACTGCTCAGAAACTGAGCTTGAGAAAGCCTGAGAAGAGCATTTCTCTCCTCCCTTTCTAAGCAGAGGAAATTCCTCTTCATCGTCTAAAGTTATTCCCACTTCTCCATGTTGTCCAAGATTGCATGAAAAATCTGTGGCAAAGACGAGAATGTGCTCAGCCTTCCCAGAACCCACGCCAACCCCTAAGAACTGCAGTATCTTACCGCTGTGATTCCTGTACATCTGCTCCTGATTACTTCCGGGCTAAGCACAGCACAAAGTTCGGTTACAGCAAAGAGCAAAGACCTTGTTACCATACCCCAAACAATCATCAACAGTGTGTTTGCCTGAATGCTTACACAGGATTTCTTTTACCTTTGGCTTTCAAGTTTTGGCTATCCACAAGCAGAGACTCTTAAAATCTAAACCCATTTACTTTTAGCAGAGAGATTAACTGCCAGCACAGCTGCTTATGAAATGACTGTAGGGTCCAAGAGCCTTAAAATTCTCCAGCTGCTAAGAAATTATGGATAGTATCTCCAAATGCTGTCAACAGCCAACAAACATGGCTTGAAAGACCTCTTTAGCATGTATGGATGGATGCATCAAGGGCAGTTGTGTCTGTAAACGAGAAATTCCTCTTGCACTGTGCATTTGGGGTTTAAATTGGGAACTCTGCACAGAGAGAATTAGTGTTTAATTCTAAAACAGGAAACATGCTTTGCATATTTCACTTTGACACAGTCAAACTTTTTTTCTCCCCAAATAACAAACTGAATCCTAAAATCCTAACATAGTTTACAAATAGACAACGTCCCAGTGAGTATGCAGTGAAATAAGCCTGGGCAAGAGTGACGATGAATTTTGGTATTCTCAGTCAGACTGAGCAACACATTATTCTGCAAATAGTTGGTGTTCTCAAAAAGGTGTTGTTACTTGTGGGCAATAATAGGAGAACCCATCCTTCATGAGCACACAGACACATGCAAGAACAACATGACCTATCTGTGCACAATAACTGAGTGGTTTCCTGCTCCCCTCCAGCCTAGATGAGCTGATGGCTGCTCTACATCAGCCTGTTCCTCTTGTCCCCAGAGAGGTGACCCTGTCCCATCTACCAAAACAAACTAAGGCACCATCACGCCTCTCCTGAAGTCTTCTCAGAGCGCTGCCCAGGATCCTGGGTAAGGACGCAAGCAGTGCAAAGCCAGATGAAGATACAGCCCTTGCCATGCAGAGCTGGTGCCCTTCCAAAGCACGTGCTCTCTCATGTCAGCTCCCCTGTGCCCCAGGGCATGCTTGGCTCCAGGTAACATTTCCCCTTGGAGAACATCATCCAGTGGTCTACCCCGTGTTTTCTGGCGGGGCATTGAGGTGCATTACCTGCGGTCTCTCTGTCCCCTGCTGACAGCTCTCCATTGATCCCATTCTCTTTGGTCCCAGCATACGTTTCCAGCTGCTCATGGCTGCCCAGCCCCGGCTCCTCATCCTCTCGGTAGGGAAATCCATTGGCACTTCTGACAAGTCCACCACCCGCGCCGCCCTGTTCCATAATTTCAGGTGAATGTGGGTGTGAAGAAGCCTCTGTTAGCTGACCTGAAGTCCAGTGCGGTGCCTTGGCTTCATCTTTCCTATCCTCCGCCATGGTTCCTTGCCTTCACCACTTGGCCTGTAATGACATTAGCATGAGAGATCAGCTTGTGGGTGACCATGCCAGCAGGCAGAAACCAGGCACAGCACACGCACATTACCAGCAGCGCTGCCAGGGAAACTTGCATCCAGCAGATGAAAGACGGTTTAAAGGTAGAAATGTCTCTGCTTGTCTGTCCTGTGCATGAGTGAGCTGCTTTAAAATCAAAACAAACTACAAACGGTAAAAATTATGGGTCAAGTTCTCCCAGACTCCGATAAGCTTTGCAACTATTAGCACGAGTTTCTTGAGGGCTGCACTTTCATTAATCTGATTTTAACTTCTTAATTACAGTTAAATGTCAACCCACTTAACGAGAAGTGAATCGGTCGTCATAATGCAATGACATCTATCTGAGGTGGTAAAGGGAAGAATGCCACAACTGCTAAAAGAAGTGAAGCTGACATTGCAATTTTCATCGCAGTTGCAAAAAGTGGATGCTCTTAAGGCACAGAACTTCAGGGTGATGCATGCTCTGAGGCATGTGCAATCTGCTGCTAGTCATGACAGAAACCACATTTGAGAACACTCATTGGTTTCCCAAACATATGTGCTATTTGACCCTGTTTATATCCCCTCTTACTTGCTGTTTCATGAACATTCACACTCATTCCCTTTTGTCCAAAACAGCCCCTGGGGAACAGTTGTTTTCCACGCAAGCATTTGAATTCTCTTATGACTATCAATATTTATATATAAACAAAACTAATCATTACTTGCTACTTCACACATATTTCACTCCTATTAATTAGCTCTCATTTGTCCAAGCCAGGAAAAGAAGCTACTGCACAAGCCATAGGCTTTGGCTACTCCTCACAGAAAAATGTAGTGGTAGCTCCTTGATATGTAAGCCTAGGAAGACAACATATTGTAATCCATTTTTCCATGATAAGCCTCTGGGTAGGAGAGAAAGGCTTGACATGAGCTAGCTACTTCAAAGTGAAAACCAGCAGGCCTTTTCCAAAAGCCACGTTTTTTTTGTCCTGAAAGAAAAAACAAACACCTAAAAGAAATCAGCTGAACACAGTCAACAACCCAAGTATCACAAAGGCCGAGCAGTCTAGAAAGGCACAAAATTGGATGATGCATATATTCTGCAGACATTTAGCAAAAACCAAACAAACCAGAAAAAAACCCCTAGTTTTCACAGTCAGGTGAGTTTGCAGAAAACCTCAAAACATGAGAAAAAGCTATTGTTATTTGTCAGATAATCATTCACAATCCGTAACTTGACCCCTTCCTGACTGGATATCATTGTTTAATAATAACGGCTTTCAGAACTACTTTAAATTTAAAAAATCATGGTGAATCATAAAAATTAGATTTCATTCACAATAAATATGTGAATCAAACTGCAGTTCCACCCCAAAAAGGAATAACAACTCTTTTGCCTCAAGCTGAAACCACCATATTTTGGAAAGCACAGCTCTGTTTGCTCTCACCCTGACCCAGCACCATTCCCTGGGGATAACTAATTGCATAAAGACTGCAGGAGCAGGTGAAATTTCAAGCCCAGTGTTTCCTCTGAGCTGTGATGAAAATGGTGGGCTGGGCAGTATCACAAAGCTTGGTGGCAATGAGACATGCCTCAACCAACCACAGAAATGGTAAACACGCTCCGTTTCCCTTTGACTTCCCTCCTCCTTTACCCTGATGGGAGACCATCAGTGAGCCATCCTGCATATACAGCAATGGCCTTAATGCAGCCATCTCACATGACACCAGAAGAGTTGATAGGGTAATTACAGAGGAGAGAGCCTGAGCTGGGCAAAGACAATCTCCTACGTACCAAAGAGATAAGGCTCTGCCTCTAGGTCTCTTTACTGCATGACACTAGAGAACACTTCTGATCAGAGCCTTTCCAAAAAAACAAGGCCACGGGACAAACGTCTCTCTCCATACAGGAGTGAGTAGCACACATCCAAAGACACTGATGTTTGGGGTCCAAGGACAGAACAGAACCTGTTCTGGGAAAAAAGCAGACATCCTCATCTACGTGCCCTGAGGAAGCTCAGGAAAAAAACAAAACAAACAAACAAAAATACCCCACACCCCTAACTCCAGGCCTTCCCCATCAATCTTGTGTGCTTTGAACCTGACACCAAGCTCCAGGAGCAGTACAAATCTGCCCATCAGCTTCAAGCAGCCCAGCTGCAGGGTCACCCACGAGAGGGGCCCAGAGCCTTGGCAGGGAGAGGGAGGGTACCTGAGTGTGGGGAACACGGTTCTGAAAATCACTGCGATGTACACAGCGCTTATTATCCCACTGCCGCAGTTTGGGGGCTATTATCCCTGAAATGCCGTTCCCCATGCCAGGCAGACACTCCTTCCTTCACTTGAAGCTCTCGAGGAAGGATATTCACATCCTTACAATGGACTGTGCCACAGAAGTCCTCTGTGAAAGTAACAGAAGTGCTTTTATCTTTAAAAATAAATATAGTGGGCAGGCTTCAATGAGAGCTGTGTGTATCTGGAGGCAGAATTTGGCTCAGTATTTATAATAGACGGTTACAGAGTGAAACATGGATGAATTCATTCTTGACCCTCCGTTATTCATCAAGTGCTCTCAGAGTTTATAATGGTAGTAGAAACACAGCGAGTGAGTCACACAATGCATCTTTGTCCTCAGCAATTTAGCAATGACTATCTGCTGTACAGTGTGATTCATCTGCAGCTCAGGCTCAAATCCAGAACACACAGGTGTGCTTTTTACCATCAGGTTAGTTGTTTTTCTGCCATTTCATTGGCATACCATGGAGTTAAATTCATCATGTAATTCAAATATTGACACAGAAATACCAAGAGTGGACAAATATTATGGCAGAATTTAAATAGCATTAGGTATATGAAAAGAAGAAACCTGGAATAGTTTGGACAATCTTGGGAAATACAGTACCTCAAGGAAGCAAAAAGTTCCTCTTTCCACCATGATTTTCTCATTCTTTGCATAAACTGTAATGAAGGCTTTCAAAAAATATCAGAAAAGAAGGCACAGCCAGTCCTCTAAAATGTCATGTTGCTTAGTTAAAAATCAATTTGGATATTTATGAGCCTTTTTTCCCTGCCCATCATAGCAGAACCTCAGTATCATTGAATATGCAGCAGTAATCTTACTAGTACGCTCTCACTAGTATGTTCTCACCGCTTTTCTTGTCCATCAGCTGAAGTTAGTGGCAGTGAGAGGGTGACCAAGGCAGGCGCTGGAGTGCAGCAGGAAGGGCAGCGGAGGTCACAGGCTGTACCAGGCTCAGCTGCAGTAACGCCCCAGCACAGCTCCTTACTCCAAAGCTCTCGTGGTGACACCACACCACTGTGCCATGGGGCACAAGGCTGCATTAGCTACACGGCACGGGATTGTGGAAACACTCCTTGCTTAGCACATTTCTTGCCTTGAAGGTTACAAAGCCAGCTGTGCAAATCAGGGTATGAGAAAGGTGTGGGAAATGCTGTCTCCTTCCAGAGGGATCAAGTAGGCACTGTTGTGCACCACAGGCCACATCAGCAATACTGACCCACATCTGTGGGCCATGCACCGCCATCCCCAAAAGGCTTTCCTTGTACAGGCTGACATGGAGAATGCTACTGAGACCCTGGCCTTTCCCTGTCCAGAGACATCATGCTCCACTAGCAGCAGCAAAGAGACATTTCACAGACGTTAAATACATCTCCCTGTAACTCAGGCAGTGCACTAGGAATGGCACTATGGAGCTGAACTGGACATCCTGCCTTTTAAACTAATAACTTGTAGCAGAAGTGATGGTAAAAAGAAATTCCCCCACCCTTTTCAGCCATTTCAGAACCGTATAGAGAAAGAAAATACTTAAATAACTTGGAATTAACACAGAGGGACAAACCTCGTGGGAAACGTGCAGTCCAACTTTGCAGTTACCTCCTCCTTTCACAGGCACTGTACATATATTTCTTAACCCATACGTTCTTTTATGTGACTCCAGCTCCCACCACCATGGTTGGGATGAACCGAGCCTGAGTGCTTTGAACTCAACACACAATGAATCACCCAGAGTAATACAGCATGAGACCATGATACGCAAAATTCAAGATAATGCTTATTTAAACATCCTGTCATGCTAGCTGTCCTTCTGTATACTTCATAAGTACATCTTGCAGAATCATCTTAGCATTATATTAACATTGCCTTTGCATGTAAGCAGATGAATTTTCTAGAAATTTCACTTTTCAAGACAATTTTTTAAGAGAACAGAATTAGGGCAATACTGAAGGATTTTGCAAATACCCTGCCTTCCTGCTTCAAGCCATGTTTTTCCCTACTCCTGTGCCTATGAGCCCATTCACAGTGAAATTAGGCTACTTGATTTCAGTGAAGCTAATTCATTAAGAGAAACAGCCACCTGGATACATGGAGGAAAAGCTACAATTCCAGTTCAGGAGAGAGAATAATATCGGAGGTTCCTAAAAGGAAAGAGAACAGACTCCTCCAATAAGAAAAACAAACCCTGGCATGGGGCATGGCCAGATCCTGAGCCCAGCGGGAGGGAGGGGGGAGGAGTGGGGAAGTGCCTCCTGTATGGCTCCAGGGCAAAATCCTGCTTCCTAGAGGGCTCAGAGGCACCATAGCACTGACTCAGCTACCCTGTTCTGAGTCCAGAGGCAGGAGAAGGTGGGGATTGTTCCGTGGAGGCAGGCTGGGAGGCAGAGGCATGGCTAGCATGACCTCAGCTTCCAAAACTCCTCAATGAGACCGCCTAAAAGAGAATCTTTTATGAAATTTAAGAAATTCAGATAATTTCTTTCACTGAAAAGAAATTTATGAGGTGAAGTGTTCATAAATCACTGAAAAGTGCACCAAGAAGCAAAGAATGAAACTGTCTCCAAAATGATTTACATTAAAAAAAAAAAAAGTCCCTACTTAACATAAAAAACCCAAACCACACACGAATAGGGCACAATCTAACTCATACTGGTAAATAACACAACTGAGAAAACCTTTAGTTCATTTCCATGTATCAATTGGCCAGTTCAGATGATGTGTCTGAATATTAAATATCAGGCACTGTGGATTAAAAGGTCCCAAGGGAATTTGCCAGTAAATTTAACTTCCCAACAACTTGTGTCTAGAAGAGCCAAGGGAAGTGTGTAGGTATCAGAAGGCCAGAATAGAAACAACAAGAGACAGAAGGTGGAAAATCTGGATGGACAAATTCCAATAATCTCCTGCCACCATCAAAAAATTCAGCCTGTAGTACGTAGTGCCCAAACCCTATCGGTGCTATTGTCTTCATGGACTCTCCACATATTTAAAAAACAAGAGGGATAATTTTGCATGCCATAAACACATGGAGAGCTTTGCACCTGAATTTCATTCCTTTATTTCAGTTAACATGCATCTTCTCTCAAATTAATTTGATTCTTTTTGGATGCGAGTGGTGTGCTGAATTCACACTGATCAAAAAGAATTGCAGCAAACAACATGGATGAGGGGAAAGGCTCATGGCATCTGACAGGGACCATGTTAGATTCCCTCTCACTTGAAATGCTCGGTTATGGTCCAGAAGCCACTAAATGATTAACAAAAGTTACCACTTGATGCTAAATGTCTAAGTTCCATATATCTAGCAACATGATGTATTACTAGACAGAATTATACATTTACTCAATTGGAGCCACGCTACATCTCAAGCCTAATAAAGGAGGAACACTTTTCTCTGATCATTTATAACAAATATGATTTTTTCCTTCCTTCTCCACTGCTTGAGTTTATAGCTTGCAGTTAGATCCCTCTTTCTAGACAATACAAGCAACACTCTCCTCTTATCTTGCATCTGTTAAAAATCCAGGCAGTGTTCAACTCCACGCACTTTTATTACTGTTTGGGCATTTTTAAAGGCTTTTCCATTTCCACACGGCAGTTAGTCAATAGTCACACACTCTTGGTAGACAATCCTTTAGATTTTACATTAGATTGCAAAACAGATGAAAACTAACGGATGGCGTCTGGACCAGAGGCTGAAGAAAGGAAGCTCACCATGGAAAGATCAAGAAAATTTACTGCAATCTGCATGCTTGCCAGAGCTGAGAACGAAGGATGGCTGCAGCCTCTGAAGCAGTCAATCAGATCTGTGGCACTAACACGACAGAGAGCGAGCAAAGAGCCAGAGAAGCAGCCACTCACACTCCACGCTCTCCCACTTCTTCCCGCATAGTGTCCTGCCCTGTGCGGAGATTTAAACCCCTCTTGGCCTCTCCCACAGCTCGGTTGGGCAGCAGCAGAGGCAGGCAGGTGGGAAACGAGGGCAACACCACTGCAGCAGCTGCATAGCTCCTGACAAAGGGGGATATTTTCACTTGGAGAAATGTGAATCTGACAAAGCCCCCCTGCTCTGTACTGAGTAACAAACCCTGCATGGCCAGGTAGTGTACAGGAGGGCCAAGATGCAGCACCAGTTGCATTTCTGTTGCCAGCAAACACATCCATCCTGCTGCACAATACAAGAACAGGTAAATGTATGAGAACAAGTCTTTCAGCTGCCACTCCTGACTGACAGAGCTCTTCCTCCCTGGGACGGTATTCATTTCTCTGGGCTGCTGGAAAGCAGAGTGCTACTGAAAGGCAGAGTGCTACTGAGTTGACCTGCTGTCGGATGCTCCCCTCCCGAGACACACAGCTGCCTGACAGGCAGGGCTGCCCTTGCTCCCACACCCAGGGACTGCATCAACTTGCTCAAACTTCATAAATCTAAACCTGAGTGCCCTTCTCTCTTGCAATGGTGAAATCATGGTACTAGCAGCTTCTAGCTAGTACTAGCTTACTAGCTGCAAAAAAACCATCTACCATGGAGTTCACTTCTAGCTAAAAAGCCAGAAAAATCCCTGCACACCCCTTGCTGTTCCAACACTATTCCTTTTTGACAAACTGTTGCTATCCACAATGCTGTATTTTTACACCATTTACCATTCATTAAACACCCTCACATACACCCATGTATCACTAATCATAATTGCATCCTGCAAGAAACAGGAAAGACATTTTATCTGGTCAAGAAGGTAGCCATAACAACAGCACCATGACAACTGTAAGTGATATCTGAAACAAGAAATAAGGCAAAAACTTATCACCAATAAATTTGGCCCACAACAACAATGGCAAAGACACCAAAGAGGCAACCATAGCCAGTAAAGGTGCCAACACAGAGAAATACATGTGTCTCTGGATTAAATTGCACATGATCTGTCTGCAAATTTTAAGATGAGGCACCATGACAGCCTTGTCTTCTGACCAGCAAAGAGAGAAGGCAGTCCCTGCTCAATCCTACGTGAGATCTCTCCTGCCTCAGGGAGCCAGAGGTGCTGAAGGATGGAGGGAGTACTGCTGGGAAGCCAGGACATCTCCTGGAAGCCAGAAGACCCTCAAATTTCTCACTGGAGTCTTTCGTTTCCAGGAGACTTGCTGAAACAAGCTCTGAACAAGGATGGGATTGCTCCCAGGGGAGCACCTCAGAGTCAGATACACCACATTGATTTCTCCACCAAGCACAATCTCAGCTGGACATAGTGAGCCCTCTCTGCGCACTTTAGAGAAGGCATTGCCGTTGGCAGGCATGTTTGAAACACGAGGCTCCACAGCTGTTAGCCAGCAACCATCTAAACAATCTGCGCCAATCCCGGCAGAGAAAAAGATGCACCAACACTTGTGGCTACATTGGCTTTGTCACTCTCAATGCAGGAGGCACAGAAGGCAGAAAAAGCATCATAAACAAACAGCACTAGCTCCAAGTGCTGCATGCAGATGAGTTTTTCTGTGTGTGATCAGACAGGAAAAGGTTCAAAGAAGCAACTGCACTATACGACCTTCTCAGGGCTTTTCAGGGGGAATTCTGCTCACCAGTTTGCTATAGAGGATTGCCCCAGGAGGGCACACTGAGGTGGTCTTTCCCCATAGTCACCCTCTGCACAGCTTCCCTCTCCTAACCTCCTTGCCTGGAATAATCGAACTGGAAATTAAAACTCCCTATATGGTACACTTTGGTTCTTCCACAATATGAATAAATGGAGATTTTCAGCTCTGTTTAAGACAACTTCGTCCTTTGAACTTCTACAGTCTATTTTTCTCTATCAAAGTAATTATAAAAGATTTGCCCCACTGCTTGCAAATACATTTTCAAAAAGCTAGGAAGAACAGAGGAAGCCTTTAGTTTACGGAGATGATTTTAAAGAGAAAAGTAGATTCAGATAGCATAGAGAAAAATGTCTCCAATAGAAAAAACATCTCTGATTTTCATATTTCCCTCTTACCACAGTGGTCACTTCAAACCTCAGCAAGAAGACAGCTGAAAATCCATAACACCACCAAAGCCGAGCTGGAAGACGGGCTGTATGAGACAAGAGTGCTCAAAATACTACTTCAGTGGAAGAAATTCTTCATCAGTCAGGGAAGTAGTATACAACTTGATACAGTCCTTACAGACTGAGGAAAAGAAAAGTTAGAACTACTAGAAATACTCACAAAAACATTACACTAAAAGCACTGTGGCTGCCAACATTTCAGAAGTTTGGCTAGCTGAAATATTGTCAGAAACCTACTGTGGCTGGCTAATAAAAATAAACATTAAATGCTTGGTTTCCCTCCCCACTGCCACTTCTATTATAATTTTCATTGCTTTTAAACAGCTGAAACAAAAGAATCTTTTGCTTATTTATCGCACAGGTACAGGAGGTGATGGCAGCACACACTACCCAGTTTACAATCTTCTGATTCTCAGACTCATTTTCAAGCCTGTTGTTTGAAGGAGTGCCAGCCAAACTGTGTATTTGCCACAGCTATTGCAAACAGGCTACATAGCTATGAGCTTCCTTTGCTCTCAAGTCACACTAATCAATACTTGTATTTGGATGAGGTCTGGTAAAGGTAGCCCACAGAAAGGCTGGAGTGAAATTTTCCAGGATTTTTTTTCCCCCCTGACCTTGCTAAGACACATTGATTTGATGTTGCATCTCTTCTCTCAAGAGACTCCATGACGGATGACAGCTCAGATTAGGTAGCAAGGAATTAATTAATTATGCCAATATGTTACTTGTATGTTCTCCACATAGGACACGTCTATGCTCTTGCCAACTTCAGTGGACCTACTCTGCATGCAGGTGACGCAAACTGGACCATTTAGCGCTACAAACTTCACCGCTAAGCGAAAACTCACAAAACAAAATCTCACCCAGAATAAATACTTCAACTACACTGGTGCATCTTTTCCTTCTCCACATACACAAATTACTTCCACATCCCTTATTTCTTTCAGTTTCACTGAGATCTCATCAAGCATGACACATTTTCACATGATCTTAACTACTCAGTGAGCTCTTAATTAGAAAAAAACAATGCTGCCTCTACAAATGTATCTGCATTTTTGATTTTTCAAAGGATTTATCTAACTTTTAAAACTAATTCCACCCCTGCTACAGTACAATCTTTGAAAATACCCAGATGCTGTCTTTGGGAGCATCATCATGTCAGCTACTACAAATGGTAAAAAGCATGTCCTGGGCTAATTTCTGGCAGATTCTTCCCCATAAACACATGCATGAGAACCAGCCTACAGCAGAAATCTAGAAAGCAGCATTTGCGCTCTCTTGCTCCAGCTCTCTGCTCCTCTCCAGGGCCATAGGCCCCTGAAAAAGGGGTAGTTCAGTAGCTCCAGGGGTGGACTTCCTGATCCAGCTGCCATCCCAGCTTAATTCTCTCCTTTCATATACTGAAGTAAAGAAACACAGTCAATTGTGGCTGCCCCCTCCCTGGCAGTGTTCAAGGCCAGGCTGGATGGAGCTTTGAGCAACCTGGTCTAGTGGAAGGTGTCCCTGCCCATGGCAGGGAGGTTGGAACGAGATGGTCTATAAGGTCCATTCCAATCCAAACCATTCCATGATTCTGTGAATTATTCCACCACTGAACAAGCAACACAAAGTATGGAGGTAGTAACAGGAAAGGAGCTTCCAGGTCATGTGCTGCTCCAATTTGTTTGGGTAAAAATTCTTGCTCGCATGAAAAAAGCTTTTCCTTTGCTGCAACTGCTTTTAGCTTTGCTTCATAATACTCAGGCGTACCAGGCAATCATGCCAGGCACACAGTGGAAGCAGAAGCATCCTACTGTCTAACAGAGGCATTGTTTATTCATGCTGAAAAAGAGCATCAGACAGAAGAAAGCTTGTTCTGAGGTCCCTCCATCCAAACTCACTTAAGCATCTTTGATTCTCAGTTTCATGGTCAGAAAACCTTAGAGTTAGGGGCCCAGGAACCCATTACAGTCAACAGAAGACAATGCTATTAAATGCAGCACAAAACATCTAACTGTAAATAAATAAATAGAAATACAGAGACAAAGGCTTTGAAAACTGATGGGGAAAAAGGTCATTTGCAAAGTCTGCTTGTTTCTATATTTACAGCAAACTTGGCATCGATTAGCTAGTGCTAGAACTTTCTTTCCTAGGGAAAGTCTGAGCAGTGATTGTTGTGCTGCGAAACCTTAGTCCTACCGAAGTGGTAGGATTATTTCATCGCTTCATATTATTTCCTAACCAAGAATGTTACAAACAAAGGACTTATTTTAACTTAAATAGACCCTCATGCTTGTATGACTTAAAAACACACTGTGCACCCACATCCAGCCACCCACTCTTGTGACCCATGACCGTATACCCAGACAAATAAAATAATCTCTCCCTACCTGGAAATGGGTATACCCAGAAATCTTTTGTGCTCTTAAATGCTCTAGACAGTAAAATCACAATATTTGGGATATAATTTTACCATGTAGTAGCTTTTCCCTGCCAAATCTTTACTCAACCAACCCTACTGCCTACAAAAGAAAAGCAAACAGCCACTCCTCCAGCCTGCTCAGGCACAGGGGCAGGAGGGCAGGGAGGACAGAGCCAGTACGGAATGAACCTGAAGCCGCAGGAGCTGGTTTTTCAGCCCTTGCTTTCAGAGGAAGATTTTCCCTCAAAATGGCTTAAATTAAGATACTGCGATGTGCAGTGAAACAGAAAGAGAAGTTTATGTGCCCCAGCTTGTATTTTAGCAGTAGCGATTTTTTTTAAATTTAAATTAACTCCTTGGTTTTTTGAATAAAGAAAATTAAGGTATCTAAAGTGTGAGGAGGAAGCAACTCACTGAGTCATTCAGCCTTTCTGAAATCTTAATTGCAGGACTTGCTATTTCAGCGACTTGTTTCCTCCCCAAGCTCCCACGGGTGTATGCAATTACCTTATTCTTGCTACAGGTTGGGTTTAACTTTGTTCTGCTGTCATCCTTTTTCTTCCTACCCTGTGCCGAGGAGCTGACGTATGTATGTGAAGTCAGCGGCATTCTCCTGGGATAAGATGAAGAATGAATGAGTTTTGTAGGAGGCAAAGTGCAAAGCACAGGCCCAGGGAGTACAGAAGGGTAAGAAAGTTGCATAGGGTGAAGAAAGTGCATGTCAAGAACGGCAAGATGTGACTGATGAAAAAATTCAGTAACTGAGGAAAAAGTCTGGAAAAAAACTAAGCCATGGGGCTGAACGTATGTTGTTTTAATATAAAGAGATAGCCAGGGGGAAGGAGGGAAGCTAGGATTTGCCATCTCCAACCAAACCACTCAGTCTAGACTCCTGCCACAAGCAGTGGCCAGCATGAGCTGCTCCACATGAAGAGGCAAACAGCTCCATAGACATCAGTTTCACACCAGCATGTTCTTAATGCACAAAGTCTCCACCCAGTGACACAAACCTGCTGATTTCCATCTGAGCCAGGTGCCTACACATCTATGAGGATCCTGATCATCATGTTCTTTCCAATACAAGCTGTGCATACAGACGATACCCTCAAGGTGACTTTCTGGACAAGAGAAGTAACCCGTCTGTGTCCTTCAATGCATTGTCATCAGAGATTTCCATTAAACAGACAACAGGACACAAAAAGCGCAACGGGATACAGGACACGCAGAGCATTGATGGACACAGAAAATTCACACATGTATTTATAAGTTCAGGTGCTTCTGATGTCTTTTCTGAAAGGTATCCAAGATACAACATATGATTCATCTCAAATTTCCCTGAATTTTTTCTTTTGCAGACTTTCACAGCAGCACTAACGGTGATGTTGGTTTAGGATGCCTAAAAGCATTAAGTATTAATCACGAAAGAAATAAAGTAGACCTTGAAAAGATACAGAGAGCTCAATGAGGATGATCAAAGATCTGGAGAAGCTTCTGTGCAAAGAATGACTAAAAAGGTTATGACTCTTCATCCTGTGAAAGAGGGGAATGGGACAGACATTTATAATAATATGTGCAGCATGGAAAAGATAAGCAGAGAAGCGAAAACAAACACTCACTCTTCTCCACAAAGAGCTATGGTGCATCAAACAGAACTTGCTGATGGCAGGCTCTCTCTGCAAATGAACAGTGATTCTTCCCACTGCAGGGAATGACACTGTGCATGAGGTGGTGTATGATAAAAGTTCACACAGATTCAGAAGTCGGGTGGTGAATTTTTCTTCCATTAATTTGCCCATGGTTTCTCAATTTGAGAGCATTTTCTGGGAAAGGAATGTTTTTACCATGTAAGTAACTTCTAAATCTAACAGAGTTCAGAGGCTTTATTTGCTATCATAATATTAATGTTAAATAATTGTGTGGTTTACTGTCACTGATTTTTAAAGGCAGCCCTTCACCATCAAGTGTGATGGAAAGTCACAGCCCCTTGCTGAGCATCACAATGTTTAACAAACTCTAATGAAAATACACAGTATGACACAGACTGTATTGCACTGTAAATGAAAAGCACCTATTGCAAAGCCAGGCAGTAACAAATCAACAGCTTTGTTGGTCTGATCAGTTTATAACTGAAACACACCATTACATCCCAGACGTGTTCTTCCATACCCTCTGCTGATACAGCAAAAACAGGCTCTGCAAGCTACGTCTTGCCACTTGTGTGAGGCTAGTTCACCAGATGAAGCAAGAGGGTGCTCTTTTTCAACCTGTTCTGCAGAATCAACTTGACCTCCTCATGCTAAAAATCTACAGACAGCACACAGTGACACTGAGCTGATGATAAAGTTAGACATCAACAGGAAGATCAGCTGAGTTCTGGGGAAGGGGCAACACTGAAGAGAAAAAGCACACGAGCAACTAGAAGACAGATGGCCCTTCCAGAAGGACCTGGTTATTTATCCAGAGCCGACACTTGCAAGAGGTCTCATGAGATACTATACGTAAATGAGATGCTCGAAGCTGCAACAGCATAAGCAAAGTCTTGTATGTTTCCTTTTTCATTTAGGGCAAGCAGTCTGAAACACATTCCCCATCACTGACCTTGACTCTGACCCAGAGGGCCTGTCTCTGGTTGAAAAGATGATTCATTCACTCTGCTAGAAGAACTGAATGAATAGGCAGTATTCAGACTGCAGAACACTTATCACTTGGGATTCCCTCAAAATTTAGGTCTGACATGACTGGGTCAGTAACCATGCGCTTTTGTTCTTAGTTCCTCGAACAGAAATGTCTCTTTGCATCCTTCAGCGGTTCCCACAAATCAGGTTGATTTTTATAGCTTGCTAATTATTACTGCTAGACTTCTGCTGGGCTTCAGGATGAAAAGAAATGTATTTCTGAAAGCTCAGGGCACAAAACTTACAGAATAGATCACTGTCTATCTGACAGCAAAAAAATCCACCCATAGCAGCCACTTAAATATACAGATCTGGATAGTGCTGAACTTTATTTGTTTAGGAATGGAAAGTTTTGTTCCGCTTTTGTTGAGAGAACATTATTAAAGACTGCCAAAAATGCAAAAAGACAAAAAGAAGTAACTGTCACAAATTGGATTTTGTCTAGATGTACATCAACATATATCACATGTAGAAAGCTACCTGAAATGACATTAAGGTTGCAAGGTTATACCTCAGGAGTCTGACTGTGAAAGAAATGAGAGATGACTGCTTAATCACAACTGGGTCTCTTTCTGCATATGTACTAAGCTACTGCCTGGTTCAGTAACCTATTTTATTCTTCCCATTTTCTCTGCCTAGATTATCCCAGTCTCCACTGCATCAGCTTCCCAGCCCAGGCATTGTCCCTGTGGGCTCCAGTCCCTCACCCAGGGCCTGTCCACGTTTGCTGTCCAGACTATAGCTTTCACCACTGCAAATTTTGAAAGTTTTATCCTTTCCACACCAAGGTACACTTTCAGATCCTCTCCTGCAGGTTTCACCCCAAGCAGCAGTTTCCTCGTTCCTATTCCTCTATTAACTTCCAGTTTTCCTTCCTAAACTTCTCTTCCAATCCCTCTCTACAACTTGCCTCCATTTCTCTGCTTACCCATCCTCAACCTTTTCTCATGCACCCTTTATCAGAGTTGTCTCTTCTGCCCCTGACCCCCTGGCTTCCGCAAGTTCTTGGCCATGTTTTCTAACTTTGGTTGCCTCTGCATTTGAAAGTGCGGACTTGCTCCTCTCCCAGAGACTATAAGCAAAGGAGGGGCAGCTTATTTTTTTTTTCTGGCTCACAGTGGTATGATATCCCATGACATAAATTGGGCTGATCAGGCTCAGGGAGGATGGAAGAAGCAGAAGCTCTAGCAAATCTCTCCTGACACTCAGCAAACTTTCAAAAGATACATAGTCCCCTACTCAACAAGAACTTCACAGGAAAGATCTTGAGTTCAAACAGCAAACCTGGCTTCTTCAACCCAGCATGGGAAGGCAGCCTTGCTCCAGGAAAGAGCAGCTTGGGCCAAAACGTGTGTAAGCAGGCAAGACAAGTCAGACTGTCAGAGAGGACAATCGCAGCCTAAGCCACAATATGTTTGGCAAAGCAGTAATAGAAACAGGGTCTTCTAATGGGAAGTAGCAACCCACCTTAGCTGGCAGCCTCACCTGTAACACCACTATCAGCAAATGGACCACACACGAAGGGATGTGTATGTTATGCTCAGAGATGCACCAGCAGATAAGATCGCTGTATCCGTAGTGATGGTGAGCGATGCACTGGCGGTACCGCAGGCCAGAGTCTGACAGTCTGATTTGAAGCACAGGGTGTAAAGAGACCTGGAAAGACTTTTCTGGAGAGGCAGAAAACCCTTCTTTGCATCCCCTGAAAGAAAGTATCGGTTCTATCAGGGGAAAGCATAGGAGCTCCCAACAATGGCATCTCAAAGGTTTTGCTATACCCTCTTCATCAGCAGAAGGCTGCCTGCCATTTAGATCTAGGTTCTATTCCTGCACAAACTCCTGCTGCTGCTGGAGTGGTTCTGGGGAAGAGCCAGCTTGGATGCTGGGACTGCAAAGGAAATGGCTTTGGACTCTCTGGACCCCTCTTGCTGAGGGTAATGCAGCGTTCATGCCTCCTGTTGTGGATCCCATAATCTCTGGTCCTTTCCTCTGGCACTGCCATCGTTATATGTTTGAGTCTCAGCCACTCTACCCAGGCATGTCCCAGCCATCCAAAGGGGCACACCATGCTTGAGCCTCCTCCTAATCTCTTCTCTCAGCAAGCTACTGCTGAGTAACAGGCAGCAAGATACTTGTCCCAGATCCTGTCTCAAAGGCACAAAAGGACCTGAATTTACTCAGCCTGGGCCCTGAAATGAGGTTTGTCCTGGCCAGAACCCAGGCTGTAGCCCAAAAAGCCATACTGACATTCCTCACAGCCCACGGGACAGACCACGTGCAGAACAGCAGGGCAGCTTGTGAAGTCCAGACACCTTCCTACCTCCAAAAATAGTCTGAAGCATTAAAAAACCATTACCTTCTCTACATTTAGACTTACACCATGTGGAACAAAAGAACACTCACATCAGATGCTGGGCACCTCTACAATACTGTGAAGAATGTATCCATGAAGAAACAGGTACTAAATTCGCTAAGATACAAACGAACTGCCCCAGCACCAAGGTGTCCCGCTTCAGTCTCATTCCTCTCTCATACCCCCTCTGGGCACAAGAGAAGAAATACCTCAGCATATGGCTCATGTCTAGCCTCACACTAATCTTTGAAACACCTCTGTAGCCAGGGCTAAACGCTCACAGACGAAAATATTCGTGCAGGCACTGAGACTTCCAGATCAATTTACAGATCGTTAAAGTCTCCTCCCACCCCACACCTGACTTCTGCACTGTATTAGGCTGAGCTGGCATTTAGGGGTGTTTTTCCAGGGTATCAAGGTATTTTTTCATCTTTTTCATAGTTTTCATCATTTTCATATTTTTCCAGCATCACTGGGTACCCTACAAATGCACTGTCAAGAATGAAGAACACAATATTTACATATAATAAAAAGAAGGACTCTGCTGATGTCCTTTTAGCTGTTGCCAGTTTGAAACACTTCAAATGAGCGAGGCTGCAGCACAAACTAGAATAAAACCTTCAAGGTGCTTTGTTGCTTTGAAAAATATATTGCACTACACTTTGTTGCACTGCTTCCAGGGAGCGCTGCTCACAACGATTTGCAGCTTCTGAAATGAGGGGGGTATTCTTCCTTTTTCCACAGAAAGAGAAGACTTGAGACAACATGTTTTTAAATAGAAGGCTTCTTTCTATCAAAACTAAACGAATGCAAAGGTAACAGGAAGTTACGGTATAATCAGTTCTCTCCATATAGCTAATATTTCATTGCTCTCTTTGTTTGTCTAGTATAAAAAACAACATGGCTCTATTTTCTTTGGCTTTTGAACTTTTACTGCTTTCTCTACCGGTTTACCTGTTCAGAATCCCAGGAGGTTTTTACATGAAACATTTCCAAAATCAACAGGGAGATCTAGCAACACTGTTCAATGTTCTCCTTATCACACCAGAACAATCTTCTGCGGCAAGAAAGGCGCAGGAGTTCACATTAGGGAGGATCAGTATAGCATTCACAGTCTTCTGCTCAAATTCCCACACTAGTTCTCAGTCAGTGGTATGGAAAATGGTCAGGGTAAATACTCTGAAGACATGACTTTAAGACACTTGTCACTCCAGCTCTTCTTCAAAATTCAGACAAAAAAAAAATCATCGTAACTTAATTCCTAACGTAGCTGAGATGTTTCTGTCCTTTCCCAACCCCTAACAGCAGCACTTTGTCTTACTGGCAATCTTGGCATTTCTGAAAATCCTACTTTCAACACTTTTCTGAAGGTGTGGATTTGGTCTTTCTGACACAGCCAGACATGTCTATACTGGGAGATCACCAATGTGCATTAACCATCTCTGACATACAGCTCCTGAGACAAGGTTGTATTTCTTCTACAGGTAAGCTGGGCAAGGACATTTGGGGTGTTACAGTGTTAAATCCTACACTAGTAATCTCCTGCAGGCAGGCTGTAGTCAAAAAAAAAATTAAAAATCACTGGAACATCATTTCCACACGTATTTAAGAGCAGGAAATAGCCAATGCTCGCTGTAAAACAACTTCTGTGTCAGCAGCTAAGAGCAGCTGTATCTTACATTTTCTGACACCCCACAGGATTACTGACTTGCATTCCCTTGTACACTGCGTATCTGCAGGACTGCAAACATACTGCAGTATAAATTCATTAAGTGAATTCATAACACAGAAAGCATCCAACACCACTGAACATGGCAAAGCAGCAGACCATCTAGTGATCAGATACAATTGCCTGATTTCCATGAGTTAGCATGTTTTAGCCATGAAGTACTTTCAAGATCAATTCGTCAACAGAAAGTGAACCATTCAATTCAGATCCTCCCCAATTTCATTCTAACCCCCCTCCTTGCTGCTTTTCTCTGCATCCATGCATACATACGGGAATAAATGACAACTCCATACAGCATTCCACAGTTTCTCATGCATTTTCATGTGTGCTTTGATGGGGGCTCATGTTCATGATAGTGAATCAAAACACCTGTCAATAAAACTGCATCTCTCAGGAATTACAAATGTGACATAACTGTGTTGCCAAAATACACCTGAAGAATGAAAAAGCAATGCAAGAAGTACATTACACATTACTTCAATTGTACCCTCTTTACATAAAAGACAACAATAGAACCTGGTAAAAAGATGACGAAAATTTTCTGCAGTCAGCATCACCTCCTTCCATTTTACTTCCTTTGTCCTCTCTGCACCAGAAACACTGAAATAACCAGCATCACTGCAGTTTTAATGACTTAACACCCACCCCAAGCACATACAGAAAAAGCCCTAATTTTTTAGGCTTCAGTGCTTTTAAATTATGTTTTTTACCATGAGAACTTGATTAAAATGCCACCCACAAGCTTGCAGAAGGGGAGAAAAAACAACAACAACAACAAAAATCTACTTTTATCAGTGGTAGTACACTTGCTGCATTGCAGCATTTTCATAAGCTCCACAACCTTCTGCAGTAAGAGGCAGCAGAGAAGCCCAGACAGATATATTTTGCTGAATACTTTATTCTGGAAAAAATTTAGCTGACAGTATGGTTGTCATCTAGTACTATTACACAATATTCCATCTGAGAAAGATAAAGCACATATACATGTTCTGCACCATGTTACAAGGTCTGATATGAAAACTAGACAATTATATGCATGTGCAAGGTGGGGGCAACTCTGACAGCTACTCAAGACAATATTTTATTTTTGGTGGTATCCCAGATAAATCAAAGCTATGAAACACTCTAGTTTCTTCTTCATTTTATTCATTTGCTAGCTTCATAAATTTAGGTTGATTTTTATGTATATATATTTCTGGAAATTAAAATGATAGCACTGTATCATCTAGGCTGCTTTTTTTTTTCTTTTTAATTTACAGTCCCATCATCTTTGGATTAATTGCTATGGACACTGCATTACTGCAGTTTGACTAGGTGCAAGAGTTCGCAGAACAGGCACCCAAGCCTGCAGCCACTTCAAGACAGATAATTAGCACTGTGGCTGAATCAAGAGCCAGTAATAAACTACATGAAGTAGCTTGTTCAGGGTATATGTGTTAAATGCAGGAGCTGATGAAGAGCAGAATGCTGCCAGTTGTGGGCTATGAAGGGGGAAGAGTTTCACACCTCTGATCAGACTAACTTCTCAGCCACTTACCCAAGGAGTCATCTCATACAGCACTTTCTTAAAAAAGACTTATCTACTCATCACAGGAGGGAAACCACTGCTACCATAATTAAGAGACCAGCCAGATTAAGGTGAGAACAAGAGTGAATTTCCCCATGACAGATCAATCATCCTCTCAAGGATGCTGTCCATGACAGAGCATTAGGCACCCTTTAGAGTTCAAATGAATTGGCCCTAAGATGAAAAATCTATCAGCTAGAGACAGATGGCACGCACTATGCCAGAAACCCTGGCTACCGTCTTCTCAAGAGGAAATGTAAAGTGAGTTGAAAGAAGAGGAAACAATAGACCTTTGATATAACTTCACTGGACTGGGCAGATCTCCCAGTTCTTCACTTGCATCTTTATACAACATAAGTAGTTGGTCTTTTCATTTTGAATGTTCTGTGTAATGTGTATATTTGCAGCTGTACTTTGACCTGTCATGAGTTAAGCATCATAGATAATGAAGCGTTCTTCACCAGAGGAGGTAGCAAATCCATGAACCAGCAGCAGGGGACAGCCTAAAAGATGGTGATGTACCATCTGAATTGCTCAGGCTGCATGGGGAGATCGTACCACCTAGGCTGGGGGAGGCACAAACAGCTTCCAGTGACACCAGAGGCTCTCAGCCATTCAGTAAAATACAAGTGTATTTGCTTAAACTTAGAAAGTCAGATGGGGAGTGTGTTATACCCCCTTTTAGGCGAGATCCTAAAGATTTTTTAAATCACTGTCAATCAATACTTTTGGGAAGAATTCTATGTGGCATCCAATACAATTGATTTCAGTGAGGTCAAGAGAACTATCCTGACCTAGCCCAGCTCCAAATCTGGCACCACTGGCTGCCTGGAGCTCCCACCTCAACCCCTTCCTGCTCACACACACACAGAGGACTGATTCCCACCAACTTCCATGGGATATACACCAGGCAGGCAAAACAGGAACAGAGCTTGATCCTATACACAAAGAAGACAATGGGCATATCATAGCTGAGGGTTGAACACAGTGCAAAGAGATTTGAGAGAAGAGGGCAGATGTGGGACATGCAGAGCAACCGGAGTTATAGTAGCCACAGCTAGGCTCTGTACAATCTGCTTTCACACCTAGGACACACAACACTGTGGATGTGTCAGTTTAGGCCAGCAGGACAAGCTCAGATAGCCCCTTGGCTCAATGGCATCACTCTTCTATTTTTTTTTCTCCTTTCCTTCTCTTTCTTTCTGCTAACTGCAGTGAATCTGGGATGATGCTCCCATAGGGTTGCAAAGAACAACATTACGATTGTCCAAACCTCCCAGCGGTGAAAAACAAAACCTCTCCCTTGTGTTCAAGGAAAAGCTTAGCTTATTCTTCACAGACACGGATTTTCCAGGAGATTAATAACATTAGCTATTATAAGGTACTCTAAGTAAAGAGATTTCTGTTTTATTATCTATAGGCTGCTCAGACTATGATTGTCTCACCTCTTCTCTAAATAATTGTTAATTTATTATTTGCTGGCAATTTATCTTCTTCCATTAGGCATTAGCTGCACAGAATTTGCTAAAATTGACCAAAGGATGAAGAAATCCACACACCTTCAAGATTATCTCACTCAAATAGAGGCTTTCTTCCTCCTACCACTGTGGTGTAATATAGATATTCCTATAATCACGAGGATCTTTCAAAAGGCAGAACAGTTTTATGGTTACGGCACTGAGAACCAGAGTTCAGTCCAGGGCTCTGCTATTCACCTGCTCCATGACCTTGTACTTCTGAATAAATAAGCCTGTGCCTCAGTTCTCCTAGCTGTAGAACACAGATTATAATGTTCACACTGCCTGTAACTTGCCTATTTTTTCTGCAAACCCTTGATGGCAAGGACTGTCTCTTCCCACATGTGTGAGGATGCTCTGGGTCCCAATCAAAGCCTTTGGATCCAGATTTCAGAAAGTTTTGCTCAAGGAAGGACATTTATCAGACACAGCATCTGCCTGGAGGCAGCAGCGCAAACTTGCAGCCACAAAAAGGAGAACCGAAACGAGAGGACTGCAACATTGGCCACTGACACCAGAGTCTGAGTTGCTGCTTGGGCATGGGGGGATCCAGGACACCATGTGCCTGCTGAACAGCTGTGGGGACAGAGGCAGCCCCGAGGTTTGGCTGTCCAACAGCTCTGGCTCCCGGGAGCCTAGAAGCTCAGCTCAGGCTCCCAGCCTTCCTGAAAGTGACCCTGATCCCTTAAAGCTTGATGATCAGCCGGGACTATCAAGAGTAGCCACTGTTTGAAATACACGTGAAGTCTCTGATGAAGATTGCAGCCTACAAACTACATTAAGGAGCTCCTGCTGTTGATATTAGCATAAAACCAAACGAAAATGCAGATTCTTATTTCAGCTCCGTAGGGCTGCCGGTCTGACCAACTGGGTTGTCTCTAAATGACTTAATTACATAACATTTCCCCCCTCTTTCCTCCAGAGATCTATATAAAGCTTTCTGCATTTCTTCTTCCAATGGATGCTCATTTCTAAAAATACTTTTACAAAGAACTGTCTTTGGTAGCAATTAAAAATGTGACACAATGTAGTGCCAGATTCCATTTAAGAAAACATAAATCACAAGGTATGCATCAAATCCCTGATACTAACCTGCCTCCACAAATACATAACAGGTCCTTAAAATCTCTCCCTGACATTAAACCAGTATTGTCAACCCCCTGCTTGATTCTGCCAGTTAACTCGGCTGAGGATGTGTGACTACACAAGCAATCCAAAAATACTTGCTCCCTAATTCTCTCGTTATGTTTGTGCTCTGGTTTCCTGTCTCTGCCTGTCTGCTGTGTCTAACCACATCCATAATTGTGAATCACACCGGCCAATTTCTGTCATGTTTGACAGAAGATACTAAGCTCCTACCTACTACCTTAAGAAATCCACAGATGGGTAGAGGAGAGAGAAGATATTAATGCCTCTATGAAGGGAAATACAAGAAGAGCTCAGCCTTTATTCCTTCAATTTGGCAGTGTCCTGGTGGTCTAATATGTAGATGTGGAGCTCATATGCAGCCATAGCATATGCTCTTTCTGTCCCAATTAACTGTCTAAGCAAAGACAGGTAGAGGATGAAACAGGTGCTGGTTAATGTACAGTGGGACGTCACTCCAGAGAGTACATAGAAAGTTGCTGAGAAAACGCTACATGGAACTCAAATTAAGTCAGGATACCCCAAAGGTCCAAGGAATAAATGGAGATAATTTGATGAAGAATCAGAAAAAACACAGGAGGAGAGCTGGCGATGCAGGGAAGAACCAAGTACTGTGGGACTGAAGGATCACAGGAGACACCACGAATCTTTCATAGGGAACCAAGTGGATGAAAAAACTGGTGATACCGGGTACTACAGCAAGGGAATACAGGGCTGGAGAGTTAGGGGTAGTCTGTAGGTAGTGTGGTGAAAAAGGTCATGAGCTGTGAGTAGAGAGCTGACACTGGACACCACCCACACTGACAAATAGTATCAATTATTTTAATTTACAAAACAGTTGAATTGGCAACACCTTTTCCAGCAGTGAGCTGAACTCAAACCAAATGGAAGACCTGACTTTAGGCATTTCAAAGTATAGATTTGCTCTGAAAGGTACAGGTACATTTCAGATTGCGAGGGAAGGCACTTTCATGACTTTACCAGATCCTCCTCACTCAGGCCAGAAAAGAACAGCTTTTGTTATTTTCATTCGGTGTTTTTATTGCTAGCTGAAGTCGGTTATCTAAACATTCAGAACCTGTGGGGGAAAAAAGCGGGAGGGGGAAGGGATGGGATACAATTCCATTTTAAGGCCAACATTTAGATCAGTTTTTAATGGAACTGAACTATTTCGCCCATCTCTATTACTAGCTACACTGGCCAACATGCAGAAATACAGAGCTGCATTAGACTTCTGCTGTACTAAAGAGAAAAAAATTCCCAATGGAAAACATGCTAAAACAGCAGAGACAGGCTAGAGACAAAGCTGGCCTCATGTATTTTACAACCCACAATACACTGGATTTTGATTCAGAAAACCCAAGCAATTTAGGATTAGATCCCTTGTCAGCTGCATAATGTATGTGCTTTCACGCTGATATGTCCCAGGTGAACTGCATCACATGAGTATGGTTTTCCATCTATGATTTCCCAGCATGAACTACGGAGTCTCTAAGCTACTAATTACACTGACAAATATGGTCTTGCCAGCATGCTGTCTGGCTGCTTCCACCTCCACGTCTCTTCGTAGATTTGACTGTAAGCTCTTTGGGGTCTGGAACAACTCTGCTGCTTGAGCACACAGCATCTAACACAACAGTGATCTAATCCAGACTTGGACACCTAATTACTAATATTATGGCAGCTACAGCAATGAATCATAAAGCATTAATAAGAATCATGGCAAAAGCTGTTGCACACAGTAGCTAATTCCCAGGCATGCCACCATTAACCCTAGACTTGATCCTGTTGTGTCTAATTCTGTTTTCATTACACTCATAAAACAGAAACACAATTCCTCTCTGTTACATATTTTAGCAGACAAACTCATGCAAGAATAATTCTATAAATATGCAAAGTCAGGGGTTTTTTTTGTACAAAAGAAGTGATAACTAAAACAAGGATACCAGGGAGTTATTATTAAGAGCATGCAGCAGAAAAATCTTACAGACTTAGGTACGGATAACATTATGAATTGATTGTTGAGAAAGGACTATTGATCAAAGTGCCTTGCAATCCACCACACATATCCCACACAGACATGGCAAAAGGCAGAACAACAGGCAACCCTACAATTCCAATACAAAAATGTCCTGAAGCCTTCTGATGTAGAATTCAAGGATGATTTGGAAAACAATGAAGAGACAGACTGTGTCTGTAATGTCAGGATCTTCCTTTTCATGTGAAGACCTCACTTGTATATGAATTCCATGGCATATTATATCCCTCTCAATTATGTACAATGTATAATTATTCCAGCTGCACAACATACATGACCAGAGACTTGACTGAATTATAACTTCCAGCTTCAGAAGGGTCCGAAGTCTCAGAGGGATTAAAAACGAGGGTAAAAAAAGGACAACAACTAGAGTATTTTTTTGGTCACTATTATGAAAAGCTTGCTTTCATCAACTACACTGGAAAGAACATTATGATTCAAACATCTGTTCTTCTCATACACTTTGCTCCTCAATACAAACAAATTTGTGCCTCTATCAAACTCCTCTCATGGAGAACGCTCACAGCACTCCCATTACTCCCACTGCCTCTTTCAAAAGTGTGTTTACTAACACCACCGCTTAAACACACATAACTCATGCCTAACTCTGAGCGTCAGGTTTCCCAGCACTGAATGTAACAGGGTTGTAATGCCTATGCATTCAGTGACTCACACTACAAAGCCATTTACAGTTATCAAGTGGGAATGGGATCATTGTTTCTACTAGCATTTCGCAGGTAGCGCTGACTTCCAGCTCCCCCTCAACACTGATGGATGAGAGCACATTCCCATGCACTGTATCCCGGCCCTGACACCAGCCAGAATCAGATGCTTCACAGGAAAGTTCAGGAGAACTTAGCAGCAGGATGCTACAGACAAAGGCTTGCTGTGAAGATAAACAGGGGACATGTGGTAGGCCAGAGAACTGGAGGAGGCAAGGGATAGAAGGCCTTTTTTAGCAGGTCACCAGCCTGGTCCCACCCTGATGAATGGCATAATCTGATCGACACAGAGATGCCCTCCAGTTCACAAGAATGAAAGGCTGGCACACGCACCGCATGGCAAGGACTGCATACCTTTCAAAACTGAAACTATAATTTTTAGAATTGTGGGCAATTCCTTTCTCATATAGTCGTAAAGCTATAATCCTTCACGAGATGACATGTTTTTTAAAGGATGTCCATGGCAAAAACTCAACTGCCTTTAGGAGAGCTGAGCTGCTACTCCATGGTGTTGAGTTCTCTTTCCCTCCACGTGATTCAGGGGATAAAACTCACAGTTGTGAGAATTCAGCATTAGCACACTGGTGATTCAATGCTCCAATTACTGTAATCAATTATGTTAGAAGTGTAAGTATGGGGAAATGATCTAACAATGATTAAGACTTTTGACCTGAAAGGGACAAAAGTCTAAAGAAAAGAGAGGATTGATAGAAGGGATCATAAGAAACGTGAAACTATAACAAAGTAGCTTTAATCATTTTTTCTAGTTGTTAGTAGTTTTTATTATTACAGTTTGTATTCTTGCATACATAGTGATCTAATGCTGTAACTATTGTACTCCCCCTGTTTCTACCTAGGAATGTAGTGGATGTATGTAGATATAAGGTATCACTTTAAGTCATTAGACAAAATAATTAAAACCAAAGCAAGTCTTGGTCCTCAGTGGATAATTGGGATAGTTGTAGGATAAGAGACTCCTAAATAATTCTATTTCAGACAGCTCAGCTTTGGGAGGGCAGATGTACTGAGCTACAGAGATAAAGAGGCACCAGAGGGCAACAAGACCAGAGCAAAACAACCTGGAAGGACATGATATATGTGATCTCAGAACTGAGTTTGCGCAGAAACAAAGATCAACCAGCAGACACTGTCATGAAGAGCACAAACCTTCATCTGAAGACCCCCAATGACCACTCAGAGGCGTCAACAGACATGCATGAAATACATTAACATATGCTGATTAGTTCTTGGAAAAGCTATGAATATGCTAAGCATTTCTTCGAAGGATAATGAATATGTATATTGTGATTGTATTTAACCTGAAATGAAAGGGTATTTGGCACACACATTTGGAGGAAAGATCCCCATGTGCCCCGCGCCATAATAAAGAATACCTGCTTAACAGTATACATTGTATTGTTAGGTTATTACTGTATCTTCAAATCACTGGACTGGTTCTTGAGCTACAGGAAGTACTGTGTTGACTTCACTGTTGAAGATGCGAAAAAAAAAATATACTTCTCAACTGCAGTCAGTCTTCACAAAACCACAAATCAGCTTGCCAACTCATCTTCACCTTGCTTAATTTCGCCCCTCCATAAAGTCCTTTAAGTACTGCACAGGAATGTAAAAGCTCAGTATTGGCGTTGGCTGCTGATCATGACAAAAGCATCGAGTGCGAGCTGCATCACACAGAATGGTCCAGTTTCCCTCACTTACCAATCTCCTCCTCAAAATTAAGCTCCTTTGCTCATCACTACATAGGGGAAAGGACAGATGACATTTCCCTCTTCCTCTCCCCTCCTGGACTCTCTGGCCCACCTCTTGCACCAAGGAGCTGGGGTGATGCTTACTAAAAAGCCACTACAAGTCGTATAACCTCTGCCTGTCAATTCCTGCCTGAGTAACCTTGCTTCTTGGCTGTAAAAAGTTTTAAGCGCCTACGAGTGACTCAGCCTGCTAGGTAGGATTATTACTAACACCACCATCACTATTATCATGACGTACTGGTGACAGAAGATGTTCTCCTTCCTTTCCATTGCTCAACAACCACTACTGAATCCTTTCAAAATGTATGAAATGCTACCTGCGATAGCTGATAAATAGAAATAACACAGTATTCTGCCTTTACGGCTTATGTTCAAAACAGATGTTTTCAAACAAAAGAAGTGCAGATAATGGTTATTAAGATAATCAGAAGAAAAGAGGAAAGAGACAGGTTGATTACAAAATTGATGACACCCCTCATTACAAAGGAGAAACAAGGTAGATTGATGATAAGGGATAAACACAAAAGAGGAAGAACCAAAGGCTAGTTTGGTACAATAACCCTGTGGCCATTGATAAGTTTTAGCTGGAAGCTACAGGTTTCTTGCAAGTGAGACTGCAGAACAGTCTACCAGTTGGCAAGAGACAATTTTAAAGAGGGATGTTGATGAAGGAGGATTGGTTGCCATGCTGGCTGTGACAGTAGGCATGCCAAGAGCCTGCTTCAGCCCTGTGCCAGAACCACCCAGGTGGGGGGATGCCTCCTTGCAACCCTCCCAATGCCACACAGGCGATACTCAAGCCAGCCGCATGGGAAAAGAGAAGACAATGCCAATAACACCATCAAGCTATATCCTGCACTCTGCCCACTTACAATCATTCCCTAGTGCTACCCAGATCATCAAGGTAAAAAAAAGCAAGCAAAATTAAAAAGAAGCACATCTCTAGAGTTTTCAACTCTCCAGAAACCAAGACAACAATTCATCTGTAGGTACTACAAGAAAATCCTCTAGTAGGTATCAATTCGCATCCTTTTTCCTAAAATCTGCTCTAATCACTGCTCACTGCTCATCTTCCCATACAATATTACCTTCCAACCAGTGGTGAGGGAAATTTCTAAGCCTGAAATACAAGCTGTTGTGTATTTACAGTGCAGTCATTTTAAGTGTACTTAGCTCTCTACAGAATTCATGTAAGATGCGCTTGTATCTGAAGAGGTTCCAACCTAATCGAACAAAATAGCGGTACACAAATGTTGTCCTTGAGTACACTGCAGGTTCACCTTGGCCCCATGCTGTCCTCAAGCCTCTGCTCAGAATGGCTGCTGTCAAGCACCGTCCCCATCTATGTCTTTGTCCTTCTTCTGAGCATCAGTAGATTCACAGTAGAAAAAGAAGTGCAAGTAATGCTTATACTTAAAAGGCTACCGAAAATTATTAGGAATCTCAGTGTGACAGAGCCTTTGGAGGGTGTTAGAATTCTCCCTCCTGCTCAGAAACAGCCCCACATCAGGCCTAGGCAGAATGAGCAAATTATTTTGGTACCTTCATGTTGTGGAGTGCCTTCACAGAACCAGCTCACAGACAGAGACAGCACAGTGAAAAGCCTGCATCAAGAGATGCTGAGTTTGTTCACAGGAGACGCTGAGTTTGTTCGCAGCGCACAGGGAATCACGGGGCCCAGTGACCAGTGTGAAGAGTGACTGCAGCAGTCCCAGAAGCATCAGAAGCAAAACCACACTGTCACAGAATGCCGTAACGCTTCCAAAGCTCAGCCCTCAGCTCCAAATGCTGCAAACAGGCTGTACTGACACCCCAGCTCAGAGGGATGGGCCCTTTATCACCCATCCTTGTAGCCCTATGCACCACCTCACTGATTCTGTTATCCCTCCTCCTCATCTAACAGCCCAGCCTTGGGGGATGCTCTGGCAGAGGAGGCAACACGACAGTCTCCTCTTCCTGAGCCCCTACCTCCTTTACCACAACTTTCCCCGTCACCCATCTGCAGCACATTATTTCCACTGCTAATTTTCACAATTAATTTTAGTCACTACAGAGACAAAGGGACAGGACAGACAGTGATGCTCACAAGATATTACACCCCGTTTTTATCTCCTAACCACTGATGCAGTGACCCTGTGTAGAAAACGCTAGTTCTGACATACAATTGTTTCCCTCTCCTCCTTTCAGACTTGCCCACTTCCTAAAATGTCTGTGGCATCCCAGCAGCACCAAGAGCCTATGGGGCACTCCACGGATAAACTTTTTATTTCAACAGCAATAATTTAGGCCTGTCAGTCGAAGATGGAATCTGCAGAGACAACTTAAGCTTTGCACAGGAGACACCTGAGAATTTACTTTATCACCAGCAGAATATTATCAATGGAGAAATGGCAAATGCAATAAAACTGCCCATCACTTTAAGTCTTAGAGGCTAATTTAATTCTTCATTTAGTACTCGCACACTGCCACAAGGGTATTCTGGGGCCACAGGAGAATTCCTGAAGCATGCAGGATCATGGTAAGCAGGTTCATGCCGCCCTCCACACTGACAGACGCTGGCAGGGAGCCAGCATGTTGGGCTGCTGTACGTGCTGGCTGCCCCTGGGGAGCCTGGTGGGAGCGAACGCTGGGGCTGGGCTGGCTCCTGTCCTCCTGCAGTTCACTGCCCAGAAGGAGAATGCTCCTTCCCAAACTGCTGGGCTGCTTGTGCCACCTTGCAAGAGAAGGAGTAGCACTGAAATTTAGTGCAACAACAAAAGACATCCTAAAGTTCAGGCACACCAGCAGTGTGTCTCTCAGGGACAGGATAGGCTAGCACACGTAGCCTTTATCTGACTCCCACAGCCCATGGCAAGTCTAGGCTGCATGGCTTGAGAGAGAAAAAAGTTCACGGATGAAAAGTGAATGGCCCAGTACTTGCATGCACTGTAAGTACTTGTAAGGCCAGAGCAAACACAACACTTCATCCCAAAAGAATGGCAGTATTTCATCCTGCCCTGCCCAAGTTAAGTTACAACAGCAGAACCTCATGCACTTTGCCACCCTAGTCTGCCTTCCTGCATTTCGTCTTTATGCTTCGTATGAAATCTTTCAGTTGAAATCCATTCCCATTTCCTGAAATTCAATACTATGTCCTTAGCATTTCAAACTCAGGCTTGTGAGAACAGAAACTATGTTCACCTGTAAATTAAACTGAAATGAATACATGTGTATAAGGAAATACTGGCAAAACAAATATCTGCTCATCCACGTGACAGAGGAAGCACAGGTTCTCTCTAACACTCATTTTCACACTTTTGAGATGGGGGTCTCTTCAAAATTTTCTCTCTTTCTCAAGAGGAGAAAATGTGCCGTTGTTTGATCTAACCGAATAATTTTTGATTCTGGAGATGAGGCACTATTATGCTTGCACTTACTCTGCCAAACCGTTCTCATCTTTTCTGTGGTACGACTCACTGCAGTGGCAGGAAATGACAAACCAGAGCAGTGTGCAGCAACACCATCGTCTCTCTCGGATGCTCTACCTTTGCATCAACACCAGCTTAGGCCCTTTCCACCCAAAGCTGCAAGCAGGTTCTTGCTAAGCCAAAGCCAAAGCAGCTGCTTTGACAATGGGTATAGTGGCTCCCAGCTGACACATAAAGTATTTAAAATATAATACGAGGAGAATTACAAAAGCAGGAACTAACCTCAGAAAATAAAGTGTTCCAGGAGCTAGAGGAGTTTTCTTTTTGCTCTTTTCTCAAGCCTCCTTGATCTGTTAAAGCAGCCTCCTTGTGAAACTATGCTATCAAGCAAAAAGTACATACCTGTTTAAGCAGATGATAGGATGTTGCGTCTGGTTGTTAAACAAGGGAAACTCTCTGTTCCTATAAAGAAATACAGAGAAATACACACTCTATTTAGTCTCTATTCAGTGAATTTCGCATAAATTCAACACTTCAAGGACTATAAGACGCTGCACATGTGTACACTCATGTCCAAGCCTTTTTCTCTCAGCTCTATTTCCCCAAGGCTCACTTGAGACACATTAACTCAGATCCCCTGTTACGTCCAGCCTGCTTTGGGACCACCAAGGAGCTGCTTAATCCCTAGACCTGCCCTAAGAAAAGCTGGCAATGGCTTCATCTATCAAGGAAGGCATGCTCCCAGCCAGACTCCCTTGAGTGGGAGACCCAAAAGGACTGCTACTTGAACCATCTCTGCTGCAGGAAGATCTAAAGCAGGAACAAGGAAAGTGGCTGCAAGATGTCCAGAAAGTAATGGAAGAAGAGCAAGAGCCCCCCACTGACTTCCCAGTATGACACTTCAGAGCAGCTGAAGATACCAATGCAGGGAACTACTCCAGTTTCTTCTTAAAACTGTTCTCTTGCCTCATTTGCATAGCAGAGTGTCTTAAGTTTTTTCCAATTTATCTGGGATCAAAAGTAAAGGTTACCACAGCCGTTACTATCCATTTTGTGACCCTCTTTACTCAGTGAGAAACGCTTGGACAGTAAATCACAGAATCACAGAATGTTCGGGGTTGGAAGGGACCTCTGTGGGTCATCTAGTCCAACCCCCCTGCTGAAGCAGGGTCACCTACAGCAGGCTGCACAGGACCTTGTCCAGGCTGGTCTTGAATATCTCCAGAGAAGGAGAATCCAATACCTCCCTGGGCAACCTGTTCCAGTGCTCCACCACCCTCAGTATGAAGAAGTTCTTCCTCATGTTCAGATGGAACTTCTCATGCTTCAGTTTGTGCCTGTTGTCCCTTGTCCTGTTGCTGAGCACCACTGAAAAGAGTCTGGCCCCGTCCTCTTGACACCTTAAGATATTTATAAGCATTTATAAGATCCCCTCTCAGCCTTCTCTTTTTCAGGCTAAACAAGCCCAGCTCCCTCAGCCTTTTCTAGTAGGACAGATGCTCCTGTCCCTTCATCATGCTTGTAGCCCTCCGATGGACTCGCTCCAGTAGTTCCTCATCTTTCTTGAGCTGGGGAGCCCAGAACTGGACACAGTACTCCAGATGGGGCCTCACTAGGGCAGAGTGGAGGGGGAGAACCTCCCTCGACCTGGTGGCCACACTCTTCTTAATGCACCCCAGGATACCATTGGCCCTCTTGGCAACCAGGGCACACTGCTGGCTCATGATTAACTTCTTGTCCACCAGGACTCCCAGGTTGTTCTCTGCAGAGCTACTAAATGTAGTTAGCTTGTTGAAATAACCTCCTCTGCATGTCCTGCTACACACTCTCCATCCTTAATTTTAAGTCTTTGATCAGAGCACAATGGGGAAAACATTACAGGTGCAAGCAGCAGTCAGACACTAAAGCAGCTGCAATCAGGGAAAAAGGAGCCTCCTTACCACGTGTCTGAGTACCCCCTAAGTATTATGGGGACAGCCAGTACTATCACCTATATTTAAGGCTGCCAATTCCTTGCCTCTCAGATGCTTTAACTTTGCGATTTTAATTGTTCAAAAGTTAGTTCCCAATATATGACATCTACTCAAGCTAAATCTTTGCTTTGGGAGTTCTTTGTTTAAAAGCTTTAGCAAGAATGCAACAGGCATTTGCAGGAACTAAATTAGTGAGAAATACGTAACTAAAACCTAGTTAAAAAGGAGGATAGTATTAAGGTGATGATAAAAAATAAGATGCCAGTATGAAATAGAGAGAATCATAATGCATACTCACAAAGGGGACTAACTTTAAGCTAGAGAACAGTTCAGGCTTTTCCTATTTTCAAGCTTGGACTCTCATTCTTCAACACTGAGTTAGTCTCCTTGCCTGCACCATATCACTGGCATGGGGTGGTGCCAACTACAGCTTTTCAACAGTTTGCCCAGTTGACATCGAGCACGAACTAAAAGATTTTGCTGCCTTGAAGTGGGAAGGTTTCAGATGGTTCTGACAGCAAACAAATGGAAGCAACCACTCCACCTTACTGCAGAGACTGTCAGCAGAGTGTACCATTCACTTAGATGCAGTAATTAGTTACACTAAATGAGTTACGTGGAATTGAGGCTCCAGCCAGCATCAATTCTACCCACCCGCAGGATGAAGAGGAATGTTAAAATAAGCTAATTAAATTTGCTCTGGCTCAGCAGAAAGATTGATGTTCTCAACAGCTGAGTGTTCAGCACTCAGCGTCCCAACAGCCCTCCGATGTGTCACTGATGCAAAATAATGCCACATAGTCAGAACCAGAGGAGGTAGATGCACACCTCTTGGGAGAGGTAAGTGCAGAAGACAAAGGCATTCAACAGGGACATTAACTGAAGTAGGGACACACCTATAACAAATCCCAGATGACCAGATAGAATTTTTAATGAATTAAAAAAAAAAAATGGCTTAGTACTTTCACATTGTCTACTATACCAGCACTGAGCATGCACTCCAACAGTCTGAACTGAAACCTCAGCCACCTCTCTGCTAAATGTCTACCACAACAAATGTGATTCTAGCCAGCAGCAGAATACCAGAAATACCAGACAATCCAAATACAAGATGCCAGAAGTGGGAAGCAGTTTTGCTACCCCAGGAATTTGCTGGGGACAGGCTGTAATCAGCATTTCCACCTCTCGCTGACTGGGAAGAAAATGAGATATTTCAAAGATTTTTTGCTTAGAAAACAGGAGAGAGACCCACCTACCCAGAAAAGCGAACAGCTCCACATTCGGGGCAGTTGCCTAGAAAGCAAGAAGTTAACATTTAAGTGCTTGGTCAGTACCTGGCACCACAGATACGAATGGGGTTTTCCACTTCCTATAAGCATCTTCTAATAATCACAGCACAGAATGTGTTAGGAAGGGTTTATTTTTTTCTCCCTGACCCTCTTGCTTCAGACAGAAACCTCTGAAGAACCTGTCCCGATAAGGAATTCACTGAAATTGGCCAAGTCTTTAGAAAAGCTTCATGCTTTGATGAAGGGACATGCTGGCTTGTCAATGCCCCAGAGCCAGGATCGCAGGGGATGGCGCCTTGGCTACTTTAAGCGTCACCTTTCTCAAGGGACAGGGTACAAGCCAGACAAGCTATTTTTCACTGCTAATGGGAAGCTTCCCTTAGGAGACCCTTTCATCTTGGATATGGAAACCTTTATCAGATCATGCAAGCTTATTACCATGAAGAAACCTTGCTGAAGTCTTGGTCACAAATATAGACTGTTAAGAGCATTCAGCATGCATTCACTTTCACTTAAGTGCATCGTACATATTTTCTGTTGATGCAGACTAACACAGCTCTAGACGGCTCTAGGCTGGATGCACTGTGACCTGGCATAAAGGATACCTGTTTATTCTGGCTCTGCCATTCACCTGTGGGTAGAGCACGTCACCAACTGCATCCTACTTCTCCTGTTGCATATATTAGGGATTGCATTTCCTTCTTTTTGTCAAACACATTGACCATCTACCTATAGCAACTGATAGAAAAAACCCAGCATACATACACATAACACATGCACAACAGAGGACGAAGGCTCTCTTTTATGCCCAAGGTAGTTGTAACTATTCTTCACCAATGTGCACCTACTCCTGCTTCTCCTCTTCTTAAACTTTCTTAAACAACTGGCGCGATAGATCTATATATTTTATTCAACAGAAAAAAAAAAAGTGTCTGTCTTTTGCAGGAGCTGTTTCTTTCATTTTGGGGATCTTCTTCAAAGACTCCTATCAAACCTGTTCAGTTATCTGTGATGAAAATTATAACGACTAAGTGCATACTCTTCCTAAGCTGCTCCACTTCTTCCCCTTAGAAAGCAGCTGTGTTGTCATCCTGAGGTGTAAGCCCATCTACTCAAGGCCCTGATTCTGCCTTGCAGAGATCTATAGCTGCACTGAGCTGCCTGCAGAATCGCACATTTAAGACCACAAACTCTTCAATCTGGTAGCTTGTCTTTTGCTACATATTCCCGTTGAGCAACGCAGAAGCCACAATAAAAACCTAAACTGCCACGATTTACATTTAGTGGTTTGCCCGACAATGCATTATACACGGTAGCCTGAAAAAATTAAGGCTGTAAATGGATCCAATCCATTAGCACCAAAGATTTCCACATAGCTTTCTCCTTTTAGAATACACTCTCCTCCTCCTCCCTATTTCCCACGTGCCTCATGCTTTCCCCTTGGCAGCAGAGGCTTAAAATAAGACAACAAACATCTTTCAAAGGGATGCAAAGAAAAATAATCTGATACCTGGAGGGCAGAATTTACTACATATTTATTATTCAGTTTCCAAAGTGCTAGGGAATGAAGGTCAAATATGTCCAAATTTCAGCTGGTGTTGATGTGGATAGCAAATGTCTTTAACGCACTGCAGCTAAAGGAGGCAAGGTTATGCTGGTGTAAATTGCTGACAATCAGAAGTCAGTGGCTTACCCTGGATGCAGATGTGGCCCAGAAATTCAGAAAGGACTGCAGCACGATGGTGCCTCAACAATCAAGAGTCCAGTGCCACCCTGACTGAGAAAAACCCGTACTGTATTTTCACTATCACTTTGAATGGTCTTTAAGCAGCACATAACTCAGTACTCCTCTCACTCCTAGAACACGTCCACAAAGGCTGGCCTAGCAACACTGTTAAGAAGTGTTCCCTTTTGACCCAGCTGATCTAGAAAAAGTTTTAATGCTGCAAAAACAAGCAATACTGATCTTGCCATCACAAATTTATTTGTTCTAAAAGTTATTAAATTGCTTCTTTGTTACAAATGACTGGGTTGTTCTCACCACTTTTTAATTCCCACCGCTTAAGTAGCACTGCTAGTCCAATGCCTACAGAAATCTCCTTTTCACTATAATAGTCACATAAAATTCTTCAGTAGGTTAAAAGAAATTTTTAAAACCCTACAACTTAAGAAAAGTCTGCCCATGGAGAAGAGCATCTTGGGGCTGCTACTGCTAGTCTGAGCAGCTCACAGCTGTGAAGGTAGAGGAGACAGAGTGGCTTCCTTATGGCTGTGAGGAGAAGATGGGGAAGGTGAAAAGCTCTCTCTGCATCCAAGAATCTTGGGTAACTGAAGCCTGAAATAAGCTGCAGACAGGAGACACTGTTCATTCATTTCTGGAAATCAAGGATAGCAGTGTCAGCATAGTTGGCTTGAGAGGAAACGGTTTCCTCATCCTCTTGGCGCAGAAGTAACTTGGCTACTTGAGTGGCTGCCAGTAAGTAAGGAATAAAGAAAGGAAACAGAGAAGGACAAGGAAAGCAAAGGATAAAATGAGTACATCAATATTTTCACAGCTTGCTTACAGCAGCCCAGCTAGGACCCTAAGGGGGTTTATGTTTCATGAACCTTGGAGACAGAGACATTTGTTATGTTTGATGAAAATATAAAGTGTCTGGATTTTACAAATGTTGTCTCTATTACTGTATCTGATTTCATAACTAGCAGGGAAATAAATTGTTCTGATGACAATTACTACTGAGACATTTGAGGCATTTTGCTACGTTTACTGGCATAGACCTGTCATTAACACTCCATTTCTCACAACTACAGCTTACTTCCTTTGTAGCTGCTCAGTGAAGATAGGTCTGGGGCCTGTTTTCTTGGTCTTGTAAAGATTAATTTTAACGCAGACTGCTTGAAAAATGTGCCACCTGCTATTTTATATCTATAATTTATTGTATAATGAGTTCCTATAAATTCTTATGATAGCTTGAGAGACTTGTAAAATGAATTGCTGGTCTATTTTTGCCTCAGTTCATCAGCAAAGCAGAAAGAGCTCAGGTCATTTTGAGTTTCTCCAGATGCCCCCTTCGGCTGCAACTCTGCCTGGATTCCTCTGCAGAAGAATCTGGCCTCCAGGAGAAAGTCCACTATAAGACTTTTGCTGCTAACCAAGAAATGCTGGCATAGCAACGTACCACAGTTTTTGCCATTAGCTTTAAGAAGCCTCAGCTATTTCAGACACTCATTAAACCATTGTAGGGGACACAAGCTGAGTCTTCACAGGCTGGAGAGGAAAAGCTCACTGAAGACTCCTTTCCAGACAAGGACTGCCTGCTACAGTCATTTAGTGAAACAGAAACCAGCAACCCTGCAAGTTGGTAGCGAAGACAAAGTATTTATTTAAGGTCTGGGACTGAGAAATCTTTCTCCTATTAGGGGCACACTGTCCTCAGCTCAGTATCACACACCGGAAGGCATGTTTCCACACTTTGGTCTAGCACCACATACACAGAGCTCCCATGGGAAGCTGGAGACTTTTCCATTTAGGACATTACTTTACACTTCCCCTACCTCTTGGGGGCAAGACCTTGCTAAACACTACTAAGAAGTTTGTAGGAAGCAATTGTCATTTCTTCCTTTTTTTTTTTTTTTTTTAAATGAACAGCAAAAAAACCTCCAACTGTACTACATGCATCTTATTAAACACTGCATTTAATCTGTTTTTGGATTAACAGCACTTTCTAAAACAAGCCATAGCCTTCAGTAAGCTCATGGATGCAAAACCAAAAGTGTGTGTTGAAATGAGACTATTCCTAAGCAGAGGTCTTGCAGCGAATAAAGGCAGGATGTGCTAAGATTGCAGAGGGCTTTCTGACTCAGTCATGAGCGTCAGGCACCATCAGAAGAGAAAATCAGCCATTGCCTTTCATCTCCTTAAAAAAGCCTTGACAGCCAAGCTGTTCCAAACCGACAATACAGGAGTCTTTCCCTCAGACGTAACAGTAATTTCCTGGGAGGAAAATTCGAGGGAGGAGAGGAGGGAAGCAGAGGGCCTGAGGAGCTGGGACGAAGTGTCAGGACAAAGCATCGCAATGAGACTGATGGCTGGGCAGAGCCACTTCCAGCTTTGCTATGCATGGATTTAGGAAAGCTGAAGATGCACTGCCCAGAGCACCCAGGGCAGACAGGACGCTGTGCATCTGGGTGAGCCTGGTGTGAGCGCACACCACAGATGAGCCACAGATCTGTGTTGGCCACACTGCTACTCCAGCGAGAGGCTTCAACCCAGCAGCAATGAGGGCATTTTCTCAGTTGCTGGTGTTGAGTCCTGTCCTACTGGAGCAGCAGAAGATTCACCCCAGAGGGAAAGCAGCAGCACAGTACTCCATGCTAAGCTCTACACTGCTCTGGTTTCGCGGCTGTCTTGTCTAAAGTTCAAGGTGGGTACCCTCTCCCTACAGCATCCAGGACTGTAATACAGATATAGGCCACGTGTGAGGTGAAGGTGAACAGACTAGCCAGCTGCAGCAACCACCTTCCAAACAACAGCACAGGAGTCTTTCACCACTAAGGGTCTTAAGGAGGCAGGAAGGGGGCTTTCTGCAGCTGAGAAATGGAGGTGGACAGAAGAGAGGGGGTTAGAAAGCAAGAGCTACTACACTGGCTTGTCTCCATCCTCTTGCTTGAAGAACCTTTTCTAACACACCAGTTCTGTTCATCCTGCAAATTTTCCTGTGATATCCTAGGCAGACAACAGATTTCCTCACTACATCCTATACCCAAGAGTCAACAGTATTTCAGAGGTGTCATGGAAATGCAGAGTAAGACACAATAAAAATACATCACTTTTTTTTTTTTTTTGCTTGGCTTGGGTTTACTTTTCATGTTGGTGTGATACTGTACAATTTAAGGGTGTCAATTAAACTTCAGAAGATGATTCTGATGAAAAAGTAATCAAATCCCATTTTGCAGGTTTGCAGTCTTCCTATGGATCAAAAGTTACTGCTCAAGACAGGGAAAAACCAAGGTTTCTCAGATCCTGCCTCTAATAATAAGGTTGTATGTATATTCCCAGCATTGCTCCTGATGTAACACAGTGTGGAACTTCGTACTCCTGTAGTAACCAAGTGCAGCCTTTTCCCAGTGTGGCTGTTAACACAAATTACATTTTGCCAGTTCAGTATTCAGGGCTGCTCTGGGGCTGTATGGGGAAGCCACCTTAGCCTACAGCTAGTCCACAGGTTCCTGTAATCAGCTGGCTCGATGTTATTTCTAATTTAAATGCTCAGAAGTCAACTTTATGGAGTGGAGAACAGGCTGTGCAAATTGCACAGTACCCATGGTGACTGAGTTTCAGCTGCAGTTTTGCACTGAGATGGATATATTTGAGATAATAAGGCCCAAAGCACCACAAGAAATAAGCAAGGGACACAGAAAACATTTGCTGGAACACATTCTCAAAGGCACAGCTCCAGTGCTGTGACATATGTGTGATCAGTGATGTCCATGATAAATACAAACTGTATAAAACATTGCCTGAAGAAATCCACCTGAGAGCAAACATGACAGGGGATGCAGTACAGGTTAGCAGGCATTCCCAGCATTTTTTTGCAGAAATTTTAGTACCTACTTCATATTTCTGCTTCTTCCTTCTCCTCAGCTTAGAGCCTCCCAGCCAAGCAGTGGTGTGCCAGTACTGACAAATTCCCACGGTGCATTACAGAAGTTTTACTGGCACTATTTTGGAATGAACCACATCGTATTGCTCATCATCATATTGACAGACCCATTTCACATGTATCCCAGTAATATACGCACTTCCCATGCACCCTACAACTGCAGAGCAAAAGCTCCCAGAGGCTTTAAACGTTTTATCTTCTAAATCACCTCTAAGCTGCTCATCTCCATTAGCAATCTGAAATGGACAAGTCACAGCCACTAGGGACTGCACACTCCATGGAGCCACCTGAAAGTGGAAAGAGACACAGACTTGCATATATGCACGCCTTCCTGTAATTCAGTAAGAAGCAAGGAAGCTTCTCCATAAGAAGCAACAATCTTTGAAAAAGTCAAGCTCACTCAAAAAATATCTAACCCAAAATCTGAAATATAGTATCATTTTATTTTCTGCTTGACCAATGTCAATGCTCTTAAAAGTGTATTGTCTCTCCCAGGCTGGGGACTGCTGAAGCAACCACACCTGCCATAAAATTCCTCTTGGCATGCATCTGGTTCCTGCTTTGTGGAAAAACTAGTAGCCTGCTGATGACTTAAGTAAATGAGCAATGCTCCACACAAGAGAGAATATGATACCAGGACCAGCCAGGAAGAGATGTTTCCACCGTGAAACAGAACTCACTAGCAGTCCTGTTCAGCCCCAGAACACAGGATGGTTGGCACCAGCATGTCCACACCCAGCCTTGCCCCCTTCTCCTGTTTTCCCCTCATTGCACTGACTGTCCATCTTTTCCCTTCTCCTCGCTAAACTCTTAAGAGTAGCAAACTTAAATGGCATTTGCCTAACATTAGGCATTTGGTAAGAAATGCCAGCTTCCTTAGAAGATCAGTGATGCTTATGAGACATGGGTCCCACTAGCGCTAGTCGCATCGTCCCCAGAGGTGTGACAGTAGGAAAATTGTCTGAAGAGACTGAAGTCTCTAAAGTTCTCCAGTCCCTAAGAGCCTCAGTCCCTGAATTCCGTAAAAACAGAAGCTCTTACGTCTGTATCTAAGAAATTAGGAAAATATTGGCAAAAACTCTTCTCCCGCTCTCCTGGTTACATGAAAGCTCTTGCCTGTCCGCAGTAGAGTACAGCTGGGTTCAGCTGATTAGAGTTCAGGCACAGCCATCTCGCTGTATGCAGGTAAGAAATCTGTAAATGTAGTGCTGGGACTGGGCAGAGGACTGTCATAAAACAGAATTTTGAGCTGGGGTGGAGGCGCCAAAACAGACTGTGGGTGCTTCCTGACAGGCTGTCAAGACCAGCTTTACATCCTTCCAAAACGGACATGTAAACAATTTCTAGTCACAGAGTTTAGACCATTATACTCAGCAAGTCTGTCACCCTCCATTATGCAATTAGTAAAACATCTGGGCCCCAACATTCCCCGGGGCTCAGGAACACCCACTCTCCAGCTCATTTACCCTCCATAGGCTCTGGGGGATGCAGTCCATACAGCCTCCTGCCAATCACCCAAGTCCCCAGCCAGGCTCACTGCTAACCACATCAACACTACCATCTCTATAACAAGCGGGCACAAAGGGCCAGCCTCACAGCGAGGAGTAGCTATTGTACTGCCCAGCTGTGTTTGGGGTTTGTGGGCAATTGGAAGTTCATCCTGTCATTCTCCCCGTCTGCTCTTGAGAGCAATCCTACTTCATTTTCAGGGCTCCTTCTGCTCAGGACACAGGCAGCAGGGCTGGAACAAAACACTGTGCTTGTACATAAAGCTAATGACACAAGTCTTGGTGGTACCCACTTGACCAATAACATTATTTCCTGTCTCTTTTTTTTTTTTTTTTTAATTTTAATGTGCTGATTCTTTTGCTTCTGAAGAAACTGTGGAATGGCCTACTCCAAGCGCTGGTAAATGGGCATACTCATACTATGGGGACCCTCTCAGCTCCAGCAGCTGCAGAAGCCCAGGCTGAGTCAGTACCCTGTACTCTGAGCCTATGAGCCTTGCTGAAATATGAAGATTTTCATCTGGGCTGAGGTGCCAGGCAAAGCAGTCATACTGCTTTTGAAACCCAAGTAAGTGTTTCTTTACCAGGCTTCATTGAATCTGGTGGGAATTCCCTGGGTGGATCAGCACTGCGTGGTGTGGTGCTGCACTAATCACTAATGCTCAGAGCTGGCCTTGCCAAGTCCCAGAGGATTCTGAAATGTTTTCTGAATCCAAGCTCAAGATACCAAAAAAACCCAACATCATTGCATATTTCAGACTAGGTCAGCTGAAATGTTTCAAGTGGTTTACTTGCTTTTCCTTCAGAAATTTGAGCTATTCGAAACTGAATTACTTTTTTCGACCATTTTCAAGATGTTTAAAAAGGCATTTTAAAATCAGAAAAAGGGGTAGGAATTTCTCAGGAACAGGACGTTTATTGAAACTGATGCTTTCCCGAGAACATTTTTAATTTTATTAATTGGTATTTTCTGATTTTAAAAAAGTGTTTGATTAGAAAGACTATTTAGCTCAACTTCCTAACTTAAACATCAATTCCAAATCTACATCTGGGAAACAAGTCCTTCATTACTATTCCCAAAGATAAGACAGGAAAAACTGACCTGCTTTTATTGGGGAGAAGAATTTGCAATGAGGACTCTCTTCTATAATGTATATATTCCAAACACTTGTTTATTTGAAAATTATGTAGTTCCTGTGAGAGCAAATGCTTTGTATTTAATAGCTTATGCTATAAGTTATATAAGGTAAACTCAGCAGACTACATGTTATTAAGAAATAGGGATCCAGATGGCTAGCTGAGGTCAAGCTGAGGCCAGCATACCCATAAAGAATGAACACTTGTGCATCCTTATTAAAGTTCAGGGATTTAGTAGAAACAGTAAGGTTTTCCTTTTATAGCACTAATTTCAGACAATGTTGTTTACTTTAATAAAATGCCCTACATCTTTCACAAAGTTTAAAACAACTAGAAATTGCCAGAAGTGGGAGACCATCACCAAGAACTGCTGCAACTTTTTTTCACTTAATTAAAATTAATGCTAACTAGACTACTTTTGTTAGAAGCCAGAAGCTGTGTCGAGGTTTCTGCATTTTGGGAAAACTTCCTGTGGATCAAGGGTCTAGAAATCCTATAGAAATTGGTACTCTCTCTTCTTTTACAGCCCTCTGCTAAGATGAGCTTGTGACAGTGACCGCCTCCAGCTGCAGCAGATTTGTCATCATTTACTGCTTCACAAAGCTCAGATGGTCGATACTGGGTGCTAAAGCTTGTGCTTCCCAGCCACTGCGGGTAACACAGAGGAATTGCCAGATGAAGTAATCATCGCTGCTTCTTATTGCTCACCACCTCGCCACTAACCGAACATGGGACTTGGCTTTTAACAGCAGGAATCTGCAAATCCAAAGGCAACTTTTTGCAAGGTATGGAGGTTTTGAGCATCAGCTGAGATCAGGTTAATGTGAAATGCATCGGTTCCAGCAATAAATTTGAGATGGGCTGGTGAGCACTGATCTGTTGAGGCTCCACTGCTTCTAGGGTAAAACCCTGCACCTCACCACAGGCTTCACCCACAGCCACCCCAGGGTAGGCAGCAGTCTCTGCCAGGTGGATCCACCAAGACCTGCCCCAGCTCCTGTTTCAGATCCACATTGCCCAACAGTGAACTAATTAACAGCTGATAACATTGTGACATGAGACTAGTGCAAGATGAAGCAGTGACACAGAAACCAGAGGAAGTTCAAATGGTGCCAGTGCTCTCTCAGATCCCCATGGTGTACCCCCTTCCCTCCTCTGCAAATCCTGGTGCCGGTGACCGGACAAAACAAGGCAAACTCACCATGAACACCAATAGCCAGAATTGCAGGAGGCATAGACTATACTACCAGCCAACATGTTCACAGTTCCTCCTCACAATTTTCTGTTGCTCTTTCTCTGATAATTCCCTTTATTTATGAGCAGTTAAAAAGTGTGTTCCATTATTATACTTTAATTGGCTTATGATTAAGCAAGCAGGCCAAGCTAAGGAGATGAAAAACCATGGTACAACACAGTAGAAAGCATTAGAGGCCTTATTTCCTCCCTCAAAAAGAACTGTATGGTGCATCTGAAAACACTTAGCAAGCAGCAAGCCAACAAGAAAAGCCAGGCTAATACAGATTTCTACCCTCTTGAAACTAAACCCCTGTAAAGAAAATTACTGTTCTCTCTCAGCACCACATGCTTCTGATGGTATCAAAATGCATTAAAATAACAATGCTTTCTCCTAAGCTGACCAATCTCAGGAAACGATTTACAGGCTGAAAGCTGTACTTCACTTGCTGGAGACTACATAAGTACCAGGCTGCCATGCTTCCACCAACAAAAGACAACACTGATTGCAATACTTTTATGAAGACAGAACAAGTCAAAAATAGCATTTTGACCTTAAGATTATGAACTTTATGGGCCATAGAAAAGCCATTAAAACCAACTGTTGTTGGAACAATTTTGAAAACAAGTGTTTTATTACTTAGTTTACCCAGCGAACTTGCCTCTTTTTTAGAGCTATCGTGTCAAACTTGGGGAACTTTTAAAACAGAAGCTCATTACTCAGAAGTGCATAATAGCTTCCTTAAAACACTATGTCATGTTACATAAATACCTTAATAAAGATTAAAGAATGTGACTGAAAACCAAAGGTTACTGACCCATTTGACCACAAGGGCTGCAGCCTTCTGTAACAGAGGATTTCAGGTACTTCAGCACAATTTAGATCTCATACCAAATCAGTCACACACAGTATGGAAAGTCCTAAAGGAAACTCAGTTATATGGAGACTAGCACTTCTGCCCACGTGGCAGGTACTTTACATTCCTGATCCACTTTCAATTCATACATTTGAAAATGGATTCACAGATCTGGAGACAACATTACAGAGCAATAGAAAGCACGTTTTCTGTTTAAAAACACTCATGTATAGCAAACAAAAACTCAGTAAGTAGAATCTCAGTCTCTACACCAATACGTTTGCTAACAAAATTTTTACTTTCTATTTTTAGCATATTACTAATTAAAAAAATCACTCTATAGCTCATAAACTACTCCCATAAATGCAAAGATACTAGATCTCCTTAAAAGAAGAGGATGAACCCTACCGTTTCGGGATATAACATGAAGGCACAAGTAAAGGCCTTACTTTCACCTCTAGAATCATGTTCTGCCCACTCCATCACATGCAAGAGGACATGGCAACACTTGCAGTGCTCCGTCCAAAGTTTAGGGATTGCTCCTAGTCAAGCGTCTCTCAGGCAATGAGCTCTGCTGCATGTTCCCAGAGGCAGATCTTTCTGTACACATGGAAGGTACCACCAGATTTCAGTAACATTATTAGCCAGACACCTCTCAGTGCTGCCAGATATTATAGCCACAGGTTCCCTTGGTAGCACAGAGCCATGCACTGATGGAGAGCAGCTGGTGGAGTCAGTTTGTACAACCCTGTGCATCCTGAACTCAGGATGAGCCCTGTCTCACTTCTGGAGTCAGTCCTGCACTGCAGCTTATGGAGCTCCCACAGGGAGGAACTAAACCAGCTCAAGGTTTTCTAGCTGTCTTGTTGCAGATCAGGGCATATTGCACCTGAACTCTGAGAAAAAGAAGATTTTTCTTTCAACGACAGGACTCAGAAGACTTACATTTTTCAGCAGACTGCCACTGAATTCAGTATCCCATGGTTCCCTCAGCTCCAACCATCTGAGCAAGTGCCAACAACCTTGTAGTATCTGATCCTAGTTATTTCTAGTTTTACCTATGTGCTAAATATAGCCTTAACACATGCAGGCTTTGGCTGAGAGTGGGGCCCGTCACAGTAGACACGGCCCACACTGAGACAAGGCATTGGTCCTTGAAAGTTTATAGCCCAATATAGACAAACAGAACATAGTGATAACTGTAAATGTAACAAATGTAACATGTAGGGAATGTTATCACTTCAGGTGGTCAGAAACAAGTCTTGGTACTTTGTGAATAATTCGGACGGTTGCAAGACAAGGGACTCCTGAATAATCCCTTTAGGCGCCTGGGCCTTGGGAGAACAAGTATGCAAACTACAGAGGTAAGGAGGCTGCAGGATAATCTGAAGACCCCTGCCGAGAGACGCCAAACAAACATGTGTGATGGACATTACCATATATTAATGAATTCTCGGAAAAGCCATTACTATGATAAACATTTCTTGGAAATGTAATGAATATGTATGTTAACATAGCATAAATACCTAGTAACTGTGTCTCTTCGGTGCACACGTTTGGAGGAGAGATCCCCCGTGTGCCCGGCGCCGCAATAAAGAATACCTGCTTAATAGTCTGCCGACTATTGAGTCTTCAATTATGGCTTTTCACGGCATCATTTCTGGCACCCCAGGCGGGACCCGCTCTGCTCGGCTGCAGGACCCGCTGAGAACAGGACTCCCTAGGGTACCCCCGGGATTTCCCGGAGGGACTCCTCGCCTCACTCGGATCACTGCGGGAGCAGACAAGGACCATCTAAACGAGTAAAGGTATTCTTTTTTTTTACTTTCTTTCTCTGTTTTGGAATGTGAGACCGGTCGTTTGGAGAGTTCTCGTAAGTCGTAGGAGACGTCCTACGCTGAGCGCTGTACACCAGGCTACTAGTGCCTGAGGGTGTACGTTTTGGTACGTTGGTGCAGGCACGGGTTAAGCTTTGCACTTCTGTAATAACGTGCTTTTGGTAATTGTGCGTTGGTACAAGCATGGGTTAAGCTTTGTACTTCTGTAATAACGTACTTTTGGGTATTGGTGCATTGGTGCAGGCACGGGTTGTGCTCTGCACTTCTGTAATAACGTGCTTTTGGTAGTTGTGCGTTGGTACAAGCATGGGTTAAGCTTTGTACTTCTGTAATAACGTACATTCGGTATAGTACGCTTAGGAAACCCGCTTAAGTTGTACTTCTGGCGATATGGATTTGTTGGTATTGAACTCGGATATCGGATATCTCAGATACTGGCTTGTTAACATACCCATCAGGCATCGTAAAACCAAAAAAACAAACCAAAAAAAGAACCTTGCACGGTGAACCTCTTTTCTCCTGACCAGAATATTAATTGTGACATTTTTGGAACGTGGTCAGAGCGGGACAGAAGGGGACGACAGATTAAAATTGTTAAGATAAAGACTAACAGAGGTACAGAATCAACAAAGTAAAATGGGGGACAGCAAAGCAGTGGTATTTTAAATAAAAGCCCCTTAGGATGTATTCTAGCACATTGGAAAGCTTGTGTGACTGTGTATGAAGCCTCTGTGTGAAAGACAAATAAGTCAAAAAAAAAAAAAAAAGAAAAAAAGAAAAAAAAAGAAAAAAAAAAAAGAGAAAAAAAATGGTGAAGGAAAAAAAAAGAAAAAACCACCATGTATGTTTGGTACGTTCTGCTAATTTCTGGTTTTTGACTTGGGACTGTTGTATTTGAACTCTGAGTCTTCGGGGCCGTGGTTTATGATTTCTTAAGTATCAGTGCAGGGTCTTCCCGTGGGGGGGATTTTGAGAGTCTCTCCCAGGATCTAGACGGCAACATTGGGAAAAGTAGGGGGAGACACCTCACTCAACAACATCTTAATAATGTATGGGGTTTGGTTTGCTTAAAGAAAATCGGCATGATTTAGGAATTGAGTTGGGAATTTGGGGATTGGTTTTAAAATACAAGTTGGTATATATTGTGGGGTTACAAGTTCTCTAGTTATTTGGCATTGATCGATCATTTAGGGACTCTGGTTTTGGGGTATGTATTAAATATACTGTATATATAGTTTTGAAAGAGCTCTATGTATATAAACATGTTAACTGAAGTGGTTTGCCTGTATATATTGTTGTACTTAGGTGATACAGTTTGTAAACAGAAGGATTTTAAAAGATCGCTTCTAGGTTGTGTGTGTGTGTGTATGTGTTGTGTTAACCGATTGGCGGAGAAGTTGAGAAGTTATTTTATTGTAACATGAGCTTCAGAGGGAGGTGATGCCCTCACAAACAATTAATTGAATTATGATATGTTGTTAGAATTGATGCGGTTTTGTGGACAGTTAAAAAGTATTGGAGATGAAAAGTTTCACGCGGTATTGAAAAGAAAAAAAAAAAAAAATCCAAAGGAAAACCCCTCCGGATTTTACAGAGGCTTGTGTAAAGTGATTAGAACAGAAAGGTATCAAGTTACAAGCTGCTTTGCTAGCTGCTGCTCTAAATGAAGAAAAACAAAAAAAAGCAGCAAAGTTCTTAGAAGTTAAGCAACAGAAAAACGAAATGAAAAAGAGGGGAAACAAGGTAACTTTTTACAGTATGGACTACTAGTGGAGTGTGAATCAGAATACAATACTCCTGTGTTACCAGTAAAAAAAAAACAAAAACAGGTGGAACTTATTGGGTAGTACAGGATTTAAGAGAACTGAATAAGATTGTTAGGGGCATACACCCTGTGGCAGCAAGTATGGTTTACGGTATTGGATTTAAATGATGCATTCTTCTGTCTGCCTTTAGCCAAAAAGAGTCTGAATTTATTTGCATTTGAGTGGGAAAATCCTACCACGGGTAGAAAAACCCAGCTTGCCTGGACAGTGTTACCCCAAGGTTTTAAGAATAGCCCAACGATCTTTGGAAATCAACTAGCATGAGAACCTGAAGCATGGAACCCGCCCTCCAGAGATGGAACCCTTTTACAGTATGTAGATGACATTAATAGCAACTGAAACAAAACCTGACTGTATACAGTAGACTTATCAGTTTGTTAAAGTTTTTGAGATTAAATGGGTATCAAGTCTCTCAACAGAAAACTCAGATGGTGCAGCAGCGGGTAACCTACCTTGAATGCAAGCTGTCTGGACAAAGAGAACTAGGAACAGAACAGAATGAAGCCATCTGCAGGACTCCCCTCCGTCAGACGGTGAAAGAGCTCAGGACCTTTCTGAGACTGACAGGTTGGTGCTGGTTATGAATTTATAATTACGGAATAATAGTGAGACACTTATGTGAACTTTTGAAAAACAACCCCACCCGATTGATCTGGTCCAAAGAAGCTCAAAACGCATTTCAGACACTTAAGCAAGACCTAATGAAGGCCCCGGCTCTGGGCCTGCCTGATGTTACTAAATGCTTCTGGCTGTTTTCTTATGAGAGACAAGGCATAGCTCGGGATTCTAGCTCAACAGCTGGGACCCTGAAAAAGAGCTGTGGCCTATTTTGCTAAACAGCTGGATGGGGGAAGCAAAGGATGGCCAGGATGTCTACGAGCTGTGGCGGCAGTGGTCTTGAAGCCTGAAAATTCACCTTGGACCAAAAGATCACAGTACCGATCTCACACAGAATATCAGCTGTACTGCAACAAAAAGGGAACTACTGGCTTTCCCCATCCCAATTTCCACGATACCAGGGACTAATACTATGAACCCAGCTTCTTTTCTCAGCGGATCAATCTCTGAACCATCGGTACATGATTGCTTAGAAACCATAGAGACTGTGTACTCCAGCAGACCAGATCTGAAAGAGGAACCCCTGGAAGATGCACAGGACTCCTGGTTCACGGATGGAAGCAGCATTGTCGGACAAGGTATTCGAAAGGCCAGGTATGCGGTGACAACAGCAGCCGAAGTAGTTTGTTCTCAATCACTACCTGCTAGAACATCAGCTCAAAAGGCTGAAACTATTGCCCTAACTAGGGCTCTGGAGTTAACAAAAGGAAAAAGATAAATATATGGACAGATTCCAAATATGCCTTTGGAGTTGTCCACGCTCATGGGACAATTTGGAAGGAGCGAGGACTACTAACTGCGCAAGGGAAGCAGATTAAATATGCTGATGAAATCCTTCGACTATTAGAAGCCATTCAGCTACCAACAAAAGTTGCCATCATGCACTGCCGAGGACACCTGAAGGGTAACACTGACCAGGAAAGAGGTAACAGGTTGGCTGACTCTGAAGCTAAACAGGCAGCAGAGAGAATGTAAGAGATTTTAGCCTTAATTCCAGATTATAGAAATAGAAAACTGAGTGACCAAGAAAATGTTGAGTATTCCAAAGCTGATGAAGAATTAATAGAGGGATTAGGGGGCCAAGTTCCATCCCAGGGTGGGCCTACTTAAGTGATGGCAGAATTATAATCCCTGCTAAACAGATATGGGGGGTGGTTAAAGAAGAACACAATAGGACACACTGGGGAGTGGACTCCCTGTACAAATTTTTAAATCAGAAATTAATAGGGAAAAATTTGTATACTACAGTCCGACAAGTAACCCAACAGTGTGAAACATGTTTAAAAATAACCCCAATACAGGTAACCGGGTACAATTAGGAGGTATTGGGAAGGGAAGTATACCGGGACAACATTGGCAAATTGATTTCTCTGAACTTCCAAGAAAAGGAGGGTACAAGTACTTATTAGTACTTACGGATACCTTTTCAGGTTGGCCAGAAGCATTCCCTTGTAGAACAAATAAAGCAAGGGAAGTAACTAAGGTATTATTAAATGAAATAATACCTCGATTTGGGGTACCGACAATTATCTCCTCAGATAGGGGGACGCATTTTTGTGCAGAAGTAGTGCAACAGGTCAGCAAACTGTTAGGAATCAATTGGCAGTTACATACGCCCTACAGACCACAAGCCAGTGGGCAAGTAGAAAAGATGCAAAAATATGCCAAAAAGCAAATCTATATTGGTACCAAGCATTGCCTATTGCACTACTTCGGATACGTGTAAAACCTAGGGCCAAAGAAAATTTGAGCCCTTTTGAGATACTATATGGGAGACCATATCAGGCTAAATATCAGGGGGAAGATTTGAACCAGTTGGGAAATCAGTATCTACAGAATTATGTTATATCCTTAGGAAAACAATTAGAAAGGATTAGTAAAAATGTTTTGGGTACCAGGGCTAAAGGGGTAGATCACTCGATCCATCCATTTAGCCCTGGAGATTGGGTTTATGTTAAGAATTTTTCAGGTGATCCACTGAGAGAGAAGTGGAATGGACCTTACCAGGTATTGCTGACTACCTTCACTGCAATCAAGATTAAAGAACAACCGGCCTGGATCCATTATTCCCGAGTGAAGAAGGCTCCTAAACCAGGATGGATGGTCGAAAAGGCTGGCGGTTTGAAACTATGATTGCGGCGGTAACTTTGTTAAACCTAGGCTTTTTAGGATACTGCGATCATGACAACTCGAACTACATGACTGGACCAAGATGTGACCTACAGATATTAGATAACAACTCCCAGATATTGGTCAGCAATAATAGCTGCCTATGGAAAGCAAGATCCAACACTTGTTTGTGCTGACCCCCTTCCATACACACAAAAATTGTACTTGCAGAGATGGGTGGAATGATTATTTGATCAACAAAACTACAGTAGAAGTAGGAACTTGGGATTTGAAAGGGACATGCGCGATACATACAGATTTTTGTAACAGAACCCAATTAGAAACCTATAGCCCCTCGAACTGGGATTATTTCAGGAATGTACCAATTGGCTGGGTAAACCGCGGAGCATTTTGCAGAGCTAATCTCACAGCCACTGACGGGGCCCTGTAAATTACACAACACGTATTGGTGGCTATGTGGTGATGGCATTAGCAGAAAGCGACTCCCTGCGGGTTGGAAGGGAATGTGTACCATAGGTCATCTAGTCAGCCAGGACCGAATATATAATCAGTCCCAAATACCTAAAGGCATATTAAGAACATCATGGAGAAAAGCCAAACGGGAAGACAACCCACTTGTAAGTAGGGGAACAAAATTTAACCTCTTGGCTCCCCAATTTAGAGTGACTGAAACAATTGTTCATGGGAATGATCACACTGGTGGTTTTGGGAATACTTGTTTGCATGTCTCTCAAATGTTTCCTTTGGTGTTGTCAGGGCTCAGTTGAGACATACAGTGACTGGAAAAGGAACAAGATTAGGCACCAAGTAGAAACTGGAAAATACTTTTCCCAGAGCCTTGGCATGAAAGACTAAAGGAATTTGAAAATAATACCTACAAAAAAGAATAGTGAGGATTCATAGCTTTCTAGCTACAAATCCTCAAAAGAAAAGGAGGGATTGATAACTGTAAATGTAACAAATGTAACATGTAGGGAATGTTATCACTTCAGGTGGTCAGAAACAAGTCTTGGTACTTTGTGAATAATTCGGACGGTTGCAAGACAAGGGACTCCTGAATAATCCCTTTAGGCGCCTGGGCCTTGGGAGAACAGGTATGCAAACTACAGAGGTAAGGAGGCTGCAGGATAATCTAAGACCCCTGCCGAGAGACGCCAAACAAACATGTGTGATGGACATTACCATATATTAATGAATTCTCGGAAAAGCCATTACTATGATAAACATTTCTTGGAAATGTAATGAATATGTATGTTAACATAGCATAAATACCTAGTAACTGTGTCTCTTCGGTGCACACGTTTGGAGGAGAGATCCCCCATGTGCCCGGCGCCGCAATAAAGAATACCTGCTTAATAGTCTGCCAACTATTGAGTCTTCAATTCCGGCTTTTCACAGCATCAATAGAAAAGGAAATCCCAGCTATTACCATCTCCCTGTATTATGATCCAGAGGCTCTCTGTAATAAACGAACAACATGTAATTCAGCATCAATGCAGACTATGTTCATATGTAAATTATACAGCAGGAAAGTTACCTGCCTTTGGTCTTCCATAACCTGTCTCCTATTCCCCAGCTGTTGCATTTTCGCCTGCTCCCTGCCTCTGATTTTTGATTATCTGTGGATTCATTTTCAAGGAAAACAGTTCTAAGAACTGTATTTGCCTTTTTTTTTTTTTGTTAAGATTATGAATTGAGGCCAAGGAAGAAAAAACGCCTTGCCCGAAAACATGCACGGGCTCTATAGCACATCAGGGAAGTGCACGCAAGATTTTCTGAGTTTCAGTCTAAGCTCTAACAACAGAAGCACCGTTCCTGCTTAGCAAAGGGCTGCAGTCTCTGTATGCAGTAAACAGATCACATGGGCCATAGGTCTGAAGTTTATCTTAAGCTCCTTTAAAAGCAACACTTATAATTCAAAGGAAAATGTGTGACCTTATGTGAAATTTCTCTGGAAGAAAGTTTCATGTCTGTTTCTCCAAGCTGATTAGAAGACATGGTATTTTGAATGCAAACTCAGAAATCCGAGTGCTCTACTGATTCTTATTCTCAGGCATTAAGAAACAGATTTCTCTGGGTTTTGTAGGAATTGGGGAAATACATGAAAACAGGAAATGAGCAATGGAGTAGCAGAGAGCTTTGCTCTGCCCCTCCTTCCTCTTGTCGGTGGAGGCCTCGCTCTTCTCCTTTCAGGTGCTGAAGGGCACCCTCCAGCTGCATATTGATCAGAAAAAGTTGCCTGGAAACTGGAGGAAGCAACTGCCAAACTGGAGATGAGGAAGGAATGAAAACCTTGTTCAGTTAGCTATCAGAAATGGACAGCCAGTCCTTATTCCAACCTTTCCTTCTGGTCATGGACTAGAACATTTTGCTGAACACCAGCTTCTCCACCAAAAAGCAGTCTACCTCCTCATCAGACTGGCCACGATGCAGTATGTTTTCTCGCTCCTGCTGAATGAGGACCCAACTGGATAAGGAAGGAGAATATCAAGTAACAGATAACCAACACACATGCTCCCTCCTTTGGGGAGATGGTTGTCCTCAGTTTTAAGTGCGCTTTGGGGATGATGCCATAAGACTATGGGAACAAAACTGGGTTGAACCTGTCAAAGAAAGGATGATGCCCTATCTGGTAATGGTATCACCAGATAGCAGTAGAATACAACTAACTGTACCTTATTAATACAATTGCACCTAACTTAACCACACTTGCACTTCCCTACGCCTATCTGGCCAGAACTGTATCTCTGTCTGAAGAGGTATATTGTCACCCGACCTGACTCAAAGTAGCCACAGCGACCTAAATGGCACGATCCTAGATTGTATCAGCTGAGGGTATGGCCTCAAAGCAGAAGCTAGTTCAGGCAGACCTCAAAGTTTGATCACCAGTACAATACCTGGTCATGGCAGCAGAACTGTTAGTACTCCTGGAAACTACGGGGCATCTGAACTGAGCCCGCTTGAGACAGTATCAGCCTTTATCAGGCTGTGCCACATCCCAGCTTAAGGATGAGGATAGTGGGAGAAAGAAATTAGGGCTGAGGTAGGGAAGTTCAAAGGCTTTCTACCAAAAACTGCTAAGTCTAGCCTGACTTAAAAAGGCAGAACTACACCACTGTGCTCTTTGCTCTGGAAAAACAAAGGCATAGAGACAGGAGAAGCTGCAACCAAAATAACACTACCAAAAATTTGTGTCTGAATTCTGTAGACACATACAGCATCCCAGTAACAGGCTCCAGCAGAAGTAAATACGGATATAACTCATCCTGAACATGTGTGACAGTAGGGCCATAAAGTCTGGGAAACAGAAGACAGACTGAATCTCCTGTAACCCAGTACACATGCTTGGTGTCACAAGACAAATAATCAATTTGCCTTAATTACCCTACATCCTCCTGCTGTCACGCAACCTCTACTTGGCAACTTCACAGCTAGGTGAAACCAACCTCTTACATATCAGTCATCACTGGATAAAAGTTTAGTTTTCCTATATTCTAGTATCTCAGCGGCTCACTGCAGTTAGCCATGGTATTTTTAATTCAGATAGATATAAGAGATGGCATACCTCAGTCATAGCTTCACAGGTAGCAGTTTGAACAGGTGAAGAGGATTTAACCAACCAGCACAAACTCCAAGGAAAGTGAAACAAAGAAATGCTGAAATAAATACTGAGCACACACTTGGTACGAAAGTAAACTGCTTAAAGGAAGACAATACTACTACAAACTGTATTTATGCATGCACTTGCAATAAATTTGCTTCAGCTATCTTCAGCAGTTCATTAATAATCAATGAAGAAACAGTCTCACTGACACTACTCCATGTGGCTGTTTTAAAGCTGAGAGATTAATGCGTGCTTACATGCCTCAAGAGGCTGGAAGAGGGGACTTACTCATTTGGATAAACTACATGTTTTGTATTACTTGTTCCGATCTTATTATTCCTAAGAAAAATAAGGCAACTAGTTAAAAGAAACAAACACCACCCTAATCTTGCCACCTACAGAAAAAAATCTTGCAAAACATATTTTATCATCTTAACTAATAACTGAACTACACTGCACATAAGTCAACACCTTGCATGGTGAGGGCTAGTGTGTGTCTTGGCTTCCAGAGACAAACTAAGAGCCACAAGGGCACAAAAGGCTTCTTTCCTATTGCAGCATATGTGCGCACACAAAATGGGAACTGCCTTTGCATTAGGGCAACTATGGCCTCACGGACCCCTCTGAGATTGAGACTTGCCTCCCTACACCTGCGTATCAGAGGATAGCTAAGTCCCAACTCCTCTCCTGCTATCCACAAGTGAAAGCACAGCAGAAAAAAGATGCACCTCTCCATGTATCTCCCAAGCTGCTCATAGCTGTCCCAGCCATTATCACGGGACAGTCCTGATCCTGATGAGCACAATCTGCCATTTACCTTTTTACCCATCCAGCACTGTCACACCAGTTGCAAAGGAAAGAGCTTATTGATTATAACCGAGCCAAAAGGATCCCCTGATAGAAATTGCTTCCACAACATTAATTTTTACTACTGATTACTAATAGATCCAACTGATGGAAAATCATTTCCAAAAGTGAGATAGACAGTTTAACAGGAAACCAGCATCAACTGGCAACAGTTAAAGGACCTCACAAGCGACTGAGAGATATTCCCTGTGGTCTGTCCTACAAATGCCATGAGTTCAAAGCTTGCACCCAACTTCGAGCACTCTCCAACAGCTGAGAAGGTGCCCAAATGGGGTCTAGTCTTTTCTAACATCTTATGAAATCCTGAAAAGCTGACAAGAAAGCTAAAAGCCATCTCAAAAGTCTGCACCATTTTCACATTGTTAATGAGCCCCATTTTCTATAAAACACACATCCTTGGTGGGTTTATGGAGAACATACGTAGGGACTTCTGCCACTGCAATTTCTGTAGATGGAAAGAGTAAATAACACGCAGCAAGGAACTGCACTGTAGGAAACAGTGCCCTAATTTTGACAGCATATGCTTTAATGTACTGTTTGCAACCAGTCAATAAAACTACACAAATCTGTTTGAATATGGAAATGAAACCATTTCAACATGAGTTTAATTTTTAAGGTTGAGCCCACACAGCCGCATATGTTGTTATTAAACCACTCGGAAGAAATATAATTTATTTTAAATGGCCTTTTTGGTATTTCCCCCACCACCACTCTTACCTTTAAACATTCAGCTAAGTTCATCACAATTACTACCTACATATTCATTAGAATTATGTAGATATGTGAATTAAAATATCTTAATTTGTATAAGCGTAGCATAAACACCTCTACATTCACACCACAACTACACCTTAACCAGCAACGTATGGGATGTCATTACACCAATTTACTCTAATAAAGATGACAAACCAAGAAACAGGCACCAACAGCAAAATGCAGATGTTTAGAGCTTTTCAGATGTAAGAGTTGTATTACAAGTGTATTCATAGCAGTGACAAGAATTTTAGGGGAAATGGCAACTTGGGAACTGCAGCAAGCCAGAGCTCTACCAGCTCAATGTGAGTGAATAACTAGAAGGTGAGTTTGCGTAGTTAATATTAAACAATAAATTGTTCCATCCTGCCAACATCATTAACATCACTTTTCAGCATAATGACAGCCTCTGGCAAAAGACTCTTCGGTGACAATTCCAATTAACTTTCTTCATCTTTATCTCACAGGTCACCTTTTAAAAAATGCATATTTATTCCATCTTCTCTCAGAACAAGACTGACTGCAGCAGAGGTGAAGTGTTCTTCTAAGTCAAGTAGGTCAGGCAGTCTCAGCTCCACTTTGCACAAGTCACTCTGCATGTTGTGTGAGTTGTCATTTGACATGTCTTCCTCCCCAGCTTCCAGGCTGAGCTGCCTTATGCCCTGCAGGCAGGCTGCCTCTTCTTCCCTTAGCAGTGGAAGAAAACCCAAAGATCCATTGTCTTCACCTAGGATCTCAGCAAAAATGCTCCCCCTAGCAATAGCAGCCTTTCTCATGCCAGTATCTAAACTAGCCAAATGCGTTATCTTCACTAATTAAAGCAGCTGCTTAGGGGCCCAATACAAAACCCACTGAAGCTGATAAAAGTCTTTACTTTGGTTTCAATAGGCTTTGAATCAAGTTCTATTGGTAGCATCGTACAACTCCCACAAGATACACAAGGGGAAGAGGCGAAGAATCTGTTTTAATCTAATCCTGTGTTCCTCTGACCTTAAGAAAAGCGTGTTCAAAAGGATCATTCTGTTACATCAGGAGTGCCTAGGACCTAAGGGATATTTCAGAAATCCATCACCAGCTGATTTCACAGCTGTGGTGCATGGTGCAATGACAGCTACCAGTTGAAGAGACCCAGTGGCAATGCGATTGACATATGTCCTCAGAGGAAGTAAATCTGTTTTCCTCTTGGATGCAGTTGTGCACAGAGGCTGTTTTCAGGAGCTCAGTATTTTGCCCCTGTGGAGATCAACTCCAGTCCCTATCCCACTCCCAGGGAAACACTTCTCTCTCCAAAAAGGGAATTTGTACATCAAGGCTGAGACCACACAGACCATCCTATCTGAGTGATATGATACCAAACAAGAGAACTCACATAACATCAAAATCTCTACAGACCTAAGAGACAGATGGACAGAAGAGGGACATGGTCCCAGAATGAAGGAAACTTCAGAGTTTCTCAGGCCATATAACACAGAAAATGCACATTTGTTTAATTATCCCTAGCCCCTTAATGCATGCATGGGTCTAATGGTACAGTTATGGATGTAGACAAGCGTACAAGAACTGACTGCACACAAACACACACACAAACTCATCGCATGCCCATGGTAAGGTTAGATGATTAAAGAGAACAAACAGCAGGAAGGTGAAGCTGCATATCAATGGACTAAATCAGTTGTTAGATCTCAGCTCTTCAAGGGAGTACAGAAAACAGTGGCATGGAGTTCATTGCCTTGAGTTCAGGATCATTTCTCTTTTTCTGGCCTTCAGTATCAACAACTGGGTCTTTATTAGGCCAGGAAACAACTAAACCCAGGTCTTTTGATAGCACTGCCTTGACACGATGAAATAGGATTCACTCTTGAAGTGGCTTTCCTGGTAGCTGCAAGACCCAAGGTTCCCACAGGAGTTTCATATAACAGATGCTGTGCAATACACCTTTGGCCCTAATACCAAGTTTTACATACGGTGACTTTTAGACAGTAAAAATGTTCATTTCTGGTGTTTTAAATATCACAGCAAAAACATTTGTCATTTCTGCTTATACAAGCACTTGCTAGGCTAGCGCCCTCCCATGCTACAGACTGCAGTGTTTTGCTTGCTCCAGAAAACAAAGCACTGTCACTTAGCTCTTTGCACTTATCCCATCAGTAGCACATTCTCACAGCAGCGCCTTCAGCCTGCAAATCCCATGTGAAGGACTTGCAATTCTTTTGCAACATCTAGGTCCAATCTTGGCAAGTGACTGACCTAGTCACTCTGGTTTCAAGCAAATATAGGGTGTGTATGTAAAGGCTTTATATAACTATAAAAATGCATATATTTTAGGTATTTATCTCATAGCCTCCAGATACATGAAGATTTTGGTGTTTTCCATGCATTTTCTGGGTAAGAAAGCCACGTAATGTAGTCAGGTGTGAAGGCAGGAATTCAGTGACTTGTCCCAAGTTACAGGGCAATCAGTGAAAGATCTAGGAGAAAACCGCCTTCCTGCAAGCAATTTTGTGTAACAGCATCTAGAGAACTCTTTATATTAAGCACTGTAGAGTTGCCCCATCACATAAACTACTCAAAGATTGTGCATTGCTCCTCCATCTGTAGCCTCCCCCTCTCCCCATCCCAGAAACTGCAGCTGATATCAGGTAAGCAGGATGAAATCACTGGGGCTTGCAAGGATCACCGATTGCATGACTGGAGCCTAAAAAGACAAAACCAGACCTAAAACCCTAAAGTGAGGAAAATCCTAAAGGCAAGATGACCTGAGCCATAGTTGGCAAACATGCAATTGCTGCTGGGCAAACTCCAAGCACCTGTTTCTGCAGGCACCCAGGAGATAGGCAGCAGGCTCCCATAGCAATATCGCTTCCAATGTGCTGCAAGCCCTGGGAGCACCTGTCTTCCCAACCAGTATATTTTACATATACAGTACAATGTGCTGGAGGGTGGAAAACCAGTAAAGTCTTTTACCTGAAGGTGTTTATTTTCTTTAATCCATTTTTTCACCCTCTAAGGGTAGCAATTGTTCCATTGCTTTGTACATAAAAATCCCAGCCAGTGAAGTGTACTCAGTAACTGAGAATGTATTTTCATACGTGCAACCATGTTGTGTCTCAGTGTCACCACACCAGTTTCTGAACTCTGTTTTATTCTGTGTGCCTAACCATCTACAATTACTCACATCTTCTTTTACAATGGCCTGACTGCTTCGTAGTTGCTCCTTAGTTTTGCTTAAGTGAGACTGCAGCAGTCCCACACAGTCCTTCCTGAACTCCTGTCCTGAACGTGAATGATGCTCAGGGTGGTTAGCACAGGAGGGATGAAGGTTCATTTTCTACAAACTGTTACTCACTACAGCACAACAATACCAAAGCCACACTAGTGGCCAGTCTCAACAGGAATTCAAAACAGAAAGGGATCTTTTTCTTCTCCTCCATCCTCCACCACCTTTCTTTTTGGTTGGTTTGCTTTTTCAAGACACTCCCTCCTGCTTATGTTTTGCAGACAGATGCTGCCCCTCCAGCAGTCACCTCCCTGGCAACGGAACCCTGGCATGCTGTAGCTGTCGCCAGGAGCACCAAAAGGAAATACTTTCATGGTCATATTGTTCAGATTGATGATGTGCTGACTACCACCACCAACACCACAGCCCAGGCACAGCACTCCATAACAACATCTCCTTTGGGATATATTAAGAACGGATTAAGAATGCAATGCTTACTGGAGCACCTCAAACCTTCTGCAGAAGCTCAACAGGTATCTATGGGACACAGACTGGAAACCGGCAAAAAAAGACCAATACATTACAGTAAAGACCTCAAAATTCAATTGTTTATTAATTCACTCATGCACCAATCGCCTCCAAACTTTCACCTGCAGTGAAGGAAGCAAGGTCCTGAGAGTGTTGCCACACTTCACATGTTGGAGGACCCATCCCTCCCCATAAGCCTGTCAGTGCAGAAAGCTGTACAGGATTTTGCTACAGAGTGAGCCAAGACACCGTTCAATCCTTAATTCATGGACGTGGACTGACAAGTGATAGGCTGCGTTAAGCACCTAAGGACAATTCAATAGTCTCTGGTCTCTGCAACACCACAGGGCTACCCTGCAGCTGTCAGGAGCACAACAGTGGGAGGATGCCTCCAACAGCAGCAGGGGACTCTCAAACTAGCACAGGCTTAACCTCTGCCTGAGGATGACAAACACCTTCAGAAATCTTCCAGAATATTTGTGCTTTCTTGCACTTCTTAAAATTCTCATGACTTGGACAGTTTGTCAAAAGAAGAATTTCACTTGGGCATTTCAGTGTTTGTAGCCCTTCAAAAGTTGTTATTGCTGATGTTGAGAACACCTGGGTAGAACAGATCAATAAAACATGAACTGCGGACCAACTCCTATTCTCACCTGTATGCAGTGCTGCAGATCTTCTGCAGCTCCTGCACGTAACTGGCTTTGGACTTGGTCCAGAGATGCAAAGACCTTCAGTCTGCTCGACACTGCCACACAGACAGCAGAACCAGCCACCGGCTTATGAATCAGTACCATCTCCTGACAGCAGGTAAGCAGACTGACTTGGATACAAACTGGCACAACAAACAGCACCTACAATATATTATACATTTGCCATGAAATTCTTATTACTCTTAGCCCACTCCTTCAAACCTCTCAACTCTTGCTAGTAAAATTATTACAGAGTTCCCTGAAGCATCTTCCATGTCCAACACTTGTTCTTCCCCAAACCTTGCATTTATTTCCCTCCTAATATATTAAATAATAAAACTTATTTTGGCTTTGAATGCTTAATGTTCCAGTTATTGCTTATGTGGGTACTGTCTTCTGTTTAAAGCAAAGCGCCCTATTAAAGTGCAGTGATTAATCAGGACGATAAATGCTGCAGTAAGGCCCCTGATATCAATCACATTTCTTGCACAGAAAGGTACTCATGCCAAAAAGGGAGGGAAAGGCTCATTTACCCATATTGTAGTAAGATTATTTTCTGTTAAGAAAAGTGGCAGCTCCTTTATGTAACAATGAATGCAGACTGACCAGCAGTTTAGAGACTAGTAAGATATGGTTAAAGACAATAATAAAACAAAGTTATCCTGTGTGAAAGAGGACAGATGGCAGCCACACAATAGCCATCAAGTCTATTTAAACAGATAAGTACCCTTCCTACGCACACCCCAGCTCCAGACATGTGCCGATTCAAAGACCTGCTCTCATCGCATAGAGCCCTCTAACCTGAAACAGGTGCAGAGGTCACGGTTCTTCCTTCTACGCTTTCATTTACAAATTTGCCCATTCTCTCCACTAAGCACAAAATAAGCAAAGCCCATGGCAGATGCTCCTGCCCAGCAGCAATAAGCTATGCCTCTGTGCCTTGCAAACATGTGTGTCGGACCCTGGGACAAAGCAGCACAGCCCTGAGAAAGGCAGAGGAGCACAACATCGGAAATGCGGCGGCCAGCCTGCCAAGCTCAGCGTTTCATTGGATTTCTGAGCCTCGGCAGAGACAAGCTGCCATGGATGGCAGAGGGCTGTACAAGTGATGCCCGTTTCACTTCAGAGATGCAGGCAGACTTTCTGTACAGACAGAGAGAATCAGTGACAGATAAAGGGAAAAAGGAACAGAGAACTATCAGCATCAGATTGCATGGCCAGAGCAGGCAGGCTGCAGTGAATTTTGAATGATATAGATCCGTGAAAGATTTCATTCCACTAAGCAGCCAAGGGCCTGGGATCTAAGGATAATTTCTGCTATGGGGAATATTTTACCAAAAGGTGCTGATCAGCCTGAGAAACCAGGAGCCAAAGACAAGCAGAAAAGGGGGAGGTGAAACATTGGATCACTGGCAAGACAGACCATCTCAGCAAGTTTCTGTGAGGTCTGATGGGGCCTTGGCCCCCAGACAATGCAAGATTGGGGCTTTTAATATTGCAAGGATTACTCCAGTCCACGGGCTTAACCTTCCTACAGCAAACCCGCACAGAGACAGAGTTCCACTGTCTTTCTGCTGCAAGGTGGTCTATCAGTCACAGCCTGACAAGTCAGCATTTCAGGCATGGCCAGCAGCTACGGCTTCTTGCAGAGGCCGAGAGCCCCTGATTCCCATCTGACTGACATCCTGCACTGCTTAATTTTTATATATGTCCGTCTTCTGGTGATCTCTGCAAGCATCACTGCTGGGAAATGAAAGTGCTCTGGGTTCAGTTCTCATCAACGCTCAGTGCTGTAAATCCTCAAAAGCCTTTTTAAGCTCTGTCATAACATATATCTTTTTTTCCCATGACATAGTTTATTATACAACTATTTTTTTCGCTTGTTTTAAGGGGAAATGCTAATACACATGGAAGCATATTAGCACTGTAACACGAACTGAATCCAAAGGTGATAACATTTTTCGGCAGAATATATATGAACAGTTTGGGCCCCTCACATTTACTGAACTATACAAACAAAACTACATGTGGAAAGGAGATGCTCGCATCTGGGACTACCCTTCACTACAAGCCTAGCCTAAGGCTTTTCAAATCAACAGTAAATTCCACAGATGCTAGATAAGGCCCAGTAAGAGTATTTTTTAAATGATTTTATCAATTTTACTTCAGTAAAAGTATTTCAGAACACCTAAATAACCTTGTTGCCTGACAAGACAGAAACAAATATCTCCCCTTTGAGAGACGCAGAAACCTAAAAAAAAAAAAGTCCCAAACACTGAGTTTTGGTAAACTGAGTGAAATTCTGGGTGAGTGAAAGAAGGTACACTCATTTTTTAACCCCAATATTATGGACTTAAAGTCTACTTTTCTGTATTATATACGGTTATGCACACATATATACACAGGCCATATTAATATTGGTTACAGAAAGAAGTAGATTTGTTCCAGGAATTAGTTTGTCCACAGTACTTTATTCAGACAGACCTCACAAAAATAATTCTAACTCCAGCACTCCTTCACTGGTATTACGAAGAAGAGTTTGTTTTGGTATTTCTCCTGCCCATTTGGATACTGTCGAAAGGCATTTTATGGGTCAAGGCAGTGTTGTTACAAGGGCTCCTCATAATAAAGAGAGCTCTAGAAAATGTAAATGCAAACACTAACAAAGTGTAAGTGAACATGTGGACACAGATGCAATGATTTGACTGTATCCCCCTCCTTACGTTTCACTGCTTTTCTCCATTTTTAATTACACATTCATATTTCAGGGGGAAAATCACAAATATTTTGCAAAGCTGACACCATGGCTGAATACTCATGCTTGCCCTGCTGGGCATAGATTAACCTTTAACAGATGAAGAACAAAAAGTAAGTTTTGGGTTGCACAGCCAAGGAGTATTTTGTAGCACAGATGCAGCAGTATCAAATCACAATCCAAAAGGTAAGTGAGGTGGCTCCAGTGCTCGAGCTGTCTCTGGAACAGAACCACAACCATCTGCCAAGATGCCTATAAAGGATATCAGAATAGCCCTGAGCCTCTATGAGCCCTGTTTTAAACATAAGCAGCAGAAGGTGTAGCGATTTTCCCCCCAGAAATCACCTCACACCAGGGAGAGGAAAAAATAAAAATGAAAGAAAAAAAGAACAAGACAGACAGTCTTGTTGCTACATCTGTCAAACCGGTGTCAGCAGAAGAGTTGCCCAGGCCCACGCCTTCCTCAGGAGCACTGCACAAACTTTAGCAAAAGGTGCAACTCATTTGTGCCTGCACAGGAAGGCTGGTGTCCCAGCCCCGGGGTGACACAGCTGGCAGCAATAATGGCCTTCACATGGGTGAAGAACAACATCACCAGCACGGAGACAGCAGAATCAGAAGGCACCTCTTGGCTCGATGCAGACCCTCCCATCCAAAGACATCTGTGTATACAAAGTACAGCTGTGCAGAGCCACCTGCCTGGATGGGATGGTGACCTGCATCTGGGCTGCCTGGCTGCCAAGCACAAACTCCCAGGAGCACTGGTTGTTACCCTTAATGTACCCATCTGCTGTTCTTCCCTGCCTTCAATACGCTGAATAAAATTAAACACATGTATTTCCTGCAAAAATACATGAATCAGGAATGATAGCAAACAAAAAAAGGCAGGGCCCCACTCTGAGGGTGAAACAGTTACAGGACAAGAACACTGAAAATAACAGGATTCCACCATAATAACAACATGCCTGCTCAAAATCTCTCAAGAATCCTTCCTAGCCAGTGCCACTGTACTCAGGGCCGTTCAGCCACATCACACTACAAGGTCTATGAAGATCAAAATCTCTGACTGCTCTGCTCTTAGAATCATAGGTTGGAAAAGACCTCTTCTTACACCCTCCCTTGGCAAACACAACACTGAGGGCACACAGCAGACTGTGGGGAACCAGTGAGATGTGCAACAGTTCAGAACAACACCTTCTGTCTCCTTTAGTCTGTGAGACAGGCACAGAGAACTTCTCTCTTTTTTTTTTTTTTAATTCAAATATTCTTTAGTGAGTTCTTTCAAGTAGTTATTCTTGGTTTGTATATGGTTTGCGAGCCACATGGATGTGTTACGTGTACCATAGAGCATGGTTTCCATCCCTTCTGTTCTATAATTAATGCCCAAAGTGCTCAACTTTCCTGCTTGTGAGTAATATGCACAATGGTATTTCAAGTTTTTACACATGCTGGCTCATTATACAACTGTAAAACTACTTTTAGTAGTTGCACACATCAGTCTTGAATTTATCTTTTCATAATTATTTCCACAAGTGTTCACTGAAAGACATTTTTACTAATGGATACCAAATAAAACAAACCTAAGAATAGTACATTTATTTAAATACTCCAAGGCATTTTGTGTCTTTTGCAGGAAAGATTGCTGCAGTAAGCAATTCTGACCATGTCTCACGGGTGCCATTATAAATACCGCTGCTCTTACCATTCGTTACGTAACACCACCACTACAAATAATAGCATCAATTCTTATTTTAATGATTATTAATGTGCTTAGTTGTATTACAGCAGTACTTCATGGCAACTTTCCAAGGAAGAGGATTCAGTTCTCCTAGACACTGCACATCCATCCAAGGAGAAACCCAGCACCTGCTCGGGGGGACCTCAGCAGCAGCTCTAAGTTCAGTGAGCCCACAGCACCAGGTGCTGAGAGCACAAACCTCTGCACATTCCAGAGGCTTTTGAAAAGAGATAGAGACCCCTTTCGTATATGTACAGGACTATGGGTTGAGGAGGAGATCACAGAGTTTTATATCTCAGATTTCTATCCTCCTTGAGGGCATTCAGCACGTTACTGAGCATCCCAATTTGTTGCTTTAACTTCTATCTTATCGTGACTATGAAAAAAAATACTATCAGTGCAACCTTGACTCATTCTTAGGCATCTAATGTTCCTTTAGTTTTATCATCATGTTGCTAAACCCAAGAAAAGATTACTCAGCTGTTGTCTTGTCCTTTAGAGATTCAGAGCATACAGTGTAGGAGGTGCATGTTGGCTCTTGCAGAGCACGTGTTCTGACCAAAGACCTCACTGCACAGCACATTCAGCTGCAGTTTGTTTCACTTAAAGCATGAGTGTTTCAGATTTCCTATAAATTTCAGAAGGTGACAAGATCAACTGTTAGACCACACTCGACTTTGCGGAGGAAGTCACCGGAGCAATATGTAATCAGGGCAGGGGATCTGTCCTCACTGGTCAGCTGATCCTGACAGCAGATGAGCACCTCCGTGGCCAGCCAGGATCGCACCCTTCTGTAGCACCAGGGTGAGCCCTGACAACATAAACTTGCCAGCGTACACTTAAACTGCAGCAGTAACTAAGGCTTGATTTGACATCAAGCTATCAATACAAGTATCAGTCATCTTGAATTGTTATAAACTTGGTTTACACTGCATTAAGTCAATACGAAGGACCCTAACACCAATCCATCAGCCAGGCCACCACAATCACATTAAGCAGTGCTGAAGAGGGTTTTGGATTGATGCAAGTAAATCCACCCTCAAACAGATTTCAGTTAAACTGCTGTGACTACAGAAATCCTAAAGCAGATAGTTCTGTTCTAAATTACTAATTGTTACTTGGTTTGTCCCCTCTCTGACCCCAGTCAGAGACCACTTCAGGTAGCCTGTGGTGCAGACTGGATTTTTATGCCTCTACTTTCAGAGAGAAACAAAAGCAATCTGGAACTATCAATGAGATTACTCGCCCGCATGCTTGGAATTGGATATGAGGGAAGAAAGGTGCAGCAGTGCTGATTCCTAGACAGGGCAGCCTGGTGTCCAAGGCTGAAGTGTCCAAAGGCAGAACCTCATCAATCTCCAGATCCTTACAGCCCTGCGTTTTCCACTCCCGCTTCCCTTTCTCCACGATATCTCAGTCTCAAATATTTAAAAAGATAGCAGGGGAATTTGGAAAATCCACACTGGCAAGAGAGGCTTCTAACCCTGTGAAACTCCACATCAACTCTACTGACATCTTGGAAATTACCAGCACAGAAATGCAAGTAAAACCTTACAGCTCTTCCTGATGCTCACAGAGGATGTAAAATACAGTTGTAAGAGAGCAGCAGTCGCTAGCCTGTGCGTTGCTCCCAGAAGTACATGTGGGGCCTGACAGCATCCTGACCAACACTACTGCCTGGCAGCCTAAAGATACACCGAGCAGGGGAACAGCACTCCTTGCTACAGAGCAGAACGAGGTGTTTTCCGCAGTGCAAAATGAGACGCCCACTTAGCTCAATTTCCTCTCTGCTGTACTACCTATGCAGTGGACCATGCTGCCCCGTACATGAAGTTAGCAGGGATTTGTTGAGGAATTTTTCACAGATGTGATTTTGATTGTGGATTTGTTTCCACATCTGTAACTCAAATGCCTGAAATGGGGAAGGGGAGGATATGCCACGCATAAGTCCCCACAGCTTTCACATGTACCTTTCTCTCCCCAGCCAAATTCAGAGCTATGGATTCTACCGCAAGATGAAATTTTTCAGTATTACATGCTATGATGCTGAGCAGCACAGAGCTCAGGTCCCTCTGGGCATGTGGATGGAAGTGACTTAGGAACAACAGAGACACAGGCAACAGGACAATATGGGAAGTTTTACACTGACATTTAAATACATAGCTCTAATCTCTCCCCCACTGCTCCCCATTTCTGCCTCTAGCAGTCGTGAACCTCTTCCCTCTGATGATGAAAAGGCTAAAGAAAGGCACTTTCTTAAATGTGACTAATTTTCTTTCAGCCAATTACGGCACACATGTGCTTTTTTAAGAGCAAATATACACACAAAGTAAGAAAACGGAAAGATGAACCCAATTTACTAACCACATATACTGAAAAATCACCTTATTGTAAGAACCAGGATGACTCAGAAAACAAATGTAAATACATTCTGTGATGTAGCACCGACTGACACCCAATGTATTAAAATAAATTGCCCATGACTTCTTGCAATCTCCATGCTAATGCACTGCGTAAAAAGTCAGTGAAAATGCAGCCATGCATAACTATCTAAAGGCTTCACTTGGTGCCAAATAATACAACGAATTGTCCCCTGACCAGGACAGGGAAAGAAACTTAATCTGCATCTCCAGCCTTTCAGGGAATGTTCCAGGTTTGTAAAGCATGAGTCAGCAGCATTGCTGCTATAGAGGTTTTTTTTCCTAGCATGCTACTGGCAATAGAGTCTCTTCTGGCTTTCCCAGCTTTGGTATGCCAGCTTAAGTGTTCATCAGGAAATGGCCACCTTTTGTATAAAATAAGACAGGCGAATTGATTGCCATTTATTCATTATCTTGTTAAAAGCCATCACAGACCTGTATGATTACAATGCAATTCTATACAGCAAAGAGCTCCACAGGAAGAAAGAATTGATGGCTGAAGGTAGAAGAAATCCAGTATTTCACTAAATGTATTCTAACGTTTTTCTTTGAACTGCTGCTGCAGACTTACCACAACCACCTTTGTTACTGCAGCCAAGACAAAAGCCACCATACTAAGTCTCATAATCAAATCTTGCACATATGCAGCTTCCTCTAAGGATCTCAATCATTTTGCGAAGCTGATGAATACCCCTACTGAGGAATGCCGTGGCATTTCTTTGTCTATTTTACAGACAAAGAAAATTAGGAAGAGAAGAAGGACACAAGCTTTCAGAAATGAACCTGGTAGCTTACAGCCCTTCACAGCAACTGCAGGCCTGCACCTAATTACTTCTTCCTCCCATTGAAGCCATGTCCTTATGTACAGGGTCTTGTAACTAAGGACCTAAGTTACTAAACCAAACTTCTGCTGTCTAACTGTCCTTAACTCTTGATATTTAAACATAACTTGACAGAGAGGGAAGGTCAGAAATGTATTTTCTTCCTAGAAATGGAAAACACAGCTGAAGTGAGTCCCCTCTTCCCTCAAATGAAGAAAGGACTGACATAATTTGCTGCCTCTGATCCCCCAGGCAAGCAGTACATGCACCCGGTGGCCAGACAGCACCCTGGAGCAGCTCTAGGACATGCTGTGTCCTGCTCAGATGACAGTACAGGGCCACAAACTGGGGTACCCTGGCGCAAAGGTAATGGAAGATGTGGTAGAGCAGGAGGGGCACATAAGATGTAAACACTTAGGAAAACAACTTTAACCACCATCACAATACATAGCTCCAGTCTTATCCACAGAAAACCAGTTTTATGTGGATTATGTTCTCCCCAGCTAATAATTTTTGAGTCCTTTGACCAATTTCACCTTGCTTTAGTACAGAATCGAAGATAACTGTCCTCGTACAGTAACATGAAAACAGACATCCAAGTAGAAGAGACAGACTATGCAAGTAACCCTCCTCAATGTCCCAACCAAAAGCCGTAACATAGGACCCTTATTTGCCACTGAAAAATTTGCCTAGGAGACAGTACTTCTAATCAGTAAAACAGCAGCAGAATCTTCACTGAGAATTCTTCATCAAGCACACAAAATAAATCAACAGAAAAGTCAGCATCATTAATTCCAATGCTCAAAAAAATACTTGTTTCATGTCATCATAGGACAAGACAACGTTAATACTGGTGATCTAACCCTAACCCTAGTAAACAAACTGAGGATATTGATACTCAGCCTTGAACAGCCATAAAGCAAATCTTCTCCTTACCTCCATGACATGTTCTAAGAGAGGGCCATCTAATAAGTGGGGTTAAAAAATGGATGATGATCTTAGGAGGGAGGCAGGCACAGAGGCCCAAGCTCGCTCCTCATGCTGCTCCCCACAAGAGAGCCCTGGCGATGAACTCATGCCACGCATTGCTTCTGAATGCCTTTGGTGCATTTGGACACTATACCATTTGTTTAAATGAAGGCGAGTGCCAAGCATAACATCGTTCTGGGTGCATGCCCTAGAGTCTACAAACTGCAATCCAACACACCTCATTGTCATTGCATGCTTTAGCTTCTGTTGCCTTTTTGTATCAGCTAACAAAATGTTTTTCTTTTGATTTTCCAAGCCATCTCATACTATAGTATAGGCCATAGGATTTTTAAATCCTGTTAATCTAGAATTAATTCTTTTCTTGCAGAGCAAGTGCCCCTTACCTCTACTTCAAGCAAATGCTATTGTTTGAAATAATTTCCATTTTAGTCAACATAACATCTCATTTTTTTCTTTGCAGACAGAAGAAACAATTTGTAATATGAATCTTAAAAACCCAAATCAAAGGAAGAGGTTAAAATGACGGATAAATCAGAGGTGTAAGAGATGTATATGTATTTTTTATTTAAAAACAAACAAACAAACCAAAAAAAACAAAATAGCGTCTCTTCATCAACTCTGATTTATTAACAAATACCTGACACCCTTTTTTTGTTTTTTTTAGGAGAACACAGAGGATAGATAAGATGCTGTGCACAGGAGACGAGACATTTCCATAGGAGATGAAAACCATTCATCTGAGAGGATCAGATTGTCCACGAATATGACTCATTATCCACTGATACTGTAAAATCTAGGCAGTTCTACTCGTCTGCTAACAATGCCATCACTTCTGTTTGTGACAGAACCTTCCTTTCCCCTTCTCCAGTACTGCAGCAAAACCTTGGATTTTGACATTATGCCCAGCAAGCAAGCATTAGTCCTTGAGACAGAGTTTGCAAAACATTAATGAAATCAGAATGAGACTGCAGTTTGGCTTGTTGCCCTTGGATAATGGAAGTGAAATTAAAAATAGGGGGAAGAGAAGGGACTTGCTTATCACTAAAAACAGATCACTGAATGCATTTTTCAAGAATTAAAGTATTTTATACACTATTCAATTCAGGTTTTTCTATCCCTATGAGTCTAGTGATCAATGATAACAGGAGGAAATAGTATTAAAAGCAACTAAGTAAAACTAACAAGTAAGGTATTCCTTTGAAGAATTTTATTTAGCCCAGAAAACCTATTAGGTAAGAAGCCTTCTGCCAAAGACAACAACAACAAAAACAAAACAAAACAAAAAACAAAACAAAAAACAAACAAACAAACAAAAAACCACCAAAAAAAAAACCAAGGGCCAAGGGAACAGAAAGATGTGTAGAACAGGAAAACAAGGAATAGAATTGTATGTAAGAAAAACAGGAGAGAGAACATCCTGAGAAATTCACAAATGCTTCACCCCAGGAAACAGCACCTGTCAATCAGCTGTGGCAATTTATTGCAATGGAACTGATTATTCACCACACTTCACAGGGATGCATTGTTGCTAGCAATGGCCCACAACCTTACCCAACACCAATGTTCTGGCTTGGGGTTCCTGTCTGCCTATGGAAGCAGACTGGATATTTCAGGAGACAAGGCTCTCACAGAGTTATCATTACTCCTGGTTTACCCAGGCTAGAAAAATAACTGCCTTTCATAAGAATTTCTCACCTTTTTTACTCTGGTATTCAAAAGGCACCCTGAAATTTCAGACTGAAGACACACACAGATTTTTATTGCTGCCCTACAAACACACATATTCCCTCCAGGTCTAAATCCAGAGCTAAGAGGTATGATCAGCTGTTGGACACCTGGGAAGAACAACACATGATTAAATCCGGTTTGGAAGGTATTGAGTGAGAACTGGCACCTGAGAAGTTAATGCGAGATGGATATACCCTTCCCTCTCGCTATCAAGGTGGAGAGAGGAGGTTTTCAATCCTGCCTAGATATTTCTTTTTCTTTTCCTTTTTTTTTTTTTAAAGGGCACAGTCCCTACTGCAAATCCATGAGATCTGTATTCCTTAACCACTTGACAAATCTGAAAATTCAATACAAAGAAAGTCACTCAATGTTTTTTATTCTGCAGGGTTTTATCCCATCACTTCCTCCACAGCCTCAAAGGGTTAAAGCAACCACAGCCGAAAGGTGTTAGGGGAAAGGGGATAATAAACTATGTCTCTTGGGAATTAGCAATGACAGTGTCAAAAAAACCCAGTCTGTTTGCTTCATCTTGATACATAGAAATAATTTCTAAAGTGCCAGTGTTACGTCAAAAAGCCATCAGACAGATACTCTTCCAGTACTGCCCCACCCTGCCAGGCTACTGAAACGCTGTGCATAAAACCCTGGAGCTGACACATGTGTTTTTGGCAGCAGTGAACAGGTTAAAAGAAGTTTTCCTCCTCCATGAAAATAAAACAGTATGAAACCACCACTATGCTTTCTGCTGTATGCTATGATAGATTGTACCTGCTCTGAGCAAGCCAGTAAGTTTAACCCTGTTCTTGCTGATGCCAAAATCAGTATTAAGACAACACCACATTTGATATGACTGGAGACATATCAGTTTTGCACCCTTGCTATACTAACCCAAGACAATAGACACACACTCAGGTTTATATTTCATCCTTTGGTAGCTGCAGCTGAAAGTACTAATTAAATAGCTAGACCATATGCGTACACCTCAAAAATAACTTTACAGAGCCTGCCAACACAATCTGAAAATCTATGCAAAGCTGCAAAAAAACATAGCGTGACAAAATGCAAGAGAATACCTTGCTTAAAACAAAAAACAACAAAAAAACCCGAAAACCAAAGACCAGCCCACACCCTGTATCACATTCATTGCCACATTCTCAAAATCACATTCATATACAGAGGTGCCCTACCTTTTCGATCTGTGAACAAGCAGATTCCAATCAGTGTGTCGCGTCCAAGGCTATACACCGGAGAATCTGTTAAAATAAAACGGGGGGGGGGGGGGCACATGACAACTGAAAATACTTACATTTTTTATGAAAAGCAGTTTTCAGCTATAAGAAAGTTTTTTATGTTTTTCCATTTTTCCCATTACACAGACATACATGCATACTTATAAACATACCCATACAAGTAGCTTTGTATAAACATGTGTGTGCACATAATATAAATTATGTATGCAAATATGTTTATAAACAAAACCACAGAAGTTTATTACCTATACATTTTAATTCATCCACTGTGCACTGCTACGGAATCTAATCTACAGCAGACTAAATCCAAAAAGCTCCAGCATAAAGGTATAACTTTCAAATTCTCAGCAAGCAAATAAAGCTGACATTTTCAAAAGAAAATCATTACCAGCTCATATGCTGCCATACCACAAAAGCCTATCATTAAATAACTGCTGCATAATCATTGTCCTGGAGTGTTGTTATCCATCGGCTCGCTGCCTATCTCCAGACAGACGCAGTCTGCAAGCCACCAGCTTGTATCTACCATGTGTACATCAGGGAAAGGAAAACTGCAAATTAGAAGAAGTCCCCGCAGTGGTGAAAAGGAAAAGAGGGTGAGTGGGAGAGGAAGAGGGAGTTCACCGGCCACAGAAATTTCGAGAATGATGACAAACCAGCCGGCTCCGCCATCATCCACTTACAATAGGATGCTGCACCTCGCGGCTGCTGAAGCAGTTTGTCAAGGGGTTGCTGGTATCAAATGCCTGACAGGCATTTTAATTGCATCCAACCAAGTGTGGGCCTAGGAATTGGGCATTTAATCCTATGAATATCGTGAACTGGTTTCTTTGTGCTGCTGCCAAACACACGCAGGCACACACTGCACACAGGCAGCAGCACAGCCGGTTTCCACTGTGATGCCAATCCAAATCCTAAACAGGTTTTATGAACAGTACGCACTGAAAAGGAGGTCCTGAGGGATTTAGCATTTTCTGCGTTACGAATTAGGAGGATGATTCGCTCTCCCCCTTTATTTTTTATCCAGCGCTTCTGTTCACATGTTGGAACCAGATCATCTACATTGTTATTTCAGCCTTGCATTTGCTTATTCACACCAGTGGGAAATACAACCAGGGAAAACACAGAAGTGCTGCCAGGACTGTAGGGACGAGCAGGTACCCTTTAGGACTAATATGACTAATGACTATGACTAATACTAATGGGGCTCGCAAATGAGTTGCTGTGAGGCATCCAGTTTTAGTGCTGCTACTTAGCCATCGTGCCTGCCCCAATCTGAGCTCCCTATTCCAAGGCTTTCGCCAGAGCAACGTTAATCTGAGTAAAACAAAGGACCTATGAATTGTGAAATTCTTCAGAGTTTTGGGAGGAGACATGGCATGACTAGGGAGGGGCAGCAGATAAGGGTTAGAGAAGGATGAAGGAATTTTAAAAAAAAGGAAAGTTGAAAGATTAAATGGTTTCTTTCTGAGCTTTGTAAATTGGTAATGAAACAGCATAAGCCGCAAAGGAGCCGTCAAGAGAAACCAATGACACCAACCACACTCTTAAGGGCTGAAGACAAGCTTCGATGTCCCTGCAGTCAGGACACACAAGCCAACTAGATCCCCTTCCCAACAGCAAGCTGGTGCTTCTCAGTCCCCATGACAGCAGAGCCCTTGAGAGTGAAGGATGTCAACAGGAGAAGGAAACATCTCCCCACCACAAAGTTTGGGAGAGGTCTAACAAACCCCATTTACTTTTCAGAGGGAAAAAGAGCTTGCAGGAAGGAGTAACAAATCCCCCACAGATTTGCAGTGCTTCTCTCCCAAAACTTTGGGGGTTAGAGGGCTGCAAAGGGAATCGATTCCCTCCTGCCTTCCCCCACAACCATGACGAGATGACTTTTCACACATCCATCAAACTTTGCATCAACCAGAAGTTCCACCTTCATTGCTATAAACAGTTCCTAGTGCCTTAAAAGCATCTGTCCTGACCCAACAGTTTTCCTCCACTCTCTAAATCACCACAGCAGTGAGGAGGAAGAGGGAAATGGAGAAAGGTAGCCCCCAAAGACAGCCTGTATAAGACAAGGATGATGGTGGAGCAGGTACCGCATGGCAGCAAAAAGGCCTTCAGACTGAACAGAAAAAAACAGTAAGAGCAGCACTAGCGCAATTCTTAGACCTTTCCTCTGAGACAGCCTCCTGTGACTCATCGGAAGGGGTGCCTGCTGCTGCCAAACCTCCCACTGCAGAGCTCATCCTCTGCAGAAACCAAGGAAACTCTAATCCTGCCCTTGACTTCATCAGCTCCACCATTCAACAGTTCGTGCTTGTTCACAGCATTGCTACCATCCGTCCCTCACCTCTACAGCTCTCCTCCACCAGCCAGTCTTCCTCCAAGGCAACCAGGAGTTCTGGGAGGTCCCAGAAACAACACCACGGAGCTGGGATGGGGGAGGCATAGCAAGCAGTCGTGAAAACTGTCCTGTAATCTCTCTCATGTGTTCCTGATGGACCTCCTGCGGACTGACACATATTGCCAGGCTGTGTCGTACATGCTAGGGCCCATGGCTGAATCTTCAACCAGCCACCCAAACGGCCTTCACTCTGCCCATACAAGCATTTCCAGGGATCCAATCTGCCAAAACAGCCTGTGGCAAACAGTTTTATCATAAGACACCACAAAGAGGAGACAATTTTAATAATCAAGTTTGTTCTGGCTGCTCTGCGATACATCTTTTCATATTCCTATGAAAGCATTTCTGACAAGACAAAAGGCACAGTAGGAGACAGGGATGAAGGTCCTAACCTCTAGGTAGAGGCTGGAACACAGAGAACACTCAGCCCTGTCTGAGATTTAACCTTATGTTTTCCTGTCTCAGGCAGGAAAGCAGGATCAGCCACAAAGCAAATGCAGCACATAAAATTAATAAATCGCAACACAGTGAAACAGGAACCCTTGTGAGCAAAAAGAAAATACAACCATCAGTAAGTTGACAAACAAAGGTCCGGGAAATGTTTAAATTATGAACCCATGCTACACAGCATGTGTTTTTAGCACCGTACCTCTCAAAGACTGTAAAGACATTTACAGTCTTGGTAAAGGAGGTGGTGAGACCAGACTGAAGCCTGGTCTAAGCTCTGAAAGATCTTGTATGTTTAGGTGGGTTTTTCTCTTTAATTCTGACATTCATGCAAGACAGTGCACTCACTTTCATTACTGTACTGCAGGAGAGCTTAGAAAATCCAGCTGCATACTGTGTCCCTCTGTACAAGGTGCTGGGCAAAACAGAATACACCTTCTATTATAACAGATTACTTAGAAGAGCCAAAGTGCAAAAGGCAGTAGCAGCATTGTTCTCCTCATTTTCAGGATAATTAAAAAAAAATAATAAAAAACCCGAAGTGGCTTGGCCTTGCCCAGGGTCACACAACCCGTTGCCAAGCCAAGCTGTAAGACCCTCCCAGACCTCTGTTTAATATTCTTTCCACCCATACCACTGCTGAAAACTTGCAACCAGCATTTTAACAAAGGACTTCGGGGTTGGTTGCTTATTTTTTGGCAAAGACAGGGGGAACATTTTATGCAATGCCTAAAATAACATCTAATATCATCAGTGATGTAGATTAAGATGAGTATGTCTACTGAACAGAAACTGCACCACTCTGGTAAAAATAGTCCTGAAACAGGGAATTTTCTTTTTACTTGCTATTGTCTTGCCACTTGTAGCAGTGCTGGGGATGGCTGCCTGACAGAGAGGTTGAGAGGAAACGGATGCTTCACCAGACTCTGTAAATATTGCCTGTTCTTCTGCAGTAGTACTAAACACCAGACTGTCCTATTTTACCAGCCATCTGAGGGACAACCATATTTTTTTCCCCTCCTTGAGGCGGGAAAAACAGAATAGAAGGGCATTAATTAATTCTGGAAGAACACATCCAATATAGTGCACTAGCTTTTTCTCTAAGGCTACACAGTGAGGAAGGCTGAGACTGCAGTCACGATCTGTATCTATAGTTACTGATACAGAGACAATGAAGGGTGGGGAGGAGTTAGGAAAAGCTGCAGGCTGAGTTAACAGCTCTTGTGGGTAGCAAGGTGCAAAGGATTTCAAGGCAGGTTAGAAAGTTTCAGGATGCAGGGTGGCCCTGGTTTTATTTTTAGTCTCCCCACAAAGAACACATATGCAAGAGCTGATCTACCCACCTGATGCAGCCAACCACTCCAGAACCTTTTCAATTGTGCTATTTCCTTTACACCAGCAGTACCGACAGCTTTGTACCCACAACAGATTTCAGTATCCTTACAAGACTTACCTGTCCTTCCTCCCAGATACTGGTGACACTGCCCTTCCACAGCATCCATGCAAAGGCATCCCTTCACACTGAGTATCACAGCCAGCTCTCTTGCACCCATTAACCCACCAGCTGACACAACATGGGCTTCTGTGCAGCACGGTTCTATAAAAGAGCCTTCAAAACCCAGGCAAATCACGACCTCTCTTTCCCATATCGCAGCTTATTTATTTTAAACTTGTCAGGACAGATATTTTCAGGCATGATCTCTTTTGTGAACCCAAGCTGACTCTCCTCAACCAAGTAATACATTAGGTATACATAGAAAGGGACCTCCTATTTCCATTTCGCTCTGGGCCAGCATGTCACTGAAATGAAGATGAAATATATAGGATATTCAAATCCTCCCAGGCCTGCTTTTCAGAACAACCAATTCTGCATAGAACCCTTTGAAGCTACCAGATAAACATATTTTTGGGTTTTCTTATGAAATCCTTGATTTCTAGCTTAAAGATCAGTGAGAACAAAAGAATAAGAAAGCAAAACTCATGAAATGTGTTTGTTAGCCCATAAACCTTCTAAGTGTATGTAGTATAGTTACTCATAACACCTGCAATGCAAGCTTTTGTACAATGACACCATAATAAACCATCACCTCTGCCCTGCGTACTGCCCATGGAGGGGAACAGCCCAGTCTTACCACACATTCAGCCCACTGTTTCTGGGATGTCAGTGACAGTAGAGCACAACACCCCAAGCTCAAAATCTACGCACAGAGGAAAAGTAAAACGTAAAGAGTGAGTGAGTAGTCACACCCCAACTTTTGACATAGCAGAAGCAAACCTCTTTCTCAGAAAACACTGAAACATCACTAAACTCATCTTGATGTGTCCCCATCAGCAGAGCCTGCAAGTGCCTTGTCACCAACACACTGCGCCCAGTGATTTCCCCACTGCCCCATAAGACAATTTCAATTTTCAGTTGTTTCTTGAGTCTGCAATATCAGAAATAATTGACAGCACCAATACTCCTGCATAAAAAACCAGTGCCACTTGAGAGTGCCATGACTTCCCACAAAACCAGATTGCTGACCCGCACACATCCATGAGCACAATGTCTTTGGAGGCTGTGAGATTGACCTGTGCAGTCAACACTTCATTACTAGGAGGCTCAAAGATTACACGAGCTAGCACAAAGCTCCTCTCTGACAGTCTCAAACCACTGGAGTGTCTACAATACATTTACTACTGTTTTAAACATCTAGGTGAAAGAAGTGGGTTTATTCTTTTTTCCCATTTTTATTGTGTCTTTAATTCCACTTCCCGCAGGGAGCTAAACTGCATAGCTTTGTATTACCACATAAAGCAGTAGCTGTAGTGTTATAGCCACAACAAACTAAGGCCATAATGGAAGACAACTTTTCAGGGAATAGTATTTGCTCTTATCAAAGTGGTGCCAGTATGCACAGCAGTCAAAACACAAATTATAATTAATCCTCTGGTCTACCTAAGGATACCGTTTTTCCTACAAATCCTCCCTCACACATCAACAAGAGATGAAGGCAACTCCCATTGCCACACACAAGCACTGTATCCTATGAGGGACTCAGGATTCATGGCCGCCCCCCGAGATAAATGGCAGGATGAGGTTTTGTCAATCTCTCAGAAACTGAGTTTTTTTCTGAATTAAAATTAAGAGTTAAGGGTGTCAGAAAAAGGCAAAGCTAGACTGACATAGTTAAAAGAAATGCTTGTGGTGTTCCCTTGATTGTTACAAGGTAACCAACCACTTTTAGTAATTCCAGTTCTCAGGATCCCCCTTGCCACTACCTGCCTCTTTGCCCCAAAGCTTCCTCCCAGCTCTCTTCCAAATGCTTTCATTCTCACTCCTCCTGTTCCATTTGCTTCCCACTCTTCCCCTTTCACTTCCATCATTGCCCTCTCTTCTTCATACATCCTTCCTTACTACCCCCTCTTGGTAATGCAGATTGGCGGGGACGAGATAGCAGAAAGAAGTCCCAAGGCCATCAAAAGGGACTTCAGGGCACTGGGGCAACTGGTTGAGGGATCAGGGGCGCAGGTGGTGTTTTCCTCCATCCCATCAGTGGCAGGGGACAGCACTGAAAGGGGCAGGAAAACTCACCTGGTTAACAGGTGGCTCAGGGACTGGTGCCATCGGTCAAATTTTGGCTTCTTTGATCATGGGGAGGTGTACACAGCACCGGGCCTGCTGGCAACAGGTGGATCGCAGCTATCACAAAGGGGAAAAAGAATTCTTGGCCACAAGCTGGCGGGGCTCATTGAGAGGGCTTTAAACTAGGTTCGAAGGGGGAAGGGGATATTGCCCAGCTCACTAGGGATGAGCCTAGGCTTGGAGTGCCAAGGCCAGGGGTGAGATTGACAGCCCAGCTCAAGTGTGTTTACACCAATGCATGTAGCATGGGCAATAAACAGGAGGAGCTGGAAGCCATTATACAGCAGGACGGCTACGACTTGGTCACCATCACAGAAACGTGGTGGGTCAACTCGCATGAGTGGCATGCTGTCATAGATGGCTACAGACTCTTTAGGAAAGACAGGCCAACAAGGAGACGTGGTGGAGTTGCTCTATATGTGAGGGAGCAACTGGAATGCATTGAGCTTGGCCTGGGGGCAAATGAGGAACGAGTTGAAAGCTTGTGGGTTAGAATTAAGGGACAGGCTCCTAAGGGTGACATTATGGTGGGTGTATACTACAGGCCACCTGACCAGGAGGAGGAGATTGATGAGGCCTTCTACAGGCAGCTGCAAGCAGCCTCACAGTCACAGGCCCTGGTTCTCATGGGGGACTTCAACCACCCTGACATCAGCTGGGAAGACCATACAGCTAGGCAGGCGCAATCCAGGAGGTTCCTACAGAGCATCGATGATAACTTTCTGATGCAAGTGGTGGAGGAACCAACAAGGAAAGGCGCGCTGCTGGACCTCGTGTTAACAAACAAGGAGGGACTGGTGGAGGATGTGAAGGTTGGAGGTGGACTCGGCTGCAGTGACCATGAAATGGTTGAGTTCAGGATCCTGCGTGGAGGAAGCAGGGCGATAAGCAGGATCAAAACCCTGGACCTCAGGAGGGCTGACTTTGCCCTCTTCAAGGAGCTACTGGGAGGAATCCCGTGGGCCAGGGCTCTCGAAGGCAGGGGGGTCCATGAGTGCTGGTCGCTCTTTAAACAACACTTCTTCCATGCACAGGAGCAATGCATCCCCCTGAGAAAGAAATCGAGCAAAGGAGGCAGGAGACCTGCATGGTTAAACAAGGAGCTTCTAGCGGAGATCAGGCAGAAGAGAAAGGTCCATGGAATGTGGAAAGAGGGACAGGCCACTTGGGAAGAGTACAGGAATGTGGTGAGAGCATGCAGGGATGCGATGAGGAAGGCCAAGGCTCACCTGGAATTGAAGCTGGCAAGGGATGTCAAAAACAACAAGAAGGGCTTCTTCAACTACATCAGCAGCAAAAGGAAGGCTAGGGACAACGTGGGGCCGCTGCTGAATGAGGCGGGTGTCCTGGTGACGGAGGATACAGAGAAGGCAGAGCTACTGAATGCCTTCTTTGCTTCAGTCTTCAGTGCTAAGACTGGCCCTCAGGAATCCCAGGCCCCGGAGGTAAGAGAAGAAGCCTACAAAGAGGACGACTTTCCCTTGGTCGAGGAGGACTGTGTGAGGGATCGCTTAAGTGATCTGGATGTCCACAAATCCATGGGCCCCGATGGAATGCACCCACGAGTGCTGAGGGAGCTGGCGGATGTCATTGCTGAGCCACTCTCCATCATCTTTGAGAGGTCCTGGAGGACAGGAGAGGTGCCTGAGGACTGGAGAAAGGCCAATGTCACTCCAATCTTCAAAAAGGGCAAGAAGGAGGACCCAGGGAACTACAGGCCGGTCAGCCTCACCTCCATCCCGGGAAAGGTGACGGAGCAGCTTATCCTGGAGGCCATCATGAAGCAAGTGGAAGAAAAGAAGGTTATCAGGAGTAGTCAGCATGGATTCACCAAAGGGAAATCATGCCTGACCAATCTAATAGCTTTCTACGATGACATGACTGGCTGGGTAGACGAAGGGAGAGCCGTGGATGTTGTCTACCTTGCCTTCAGCAAGGCTTTCGACACAGTCTCCCATGATATCCTCCTAGGGAAGCTGAGGAAGTGTGGGCTGGATGAGTGGTCGGTGAAGTGGATAGAGAACTGGCTGAACGGCAGAACTCAGAGGGTTGTCATCAGCGGCGCTGAGTCTAGTTGGAGGCTGGTGACAAGTGGTGTCCCCCAGGGGTCAGTACTGGGCCCAGTCTTGTTTAACTTCTTCATCAACGACCTGGATGAAGAGTTAGAATGTACCCTCAGCAAGTTTGCAGATGACACCAAACTGGGAGGTGTGGCAGATACACCAGAAGGCTGTGCTGCCATTCAGCGTGACCTGGATAGGCTGGAAAGCTGGGCAGAGAGGAACCTGATGAGGTTCAACAAGGACAAGTGCAGGGTCCTGCACCTGGGGAGGAACAACCCCATGCACCAGTACAGGCTTGGGGTGGACCTGCTGGAGAGCAGCTCTGCGGAGAGGGACCTGGGTGTCCTGGTGGACGACAGGTTAACCATGAGCCAGCAGTGTGCCCTGGCTGCCAAGAAAGCCAATGGGATCCTGGGGTGCATTAAGAAGAGCGTGGCCAGCAGGACGAGGGAGGTTCTCCTTCCCCTCTACACTGCCCTGGTGAGGCCTCATCTGGAGTACTGTGTCCAGTTCTGGGCTCCCCAGTTCAAGAAAGATGAAGAGCTACTGGAGAGAGTCCAGCGGAGGACTACAAGGATGGTGAGGGGACTGGAGCATCTCCCCTACGAGGAGAGGCTGAGGGAACTGGGCTTGTTCAGCCTGAAGAAGAGAAGGCTGCGAGGGGACCTTATAAATGCCTACAAATATCTGAAGGGTGGGTGTCAGGAGGATGGGGCCAAGCTCTTTTCAGTGGTGCCCAGTGACAGGACAAGGGGCAATGGGCACAAACTGAGGCACAGGAAGTTCCGTCTGAACATGAGGAAGAACTTCTTCCCTCTGAGGGTGACGGAGCCCTGGCCCAGGCTGCCCAGGGAGGTTGTGGAGTCTCCTTCTCTGGAGATATTCAAGACCCGCCTGGACAAGGTCCTGTGCAGCCTGCTGTAGGTGACCCTGCTTCGGCAGGGGGGTTGGACTAGATGACCCACAGAGGTCCCTTCCAACGCCTACTATTCTGTGATTCTGTGATTCTGTGATTCCTTTACCTCCCTCTTTCTGATACCTCCCCCTAACAACCCCTGCCTCCCCTCAACAGGTAAAAGACACAGAAAAGTGAAAAGCCTGAAAACAGCACGATGTCTGTTGAGCACCTCGTTACTTATTCAACTTGCCTGCTTGCAGAAGAAAGGAAAGTGATTGCCCAACACACTCACATATAAATTCCTGCTTCAGGGAGGTGCTTAAACCAGGCTTCTAAAGCTGTAGGATCCAAACCCACCAGTTAATGCTAAAAACAATGGTCAATTTTCCTGTTACACCTCTGCCTAGACCAAGAGACATTCCTGCAAGCATGTAATGGTTGTTACCATCTGGTTCAGTCCCAGCCTTAACCTCAACTTGAGGCACAAGTGCTCTGGCAGCACTCGAGTACACGCAGCCCTTGTCGTGGTGGGGGTCCATGTGAAAGCCTGTCACACCATGTGCATCTTACAGACACAGAGTGTTTCTGCATCCTACCACATGCCTCGTGACTAAGAAAATACTGCAGATACAAACCCTACCACTTCTAATTTTCCCTCTCTCCTGGCCTACCAGTGGGATGATGAATCAAGACAAAAACTTGCTTACAGTAAAATATCATAGCCACTGTGACAGACCTTATTCAAATGTCAGTTTGTACTTCACTTAACCAGATAACCTAATGGATTTCAATTAACTGTCATGTCATACCTCATCATAGAAGCTTCAGTTATTATTCTGTATTAAATTTATAAATAAAATATTTTAAATACATGAATCGTTTGTTGAATCAGATTTTGCATGACGTAATTAAAATATAAACTCTGAGCTGGCGTGGCCTTAAACATATATAAAGCAGTAACTGCAATGTAAAATACACAAATGCATCTGTTTGTCTAATCATAGGTATCATGGGACAGTATTCCATTTTAGATCCCATTTATATTTAGGACAATACGTAAGCAAGCATTTAAGTTCTCTTTCAGTCAGTGGGTTGTTGGCAAGTAGTGAAATGCAGTACTGAAAATAGAGGGTTTCCTGAAATGGGTCAGTATCTGTGAGCCCCTTCAGAGAAAAGGTATTTCCTCCTCCATTTTCACCATGCTAATAAGTCAATTTAAAGATCAACGTTTTTTTCAGAGGTATCTTCTCTATCAGCTAAGTACTGCCTTCGTACAAGCTGCCAGACAGTTATGTTCTCCCATGTCCACACCTTCCTTCAAGAATTTTTTTTTAAAAAAAAGGGTTAGCCCTAATAACTCACTGCTTTTCCTCGACAGCAAAACCAATCAGACAGGCAATAGAAATTGCACTAACATGTAGTAACATTTAATAGAATTGGTTTGAACAGCCTCTCTCTTAGCAGTGCTTTATGTAATGAAGGCAGTCAGGCAGAAACCCATGGAAGAGCTACCAGCAGCTGAGCCACGCAGAGTGGAAGCAACTCTGTCCTCACTACAAAGAAGAGATGACAAACGCCGCCCTTATGGGAACGCTGCTGACTAGTCAGCCTGACCCACATGGGCGTGGGTATGACGCTGTGCCAGCATGATCATAGAATCACAGAATGCTTTGGGTTGGAAGGGACCTTTAGAGGTCATCTAGTCCAACCCCCCTGCAACGAGCACGGATGGGGCATCTACCACCTCTCTGGGCAAGCTGTTCCAGTGTTTCACCACCCTCATGGTAAAAAATATCTTCCTTATATCCAGTCTAAATCTGCCCTCCCTTAGTTTAAAGCCATTACTCCTTGTCCTATTGCAACAAGCCCAGCTGAAAAGATTTTCCCATCTTTCCTGTAGGCCCCCTTCACGTACTGAAAGGCTGCTGTAAGGTCTTCCCGCAGCCTTCTCTTCTCCAGGCTGAACAGCCCCAGCTCTCTCAGCCTTTCCTCACAGCAGAGGTGCTCCAGCCCTCGGGTCATCTTTGTGGCCCTCCTTTGAAACCGCTCCAACACATCCATGTCCTTCTTGTGCTGGGGGCTCCAGAGCTGGACACAGTACTGCAGGTGAGGTCTCACCAGAGCAGAGTGGCAGAATCCCCTCTGTCACCCTGCTGGCCATGCTTCTCTTGGTGCAGCCCAGGATACAGTTGGCCTTCTGGGCTGCGAGCGCACATTGGTGGATCATGTCAAGCTTTTCACCCATCAGTACCCCCAAGTCCTTCTTGTCAGTTCTGCCATCAATCCCTGCATCCCTCAGCCTGTATTGATAGCGGGGGTTGCCCCAACCCAGGTGCAGGACCTTGCACTTGGCCTTGTTGAACCTCACGAGGTTCACACAGGTGCACTTCTCCAGTTTGACCAGGTCCCTCTGGATGGCATTCTGTCCTTCTGGTGTGTCAGCTGCACCACTCATCTTGGTGTTGTCTGCTAACTTGCTGAAGGTGCACTCAATCTCGCTGTCTAAGTCACTGATGAAAATGTTAAACAGTACTGGTCTCCGTACGGACCGCTGAGGGACACTGCTTGTCAACGACGTCCATTTGGACATCGAGCCATGATGCAACAGCTTATTCCCTCTTCACATGGGCACGCTGGTCCTTTGCATGGAGATGGGCATGTTCAATAGCTGTCTTCACAGACTGCACACTTCCAGTAAAAACAACCACAATTAATAGCCACTTTGACCTCTAAGAGAAAGCCCAGCTGAAACCCGCAGATGTCCTTCCTCAATTTCAGTGCAGTTGGTTCAGAACTTGTATTTCACAGACTCCTGTAGTGCTTCAGATAAAGACAAGGAGGGATGGTAGTGTGTGCGCTGTGTGTTACAGATATCCTCTTTGCAGAGGACCCTGTTGCAAAGGGCTTCTTAATGGATTTTGGCTATTGTATTTACTTTGAAATGAATGTAACGGATATTGCAGGCTAATTCATTAGCTACTTGTGATTGATACTTGTTTTCATCACTACAAAAGCAGATTTCCTGAGGTTAACATAATGATCCCAATTCCTGCTCTGCTTATACACATTAAAGTCAGCCTCAGCTCCACCGAGTCCACAGCAGTTGCCACAACAAGACTAAAATGGGTTTAATGACAGGAGACTTGGGTTGGGTAATTTAAATGTAGGTTTCATTCACCCTGGTCTCAGAGCACTGCCCAAAATGATTTTCAAGCTCTTTGTACATGAGAATTACTTCTCCCATCTCTACTGGGCAGTTGTCTTGAGGGTGAGGCTGTTTAACAGCACTCAGTTACACTGCCCATGAGCTCAGGGTACAAAGCAAAGAGTGCCACATTCAGTTGCCATAATCAGGAAGACTGTTGGGAGGTGTGACGTGATTATAGTCAAATCTGGTTTATCAGAATGGGATGGAAGACAAGAAAGTCATTAGACAAAAAGGAATTTCAGATAAATGGAGGACCCTGGAACTTGTCTGATATACTTCATGGGACGTGATCGTCTTTTAGATGCAGCAGTACTTCGATCAATGGCATTTTAGATGACAGGTCCAAATGGCAGCACTGCCAGTAAGTCAGGGATCTTCTGCTGTTTCAACAACTGGCATGGAAATTCTTACTACTGTAAGCCATCCAGACACTGGTTTACACTGTATTCAAAGGATGCTAGTGTTTAGCAGAGCAGTGACCCCACAGCAACAATACAGCACCAGTGAAAATACGATCTGGAATTAAAAGGAGGGAAGGTAGAGGTAAGGATGGAGAGAGAAATTGCCAGTCTCAGCTCCTCTACTGTCCTACCTGCGTTCATATGAAAGATTTCCATTCAGATTGGCAAGCAACACAAGAAAGCACAGACAGTTCAAAAGACAAGGGTTTATGCTCTGTGCAAGGCTCCCGAGATACACGGAATCAGAAGGGAAAGACAGAAATATGAGAGTTTAGCAGCTTTAACAACAAATTCTACCAGTACAGAGGAAGAATATGCTAAGCTTCTTAAGAGTCTGAACACTCAAATTAAAATCATACAAAAAACAGAGATAAGTATCGCGTAACTAAGGGACAGCACAGGAATAAAATCACAAAAAGCTAAGGAACAAAATTAATTACAATTAGCAAAGAACATAAAAGGCAACCAAAAAAGATTCAGAACGATCCGACAAGCAGACAGGGAAAGTCATGGTTCAGCAGAGAAGCACAGCAAAGATGATGCACAGAAGGGTAGGATTCAACATATTCAACATTTGCCTCAATTCTCACAAATAAGATGAACTATGAGCAAACACTGTATGCGATTAATTTTAAAAGGAACCAGAACCCTGCACCACAGTAGGAAAGAGCAGCTTAAGAAATACTCAAAACAAGATAGATGTCACTCAGCAAATTTTGTGAGTCCTCTCTGACTCAAGAAGAGCATTTAAGGTTTCAGAACAGATCCCAGAGAAGATAAAACATCACACTCTCTCTTGAAAGCTGTGGGAAATTATAAACTAGTCAGTTTAACCACATCTTTGCAAAGATTTTGGAAAAAATAAAAAACCCAAGCAGTTTACAAGCACCTGCAGGACAGGATTGTGACTGAAAAAATACTGCTGGCAATATGAGCTTGTCAATAACAAATTCCAACAAATTAATCTCATTCCCTCCTGATTCTGCATTTATAAAATTTGGGTTTGACCCTAAGTTGGGATGAGTTTGTCACACTTGAGAAAGCATCTTCAAAAATGAAGATCACTGCAGCATACTGCAGAGCATCTCTGAAATCTAAAAGCAGAAAATCAAGAAAGAAAAGGACTGAACAGCATATTGAGAGACAAGGCCTCAAACACATATCTAGACAAATCAGGAGTAAGTAGCAAGGCAATAGCTTGGCAGGAAAAGGCTTACTGTGGGCAAAAAAAAGGCAAATCACAGTTTTATTTATCCTAATGGGGATGCTGTCTCTAAAACACCGGGATAATTACTCAATATTCTTTGTTGGTGGTGACGTCTCAGCTGAAGAAATGCCAAAATTTGGGGTGTGCACAGTAAGAAAGATATTGGCAAACTGGGCAGAGTCCAGATATAAGCAAAAGGGAGAGTTTGGGAAAATATTCTTCTAATTTTTCCTCGTAAGGCATGCATTTTCAGATAGGTTTCTCTAAAGTACAGAAAATCAAGCAGTAATAATCAGGGTATATAATTTGTGAAGACAAACCAAGCAAGCAATTACATTCTAAATCAAAATCAACTGGGGGGGGGGGGGGGAGGAGACGACAAAAGAGGAATTCGCTGAGCTAATTAAAAGCAAAGATGACTTTTTTGGTGAAGTATTTAAAAAATCCCTGCTACTGAAGAAGGTCAAACAATTTACTTATGTATTCTTGTTTTACAAAAAGAGCACCAAGGACAATGCCTAGAAATGCTGGCATCCTCCTCGACTGAATACAACCGTGCAACTGTGCACGGATTGGCCAACTGGTACAGCCTCCAGCAGAATTCCCCCAGGCCACAGGACTGACTTCTATTGCCTTCTCTCCATCCTTCAGCAGGCTTCCTGAGAAGCCACATCAGGATTGCTGGTGCGGAGCACGGCACTGCACCAACATTGCTCCCTCCACACCTTTCTAATCCGGGCTAGGCATGGCACTAGGGACCTCAGCCTCAGCCCCGAACTGCCATCAGGATTAGGGTTTAGAGAGCCACAAAGCCTGCAGCTCCCGGGACAATGGGGCTGGACAAGGCATGCCAAGGGGAGCATGGCACTGCACCAACATTGCTCCCACTAGACTAACATGCTCTCTCAGAGGACAAGGCAGGTGTGACAACCCCTGCAGCTCTTCCACATGAATCCCATCTGCTGCTCCCCTCTTTGCTGCTGGAGCATCTCAGTGGGACGGGGAAGGCACGAAGGCTGGCCCTTGCCTCTCCACAGTGCCACTGAGATCTTAAGTTAGGGTCTGGAAGCCAACAGTTTCACTAGGTCTGTGACCTGCCATCCCCCAGACTTCCAGTTGGTCCACAGAGCTGCACTGGTTCAGGTGAAAGTGTTTCTCCACTTGTTAACACCAAAGTAGAGACTGAAGAACACAGATGCTCCTAGCACTTGCAAGAAAGCCCCCACCTCTTTTAAAATGTTTTCAGAATCAGTCTTTGGGGCAGCTTTTATACTTGAGCAAAAACCCCAAGCAATGATATGGAACCTGCAAGTGAAAAACCAGGAGAGCAACGCTATTAAAAAAGATCGCAGAAGGAATGAAAAGGAGAGAATAAATGTAATAACTAATACACATCTAGCTCCAAGGTTCTCTCTGCACTAATTGGCAAAAAGAATACAACTGAATCAGTAATAACTGAAGGAACTTGAAGACAAAGGCATTTCCAGCCAACATTAGATAAAGGGATAAAAGAAGGCTGTAATGAGAATTCAGATTCTGGTATCATTTGGGGGGGCTGGGAAGGAGGTGGCTATATTCAAAAGAAATAGTTCCTTTGTAAAATGATAGCAAGCACTCTCATTCCTAATGCAGACAGAGGCATCTGAAAGACCTTTTTCAGCTGATGGTGTCACCAAACACCCTTTTGGACACAAGCTCTGCACTAACAGTATTAAACAAGGATAAGAGACTGCTGTAGCAAAATACAGTGTGTCACTTGTTTATATTTTCTAACCTCATAAATCATTAAAGGATGAATACTAAGAAGCATCCAGCTTTCTGAGCATTTCTCAACTCCAGTGATTCTCTGCACATAGCTGACGGGAGCTTAAGCTTTCATTGCTTTTGAAGTTGGTCCTGCAGAACAAGTCAGGTCCAACATCACTAGCAAAACACATTGGGTATCCCTTCTCAGGAACCAAATCTTGAACAGAGGAATTTCCACTGATAACTTTAAAAGTCATCAGCAATGGAGTCAAGCACACTCACATCTGCCTCTGGTTCAAAGCCTTGAGTTTTGTAGAAGACAGTTTCTGAGCAACCAAACTGTGCAAAGAGACAAACAAAAGGCACACTAATTTTACTGGCTCGCTGCCATATTTTGGGGGAAAGATGTTCATGAAAACTCAGTAAGACTGAAATACATGGTTTTTATGATAAAGAATAAAAAGGTACAAGTTCAAAAACAGTACAGAAAAGACCAGATTAAATAAACTTCCCAGGAGGAGGGAAGGAGAAGGAAAAAAGAAAGAACAAAACCAACCAAATAAACAAACAAAAAAAGCCCACCCACAAGTCTGCATCATCTGCAGAAAGAATCAGTCATGAACCAAAAGCTCACACTGTCAGGGTAACCAACTCCAAACTAACTATTGATATATTCACCCAAAAGCTATTCTTCCAAACCTTTCCAAGCCCCAGGGATATGGTAGTGCAAACCACAAAGGCATTTTCTGAACTACGCTACTACATCATCACTGACCACAGCTAAAGTTGATGGGAATCAACCAATCCACTAGTCTGCAAGAAGTTAAGACAGAAAATGCAACAGAGTACAAGCTGTCTGCAGTCCCATCTGAACAGGAGGAGGGTGGCCCTCCTGCAACTATTCACACCCAGAAGACGTCCTCCGAACTCCACATGAAGATTGCATTTTCTGGTTTGATAGCTTTGCTCCAGTCACATTTTGATCAAGCCACATTCTGCTATCCTCTGAATATCCTCACTGCAATCAGCAGGACGACTGAAGCTGTAAGAGCTTCAGGTAAGTGTGGCAGCACAGACCCTACAGAGCCTGTTCTTTGCTGTACTCTGCAGGTACAAGCATAAAGCCACAGAAGCGGAATGGACAGAATCCAGTTTATAAGGACAGCGGGGGTTTTTTTCACATTATCTTCTTTTAGCTGTTGGGATCTCTAACGTGTAGACTCACCTTTGTAACTCCTGGCTTTTGGGCACTACATTATTTTCTTGAGTCTCCCCTTGATCACTTCTCATTGCAGATCTTGCTGCAAGCTGGAAACACTCGGCCTGCTGTGCCTGCAGCTCCGCAATGTTCCAGTGAGCAGAGGGAGCTCCAGGCGCCATTCAATCCACCCACCTCAATACAAGTCTCCCCCAAAGACACACACTTACCTCCCACAACCGAGCCTTGACTTTAGCTCAGACTAGAAACCAAACTCCAACACAGCAAACTTGAGATTCACCTCACTTAATAGCAGCCCTTATTCACAGGACTTGCAAACTGTGTAGTATTTTGTACTGCTTTCATTAATCATTTTCACTCTCCAGTCAATGCAAACCAAAAACCTCAGAACTTGCACAACTGGCAACATTATCCTTCAACATTTCATTGCTTCCACTCAGATATTAGTCTTCAGCCTGACAAAGCTTTCACAGGACAAAAGATTAGTGGAAAAGGAATGGGTTTTCATTAAAGTATTTATTCTCTATTCATTGCATATGTGAGATTTTTAAGGGACAAAATCAACCTGTGTGTTCATCTGGAAACTACCAACCCTTTCTTCAACTGAATTTCTTAATTCTCTCCTGTTCAGAGACTAAATATTGAAGAACAGAGAAAGAAATATTTATTGTACTTCTTAATAAAGGGGAACCATGAAAAATCATTAATAAATCATGAACAACTTCACTAATAAAAAAAATATAGGGCCATGCCAAAATAACCAGCTTCTACACACAAAAGACTAGGGTGCAAACAAAACACTAGAGACCTACACCTGCTGCAGATTGCTGCAGGTCAAGAGTCAGAAAAATCTCATCTGGTAAGGTTGTCCGAGCCCTTGTTAACTTGTGGTGTTTCTCTAGGACACGTTGATTTTCTGCCACAAGATGTTGTCTGTTAAGGTCATCAGAGGACTGGGAGTTCTAGAAAAACTCACACTAAGTGTTTGTCAAACAGCATCCACTGGTTACACCCGGGTCCTAGAAGTCATCTGAGCACTGTAATGCTGGGAAACACACTTTGTTCCAGTCCCTTTTGTTCCCCCAGCAGACTCTATTTGCTGATCCTTTTTGCTGGATTCAGGCCACTTCCAGTTGCTGACCCTTGTTAGTCCATCAGGACGGGGCCCTAATGAAACCAGCTTCCTCAAAACAGATTTTCTTCCTGCCGCTGTTCCCCACTCTCACATTCACAGGTATCTTCTCTCTTCTCCTCTTCAGCCGTTCCCGAGGGAAGGGTTCAACACTGCACAGCCAAGTCACATAAGGAGCATATACCAAGGTTCAGCGAAAGACACCAGCTGGACGAAGGGCTTTCTTTTCCTTGCACCTTTTGGAAAGACTGGAGTATAGTCTCACTAAAAAGACATCTCTACACATGCCACATCTACTGATGTCAAACAGACCAGCTGATTCCAATCTCCCACCTTTCCCAAATTATAAAATACTCTGTTACTCTAGAGTTTAACAGGATCTATCAACCATCAAACACAGTTGAAAGCTGTGAATACTTAGATACTTGTTTAAATTCAAACATTTAAAAAAAAAAAGAAAGAAAAAGTGGGAGCTTATCTTCTGATTTCTGCTTCCCAAGTCACCACCCTGTGGTCACAGCTGGTGCTGGGGAACAAAATAAGAGCAGCTCTCCCTGCCCTGAACCTCACAAAGCCTCCAGGATAAGAAAACATTGTCTTCTCCTGAAAGACTTGGGATAATTCCAAAATGTTTTTGTGTTATAAATATAGGAGCAAATGTAAACAAACCTAAAATCAGATAAATGTGAAATACTAGCACTCTATTTCTTCCATTTTTTTCCCTGTTCCGTCAACCTGTTTGCTGTGATATTTAACAATTGTCTCTCACTCTTTGTCTTCCGTCCATCTCTTTCCCCTTTCTGCTGCTTCTTCTCATCTCCAATTTCTCTTCCACTCAGTTTCTCATCCTTCTCCATCATCCATGTCCTCAAGGCCCGCATCAGCTCTGCCATGGCACCCTGATCACTTTCGCTGCTGTGGGCTGTGCCTGCGCTCCGCCTAGGATCCCATCGAAGGCCTGCAATCTCCCAGCCCTCCCAAGAACAAGGATTCCACAGCCACATTACAGAATCACAGAATAGTAGGCGTTGGAAGGGACCTCTGTGGGTCATCTAGTCCAACCCCCCTGCCGAAGCAGGGTCACCTACAGCAGGCTGCACAGGACCTTGTCCAGGCGGGTCTTGAATATCTCCAGAGAAGGAGACTCCACAACCTCCCTGGGCAGCCTGGGCCAGGGCTCCGTCACCCTCAGAGGGAAGAAGTTCTTCCTCATGTTCAGACGGAACTTCCTATGCTTCAGTTTGTGTCTGTTGCCCCTTGTCCTGCCGCTGGGCACCACTGAAAAGAGTTTGGCTTCATCCTCCTGACACCCACCCTTGAGATATTTATAAGCATATATTAGGTCCCCTCTCAGCCTTCTCTTCTTCAGGCTGAACAAGCCCAGCTCCCTCAGCCTTTCCTCAGGAGAGATGCTCCAGTCCCCTCACCATCCTTGTAGCCCTCCGCTGGACTCTCTCCAGTAGCTCCTCATCTTTCTTGAACTGGGGAGCCCAGAACTGGACACAGTACTCCAGATGGGGCCTCACCAGGGCAGTGTAGAGGGGAAGGAGAACCTCCCTCAACCTGCTGGCCACACTCTTCTTAATGCACCCCAGGATACCATTGGCCTTCTTGGCAGCCAGGGCACACTGCTGGCTCATGATCAACCTGTCGTCCACTAGGACACCCAGGTCCCTCTCCACAGAGCTGCACTCCAGCAGGTCCGCCCCAAGCCTGTACTGGTGCATGGGGTTGTTCCTCCCCAGGTGCAGGACCCTGCATTTGCCCTTGTTGAACCTCATCAGGTTCCTCTCTGTCCAACTTTCCAGCCTGTCCAGGTCACACTGAATAGCAGCACAGCGTTCTGGTGTACCCACCACTCCTCCCAGTTTTGTGTCATCTGCAAACTTGCTGAGAGTACATTCTAACTCTTCATCCAGGTCATTGATGAAGAAGTTAAACAAGACTGGGCCCAGTACTGACCCCTGGGGGACACCACTAGTTACAGGCCTCCAACTAGACTCAGCGCCGCTGATGACAACCCTCTGAGTTCAGCCATTCAGCCAGTTTTCAATCCACCTCACTGACCACTCATCCAGTCCACACTTCCTGAGCTTCCCTGTGAGGATGTTATGGGAGACAGTGTCAAAAGCCTTGCTGAAGTCGACGTAGACAACACCCACGGCTCTCCCCTCATCTACCCAGCCAGTCATGCCATCATAGAAAGCTTTCAGATTGGTCAAGCATGATTTCCCCTTGGTGAATCCATGCTGACTACTCCTGATAACCTTCTTTTCCTCCACTTGTTTGATGATGACCTCAGGATAAGCTGCTCCATCACCTCTCCCGAGATGGAGGTGAGGCTGACCGGCCTGTAGTTCCCTGGGTCCTCCTTCTTGCCCTTTTTGAAGATTGGAGTGACATTGGCCTTTCTCTAGTCCTAGGACACCTCTCCTGTCCTCCAGGACCTCTCAAAGATGATGGAGAGTGGCTCAGCAAATTACACTCCCCCCAAATGCTGCCATTCCTTGGGTACATGCTAAACACATGTCCCCAGCCAGGTCATCCTGCACGTGCCATACATGCTCACTCCCCACCATGCCCCAAACCCACACAGTGTCCCTGGTACATCCTTCACTGTGCTCCTCCACCTTCTGGCTCTCATTCCCCCTCAACCTCTGCCCCGCTTCATCCCAAGCAGACTAAGCGCTGCTTAATCATCTCACAGTGGTGTCAGGAGGCCCACATAATTACTGTTCTGCAGTGCATGCCTCAATCCACAAGTGAAAGCCATTTAGTACACGTCCTGGACCCTGTTGCCAAACTGCTTTCAAAAATTCAATGAGCATGCCATCAGGGCAAGCAAAATGCTAAAGTGTTTCCTCTCCGCTTTTCCCACCTAATCTTAAAGCCTTTTTCCTTGTCTCTCTCCATCCCTTGAACAAGAGAGAAACCAAGTGTGGGAGCTTCTCTATATAAAACTATATTTTATGAATAAGTATACACACAGGCATTGGTTCAGACTGACTCCAACATATAGCCAAGATAAAATAGCATTCAGTTATTTACATTTTGTTATGCCTTAGCAGAAATTATTTTAAGCTTCTGTAACTTGCAAAACAAGTCACTGTGATCAGCAAATGCCTTCTACCCTGCAACATGCAACCTTATGAGCAGAAGGCAGAGTGCAAAAGGCAGGTATCACTTGAAGATAAAAGTCTCCTGACAGTATACCCCTAATATCCATGCATGAGCAGGTGCTTGCCATCTGACAGGGAACTCAGCGAACACAATAAACTAAAAAGCTTAAGGCTTTTCTTGCTATCTCATTTTATTTTTATTCAACTACTACTCCACATGCTGCTATTTAATTTCTGTGGCTCAAGGTTTTGCCCCTTTAAAGGACGAAGAGACTCTCTCACCCGGAATTAATCTTTCATTCCTGAAAAACACTGAACGGAATCTTCTTATTTCCCCCCAGGTACACCAAGATTAGTGACATCTGATCCTTGCCTGTACTGCCCAGTCAGTTATTGCTATTTTCCTTCCGAAGCCCACAAAGACACTTCAGGAGCGAAAGCTCTTGCAGTGTGAGGGCACTGTGCAAACAGCTGCTAAGAAATGAACGCATGAGATGAAATAATGGGTGGGAGGAGGAAAGAGGCTGCAAGAGGCAAAGTAGCTCACTAGCACCAGATGCAAGAGCCCAGTCCAGCTCCTGCATCTCTGCCCTGACTTACAGAAACTGGGTGACAAAAGATTTCCTGCAACCCAGCTTTTTCCGCCACATTTCACCTTCCTTACACACTATCAGGACAAAAGATTATCATATTGTTTACATTCTATCTACAGCAGCAGCTTGAGGCCTCACTCCCAAACCAGCCCCAGAGTACTAGATGCTGCACCAACTTGCACCAAGTTTATCAGCTGCATAGCAAACTAACAACAATGTACCTACAGATGAACAATGCCTGTCAGCTGCAGGATGAGTTGGTATCTCAGCTGGGACCTGCTGATGCACTTTCAGCTGGCACTGCATGACATGGAAATTCTCTGGGGACAGCAAGGTGGCTTGGCTGCCATGAGATGCTTCCTCACACCTCCCAGTCCACGTGGAGGGGAGGCAGGAAAGCAAACAAAGCAGATGCAGCTTGAAAACTGGTAGCAAGTTCTTTATGGTCTGGGAATAGGACTAATTCATACACAAAAAAATCCCAAACAAAATTCCCGTAAGCAAAGAGCAGTCAGGTTCAAACAACTTATAGTTCATCCTAACCTTGGCCAAACAAATCTAATGTCTCCAGCAGTCTCTGTAAGTGAAAGACAGCCAAACCCCTGATGTAGCCAGGTCCCTTCAAGCCCTTAGAAACTGACGACTAGCCCACAGAATTCTTTAAGATAAGAAAAATAGAAAAGAAAAATGGATTTAAAAAAAAAATAAAATTCTGTCTTACCTGAAGATTCAGAGAAATGACGGTGCACTAAGTGAAGCCCAATCCCACATCAATACCCTGCTGAAAGCCCGGCTGCTCTCAGGGAAGAGCTGACCTGAGAAAAGCCTGACCTTAGGGACCAGAGTCTGGCAAGAGAGAGGAAGGGTCCCTCCAGGCAAGATCTCTCCCTGACAAGCTCCCAGCAGGAGCAGAGGCTCCAACAGAAAGGCCAAGCATTCACCAACAAGGGATAGATGGTGCAGAGCAAAACCCAAGCTGACAAACAGGCTAATTCATTTGCTTGTTGTTTATTATGTATAAGCACGGTGCCATCTGCTTTACTATATCCTTCAAAAGGCTGTAGCAGCAAGGAGGAAAGCAGCCTCTTTGCCATCCTCCTGCTGTGGAGCACAGGGCGAGGCAGGCTGCTCTGCGTGGAGGGGAGACTGCCCCTTCCCCAAGAGCACTCACGCTGAAGGGGCCAGGGTGCAGGGAAGACAAGGAGGGACAGAGCCGGGGGAACATGACCAGGAAACAGCTGAGAAAAGCATAGCACTCTCACCTCCCACAGCCAGGTGACTCGGGGTCCCATCGCAGGCTCAGTGCTGGCACTGCCAGCGAGCGGGAGCAGGGAGACTGCAGAGTCAGGAGGGGAGTCGGATTTCACCTGTGTTCAGGATAACAGTTACCCTGGGTGCAACCAGAGCATTGCCCAAGCTGTACGGTGCTTACTGGCTCTCAGTGGCCTGGCTGCTCCAGCAGCCTTGGTGAGAGCAGGGAACCCACAGGAAACGACATGAAGTCGGCTGCTTCTAGGACAAATTCACCTTCTTCTCAGAGGGTCATTTCCCAGACTGAGGGAAAGCTACTTTGGTGTCAAAGCACTAAGTAAGATTGAGGCCCAGGTCTCTGAAGAAGTTGGTTTACTGATTTCGGAGCCAAGTGGCTTCAAACAAGGAGACCTGACATCCTTAGAAAGGGTGCCTTGAGGTTGCCACCAAATGCAACAAAGCTGCAAGCTATGGGACTGTTCACTGAACATGTGCACATCTCACACAGCTTTGGGGATTCCAATATTAGATCAATCATTCATCCCATCCCACCACTGATTACTGCCATCCTCTCCCCCATACATGCCCAGCCTGAGCGGTTGGTAAAATCTCAGTGCAGCCCCATGGAATCAAATGCTAGAGAACTTCATATATATATGTATGCATATATATATACACTCACACCCCCAACATAACTGTGAAATACCCCATCTGCTCATGTTACACTTCAAATGCATGCAATTAACTGAACTGAAACGGCACGAGGATCTGGATCAGTCAGTGTCTTTTTCCTAACTCCCACTATTTCCACCTTTCTCTCACCCTAACTTATGGAATGCCATATGAATTACTGAATGGATCATGCTAAAACTGGAGCCTTTAAAATCTATTTTTAATACAGATTACGGGGGGATATTGTCAGTCCATGGTGCAGCATTGTTTGCCTCACAAGCTTGGTCTGTCACTGCTTCTGGCAAGACCCACTTCCAGCGCTGACAACTAATCTCCAAACTCTTAAGCATTTTTCCTTGGTGCTCTGAAACAAAACTCTGTTTCCTTCCGAGTTCCTTGGTGAGAACTCTGCAGGAATAGCAGGTCAGGCGAGCATTAGTGTACTGTAGCTTTTCCACCTTGCTGCTGCTGTTCTGAAGTAGCCATGGGATGCCTAACAAGGATGCGCAGTTTTCACTGCCAAAGCTACCAAGGTATCTATTACTCTAACATGTAGGGCTGTTAACCTGAGCTTTTACGAAACATCATCCAGACACATTAGTCATGTGCTGCCCAAAGAAACAGCTAGAGGAAGAGTCTATACATTTCTTGTCCTCTGGTACAAACTGGGAGGGTACAGATTTTTCAACCCCTCACTGATAGCCCCTCCACCTTATGGAGCCACAACAACACAATCAAAGTCTTGGCAGGAGAAAGAACTGGAGCAACCTAGTTTGTTTATATGCTGATAATTAAATCCTGATGCAAAGCTAAGGAGACTCAGAATAAAGATCCAGCAACAGAAAGACACAAAACTACAAAATCTCTTTACAAGGCCACAGTAAGCTCTAGTAGGCATTTTAAAGCCAAGGCAGGTCAGCTTGGCCAGGTTATTATTAGCTCTGAGCAGTCCACACATCAGTGTTAGCACACATTACCTGAAATTGCAATGGTTATCAAGAAGTGCATTTTCTCCTACCCTTGAAAATCAATTAAACCATTACCCATCTCATCTTTACAGCCAAATACACCACAAGCAATGCAGAATTAATCCAAAACCAATGTCAGATAAAAGGCTTCAGGTGAGGTCATACAGCGTTAGAGTGAACACGTGCCAAAAGAAAGTGATTTCTAGACAGTTAACTCCTCCTTTCCTTTTAACCTATATAGGCTCATCAGAATAAAGCTCCACTGAAAGCATATTCTTCCACAATGAGTTTAACAACTCAGAGAAAAGTAACTCGCACGCACACAGATGTGTGATGTGGATGCCAGTGGATGCACAGTTTCTAACTGATTCCAGAAATTATGCTCACATTTGCATATTACTTTTTACCTGAGGAAACATAGGTGCTGCCTAGGCAAAACAGGAGGCTAGCACCAATCCAGCATCTCCAGCTCTGGCTAGACACAAACGAGCTGGTGGTTCACAGAGTTCCCAGCAGTTAAGGAAGGGAAGCTAGGTGCACTGAAGCAGCTTTAAAACTATTTAAAAAAGCAGAAACTGGAACTGATGTGTCATAAACCACTATCAATTACAACTAAACTGTTACTTTATTTTAATGTACCACAAATCTAAGTCTGCCTCTTCATAAGCAGACGCAGGTTAGAGACTCACGCTTGAAATATTTTCACATATTTCCTTCTCCCTCAATGAAAAATAAATTCCCAGTCATTCCTTTGCGGTTACTCTCTGCAGGACTCTGAAACTTCAGAAATGCTCTCACATCTTTCCTTACAACGCTGAAAACTGTTGGCAAGGCTGTGCCTTCTTGTTGCTGCTGGTTATCATCTACCCAGTCTGGATGGGACACCAGCACTCTCCATCCAGCACACTGCACACAGCACTTTCAATATGTCAACATCTAATTTAACTCACTCATCTGTGCCTGTCCTAATTTGCAAAATTGCATGTTACCTCTCCTTTCTAACTACTACTAAAAGCTGATGGCTGTTTACGTCACTGCATAGAAGACTATTTCATAACGTGTTGGATTACTGAAGCAACAAGCTCCTCCTTCAAGGAGAGCATCACCATAATACCTGTGACTTTACATGCAAAACTAATCTTACTGAAAATTGTCCTTACCTAACCAGAACTGTAGCAGATGCGAGCAATAAAATCCGGGGGTAAGAAACATGAACTACACTTCCTGAGGAAGATACTCAAAACAGTTTCTTAAACATCCTGTACAAATAGCTGCTTCAGAAAGAGCTCTTAGGCATGCATGCTTAAAAAACCACCGTTATTTCAGAGACAGCACTGTGTGCTTTATGAGGCTACATGCCCGAACTGGCTCTGTTCTAATGTTTTACGAACCGCACAAAATTCATTGTCGTTCACTGTTAAACCACCATAAATTCTTGACAGAAACATAGCTCTGGAAATCACCCATTTGCAGACTGATATTTCACATCTTGACCTCACCTACTGAGGTAACAAAGGGAACCTTGTGGTTGGTGTCTACTCCGGGCCACCTGATCTGGGAAGCCTACTGACAAAGCCTTCTTCCTCCAGCTCCACGAGGCTTCATGCTTGCAGTCTCTCGTCCTGCTGGGGGACTCGACAACCCCAACATCTCCTGGAAAAGTAGCACGGCGAGCTGTAGGCAATCCAGGAGGTTCCTAGAGTACACTAACAACAACTTCTTAAATCAGGTAACAGACACCCCTGCCCAAGGGGATGCAATATTCAACCTGATGGTCACCAATGCAAGTGAGCTCATCAGCGACATCAAGATTGGAGGCAGCATGCACTGCAGTGATCACACATTGGTGGAGTTCACACTCCTGAGGGATATCAGAAAGGCAAGGAGTACACTCAAGACCCAAGATTTTAGGAAAGCCAATTTCCAGCTCTTCAAGGAGTTACTCAGAAGGGCCTCCTGGGAAACGGTCCTCAGGGACAGGGGAGCAGAACACAGCTCGCAGATCTCTAAGGATGCTTTCCATAGAGCAAAAGAGCTCTCGGTCCCCAGGTGTAAGAAGTCAGGCAAGGAAGGGAAGAGACTGGTATGGCTGAGTCAAGACCTGCTGGTCAAACTAAAGAGCAAGAGGGAACTGCACAGGCAGTGGAAGCACGGACAGGTAGCTTCGGAAGAGTATAGGGACGCTGCCCAGTTGTGTAGGGATGGGGTCGGCAGGGCCAAGGCGCGGCTGGAGTGGAATTTGGCAAGGGATACCAAGAATAACAAGAAGGGCTTCTACAGCTATGTCAACCAGAAAAAGAAGGTTAAAGAAAGCGTACACCACCCCAACCCCAAAGGAACAAGAATGGCAACCTAGTGTCAACAGACGAGGAGAAGGCTGGAGGTACTCTAAACTTTTTGGCCTCAGTCTTCACTGGTAACCTCTCTCCTCGCCCCTCCTGAGACGACAGACTGAAAGATGGGGCCAGGGAGGGTAAAGTCCTTCCCATTGTAAGGGAAGACCAGGTTCGGGACCACCTGAGGAACGTGAACATACATAAAGCTACAGGACCTGATGAGGTGCATCCCAGAGTCCTCAGGGAATTGGCTGATGCCATTGCCAAGCCACTCTCCAGAGCTGGAAAGTCACGGCAGTCAGGTGAAGCCCCCGGTGACTGGAAGAAGGGAAACATTCTGCACATTTTTCAGAAGGGTAGAAAGGAGGACCCTGGGAACTATTGACCTGTCAGCCTCACCTCTGTGCCTGGGAATCACAGAATCATAAAATGGTAAGGGTTGGAAGCGACCTTAAAGATCATCTGGTTCCAACCTCCCTGTCATGAGCAGGGACAAGATCATGGAACGGATCCTCCTAGAAGCTATGCAAAGGCACACGGAAGACAAGGGAGGTGATTTGAGACAGCCAGCAGGGCTCCACCAAGGGCAAGTCCTGCCTGACCAACCCAGGGGCTTTCTATGATGGCATGACTACATCAGCAGACAAGGGAAAAGCAACAGATGCCATCTATCTGGACTTCTGTAAAGCGTTTGACACGGTCCCCCACAACACCCTTCTCTCTAAACTGGGGAGATATACAGACTTGATGGTTGGACTGTTTGGTGGATAAGGAACTGGTTGGGTGGTCGCATCCAGAGGGCAGTGGTCAAAGGCTCAATGTCCAAATGGAGACTCGGGACAAGCGGTGTCCCTCAGGGGTCTGTACGGGTACTGGTGCTGTTTAACATTTTCATCAATGACCTAGACAGCGAGATCGAGTGCACCCTCAGCAAGTTTGCAGATGACACCAAGCTGAGTGGTGCAGCTGACACACCAGAAAAACGGAATGCCATCCAGAGGGACCTGGGCAAGCTGGAGAAGTGCGCCTCTGTGAACCTCATGAGGTTCAACAAGGCCAAGTGCAAGGTCCTGCACCTGGGTTGGGGCAACCCCCGCTATCAATACAGGCTGAGGGATGCAGGGATTGATGGCAGAACTGACAAGAAGGACTTGGGGGTACTGATGGGTGAAAAGCTTGACATGATCCACCAATGTGCGCTCGCAGCCCAGAAGGCCAACTGTATTCTGGGCTGCACCAAGAGAAGCGTGGCCAGCAGGTTCATGGAGGGGATTGTGCCACTCTGCTCTGGTGAGACCCCACCTGGAGTACTGTGTCCAGCTCTGGAGCCCCCAGCAAAGGAAAGACATGGACCTCTTGGAGCGGTTTTAAAGGAGGCCACAAAAAACGATCAGAGGGCTGAAGCACCTCTGCTGTGAGGAAAGGCTGAGAGAGTTGGGGCTGTTCAGCCTGGAGAAGAGAAGGCTGCAGGGAGGCCTTATTGCGGCCTTTGAGTACTTAAAAGGAGCCTATTGGAAAGATGGGGACAATCTTTTTAGCAAGGCCTGTTGTGACAGGACAAGGAGTAATGGCTTTAAACTAAGACGGGGTAGATTTAGACTGGATATAAGGAAGATATTTTTTACCATGAGGGTGGTGAAACACTGGAACAAGCTTGCCCAGAGAGGTAATGGAGGCCCCATCCCTGGAAACATTCAAGGCCAGGCTGGACGGGGCTCTGAGCAACCAGATCTAATTAAAGATGTCCCTCCCCCCTGCAGGGTGGGTAGGCTAGATGACCTCTGAAGGTGCCTTCCAACCCAAAGCATTTTATGATTCTATTTTCTTATAGCTATGGCTGACAGAAACCACAGGTGTAGGATCTATATGGAAGCAGGAATTGCTAGTTTTATACAGATTACTAAACCAAATGAGAAGCCAGTGATCAGACGAAGGGAACCTGATGTGTCACAGTATCTATCACGTTGCATGTACCTCCTGTGGTCAGAAGAAAGATAAAACTTAAATCACAACATCTACTCATTTCTTTAAGAAGAAATAGGGGAAGAGAAGCTCTAGAAAAGCAGCAGCCAGGCACAAGCAGGTTGACGTTAGCATTAACTCTTCAAAGAATGTTGTGACAAACTAGTGTCAAGTCCACCAAATTACACAAGAACACTTGCTAAATAAACATGATTCATTTTGATGTAGCAGCCTTTTTCACCCTATGCTTACATGTGGCAGTTGTGCAACTGCACCAGCACGAGACAGCTCCTCTAGCTTGCTTGTCCAAGGATACACGTGCTTCCTCTCTCTTATAGAGGATAAAGTTCGCTCTTGAAGCCCAGACTCACAAATGCTCACAGTGATGCTGCTGCTGCAGCCATATACACATGCATCAGCAAAGCCTTTAGCTCAGAACAGACACCACCGTAAGCAGCATGCTGAAGTGGCCCTGTGATTCCTTCTGCTATCTCCCCAGAGCCCTGCACAGGACCATGATAGGTCTGAGAGACTCACATACAAACAGTAAACTAATACAAATACTTTGCTTGTTTCAGTAGTCACTACACTGTCACACAGTCTACTTACTATTAAATCACAGTTCCTTTACCTCTATAGTACACTGAGGTATGTCTACATGTATAAACAAACCCTAAACACCTACACGATTGTAGCCTGGTGCAAAACTCCAAACGCCTGAATCCAGGTAGGTTTGCTATATGGCAGAAGTGCTGTACTCACTTTTTGAAAGACAAGTCTCTCAGTGGTAACTGGGTGTTCATTCATTTACACGTCCACCAGAGCCAGCATCTGGCTGCACAAGCAGCAGGACAGCCACCATACACAGCAGGCCAGGATGGCGCAAAGTACCACTTATCTTCCTGAACTGAATGCAGTTCTGCCCTTGTTCAACTCTTCCCCTTCTAACTCTCATCATCTCTCTAAGCCGAAATACAAAAACTCTGGGTTTCAGAACCACAGGGAAATGCAAGGACGCAAACATGTTACAATCCAGAAAATCTGTCTTCTGAATTAGAAGCAGCCAAAGGCTGAATTCTCCAAGGCAACTTGCTCCGAGTACTTGATGTGGCCAAGGATAAAGCTGACAGGGCAGAAAAAAAGCTCAGATTTAAGCAATCAATTGCTGAGCTGCTGAACTGAATACAACTGCAGACAGGACTTCAGAACATTACGAGGCACATTTTTACTTCATTAGTGTATCAGCAGCATGCACCTTCTCACCTGTGTCATATAGCTGCAGCTCAGGTCAGCAGAGCTGTCAAAACCAGTGCAGCCCCTCCGTAAACACCACAGATCAATAGCCATTTCTTTGTGAGCATTATTCAGAGTTGCTTCCCTTTGGCTATCCAGTTTGCTGCAGCAATAAAAATAACTCTACTTCAATAAAGCAAGACCTATGCAGAAAGACTAAATTAACAGGAGTTATGTTCAGACAATAGCAAAAAGAGATGTGATAGAGGTATCATATTCAAACATTTACAAGATTAGTGTGCACAACAGAGAATGCATGCAGTGGATATGAAAAATAGGTATATCAAAGTACCAAAACTCTAGGCAGTTATTGGAAGAAATTTTCTATCAGTAAGGACAGTGAATCTAAAGTGAAGCAGCAATAGCACCAGTGTATGCACTACTTCCCTAAACTACAACAAACAAACAGACAAACGAGTTCTAACTTCTGGCTAACCAATCTCCTTCACCTACCCAAATACTCTTATCTGCAATTTTGGCAGCTCCCAACACAGCTGCTTCTCCCCTCCATTACTGTGGTTTTCAATTTAATACACCATCATTTCATCCTGCTACACCCCCCTCTGAGCTAATACCCTGCTGCTAGGGGCAGCAAAGAGCATTTCTGCTAGATTTTAACTTTCCGTTTTCTGTCATGTGCAATTCACCATGGGGTGCATATTACTACACTGCAGAAAGTTCTAATTCAGAAGCAATCCCATGAATGCCTTCTAGGCACTAGCTGTGTCATTTGGTGAGAAAAACCAGCTAGCAAAGCATAAGAAAAACACTATATATGCCATAGAAAGACCAATCATTTCTTCAAGCAGCAAGGTGCTATTAGACAACAAAGTCTTGTCTCCCTTGCAATGCCTGTCTGTAGTCAGAGGGCTGGAGGCAGCTCTGTGCCGATTTCACCCCAGCAAGGCTACACCAGCACAGATCTGGCAGAGCACAGAGGCACTTTGGCTGGTGGGGAAGAACCACCACGTTGTTCTCCCAGGGCCACCCCAGGCACTGCAAGATCTCTGTAAGGGATCCCAGTCACGGTCACGTTAAAAGGCACTCTCTGTCTCCACGCCCTCAGCTCTGGCACAGTGGGTCTGCTCCTTACATAAGGCACTTCCCAAGCCGGACAGAGAAGCTCTTTAACGTGCTGGTGTCCCATCCAATCCTCCTCCCAGAAAACAGTTTAATGAGGGCTGTTTTCAAGCAAGGTTAGGAGGAAAACAATTATCTTTTCTATTTGTATGAACACAGAAAGCAACTGAGCAGAGTACAGAGGGGTGGGCAGAAGGAGAATGCATGGCCTTTTTCCTCCTCCTGCATATAGCTCTGAGCCTTAGAAGTACTGGGGTAAATACTTAAGTTCAAGGGATACACAGTATATGAAATGGAAAAATACGAAAAGAAAGTACAAGAATAAAAACATTCACAAAACCTTCCAGCCTTTTTCCTTGACTGTTTAGGGGGTTTCTTTGGGTTTTGCCACTCCTACCCCCCACATCAAAGAGAAATTACAATGAAACAGAAACTTTTTGTCCAATCACAAAATTTTTCTTTCCTGAAATGTCTCACAAAGAACTAGTCAAGCCAACATGAAAAACATTCTTGTAGGGTGTGTGGAGTTTTGCTCAACGGAGAAGGATTTGATTTGCCCCCTTCACATCATGACTTGGTACAGCTTAAATGCCTCATCAGCAGTACCCAAAAAACCCAGCCTTACAGCCACCAACAAACTCATAATGGTGCTCAATTGCTCTGCAGAAGTGATTGTCTCTTCCAATTTTACATTCTATATCATCTCTTCACAAGTACAGCTTCCCCCATTCATGCTCAGCCAGGACCAGGCTTCTTACTGGCACCACTCTGTGAGGGTGAAGTCCTCTCCCCATGTTTTGCTCACGTGTTTCACAGCCAGGCCCAATGCTGCGGTGCCCTGTCAAGAAGACACCGTTGGAGTGAGCTAACGCACACACAGCCGCTTGACCACCTTCTTGGATCACAGGGCTGCTTCCTAGGAGGTGCTTCACTTCAGCAGCTCCCTTCCCTGTCAGCGACTGCCATGGCTGCAGCAAGGCAAAGCAGGCATCTTTCTAAAAGGGACTAATGTCTCAGCACCAACTTGGCCTAAAAAGTGGAAACCAAACAACACTACAGCTCTGCCCTGCATGCTGCCATCCTACCTTGCACCAAACAAGGGCTGTGGCAGCGTGCAATGCCGCAGGTATGCCCTCTCTGCACTTTGCACATGCTTTGACTCATAAAACTCAACCAGCAGGTACCACACTGAAAAGCTCCTCTTAATTCTTCTGTTTACCCCTAAACGAAAGTGCTTCTTTACATCTCCACTCGCGTTGCTCCCTCAGCACAACAATGTTTCACCTGAGCACTTTTGTGGGCAAGTTTATGATAGGCTACACCTATTAAACCAAAGATTATTTCTGCTTATTTTTATTGCAATAAAAAAAATTAAAATTGTTTAGTAAACAGCTGAGAATGGGGATGCATTGTACCAGGTACCGTACAAACACACAGCAAGATTATTTATGTAGATATGTAGGTATTGTACAGTATTATTGCTTTTGTGGAAAACAAGCAGTAAAAGCATACCACAAACAGATTTTCTAGCAACTCCAGGACCGCCTCTTTGATGGGGTAAAAATGCTACTTTGCTGAAAGCTATATGCACCTATTTTCATCTGGCGGGAACCTGCGTAGCAGAAAGTATTTCAGATTCTGAAAATGCTGGCATTATTGAAAGACAGAGGAAGATCTCTGTCGCAAAGAAGTTTGCTATCACAGTCATCATTAAATATCAAGAAGGAAAAAAACAAAACCAACTTCATTTACATGGTGCAAATACACAGCTTTTATAGAGACTATTACTGTAACTGCCACAACTTTTACTTAAAGCAGCAGATTTTTTATTGTTTTAGATGACTTGGGATAGAGGGCAAAATTCTAGATGTGGCAGAGAATCAGCATTTTATACTAGGATTTGTTCATAGAATCATAGAATCATTAAGGCTGCAAAAGACCTCTAAGATCGTGTATCTCTTGTTTTAAACAAAAGTAAAACAAAGTGCACAATTCCACTAACACTTGTAAATAATGTTAAAAGACAAGCACCCCGTTTGTTTTAAAATCAGTTTGAAAATTGTTGTCAGGGATGGATCATAACCATGATTTTGAATGGAAAGATTTCCTTCATATTTTAACTTTTAAATCTCTCTGGAAATGAAAACGACTATTCACAACCCTGAAAGGATGGATTGTCTGGGGAATTCTGTCCTGTTTCCCACCTGTACTGGTTTTATACTCAAGGCAGGTTTTAGTACTAAATTATCCAAACTCTTACTGTACTATACACACACCCCCCAAAAAAAAATCCCCCAAACCCAGAAACCATGGCTTTTGGTGATTTTTTTTTTTTTAATGGCAAAAAAATGTGAGAGCATGATAGCAATAATATCCTTTCTTTCACACAATTCTTGCAGCTGCTAAGCACCTCACAAAGTCCCCTTCATCCTCACTTACTTCAGCAGAAGTTCCTACAGCATCCTTTAGGATAAAGTCCTTAAACACGGAGTTTACAAAGCAGTTAAGCATTTGTATAACTTTAGGCACTTGGGCAATTCATCCTCACTTAGCAGACCATTTAAGCACTTAGAGTAAATCACATGCTTGGTGGCCTCCCTGACTCAAGGTTTCAATGTTATGTCTTTACAGGACTACCCATAGTGTGACTGAAATACAGAGCCAACACCTCCAGAAGTTACAGACCAAAGCTGGCTTCGCTTTTTGAAGACAGTATGGTTAACAGATAAAGTATGTGTACCGTAAGCCTATTATGTGCAGTACATAAAAAGCTCTGATTGGGATCAGATGTTGGCAGGTGTCACCAATTTGTGGTTAAAAGAAATAAATGTATGTGTTATAAGTGACAAGGAACCTTTGGAAACCAGCAGTAAATAAAAGCACCCTTCAGGATGAGAGTAGGTCTGAGCACGATGGATGTAGCAGCAGGTTCACTACTGTCGTACCTGAACCTCCGCAAACAGCAATGCGTCTTTGTGTCTGTTATACTTTTTCAATTATAGATTAGTCCTGATTTTGCTCTAGTTTATCACCTCTTGTCACCATGGCAACACATCTAAAACTACCAGGAGCTTACCCCTCTCCCTTTCCTTCCTTCGGCCAACTTAGAATGTATTTGGAGTTGTTTATGTTGCTTTTATTTAGATGTCCCCCCCCACATGCACATCTCCAAATGCTGAGTTACTACAGGTGCTCCAAACAGCCAGGCTCTGTATTTTTCCCTCTGCAGGTCCAAAGGTTAATGGTCTATAAGGTTTACTTCTGGCATTGATTTCTGCATGCAATTTAGGCTGTGTGTCAACTGCCTAACAGCTTTCATCACGAGCCCACCAGTGTCATTGGCAGGTTTACTACTGATTTAGTTCCTGCTGTTCCCATATACCTATCATCAAACAAAATAATCCTTAATTTAAAAAAAAAAAAAATTTATCTGAACTCTCAGACATCAATCTTTGCTGTATTGATCCTTTATCACCTAGGCTTGGAAGCTGCAGTAGAGTGCTAAATGATGACAACTTATCTTCACCAGTTATAATATTTTTTCTTTCCCCAGATGAGCAATGGTAAAATCTGTATTTATTAACCCAGAAATGCTGTAGACAGGAGAGCAAGATGTTTCTCTTTCAGATCCACTCAGTTTTTGTGTACACAGAAGAAAAACCTAACTAGGACACAACAGACAGTTGGTTGAAGAGAAAACCAGGCCAGCCAGATGTGCAGGCAGGACCAAGCTGTCCTTGGAAAGCCCCAGAGGAACAGAAGCCACTAAGCACACGGCTACACCATCAGTTAAGAGCCTGCTGTCAGATCAGACTCACCCACCATCCATATTGTAAATCCCTGACTCATGCTAAGAAGATGCTTCAACCAAAGCTCTCTGGACAAAGAGATTAGACATATTCAGCAACTTAGCACAAACCCAGACTATTAATGTGATCTGAATGGCTTTGGCATGGGAAAGTAAAGCAAGCTACTTACAGCCCACCAGCAGATTGGAGAAGATGGTCCCACCTGAGCACACTTCAGATGCTTTGATCCAGATGTAAAGTCAGGCTCTGGTCAGGCACAGCGATGTATGATGAGCTGGAGACTGCTTCTTATTTCACATTGCAAAAACACCCAGAGCTAAGAGAGGTGCAAGAACTACCATAAAAGGCAACAGTTTCCTAGACTACCATGATGAAACATCAACATCTGAGATCGGGCCTCAGCAGAGGGAAGGTGAAGGCAAGAAGGTATTTGAGATGAGGTAACTCACAGACTGGAAATGACCCAAATGAAGCACACAGTTAGAAAACTAAGCAGAGCACAAAGCAAGCTACTTTATAAAAAGCAAAAGTCCTTGTGCATTCCCAGAACAGAATCACAGATTAGTTGTGGTTGGCAAGGACCTCTGGAGACCGTCTAGTACAATGCACTCTGTACAAGCAGGGTTACTCTTGTTCATATCAGCAACTATTTGTGCAGAAGCAACCCATCTAAAATCACCCTTTGGTCCAGTTTAATTAGAAATGCAATTTAAAAAAAAAAATCAGTCTTGCATGTTAATTGGTCAGGTCAGTGGATGTTAGTCCTTTACCACTTAAAAAACATCAATTTTCACCTTCATTATGAATCATACCACAAGCCTCTAGCTTTTACAGCCCTTAGCTAAACTTGTACCTTGACTTGAACTCGACATCTGAGACATGACTTTGATGCATTCCTCAGGAGTACCCTAAAAGCATTTTCTGCAACACATAAGAGTACGAGCAAATGAGTCAGCACACACTGAGTGTGAACTTGTATTGCTCTTTACTCCCTGTTCATTTATTTAGGTGTAAGCCAGGAACAACTCTACTTCTGTCAACTGAATCACATCCAAGAAAGAACGAAGTGCACACAGCCTTCTAAACAGAAGACACAGTATCATGTTTTATAGCTTGCATAAAACACTGCATGTCATTACAGGCTCACAAAAACATCAATGTTTTATGTGCTATTTATGAAACCCTACTTGCTGCCCTAATACAAGAGCAACACAAAAAGGCGGTAAAAGTCTTCTATACAAATGGAAACTTACATGATTTCCGCAGTCCTGCTAAAGTTTACACTAACACACACACGCCCCTCCAGCTAAATGGATCAGGAGAAAATAAAAAAAAAACAACATCAAATGGAAACAGATACAAGACAGAAGTCCAAGATGCATAGCAGGTAAGGAAATAACACGCACACATCCAGGACTGCAAGTTTTAGAACCCAGGGATCAATTCTCAGTCCCAGCTTAATGCCTGGGCAGTCCAGTGGGGGCACAGAGCACCCGCTTTAGAAGAGAAGTCTCCAGCAAAGAAGTCACCAGCAAAGCTACCCCTTTGCCAACTGCCCCATGCATGCCAGGAAAACAAGGCTACAGCTTGCATCCTTGTTGAGAATCTCGGCTCTTCACATAGCTCTCATCACTGCACTCCTTGCTATGAGACTGTGCATCAGGCTGGAGCTGCCGCTGTGCTGACAACTTGGTGAGCCTCAGAGAGGTTTACCCCACTCTACTGACTGAAAAGTGCCTTGAATCCTTTCTTGCTTTGCATGAATAGAGGTCAAGAGAGATGCCTTCATGGCTTGATGGGTAGAAATGAAAGGTAGTGGAGGAAAAGAAGGTTATCAGGAGTAGTCAGCATGGATTCACCAAGGGGAAATCATGCTTGACCAATCTGAAAGCTTTCTATGATGGCATGACTGGCTGGGTAGATGAGGGGAGAGCCATGGGTGTTGTCTACGTCGACTTCAGCAAGGCTTTTGACACTGTCTCCCATAACATCCTCACAGGGAAGCTCAGGAAGTGTGGGCTGGATGAGTGGTCAGTGAGGTGGATTGAAAACTGGCTGAATGGCTGAACTCAGAGGGTTGTCATCAGCGGCGCTGAGTCTAGTTGGAGGCCTGTAACTAGTGGTGTCCCCCAGGGGCCAATACTGGGCCCAGTCTTGTTTAACTTCTTCATCAATGACCTGGATGAAGAGTTAGAATGTACCCTCAGCAAGTTTGCTGATGACACAAAACTGGGAGGTGTGGTAGATACACCAGAAGGCTGTGCTGCCATTCAGTGTGACCTGGATAGGCTGGAAAGTTGGGCAGAGAGGAACCTGATGAGGTTCAACAAGGACAAGTGCAGGGTCCTGCACCTGGGGAGGAACAACCCCATGCACCAGTACAGGCTTGGGGTGGACCTGCTGGAGTGCAGCTCTGTGGAGAGGGACCTGGGTGTCCTAGTGGACGACAGGTTGATCATGAGCCAGCAGTGTGCCCTGGCTGCCAAGAAGGCCAATGGTATCCTGGGGTGCATTAAGAAGAGTGTGGCCAGCAGGTTGAGGGAGGTTCTCCTTCCCCTCTACACTGCCCTGGTGAGGCCCCATCTGGAGTACTGTGTCCAGTTCTGGGCTCCCCAGTTCAAGAAAGATGAGGAGCTACTGGAGAGAGTCCAGTGGAGGGCTACAAGGATGGTGAGGGGACTGGAGCATCTCTCCTGAGGAAAGGCTGAGGGAGGTGGGCTTGTTCAGCCTGAAGAAGAGAAGGCTGAGAGGGGACTTAATATATGCTTATAAATATCTCAAGGGTGGGTGTCAGGAGGATGGGGCCAAACTCTTTTCAGTGGTGCCCAGTGACAGGACAAGGGGCAACGGGCACAAACTGAAGCATAGGAAGTTCCAGCTGAACATGAGGGAGAACTTCTTCCCTCTGAGGGTGACGGAGCACTGGAACAGGCTGCCCAGGGAGGTTGTGGAATCTCCTTCTCTGGAGATATTCAAGACCCACCTGGACGAGGTCCTGTGCAGCCTGCTGTAGGTGACCCTGCTTCGGCAGGGGGGTTGGACTAGATGACCCACAGAGGTCCCTTCCAACCCCTACCGTTCTGTGATTTTGTAGGACTCAGTATTGTTAAACTAGAAGGGCATCTGCCTAAAGGCCAGAAACTGGGTAGATAAAACAACCCATTTGGGTGAGTCTTTGCGGCATCACTTTGGTAACAGTTTTCTACTTTTGAAAGGCATCAGGAGCTTTGGAGAATGCAACCATCTAAGGCCTTTGATGTTTCTCGGTTAGCTGAACCAACACTAGGACAGCCTTGAAAATATTGGCACAAACTGACTTCCACCCACAGAAGCATAAAACCTCTTTCCCTCCTCTGATAATTTTCAAGCTCCTGAAGAATCGGCCACGACTGTCTGGTCCACATTGGCATACATAAATGTCTCCTGAATGGATGCCATATGCTTCACCTGGAGTGCTCATTCCCCCTCCTCATGCAGACCCTTTAAAATCAGAGCAAGGAAGGGGGCAGAAATCTACAGCTCAAATTAGTCTATAGTCAAACAAGAAATCTGTTCATTTCCAAAGATTGGGATAACAGTAAGCAGCTTAGTTTTGTTAAGGAAACTAAAGTCATACAGATGACCATTCACACACACCAAGCCTGCACCATCTGAAGCTTCAAGTGTTTGAGCTGCAGTTGGGATGGAATTGTCTCTTTCATGTGGTGGTTGCTAAACAGCTGTAGAGTCCCTCCTCTGGTAGTATAAACACACTTTTTCATTAGAGACATATAATCTGGGTTACATGAGAGGGATTTTAAAAAAAAAGCATCATGTGGACGATATTTGGGATGTAGACATTTTCAGACTGGAATGGACCAGTGTTTCCTCCAAACTTGTATCGCATCTCCTGACATTTTAGCAGATCATCTCCATTTTAAATTTTTTTTTTGCGCTTTTTGTTCCATTCACTCTGTAGGTTCACTGACCACAAGGCTGATGTTCTCAGGACAGGAGTGGGGTTCAGTAACATCCCTTCTGCACAACCAGAAACCCAGAGCAGAAGGACCTTTAAGCAGACAGCCAGCACACAGCAACATTCGCACCCAAGATGCCTGGCCACAGCCTAGAAAAAAAGGTCTTATGTAGGAGTATAACTTTAATCATGTATGTAATCCCCTAAAATCTATTTCTGGGCTTGAAAATTAAGACTGTACTTGATTATTTTTCTAGAGGCAGGAACCCCAAGATTTCCTAAAGTGATGGGAAATAGCAGTCTTCCAAGGCAATTTCATTTACTTTATTATTTAATGTCCACATCCCTCAGTTTAGCACTTCAAAAATACATGCCTTTAAACAGTCCACCTGCAGCACTAGCTATAGGATTGATTCATTTTCCAGTCATCCTTGGTTATTTAAGTGAAAAATTAAATCAGAATAAAAACACAACAGAAGCAAACATCTCTGGAGTTCAGAAACAACAAAAAGCCTCTCCAGTTCTTTCAGATATTTTCTACTCATACCAAAGTATTTGTTGCTAGAATGAAAGTGAATGAGGCCCTCCAGGCCAAAGGTGATTTACAAAACAGGTCATGGAAGAAAAAAAAAAACAACAGTAAAAAAGGAGGAGAGATTCAGAACAGAAATGTCATCTTGCTAATAATTATTGTCTCTAATTAATAGTTTCCATTAGTGAGGATGATTTGCAGCAAACACCACTGCCAGCCTACCAGCAGCAGTATTTAGTCAAAATGATGTTGCAACTCTCAGGAATAACATGCAATAACCATATGATTTCCTGCAATGAAATGTCAGCCCCAAGTCCAATGCTATTGCTGTGAAGACTGCAGCTGTGCCTAATGAAGACCAGAAAGCACAAAAAAATTTGTGAACATTTCATATGAAAAAGGGCCATTTCAGCACCGGTTTTTCTGAGTATAATTTATTTCTTCAAAATACATAGAAGCAGTTCTCCACTGAAAGCTAACAAATGTCTTAGAGTGGCTCGAAGGACCAGTACCCAGAAACCACAGGAAAAACCTGAAGACAATTTGACAAATGCTTTCCTTTTCCAAGATCAGAGGACCAGATGTGCCCATCCTAGAGCAGCCTGGTTAATAAACATTTAAAACGTAATCAACAACCATTCAAGACACAAACGTAAAGGGAGGAAAATGTAACTGTTGCTACATTTGACTTGCACAAACTGTGCTTCAGATGCCAAATGACTTCGGGGGCTAAGTTCTCAGCACCTTTTGTCAACTGTTTCGATCTATGAGAAAGTAGGGATGTTCACCTTCCTAATTAAATATCTGATTACCCTGCTGTGGGCACAAACCAGGGTAACTGTTTGCAAGCACCAAAATATACATCTACTGCCCCTTAGCTAGTAAATCTACACTGTGCCCTGTGTGTAGCCTACAGTCTTCTGCCATTTTGCCTTCAGAATATGCAGCTTTCTTGATCCAGTCCAAAGACGTGATTTGCAAAGTTGGGGGGAGGGGGGGAGACCAAATCTTCCCAAAGTAAGGCCACAATATTTCAAAGCTGACAGTATCATCTGTGAAACAGTAACCGTCACAGCACTACCTTACTTTCCTCCTTTCATATTTCTAGGAATCTGGCAACCAAAGTGACTTTCAAGTACAGTTTCTAACATTCTTAAAGTCATCTTTTCATCATTGACTTTGACAAAGAGATTGAGTGCACCTTCAGCAAGTTTTCAGATGACACCAAGCTGAGTGGTGCAGCTGACACACCAGAAAAACGGAATGCCATCCAGAGGGACCTGGGCAAGCTGGAGAAGTGCGCCTCTGTGAACCTCATGAGGTTCAACAAGGCCAAGTGCAAGGTCCTGCACCTGGGTTGGGGCAACCCCCGCTATCAATACAGGCTGAGGGATGCAGGGATTGATGGCAGAACTGACAAGAAGGACTTGGGGGTACTGATGGGTGAAAAGCTTGACATGATCCACCAATGTGCGCTCGCAGCCCAGAAGGCCAACTGTATTCTGGGCTGCACCAAGAGAAGCGTGGCCAGCAGGTTCATGGAGGGGATTCTGCCACTCTGCTCTGGTGAGACCTCACCTGGAGTACTGTGTCCAGCTCTGGAGCCCCCAGCAAAGAAAAGACATAGACCTCTTGGAGCGGGTTCAGAGGAGGCCACAAAAAACGATCAGAGGGCTGGAGCACCTCTGCTGTGAGGAAAGGCTGAGAGAGTTGGGGCTGTTCAGCCTGGAGAAGAAAAGACTGTGGGAGAACCTTACAGCAGCCTTTCAGTACCTGAAGGGGCCTACAGGAAAGATGGGAAAATCTTTTCAGCTGGGCTTGTTGCAACAGGACAAGGAGTAATGGCTTTAAACTAAGGGAGGGTAGATTTAGACCGGGTATAAGGAAGAATTTTTTTATGATAAGGGTGGTGAAACACCGGAACAGCTTGCCCAGAGAAGTAGTGGAGGCCCCATCCCTGGAAACATTCAAGGCCAGGTTGGGCAAGGCTCTGAGCAACCTGGTCTGGTTGAAGATGCCCCTGCTCTCTGCAGGGGGGTTGAGATAGATGACTTCTAAAGGTCCCTTCCAACCCAAAGCATTCTATGATTCTATATCTCCAATCTACTCTCCTGCATGATGTTAACTGTTTTTTGAAAGATTCGCAGATTCCTAAAGTCTTGGGAAAATGTTCAGACAGACTGAGATTGGTTTTAAATACACACATGCAGCATGACATTTCTATAACTGCAGCCAAGATTTCCATTTACTCTAATGGAAACTGACTGGTCTAAATGACTCCTCTCTCACATCTCTACCCTCCTGCAATCCTGTTTGGATCTCCTTTCATTTCCTCACTCTGCCCATACATTCAGACCTCCTTCACTGACACCAGCCTTTAGGCTGCTGTATTCCTCTTGCACCCTCAGTGGAAGCCTCCACAGCTTTATTGACTAGTCAGGTGAACTATCAGGCCTGCTACTGCAACTGCTTATGTGCTTATAGATCCCTATACATATCAGTAACATGGTACCTCAACGTATTTGCAGTGTCAGGAACAAACCAATTTGGACTACAGTAATACAGAATTACTTGGACCTGGCTTTAGGTCAGCAATGATAACCAGCACAGCAAAGGCTTCGCTCTTATCTGCTCACATCAGCTGATGCTGACTTTATGATGTGACTCAAAAGCTTTAAGTTAATGTGATCAGGATACACATTACCTTCTTGGCTTTTGTTGGTGCCTTTTAAAACTGTAGCTTGTCTGATTCTAAGAACTATTCTGGTAACAGATTGCCAAACAGAAACATCTTTTTTGAAAAAATAGAAAAAAGAAATAAAGTAGGGTGGAGAAAAAAAAAAAAAAAAGACGAAAAAGTAAGAATAGAACTGGCTGGAAACCAGAGACCACAAGAAGAGCTGGCTTACAGGAAATTGCCCTCATGAGTTACTAGATGGGAAATTTTTTCTTATGTATTACATGGATCATGTAGAGACAGAATGGTTTTACATGCACTCGAAAAAGTGCATTATCACAGGACAACCTAGCTTGCAATTTTGTATGGCTGAGGAGAAAGGTAATGGAGGGGCTGTTCCTTTTCAGTCCATACCAGCAAAGCAGAAAGGATAACAGCAGATGCTCTGTCCACTGCATTAGCAAGTTTCAGTTACCGAGTTTTAAAATAAAAACATTAAAATGTTTCAGCCAACATAAAGCACCAAAACAAAGTCAACAAAACAGTAACAGATACACCATGAAACACAGGTGTAGGGCCCCAACTTCAGTGGTTCTAGTCATATGAGGGAGCATTATTCATAGTTAATAATGTCTCATTTGTTCAGGTCTTCACATGCTGTTTCATTGCAGAAGTATTACACCCATTTTTACTACGCCACTACTGAGCTTAATAGCATACTACTTAACCAGGTCTTACAGCTACAGGCAAAGCTTACCTATTACCTTTTAATACAAAAATGCTATATTCCCTAATCTGCCCATATGACTAGTTTTGTCACAGAATAACCAAATGTGTGCACAAACGTGGCTGCTGTTGCACAATGGGGTCTAAGCCATGAATGAACAAATAGCTAAATCTCCTCCCAAACAGACAGTTTTTGTGATGTGCAATCATAATCACAGTTTGGCACTATTGTCTGGTTAGGACTTCAAGCAGCTTTTACTAGTTACTCCTCAGGTCTCTGCAGGCAGTAAACTGTAGGCTTCCCTCAAAAAAATGCCAAACTATTCACTGACAATTTGCTTTTGTTTATGAAACCAGTTCTCTGAACAGCAATACCACTAATACACATGTAACAACAGCATGCTTGCTCCAGGGCTCTGCAGCATGGTAAGTGTATCATTAGCCCTATTTTTATATCGCTTGAGGTCACCCAGGGAAGTCAATAGCAGAGCTGGGTTTTGAACACAGCCTGCCTGAACGCCACTCTCCCCTTCTGTTGGCCATGCAACCAACATGCACAGAGATACTACACCATGCTCTGCCCAGTATCATAGTGTCCAAAGCCAGTCATGGTCACAACAAGAGTCCTTCTATATACACATCAAACTTTGGATCAATCCTGATATCACACTAATAAAGAGCAAGAAAAGTCAGAACTGTTTTCCACCATTTGCTGAGCTTCCATCACCTCACTGACCAACTTTTTTTTAGGCCAGTTTTATTATTTCCATTATGTAGCTCAAAATTACCATTCCTGGAAGAGTCATTCACCAGCTTGGACTAGGTAACTCCCCCATTCCCAGCATCTTTCTTCTGTACTTCTTAAGGACCATATTCTGCCCCTCATACACATACTAGCTAGCACCCTCTTCCCCAAACGCTCCCATTGCTGCACCGCAAACCCAGCACTGCAGCAGAGTTTGGCTCTTGCACAGCCAGCAGAAACATGAAGGACCAGAAACAGTGCTAAATTACAGCTGCAGCCACGGATACGAAGGCCAAAATTTAGATCATAAGAAAAGACTGGTCTGGGGAAGAAGTTATACAAAATTGCAAAATTTAAACATGTCAACACATAAAACATCTGGTCTAGAAGTCTAGATAAATTGTCAGACTCCCTACCTGAATGCACAGGTCTGATGTGGCATTACTGTCGCCCTCGGTACTCACTCCCAAAATTATGTAATGGTCAAAAATTACAATAATTCAGATTCGGTTTTAAGGTCATTGTTCTGTCTATTTTAGATCCTTCATAATACAGCCATGCTCCAACTGCTCCTATATTTCTTTAACAAGTATCTTTTTCCATTTGTATTTTAAAATAAACACATTTCAAAGAAGTAGCCCGTAATATGTAGAACTCTTTTTCCCCAACACTTGGCATGAAATTGATATTGAAAGCTCAGCAGAAATACTCCGGTCATAATCACGTTTGATAACGTAAATCTATCTTCCAGCAGCTAGCAAACAGAAAAGGAGATCTGAAAGTTATTTTTACTAAAAGAATTTAAAGTTCTACATGTTTAAGACACTGACTCTCCATTTATTCTCCACCAGCATTTAACACCTGAAACCAGCATCATTCTGACATACCTGAAGACATGCTTTTACAAAAGGTGAGGCTGAACATAGTGCCTCTCTCTAATGAAGGGCCTTTTAAAATTATTTTGCACCCTGCCCATCAGGAGGCAGTTTGAAGGCTCTTCACAGACCCCTGCAAAGCTCTTGTTTGCTAGACTCCTCTTCACTCTGCGGGCCAAGCTGTCTTTACTCCTATATCATACACGGCTATAGAGACATTACAAGATACTGTAAAATATAAAAACTGCTAAAAACAAAGGTCATGACATTTTTCACTGGTTCTTTACACGCAAGCCATGCTGTACTAACTTCATCACAGCAAATTCCCCATGAATTCAAATAAGCACATAAGGAATAGCCCGTCACTGTCAGCCTCATTCTCCTTGTCAAGGATGACACCAGCATACATCACCTCTGGAATCACATCTACAAGGAGCTCTGGCACTGCCCCCGTCCTGTCCTACAGCACAGCTCATTTACCTGGCTCTGAGCACTGACCTTATGTTCATCTTTATTTCCTAGCTGCTGCATTCCCTGCAGCCTACACTATCCCCAATCTAACCTCATGATAGTAAATAGTCACAGCCTTTGCTCTGCGCTCAGGCAAAATTGTCATCTGCACTGGCTGATATGGCATACCTTTCCTAGATGTTGTTATTCCTGCCTGAATAAGCTATTTCCTCATCTCTGCATGATGTTTTTTTCTTAAGTTCTCACCTCTAATGTCTGTTCCATCACAGCACTAGGAAGCCTACAGACACCTTGGCAGCTAACCTGTACTATTTACCAAATTGTTTCAAAGTAGAATGCTACAGAAATCTCTGCTCTGCCCCAAGGAGCAGAAAAAAGGTCATACCTTCTACTGTTTCCCTACTGATAATCCAAGCAATCTTTCCTGTCTAACTTGCAATCAATACTCAAAAGTCTTGCAGTTTAAAAGCACATCCTAGCAGAATGCAGCACAACCACATTATGTGAGACCAAGACACACAACTACAGCGGCTCTGTGGAGAGAGAGTGCCCCAAAACCACTCCAACTGGTCTCTGCAACAGGGGATGCGCATGGGGGCAAGCATAGCACTCATCTCCCGACAACTCACCTGTATACCCATCCACTGGTCACTGATGAAGAAGAGGGTCTGCAGCATACTTTTTATTCAAGTGGAGATCAGAAAACATCTCCAGAGGAAGGCAAGATTTAAACAGGAGAATCAAAGACAGTTTTAAATCAAAGTGGTAAATGTGACAGCTCCCATGCAAAGAGTCTACCAGCATATATATTGAGACACACAGAGTTCATGTAACCCTACAAAACTATATAGCATTTTTGCAGAGGAAATCAGTCGGAGCTGAAGAAAGCAGCCTTTCTAAAGACGAAAGCACTGACATTTTACAGGCTGCTTCTCAGGAACATGGATTTATTTCACAGTTAAAATATTTTGTTCAGTCTGGCTGAAGAACAGGCCAGGAGCAATCTGACCTGACCAGGTCCCAAGCCCTTTCATTAGCACTGCAGCATCACCCTTGCTTATCCCCTGCTCAAAGGGGTCTATTTTCAGACTCCTAAGGTAGATGACAGCCTCCTGAGATGTGTTGCTCTTGTGAAAGCTGGTATGAAAAACACACCGCGGGCTAACTTTTCCTGAGAATTTCTTCATTATGTCTGCACCTGAAAATGCAAAACTCAGACCCTTCTTCCCCACATCTTCTGATTCCACACTTACCACTGCTGAACCTGTACTTTAATCCCAACTTCCAACTGCCGTATAAAGCTAATTATGAAGTTAACACTGCTTCCTGATCGAGGCAGACACAGCCTAACATGCAGGGCAGTGTCTACCCTACACCATTACAGAGAAGGACATACTGAGCAGCCCCTTAGCCTTAACAGCAAGGGTTCAGCCACACTGACCTGGCTCCAGGGCTGAACCATGTTGCCCTCTCTGGTAGAAGGTTCTGCAAAATGCCACCCTCTGCTCCAGCTCCAAAGGCTCCACAGGGCTTTGTGCAAGGGGGAAACACAAGATTTGCAGACAGGCCAGCAATATTTCCTAAGCTTGAGTTTTCCTGCTCAAAGACTCTAAACTGATGTTTAAAACAGAAAAATACCCCACTGCTTTTTGAAAACTTCTGGACCAGATCTCAGTCACTCCGCTTTGTCTGTCACTCTGCCTTTTTCTTTTTTTTTCTCCCTTGCAAGAGCAAGTTTTATCCACAAAGTCATGTATTTAAAATGGCCCTGAACCCACAAATCACAGTTGCCATGCCTAGGTACATGATTCATAACCACAATAAAATTGTCTGAGGCTCGCCTACACTCTTGTGCACTGACACTAATTCTACGAGATTAAAAATGAGATGCACATTGCTTCTTCTGCAGATATACTCTGTAACCTTCAGGAGAGCTGGGTAACCTTCAGCCTCAGCTTCATTCCTTACCTGCAGAACACATACAGGCAAGTTACTACCCTTAGCATCTCCCATGCCTCTCTTCTCTCCAACACTAAGCTGAAGTACAGCAAAATACAAAACCCGTTCACAGCCAGAGAAGAGCTCTAAGATCCATCATCTTTGTAACGTCAGCATCACCAGATACAGGCTGGAGAAAGTAGCTTCTGGAAACACCATACAGAACAGGAGCCTTTTTACGGCAGCCCTTCACTTATGGGCAGATACACATTCAGGCTGCATGGCACAAAAGAAGCACTCCAAAAGCCTACAATAAGGCCGGTCACAATTAGGAGGTGACAGGCAGCCCCTCCATGTACTGCTCAGCTGAATTTGAACCTTCTTGCCTCAGTGAACAGGCTGCAAGGCCCACCCAGCTTTAAACCTTCTGCTTTCATTGCAGCCACGAGATACAGAAGAGAGTTTGACTGCAGGGATCCCAACAGTGGTGCTCTCCCATAAGCAGGAGCTGTGTCTGTGGGACTCCCCCATTTCTTTTTGATTGCTCTCTGGCCTTTCCAGACAGGAGTGATGTAAGGACTTAGGCAGTGTGAGTTTATCAATCAGGTCATATGGGGGGACAAAATCTTTTCAGTGGTGCCCAGCAACAGGACAAGGGGCAACGGGCACAAACTGAAGCATAGGAAGTTCCAGCTGAACATGAGGAAGAACTTCTTCACTCTGAGGGTGACGGAGCACTGGAATAGGCTGCCCAGGGAAGTTGTGGAGTCTCCTTCTCTGGAGATATTCAAGACCCGCCTGGACAAGGTGCTGTGCAGCCTGTTGTAGGCAACCCTGCTTCAGCAGGAGGGTTGGACTAGATGACCCACAGAGGTCCCTTCCAACTCCTAACATTCTGTAATTCTGTGATTCTGTCCTAGCAGGGAGCTGGGTAAGACAACTGGTAAGCAGCTTCTGTTTGCACAGTTGTTTTTATCACCTTCCTGAGTGGAGGTTTTTACTTCAATACAGTAGCCAGAAAATCCAGAGCTGCTTCAGCTGAGATGCAGCAGAACATACTTTCTTTACCTTTTCTCTTTCAAATGATTGCAGTTATTCCAAACACCACAGTGAAAGAAGTAACGTATCCCCGCAGGGACAAACAGGCTACAGGATTTCTCTGAACTGCAAATTATTTTATTCTTTGTTAATGATTAGCAGTGCTGAAGACACAGACGAAACACTTCAAACTCAGCTCTAGATTTTGTTTTGAAATATCCTTTAAATGAAAGGTGCTGTCCCCTGTACTGCACTGGTAAAAACAGAATCACTTTTGTCTATTCATGGTGAGACCTGAAAACCATTTTAAAACGGGAGGGAATTGCCCATGACAGGCAGAAACAAACAAGCCAAGTTCCCACGCTACAATACTTTTGTGACACTTGCTTCTTCCATCTCACACTGTGACAGACGAACACTGAAAGCAATTTTACATCTTATTCTGTCACCACATAAGGCACCTAATAAATCCAAAGATATAGAAAACATCCAGAATGCTTTTTCTCTGTTTCTATTGGCTGCATAATTACAGGCAGTAGCTACTACACTCACATTACCTCCCCCTCTGCCCTTGCAGGAATAATAGACAATCAATGTGAAAAACACAAAAGGCAACAGGTGAAAACCCAACGGCTATGTTTTGTGTAAATATAGGACATCTTTCAGCCATCTGTTTGGCTTCTACAGGACGAGGGGCTATTCCTTCCAGAATGGCTTGATCCAAGTGATTCATTTTCTTAAATGGTTTATTTGCATAAGACTGTGAGACACCTGACAGCAGGCAAAAAGCAGCCATAGCGCAGGTGCTGCACAGATCTCAGGCCTCGGTGCTTACTAACACCGGCAGAGATGCTGATCCCGAGGAATACATAATCGCTGCTCATTGCTCACAACTATCTTCCCAGCCCCGGTACCTCGTTCTCTGCTATGCACAAAAGGCACCTCCTTTTCAGCCACAGACAACACAGCAAAATCAAAGGGCCTGCCATGGGATGGCAGCCCGGGGCTTCTGCTGCCCACACAGCCTGCAATAGCACTCTAGGGGGCCTGCAAGGGGAAAACAAAGACATCAGACCCTGTTGGCAGAGTTTCTGATGCATTCAGGAAGGCCAGACTTCATACAGGGGAAGCGGCAATCCCATGGAAACCAAGAAGAAATCACAGAGAACATGCTGCTGTGTGATGTCTTCCCAACCCTTCGCGCTGAACCAAAGCTGAGGTTCCTCAAAGCTGAGTCCTTGCACCCCTACCATAACCGGCTATTGTTTTAAATTTGGTAGGCATTACATTCCCAGGCAATTTGACTAGCCTGACCAAAAAGAAAACAAACCCTCCACTATACACTGACTGTTACCACAAACCTCTGAGACTAGCAGTAATGACAACAACATAGAGGCTTTCCTGTTGCTGTGTTACAGATGTTGCTCAGTATCTTAATGGTGCATTTCTGAGACTCAAGATCTTCTTTGCTGGCTGTTACAAGTGCTTGTGGGTGCACGTCTGTTGAAATCAATGGAGCTACAGCAATTTCAGAGATAAATAAGCATCCGGCCCTGATACTGTAACCAGGGAGATAGAATCAGTTGACCATAAACATGAACAATGCTGCTATGTTCCTGGTACAGCCCGACCCATCTGGACATTAGGTCTGGGAACAGAGGGTCTAGTCTCTAGGTAACCATTAATGTTAAACAATAGTAGTGAAGGGGATTTTTAATAGAAATAGCATTACCTAATAGTTGTAGGTGCATTTATAGTACCTATCTATCGTGTAAATTAACTGAGGCAGAGAGTCTTGCATCTCCATACAAAGGGGTCAGTTTTTGACAGGGGCTCGAAGTCGCCTAGAACTGGTCAAGACGACCCTGCTGTGTGGATGGGAGCCAGAAGAGAACTGAGTTTGCACAGAAACAAAAGTCAATCCACAAACACTGTGATGAAGAGGATGAGCCTTCATCTTGGGACCCCCAACGACCACCACTAGGAGGCACTGCGCAAGCACAGCTGGGAGGAGTGTATGAAAATAACTTCTTGGAACTGATTTTAATATGAAAGGGATAAATTATGAAACCTAATAAATATGTATATTTTGATCTATATAAACTGCACGAAAAAAGTATGAGGTATGCACGTTTGGTGGAATTATGCCCCGTGCATCCAGTGCTGCAATAAAGAATGCCTGCCTTTTAACACTACATTGGTGTTACGAGGTTTTATTCCCGTATTTTCAGTGACAATACTTCAAGATTTCTAGCACAACACAATATGCACAATTGCACTGTGACATGAAAAGCTTAAGCACAGCAATCCTCCGTTTCAATTCTTGCTTATTACGAAAATTTTGCTAATACAAAAATACTGGCAGAATCAGTCAGAAATGTATTTAAAAGTCTAAGATTTCCAGGTCAGCTCCCACAGCTCACATATGGAACTTGCCTCTGTATTTGCCTGAGAAAAGCAACAGCCTTTCACCCAAAGCAACAGTTTCCTACTTGATAGGTTAGGGTCCATATTTTCTCCTTCTGAGCACATAATAACACGCCTCAGATGCATGCACCCCTGTTCTAGTTAGAAACAAAAGATAAGTTTATACATGTATCTGTCCATACTATTACTGTTCGCACTATGGAGCTATTTCTTAGTTGTTAGACCAGGATAAGCTGCTAATTAAGACATAGCGTGGAAACAGGCACTTTGATGGAAGAGACAACAAAGCACTGCACGTGGCTCAGGCGATTCGAGTCTGATATCAACTGGGTCGCAGACTTGCCTGCTGTATGCAGATTATACTAATGTCTTGAGACGTGCCTCATTTGCTCACATGCAAGCTGGAGATACTAATGCTCCTTTTGTACTTCAGGAATGGATCTCCAAGGAGGCTTGCTCCTTTTTCACCCTCTGTCTGCCTCAGTCCTGAAACTAAACACCTTCATAAAAGAGTAACATGGCATTTTTCTGGCTCCCAAATGCAGCCCCCCAGTCACAGGGAGCCAGAGCAAAGGCATAGGGCTGTACACTGCTGAGGAACATGGGTTTCCCTCTACCCACATTCTTCTACCGTGAGTTCAAACTCATTTGTGATTCAGTGTAGATTTGTTCTTGGAAACAGTCCACCCCTGCAACTTTCCATTCACTTCCCAAACCACCCCCACAGCAAGCATTTTTGGGCAGGTACTATTCCCTGACTGGTGTTTATCCAAACATGCTCCAGGTCCAAAAGCCTTTCCCAATGCAAAGATTCAACCACACAGAGCCTTGCCTCCCACCTGGCTCCTATCCCCACTGCACATATTCCCAGAACCTGTTCTAAAGGAAGACCATTACTTAGTTCAGAAAGTAAAAAAAAAAACCAAACAACCAAACAAAAGCTTATGAAGTTCCAGATTTCAAATGCAGCACCATTATGATACACTGTATCTTCCCCAGCTCTGAGATCTTGATTCAAATAGTTGGAAAGAGCAGTCTGAGTGTGACACCTCTGCTAAGAGCACATGAATCAGTCTCGTGGAGATGAGCTGAGTGCACCTGAGGTAGTAGGAGCCAACAACGAAACTTCCATGAAGCACCTCAAGAGAAGTAAGGGGTTTTCCACTAAGAAGGTGACATGGCCAACAGCCCAGATGAAGTGCATCTACACAAATGCACACAGCATGGGCAACAAACAGTAGATGAGCTGGAAGTGACTGTGTTGCTAGAAAGCTATGACCTGATTGTCATTACCAAAACTTGGCAGGATAAATCCCATGACTGGAGTGTTGCTATTGATGGCTACATGCTGTTCAGAAGGGACAGGTGTGGAAGTAAAGGCAGAGCCATTGCCCTCTACATCAAGAAATGGACAGACTGTGAAGAGCTGTTCCTGAAGAATAGCCATGAGCAGTTCAAAAGCCTATGGGTAAGAATCGTGAGACAGAGGCAACAAAGGGAACCTTGTGGTTGGTGTCTGCTCCGGGCCACCTGATCTGGGAAGCCTACTGACAAAGCCTTCTTCCTCCAGCTCCACGAGGCTTCATGCTTGCAGTCTCTCGTCCTGCTGGGGGACTCGACAACCCCAACATCTCCTGGAAAAGTAGCACGGCGAGCTGTAGGCAATCCAGGAGGTTCCTAGAGTACACTAACAACAACTTCTTAAATCAGGTAACAGACACCCCTACCCAAGGGGATGCAATATTCAACCTGATGGTCACCAATGCAAGTGAGCTCATCAGCGACATCAAGATTGGAGGCAGCATGCACTGCAGTGATCACACATTGGTGGAGTTCACACTCCTGAGGGATATCAGAAAGGCAAGGAGTACACTCAAGACCCAAAATTTTAGGAAAGCCAATTTCCAGCTCTTCAAGGAGTTACTCAGAAGGGCCTCCTGGGAAACGGTCCTCAGGGACAGGGGAGCAGAACACAGCTCACAGATCTCTAAGGATGCTTTCCATAGAGCAAAAGAGCTCTCGGTCCCCAGGTGTAAGAAGTCAGGCAAGGAAGGGAAGAGACTGGCATGGCTGAGTCAAGACCTGCTGGTCAAACTAAAGAGCAAGAGGGAACTGCACAGGCAGTGGAAGCACGGACAGGTAGCTTCGGAAGAGTATAGGGACGCTGCCCAGTTGTGTAGGGATGGGGTCGGCAGGGCCAAGGCGCGGCTGGAGTGGAATTTGGCAAGGGATACCAAGAATAACAAGAAGGGCTTCTACAGCTATGTCAACCAGAAAAAGAAGGTTAAAGAAAGCGTACACCACCCCAACCCCAAAGGAACAAGAATGGCAACCTAGTGTCAACAGACGAGGAGAAGGCTGGAGGTACTCTAAACTTTTTGGCCTCAGTCTTCACTGGTAACCTCTCTCCTCGCCCCTCCTGAGACGACAGACTGAAAGATGGGGCCAGGGAGGGTAAAGTCCTTCCCATTGTAAGGGAAGACCAGGTTCGGGACCACCTGAGGAACGTGAACATACATAAAGCTACAGGACCTGATGAGGTGCATCCCAGAGTCCTCAGGGAATTGGCTGATGCCATTGCCAAGCCACTCTCCAGAGCTGGAAAGTCACGGCAGTCAGGTGAAGCCCCCGGTGACTGGAAGAAGGGAAACATTCTGCACATTTTTCAGAAGGGTAGAAAGGAGGACCCTGGGAACTATTGACCTGTCAGCCTCACCTCTGTGCCTGGGAATCACAGAATCATAAAATGGTAAGGGTTGGAAGCGACCTTAAAGATCATCTGGTTCCAACCTCCCTGTCATGAGCAGGGACAAGATCATGGAACGGATCCTCCTAGAAGCTATGCAAAGGCACACGGAAGACAAGGGAGGTGATTTGAGACAGCCAGCAGGGCTCCACCAAGGGCAAGTCCTGCCTGACCAACCCAGGGGCTTTCTATGATGGCATGACTACATCAGCAGACAAGGGAAAAGCAACAGATGCCATCTATCTGGACTTCTGTAAAGCGTTTGACACGGTCCCCCACAACACCCTTCTCTCTAAACTGGGGAGATATACAGACTTGATGGTTGGACTGTTTGGTGGATAAGGAACTGGTTGGGTGGTCGCATCCAGAGGGCAGTGGTCAAAGGCTCAATGTCCAAATGGAGACTCGGGACAAGCGGTGTCCCTCAGGGGTCCGTACGGGTACTGGTGCTGTTTAACATTTTCATCAATGACCTAGACAGCGAGATCGAGTGCACCCTCAGCAAGTTTGCAGATGACACCAAGCTGAGTGGTGCAGCTGACACACCAGAAAAACGGAATGCCATCCAGAGGGACCTGGGCAAGCTGGAGAAGTGCGCCTCTGTGAACCTCATGAGGTTCAACAAGGCCAAGTGCAAGGTCCTGCACCTGGGTTGGGGCAACCCCCGCTATCAATACAGGCTGAAGGATGCAGGGATTGATGGCAGAACTGACAAGAAGGACTTGGGGGTACTGATGGGTGAAAAGCTTGACATGATCCACCAATGTGCGCTCGCAGCCCAGAAGGCCAACTGTATCCTGGGCTGCACCAAGAGAAGCGTGGCCACCAGGTTCATGGAGGGGATTCTGCCCATCTACTCTGCTCTGGTGAGACCTCACCTGGAGTACTGTGTCCAGCTCTGGAGCCCCCAGCAAAGGAAAGACATAGACCTTTTGGAGCGGTTTTAAAGGAGGCCACAAAAAACGATCAGAGGGCTGAAGCACCTCTGCTGTGAGGAAAGGCTGAGAGAGTTGGGGCTGTTCAGCCTGGAGAAGAGAAGGCTGTGGGGAAACCTTATTGCGGTCTTTGAGTACTTAAAGGGGGCCTATTGTAAAGATGGGACAATCTTTTTAGCAAGGCCTGTTGTGACAGGACAAGGAGTAATGGCTATAAACTAAGGGAGGGCAGATTTAGACTGGATATAAGGAAGATATTTTTTACCATGAGGGTGGTGAAACACCGGAACAGCTTGCCCAGAGAAGTAGTGGAGGCCCCATCCCTGGAAACATTCAAGGCCAGGTTGGACGGGGCTCTGAGCAACCAGATCTAATTAAAGATATCCCTGCCGACTGTAGAGGGGGTGGGCTAGATAACCTCCAAAGGTCCCTTCCAACCCAAAGCTTTCTACAATTCTATGAAAAAAACTACAAGTGACTTTACGGGAGAAAGGAAAGACTCTTAACATATCACCTGTTGAGTGGCAAAGGTTCCAGAAATGTGGGAGGATGTAAGGAATGGAGATAAAAATCTACGAACAGGATACGAGTGTGGACTGTAAGTAACAGACAAGCTTCTACTTCAGAGTGCTACACACCAAAACGCTGTCTCCCCACCACCAACAAAGGATACTCAAGTCATAAAGGCATTACAGCCACTATGCATAATGGCTGTAAGTGAAGCAAACCTGGTAGATAGAGATGACATCTCCTACAGTTGGGGGCATAAAAAAGGAAAAAAAAAAATAAGCAAAGCTGTCAGAAACTTCTATCCAGGTCTTCACCACTCAACTGCAAACTTGCCTGTTTTTTTTCCTGCTATATCAGATAATCTCATAAAAGACGTTTTCTCTCTCCAGAGAAACTTGCCTTTCTCAATTTAAACTATTCAGGTTAGAATTGAAGCACACAACGTCTCCTCTGTAATACTGTCTCAGAAGACTTCACTGCTGTATTACAAAAACAGGGCCTGGCTCTTCCCCTCGTCGAAGTCAAGAGCAAAACTCCATGTATTGCTATGGAGAAGGATCTAATCAAAACTGTTATTATCCTACTGCCTCCCAGACTCTTCATATACATGCAGGAGGTAACTAGTGATATGTTTCTACCCCACTGAATTATTATAATGAGGATTAAAAAAATAATAATAAAAATAATGTAAGGGCCTACTGATCACAGAGTGTTTGAAGATTGTGCGTTAAGTAGAAGCAGACGCAGTGCTACAACATGTTGTTTCCTTTTAAAAAAGCTTGTGTACCACATGTTCCTTCCATTTGCTGTTTTTTCCTGAAGACATTGCTGGCAATGGAATTAGTCATTAAAAAACAGCCCACAAACACTTACTTGGTTAACTAACTAGTACTTGGGAGCTGCTGGCGTCAATAAGAACAACTTCGTCAGATACTCCCTCAGTAAATACATTTCTGCCTCTGGGTTTTACATCTGCTCTTTGGTAGAACATTAACTCAGGCATTAACTCAGAGGGTTGTCATCAGCGGCGCTGAGTCTAGTTGGAGGCTGATAACAAGTGGTGTCCCCCAGGGGTCAGTACTGGGCCCAGTCTTGTTTAACTTCTTCATCAACGACCTGGATGAAGAGTTAGAATGTACCCTCAGCAAGTTTGCTGACGACACCAAACTGGGAGGTGTGGTAGATACACCAGAAGGCTGTGCTGCCATTCAGCGTGACCTGGATAGGCTGGAAAGCTGGGCAGAGAGGAACCTGATGAGGTTCAACAAAGGCAAATGCAGGGTCCTGCACCTGGGGAGGAACAACCTCATGCACCAGTACAGGCTTGGGGTGGACCTGCTGGAGAGCAGCTCTGCGGAGAGGGACCTGGGTGTCCTGGTGGACGACAGGTTAACCATGAGCCAGCAGTGTGCCCTGGCTGCCAAGAAAGCCAATGGGATCCTGGGGTGCATCAAGAAGAGTGTGGCCAGCAGGACGAGGGAGGTTCTCCTTCCCCTCTACACTGCCCTGGTGAGGCCTCATCTGGAGTACTGTGTCCAGTTCTGGGCTCCCCAGTTCAAGAAAGATGAAGAGCTACTGGAGAGAGTCCAGCGGAGGGCTACAAGGATGGTGAGGGGACTGGAGCATCTGCCCTACGAGGAGAGGTTGAGGGAACTGGGCTTGTTCAGCCTGAAGAAGAGAAGGCTGAGAGGCGACCTTATAAATGCTTTTAAATATCTGAAGGGTGGGTGTCAGGAGGATGGGGCCAAGCTCTTTTCAGTGGTGCCCAGTGACAGGACAAGGGGCAATGGGCACAAACTGAAGCATAGGAAGTTCCAGCTGAACATGAGGAAGAACTTCTTCCCTCTGAGGGTGACGGAGCACTGGCCCAGGCTGCCCAGGGAGGTTGTGGAGTCTCCTTCTCTGGAGATATTCAAGACCCGCCTGGACAAGGTCCTGTGCAGCCTGCTGTAGGTGACCCTGCTTCGGCAGGGGGGTTGGACTAGATGACCCACAGAGGTCCCTTCCAACCCCTACTATTCTGTGATTCTGTGATTTGCTACCACTCAGAAAACTGCTGCTTTTTAAGCTCTGCATCTTTATACATTATATGTGATCTCATACAATGAAAAACAAACTGGCCCTTAAAAAGAGCACCTATTTCTGTATATTCATAATCTCTTACTTTGAATCATTTGAGTGAGTGGGGTTTGGACATGTAGTTCAAATGCCCAGATGCACCTGAAAGAGAACAAAACCAAGCCAGTTCTGCTGCTGTGCAATACTGACATACCTGTGCTGACTTCACTAAAGTCACGACAATTAGAAATCCGGTCCACTAGACTTAATACTGCAAGCATAGCTGGTTCAGAGTCATATGAGTGCCAGCTGGTTTGCCTGCACTACTGGAGAAAAGATACTACAGCCACAACCGCCACTGAACACCTCCCACTTTGTTTCCTCCCTGGCATAGGTCCTAGGGCAGATGTGCTTCCCACGTTGGTGGTCCCCATCCATCGGTGGTCCCCATCTGACTCGCAGGCTTCTGGAAAGGAAGGCGTCCTGCAGACACCCTCCCTCACCTCCCCAGTTGCCCTTACACAACAGATACGGGGCTCTGGAATGTGAGGGCCAGGCAAATGAGGATGTGGGTGAAGGTCCATCCAGGGGGTTGCCTAGAGCAAGTCAGTCAGCCACATGTATTATGACTGCCCCAGCTAAGAAAAAAAGGAGGGTAGTTGTCATAGGCGGATTCCCTTCTGAGGGGAACAGAGGGCCCAATATGCTGACCAGACCCATCCCACAGGGAAGTCTGCTGCCTCCCTGGGGCACGGGTTAGGGATGTTGCTAGGAAGCTCCCTGGTCTGGTGTGGCCCTCTGATTACTACCCACTGTTGGTAATGTAGGTTGGCATTGATGAGACCACGGAGAGAAGTCCCAAGGCCATCAAAAGGGATGTCAGGGGACTGGGGTGATTGGTTGAAGGATCAGGGGCACAGGTGGTGTTTTCTTCAATCCATCAGTGGCAGGGAAGAACACTGAAAGGAGCAGGAAAACTCACCTGATTAACAGGTGGCTCAGAGACTGGTGCCATTGGTGGAATATTGGTTTGTTCGGTCATAGGGAAGGTTTATATGGCACTGGGCCTGCTGGTGACAGATGGAATCCAGCTGTCTCAAAGGGGCAAAATGGTTCTCGCCCATGAGCTGGCAGGGCTCATTGAGAGGGTTTTAAACTAGGTTCAGAGGGGGAAGGGGATATAACCCAGCTCACTAGAGATTAGCCCAGGCGTGGCATGCCAGTGTCAGGGTTGAGACTGACAGCCCAGCTCAAGTGCATCTACATCAATGCACATAGCATGGGCAATAAACAGGAGGAGCTGGAAGCCATTGTACAGCAGGACAGCTGTGACTTGGTCGCCATCACAGAAACGTGGTGGGATGACTCTCATGACTGGAGTGCTGCGATGGATGGCTATAAGCTCTTCAGAAGGGACAGGCGAGGAAGGAGAGGCGGTGGGGTGGCACTGTATGTTAGGGTCTGCTTCGATTGTATAGAGCTTGACGATTGTAATGACAAGGTCAAATGCTTATGGGTAAAGATGAGGGGGAAAGCCAACAAGGCAGACATCCTGTTGGGAGTCTGTTATAGACCACTGAACTAGGATGAAGAGGTAGATGAAGTTTTCTACAAGAGGCTGGCAGAAGTCTCACAATCGCTAGCCATTGTTCTTGTGGGGGTCTTTAACTTACCGGACATCTGCTGGAAATACAACACAGCAGAGAGGAAACAGTCTAGGAGGTTCCTGGAGTGTGTGGAAGATAACTTCCTGACACAGCTGGTAAGTGAGCCTACCAGCGGAGGTGCCTCGCTAGACCTGCTGTTTACTAACAGAGCAGGACTGGTGTGAGATGTGGTGGTCGGAGGTTGTCTTGGGCTTAGCGACCATGAAATGATGGAGTTCTCCGTTTGTGGTAAAGAGCGGGGCCAGCAACACCACCACCGTGGACTTTCAAGAGGGCAGACTTTGGCCTGTTCAGGACGCTGGTTGAGAGGGTCCCCTGGGAGAGAGTCCTGAAGGGCAAAGGGTCCAGGCAGGCCGGACATTCTTCAAGGAGGAAGTCTTAAAGGCACAGGAGCAGGCTGTCCCCATGTGCCACAAGTCGAACTGTCGGGGAAGACGACTGGCCTGGCTGAACAGAGAGCTCTTGCTGGGACTCAGGAAAAAAAGGAGGGTCTACCAACTGTGGAAGAAAGTGCAGGCGACTCAGGAGGAGTACAGGGGTCTCGTTAGGTCATGCAGAGAGAAAATGACAAAGGCAAAAGCCCAGCTAGAACTCAGGCTGGCCACTGTTGTAAGGGACAACAAAAAATATTTTTACAAATACATCAACAACAAAAAAGAGGCCCAAGGAGAGTCTCCATCCCTTATTGGATGTGAGGGGGAATATCACCAACAAGTATGAGGAAAAGGCTGAGGTACTTAATGCCTTCTTTGCCTCAGTCTTTATATAGTCAGACTGGTTACCTCCAGGGTACCCAGCCCCCAGTGCTGGAAGATGAGGAGAGTGGAACAAACCTCCCATAATCTAGCAGGAAGCAGTTAACAATCTCCTGTGTCACCCGGACACTTACAAATCTATGGGGCTGGATGAGATCCACCCAAGAGTGCTGAGGGAGCTGGCAGAGGAGCTGGCCAAGACACTCTCCATTACCTATCAGCAGTCCTGGCTAACAGGGGAGGTCCCAGATGACTGGTGGATCGCCAGTGTAATGTCCATCTACAAGAAGGGCTGGAAAGAGGATCTTGGGAACTACAGGCCTGTCAGCCTGACCTCAGTGGTGGGCAAGATTATGGAGCGATTCATCCTGAGTGCACTCACCAGGCATGTGAAGGACAACCAGGGGATCAGGCCCAGCCAGCATGGGCTCGTGAAAGGCAGGTCCTGCTTGACCAACATGATCTCCTTCTATGACCAGGTGACCCACCTAGTGCATGAGGGAAAGGCTGTGGATGTTGTCTACCTGGACTTTAGTAAGGCCTTTGACACTGTTCCCCACAGCATCCTCCTGGAGAAACTAGCTGCCCATGGTTTGGATGGGTGTACTCTTCACTGGATAAAGAACTGGCTGAATTGCTGAGTGCAGAGAGTGGTGGTGAATGGAGTTAAATCCAGCTGGCGGCCAGTCACGAGTGGTGTCCCCCAGGGCTCAGTTTTGGGTCCGGTCCTGTTTAACATCTTTGTCAATGATTTGGATGAGGGGATTGAGTGCTCCCTCAGCAAGTCTGCAGATGACACCAAGTTGGGTGAGAGTGTTGATCTGCTTGAGGGTGGGAAGGCTCTGCAGAGGGATCTGGACAGACTGGATCAATGGGCCAAGGCCAACTGTATGAGGTTCAACAAGGCCAAAGGCTGGGTCCTGCATTTGGGTCACAACAACCCCATGCAATGCTACAGGCTTGGGGAGGAGTAGCTGGAAAGCTGCCCAGCAGAAAAGGACCTTTGGGTGTTGGTTGACAGCTGGCTGAACGTGAGCCAGCAGTGTGCCCAGGTGGCCAAGAAGGACAACAGCATCCTGGCTTGTGTCAGGAATAGCGTGGCCAGCAGGAGTAGGGAGGTGATCGTGCCACTGTACTCGGCACTGTTGAGGCCACACCTCGAGTACTGTGTTCAGTTTTGGGCCCCTCACTACAAGAAAGACAATGAGGTGCTGGAGCGTGTCCAAAGGGCAATGAGGTTGGTGAGGGGTCTAGAGAACAAGTCTTACGAGGAGCGACTGAGGGAGCTGGGGCCGTTCAGTCTGGAGAAGAGGAGGCTGAGGGGGCACCTTATCGCTCTCTACAACTACCTGAAAGGAGGTTATAGTGAGGCAGGTGTTGGTCTCTTCTCCCAGGTAACTAGTGATAGGATGAGAGGCAATGGCCTCATGTTGTATCAGGGGAGGCTGAGACTAGATATTGGAAAAATTTCTTTACTGAAAGAGTGGTCAGGCACTGGAATAGGCTGCCCCCCTGGAGGTGGCTGAGTCACCCTCCCTGGAGGTGTTTAAAAAACATGTAGATATGGCACTTGGGGATATGGTTTAGTAGGCATGGTGTTGTTTGGCGGATGGTTGGACTTGATGATCTTAGAGGTCTTTTCCAACCTATGATTCTCCAATTCTATGATTCCTGATTTTCCACTTATCAACACAGGTCTGCAAGGCACACTCTTAGTCCACAAGACAGAGCTGGTGAACATCACATTTAGGTCTCCATCCTAAACTGCTGGATGAAGCCCAGGACATGTTTTTCTAACACATCAGCATACTGGCCGGTCCACAGCCCTACTGCTGCCCAGGGCTAACAGAGAATGCAAGACAGTGCACTGCACATCCTGGCAAAGTGCTGCTGGGGGCAAACACCACAAGAGATCTTTAGATGGAGAAACTCTGCCTCTCTCTGCCCCACAAGCTGAAGGCCTTCTTACGAGAGGAGCATTTCCAATCAACTGGATTTTTTTTTTTTTTCCCTAAGCTCAAGTTCCTTACGACTTCAACATGAATAGCCAAGGCTCCGTCTAAATAGCTTCTGCCTCACATGACTCTCTCTCCAAGGTATTTTAAAGCCCTTAGCATCGAACCAAAGGATGCTGGATATGATGTCAATGCCTTCAACAGGGAAGAGCATCTGGCTTTCTCTTTTCCTTTTTTGTTTTAGCACAAAAAGAAAAATATCACACAGGAAATCTGTAACAGAGAAAGGAGTGGGCCTAAGGACAATATCCTTGTTGTTTGGCTGTGTGGACTGTCCTCACGGCCCTGTACCACAAATGTGGCATCGTCCTCCTCTGGAACCTCTGCTTTGGGAGCTCTTCGCATTGCTGAATACCTTCACACTTTCTGTTTCTCATGGTAGAGTAGCAAAGACTGGTAATGATGAGTATATATGAGCAGCTCCAGAAAATAACTTGAGGTGCATAATCTTACACTGGGAACTAGAGAACCAGTACACCCTGGTGCGATGACACTTAAGATTCCTCCAAATGATCAAGTGCCTTATTACAATCTTTTACATGCTATGCCATACCAGACTATTGTCGTAAGACAAACAGCCCAAAAGAGCAGCAATTTTAAAGACAGAAGCACAAAACACTCCATGGTGTAAGTCATGATCACAATTCTCATATTACTTTTTTAACAGTATAGCAGTAAATGCTCAGCTAGATCTGTTTATAGGGCTTGTAAGAACACCACCTCAGTTTCTTCATACCTCAAATTCAACAGAGAACAGAGGTATCCAAAAACCAAAAGCTTTTTCTAGATTCAATGGAAAGAGAGAGGTCCTCCAGAAAATGGCACATGACCTTCACAGCCCTCCTAAGGTGCTAATCTACAGACTCTGCGGGAGGAAAGCAGGGTAAGCACACTTCTTGGAAGCAGTAGCCAAGACTGAGGGCCCAATGTTAAGCTAGACAATATAGGTCTTCGGGCTTTTGATAAAATTCTCTCAATTTTTTTGTTCATACCACGTGGAAATTCACTGTGTATTAGTACAGGTCTGGGAACTGTTTCCTACATGCATTCATATTCTTCCTGTGAAATATTCTGATAAGATCTAAAAACATGTTTTCCTTGCTTGCTTTTTTTTCCCACATTCTCAGTAAAACACATTGTTGCACTTACATTTCATGTTTTGCTTTGAGAATTTGAATTTTATTGCCCTGCAAGTGTGAAAAATTAGGTAATATTTAGGTTCAGTATGTGCCTGAGCTTGCAGAGACAGGCCTGAGACAAACGGTCTTGCTTTCATTCCTTTGTGCAAGACACACAACTGCTATGTGGTGAGCAAGAAGGGGAGGGAAGGTGCTTTGGGGCAGTCCAGAAAGTGATGCAACAGAGTCAGACCAAGAAACGCATGAAGACTTTTTCTGTGCCATTACATGGCTTGTGTGCAAGCTTAATAGTAACATGATGTGAACATGCCTTAGATTCATGCAGGAGAAGAGGGAAAGAGAACAGAATCAGACAGAAGAACTACCAAAATCAAAAGTTTAAAGTGTTTATTCACCCTTGGCTTGGGGCTGCTCCTGCAGCCTGTACTCACTGTTTGATCAGCTTACTAAAATGGGATTTAGGCAATCAACCATTTAATTACAAGAAGCTTTTTTGCTCTCCATTTATGCAAGATGGACCTCTTCTCCACATCATAAATTGCGAGCAGCTCAAGTACCCATATTCTGGGTACAGGGAGAATTGAATTGCTACTTGCTTCTACAAGCAGACAGTTTACCTATCCCTTTCAGCAGACAGCTCACCAGCCTGCACTGACTCCCCTGGTTACACACATCACTGTTTGTGATGACCTTTTTGCAAGAGCAGACAGCATATTCAAGACCTGCCATCAACATTTTTGAAGCTCAGACTTGCACTAGTGAAGTAAAATGTAGAATGAACTCTCCTGAACTTCACTGTTGCCCTTTGCAAAGAGCACCCACCAAACAGCTTCGTCTACACTTTAAGCTCAGATCCTCCAATCACTCTCTCCCATTAGTTATTGGACTTGGCCTCATTACAGCTTTGAAAGACGCAGCTCTTCCTGACCATTTGACTTCTTGCCTAATAAATCATGTTCATTGACATGCAGAGGCTGACAAGGAACCACTAAAAGAAGCATCTTGCACTCACTGAAATCAAAGCCAGACCTTTTCTTGCTAGACAAAGATTAATCCCATGAGCAGGACCCTGGCAGTTTTAAGTGTGTTGACAGCTGGAGGCTTGCTGATAAATTTTCACACCTCACCTGTTTCTCTCACTGCCTTCCACAAACACACGAGACAAGGTGTACAAACCTATGGCCATTCTTTTTAACATCTTCAAAATACAAACAGTATGTCTGCGCTGCAGCCCATCACAGGAACAACACAGTATTTCAGAGCTGGCAACAAACACCGCACTCTGAAATACCCAACAGAGATACTGCTGCTCTGCACTGAAATCCTGCTGCTCACTCTCCTGCTGCGGACATGAGCTTTAGAAAGGCTCACACTGTCAGACACAGGAAAAAAGAACTAACACCTCCAAGATAGGCTGCAGTAAGAGCAGCAATGTTGTGGCCAGAAGAAACTGCCCCCAGCACAGAGACACAGGCAACACATGTCACAGATTTTACTCTCCACCCAAGAAAGGAGGACAAGAACCAGCCCCAGGACAGAAAACAACGAAACAAAACCTATGACTTCATAGTGGCTGTGCAGTGTTACCAGATAAACCTGGTGCTTGAAGACTTCAAGTAGCTGAGATCAGCACTTTTCTTGGTTGAAGAGGAATGACCAAATCATTGTTCTTGTAACAACCATTTGATAAAGTGAAAATGGTATTTACCGGCTCTTTGTTTTTTCCACTTGAGCCACTCAAATAACCAAAAGCTGTCTGCACCCATTACACAAACCCTCCTGTGAACAGATAACACCAGTGTGCAGTGGGAAATCCAGGGATCAGCATTTTTTTGCATCTGTGCTGCATTGCAAATTTGCGTATTCCGTAAACAATCTCAATAAAACATTTCAATAACACACAGCAACGAACCCTCAAACAAAGTGGACATGTGGTGACTGACAGACAAGTAACCAGCACACATTACAGAGAACATTCTTGGCAACCATGAACCCTAAATTTGAAGTGTGAGAAAAATGCCACGTCATAGATTCAGCTTGCAGTGCTTGTACCCAGCAGCACCAGCTTTTGGATAGCTCAACTTGTACTGTCAATAGGACATTTCCTACAGAAAACAGACACCTGCACAAAAAATTTGACAAAAATCCCAATGCACTTCCATTTTCATTTAAGTTTCCACCTCTGTGCCATAAACACCTTCACTGTACAACCCAGGAAACGTACGCATTCTCTTTGTTTAAAATACCATCAAATTACATAACACACATACATGCAGACATAGGAAGAGTCCTTTCAAACTTATACAGAGATTCATTATGCAATCCATCCTAGTAAAGTTGAGATGTACAGCATTTCCAGTGCTCTGGAATGACTGATATGAGACCAATAACACCAGAAAACCCACCTCTTGGTGTTCTTGTCACGTTGTCAGTCACAGGATATTTTACTTCAGGTTTCTGTAATCTGAAACAAAGCAAAAGCCCTCAGTTAGTGGCAGCTACTAAAGGGAAAAGGCTCTCGTTTTATTAAATGAATTAAAGACTCGGTAATTGCAACATGTGATTAACAAAATACCTTCCTTCTCTGCTTTTGGTAACACGTGCAAAGTTACACCAAATTCTCCTTTCCAGTGACTAGAACCTCTCCCGCCATCATAGCTTACATCCCTTCACATACATCAGACCATATTCCACTGAAGAGCTTGGGCCTTCAAAATGCCTGTTCTCTACAGTGGATATCCACAGAAAAGCAGATTCCACTGAACACAAGGCTACTCTAATGGTTTCTGTTATGATCAGAGTTTCACAGAAACAACTAAACCACTGCTTCCTTTACAGAAAGGAAAGATCTGCAGACAGAAGATTCTTCATGTATCCAGATTCACGAGGGATGATTCATCAAAAAGTACAAAAGATGGTAACAGCAACAATCAAAAGTACAAGGAGTCTGCAAACAAAGAACGTAGACAACACGACTTAATCTACCAAAACCTTCCTTGTTTCCAGGAATCCCACAGTTACATCACACAGTAAAAATGATGTGCTTACAAACTGCAGACCAGACTGATGGGACCTATAAATTAAATATGTAATGGAGTATCATCTACCACAGAAAAGCTGCAATGGGGCAGTGCAGTTGAGCAGTCACAGAGGAGATTTCTCTCTGGTGCTACAGCTGTTCATTGCACGACCTTGGGCACACTCTTAACTGCTTTGTGCTCTAGTTACTACCCCACATCTTATGCTGAGTATAATATCATTGCAACAGCATAAATGAGGATTAATTACTGCTTTGCAAATCCTGGGAAAGGTTAGGCAGCAGAGCAGCACCTATAAAGTGCAAACTGTTGGTATTTACGAATTGCATTGAATTGCCCAAGAAGGAGGGAGGATAGGCTTCCTTTCCCGGCTTCAAGCCAACAGCAAGCAAACAGACCATTTTCCAGCACTATTGCCCTTAATCAGCATGCACCTGCAGAATTAACTTCTGCCAGAATGTGGGTAACAAAAAACACAGCTAAAGAAAACTACACAAGATACTGACTGCTTGACACGGGAAGGGTAGGGAGCACAAAAATGCTAGCAGGAATACAAGCACTTTGTACTTCTAGCCAACTTTGCTATATCTCACTGTCCCCTTGAGCACAGAGATTGTCACTGTAAGCAATGGGAGTCTTGCTTCTGATTTTATCAAACTTAGAAATGAAGCATTTAATTTCACAGAAAGGTAGTGAAGGGCATATTCAGTGTCTTGCCAAAGTTAACGTGAGGCAGTGGTTGAATGATGAGCAGAAAGCAAGGACTCCGTCCTTACCTCCTGCTTTTAAGCATGGGGCAACTTCCTGAAAGTACAAAAAGACTAAATCTGTATTGCACAATGCTGTCATAACTGAGCATAAAGATGGAGGTTTAAAGGAGAAAAGTGGAAGAAAACTCAAGTTCAACTATTTCTTCTTTCCTCCCAATGAGAAAATGAAAAGTCAGTTCTTACAATACTCTGGCCAGGCATGGTCCCTATTATCTTTGGTTAATTCCGTATGTCTGAGAAGGAAATCAGCTCTAAGCTGGTTAGACTTGCTAAATGAGATTTGTCTAAGGCCCCGCCCCCAGGTGCAGTGTCATGCACCAAAGATTTGGCATTCTTTAGGAAGATGTTACTTGTACAGACACTGTTAATAATGGTCAGCAAAACATGATCATCTAACAACTCAAACATAATATTCCTGTCTTAAGCAAAACCACATTCAGCTCCTAATCTCTGAGGAGCTCCCATTTCATACTCAAAGCCAGAGATAAGTAGGGATAGCACCAGCAGGATCCCTTTTATAAAGCTTCTGATGAGCATATGACGGATAAGCATATAACCCTGGCGCCTCCAGAAAGCAGAACTTCTAGCATCTTTAAGGCCTGCTCCACGATGTCTACTCCTTGAGAGGCTCTAGACTCATCGTGATATCTTGGGTCATGATAAAAGGGAAACTTACTTGTTGCTAGCAAGATAATATAACTGTGAAACACTGATCAGGCACCTATTTACTTTTCTGCTACAGTTACACTCAGTTAACTCTGTTTAGGAACCTCAAGATTTTCAGAATCACAGCCCTGACTCATGCAGCCTGTGGTGAACACTCAAGAGACATTTAAGAAACGACTGCTAATAAATGGAAGTACCATGCCAATTGCTTGACTCAGATTGCTTGACACAATTAGCACTGCTACATGTTAGCATTTTGTCTTCTGAATACTTGTTGGCTAATAAAATCAGCAGTTGTTTTTGAATAACATGCCTATAAAGAATAATTTATCTTCAGCCTTACTGTAAGTACAGTGGCATTTGATAACGCTGTCAGCTTTTATGTGAAGTTGGTGCTCCTGCAAGGAGTCACAATGGTTAGCAAAGTCTTTCACTAACAGCTTTCCAGTAACATGCAATGGCAAAATAAAGTTGTCCAGTACTTCCCATATTTCAGCCCACACCAGCCCTGAGAGGCACATGCTATGAAGACAGCTGTGCTTATCCAAAATATCCAATGGTACAGCTGGACACATCAAGATCTTCTAACACCTTGGGTACATTCCATTTCAGAAGATGGAGTTGGTTTGGCTAAAAGGGAGAAACTGTTTGAAAATCTGCAGGCAGGAGATGGATCAGGTAACAGTGATCATGAAATGACAACACCAACTATTCCAACAGAAGGAAGGACTGAGTGCAGCAGATTAAGGGTAGTGAATCTCAAAAAAAAAAAACCAAAAAACAACCCACGACAGATTTCAAGCAACTCTGCACAGGTCAGCAGGGCTTCATGGGAGGCCAAAAGACTACAAGAAAGCTACAAGTGCTGGAGATAGAATAAAGATACAAAGATAAACTATTCTGTGGCAAAAGAAAGCTTGGACATCAAGTGGACAGTGCTGACCAAAACAGGGAGATATGTTTAAAGAATATTAAGAAGAGACTCATATAGGTAAGTCAGCTGCAACAGATGAAATTAAACTACTTTTTTTTTATTATGTTTAAAAAAAAAAAAGAAAAAACAAAACACAACCCCAAAACAAAACAGCCACACACTAATGGTGGAACCCACTGACACTGCGAAATCATGGGAGATAAGGAAAGTCCTAAAGCACTGCCCAAAGGCAAGCACAGGACCACCATAAAAAGGAGAGAGAATGATGACCACACATGGAACTACAGACCTATCAGTCTAACTCAGATTTCTGAAACAAATCATTAATCCATTATAAATACCCAGAAGATGGTTAGATGCTCAAAATCAGAAAATCTGCTTCTGTAAAGAACCAACCATGACAAACTGGTCTAATCTAGTTTTTTGTTACAGTATAGCATATTTACTGGAAAAAGGGCAGCACAGACATGCTATACTCTTCAGGGGTTTGAATAAGTTCTCAGAGAAGTCAGTCTGAGGCTCACTTCTTTGCAATATTTTGTGTGACTAGCCAGCAGAAAGCACTGAGCTAACAGAGTCTGCATGTACTTCATTAGATCCAAAATCATCACCATAAAACTCAGTGATGTAAAGTGCTGTAGCAGTGCTGCTGCAGAGGCAGAAAAAGAAATATTTCAGCACACAGTTTCATCCACCAACATTTTAGTCAATGCTCAACAGGCTGAGCCCAGGCACACAACTTTGCGCAGGGGGAGCTGGAGTGCAAATCCACATTCCTCTCTGCTGTGTTGACTCTTTAAGTGGAGGCAAGTCACACCCCACAGAAAAGCAAAGTGAGCAACCAGGTATTCAGCTTCCAGAGTCAAATTTTCCAGAGCTCTTCTGTCGGAGCCATCAGCCTAGCACTATTAACTATTGTCTGCAACACAGTCATGCCTTAACATAAGAGATAATCCTCCAAAGTATAAAGCTAGAAGTTGTTCAACATCTGAAAGACTTGCAAAGGAGATTTAGGCTAATCTAACTGAATTAGGAACCTGCTGAACCTGTATACCACCTTCACCGGACAGTCAGAAAGAACCAGGTAAACAGGACGCGGACATCTTAGGGAACATGCCTTGACAACCAAGTTCTGCACTGTATCTCTTGCAATTCCTTCTAGCCTTCTGCATTTACCTTTCTTTGATCTGCCCACTGCTGATAATGGACAGTCCGAGATTTTTGATTGTTTTCCTATCTGCATGTGATGAAGCTGAGCAGCAAAAACTATGGCTGTACTCTGAAAGCCTTGTGCCTGAAAATACACTAGGCAAATTCACATTTTGAACAGAGGTTCACATTTAGAGCCTACCGCTGCAGCCCACTCACAGAGGTCTGTGTGAAGGAAGAAAAAAATGAATCTTCTGTTTCTTTAAAAAGCCAGAAATTTCAAAGTCCACTTTATCACTAATGGGAGTAAGACTGTTCCTCATCTGCTGTGGCACTTTTGATAGCCTCTCTTACCACATTTTGTGTAATGAAAAGTTTATTGAGTTCTAAAAACCCCAGAATATTTTAGATTGTTTACACACAAGATCTATGGCTCAGAGCGGAAGAGGGAGTAATGTAACATATCTGTGGGGCATCTTCCCTGCTGTGCAAAAAAGGAGCAGATACATGTTCAATATCGTTAATGGAAGCTGAGAGCCTAGTTTCCCAGGAGCTACACGGAGCGCATACCATTTCAACTTTAGTCTCCCAGTTTCAGGCACAGGAATTCACACCAGAAGTACATTGTGCACTGTCAGTACTTCTGCAGGGACAAAACCTCAAAGCTTCTGTTTGGTTCTTTGACTGATCCTGTTATCCTTTTGCCATTTTTTAACGCTTAAACACATTTTCAAAGGTGCAACTCAACACACTGCAAGGGTACCAACAAGGCAAGAAAATATGTAACAAAAAAAAGATTTTACTTTCAAGAGCAATCAGTGTTCCTCTAACACTGTTCCTATTCAAGTAAATTCTCTATCATCTCATGACAAGGCCCTTCTGTTAGTATGAACCTGCAAATTCTGAATTGCTTCCTATTCTCATTCATAGGCAATGTCTTCCTCATAGCAATTCTGATTTCCAGTGAGTTTATTCCGGATCTATACAGTTTCAAGTAAAATTAAACCACATCCTTTTATTACCTGCTTAGCCAACTTTCAATTTATTGGCACCAACACTATAAGAGATAACATGGTTGGAAGTCTTCTGCAAGGGAAGAATTGCCTGAAATTTTCTTCTTCTTCCATGAGATTTCATATTCAAAAGCCTGACTCCTAGCTGGGACAGATCAGCACAGCTCTAGCAAAATGACAGGGAATGCCACTGATTCATAGTAGCTAAGGTTCCGTCTTGGACACATGTCTTGGGGAATCACAATGCGAGTTGTTATTTTCTCTGTAGTGATGAAAAGATGCTTGAAAAGTATCTTTGCTTTCTTCTGCAGCCAGAGAATCAACATGTTCCCTCCCATTCTCTCCCTAAAACAAATCCTTCAGTGTTTCCCCTGTTACTCTCACAGCATCTGGTCCTGAGCCCACAAAGTTAATCAGAGCTTCACCACTGACCACCACTTACCAACCACATTACCACACTCAGCCCTGCCAATCACAACTTTTCAAGAGGAAGTATTAAACAAATGGTCTCTCTCTGTCTTACAGGCTCCTACTGTTTCAATGTCCAAACACTTCCCAGTCTACAATCTTTACTTCCCCAACTCTTCTACGATATGGCAAGGGATTAGTTATCCCAGTACAGAAGGGTAACTGAGGCACAGAGAGATTATTTATTGCAAGTTCGCAAGAAAATCTTTGAAAACACACACAGATCTCAGTTCAGATGACACTTCAGCTGGGTGCTTACAACAAACACAAGTCTGTGGCACAGCCTCAGCTGATGCTAAGGGTACTCGTTAAACAGGTTCACAGTAGCTACACAACTCTGAAAGTCCATAAGCAGCCTTAGTCAAGAGTTAATAGCTGAGGAAAAACTCCTTAAGAACTACCAGAGGCAGTTTCCTTTCAACAACCAGCAAATCAAAGAATATAATGCAAATCTTCAATAATACAGGAAGAAAAAAAAAAAAAGCAGCCAAATGACATTCATTTCCCAAAATCAAGTTTAGTTTGAGGTATTCATATCAGAAATCAATGAAGGTTCTTCTGGAGTTTAAGTGTCACAAGCATGAAGGATTACACTGGGGAAGTGCATTTCTTAATTAGATAAAGGATCAATTCAGTTTGTGGCAATCTTAAAGATCTGAAACACTCAAATGGGCTGATCTGGTAAATAGGAATCCTGAACAAGCTAAAAAGACTCTGCCATTGTAGATAAGAAAAATAAAGTTAAGAAGTTAAAGAATTAACTTTTCCAAGCAGTTTAAACTCCAGCTTCCTGATGCATAGGTTTTAGTTGTAAGGTCACAGTGTCCTTCCACAGGACCTGCTCCTCACTCTAACAGAAATTAAAACTACTCCAGGGATGAAGCAAAAGATGTCTGTAGGACAGCATGCTCTGACACCACAACTCAAAGGCACATAATAAAGCAAGGACTGGGGATAGGGAAAGGAGTGTGCAGCTATGAGGAGGATGGCCTCAGTCAAAGTGGGATGTCCTAGACAACTGTTTCTTTCCCAGCCTCTGCTCAGGGTCTGCTGTCCTGCCTGCATGTCCATGCCCAAACTGCTCACAGAGGGTCAGAGCAGAGTGCTGATGACTCCACAGAGAACCTGAGAAGCTTCCACTGGACGCCCAAGTAGGGTTACTTGGACTTTTAAAATTTGCTTCATCTCTACAGTGTGAGTGCACCTCCATTTCACTGCAGTGTTCTGATATACGAATTCCTAAACATGCGACACAGCAAGATAATGACTGATACAGAAAAGTCACTATTTTCGTAACAGTCTTACACAGTTTGCAGAAAACAAAAAGAATGAAAACATGCATGGAAAACACAGGAGAAAAATGAAAACACTGAGTGGCTGTTCCCAAATGGAGCAACATCCAAACCATGCACTTAATGAGGCAGGAGTTCTGTGGAAACAAGTAATAATGTGATCGCATAATTAAAGCCTGTTTTATAATATGTGTGCAGAAGGCTGCCACAAAGACTGCACAAACACCCTTTATTCCAGTATTTCCTGAAATGAGCCTTTTGACTTCGCAATGTTAAAAGGTTTCTTTAACAGCTTTTTTGGTCTGTGATACATCACCTAGATGTAACTGAGGTCAAGTGCATTAAGAATACAAGTAACATTTTGCGCTGCAACACGACAAAAGAGGCACTGTCTGAGCTGCAAGGGCTGACTAGCACTCAATCGATTTCTACAGCCATACTAGAAATATATGTGGAAGTGTACAGAACCTGGAATTCATACAAAAAAAAAATTAAATAAGGTTTTTTTATTATGAAAAAATATATAAACACTAAGTCTTTGGTGGCCTCCTAGTCCCTTTATGCATGACAGCAGCATCACAGAAACAGCACATTAGCAACACTACCCAGAGTAAAGGTTAATTGGGGAAGACAAGGACACATAGCAGAGCTTTCATGATGATGTGACATCATCCACCCAGACTTGTGCAAAGCATCTGACACTGTCCCGGAAGAAACCTTTGTCTCTAAACTGTAGAGACAAGAATTTAGCAGATGGACCACTCAGTAGATAAGGAATTGGCTGGATGGTTGTACTTAAGAGTTGTGGTCAGTGGCTCGATGTCCAAGTGGAGACCAGTGACAAGTGGCATTTGTCAGGGGTCTGTACTGGGACCAGCACTGTTTAACATCTTTGTCAGTGACATAGACAGTGGGATTGAGCACACCCTCAGCAAGTTTGCAGACGACGCCAAGCTGAGTGGTGCTGTCTACACACTGGAGGGAAGGGATGCCATCCAGAAGGACCTGGACGGGCTTGAAAGGTGGGCCTGTGCAAACCTCATGAAGTTCAACAAGGCCAAGTGCAAGGTCCTGCATCTGGGTCAGAGCAATCCCAAGTACAAATACAGGCTGAGGGATGAAGGGACTGAGAGCAGCCCTGACAAGAAGGACTTGGGGGTACTGATGGGTGAAAATCTTGGCATGATCCACCAATGTGCGCCTGCAGCCCAGGTCAACCATATCCTGGGCTGCATCAAGAGAAGCGTGGCCAGCAGGCCGAGGGAGGAGATTCTGCCACTCTACTCTGCTCTGGAGAGACCCCAACTAGAGTCTTGTGTCCAGCTCTGCAGCCCTCAGCACAGGAAAGACATAGACCTGTTGAAGCAGGTCCAGAGCAGGGCCACAAAAATGGTCAGAGGACTGGAACATCTCTCCTATGAGGAAAGGCTGAGAGAGTTGGGGCTGTTCAGCCTGGAGAAGAGAAGGCTCCAGGGAAACCTTATTGCAGCCCTTCAGTACCTGAAGGGGGCCTACAAGAAAGCTGGAAAGGGACATTTTAGAAGGACATGTAGTGATAGGACAAGCGGTAATGGCTTTAAACTAAGAGAGGGTACATTTAGACTAGATCTAGGAAGGAAATTCTTTACTATGAGGGGCGTGAGGCACTGGAAGAGGTTGTCCAGAGAAGTTATGGCTGCCCCCTCCCTGGAAGCATTCAAGGCCAGGTTGTGTGGGGCTTTGGGCCCCACTGGTCTAGTGGAAGGTGTCCCCGCCCATGGCAGGGGGGTTGGAAGTAGGTGATCTTTAAGGTCCCTTGCAACCCAAACCGTTCTATAATTTCTATGCACCTCACCCAGAGATCTCAATCACAAGTAACAATGGCAAACTGATTCAAATCTGGCTTAGAAATCCCATTTTTTACAGATTTATTAACTTTTAATTAGTAGGCACCAGCATCATTCTAGTTTTAAATAATCTTATCCTTGGCAAGTGACATTATCTCTCTTGTATTCGTATTTCAGCCAAGGAAGAATGCACTTTTGTTAAAAAAAAGTGTTAAAAGGGCTGACACGCAATAACATAATTAGTGATCTTCTTTTAAAACCCTCTACTGAGGATCAGAATGCTGTCTGTAATTATCAGTCCTGAGCAAAGGGCTTGCCTCGGTGTATTTCAAAGTGCTACATATATAATTCATCTCCAGCTTTTTTTCAAGGTAGAGATTTTCAAAGCTTCAAGGAGATTTCTGAATGGAGAGGTCTGATTTAACAGGAGCTGGTCACTCAAAGCAGATACTCAGAAAACTGCTTCAACAGCTCTAAGCTCACCACTGTGGCAACTATGTTATGAGTAAAAAAGGAAACTGGGCTCTGACACAGCAAGCTGTGACGCTTGGAAGTAGTCCTTAATCACACAAGCAACCTACCAACCTCAGTGGGTCCTACCACATAACCATTTGTAACACCAAGCACAGGGCTCAATGGATCCCATGCAACATTTCTGCTGACACTTCTTTGGTTCTGCAAAAGTCTCTTTGATAGAACTTTTTTTTTCAAAAGACACAAGGAAAGCACTTGGGAGCAAGCAAGTGCAGCTGCATTATTAAATAAATTAGAATGAACTTGTCAAAACTCTAGATCGTGTGTTGATCTGAGATAGAGAAGGTGTCTGACAGGGCATGCAATGTTAACCTAACCACACAAGCAGAGGCCACTTGAAGTAATTACATTCAGGATACACTTCAAAGGGAGCAGAGGGTTTACAAAAGCTGCACTTGTTCTGGTCCTCAATATTTGGGTGTGCATGTGTATCTGTATGTATATACACACACAAAGCAATTACATGAACTTTTTTTTTTTTTTTGAAAGAAAAGACAGGAAAGGAAAGCGCACAGAAAAGGAAAGGCAGTCAGGACACGAACATCTGAAGAGCAAATACATTGAAAATTAAACATCCTATTCAATTATAGGAGATTCTACAAGTATTTTCTGAGCATTGGCTCCTACAAGCACAAGACTGCCACTGAATCAGAATGATCGCTTCCAATCTGCTTCCAACAGCACACATGATTTCAGCCTTCATGCCATGTCAATTTATACCTGCAAAGCACGTAGCCACATGGTCCCACTTTTCAAGAGGTTTGATTTTTTTTTAATCCTGTATCATGATAACACTGACAGTGAGTCCTTCTGCAATGGCTGAAGTGCACACTGTCTCAGGATAATGCCTTGTGCTGGCTGCCAAAGACTGCATCAAGTGAATCAGCAGTGTGCTGTTGCATGCTGATGTTGACACTTCAAGGAATCACAAAATATTCAGTTGAACTCATTAATCCTTTAATGTTGCTTCCCATCAATCGGAGCTCACTGTAATTGCAGGTTTCAAAAAGCACCAATATGATGATTAACAGAGCAACACAGAGGACAGCATAACAAGAAAAGGACTTCAGATGCCAAACCATTTCTATGCAAAGCATGTACTAATGGCTGTGATCTCCTCACATGCGTCAATGTCAAACCACAGGCAAAATCACCTGTACATGGTCCACGGAGTAAGCCAACAAGCTGCAAGAGCACACTGCAAACATAAACCATTTCCTATGTGCAGTATCAGTCCCTAAGTTTATGTACAGGCACCTCATTACAAAGTCTGAGTCCAGAAACTCCACTGTTGACCACTGGGTCGCTGGATGTTTGAGCTGCTCACCTCTGATGCCTCCAAAATCCCACTGCAACCCTGCTGAACAGGCCCCGCAGCATGCAGGACTTGCAAGAAACAACTTAAAGACTCTGCAGCCTCACTGCACCCTTCCACACTTGCAGCTCGTTCTTCTGTGCTATATACAGCGAGCATACAATTCTTCAGAAAAGAATTTCCTGTCTCTTACTGGTAAGTCCCATCATCCAATTTTCGTTTTTTCTGTACTATAGTGGCTTTTTGGTTTAGGCTTTCTCTCCCTGTCACCCCTCCCAATCTACTGTGCAGCATTTTGTAATCTCTCATCAACACAGACAAATTACTCCCTACTGCTGTCTTTCCATCAGTCTTCCTGAACAACATTCGTGAGACATACAGTGGCTTTGGGTAGTTGGACACTTTTGGCCATGACAAATTGAGGCAGACATTCTCTAGGACAGTCAGGCAAGAATCTTTATGATGATCATTTATTTGAAAACTATAGAGCAAGTAAGTAAGTATGCTCTTCCATCAAAGTCTCCAGATTTTTCCCATTTCCTCCCCTCATGTATTAAGAGTAGGATCTTACCCACTCACACTGACCCCAAGAATACTGCAGGAAATACAGCCCCAGCATAAAACCATGCAATACATCAGAAGGCAGGTGTGCTGTCAGGTAACCAAGATGGATGTTTACTCTGCCACTTAATGCCACTGTTTAAAATCAGCTGTCTTTGGCTAGGACACTCGGTGATCCAAGTACTTGACATCATACACCTGGACAAACAACACTGTTGAATAATTTCTCCCTCAGGTTTCAACCGTCAGCAGGTTACTCTGCAAATACAACACTTTTCCCTCCGATTTCCCACTGTCTCCTTGCAATCCTTTCCTAGTACCTTTCCCCTACACCAATTAACCATAGCAATGTACTGGTCTAAAGCCAGCTACTGTCACCCTTGTCAGCATTTTTTTCTACTGTTTCCAGAAGTCCCAAGAAATATGTAAGCCAACTGCTGTAACAGCAGAGGGGTTTTCATCACCACTGAACAAATACAGCACAAGATCTCCTGGGTTTTTTTTCCTCAAAATCCCCATGATTTCATAGAATCATATAATAGTTTAGGATGGAAGCAATCTTTAAGGTCACCTAGCGCAACCCCCCTGCAATGAGCAGTGACATCTTCAACTAGATCAGGTTGCTCAAAGGCCCGCTCAACCTGGCCTTGAACACTTCCAGGGAGGGGGCAGCCATAACTTCTCTGGACAACCTCTTCCAGTGCCTCACGCCCCTCATAGTAAAGAATTTCCTTCCTAGATCTAGTCTAAATGTACCCTCTCTTAGTTTAAAGCCATTACTGCTTGTCCTATCACTACATGTCCTTCTAAAATGTCCCTTTCCAGCTTTCTTGTAGGCCCCCTTCAGGTACTGAAGGGCTGCAATAAGGTTTCCCTGGAGCCTTCTCTTCTCCAGGCTGAACAGCCCCAACTCTCTCAGCCTTTCCTCATAGGAGAGATGTTCCAGCCCTCTGACCATTTTTGTGGCCCTGCTCTGGACCTGCTTCAACAGGTCTATGTCTTTCCTGTGCTGAGGGCTGCAGTGCTGGATGCAGTACTCCAGGCAGGGTCTCAATTCTCTTCTCTGCTTAGCGCTGCCATCTCAACTGTTCCTCCTTACCAAGCTCAAGATACAAACACTTACAATTCAATACAAAGATGACATTCCCCATCAGCTGAATGCAAAGTCCTGTCATTCATGGCCCTCAGGCAGACACGGGATGTGTGCAACTGAGAGGCAAAAATTCTGTCCTAAAGCCCTACAGATGACACTGTATAGCCATAATTACCTCATACAGGACTCTTCTGCACTTGATCGTGGAAGAAAGAGCATTCAACAGAGCAAATTACCAAGCAGCAATCACCAAGCAACACTCAAGTCAAATGCAATCACGGTTACATACATGGGTACATTGAGTTGATGATGCCTTTAACGCTAGAGCCTATTTTGCACTGCCCCCAGCTCAAGAGCTAATATGCAAGCAGTAACGGTAACTGAACCAAAGAACTGGATAATTCTGCCCTAAGGAGAGACCATTTGGTAAAGGCTGAATCAAAAGCCAGAACATCCCCTGTAAAAGAAAGTTTCAACACCTGCTGTTACCTGCAAGTCATTCCAGCACTGTGAACAGATCTTGTTAAACACAGACAACGCACCTGGTCTAGGTGCAGCAGAGAAAGCCACCATGACAGCATGGCAGGCCTAACACTGCTGCAGCAGAACAAACTGGTACTGCAGTCAAGCACAACAACCATCCACATAATCAACACGCAAGACTTGGTTGTGCAGTCACAGCCTGTGTATTTGCTTTCATTCACATTTACCCAGCAAGTATTAGCTTTAAGACAAGGCATAGAACCAAAGCACAGCTTCCCAGTGGAGATCATAAATCAAAAATTAAACAAGGTAAATGAGATGAGCAAAGAGAACACCCCTCTCCATCCCCATCAGTGAATACTGTTTTCATTTCTCCTTTTCTTGAAGAATAAGAGATGAGTAAGAAAGAAAGAATCCTTGGTTGCTGGGGGATTTATTCATTTCGACATGCTTATCTTTATAGGAAAATCATTCTCATCTTCTTACCCTGTGTTAACTCCAACAATATGAACTGACAGCTTTGCTTTTACCATTCATACCTGTCCAGGACAGCAGTTCTGGTTCCTATCCAGCACTTCAAATATTCACCTACATATTCTATCCCTGCCAATCTCTGAATCACCTTAATTGTTCAGTAGTCTGCTACAACAAGGATTTCTTTAGAGAATATCTACTAAACATGGCATACACGGAATCCATTTCAGTAAATGACTTTTTTTATTGTCAGATTAGAAAATAAATTGATTAAATAACTCTTGCTTTCCAAGATACTGGATGTGTTACACCAACTACTTTAGACGTCTTAGCTTTAGTGTAGAAATGTTTACAAACACGGTAGCACCTGAACTGACCACCGAATGCAAATTCCTAATGACCTTTCAAAAAAAGGACACTTTCAAATACTTAGTCCCTTTTGAAGAGGGTAACAGGACCCACAGTATTGTTATAACCAAAATGAGATACAGAACTGAGAATTATAGACCACATTCTTTGACCACACTTAATTCATCAAGCAAAATCTATGAGATTTCTGCAACCGAGAAGTGAAAAGCTAAATCTTGCTACACAGAGAGGATATTTTCCTTGCATGTATCTAGTTCAGATACTTTGCAACTGATCCACTAAGGAGGTTATATATGTATGTATACAGACACATCTCAAAATAGAGTGCTGGCTGCTTCTCTGCAGAACCACAAGCTGGATAACATCCCTGCTCCTCCCTTCCCAGATGTCTGGAAAATCCTTATGAATTTACAACAGCAGAGACCACAGATGTCCAGCTAAACACACAGCAGCAGCTTTTGGATGACTACCAAACGCGTCTTTACTTGGGCCAGAGAAAACTGTCCTGAATCCTGGTGTGGGGGCCTGCTCTACCCCAAGATTTCCCACTACCACTGTGCTGTGGGTAAGCATGGAGCCGCTCTGGCACACGGCCACAAGCAGTGGGAGCAGGCCTGTTCCGTGGAAGGACCAGGTCCAGCATGGACAGGCATCATGCGCAAAGACAGCTGCTGAGCACGCCAAAGAGCAACCACCTCCCAAGGGAAAATAAGTGCGAGAAGGTGGTTGTGGCCCAGCTAACGCTGTAATCAAATAAACTCTTAAGAGCTCTCTGGTGGTGCATAATGCTGGTGGAAGAATTACACAACTTTTGTGCAAAAATATAAATTAAATCTGGTTTTCTTCTGGGGTTTTGTGGATAATCTTGCTCTTTTCTTTGTCTCACAAGCAGAAGATTTCAATTTTTCTTTAAAATACTCTTACAAAAGTTTAAAGTTCATCAAAATAGCAATCTTTCAATTTAAAAAATGTTATTGACTGAGTGGTACTGGTAATACTTAGTAATTATTAAGGTATTTAACACAACCACAAATGTCATTGGATTTCTTCCTCTCATTGCAAATACCTCACCATGAGCTTCCAAAGCCTTACCCATCTACTAAAGTAGATGCTCCGTAACAAGCAGCTAAACTTTCATATTGCCTAGTATTGCCAGGAAGCATACAGACATGAATTATGCCATATAATAGGAAGAGGAGGAGCCTATAAATTGTATGTGCAATTTCCAGAAGACAGATTATATTCAACATTAAACATTTACACAACAGCTAAGTAAGAATAACCAGAATAACTAGAATACTCACTCAAACTGTGTGCTACAAGGGAAATAAAGAATTTTCATCTGACAATCTGTTTGACAATAATATAACCTCCAATGTTGTTATCCAGCAACATACAGGAAAAAGGCATCATTCTATTTATTATTATATTAAATACAAAGTCTGTGCTTGCAAGCATCCTTGGGAAAAGGTGCACAAAACACTCCTTTTTCTGCAAAGGCCACAGGGAAAAAAGAAAATGAAGTATGGCAGTACTTTCTGCACCACTATCATGCTGTAACCAAAGGCCATGAGGACAAAGAAAACCAAGTATTTCAGTACTTTCTGCATCACTCTCATGCTGTAACCAAGAAGGCTAATTAATGGGGCTGCCTCAGCAGCTGTCATAAAAATAGTACTTTTTTTGTTGTTCTTCAGAATAGGCTTACTGCATTTTCACCCATTTAAAATTTTCAAGCAAATACAAAAGGACGAATTTTTTGATAAACCTAGTTTTATCCAGACAGAAAAATGTAGCCATGGGAACACACTCTTCTTCAATTATGTCTTGTCTGCAGATGACAACAGGTAAGGCTTTGGAAACAATTATTACTCTCATAAAACCAGCAAAAAGCTTTCCATTTTGACTCACGTGTCCTTAATTTGCTTGTGTTTTTTGACCAGCAATAAAAGACTGAGGTCTTCCAAATTTCAAACCATTTGCAAACAATGTGCAAGTAGTTCAGTTGAAAGAAAGAAAAATTTGCAAAAATAAAAAAAAAGTAATTTCCCCTAAATCTTGCTGGTGAAAGTTTGTCATTCTTTTCAACCTGCCAGAAATGTTTGTTTATAATATTCAAGCCATCCTCATTATGGTACAGAAAACTGATTTCAGTAATCATGCTGTACTGTATCTTTTCATTAAGATATTTATTAGTCATGATAAGATCCTGTTGCCATGGAAAGAAGAATTTACAATACCAGATAAAATTTAAAATACTATTTTTGAAACTTGTCCATCAGACACAAATGTTTTCGATTCTTTTCTAAATTAGCTCCTACAATAACATGACAAACTGTGAAAACATTCTCAACCATTTCAGTGTTGCGTACATCAGATGGAGCAAAGAATGCTATCTGCATGCTCTCCTTTAGCCTGCTTTTTACATACAACAGTTAAAAATGTATAGAGTTTTCAGGATCTTTGTCTTCTATTTTATATACTGTTCCTGACAATTATTCCTTAGATCTCAAGTTTCCCCAATGGAAATCCCTCAATTTCTTTATCAAACATATCAAAGTTTTAAAAGGAGATTCTATGTTCAAGCCATTAAAGGAGTTTCCTTTGCAAACAGCAGCCTTCTGGTGAAAATGTGTTTTATTCATTCCTTCTGTTGTCACTTTAATGTCAATGATACTGAATTCACCACAAATAGATGCTTCACAAGCGTCTTTCCCTCTACCCCAAATATATGTTTTAAAACTAGTAAAGATATCGGTACTTGGTGGTTTGATTTTGGGCTTTTCTTTTTTTGTATGAGAATTCATAGCAAACCTCCCCAACTTAAAGAAAAATGTCTCCCTGCAATACAATGGTAGGGTGGCAGAGATGGTCCTAACTCCTCCTCAACCTTCTCTTTAACAACACCTTTATCAGGTTGACAATAGACAAGGACAAAGCAGGACACTCCGCCCCAACAACACAGCAGGAAAAACTGGATATTCCTCAGAGCAATCACTGCAGAACTGCAAACCTGATCACATCTTTCCTTTCCATTCTCAAATAAGAATCAATATAAAGAAAGATAAGACACCTCTGAGAAGTCCATGTATTTATCTTGTATACATTTAAGTGTTCCATCTTTTATGTTCTGTGCTTTTCTAAAACACACAGGAGTTTTGCCTCTAATTATAATATACTACAGTCTCAGTGCTTGGGACAGCTGGAATATTCTGTTTAGTAGTCTTTTCTTGATCCTTCCATCATTTTCCTATTGGTGCAGCCATTCAGGCAGACACAGTATATTACAGCATCTTATTTCCATTTATCCTCCAGTGATCAAAACTGTATTTTATAAGTACACAATAAAAATACTTAAAAGGAATAATAGACATTTGAAAAGATAAAATGAACAGAGGTACTGTCACAATGCCACACCACCATTCCACCTTGACTCCTGGGCATGGGAAGTGCATCCTGTACGGCACATCACCCGTTTTCAGTGACTGCTTACACCTTCAAATGGTCTTCCCAGCATGTTACTCTTTATGAAGTTTGTTTTCACTTTAAGTGCTGAGAGAAAGCCTCAAAGTGGACCAGTACAAACTGTTTCAAGTCTTGGTTCCCAAAACTGGCACTGATACTGGTGTTTGCCTAGCCCTATCCCTGTACCTGCAGCATACGCCTCCAAAACTAGGAAAAAAAAAAAAAAAGTACAGCAGTGCTACTGCAGCATAAGCTATGTTGATACCTACATAGTCTCAAAGGTTGGGTGTGTCTGAAATGGAACCTAAATAACTCACCAGCTGTACAGGAAGGGAGTCTGTTACTGCTGCTGCCCGCTTTGCAACTGGGCTGGTTTTTCAGCTAGAAGGTGGCCTTGGCCAACACACAGCCACATGGCAAGAGCAAAAGTAAAACTAGTTGTGTCCATGCACAACAAGGCCCACCAATAACCCAGTCACATAGTGGACTTTTCACCAGTCCTCCTTGCAAATGTGACTCCTCATCTAGCTCTTACTGCCATGAAAACAACCTTAAGGGGATTAAAGCACAGATGACTCACTGCCTTCCTCTCCCCACCCTTCAAATCTAACTATTAGGCCAGCCTGATTTATACCGCAAAAAGCCCCCTTGTTTGCCAGCATATAGTACCCCTGGTGATGTCAAGAGTTTCAGACAAGTCTGTGATTCATTGATCACACAGAAGAACTACACGCAATGTTTGAAGGGGAAAACGCTTCTCCCTTTCAAATGCAGATAAAATACAAACAGATTTAAACTAATATAAACTAAATTAGACCTTGTAATAGGTTAAAACATCATGAGCATCCTTTTCGGGTGTCCAGGCCTATCTGGTATATTTAGGCTAATGAGCATCATTTATTACTCTTTGACCTCTCTTTTTAGGAATACCCAGCCATGCGCTACACTTCCTGGCTTGTGGGAATGACAGGACATGGGGCTATTCAACAGGATGGGACCAAAGAACCAACGCTGTGGGAAAGGGAGTAGTGGAGAGTATGGCAAAAGACCAACAAACAGAACAATACAAAAATGAAAAGTTAAAAAATTTTGATGCAGAAAGGAAACAACTCCTGCAGGTCCTCTGATAAGAAATTCCTTTCAGTAGAAAGATGAGTCACAAGGATTAAGTTGAGAGAACACCTGGCTATGGTACAGCATGGTGAGCAGCTGGTACAACATCATGCCTCATTACCCACCAATGCTACATGTGAACACCTCACACCTGGTCCTCAGTCATTTTAGAGCAAAGTTCACCGCTGCTATTAACACAAGAGCTGCCCTCTTAAGAAGGGCCTTCTTAAGAAGTACCATTAGCCAAAGATGCAAATTTTCAGCCCCTCTGAAAGCAAGACCAGTAAGGGCCAGCTCTAATCAGCTCAGGGGAGAAACCACCTTCTGCAGCCCTTCAAAGGCAGCTATCCCCCTTTGAGGGAAGAAGTACAGATGCGGGTTGGGGACAACAGAAAGCAAACATTTCACTGATGTGTGGGGATAGCAGGGTATGGCAGCCAGCATGTCTGGCTTCTACACAACACATCCCTCACCTCCGCCGAACAGCTCTGGGTGAATCAGTGCCCCTCCATCCTTGTCCTACTTTGATGTCAGTTGTACAGAACAATTTACACCTTGCCACAAGTCTTTATGTTGTCTAGCCTAGGCAGCCTACCTTGCAGCATGCAGATGCTGCTACAGCACAAACAGTATTACAGCAAGGACACTTAGCATCTGGCATCAAAATACGCTATGTTAAAACTTTAGTCCCAATTTTAAGAGTCACTTAGACATTTCTCAGCCTTGCTGCAACTCAGTAGGCTGCACTTGACATGCCTCTGCAGTCACTAAGAATTCCACAGAGCTACTCCACTTCTCCTATAGCAGCTGAATGAAGAAGGGAAAGCTCTGCTTTATGAGCTAAACAACATCTCCAAGCCCAGTAAGAAAAATAATAAATACATACCTACCTTGGAGCATAACAGAACATACTCCAAATACTGATAAAGTTTGGGTTTTACTGCCCTTAGTGACCTTCTGTCCTAAATTAGCTGCCGAAATCCAAACTGATTTTCTTCAGTTTTTTTTGCTTTCAGACAGTTCTGACAGTCCTATTATCACTGCCTTGTTTATCTCCTCCTTGTGGCTTCTCATCTGGACAAATATTTATTTTTGTTTCTTAATTGTGTATGCTGTTTTCATTACCACCAGAAGGCACTTCAAAAGGATTAACAATGATTTCCATACTCATTTGACGGACACACCGCTTTGTTTTCCACTCTATTTAGGAAGGGGAAAAAAAAGTATTCATTAACAATTGTCAACTGTTCTTCAGCTTCTCTCCCAGCAATTGTATTACTGTCTCATTTGCAGTAACAGTTACGCCCTTAAGCCCAGTTAAGAACTGGCTTCGTGGATTGTAGCTCCAAAAGGATGAGAGTATCAGAGGCCCAAAGGAAATTAGTTATCTCCTTGGAAAACAGATCTTCTCACAAACTTGGGATATACATCTGGCACAGTCCTGTCAGTCAAGAACATCAAAATCTACAAATACGTTTACCAGCAGAAGACTATTTGTGCAACACATAGTTTGCATTTATGTTATCAGTAATACTCTAAAGGACTGCAAGTCCAAGCAATCTAGTTTTACAAGACACCTCTGTAAGAAATCTCCTAATATTTTCAGACTATTACACAGTATGGGAGAAGAAATCTATCATTCAGACAGTCCTGAATACTGACTTTAAAACAGGTAAGAAGCACTTCTGGCTTTCTAGTGGCAGCAGTGATATACTTGGGGTTTCAGCCTTTTAAAACTGGTATGGACTCATTCCAGTACATATTGATGTTATTCTTGCACTGGGGAACCTCAAACTGGACATAATACTCCAGAAGTGAGCTCCCATACTCAGCTGTGATTGTAGAGATGACCTGCCTGAAGGGTGGGCTGTAGTATGTTTCAGTTAAAAATAATACACTTGTGTGCACTAAGATACAAAAAAGCACTATGATTCTGCTTTTTACAGAAACTGCAGCAGAGCTCCCAAACACGGGTAAAAAACACCCTCCAGAACATCCGTTTTACTTTCTGTCAAACCTTTGCTCTTAACTCACTTTGCAGAGACCTCTGCTCTCATTGTGAAGCATTTTTGAGATTCCACTGTTTCCTCTGTCTTGAAATCTCACCTGCACACACCTTGATGCAGTGTATTACATCTCAACAAAAGCATGTATTTTATGGGTTCAAGCTCCATTTTAGAGCTAAATCTTACTGGGAAACAGCACAATAGCTCCCACTGACACATTATACTGCTGTTGTGGAATTTCCCGCCGCAGTGGGACATGCGGAGTTCAGGTCTATCAGCACAGCCAGCTGGGACAGACTGTACTTGTCACACAGAAGGGAACAACAGTTTGAGGTGCCAGGGGAGGGATGCCCTACCAAGAAGAAAACATAATAAAACTTTCCTGAGTGACTCAGAAAGCTTAGCCCAAGCGAAAGGCAAAACCCTCACCAGGTTCAGAAAACAAACTCGAGCCTCTGCAGCAAGAGCATCTAAACGGCTGGAGAAGCTGGTCTAGTGTCGTGTAATCCATTTAGCTAAATAAAAGTCTGGAAGAGGAACACATTTCACATATTTCTGATCCCTCACTTCAAACCCTTTAAAAAAATAAAGTAGGTTGTTCAGCAGATGCAATGTCTTTAACAAATCACCAGCATCACTTGGTCAGACAAACACAGTAAGACCTACGAACCCCAACAGACTGTACCAGACTTTTCAGGACAACTACTCAAGATTGCGCACATGAACTATGCAGTTGCTGTCAGCAAGCATCTGATCTACCGCATACAGGCAAGTCAAGTCTAAGTCTGCAGAGAAGGTCTAATAACATGAGAGGGTACAAACTACAGCATACATTCCTAGCCTGCCAGCAAGAAGTTACCCGACCCATCCAGTTGTGAGACACTACTGGTTTATGCCCCTGATTGTCATCTGACACATGTAATCCTGGCCAGCAAGTGCAAGGCCCTGAAAGTGTCCTGTCTACAATACAGGTGAACACATTTGAAGAATTACAGGTTGGACCAATCCAAACCAATTTGTTTTTGACTCAGCCACTCATCCACACCAGTTTTCCCAAATCTTTTAATCTCGCTTCCCAAACTGCCACAGAACTGAAGAGTGACCAAGTACTGGCTGAGGTGTCAGCCTGCAAGTGCTGCTAGTGGCTCAAACTGCAAGCAGTTCCAAAGGCTGAAATGAAATCACTTGCTCTAAATGGAGAGCTGAACTCAAATTGCGAAAAAGTTTAAAAAAAAATTAAACACAAAGCTGGCCTTCTTATACTGTCACAAAAGAAAATGCATCAGTAGCTCTTCAGTCACTACTTCCCAGGCATCATAAACACTTTGTCTCCTACTTGAGGTTGCGTCCCCACAAGCTGTCAACCCAGCCACCTGCATGAATTTGCTGAACCGAGGTAGGTTAGCACAGAGTGACCACCGCACAGTAACTGAGTTCATCAAACTGGGAAAGGGAGCCTGCAAGCACAGGTAGCTCAGCCAGGAATAGGCATCGGTGGCTGAAGTATTAACATCTGTCACAAGTGCGGCTGCTCTAAGCAGAGAACAAATAAGAAAATATTATTTTAGATGGTATCACAGCACTGCCTATCTGCATTACTCTTCCCTAGGCCTCACTCAGCTAGTCAGCCCAACCCCTATGCAGACAGCCTATGTGAAATTCCTTGATGGTGCAATCCAGCTGCTGATGGACAGAAATCCAGATCACAAGATCCATTACCCATGCAGCTGGCCCTTTAAGTGGCAGCATCAACAAAAAGGCCAAGGACTGAATGGTCACACACCTCAAATGCAAGTGGATGGCTTGCCCCCCAGTAATTTATTCAGTTATTGATGGAAAAATATTAGTGCATTAATTCATTAAATGTTATTTCTCCATCTTTGAGGCTAGATGAATAATGAAAACAATGATTCAGAAATGGCTTAGTACAAAAACAGCAAAACAAACACTAAGATCTGCTATTTACAGAGGATTCTTTCAGCAACTCCACCTCAAGAGTGCCAGGGTAGAGACTCCAGGTCTGCCTCTGCACAGGAGGACAGCATAGAATCATAGAATGCTTTGGGTTGGAAGGGACCTTTAGAAGTCATCTAGCTCTATCTCCCTGCAGCGAGCAGGGACATTTTCAACTAGATCTGGTTGCTCAGAGCCCTGTCCAACCTGGCCTTGAATGTTTCCAGGGATGGGGCCTCCACTACTTCTCTGGGCAAGCTGTTCCAGTGTTTCACCACCCTTATAATAAAAAATTTCTTCCTTATACCCAGTCTAAATCTACCCTCCCTTTAGGTTAAAGCCATTACTCCTTGTCCTGTCACAACAAGCCCCACTGAAACGATTTTCCCCGTCTTTCCTACAGGCCCCTTCAGGTACTGAAAGGCTGCTGTAAGGTTCCCCCACAGCCTTCTCTTCTCCAGGCTGAACAGCCTCAGTTCTCTCAGCCTTTCCTCATAGGAGAGGTATTTCAGCCCTCGGATCATCTTTGTGGCCTCCTCTGAAACCGCTCCAACAGGTCCATGTCCTTCTTGTCCTGGGAGCTCCAGAGCTGGACACAGTACTCAGCATCTCCAATGCTGCACTCATGCTGCATGTTTGCTCTTCCTGTTTCTCTATGCTTCCAGGACTATTCCATCTAGCTCCTAGAACAGTGCAAAAATTCATTTTCAAAACAGAAACACATAAATTAACTGTTCATATTAAATGGATGTATTTGTTTTCCCTTGAGGAAAGTGTGCACTCAATATGCCTGACACTATTTCTAGTTTACCATAGAAACCACCTGAAGAGAAAATTATTGCAAAGCAGGCTGGAATGACTTCCTGGAGATCACTTGGGTCTTGTGCAAGGTATTGGTTCTCCTCAAGGTGGAGGAAAAAGGGGAAATGGAGAGCCATCCCACATGCAGAGCTGCAGTGGAGGCATGGCTTCCCAGAGCAAACTGCTCCTTTTCAAAGGACCCCAGTGGATCCAGAATGGCTCTCTGCAGTGGGCGCTGCAGGATCAGGATCTGTGCTATGGGTTTGCATGGCAAGGTTTTGGTAGCAGGGGGGCCATCACCAATGGTGGTAGTGCCTCTGTGATAACATATTTAAGAAGGGGAAGAAAAAACTGTGGTGAGACAGCAGTTGAGAGAAAGGAGTGACATGATTTGAAAGAAACAACTCTGCAGACACCAAGGTCAGTGAAGAAGGAGGGGGGAGGAGGTGCTTGAGATGCCAGAGCAGAGAGTCTTCCCTTGCAGCTCGTGATGAAAGACCATGGTGAGGCAGGCTGTCCCCTTGCAGTCCATGGAGATCCATGATGGAGTAGATATCCACCTGTAGCCTGTGGAAGGGACACCACACCGGAGCAGATGGATGCCTGAAGGAAGCTGTGACTCCGTGGGGAGCTCGCGCTGGAGCAGGCTCCTGCCAGGCAGGACCTGTGGGCCCATGGAGAAAGCAGCCTACGCCAGAGCAAGTTTGCTGGCAGGGCTTGTCATCCCACGGGGGACCCACGCTGGAGCAGCCTGTTCCTGAAGGTCTGCACCCCGTGGGAAGGACTCACTCTGGGGCAGTTCGTGAAGAGCTGCAGCCTGTGGGAAGGACTCACGTTGGAGAAGTTTGTGGAGAACTCTCTCCCGTGGGAGGGACCCCACGCTGGAGCAGGGAAAGAGTGTGAGGAGTCCTCCCCCTGAGGGACAAGGAGCGGCAGAGACAACGTGTGATGAACTGACTGTAAACCCCATTCCCCGTCCCCCCATGCTGCTCAGGGAGGGGGGGAGGAGGTAGAGAAACAGGAGTGAAGCTGAGCCCGGGAAGAAGGGAGGGGTGGGGGAACGTGTTTTAAGATCTGGTTTCATTTCTCAATATCCTACTCTGATTTGTTTGGTGATGAATTATACTCCCTTTTCCTCCCCACATTCAGTCTGTTTTGTCCGTGACAGTTATTGGTAAGTGATCTCTCCCTGTCCTTATCTCCACTCTCGAGCCTTTCGTCATATTTCTTCTCCCCTGTCCAGCTGAGGAGGGGGAGTGACAGAACAGTTTTGGTGGGCACCTGGCATTTATCCAGGCCAGATAAACAATTTGCATCCAGTGCATCTGCATGGCACTGTCACAGCATGCCTGCATGACTAAGAAGCCAGCTCCCACTGAAAGCCAGTGGCATGCAGGGACACAACCTGAAATGTAACTGTCTCTAGAGGGCCAGCCAGGTGCATGCTAGGATTTACCAACACTGCCCAGGCACCTCATCTCCCAGCACTTCCAGTAAGAGCTAGGATTTGTAGACACCAGGATGGTTTGCAACTACAGGAAGGTTAAGCACACTTTAGAGAAAAAAAAAAAAAAACAAAACACAAAACCTAGCTGGAAATTACCAGTGCATTTTAAAAAGCTCTATCCAAACCAGCAAGGTTTCAAGTAGCAACAGCAAAATTGCGTTTTTCCTTTTGAGATGACAGTACTCATCACAGAGCTGCAACACCACATGACAGACTGCTAGGAATGTTTTAAATCTGATGTAATCTAAATATAACTATATGGTTTTTATTATATGGTTAAAGAAATCTACTCTCAGAAGAACACATCTGGAGCCAATCCTAAAGCCAGTTTTTAAAAATTTTTCTTAATTGCCACATTATTATTATCCTGTAATCCCTAAAGATACTGAGAATCCTTCTGATGGCAACACAGCCTTAACTACAGAAAAATAACATTCTGATATCTGAGCACACTCAGTTAATTTTTTGGTTGACATCAGATGTTAAAGCAGTTACGATTCCCGATTTCCTGAAGTTGCATATCCGTCTTTATCAGGAAAATACTTGCCCCCAAGAACAAAATAAAAAACTCCTGTGACAGGTGGTCTTCACCACTATAACCACCTCATCCAGGAGACAAGTCAGGGCTTTACTATTTTTAGACAGTAAACCAACTTCTAGTAAACAGAAATCCCTTCTTTTTGAGCAGCAAAACCTACTGCTTACTTTCATGATGATGGTAGAGATGAGAAAAAAGGAGTAACTGCAAGCTGATTAAATAATCTGAACGCAATGCAAATGCACTAAAGATAAATATAATGAGCATTAAGAAAAGTGAGTGACAAGTCACATGTTCTCTCCCTCCCTACTAAAACAAAAAACTTTACTATGATCACCACAGCTTTTTTGCCCATCCCATCTCACGAACTGAAATAGTGACACAATTCTTGAGAAGAAACATTGTCCCTGTACTAAAGACCTAAAAGCCTTTATTTCCTTTGGTCTTACACTGCATGGAAGGAATTAGGCTATCAGTATCAATGGCACCTCCCATCAAGGCCCAGGTACTCTTCTTCCCCTCCAAGAGCTACCCTCAGGTCCTCCAGGACAACTCAGAGCCAGCTACAGACACAGGGTCTTCAGCCAAGTGGCACCCAGCAAGCCCGAATGCCAAACTCACACAGCCCCAGGCAGTCACCCACCCAGAGACTGAGCTGCTCAGAAGGGAAACATTGCACTTTGCATTACATAACCAGGGAACATATTACATGCATGGCAGAAAGCCCCCAGGAGCTGCATGTGATCTAATGGGACTGTGTACAAAGAAATTCAGGATTTGTGTGCATCACAATTCCCACTGCATTTCACTCCTTAGATCCTTCTAAAAATGCCAGCCTTACAAATTTTGACCCCTATGTCCATACCTGCAAGTATGTGGAAGGCAACAGATCATTTCACAGAAGAAATAAACTTTTGTGCTCATTTTCTTTGAGGATCTAGGTTTTTCAGACTAACAGGAAAGATTCTATGCTCAAAAGCTGTTCTACAATCCAAACTATATAAACTGTAATTGGCACTGCAGATCCAATAGACTGGGAGACATATCACTTTATTGCAAAACAGAAATTTTTTATTTTGGAGGAAAAGTAACAAAAATATCTCTTGCAGCATTAATTATACTGGGAAGAACAAAGAGCATGTTGGAAACTGGGAGCAAACCACATAATCTACCAGGCATCCTGTCAGCACAGTTATTCTGACCCACTTGCATTTCTGTGTCATGTTAAGTCTTTATTTGCCAGGACTTCTGGGAAACAATTTGAAGCTAATCATTTTTTATCCTCCGTACCAAGTGCTGAGGACTTTTGGGCCTAACTGCCCCTGCCAGAGGTTTAATGCAAAGTCCTTACATATCAGTACATCATAGAGAGCAGACAAACACACACCAGCAGCTGGTTACTCTCAGACAAAGCTGGGATTCTCAGCTGCACCTCAGTTCCAGTTAGCCACTTCATGAACTTGTCTCACGTGAAAATATCCTCTGAAAAAATAAATACACACTCTGATTAAGTAAATCATGAGGAGTTAATCTGCAATTCCACAATCCCCAAGGGACTCCAAGACCAATCTCTCTGGTGTTTCATCTACAGTAATTTAATAGTTTACACTGTAAGACCTTTGGCCTGTGATGAAGATACCAGGACAAATCTTGAGTACATTATTCACCCTAGTCCCACTGAATCAAAGGCACTACTAGGCCAATTAAAGCAAACAAGATTTAGAAGTCTACTACCTGCCCCAATGATTATTAGAGCAAGCTGTTTTCCCTGCTGGGATCAACAACTCCACAGCTAACAGCTTCCACCTGCAAGCACATTCAGGGTAGGCATGCAAAAAGAGGCAAACCCAAATGTGTTCCTCCATTCACATTCCACTTCGCTAAAGTCACTATGCAATTTAATTCCCTGCTCCCAGAGAGACATGCAACATAAGGTGAGCCTTCTAGATTCATACAAGCAAACTGTTCCGAGCAATGCTAAACACTGTGTCCTCTGCTCCATTTGGGGATAGATTTTTTTATTTGCTTTCTTCCCACATCCCCTTCCTTTGCTTGCCAGGCACTGAGTTAGCCCTCCTTATTTCAAGTAATGTTGCCCCAGCCCTGCAGCGTCTCAGAGCTCTGGAACAGCAAAGCATTCTTTTTATGTAGAGTGCACTTGATAACAGGATTAATAAAAACTACACAGCATCTTTAAAAGGCCATCTTGTATCAGCGTAGCAAGAGCACAAGTTCTTAATGATGGATAAAGGAGCACAAACCAAATAGCGCTAAGAGTCCAGGTGATTCTAAGCCTCTTCTGCTATGAATCAATCAAACTGAACAGCCTTTAAAAAGTGTCACCATTTCTGGGCCACACTGTGCACTGGCAAATATTCAAGCAGTGACTTTTCATGCTCTTTTCAGGAACTCACAATGACCCGAACACTATTTACACAAGTGTCATAATTCACTTTCTATACACAGAACATCTGAATGAAAAGCATCCTCTTTAGAATTGGTTACATAGATCATTATATTAAGCTGGTCAATATATTGCTGTAAATGAAATGATTTGCGTAAACTGGGGACAAGCATCCCTCCCATACTGCACACCACAGAAGGTGTAAATATAAGTGTGAAAAATAATTTCTCTCAAATCACTACAAGAAATTGTTTCATCAAGGATGAGTTTAGCCCAATAATCCTCCTCCTATCAAAAAGCAGCATAATTGCTAAAAACTTTTGAAATTCTTTCCTAAGGAAAATGATGGATGTTCATGCTAATTTTCAGGTTTTGCAACCTGAATATCATCAGATATAAGACAAAAAATACTTAGTTTACAGGTCAAAGAATGATGGATTGATGCAGAATACCTGAACATTCTTTTCAGAGCAACTGTATGAGTAATTCTGCTAGAAACTGTGAGGACGTGATAAATGACTCGTAGAGGTCTCCAAGTGGTTTTCTATGCATATGTGCCAGTTCATAAAATATAACTTACATAACTAGGAAAAGACAACTGAGCAGTAAAGACAGCACAGGAAATGCCATTTCTGCTGTTAGCCAAAATGCTCATGTGGCATTTACATTTTCAGAGAATCATCAGGAAAGTTTGTCCCTTTTCTTCTTCCTTGAGAACAGAAGCAGAAGTGTTTATAAGCATCAAGAACACCTCCTTTCTTCTCCACCCACATGGACTTGGCAGCATGTCCTGGTATTTCGTGATGACAGAGTTGAAAAACTTGCATTACCTTTCTTCGAGGCCTCTGAGAAAATAAAAACAATTAAATCGTACACTGATTTAAGACCTGCCTTTTTCTCCACTGTGTGCCCTGCATTCAAAGAGAGACTTGTTGGTTCCCCTAGTAAGTCTGGCCCCAATTCAGCTGCTGATTGAAATTGGCTTATGGGATCAACGTTTATGATATGAACTGATGAACATTTATGAATCAGGAGGTCTGTATGGTTACCTGGCCAGTGCGTGGTGCTATCAGCAGTGCAGCTGGAAAGAGTGTTAGGGCTCCAAGCGCCTACAGCAAAAGTAGCTCAAAACCATGAAGCAAAGAACAAAACCACCAAACATCCTTGCAGGACAGAGGAACTGCAAAGTGCTGTTTCACCCAGATGTGGCACTCTCTTACCTGCCCACACTAGTTAGGGAGGCTGGGCAGAGGAGGTGGCTACCATTTCCATCATCACTTGTTGGCAAACTGTCAGCTCGACCAAACAGCCAAACACAAACACCTACCTCGGAAGTAACACAGGAGTCCAGGACCGGGGGAGCAGGACGCAAACAGAATCCTCAGTTCAAGCATGCCTTTCCTCTCTGGATCCCTTGACATCAACATGTTTCTGCCTGCATATTTAGGCGCATCCCTCAGCTAAGTGCATCATAATGCCAGCCAAATCAGCAAGGGCAGATTGAAACCCACTTTTTTGTTAATATACCTACAATCCTCAAATTCACACCCACAGATTCTCTCCTAACATAGTCTCTTCTAAGCAAATGATAAATTTTGCCCCAGAGGCTTGAAAGGTCTTAGGGACATTGCCACAGCAGGGAATAACCACGCTGGTAAGCACACAATCACACTTTAGTTGCTAATACTGCAACATAGCCTACAAGCACAGAGTCCTCTTTATTCCTAATAAAGAGGCTGGGACCTCACACATATGCATTGATGGCACAGATACCTGGTTTTTGCTAGAGGACTAGGGCCTCAATCACCACTAGGAAAAACACCCCAAAACCACATTTTGGCCCTGACTGGAAAATGCCAAAATTAAACTCTGATACACTAACTAAAAATTAACCAATGGCCAACAAGTAATTCAGGCACAGATTTCACTCATACCTAAACAGTAAATCCTGTTTGGCAGCATTTAAGCAGGTGACCTTTGATTGACACATCAAGATCTATAAAGCCTGCTAGCTATTTTAGTGGAAAACAACTCTAACACACTCATAACAAGATTTACAGAGATTACAGTCTGGGCTAAACTGTTGTACCATTGAGTCCATAGAATACCATACAATGAAAGAGTAAATAGAAATGTCAGTTACCTTTAAAACAACGCAGTTAGACTCTGACCCAGCATAAACCAATCTCTTCCTCCCAGCTACTTCAGTGGAGTACAGAAAAGAAATATGAATGCTTACCTCTGTGCATGCATATGCACATACTTCTATTTTTACATAAATTTTCCTGTTTGTGTTCATGGCCCAAACAGGTAGGAGTCCTCCCTCCTCCTCCCCAGAAGTCACAATGCAAGTTACAGGCAGTAATAGGCAAGTGACTCTGAAGGATCTGCATTCTCTCCCTTTGAAGAAAGATGTTGCTATAGAGCTGACAAGCCGTGATTTTGTTACACTCTGCCCTCAGTCCTCAAGGAATCCCTTCATAAATCTCCATAGATCAGCAGTTAAGCCACAATCTTTAGCAAGGTCTATATGCTGCTCACTTGTAGGGCAGTCCAGAAAATTATGGCAAATGTACTATTTCTGATAGGTGTAACTAGTAAAAACAAAGAAAAAAGATCTGCAAATCACTAACAATCCAGGTTACTATTCTTGACAAAGCCTGGGGAAATGGCAATAAACGAAAGCTATAGGCTCGTTACAAAATGGGTGCTGTATTAACTTCACCAACTGAAAATAAAACGTCCTTTAGTTCTTCTGAGGATTCTAGGTAAAGAATGTCTAAGTAGGAGTCAAAGATTGTATTAGTGATGATTATGGGTTCTCCCACAACATACAACCTGCTTTCTGAAACTCTTTCAATGGAAGACGCTAATTAATAATACCTGATTCTTTTCACTCAATCAAACAGGATCTTGATCCCATATCATCACTTTTCTACCCTTTATTCCTGCTCTCCTATAGATTTCACACTGAAGTTCCAGGCCTGATCTGCTACCCAGGGCGCTGGTAGAGTCCTCCATGACAGCTACCTTCCTTGAGGACAACAAAACTGTCAATCAAGAAGCTGAGACTCACAACTGAAGCTGACATCAGCCTCTTGACAACCAGCTTACAACTCCGTAACTTCTCCCACTGCAATGGGAAACAGATCGCAGAACCTTCCCCCTCACAGAGCAATGAACAAAACCTATTTCATCTCTTTAACCTCCTCACAGTTACAATTTGTACAACCAAAAATGCTACCAAGCCACTGAGGGAAGAGGAATAAGGGGCATACTCATCAATATATTCACTTCACTGTAGAAGTCATCCAGGTGTCAGCATGGCACGTAGAGCAAAACAGGAAATGAATAAGACTAATAGCTCTTTTCTTGTCAGTCAATTATAAATATGGTTACAAGATGAATGCTCATATTTAAACACACATGCACAGTTTATTCTGTCATTCTTCATATTTTAGAGTTTTCCACTGAACTGACAGAGATTACATATACATTATTACACGCTGTGTTTCACAGACTATCCAAAGATGTTCTTTACAACAACTTATTTCCTTTGGTACAGTACTACATTCTTATTGCGAAAGTCATTACTGTCATAGGAAAACTTATTTACAGTCCTTCTACATATTGAGAAGCTATTGCTCTAGCATGTGAATGTAGTATGCAGAAGAACTTACAGTCATTCATGTACATCAGTACAAAACTGAATGAAGTGGCACTTATTGCAGGTAAAACATATTTCACTTGGAAACTGTCCAGGTGACAACTCTCATCTATTGACAGTAATGGCTCTATTGTTGACACTATTTCTATTTAACATGGTCCAAGCATTAAACTCCAGTAGTATCTGTATAAGAAGGTCCATTCAGCTCAGTGGAGTTACATATGTGTACACATACATAATAAGTACATGCATAAATATTTTTATAAGTAAGGATGTACACGGAAAGTTTACTGAAAATTAATAAACGGCACCTACCCTGATCAGTATGGAAAAGCCATGGGGAACATCACACAGATGCAGCTCCGTTCTGTAAGAAAATCTGATACCCTCAGCGCTTCAGCAAAAAATAAAAATATTCTTCCTGAAGAATTTTTGGTAACTAACAGATGGCATTATGAAACAGGGACAAATCTCTACTAAAGGATAGGAGTTGATTTAAAACTTTCACAGAAATGCAGTAGTTCTCTACAAAACTCTGTCAGATTCACGATTAGGCTCTTGTGAAAAGTCATCTCTATTTTCCAATCTCTTCCCCAAATGAAAAAAAAAAAAAAAAAAAAAAGCACCTTCAGTCATAGCTCGAGAGTCACAAATACAGGAGACCATTATATGACTCCAGGAGACACAGAAAGTATCAAAGCTATTTGCTTAGAACAAGCAACAGCATTAGCCCAGCCAGACATTTTCCAATAATATCTCAAATGATGTTTTAGAAAGATGTACTTTCCCATCTGACAAACAGCGTGGTTCCACCAGTTGTCACCATAAAAATTTAAATGGTAAAAGCAAAATTGATCTACAATGTTTTTAGCATAGAAAAAGGAAAACAAACATCTGCTCTGCTTTCTGCCTCCCTAGTTTGGGGGTTTTAATGTATTAAGCTAGACAATGTGAAAAAACACTATTTTAAAGCGCTGTTCTAACATTATTCATGTCTCTGAGCCATCAGCATCAAAGATCAATGTATAGGACTATGACTAAAACAAACACAACACCGCTTCACAGCACTGTTAAAAAGCAAGGCTGAAAGGGTCTTTTTCTGGTTTGAAACTGTAGGCTGGCCTTAGTAATAAAACTCAAGACCATTTAAGATCTCTTTAGATCACAAATGCCTGTATCAAATTTACCCCGATAAGGCAAAGTACTTCACTGCATTCCCTAGGCAGAGTAATATTATAAATAATAATTACTATTAAGTGGGTATAAGTTTGGAGTCTTGAAACTATTCTGCCATTAACATCCCCAACATAATTACACCACAAGTCTTCCTGGGGGAAAAAAAACAACACAGCAGTAAAGAAAAAAAAAAAACGGCAGCTAAACACCTGTCAGGCACATATGCCAAAGTTGTCAGATACACACACACAGCTCTAAGCACCTTTGCATAGACATACAACATTCTCAACAACTGATTTTGTGTGAAAGTGCCAAAAATCTAATACAGATGAACAACAAACACCACAGCCACTCAGCTTCCAGCTGGGAACAAGTCCCAGCTTGCTCCTCCAGGCCCATTCCAATCAAAACATAGCTATGATTCTCGCTACCACTTCATCCACGCTCAGGCCTTCAGCAAGTTCCACATGGTGTTACAACTAACTCAACTCCCCTACAAAAATGACATTATTGTGCCTGGTTTTCTGCGTCCAATGTTTCTGCAAAATCCACTTCTTTCAAGGACTAACTCTAAGTCCAGCAGAGCCAAAATAAAGATTCCTACCAAAGGCAAGTTGCCTTGCAGCCTGATTCACAGAGGTCTTTATCACTTCAGCAGGCGCTTGCCAGCCCTCTGTAAGACAAGATGCCCCAGGAGCTCTCCATCCCAACTCTGCAAAATGCCATACATAATTACAATAGGACCCGTATCAGCATCTTCTGCTCGTTTTAGTACCAACACGCTACTGGAGCGGAAGTATGTTTACATGTTTATACACTGCAGCAGCAGGACTGGTGGGGAAAAAGAGCACGTGCTCTGTTCTTTGTCACAACTTTCCCAAGCCGGAGAGCACCAACACAGAGCGCAATTGCTATTTGTCCCCTGTCTCATTCACTGCTCAAACACTTCTTCACTGAAAAAAAAAAACCAAACCCTGCACACTCCCAAGAACTGAAGCTGCCTGCACCAGACATTGTCTAAAGGAAGTACTCTAATTATGCCTATTGTAGGATTTACATTTTAATTTCAGCTTCAAGACAGCTAGGCTCCTCTCAGGGGAAAACCAACAGCAGCATAGTAAATCCTACAGGCACGTTACCCCTCCTTTTCTCCACAAATTGTGGCCGTGCGGTTTTGCACCGGTTGAAGACACCATCAACACACAACAAAAGCATATTCTAGCCTCTCTGGGTAATACTGTTAACGTAAGGACTGCCTAATGTAGGGCAGTAGTTTCCAAGAGCTGAGCAGATCTATTTTTCCTCTCCCAAGGGTAAAATAAGAAATACCATATAGCCTTTCAGATTCAGAGAGATCAGAAAACGAAAAGACTTACTAAACAACTTCATCCACCCTTTCAAGACAGAGTTGTTCTGTATTCATGTGGCAGGGTGTCACTGGCTTGTCTTTAATAAAATACAAACAATTCCATTGAATAATGCAAGTTAGCTCATCTTTAACAATGATCTCAGCTGCAGAACCAACCTCACAGGCAGCAGCCATAAAAACAGAACTGATGTTTAAAACAAGTTTTTTGAGGTGGATTCCTCACAACTTACTGCATGAAATCCACCGTAGGCTTTCATATCAACACTAACAAGTAATTAAAAAGATACTTCAGTGATAAGTGTTTTCAAGTTGTGTTATCAACATTTTGATATGAAAGAGACAAGAGATACACTGTCCGCAAGAAGATGCTCAAAGAATATACAGGATAAAAGCCAGCGATGCTGTTACGATTCCAATTACATCACGAGAATGGAAGTAATGAACAACCTACTCAAGCTTCCTGTGGATGCTCCAAAGCATTTGTAGTGAAGACAGAGTTTACACAGCCCCTGGACTAGGAAAGTTTCTTCTTCGCTTGTTATTCCCACAACATACCTAAAGACCTTCCAAAGCAGGGTAGTGAGCAGGTTAGCAGCGCAAGATGGTATCAATCACTGCTGGATTCAGCAAGAACTGGGAGACAAGAGCCACTGATTCAAAGAAACAACTCCCTCAAGAAGAGGCATCTCCCATCTTCCAGTGCAGCAATGAGACAGCCAAAACCTACCCACACATCTCAGTACTGTCGTGCCTCTTTTACCTGCCAGAGTAGGCAGGTGGTTACAGGAGATGTAGCAGGGAGAGCAGTTTCCTCATGCTCACTTCTGTGCACCCACACAGAGCCAGCCTGAATTCCTGACCCACCACATGCCACGAACTGCTGACTGGTCACCAACACAGAAAGCATTTGTCTGCTAGCACAGTTCTTCCCAGATCTGCATTTCCCTACTGATATTCTCACAATTCACTTGAAAATTTAAAAACCTTCGAGTTTGCCCTTTCTAGATTGCAGGCACACTGAAGGGAAAATATGAAACAAAATTAAATACAGGTAAAACCACTAGTGTAAGATACTGAGTCAGACTTAAATAAATCACAGTGCAAACCCCACAGTCCTATCCCACTAATAGTCTGAGCAACCCTTATCTGTTGCACACAAATATCCAGAGAGAAGTAGTACCTAATGCCAGCTGCCCCTGGGAAGCAGAATAATACCAGTTCCACATTACTGCGATTGCTCACAGCTCTGCTGTCTCCAGCCCAGCTGCCACCACCCTGGGCTGCTTTGTGCCTTTGACTGAAGTACATGGGCTCTTTTGTTGTTTGCCTAGAAAATACCACCTGCAGTATTTGAGCCCTAACAATTCAGGTAGCTCTAATTCAGCTCTCAGCTCAGCTCAGTTCTTTATCCTCTAAAAATAGCTTACATTTAATTACAACTGGCTACAATTTTCTAATTCTTTGTGACCACAAACCTCTAAGTCTATTACCCAGAGACAGCCACAGTAATCCTTAATGAAGGTGTGGGTATGATGCAGCATGGTAGGGGCCATCTGGTTGCCAGGTGTTTCCTGGCTTAGCTTTTCCTCACAACACACCTCCCTCCTCCTTCTCCTCCTCTAATTCCAAGGAAGGCAATTTCTACCTCAGGACAGTCCCTCGTTAAAGACACAGGCAAGGGCTTTATCGAACGTAAGTCAGCTGCAGCACAGCAATGTTCAGAGCTTGCAGCAGAAAGCCAAGAAGGGCTGTTTATTACCATACATATCTCCCTGTGACTACCAGCAAAAGACTGTGCCAAGTGTATTTCTGACTGTTAATAGGAAAGGAGCCAAGTGCACGATTTTCACTGTAACCCTATGTCCTGTGTCTTTCGCTCACAAACAAAACAAAAAAAAGGCAAGAGAGCAGTTTTTTAGTTTTAGGGAGGTTAAATCCTGTGATCTTTATTTTCAAAATGGAGCACTAACTTCCTTAAAATCCCAGTCTTTCAGACAGGTAAAGGCCTTCCAGCTCTCAGATACACATTCCTGCCCCTCCCCTTCACCACCACTCTGGAGCATTTTAGACAGCTGGATTGGTAGAAAGCCAGTCAGTTTTGCACAGCACTAGCATTGCCCCGGCTCAGCTTCCTGAGCTGGCTTCCCACGGGGTCAGGCAAGGACCAGGCACTGTGGGAGCAAACAGGCGCAGGACCCCATAGCACCAGCTGAGATAAGCCTTGGCTGCCAAGACACCGCATCCCAGACTACCAAACTTGAAGGCTTCTCCTGGTTCCCACTATTGCACTAAGATTTAGTTTGCCTAAAGCGTCTCACATTTCTGGCTAAACCCAGCACACATTTACCTGGGCACTTGCCATCATATGTTCTTGGGAACGGTTTCAGACTGGTTCTGTACAAGCACCAGGGTCAGTGGACATGCATAGCAAAATTGTCTCGATATTTCTCAAACAGGGTAGTGAAAACTAATTTTTGCTACAGAAAAGAGAAAAGGCCTTGTGTCTCCTCCCAGTCTATGGAAAGGGACTCCGTGATGGGGACCTCTGGAGAGACAAGCTTAACGCTCCTGCCATCCTTCGGAATTACTAGAACAAGAAACAACAACTGCTGCTGCTTAGCAGACACAAAGGACAGAAACGTCTACTCCGCCCAGGCAGCCAGGAGCCTGCTATCCAAAGTTTGGGCATAGATGAAGAACACAGCAGAGCCATCAGTATTGGGATGTCAAGCCCTAATCAAATTATTGGTGGATACAGAGAGGAAGATTTTGCAAAGACAAGGCTGAAATTTGCCCATAAAATCCCCACAGGAATCATTTCCAAACCAAGAAGAACTTCTCCAGTTCCACTCTGGATCAGGCCATAAGCAAACAGGACAAGCTAAAACCAAATCCAACAGCATACCTGTGATGAACATGCCAGAGGCTCTCACCGCTAGACCAGAGCCCCACCAGCTAGCACACACTGTCCACCTCATGGCTGTTGTGCCAGATCCAAGACTCCTGTAAGCTCCTCACAAGAGCAACTCCTCATTTCAAAACAAGGTCCAGCAGGACAGTATCACAGGTTCTTTTTCCATGGTTTCATCTAAATAGTGGGTTTCTTATTTATGTGGAGCTATGCCCAGAGCTATGATTCAATGCAAAATGAGTGACCAAACTGAAGAGCAACAAATGGAAAGACACTTAGATGCAGCCAGAGCCACAGTGGAAGGGGAAATTGCCCAGTACCAATGCCAGTTGTGAAGGATTTTCAAGCTCAGCTGTGAAGTAAATCCATCATGGAAAGGGAAATATTAACAGGTGACAAGAGACACAGCACCTTTATTCTTAAGGCATTCTTGCTTGCTCATTTGACTATTTGCATATTTTAATATATTTTAAAAGGAAACTTTCTGCTAGAAATTATTTTCGCAAGTCCCAAAACATTCTTCAAAGAGCTACTCATCTGCTTAGTGACAGAGGTATGGGGTAGGGCTTGTTTACTAGTCTAAGAGGATTACACTTCAATACAGACCATGCCTTGTCTGCAGGTAAGGGCAGTAGAGCAGACAATGACTACAACAGACTTTACAACTGCAAAGGCACAAGGGGAACAGAATCCAAAAGAAAGCTATGTTTATATCGTGTTTGGATGTGGAAAAGAAGAGAACATAGGGAGACAGCTGCTTCTTTATATCTGTTGTTCAGCAGTCTCTGGAAATCCTGGACAGGCAAATTCTACTCCTACTGCTGGATCAACCCTGAAAATAAATCTACTAGCTACAGCTGAAACAAGTCTCCACAGCTAGTTTTTCAAATAAAAACATAACACATGCCTCTGGCCTCTCTTTTTGCCTTTTTAATACGTGCAGAGATCACTCCCCCACTGGAGGAAAACTCATTTTTCACTTACCTTCCCTCTCCCTTAGGCAAGTGAGAGAAAGCCAACAAAACACTGCCATAGAAAACACAAAACCACACTACTTCTAAACTACTCATTCTCTTGCCCATCCCAGGACACTCACAGATCACTTACTCCACTGCACACTGGAATAAGCAAAGACGCTGGGGCTGACCTTGCAATAACTTAAAATGCAGAAGAAAACCTCACTCTCTTCAGAAAAAAACTACTACTCTATGAGTATAAAAAATTAATTAGGAACAAAAATAACAGATCTTTCAAGTGACTGAAACCTCAAAACTGATACTCACCTGAGAATGGCAGGATAGTAAAGCCAAAGCAAATCACCTTGTGCTGATCACAGTCAGAGCTATTTCAGAGGAATGACCCATAATGCCAGTTCTGTAATACCATGTCTTCAAGGAAAGAGTTCTTTCTGATCCTAGTAGTAAACACAGCTTCATGTCCTGAAGTACAGAAAACACTAGGTTTGCCCAATAATTTTTTCCAAGCACTTGTTCCCTCCTCTTGCTTGTAATAGGCTGTAAAAAACATTCAGCCCTAAAACACTTAAAAGTGTAAAGAAGTTACACACTCCAAGTACAGCTTTCACCATTACCATGTTGCTCTGTCCCCATCACTGGAAGAAAACAGAAAATTTATGACCCCACTCGAAAAAGGAGTATCAGCCATAAAACAAGCAGTAGCATTTTTATCTGCTGACTCAGGAAGGTACACACCTTTCACCAATTAAACTCTGCCATTGTCAGCATCTTTAAAAAAAAAAAAATCAGTTACAATCAAGGGCTACTCTCATAAACAGCAGTGTACATACTCATTTGTGCTGCAAGACAAGTAGAATCAAGTTTATAAAGAGGTTTCAAAGCAAGGCATAAGGCGTTGTTTCAGGAGATCCTACTTAACTTATTATGAGTGTTTGAGTGCTATGTGATAAGTGCCTGAGCTTGCGATAAGGGCTTCAAAGACAGCTTAGTCCAGATGAACCAAAAAACAGAAAACCCCCATGATGACAGCTGCTTGGTACACATCAGGCAACACCTGCAGAAGTCGGCACTCACTGAAAAGTCAGTCTCTAAATGGACTCAAGGGCTGCAGAGACATCTGATGGAAAAGGCTTGATTGACTGTGCCTGTTGGCAATTACAGGTAGTAATGCAGGTCAGTCCTGGCATCCTGATACCAGTTTTACCATCTAAACAAACACACAACCATTCAGGCATCTGAAGAACTAATATCACAAATAAGATAAAACAAGACAATGTGTTTCTAATTTCTGAGTTCCTGCAATTATCAATTAAAGCTTTGCAACATACTATTAATTCCACTTATGATTAACAGTGATACAACAAGTTTACAGTGGACCAAAAGAAACAAAGAAAAAAAAAAGCCTAACTTAAATCAGTTTTTTTGCCCATAGAAACAGTTTTGTACTAGAGGTCATTTTAAGTGAATGCAATTTGACTACATTTTTTTTAAATGCATTCCACAATAAAAATTTCTCAACTGTTCATATTGAAAGGCACATTTAAGAGTACTTTTAATCTTGCATTCAAAATGCTGACAGTGTTGTGAGCAACACTACTAGTATGCCATTTTAAATGATCTAACCTAAAGGATTGTAAGCATTATCTAGAAATCACTGCTGCTAATTTTGGCAAACTATGTGGAATATAAAATTCTAGATATTAATTTGTCACATTACAAAATGCCTTTTAGTCTAAGTCTTCAACATGAATCTATTATATGCTGTAACAGATAGCACTGGGTAATACGAAATGCTTACACTCCATATTTCGCTAAGTCTTATTCAGAAGCACAACCAGCTCTCTATACCCCCAAAAGCTTAACTCTGCAGAACAACATGGAATGAAAGCTCTTATTTACCACACTCTATCCCTTGCTCTTTGGAATTAATCACATTATTAACTGTTGCCTGCCCAAACAGAGAGGTTGGTTGGTTTGTCTTTTTTTTTTTTTTAATGCCTCTCTCACATATGTTTACCAACTTTCCTTTTACTACTGCAGGAAATACACATATTTTATCTCCCTAAACAATAAGAAATATACAGTTTCCTTCTTCCTGATTTATGGGTTTCCTTATAATTTTCCTGGGAGAGATTTTCTTTATGGGACACCAAATCAATCACGTTAGAAAAGGCGGGGATGGGGACAAAAAACTAACTTGCCACTTTCCTTCCAGACACACTTAGCCCCAATCCTAAAGGCCAGTCTGCTCTGAATTCCTGGCAACACAGACACTAACTCCCAGGTGTATTCTGCGCATGCTGACAGCCTGTGAAGAGCATCCTCACTGCCCTGACAGAATCGGTACAAATCAAGAACAACTCTGATACAAATCTGGAGGAGCTGACTCTTGATTCAGAAATCTCCCTCCTATTCTTGTGGCTATCTCCCTGGACCACATATTTTCTAATACAAGCGCAGGCGAGTGCTGAAGGAGGGCTGAGTAATTCTGCAGGTCAGGAAGCAGCTTAGGGCCAGCACACCTGGCTTCTTCTCCAATTCCCTACTACCCCAAGCTACAGGCTGACAAGCAGTGTGCGATGTGAATGACCAAACACCCAGACCTCCCCTGGAGCAAGCTCCTTTTCCATTGCAAATCATTCAACTCCACTCCTGCATCTCCCCTTTTTAAGCCCCTGGATTTTTTCCTCAGCCTTCTTGAATGTTTTCTAATTGCTGAGGGAAATAAAAGCTAGTATTGATTTCAGCATGACTCAAGGGAAGCAGGCAAATGCCTAACCACATGAACACTGCCTTGCTGCAAACAGGAGCGGCAGTCTGCCTGCCTGCCCACCACGCCCTGCAACACAACCACCGAACAGCAGCTTGCGACACCTGAAAAGCATGTCAGGCATCAGCAGACTGGCATTTGTCAGTGCGAGGCACCCTGCCCATGAACATACAGCTGCTGTTAATCGAGCCGTACTAACAGTAGCTCAAACAAAGGTAGCAGCTCTGCTTTCTGAGTGATACCACATGGCCAGAACAGGAAAGGGTACCCAAGCATACCTTACCGAATCACACGGAAGCAGCTGCAAGAACGGGACAGGGGCTTTAAAAAGCTGTGGGGTCTCTGTCCCATAATCAGCCAGGGGCCAGTGGAATCATGTTAATATTAGCAAGGGTAGATATCAGCACTGGCAGTCATTGCATTACACTGTATGGCCTCGGGTCCAGAGTCCCCATGAAGGGATCAGATCTTTCCACTCAGACCTGGCGGTCACAGAAAGACTGCTGCAGAAAACAGAATAACTTGGCACAAAAGGAGCTAGTTAGCTTTCCAGCTAACCAGAATTCAGATCCAGACCTGTACCCTCCTCAAAGTCAAAGGATTTTGAACACACAACTTCAGGCTATTTCACAGCAAACACAGAAAAGAGGCTTTCTGCACAGTCCCCCCTCAGTCTCTGCGCTTTCCCAGAGGTCAAGGGCATGCAAGACCTTACACTTAAGGTCCGGCACCTTGCAATTACCAGCACTGGCTTAACAAGTTATACAGATACCTTCTACAGAAAAAGAGAACAAAAAAACAGAGAGACTTAGCTCTACTTCAAAACCAGCTGAGGTTCCTATGGGCACAGCCTAGACAACACCTTGGCTGAGCTATGTAAGGAAGAAAGCAAATCAATGCAGATCTGTGCTTCTCGGCCAGCAGACTAGGTTTCCAGCCCAGCAGTAAAGCACCCAGGTCACTTCTGAAGGTCCACAATGCTTCCTGCTGTTTGTCTCTGGATCAAATTTGGCCTAAGGCTGAAATTTTCAAAAGCATAATCCTAATTCTGCCCTGAACTTTTGTAATATTCCTACCCTATGTTCTCATTTTGAGACATTTTCTAGCCTTGTTCATCCAAGATCAGAACCTCAGGAAAACTGGCAAGTTTCACACAGCAAGACAGCTCTTCTAACAGATAACGTATGTTCCTCAAAATAGAACTGACAGCTCATACTCTTAAATCAGACACCAGCCCCTATTTTCTCTCCAGAAAATGAAGTGAAAATACAGAGTTAATTGAATCAATAGGTCTTATAATTAAATGCTGCCAAGTTAACTGACATGATTGGACTGCTGGGTTTGGTTTGGGTTTTTTTTATGTTGTTTATCCAGAGGTTGGTTGCATACACTTTAAATACAACTAATTTTGCAAAAGGCTATCGAAATTTAGTTTAAATCTCCCTCGGGACAAAATGACAAGATTCACAAGCATAAAAGTAAGTTTTCATAGACTCAACTCACTGGAAACTACTGCGATCGAACAGCATTATGGCTAGTAGAGGTACTAACAGAAAAATCTTCCTACTTCTTGCCACGGGCTTGACCAACTACAAGACAAGGAATATTCCTCAGAACCCTGTACTCGTGACTGTCAATTGTAAATGAAGGAGCAGAATTTGCCAGAGGGGCTGAATTCTACCTACAAATTCACAGGTATAAACTGATTCTTTCCCTGAATGGGAGAGGTACCCTAGATTTTCAATAATGAGAAAACAGAGCTGAAAGGGGCATTGTTTTTTTCCAGATGGTACAAGTCAGGTGCACATTCAATGAATTCAACACAGTTATAATGATTTTCTCCACTGAACACTCTTGCTTGTAACAGGGCCATTGTCTCCCTTATACTATATGAACATACAAATACACATATATATTTTTCTAGAAGTTGGGCACCATATGCTAAAATAAATACTTCTTACACTACAGAAAGTTAGAAAAACAACACATTTACCTAATGCTAAAAAAGTATATTGTAACACTGTTCAAGACTATCAACAAGCACTAACCTGTCTCGCAGATTACAGAAAACAAAGAGATTTGATAAATTTTTGTATCACTGAGGTTGCCCAAGCCAAACCTTTTCATCATGATGCCTTTCAAACTAGGACCCCAACAACATGCAAGATGAGGAGTACAAACACCGACACTCTGAAGCTGTTGCCTTATTATCATTTTGAATGATTGTGACAGGCTCCCTGCCACCTCCCCAGTCAAGACAAAAGAACAAAGATCAGTTTCATTTGTGAGATTGCTATAGGGAAAAACACCAGTGAGTGTAAAACCACAAGGAGCAACAGCATTAGCTAATCTTTATTCCTTAACACAGCAGCAAACAATTAAAGTAAAACAGGTCAATCAAGACTTCAAATCTTCTTAACAGCTAGTCAACCCATGCCGTCACAGCAATTCAAATTAACCCCACGGATACATCAGTCCTTTCCTCCAATACCTAGAAAGCAATTACAAATGTCACATTGAATCTCCTTCAAAAAACACTGTCCTATAGTTCAGTAGTATAGCCTGTGATTAAACCTACCTACGAAATAAAAGCTTTTTCCTCTATTGAGGCAGACGGCTTAAGAAACCATCTGTTTCCAGCACCAATACTCTAAATCAGCTCCACCCTGTGAAAATCTATCTCATGCTGGTTTTTCTTACTAGCTGAGATCACTACAGAACTGTTGCTAACAAGCACACCTGTACGTGAAGCAAAAGAGCAGAATAAAGAGCACCAGCCCTAAACATGTCAAGACCCACCCATATACACCTTTAGTGTATGCATGTGTGTTTGGGGAGGGATAAGCAATGTAGTGATTCCATGAACATTTGTTTATTTCCATGCTTTCTCTGGAGGTACTCAGCATCACCAAACATCATCAAGGGTTTTCCCACCACTGAGCTCACATACCCTGAATTTACACTCTTCCCCTATTCAGCAAAAACATTCCCTTTTCCATTAAAAACATGCTTAACTTTTAAGCATGCCTAAGGCTCACTTTCAAGGACAATTAAGCATGTGTTTAAACAACTGAATAAATCCAGATGGACCAAAACAAGTATCCTTCAGTCTTAGGAAACAATTCTACGCATCAGCACATGCATAATTTTATTTCTTCAAGACATATATGGACTTTAAGATAGCACACAAACAAAATATCCAGATCATCAGTTAATTCCATTTAGAAGGGACCTTGGGAAGTCACTAGTTCTAGTAGCCCAGGATATTACACCTTTCCAAATTTCTGGCTGTTACTCACCCATATGCACATTAACTGCAACACTCCCTCATCCCTTTCTAGGTGAGGCTTCAGTTCAGCTACGAATGTCCTGCAGGCAGGAGTGCCTCTTCGGGAAACCCCAATAAAGCTAAGGGGTGTTTTTTTCTATTACTATGAGCCAGAGGTTATACCAGATCAATTCTCAGCACAGTCACTGCCTGTGCTATAGGCGAAAGATCTGTAAGGAACTCAGGCCCTTGGACTAACCCATCTTTACTATAGACAAGCACTACCACCAGAGCTCCCCCCCCCCTTCTTACGGAATTGTCATTTGTCCCATCATGGCAGATCAGATTTCAGATCTCACAGCTGCTGCAGCTGCATTACAAGTTTGTATAGCTTGTAGCAATAAAGAGGTAACTTTCTGAAAGCCATCATCATAAAGTCCTCACAACCTAAATTCTTCTTGACTTCTCCCTCTTCCCGCCCCTTTAAGAAAACAAACCTGTCTCCAACACATGTGTGTGACATGCCACATTTTCGGCTGATAGCTGAAATAGTCCAGCTGAGTCTGCAGTGGGCCTCACCCACTCATTTCTGTGTTCAGATATTTCTAGTGATTTCCATGGCTCAGACAACTGTTAAGTAAGTACGGGACCAGAGCCTGCTCTGCTGTCAGTACACACAGCAAATGTTTCCTCTCATGAATCTAGGTATATGGTTTAGCAAATGGTAAGACATACAGAAAGCAGCATGACATAGGCTGAAAGGAAAGGTATTGCTTCTGGAAAGACATCTAGCAACAAGGGAATTCTTAACCCACACACTGGAGCAATTCACTTGGGGACTACTGTGATCAGATCATTCATGCCTAGGCACAGAACCTCAGGAGTCATTAAAAGATTACTTTTTATTTTCCGAACGTATTTAAAGAGCACTGCTGAGTGGGTACTGACGTAACATACTGTAACAATCACATCAGATCTCTAAATGGAGGGTGCAAACCCTGCTTTATGTAACAAACTGCATTATAAGCACAATGAACTGCCCTCCATGCTCAAAGTGTGCTAAAATTCTCCACAGATGAACAGCAACTTTTTATTCTCAGGATGACAGCTCTGTGGCTTCTCTCAAACACCCACAGGCAATGCACAATATGGGTGCAACAAACTGCAAAGTTCCATTAACCAAATCCTGTCACTCAGGTGAAAGATGAGAAGAAGAGACAGAACTTCGGCCACTGCACCTCACTGATGAAATCACATCTCTTCCCAGAGCCCTGCTGCACCAGGGCTCACCTGCGTGTTTCATTTCCACACAGAATGGTCTCACTAAGCCACCGGCGTTATTTCCAGTGTGTTAGTTCAGCACACCTGTAAATGCCTCAGCTCCAGGAGACTGGTACCACATTAAGACTGGGGTCTTACCTACTGCTGAATGTATCATCAGTGTTTTGCAAATGGCTAAAATGAAATATGCAGTGAGGAATTCAGCGGTTCCTAGACCTAGGTGCTACAAAGGTGAGTTTGGGCTCCATTTTACATATCACACTTTTAGAACATTAACAGCAGAAACATACAATCACATCATCCAGTCGGGAGGGAAGCAAGAGGAGCTATAGGAAATAAATACATTCTGCTGCTGAGCCTCTTCTTGGGTGCACTGGCTATGAGATATGTAGTCTAGACACCTCTGCAACTGTAAGCCAACACAGCTGAAAAGAAACGGGTTCTTTCACAGGGAGAAAAAAAAAAAAAAAGGTTTGGGGAGGAAATAGGATGAAACAGAACAGAAAGGATATGTGCTTCGATCTTGCAAGGAAGAACCTTTCTGAAAACAAGAGAGACGGGTTTTCTGAACCACAAGCAGCCCAAATGCTGGACAGCAAATTATTTTTTTTGAGAAATAATTTATTGACACAACCACAAAGATGAGACAAATTATGAAAAGGGATGCCAGAGACCTAGAACAAGTAAGACTTATAAAATACATACGTATACATCCCATTCTACTGCATGATTTTATGTGAATGACCAGAAGAAGCCTACATGAAAATCCATCAATGAATCAAAGAATATCTTTATTCAGATGAAAACTTATAGTTCCTGCTTAGCACGGGGAAATAAATGATGTCGGTATCTTACATACAGAAAGCAACTCCTCCAGCATGCGGCACACCCCCTTCTTTCCCAAAGGTGTTTCATAAGGCACATCTTATTCAAATGGCAGGTCGTAATTAGTGTCTCCTAAACATACAGGCAACAAATTGAGGCAAGCAGTCTTTATTTGGTAAATCATATTCGGCGCAACATTACGGCACCGCAGAGCTGCATATGCTTACAGCTTGTACCTGCAGCAGCTCAAGCGAGGCACATTTTGCATAATTTTCTCTTACATAAAAAGGCTTTGTTCTCCACCGCCTCACTGCGGTTACCAGCCTCCCCACGCACAGTCGTTTCCTCTTCGCGGCTGATCCATTCAATACAGGCAATGATTCCTTCCCCCCGCGCCGCAAATTAAAAGCACTTCCATCCATCGCACCCCCTTGTCTCGCACAACGTTCTTTGTTCAGCCTTACAGATCCCTTTAGAGAAGCTTAGGGGTGGGGGCAGGAGAGGACAGAAGGTTACATCCTGTAAAGGGTTTTACAGCCTCGAGATGCTCAAAACCCTTCAGTCGGCTTCCGCCGACTGCCCCGACTGAAGATATAACGGGCGTTACTGGGGAGCCTTTACCTATCCCTTTACCTCCGTCCACCGCTCCGGGAGGTCCGCCGGGACGACCGGCTGAGAACTCCGGCCCGAGTCCGCCTTCTGTCAGAGCCCGCGCACAGCTGAGGGAGCACGCGCGGGCCCGGGGCGGCACCACCCAGCCCCGCGCCCCCAACGGCTCCCGACGGCCGCCGAGCCCCCGCGAGTCCCCCACCCAACCCGCCGCCAACGGCCGTTGTGTCCCTCTGTTCTCTTCTTCCGACAGGCACGCCCTCCCCCCCCGGCCAGTCACAGCCTGCCCGCAGCGGGCTGGCGGCGAGGGGCTCGGGAGGGTCCTTACCTGAGCGACGCGGCGGCCGCCGGCACCGGAACGCACTGCCGGGCAGAGAGAGGGCGCGCCACCGCCGTGCCCGCCTCAGCCCGCCCCGCCGCTCTCTGGGCTGTCGCCGGGACGCGGCCGTCTGCGCGCCGCGAGCCCCCGAGACCCGCCCCCAGCCCCGCCCCGGCGCCGCGCCCGCAGGGCCCCCGCGGCAGCGGTAGCGGCGGCCGCCCTCGCGCCGCCGCCCCGCCCCGTGCGCGCCGCCCGCAGCGGCGCCTGCATTGCGGAGGGGCGCGCGGCCGGCCCGGTGCCCGTGCGGACTCTCCCCCCTCTCCCGCGGTCAAGCGGGCAGAGCGCCGCGCTAGGCATGGCGACGTCGGTGCACCGGCGCTGAGGTGCTCCGCGACAGCCGGCCCCGGCCCTCAGCCGAGCGGCCGTCGCCCTGCCCTGCCCTGCCCTTCCCGTGGTCGGTCGTCCCCGCCGTCGTGGAAGAGCACCCTGGAGCTCCCTCACCCGATTGCGGTTGGGTGTCCCAGTGATGCAAGTGTCGGCTCTAGCTAATTTCGCCTTTTCCTCCAGAGAAAGAGAAAGGTGAGATAGGTTAAAAAACGCTTTTACAGCACTGCAGAAACTGCACTGCTGCTCATCTGCAAACCGTGCTCTCCTAGGGCCAAGGTCTCCAGCCGTGTCCTGGAGTCCGGCAGCAAAAGGTGTCCTATTGCCCCTTACCTGCTTCTCAGACGGAACTCACCTCCTCAGCCCCTCAGGACGTCAATTACTGTTTCCGTATTCCTTTGGTGAAAGTAGAGCAGGCAGGGGCAAAGTCATCTGTCGTGCAATGCCACTGGTGTGGCAGAGCTCCAGCATCAGCTCATCTCTAGTCAGAATCACTTCGTTTCTGTTCCCTTTGCTGCAGATGAAAGAGTAAAATGGAACTCTCTTACCTTTTGTATTTCCTAAACGAATTAGTCTAATGGCTTTGTTAAAAATGAATGTGCAGAAGCCAGTCTGTCAGAATCTTAACCAGCAATTCTGAGTGTCATGTATGTATTACCCTAATAAATGTTTTCGGAACAGGTGCTATGTTTTGATCCAGTAAAGATAAATATTGCTATTTTTCTTCAGGGGTGCCCAGAATACACACTAGCTGTAACCCATAATGCAGTGCAAAAACTTTAAATGGCAAGTCCAGTTTTGTTTTGTTTTGCTGCAGCACTCTGAGCGAGTGCTCTGTACTTTTTTCCAAAGCCTTGCTAATTTTAAGTACCCAGCTCGCTTGCGAGCATGATTTTCAGGAGTACTGAGCACACTCTTTCTTCATGGACTTTAGCAGGTGATCTAGAATATCTCATGTCTGTAATTTGGGCTTTGCATGCCTTAGACTGGGTGGTCAAAACACAGGTTCAGGAAAGCCGAGGCCTCGCTATTGCTTCTGTTTCTTCAGCTGCAATACAGAGGTGGCCATCCCTCAACAGCTACTACATTGGATTATATTCCAGTCCCATGTTAATGGCAATAAAGTGACTTGGGGATGCCAAATTCTTTTGTTAAGTATTTTTATGTCTTTGTAAATGAGGACATTTTCTTTTCCTTTGAAGGTCTGAGTCTGTGAGTCAAGGCTACAGACATCTCTTCCAGTTCCTTTCCCGAGCCCTCGTCAAGCTGTATGGGAGAACTTTCCACCACAGCTTCTTCCGTCTTCTAGCATTTCACCTGTAAATCAGTGGCATGCAAAGAGAGCAGGATCTTGCCAAGAGAACAAAGCCGTCATGTTCCCCTCTGGTTACTCACCGTCAGTGATGTATATCCATCCAGAGGAGATGCTTCCGCAGGAAATGGATTTGGTGCAGGTAGTCTTTCTTCCAGACTGCCAGGAGCAAATACACCCCGTTCAGTGCACAAGGAAAGTGTGCCAGCATCTGCAGCACTCCAAGGATCGGCAGTGCCTTTTCCTGTGCTCTTCTTCCATGTCTCCCCTTGGAGGCCTACATGGCCATGCAAATACCTTGATGGAGCTCTTCCCCCCCCCCCCAAGCACATGGACTTGCCCTTCCTTTCATCACCTAGATAACACAAATACAGGCTTACATAAAGCATAATCAGGAGCCCTGAGAGAGAATGAGCAGCTGACTTGATCAAGGAGAAACAGTTACATTTCATTCAAATGGAAATTAGATGTGTTTAAAGCTTACATTACTAAAAAAAAGGAAAAGACACCTTATACTATTGTTGGAAAGAAATACTGCCATGGGTATCATGGTAAAGATGTCTTAATGGAAAGATGCAATGTACAATAAATGTACTGTGCACTGTCCATAAACATTCCTAGGAATCAGAGAGGTGATATAGCTAACCAGAGAAACACCCAGCATATTCCATGTGCCATGGAGAAATCAACGCCTCTAGCTCAGATGCAGTACAGTAGCAGCCTGTTCCCTTTCAGCAGCAGCCTGCAGAGTGAGAGGGAAGGTGAACCTTGGAAGTTAGTCATTAGGTTGCAGCTCTCCTTTAAACAATCATCAAAAATGACGAAAAATGAACACAGAAAAAAACGTGGCATTCGCCATTTTCCCCCAAGATAATGGTCTAGTCAAATTACATTATACTTACATTAAATATTCAGCAACAGCTGACACTAAATATTTTAAGACATGAAAAATTCTCATAATTAACATTAGAGATATTAAAATGCATGCACATATTTTTATTAGAAATATTTAAGCAGAGATCAAAAAGCATCTTCCCACTAAGAGATAGTGGGAAAAGGTTTTTGTACAAAGGAAAAATAGATTTTTACATAACTTCGCAAACTATGAATTTTAGAGTATTCTTTGACATGCAGAATTATGAATCTCTATACAGAGATCTGGTAAGTCAACTACGGAGGATTTTTGCTTGCCTGCTAAAAGAAAAAGGAATTAAATTGTCTATAGCCCTTTTTAGAACAGATTCATCTGAAACTGACTGGGAAATGCTGTTTGAAAAGGGACTTGTGTCAATACATGTTCTTCTCTTTCTATATAGCTTTAATAACAAACCACCGCTGCTCCTCAGACAGTTTATCGAGCTGCAACGATTGGCAACTTAGGCATTTGGCTTCACTTCAGACTGGGGAAGGAAACATTTAATTTCCCAAAAACACACCATGACTCAAGCCTTGGTGCCAATGTCACAACATTAGCTGAATGAACAGAGCAGTCAAGGCAAAGCCAGCTCTTACTTATTCATGATGGGAAGAGCTGTGAGCATCGAGGAGGATGATGAAGCAATGTAAAGTATGGCTATGGCCCTCTTACACACTTTCCCCGGTGGCATATTTGCAGTCTCTGGGCATGTTCAACAACCGGTCGAGCAGTTTTTTGCCACCTTTCCCCTTGGAAACACGTAGGCTAAGGTGACCGGGAAAGGCAATGCTCCTCCTTCAGCATTGCTGAGTTGTTTCTATCAGTTGGAAAACTCTAGGGTCCCTCTAGTGCCCAAAGAAGGCAATGAAGAAAGGTGAACTGAAAAACTCCTTCAAGTGATTATCAACTGCTAAGCAAAATAAAAGCTTCCACTGAAAGTAGTATGTACTTATTCCTGGCTTTGCATAACTATGTTCAATTTGTTTCTGACTAGGACAAGAAACTCAACTGTATCTCACCAGCTCATATAGTAACATTTCCATGTAAAAGCCTTCCTTTTTCTGCCTGTCTCCCATTTGATAACATTTACCTTTTAAAGATTATTTGGAGAGATTAGCTGTTTATAGATGTCTGCCTCACATTGCTACAGGAAAGCTTTAAGCAAATGTGAGATCTAGCCACTGTGGAAGGACTTGTACCAGAGCAATGCTGCCTTTGTAGACCTTTGTTATCTTTGGTCTTTTTGTCCAAGGGACTGTAGGCACCCATGTGAATTACGATGGAAGCTTCAGGGAGCTACACTCTAATTTATTAAATGCTTTGATGTCAAAAGCCAGTCTCTGCATGAGAAGTAGAAAAATTTGAAAGCAGAGAGAGGGCACAAAGTACTGATGCCATCTGCTCGTGGGGACGCAAGGAGACAAGAATTGCAGTAGAGCATGCACTCCAGCAGACATCTCCATTTCTCACTGCTGTGATTGAAAGCAAAGGGCCCCAAGATAACATGCCAACATGAAACATGGACAATAGAGTCCCTTACAAAGTATGCAGTTATGCACGGTTATGTATACTGTCATTTACCTTACCCAGCTACTTTTTCCTTCTGCATAGCTCAAGGCAAGAGTCCTTACATGATAGCATCAGCTATATGGTAAATAAAAATTAATACAAGGGTTTAATAATTCCATTTCCTAATGGACTGGCATCACTTTCTGCAAGAGCCAGGAAAAAGAACAACAACAACATGGATAAAAGGCACAAAGGAATAATCAACAGGCAACACAACACTGAAGAATAACTTGTTTTGAGCAATACCTTGGGATCAAGCAATGGATATGCATTATAAAACTAATATTTAGCTAGTGTACATGTAATGCCTTTACCCGAGCACAGCTCCACTGCTAAGTGAGAGGCAAAACAGGTTTAGAGTGAAAGGCAAGTGAATACACAGGAAGTCAAGTAAAAAACCTGGACAGCTATCCAGGTTATTTTCAAACTTTGGCTTTTTTGTTGGTGTTACAACAACCCCATAAATTACACATATATATGGCACAAATCCCCATGAGCTAAATTCCCATATATTAATGCAGTAATATTAGGCAACAACACAAAGCTGTCCCACTTGATTATGAGTTTTCAGGTTTTGCTCTGTTATTCTAAAGTGAGCTCTACAAAAATCAGGCACATCAGCATGTGTTTCATCAAGACCTTTTCTTCCTTTTGAGTCTGGGGGTCAAAAAGCACTAAAACTTTCACAGGGAGATTTGTTCCTTGTGGTTTACATAGAAGTTAAATTTAAATAGCCATTAACAACAAGAAATAATGACAATGTGAGGTCACCATCGGTGTTCCTATTCTCAGTCTCAGGCTGTGTCACTGTATATGAACCAGAAATTGAGTGCACAATATTTTATAGTGAATTCCTCATTTTTTAACTCCTCAGGTTTCATTCACATTGTTTCCCTGCCATAAAACAGAGAAAATGGAGTTGACCCATTCTGTGGTCAACCATGGTCTCTTCCCAGGCTCACATCTGTAATGCAAGCACCAAGAGAATTCTTTGGAGATGCAGAAGATAAACAGAAAGCAAAAACTGCAATCCTTGCCCACCTTGTAGGTCCCCTTGGTCAGGCATCATGCTGGAGATGCAGGCAGGGATTTGGTTGCTTTCCAGCTATGGACCAATACAGCTAGGAAGCTCCTTGAGCACGAAGCCACTCCAGCCTCTCCTTGTGGCCTTGCTCTGGGGATGGTCCAGCACTGTGACATAGCGCTATCAAGGTGCTGGCTCTTCTCTTTTTTTTCCCAATGCTGACTCACACTGAAGGAATCTGAACCTCAAGAAAAGCTTTCCCCAAGCTTCCTTTCCACAAGAAACCTGGCCACAGTCACCACTGAGATGAAACAGGAGTCCTTGTGTTCACAGTCCTACCAGATCGAGGTTCAAAGGAACCTTCTTCCAAATTCAGATGAACTGCTGTTATATTCAGCTGCTGAGCTGAGCACTCAACTCCAGACTATTAATTAATGTTGCTGGAAGCACAGTACCATTGTCTTTCACATGTAGCTGCTCTGGGAACCAAAGACGTTTCCTGGGAAATCAGTGGCATTCATTTTCATGACACTACAAAAATGCAATTGCAGTTTGTAGAGATATAAAACAAGTCACCCACAGAAACTGACAGGGGAAAGCTGAAAGGTGTCACTGTTGTGGACACAGATCAATACTTACACAACCCATATGGCAGATTCTGCAGTTCACGTTGATAATGCATCCCATAACCTGACCCCAGGAACCAGGGCTTAACTCTGGCAGTCAGCGTTTTCCCCCAAAGGAACTCCTCCGCTACTCCATTTCACCCTTTCAAGGACTTTCATTCAATAATTTCACCCCAAACACACACATTCCTTAAAATCAGTGCCTCCGGCCACAGCCTGCAAACCACCCATTTCCAGCAAAAGTCAAGCTAGTAACAACCAGAGCCATGTAAGCTAAAAGCTAACAGTCATAGTCTCTAAAACCTCAGCATTCAGGACCTGTAATATTCCTGCACATACATCAATGAGCATCCTTTGGGTCTTGTTGTATTTGAAATGCTTCAGTGCCCACTCTGCTATGACTCAGGTTCTTTTTATAGAGTCTTGTAACTAAGCAACAGTAACCTCAGCTGGGCAGTCCAAATGATGTGGCACAGGCAAGTTATACTACAGGAATATGTGGTGGCAATTCAGGAGGAAGGTAATACTTTGACGATGGGTGCGTTAATCATGCTGGGAAAACCTCTATGGCCTTCAGATCAACCCCAAAAAACTCAAAACCAGCAGCTGAAGTTAGGACAACAGATCGACACTCACCATGACTGAAAAACAAACCTAGAAAATTTATCTGCACGGCTGGGAATTCATGGCCTTCCATTTGCTGGGAGAAGTGGAGGAGTGTCAGCAAGGTTAAAGAAATACAGATGGGAAAGTTTTTCTAATGATCAGAACAGGAGAAAATCCTGATCCAACCACAGCTGGTCCTAGAACTGCCACACCTGACTTGAAGGCTAAAGAGAAATCATGACAAAGAGTTAAACACACACACACACACTCCCCATTAACATAAACATTTAAGAGAAAGCTGCCCCTTCCTGGGGCCAGGAGGTGTGGGTCAGATTGTGATTCTGTCAGTTAGCCCTCGGAGAGTTGGTTGGAGAAGCACAGCTTCTGCCTTCACCACTTGTTAAAGCCCTGACTCCAAGCATGAATAATATCAGCCTTAAAGGTGCTTTTTGCTTGAAGTCAGGCCTTGGTCCTATCCTGGTCAAGCTGTATAAAGACCTGCAGGCACTTTTTGGCCAAAAAAGAAAGGAAATTCACTTTTTTTCATCTGCCTAGAGCTCCAAGGTAGGAATAAAATGCCATTTGGCAGCTTTGCTAAAGCAAAGTACATGCACCAGCAAATGTAACTGCAGCAGCGAGATATCCCCGCTGCTGCTGTCCAACAGGCTAATGCGCTTCTCTTCTAATATCACCTTCACTCTGCTTTTATTAAAACATTTACAGACATTTATGAAATAAGCCTTGCATCACACTTGTGCCATAGGAGAGGGCTGGTTGGAGAGACATAGCAGCTCAGTAGTTAAGATGCCAGGCTGGAAACAAGAGTCATTGAGTAACCGTCTTGTCCTCCAGAGCTGCTGTGAGGAGAAAGATATCAAAGTGTGCCAGGTAGCCTGAGCGCAGCTCCCAGGAGCTGTGTCATTTTTAGGTGAATAGTAACATTTCTATCACTTTTTCAGATGGAGATGGGTGGGCGTGTCAGGGTTGCACAGAAAATTGGTGTAGAACCATAGAGGTTTCCAACCCGAAAGTAAGATCACATATTTTACTAGTTGCTAGAATTAATTTTTTTGTTCCTCGCACCTTCTCTGCTATGAAATTCATAGTTAATTCTTGCTGTGGAAATCATAAAAGCTTCCCATTGCAGGCACGTAAAGCTTGAATCTTAAACCCAAATTTAGGAACTGGTGTTGTGATCAATGACCGGGCAGTTCTCCCTGCTTTCAGCCAGGATTTACAAAGGGTCTGTCAGGGACATTAGCCTCAGGCTAATTCTGCCTAGCAGGAGACATCCTTATGGGGGCAGGTGCAGCTGATTTGCAGAACTCACTGACAGAGGACTCCGTGAAGATGAAAAATCTACATGGGCTCAAGAAGGTATAGACAAATTCATTGGCATTGGCAGATACTAAGGCAGGGGATCAGACAGCTCGCTCCCAGGCATCTCTGAGCAGGCAGCTGCTGCAAGGGGGTACTGTGAGCAGGACCTCTGTAAACTCTCTCTGCTTCTCATACACTTTCCCTAAGCATTCAGTGCTTTCCATTATACTGGCTATCTGCCAGTCTGAAAGAGGCATGGCAATTCTTTTGTCAGAAGGGAGACCATAAAAAAAAGCTGATTTACACAATGCATCGAGTTTAGCCGTTTCTCAAAAAGTCTTTTCAACTAATAACCTTAGAGCAGAAATAAAAGGACATTTCTGCAGTAAATGTGCAAGGCTCTGGATTAATCTCACAAAGTGAAATGACAGCCATAAGGTGTGACGTGATCTAATTTTAGAATTGTAAGACTCCAAATTTAATTTATTAAAGGAAGCTATAATGAAATTTTGATGCCATTAGATCATAGAATTAAATATTGGCTTGCTTACAGGTCTTTGCATTTTGTCCCACATAAAATAGGCGGTATCTGCGAATTACAGAATCACAGAATGTTAGGGGTTGGAAGGGACCTCTGTGGGTCATCTAGTCCAACCCCCCCCCTGCCAAAGCAGGGTCACCTACAGCAGGCTGCACAGGACCTTGTCCAGGTGGGTCTTAGTATCCAGAGAAGGAGACTCCACAACCTCCCTGGGCAGCCTGTTTCAGTGCTCCATCACAATGCATGTCTTTTGAGATTTTCTCCTGCAGGATGTTTAACAGCTACTGACATATGAAATAAACCACAAAATCTAAACAAAAAAAATTTGATCTACAGAAGTGAATTGAAGAAAATTGTGGCTTGATATGGGAACCTACTAAATGTTTGCTACTCAGTGAACTCCCCAAATTCTAAATCCTTCCAGGTAAGTGAAAAAATAATTAACTTTATTTTCTTCCCTTTCCAGATGAAATAAGTAGCAGTCTCTGGGTTTTCTCAGGAAAGAAAAAGAATACAGAACAGGATATAGATTAAACATTGCCATATCATCATATAAATCACATTAATATGCCCCATCCAACTAAAAACCATTTAGTCTCAGTAGATGGATTGTTTCTGGATCTCAGAAGTTCTAGCTGAGAAATACAAAGGCAGAGTTTTTGAGGCAGAGGGCTTGGGACCCATCAGAGATTCAGAATTTGATGTCCACAATTGGAAAATTACTTTTTTTCCTAACACACAACAAACCACTCCAATATAACTTGGTTCTTACAGCAGCCAGAAAAAAGAATCATCTCCTAAACTTTAGTACTGCAGATGACGTCTGGACTGATTTTCTTAGTTCACTGCAAAAATGCCTTGTGGAAGGAAAACACAGCAATATTAAAGATCCATTAAAGGTGATGTTTTTTACCCAGAATGGCTCAATATTTGCATCCATATTATCATGTGAGCCAGTATACAGATTCAACTATGAATGCTGGGTTTTAAAAATAAACAAAAGCCCAATACAGCTTTCTATTAATAAACAATTGTAATTAAAAAAAATAAAACTCAGGCTATTTAATTTATTTCTGTAAGAGCCAGTTCATGTATGATGCTTTCAGAGGGAAACATCAGCCATTATTATTACTTGCCCACAAAAAGCTAAAGAGCATAGCCATCCTGTAGTTTGCAAATATTAGAGATAAACCCACCAGCTTTGCTTATGTTCTGCATGGAGACAGGGAAAAAGGGCAAGAAAGGAAAAGGTTATTTAGTGAAAATCAGTTCACTAGGCTTTTAGGTTATGCCTTTATTTTCCCTGTTTAGCTCTTCACTGCACCAAGTAATGAGCATTTGCGCACAGCATGCAAGGAAGAGCCGTATCCTCAGTGCAAGCAGCACGCAGTGTGAGATGCCTCTTTGGCTGCGCTGAGGGCTCTGTATGGAGCAGCAGACTTCTGCAGCTTGGGCTTTCTTTTATGTTTTGCTATAGACGATATGACTTCAGCCACATTCTCCAGGGTGAAATTTTGGATATATCCCGGGGAAGAAATACAAGGCTCAAAGCAGAGTTGCAGGTGGTGTGACCTGAACTTTTCCCACAAAAATAAGAAAATAAGCTAATGTTTGTATGGCAGATTCATTCTATAAAGTACAGCTTCCTTAGTGTTACAATCGGGGCCAAATTAAATGACCTATTTAATGTAACTACTTTCTTGATCAGAATTATCGATCCTTTCTGACCTCTCCATTAAAGACATAAATGTATCTCAGCAGTTTTCTTAGAGAAGACAAAGCATGTAGTTGAAACCTGCAGATTCAGGATAAGAAAAATTCCCAAAATGTAAACAGTTATAGCACTTGAGCTCATTCACCAGCAGCGTGGACATCTGCACAGGGGAACAGCTGGAAGTCCTAATATCAGCTGGTGCAGGCTAAGCCACACCCCCTGTTTGGTGTGAGCTCCAAGTCTGCCAGTGAAATTTAAGTTCTTGTGTCAGAGAAGTGCTTTTGAAGATTTTGTCCTATAAAAACTTTTTTCCCCATATTTTGCAGGGCGGAAAAAATTCATTGTAATTTCATTAGGTAAAAAATGAGCTCCGATTACCCAAAGGATGCTGCCGCACTCATACGGTTCAGCCTGCAGTGTGGTGTGATCTGGGCAAGAGAGGAATGAGTATTCGGCTGCTGGTGGCATTTTGATATAGCTTGCTTTCATTTCTCAGATTGCTACTGAAATCCATGGTGTTATAAGTTGACTCCAGGCTCAGACAGACTGATTTCTCAGTGGTGCTCTACCTTGAATTTCCTTCATTATGTATATATATGTGCACACACATATATCAAAAAATGGATCCTACTCCAAGAGCCTAGTAAAATGGATTAAATGGCTCCCATTGGCTTCCTTGGGCACAGGTTCAAAATATTAATCTGATTATCATTATGGCTCAAATTCAGGAAGGTTGTTAAGTATATATCTAAGTGAAAGCATCTGAACAGCCCCATTATGATGATTCATGGATTTGAAAATAGAAGTATGTTTAAATGCTCTCTTGAACTTGGGTGTAAACAAAATCAATACATGTCATACCTCTTATTCATGAAAAATTAAGGGAAGATACATAATTTTTTGTGCTCTGTGTATGCATATGTACTTAGCACTGATTTTTCTGTAATAGAGCTATACATAATTTAAACTGTACAGCATCCACTTTGGGGCAGGGGGGAAGAAGTGTCCATTAAAACCAGAACAGTACACTTTTTGGTGATGTGGGGATTTATTTTATTCTTTTAAAATATGGATGCCTGGATAATAATTCTGTTCTTACACGTCCAAAAGCTCTTTTCCAGAAAGAAAGAAATCACAGCCTCCTCTACAGCTCTGGGGAGAGCCCAAAACCGGTGAGTGGCTGCAAGCCAGTGGCAGGGCAGCACAGAGGACTGTGCTGGCCTCTGCCAACAGGTCAGGACTGCAGTGAGCACCCAAACCAGGGTGCACAAATCACTGCAGTGTACTCTGGCCATTCCTCAGCACCATCCCTCACCAGCAAAGCTAGGAAATCCCTTGTTGCATTTAATGGTGCAGTCGGCTGGACAGGCGAAAAGGGAGACCGTGGTAGTAAAGTCCACATTATTTTTTCACTGCCAGGGATAATTGTCATTATTATTGATTCATAAACCATTTTTCAGTTCTGGTTCTTGTTTGCCAATGACATCATGCTATCTGTGGGCCTTCCAGTAATACATAAAGGAATCTCTGAGAGAAGCACTCAAGTGCAGACTTCACTGTTTACGCAGAGAAGCACATTTCTACACTGACACGCACATTGCGGTGTATGTCATTAACGTGCTTCAAGGCAACATGTGTTTAAAAGTGCTTCTTGGCTGGGAGATGAATGACATGTTTAGCACCTGCCTCATATGAATAGGTTTTAAAAGCTTCTCTGCCTTTTTTCACAATGTGACCTTCACTGTCCATACCTGGAACAGACTTTGCCTCTAACAGAGAAGGCTATCCACAGAGATTCAGACACCTCTGTGTGCTGCACAGGCAAAGCAAGCAGCTCTGCCCGTGGCTGCCCACCTTCTAGCTCCAAGGAGATGCACTAAAGTGGGAGAAGGGGCAAGAAATGGCTCAGTTGTGTGCAGCAGAGCGATACAGTTATGGAGAGATCCCTCTGAGGCAGGTGGCCCACCTCTGGAGCTGTAGCTGGCTCCGTGAAGGAGATGCATCAGGCAGCTCACATGTCCGCTTGCACTTCCCCAAGCACTGTAGCAGAGGTAATTAGCGCAAAGCACAATCTTCATTCAGTGTGGCCAGATCTGGCTGTGGGGATGCTGCAATACGACAAGAAAACCTTGCAACTTCTCCATCCCATTCCAGATTTCTTTTGCTGCAAGGCATTAGCGTTAAGCAACACAACCACTATCAGGTAACAGTGGGGAATACTCTGAAACCTCACTGCTTCCCAGGCTTTGGGTATGCATTAGCAAATATGTACAGTTCTTGATAAGCAAATAGCTATTCAGGAAATATAGATGCCCTTTTCTTCTCCTGGCCTTCCACAATTACTCAAATAATCAAAATAAACTTCTTCAGTTCAGGCTTACGGTACCAACTTTGTTAAAAGCAAAGCTTACAACATGGAAGTCTCCAACAGGAAAAAACCGCATGAGGTGCAGTCCTTCCAGTTGTGCTCTGTGTCGAGCCCCATGTCCTGCCATGCAGCAGAGCTGCTCTGCTCTCACATCACTGAGGTTTCACTGCAGGAGAAGAGCAGAAAATATTCTCAGTCATGCTAGGGGCTCACCAATCTGTAAGCGCACACACATGATTTAAGTTGTGCTTGCAGCTCGAGCAGCTCCTGCAACCCACATTTACCTTTCTTGTTGTGAACAGGGGGGTTCACCCCATTTTGCTTAAATTAATCCATTCTCTTTATCTCTTTAAGTGTGAGGGAAACAAAATGAAATAAAACTACTTCTGGCAGATAATGATGAAGTAGGCAAACTTTATTTGAAGAGTTTGGAAAAAACATGAATAAATTTTTACATTGCAGAGGATTTCATCAAAATGTTCCAGCCATAACATCACAGGATAAAATTTTTGACACTGGTAGCTGCATTCACCAAATTATTATACCTGAAAACTGAAGAGTTAATGTTACCCATGACTTCTCCATGCCAATCATTTATGAAGTATGCAATGATAAACACCTGGCAGAGAAGAAGCCTTCCATGTAGCTGCTTGGAAAACTCCTCTGGAAAGTCATCAGGAATTAGTCTGAGCCACCTGAAATGCAGGAGGAACATGACTGGCAGGCAAGCACTGTGCTGTGAACCAGGCTGCGCTCCTACACAAGGCCATGTCTCCTGGAAACATCAGACGTGCTCAGAACCCAGAAGTCAACTGGGACAAAAATTTAGAAAAATAAGAACAAACCTAAGGCTGGGATTGAACATGTAGGTCAAAAGGGTACAAGGAGCAGAAAACTCTGGAGATGGGTGGCTCAATCCCTTGCTGCACTCCCACCGAAATGTCTTTTTTGTTGTTTTAATTTTGTGGATACAGGGGTCAGTGGCACTATACTGAAGTCATGAACATAGCTCAGTATGTGTTGCCCATCTCCAGCCACCTCTAGCCTTAAACCGGTAAGGAAAGGTGGAGAGTTCCCACTCCCTGAGCAAGCCGAAAGAGATCTCTAATTTCTTTGCTGAGATCCCATAGCCCACTTTGAGGCTGGTGTCGAAGTATGCGCACAGATAAGCTTCACCGACCTCACTGACTTACTGTTCATGCAGTATTACTAAACACCCTGCAAATGAAGAGCTATAAACCCTTTCTTTCCCCCCCCCCCAAGAAGTAATTTCTAGTGTTTTCAAGAGTTATGTTACTTCCCTAAAAATAAAATGCACCCCGTCATGTGCAGCTACAAAGGTTTGGTGATAGATGGCGCTACACGAACATGAATTTGGGTTTTTAATCTCTACATTAAATATTTACTATCACCTTTCCTTACACGCGAAGTGTAATAAGCAGTGTCTGTATTTAGTTATTTCTTATACAAGTATAAATAATATATTAGAAATAAAAATCAGGAAGACAATTTATTGAGATATTGCAAGACAGAAAAGGGAATATTCTCTATGATTCAACTCTCAATGGGAAACTCCAATATAGTTGAAAGTTCCTCCTCTTAGTCAAGAGCGGAAGGGTGGGAGCAAGAGAAGGTGGTTGCACGTGACACACTGAAGTAATTTAATTTCTAATTTTCTGGTCCCGAAATACAGAGTATGCTGTTTGTAATAGTAAAGCATAAATAGTAAAACATATTTTTTTTATATAGCTTTGGCAAATGCAATAACAGCAGGGGTGAATTTCCATATGACCTAAACACCACTGTGGTCCTGGCTGGGGGTGGCTGGCTGGCAAGGCACCCTCCTGGAGGAGAAGACATCCTCAAACCACAGTTTCACAGAGTGAAGTGCATAGAGTGAAAAGGGCATCCAAAGTACATCACATCAGTAGGCACACTGGGGAGTAAAGTTTGCAGAGACTCATAATAATGTGAAATTTAAAGAGCAACAGCAACATAAAGCTCACCATTTTCT